>NC_092799.1:39731660-41151853 GCF_918797505.1 Bemisia tabaci
GACCCCAATTTACGGCGCGCGAACTATACGCATGCTTGAATGAATCGTTTAGTGGAGTAACCCGAGTGGCATATTTAAACGGAAAAATTGCGATATTTTATTTTCAAGATGATTCGATAAACGCTATATTTTGTGTCAGAACGACATGTGATACATCGCATCGATTAGCACCATTTTCTCAGCTTCTTGTAATTTTTTCGAATTTTGCGATCGCAATTCTGTTGGCAGGAGACTAACGAATTTACTTATCAATTTTGACAAAAAAATTCACCTTAATAAAGATATCACATTCGATAATGATATCGAAACTGCACTCGAATGCAATATTTTCCCTCTAAAAAAACCAAGCCTATATTACGATGAATTTGTTTGTCAAAATTGGTAAGTGAATTCTTTAGTCTCTTGACAACAGAATTGCGATCTCAAAATTCGAGAAACATGACGAGTAGTTGAAAAAATGGAACCTATCGATGCTATATATCGCACGTCGTTTTGACACAAATTATGGCGTCCATCGAATTACCTAGAAATTTCATTGATTTTTCCTTGTCCTGTAAAGAATATTTTGCTAGACATTCTCACGTTTTTTCTCTATAAAATAAAGCACCAAGAGCTTTCGCAAATCCAGCTACTTAGATACGTTTTTTACCCTTTGATTGGGGTAAAAACCGGGCAGGGACCGTCAAAAGAAATGACGCGGGGCTCTAGTTTTGCGGCGATTTTAGCGTCGCGCAAGCCAGGGAAGGGAGTGCGGTCGAGTGTCGAGTCATCTTCAGTTATCGCAAATAATAACTCTCGTATTGCGTTTGGTGCAATGCGAGAAGTATTCATGCAGTCTTACAGGCGCTGATATGAGTTTGACTCCAACTGCACCGTGTTTGGCGCGATTATTCGAATTACTGTAGTCCCCATTGCAAAATAAAGTCCATTTGTGTGGCTTTGCAATTTCATAACTCCGGAATCCGTTAATCTTTCTGATAGCTCTGTCGTACTGCATATCGACGGTGAAACTACCAGACCACGTATCTCGTTTGCGGTGTTTAAAAATCTCCACTCACATTTTATTTTTTTGGAGGAGATCAAATCAATAGCATTCCTTACAATTTTCACAGATTTTTCTCCGTACAAAGAAGAAAAATTGCGGAAGTTTTCACGAATTGACGTTGAGTAGTTTTCTATTTAAAAAATAAAGTATGACAGGAAGTCTGCAACGTCGCAAACCGAGATACGTGGTTTGGTAGTTTCACCGTCGATATATAACTCAGGCCTGCGTAACATGGCACGATTTGCTGAGTAGTGGATGGATTCCTAATTTTCCTGAGATCACTGCTCTCGCAATAAGATTTTCTTCTCATATGAAAAGCACAATCCATCTTTCACCGCATGGACGTTTGAACGATACTCGTCCGCAACGAATTGTATATTCAGAGCGAGGAACCATGCATCATTACGCTCGATGCAGATGACACTTAAATGTAAGCATGGTCATTTCAAGTACCTCGATAATTAACATCTCATTCGCCATTTGTCAAAACCTGACGCCTCATCCGAAGGAAAGATATTTGGACTGCATTTTGCAATTTGGAGCTATACATTCTGGCTCATTTGAAAAAACACTTATGTGCACAGGGGAATTAATTGCACATACGTTGTTTTTAAGCCTAACCGGAATTTATAGTTCCTAATTGCAAAATGTAGTCATTTTAGAAACCCTATACTGCAAGGCCTCCAAAAAGTGGGCAAAAGACAAAAGTAACGCCTCAAAGCTCATAACGTAAGAACAACTACAGATTTCGGCAAAAACTAAACATATTCTGAAAGTAGACTTAATTTTGTTTCTACCGGTCTATCAGTTTGCAAAATTGAACAATTTTTGACGTTACAGCGTTGCCAAACTTCCAACATGTTCTCTCACGATGTTGAAGAAAAAATTTACGATTGGCAAGTTGTAACTTTTGTTTCACTGAATTTAGACTTTGATTTATATACATACATTAGTCCTAATTTTGTGTTTCAGAAAGTGTTTTTCAGTGTTTCATGTTTCAGAAATTTATGAAAGATATTGAAAAATGCCGGTTCGTTTTCGTGTTTCGAAAAATGTAATGATTGTGACTTTCATCTATTTTTGTGTGTTTGAGTGCGGGTTGCATACTCTAGCCCGTGAGAAATTTGAAATATTTCCCAACCTCGTGAAATTTCATTAGAGATCGTCCTCGAGATTAAATATTTCACTGAAATTTCCAATCTTTCATTTCTTTCTCACGTTTCATGCCACCCTGGTATCTTGTCTTGATTTACCACAACCTTCATCTGTTATTTATTTGTACATTTCAGGGTTCCACCGACGCATTTCTCTAAATAATACAGGTGTTAAAATCCTCGTCCATGAAGAGGAAAGTGATCCATCCATCTAAATAATTCAAAATGTGAGAGAGACAGCCTCTGTTTGATGCGCACTCATTACAGTTCATTGAACAGCGACTCTAACGACTAAATGTGGGTCAAGTTAAACGCGAAAACAGCTCACTCACACAAGGGAGATAGTTTCTCTCTTTGACAATGCGGAAAAACGATCCAAATTATCGCTGATCACAGGTGCTGCACAAACAAAGAGAAAACTGCTGATCCACGATTCTTTCAGTATACCCACTTGTTCAATGCATCGGTGTTCAAGCTATCGTTAGTATTTATTATTGTTAACGAGACAGATTTCAATGATCTCAATTCAAGGTTTCAGCTCATTTGCGCTTCATCGTTCACCTCTAGGAATTTTATTAATTCTCTTGTCTTAAAGCCAGGGACCCCACACAACTTGTCGGAGAGAACCGACACTTGACATTTAGAACTTATAACTTCTTAACACCGCAAATGACACAATGAAGCAGAATTCAAAATATACCCAGTTTAATTTTTCTTTCTTTAATTTACTGTAGCCCTTGATGATTCTCGTGTCTGCCTTTATAAGAGAGAGCCTTAACTTAAAACTTGAAATTTTTAAGACTTTGGATTCTGGATGTAAAACTTTGGACACTGGATGCAAGAGGCTTTTTTCCAGTGTATCACCATGTATCGACAATTGAATCTTCGTCGCCCCTTCATCGAAAGATCGTGATTAACGAAGTTCCATCTTACCTGCTGTTCGTCTAAGGCCACATTGGTACCGTTATTATTAATTATAAAATTGGATATCCAGATAAAAAATTTACTACTTCTTCTTTCAGCAAATAATATAAATGGAGCAAGATTGTAAGATAGTTTTCGATGTTCATACTTTCAGCTTTAGCGCTAACAAAGTTTTTTTTGCTCTCTTTCATTTCACGGGTGGCCGAGATATTAGACTTGTCCTGTCGTTGTGGGTTAGATTTTTCCACTGCTGGGTAAGCACGCAAAATGCACCAAAGAAAACAATTTGCAACCAAATCTGCATGTAAAAAGTTTCTTCGCTGTATACAATTTTTTACAATGATGTTTTCAATACCATCGGTGAGTGAAATTGCTTGAAAAATGTCGAAAAATCCCATTAATTCCCTCGTCAGATTTTGGCAAATCAAATATAGGTATGGTGCGTGCAAAAAATTAAAATTAAAGAATTATGAAGATGAAAACCTCTAATTTTCATATAAGAGTCACTGAATTTGAGTGAAAAAAAACCCCAAGAAACCCTTCATCTTGTCTTAACGCGAAGACTTTCATTCAAATAATGCGATTACATTCATTAATGACATTATGGAACATTCGGCTAATTTAATACACGTTACTCCTACGACAGAGAGGGCGTCCAGCCAAACGTTGGGTAGCGGGCATTCATGCGTTCTTTCATAAGAACACGTGTTAAATCCCGGCCGAGTTTCATCTACTAGCGTGACGTCACAGAATCGTAGTTACAGCCTCTCTATTCGCGTAGGCAACGATCAAACCTACGTTTTTACAAATCCCGGTGCTAGGAGAGGCCTCAAAGAACCTCGCAACAGGTATGAAATGAGTCTCCTCTTGGCCGCGGCTCACACAGACTCCACGAATTCGTAAAGGGATGGTTTGAAAAAATACAAAAAAAAAAAATGCCCGTATAATTTTGATTCATGAAACTTCTCAGCCATTGAGTAATTCACTTTGATGAATGGCTCCATTTGGCGTTCCCGCGGAGGTGCTCCGCTATGTTGCCGGATGGCAACAAAAACGCCGCCGAACTCCCTCGACGGGCCGAGGGAGGCGTTCGCGCTCCGGTTTGCCGTCCGGGTGGCCCATCTTAATTTCGAAGGCGTTCGCATGCACCGGTGAAAACCCACGACCATGGAGAGCAATGATGCGGGGTTTTTCGTCTAAAGAGGTTCCCTCAGATTGCCCGTCCGCCTCGCTTTTCCAATTTTTCTCCCCGTTCGCGAGGCTTTTCCAATTATTAAAAACGCGGAAAACTCCACAAAAGGAAATATCCCACACGAGAGAATTCGATCGGCGTTCGGATACCTTTGCCGCACGGAACGCGCCCCGATTTTATGTACATGATAAATATGGATGGAAAAAAACACTAAGAAGTGGCCCGAATTGTATGCAACAAAATGGAGAAATGGTGCTGGGTTTACACCATTTATTAATTATAATTATTTATTATAATTTATTTATTAATTATAATTTTTGGAACTTCTTGGCTTTGTTTTCCCCGCGAAATGGTGTGGACCCAGCGCCATTTCTCATCCTTGTTAAATATGGATGGTAAAGTTTGAAAAACACCATCTCTTTTTCCGAGGTTCAATTTCTTTCTCTTTTTTTTAACGCAAAGCGCATGAAAACTTTCGCTGTCACTTCGTCTTCAGAGTGTTTCGTAAACATGTCAATGAATGCGCACGTCGGATAGCTACGCGTTCTTCTTTTCCTTCTTGTTTACATGAAAATAAATAATTAATTAATTTTTGGTGGAAGACGTATAAAATTAAGTCTTCTATATAGATCGTATTCGATACATCAAACGGGTGAGATTGTATCGATATCGGTTCGTTCTAAACATAAACATGATCAAACGAAAAAGTCAGTTGAGTAATCTGACGGAACGAATTTTTTGTGATAGATTTTTGATTCGTATGAATACTAATAGTAAAATTGCTACGAAATTTCTCATTTTCAGCTTTCCTGACAAATATCCTAAAATTTTGGTTTAAGGTTACGTTCTATTGTTTTGAACCAAACGATACATCGAGCCACTATCGAATACGATCTATTGGAAACGAAAGCACGAGGTCCCAGTTCCCACCTGTTGGTCATAACAGTTGAGAGGATCTAGGCTTTCACTAAAGTCTACTTTATTTTATTTGCTTATAGTTGACAAGGTGGCTGAAATTATCCCATTACACTTCAATCATTTATATTTCTTTGTTTTCCTCTTTTTTTTTGGTTTAGTAAATCCTCGTTTATTTACTGATTTCCCTTGAGTTTGCTTTTCGTTGAACAATCTGTACTATTCTTGATATGTTCTTACCTTTACATTTAACGTTTTTAAAAAATTCAACCTCAGATCAGGACAAAAAATCAATAAGACTGAAGCAAAAGGGAAAGTACAGTCCACTCTGAAAAGTACTTTCAGAGTGATTCATCAAAAGTCCGTAAAACTCCGACGTCATGTGTGATTATATGACGCACATGATGGTACATCTAAAAGCAATCATAAAACGTTGGAATTTATTGCCTCTTCATAGTAATCCTACGTCTTATTTGCCACGTACAGGGCCTGATCAAGGGGGTGGCCAAATGGGCCGCGGCCCATGGCGGCAAATTTAGAGGCCGGCAAATTTTGCGATTTTTTCAAGTGCAGGTATAAAGCAAATCGGATTCAGAAAAAAAAATACAAACGAGAAAAGGCGACAAAATCTCTCATTTCCTGAGAGTACAGTAATTTCCCATTGCGTCAAACACAGTGCGTTCAGCACCGCTCGACGTGAAACGCAAAGCGCCTACAAGACTGTAGGAATACTTCACGCATTGTGTCAAAAACAGTGCGGTCAGCAGCGGTCGACGTGAGACGCTTAGCGCCTACAAGACTGTATAAATACTTCACGCATTGCGTCAAACACAGTGCGGTCAGCCACCGCGGCGGCGGAGGTTAAAATTATTAAACCACATTCATGTTTGTTCTTTCATCATTTTTTCGTTCATTTCTTATAAATGGAGGGCCTTGTCCACACAGAGATAGGTTTACGGAACTTAACTTTCGCGCAAAGTTCCGTGAAATTTTGCTGGTAATTTTGACATAAGGCTTTCGCAAAAAATGTGTCCAACACGAGTAAACGCGTCTTATGCACCCCTACCCCTCCGGCACGTTCACTTGATGGTTTTTATTGATGTTTCTAAACGAATGAGAAGGGAGCGGCAAAATACAGGCGGCCCATGGGCGGCAAGTAGGTGAATCCGGCTCTGGTCACTTACGTTCTTAAAACTTTTTAAATATTTTGGAACAACGATCAAAAAGTGGTGTTTTGCAAGGGGGGCAGATCTTCTTGTATCATTCAATTGGAATGAGTTAAATTTGTGGAATATTGAAAAGAAGGAACTCAATTTTGAAAATGTTGCCATTACTGCTCCCTTTAGAAACACAGCAGGTCGATGAAAGCCGAAAAATAAGTATCTCGATTTGGGGCGTTGCCGATATCAGGTCAAATTTGTTTTTTTTTTTTTTTTCAAAGGAAACCCGATAAGTATTCTTGCAATTTTCCTTCACCCCGTAAAGAATATTCTGCCATAACTTCAAGCGATAATGTTAATTTTTTTAAGCGTGCCAGTAAGGCTCGCTTTTTGAAATCACTCGGATGTACCATAGTACAGCACACCGATCAACCAATGCTATTCAACGGGCCGTCCAAATATTTTTTTCCTCGGACCCGTTTTCTTGTCTTTGAACCATTATACTGTCAAGCCCTGATGGTCTCTTACCAAAAAACCGAATGAACTGCTAATTGGGAGCCCTTGAGAACATTTTCCTGTCAAAACCGTATTATTTCATTTGACAAAAACCTTATAGAAGCTTTCTTACGCTCGGAGGACTCAACTCTAGAACCTTCTTTCCCGCCAAAACTGTTTAGCCAATGAGCGTCTTGCACTGCAAGTGCAATCTGTGATGAGCCTCGTGACTCTTTATACCATGTACTAACCGTGGCCCCTGCAGAAATCCACTCAAACCACTGCAGTTATCTCCCGATATAGCTTTGGGTGTCAGGTTTCGAGCAAGGCAATAAAAGACGGCGAGGAGAGGGTCGCCTCGTCGAACCTATTATCTTCCACGCCCGATTAACCATTCACCGTGACGCCAGGATCCACCAAATTTTCACAAAAATTGTTTTCCGTCTATTTAGCGAGTTTTTCCTTACTTTCCGTTAAAGTACAAATAAAAAGAGACCTCATTTGTAAAAATCGGCCGAATAGGAGAGAAGTTACAGTTCGAAATCCAAAGAGATTAACTCAACGCGATTTCGATGCACGGCAGTTCGCCCAAATCACGGTCGTGCGAAATGCCGCATATCAGCTTAAAATCAAGATAATTGGACGGAATCTTTAAAATCAATTTACATTCAACGTTCATGAATCAATATTTTCTCCCAAATTTAGCAAAAAGTACCAATTGATGCAAATAACAAAGACGTGAAAATAGTAGGTATGTGTCCAACATTTTAGTTATTCGGCACGCTTTTCCAACATATTCATGTTGGATTTTTCTGTTTGTTTTCTTTTAAAAATAAGTTATCAGCAAAGTACATATTTTTAATCTCAAATATTGGTGATCGCAATGGAAAGTTTTTTAGATTTTTATCATCACAAAAGCTAGCTTCGCAATATTTTAGTTAAGTTAAAAGGGTTGTGCAGTTTTATGCAATTTTCTCAAGATCAGAAAAAATTGGACATTAGCGAGTTTTGCTCGAACCGATTCGGTTAAAGAGTTGACTAAAATTCAGAATGAGTGTAATGTTAAAATTGTCGAGCATTTGCCATTTTCCCTATGACAGAGACTGTATACGTACTCTCTCTCTACAACATTTTGCACAGGAAGTGCAAGCGAACGAAAAATAACCAGTTAGGCAACAAGGCAATTTGTAAGATTAAGAATACAATCTTCTAATACCCCCGCAAATGACACTATGCGCGCCTCCAGCAGACAAAATGCAGAAAAATTATGGTTGACTTTTATCAGGTCCAGCATTAGGTTAATAATGTAGAGTTTAAAAACCATGCAATACATATTAAGTGTATCCGTGCGAAATCTTCAAGCAATGATCAATGAATATCGACGGTGAACTCGGCAATCACATAACTCGATTTGTACTGAAAAAAAAAAGTATGGTAACATTTACTATGAGTCTACTTAATTTTTTACACAGTGATACTATTCAGTGAAAATAACCGGAATTATAGTAGTATTCACCAGAACTCTAGTGATTCTTACCATAATACCTATGGTAAATACTACCATAAGATCTGGTGTTTGTTACCATACTCGTATCACTGTGTCAGAGTAGGGTAAAATCTACCATACTTTTTTTTCAGTGTGCGACGTCGCATACTTCCTATCAAAGTTGATTTTTTAAATGGAAAACTACTCAACGGCTATTCTTTAAAACTGCAGTGATTTTTCTTCTCTGTGCAAAGAAAATTCTGCAAAAACTCCAAGGAATGATGTCACTTTGTTCCCCTTTAAAAAAATAACATAGAGGCGGAGATTTTCAGACATCGCAAACGAGTTACGAGTTGCCGACTTACACCATCGATACATCGTGCTCAAAAGCAATATCTGTATCAATAGAATCTAATGACCGTCCTTCGTCTTATTATCATCATATTTAAAAAAGAGTATCGCTAATTATGAGGAGAAATTATAAATGAGCATCAAGTTTATTTTTCTTGGACTGCAACGTAAAAAATAGTATATTTCAATCGACTCCCCCTTTTCGGCGTGTTACGCGACACCTGACACGAATGCTGTGACAGGCACCGTTGCTAACTTGCCCACCTAAATACTTTATTTCATGCTTATAGGCACTTGTTTTTCAGAGACCAAAACTCACTGGTCAAACTCGTGTGCTCCGAATAGAAAAAAAAAAATCTTGTTTAAGGAAAAAATGGATTTTCTGTAGTCCTAAACTTCAGTAAGCTGGTTACTTTTATACTGTTAGAAGCTATATTTCATAAAATTCAAAATTGGTTCATAACTTATCACAGCCAGGGCCGGATTTAGGTGGTGGCCGCATGGGCCCATGGTGGCAAATTAATAAAGGGGCGGCAAATTTTATACATTTTTTTGAATGCAGGTATAAAAAATAAAATTGGATGCAGAAAAAAAATACATACGAGGAAAGGCGACAAAATCTCTCATTTCCTGAGAGTGTAGTAATTTCTAATTTTGTCGTCTTTTGGTGATACAAGAGACATCACCTTTAATTATTCGTGTTAAGAGAGAAATCAAACACGCAATTTAGCCTAGAGAGGACGCAGCGCAGAGAGCAATGATGACAAAGGACTTGAAATGAAAAGGAGAAGCCCTCGGCGCAGCTGTCGGCATGTAACACATACTAGCGCCTACATAATTGCATGAATACTTCACGCATTGCGTCAAACACAGTGCGGTCATCAACTGTCGGCGTGAAACGCATAGCGCCTACAAGACTGCATGAATACTTCACGCATTGCGTCGAACACAACAGTGTGATCAGCAGCGGTCGACGTAAAACGCATAGCGCCTACAAGACTGTGGGAATACATCATGCATTGCGCCAAACATCTATTTGATTATAATCTTGTATCCTGGATTTGGTCCATTAAGAGCCTTGGAGTTTCCCAGGATTTAGAGAGCTGCACGTTGCGAAAAGTATATATATAAATAAAGTCGCTTTATAACGCACTCTGGCGAAAAGTATCATACTTTAAAATTTTGACAAGTTCCTTGTCACTCTATCATGAGTGACTTTTTCGAAAAGTTTGCTCCCCTAAAAATAGACGATTATTGAAATAAAAAAGAAATAGACAATAGTCGCCCACACCGGTCAAAAAACCGATGAAACTGAGGCATATTGTTCTTTTTCTCGTTCTATCTCTTCTTCCTTTCCTTTGCCGTCTATTTTTAGTAATTTCTCCAACTGACCAGCTCGGCGTGATATATTCGCCTCCAATTAGAAGATTAGGTAAAAAAAAAGAAAGAAAAAAAAATTGTGACATACTTGGAGAAACCAAATTGCGTTATGACAGATCGGTGCTCAAAAAATCTGACTTTGAGAGGGTAGCATTTTCAATATTTAATATATCAGCTTGAGGTTTAAAAATGCAGATGAAAATGCAATTTAACGCCCCGGACAAAAATAAACGAAACCACTCTCAAGTTTCTATGGGCTGTACTTAATTTTTAGTTCAAGAATATCGAAACGTCACATCTACAGCTCCATTTTCGTTTGAAAGCGAAAATGATGTATAAAATAGGAGATTGGCACCTGAGGCAGCTGGGCGCTCTCTTCGGTGACACTTTCTAAGCTGGAACGTCATGTCTAATTATTTCGAAGCCAGTAAAACTTAATTGCAACATTTCTTTCGTTAATTGCTCTTGCTGTTAGGAGCATCGACGTCCGTTTCCACCGTAAAAAAACACCTTCGCTTCTTCATTTCCTTTTCATTGCACGATCTCTGAGCCCCGACTTACGATTTTCCCTGGTTTACGTCTTATTCCACCCTCACAAAAGAGAAAATGTCAATAGCTTCCACTTGAACCGTCGGCCGATTTCAAGCCAAGAAGCGACTCAACCTTTATCTTTAAATGTTCTCCGTGACGTAAAACATCGAGGATCTTCACGAGACAAAACTTTGAGACTATATTTACGTTGCCCCTAGTGACCCTTCGACGTACTTTCACCGGCTTTGACGATTTCGACGGCGGATCGATATCTAGCCAAAAAAAGCCACCAAAAAAATAAAAATAGTTTGAGGCTGATTTGAGTAAAAACAATTTGACAATCCCTCGTATCAAAAGCTTTGACGATTTCCACGGCGCGGCGGATCAATGTCTCACCAAAAAAAGCCACAAAAAAAAAAAAAATAAAAATAGTTTGAGGCTGATTTGATTAAAAACAATTTGATTATCCCTCGTATCAAAAACTTTGACGATTTCCACGGCGCGGTAGATCACTGTCTCGGCAAAAAAAGCACCAAAAAATAAAAATAGTTTGAGGCTGATTTGAATAAAAACAATTTGACAATCCTTCGTGTCAAAAATGGCAGGTAAAAATGTAAAATCATAAGTGCATCATTGGGTTTGATCAGCCATACGATGGAAGTTACAATAATTCTTTTTGACGTATCAATCACCCTAACCCCACAACTACTCACAAGTCAGCAGTTAATAGAGAGTAGACACAATAACATTACAAAAGCGGTTCCAATAGCCCATAAACGTAATTATGTAACATTTTGAGAAGTGTTAAAAAGGCTGTAGCAAGGACAGCAGCTTTTGTCGAAAAGCATTTCGTCGTGCCGGGTAATCAATATAATCATCCGGGAAAGTCTAAAGAGGGCCAAAAAATGTGACGGACAGTTTTCCTGGTGTGATAATACTACATACTTGCGAAGGGAGAACGCCGTATGAACATTCGAGAGTTGCAAAATTTCCTCCGATAAAATGTTTATTTCTGAGTGATGCTATGAATAGGTATTTTTCCTTGAAATTTTCAGGAACTTCAGATGAAATTGCGAACAAAATTGTCTGAAAAATTTAAGGGGAAATATTCATGAGTTTTCCGGGAAATCCGAGTTTAATAAAAAGGAAATTTGGCAACGTCTGACGGTTCATAAAGCGTTTTACCTTGGCACGGTAGAATAGCAAGGGGTGGCTGCTTGAAGCTCGATAGAGGAGGAGTGAAAACGGAGGAAGAGCAGCGAGAAATATTACCCACATACTTAATCGAGACGCTTTACCCGGGGCTTTATGACCTCAAAGGTAAAGTCACACCGTGGGCTGTCATGTTCAACAAAAACCACCAACCGCCGTAGATTTTCCTCAGGAGATACGCGATTTTCATTCATGGCGGAAGTGGGCTTCTCGGGTGTTCGTTGCACTCTTTCGCTGAGCCACCGCGCTGAGGAATAACGCCGTAAGAGCCTTCAGACGTTGCCAAATTCCCTTCAATAACAAATGAATTTTCAGACAAACTCGAGCTTTCTCCCTTCATATTTTACAGAGAATATTCGCACTTTAATCTAAAGTGAGAAAAAATTCCGAAAAGAAAGATTCAAAACTTTCCTTGGAAATAAATTAATTATCGAGGAAAGTTTGGCAACAGCCGAATTTCCATGCGGTGTTTTTCCGAAAAACGGCAGTGAACCCGGGAAACCCTCGACAAACACCCCCGCACTCGAGACTCATCCTCTCGAACCCCTCTCATGGACCTCTCACCGGGAAAATGGTGAAAATATTAATGATCCCCTCAGACAACGGGAATGAATAAGTTCACGATCGCGGCACTTCTGCGCCAGACATTTTTTCCTCGAAAATGACTTATTTATGCGGCCCACCTCGTGCAGATAATGCTTAGCAGGACGCTGAGACTTAATGATGAAGTGACCACTTAAGTCGCCGGATGGACTTTCCAACAGTGGCGCGGCGTGCTTTGCGATGTATCGATTTATCCGCCATTTAAACCCATGGAAAAGGACCGATAAACACAGTGCTCGCAACAAACACCTTAATAATCGATTCTTTACCATACACTGGAAAAAAAACACGTGGTATCTGGAGTCCAGACTCTTGAAAACATTGACAAGAAAAAGGACTCTTGATTCAATCAGATTTAAGCTTAAATCAAAAGGAAATCCACTCAAATTAAGAGGCTTGGTTCTTGATTTAAGCTTAAATCTGATTGAATCAAAAGTATTTTATCTTGTCGATGTTTTTAAGAGTCTGGACTTTAGATCCAATGTGTTTTTCTTCCAGTGTAGCTACATCATTCCAAGGCTCATTATTTGCTTTAATTTCATGGAAAACCCCATTTAAGTTCGCGATGAAAAGTTGGCGAATCAGATTCTCTCATTAGTGAGTGACCATCTGTGGACATTACGAATTATTTGGCCAGTGGTGCTAAATTTCAAACTGGACGATTCGCAAAGGAATGGATTCCCGTAATTTTGCTTAGAGAATCGTTTTCCTTGAGAAATTTTGAAATAAATAATTTGATTCGAAGCGGTTTTGCTGGCTCAGCGCGTCTCATTTCGCAGTCGATTTTTCACCATCTCCTCTTTCCTTAAAAGGTAAACATCCGTTTGCCAAAATTTTGGAAAAAGAAAAATAATGAATGAGAAGCGCTCAAATAATGCAGACATGTCTTGAATTCAGTCGGTACCGCGTCCTCTCTGACCACCAATTTTCTCTTAATGGTAAACATCCGCTTGCCGAAATTTTGGAAAAAGAGAAATAACGAATGTACGGCGCTATGATAATGTAAACACACACTAAATTTGGCTGAAAACGCGAAGGGCAAAAATTTCTAAACTCAGCATTTTTTAAATCGAGGCAACGTTTATTTTTTGGAAAAGTGGCGTTTGTCTGAATGCCAAATTTCTAAAGTGCCGCGGCCGGCAAGAAATGCTCACGCTGTATGGTTACGGACCATCACAGAATACTTCCTCAATTTTAAGTGTGAAGAAGAGTCAAAACAACAAGCTAAAATTATTGAAATAGATTTTTTACATGATCATTCGAAATATCCTGGATGAATGGCGTAACTACGCCAGTGAAATTGTCGCCTAACTAGGCGAAAATTTCTGGTTTTGAGAAAATGTATGAGGTTGAAAAATACATGACAGCCCATGGCACTGATGAACTTTAAACTCAAGCACTGGAGCATATGCATAAAATTGCTCTAATTTTCAATTTCAGACAGCGCATACCCTGAGAAATCCTGTATCCATGACATCCATTACTTATTTAAGAACGCTCACGATTAAAAGGACCTCAATACGTACACTGAGGATAATTTTACATTGGTAATTTTTGCGAGTGGATTGAAAGTATTGAACACAAAGTTTCATACAGGAAACACTTGCTAGAATACCAAAATTTGTTGTTAGCTGTTCAGTTCATATCCATAGTAATGGGACACATAAAGTTGGATTTTATCCAACCACTTTGAGCCCTGAACTTGGTTACATCAAACTTTCCATAGGTTTTTTTTGTTAGTTTCTATTCCTTTCATGTTCATAAGGCGTTCTTACTCAGCATAGTAGAACAGGAAACGAATTGCAAATCGCTCAGCGGACTGATCATTGAAATTGATAGATAAAGCTGTAGACAAAAAAGTCAAAGGGGATATGGAGGGATTCTATTGGTGGAAACGGGTGGTTGCAATGGACAGAGGAGATAAGTAATAGACTAGCAGACGGCAACCGACAAGAGTCCCCCATAGTGAATAAGAACTACCCGTTTCAACCAATAACATTGCTCCGTACTCCCTGTGCCCTCTTTGTCTATCACTTTGACTATAAATTTCAATAATTAGCCTGCTGACCCCCGTTGAGGCGAAAATATAACCTATAACGATGCTCACGGGTCAATCTCGAAAGATGCGACTATTTTAACACTTAGGAAGTGTTTTTGCCTAAACACTCAAATGAAGGCAAAAAAACGCGCTGTGTCGTAGAGCGAGATTTCAAATGAGGACCGGAGCATAACTACCCATCTCATGAACGACTATGTAAACTCTTCAAAATAATTGTCACACGTACCTATGAGACGTTACCTGCATGTTCCAAGTTCTCGCAAGTTCTTTTAAAATGTTCACAGTGCATATTTCAATGCTGCTGCTATTGTTCTCACATTATCAGAGATGCGCAGCTGTTTTCCGAGGCTCATTAGCTCCGAAAATAAACGGTTTGAAGTCTTCTTTATTTTTCTGAATCAAAATGAACCTGACTTCAATACAATGTGATTCGCTGTAAAATGTATCACCAAGCAAATTCACGACCTATCGATGGTGAAACTCCAAGGCCACGTATCTCGTTTGCGGTGTTTTAAAATCTCCGCTTCTGCATTTTATTTTTTTGATGGAGAGCAAATTAACATTATTCCTTGAATTTTCTCAGAATTTTCTTCGCACCAAGAAGATTAATAAGTAAAGTTATTAAAAATTGACGTTGAGTAAATCTAAAAAATAAGGTATGGCAGAAAGTCTGCAAAGTTGCTGGCCGAGATACTTGGGTGGTTTGAGAATTTCATCGCGAGAATTTGTATAAATTTTTTCTGATATGAAAATTAGTATAAAAAAGATTTGAAGGTGAAAAAATCCACGGCCTAGTGCCGTCATTTCCCATTTAAACGCAAGTATTTTAACAGATTAGATCTCTCCGATCTAATTCTAGTAAATCGAATAAAGTCTATATCTTCCAATAATTCTTCAATAAATGAACTAAGGATGTACTCTTTTTCAGTTCACTCGGTATATAGTTTTTACTTCAACACGAAATTCATCCAATTTTAAACACTCGCAAATACTCCATTGAATAAATACAAACAAAAGTAAATATTGCAATCTATGAACAAGCCTCCTCTATGCATGCGGAGAATGCGAAAAACTTGTAATTTCCAAGAATTACAATCCAAATACAAACACGCCCGCTTTGCTTTAAGCCACTGACATGGTGATCTATTTTCCGGATGACATAGACGAGGAGAAAATCAAATTTTTGTGTCAATCCCACAACTTCGCCTGTCAAACACAGAGCCAGGGTCCATCAAATTACCAGTCGCGCGACCTCAAACTCCCTCTCTCGGAACTCACCAACTTTTTGTGTTCGGGAACAATCATCGTTCCAGATTTCCGCGACATCGCCAGTATCAATTTCAATCTAAAGTTTGTCACCACACCCTCGACCTGGTCTGCCTGACAGATATTTTCTCACCGTGTAAACAAGTGAAATTTTGATGCGAAAACTTCCGCTCGGATTTTCGGCCCGCTGATGAACACCATACTTGCCAGCTCGGACTAGAAATTAGAATATTTCGTTAGAATCCTGCACGAAACCTAAAGGCTCTTGCTCCATCTGTCAACACTGCACCGATACATTAAGTTCACCGTACCGTTTGGTCCCTCGATTTCTGGTTGATTAGTTCGCCGCTGTCATATTTCAGTGTAAACTGAATATTTTGAGATGGAGTTTTCGGAAACGAAAAGCCGAATTCCGGCGATGTGGCACCTACGGGATGACTGTGATTCAAACCATGTAATAGAGCGGATAAGACGAGTGTTTTGGGGTCAGAAATCGAGCAACTTAGTTCCAAACTAACGTAATTCAATGACACGCCTCATCTTGTTCGAAATTGAATCCTCGAAGTCCGACGCACTTTTTGCGAGTGAGCTCCATAAAACTGACCGCAAATACATTATTCGCGATTAAAATCCCGCTGATCAACAGTCGCAGAGCTTCGGAAAGTTCACCGCTTGAAACTTTAGCGGTTGTCGTGTATTTATCATCTCTCATTATTATTTTTCTGTTTGTCGTGAGGGAGATTAATCGGACGAGTGAATGTAATGCCTGAATTGAGGTCATGGAATTGTCCACCGTCAGGCAAACTTTGCAAGGCGGCTGTACCTGTACTTCTGTTCTGACATGAGCGCCATCATAGCCGTGCTTTCTGCTATCTAAAAAGCCAACTTTTATTGTAATTTTACCTATTGATTATACTAATACCTGATAGTAGTATTGATTTTACCTATATCTAGAGATTCACCGGTCCGATTCCTGTGATTCTTTCTGCATCTCTAGACGCACCGGATTTATCATGCTCTTTTAAATCATGACCCAGATGTTTTATTGCCAGCAAGCGCCTCTCTTTGAGCGAAGGGTATACCATTCTACCGTACTAAGGAAAAACGCCGTACGAGCCTTCAGACGTTGTCAAATTTTCTTTGATATAATATGCATTATTCGGGGAAATCTGTGAATATTTTTCTTCGAATTTTTTCAGAGATTTCAATTCGCGATCATATCTAAATTCTTTGAATATTTCAAGAGTAAATATTCATGACTTTCCTTAAATACGAGTATGAACATTTTATCGGAGGAAATTCGGCAGTTCTCAAATGTTCATACGACGTTTTTTCTTAGCACGACAGAATTGTTGACCGTTAGATCGGATAGTGATCGAGAGGGAAGGAGGTTCACTAAAAATAAAACATCGTCATGATGATTAAATGATTTTTAAATGTACGAAAAAATCATTAATGATCAACATTACGGTGCCACTGGATTGAAATAAAGTTAATTTTTCCTCCTGAATACCTGCATTGTACGTTTCAGAATAATTTTTAAGCTTCTGTTTTCTAAGAAACAAATCTTCTTTCCGCTCTGGCAAAATTTTGGAACGGACCAATTTGAGGCGAGCTGATTAAATTGGTGTCTAGCATTGCTCCATGCGCCTGTAATAAATTTTGGCGAATGCATATTCTCTGGGACTCTGCATGCGTGTGCCCGGATTTCCGAGAATTAATCACTAGAGCACTCATGGCGTGATGGGTCGTTGCAGTTGGGTGTTGGTGTTGTCCGAAGAATAATGGTAAATATTTATGTCCGCGGATCTGGAGATCTCGACCCGCCGCACAGTGCGGCCTTCTGTGGACAAAAATAAAATATTCACAACTGGACATCTGAATTTTTTTTTTTTCTGAGTTTGTCATTTTAAAGATATTTTTGACTCACTAGAATGTTCATTTTCAAATTTTTCGCTCAAAACTAATTCAAATTTGGGTAAAGAGTAGGTGGGAAATGGATCGAGAATCACTGGTCCATAAGAAATACACGGGAAAAAAATGTCAACTTCAAATGAAGATTTCTCGCTTGAAACGCAAAATGTTCTGGAAGGCTGACATTTCCTGAATCCTAAGATATCCAACATCAATCCTACCAAAACGATCTGATCTTGCGACTTTTTGCGACTATCAGAAATATTTGAAGTTAAAGTCTGGGTGTTTCATGTTGCTTTTACATCGTAAACGTAAGGCTGATTCGAGGTTGCCAACTTCAAATGAACTTTTCTCGAAAAATATGTATAACATCCTGAGATAAAATATTTTCTTATCCCTCGAATGTTTTACTTTGATATAGTGCCAAAGGGTCTTCCTATGTCGGTGCTACTATCTTCATTATTCAAAGTTAAGTGTCGTTTACCGATTTTGGTCCGCATCGTCCATAAGGATGCCGCACTGTACGCACTATACTACAGGAATTCCAAATCTGAGTGCATCATGCTGATCCATCCGAGATTCAAGAGGTATAGCGATAGGGTGCTGGGGACTCGGAGGACGGGTCTTTTCCTTCCAAAGGCAAAAATAAAGGGACAAGAGAGGTGAAATTGAGGCGTCCAGAACTAAAACCGGCAATCTCCATTTCCCTGTCTAGAAATCGTGCGATCGTCATAATTTTAACATTGAAACAACACGAAAGTTTCCATGTTCATATTTTCTTGTGAAATGTTTGTTATCAAGCGGGAAAATTTGGAAAAATGTTAAGTACAACCAGAAGTTTTGATTGCACTATTTTTAGACCGGGCAATTGATTATAGGACATTTCGTCAACGATTTTTTGTCCGCGCACCTGTTTTTCTCGTAGTTTACGTCCACGCGTTTTTTGGCAAATTATATGCTAAACGTTATTGAATACAAATGCTAGGATTTACAAATTTTTTGGACTACCGGTCTCCTTTTGTGCCGTAGTATCTCGATCTATTTTGCGAGGGAAGCTCCGTATTCTCATAGGATGCCTGCCATTCTTAATATGTTAGAGCGCATTCAATTTCGTATGATACTGTGCAACACCTCTGTTGTGAAATAGTTGTTGTTTAATAAGGCGCCGTCACACGCTGCGGCCGGCTAGCGCGCATTGGCGCCTTCAAACCTAAGGTGATACTTGTAGCATTGCGCAATGCGAGAAGTATCCCCTTAGGTTTGTAGGCGCCAATGCGCGTTTTGCGCCGGCAGCACGCCGTTCCGCTCTGTGTTAGGCTCTAATATTTAAACTCGCGGAATCAGCGATTTTCAACTCATGATTTTGAAATTTTTGCACTCTCTGCATGGATTTTTCTCATTTAAATTGATGGAAAAAATAAGTATAAAAGGAAAATATGACGTGTGTTTTGTCAAAATCAAGGTGGCTCCGTGTCAAATTTAATGATTTTCAAAGCACTTTGATTTTTTCTTTCATATTTTGCGCTTTTACTGGGCTGCAGCGTGGTATACGTGCAACCCAATGGTCGATATATTTGACTCTAAAAGATCGATGTACAAATGGTTTAAAACTAAAGATTGCATGCTTCTTGATTTCTAGGCATTTCACAGTATGCTGATGCGCTCATTGTGATTTTTGAGACACTTTCTGCGAGAAACATGTCTTGTTTTTGCTCTGGCAAAAATTTGCGACAAGCCCATTATCCGTGTCATGGAAGTTCTTTTTTCTGAGATTGGTCGTTTTACGAGGTGAAGGACCCTCATGCCTGAAAATCTAAAATTGAGTCAAACTTCGACGGTGTAAGTCGGCAATCACATAACTCGGTTTTTGACGTCGCAGACTTCCTGTCTTACTTTATTTGTTAAGCCGAAAACTGCTCAACGCGCAATTCTTTAAAACTGCCGTGACTTTCTTCTCATCTGTGCGAAGAAAATTCTACATAAACTTTAAGGAATGATGCCAATTTGTTCTCCTTTAAAAAAATAACTTAGAGGCGGAGATTTTCAGACACCGCAAACAGTTATGTGATTTCCGACTTACACCGTCGACTTGTTCTTTAGGATGCTGATAAAAGTTTCGAAGCAAATATTTTAGTTCAAGAGAGCACCAAGAGCAAATATGCATCGAAAGATGCAAATGCCGTTGATTGTTTAAAAGTGTAAACATAGCAAGCAATCTTCCTCGCGCGGAAACACCGTATGTAACGGTAACACTAATCGATCCGTAGGAATGTTGTGGAGCAAACAATCAGAGAACAACACTTATCGGTTGCGCCATTGAAAATTTTGACTGTCTTTTTTTCATGAACAAATGAATTTTACTTTTTGAAATGTCCACAGAATATTTTGATGAAAATGAGGTAAAATAAAAGAAAATATCTAAGAATGGATGTTCAGTAGTGTTTCCATGATGAACAAATTTGAAAAGAAATTTACAACGTCACGAATCAAAATGCGTGTTGTTAGACTTTCACCATATGTGCTCAGTGAGAAATTCGGAGGGTTTCCTCAGCGATTTGATACCAGTGGAAAATTAGCGAACAACAGTGGTTGAGATTTAATTAACCCCACACTCAACAGCTCACCAGCTTCTTCGATTTGGCTTTCGGCTAATGGACACCGTGAGCCGCGGCCAGACAATGACTTTTGTTGAAATAGGTTCTTAAGTCCTCGTTTAGACTCGTACTTCAACTCCCACCCTCATTTACTTTCGTCTCGTCGCTTAGACGGATTTTCAGCGTTCCTACGTCGTTCTTTACCCCCGGAATTCATGGAAAATCACTCCTACGGAGCTTACTTGATTACGTTATTCATTTGTAAATCATTCATTCACGAGACGATGTTTTCCTCGACGTAGTGTCTCGCCGTCAACGTCACGCCGTTATTCATAACTAGCGAAATGCCCGTGACTGGAGTCACGGGTCTAGAGGCCGCTAATATATCTACAACCCCGAAAAAATGGTGGTAGGGGAGCAAGACATTCCATACAAAAAAAAAAAAAAAAAATGATAAAATCGATAGAAAAATGAGTTGTGGGGAGAGGGTGATGGAGCTAGAAAAATTAGCTGCGGGTGGGGGGGAGGTAGAATTAATGCTGGCAAAAAAATTAGAACTAACCTAGCAATGATTTATTAAAAAAAGAAAGAAAAAAAATGAAAAAAAAAAAGTTTAAATAAAACATCAGCTGATAGCAAACAAAGGTTACCAAGGAAACCAAGGAATGGAACTTTCATGAAAACAGTTTAGTGGAAAACAGCGTAAGTAGGGCACTTACGTTAAATACCGTTTATAAGTAAATGGTAAATGCGATTTAACCGAAAATTTATACAGTTCTTCATAAGACCAAAATGGACAAAATTGCAAAATTTGAAGAAGCTAACGTAAATCTAACGATAGTTATCGTGAACGAAAGAATTGCTGACATAGGTCGGGTAACTATTATAGGTGGGATCATCATTTCTACAAGAACCATGACCAAGATTGTTTTGTTCTAGATTTTTTACCAGGGGTTACGCCCCCTGACCGCTCAGCAGTCCAACCCTCAAGGCGCTGTGCACTTCACTCATGTGTACTAGTTTTCAACACCATTATGATCGTAGCGAGTAGAAGATGGAGCGCAAACTACGAAAAAGAACGCTGCCGTGCTAAGAAAAAACGCAGTATAAAACTCCAGACGTTGCCCAATTTCCTTTGATAAAACACGAAATTTCCCGGTATTAATTCCGAAATTTGGGACTTCTCAATTTTTCAAACGATCGAAACTTTGCCCGGAACCTTCAAAATTCCGTGAATTTTCAGCTATTTTCGGAATTTCGGGGTTTTCCGTCAGTTTGACCGAGTATTTGATTATTGTATATCAACTGAACACTCCTCGGAACTGAATGGACCACTAGACAAGGTACGAATTTAAGCATTCTGATATATCTTTCTAAACCAGAATTTCACGTGGAGCACGATTCGCACAACGAAAATTACTTAAACCGACTCCTAACGAAGATATTAACGTTTTTATTTCACATTGGTTACGAGGAATTTAAACTGCCCGCTCACAAGAAACTCAAAGCTCTACGTGAATCAAATCGCGCACTACAACGGTTTCAGCAAACTTCTCGGTCGAGCAATGTTCATGTCCCATTATGTGTTGTTCAAACTATGAGCAATTTGCTAAAGCTGAGCCGAAGTGTCAAGATCCAGGTTGCCAAATCTGTATATCGTAAAGCCTGTCATTATAACGTTTAGCGCGCGATGCGAATCACGTAGAGCATTGAGTTTTCATGAGCGGCTGGTTTGAATTCACGCATCAAAAATTATTAAATATCTTCGTAAGGAGTTAATTTTTGTAGTTTTCGTTGTGTGCATCGTGTTTTACATGAAATTTTGGTTAAGAAACATGTATTAGAATGCTGAAATTCGTACCGTATCCAGTGGTTCATTAGGGCGTATTTCGGAATTTTTTCTGGAATTTGTGGAAAATCGGTATTTCTCTCGAGACTTTGGCAATTAATTCCGAGATCCCCGGAATCTTTGGTAAAATAAAATGGCAGCAGTGCTATCGTGCTATGGAAAAACGCCGTATGAACCATCAGGCGTTGCCAAATTTCCTTGGTATAAATCGCGAATTTCCCGGTGAACTTATGAATATTTTCCCTCAACTTTTTAAGACAATTTTGTTCGTAATTTCGTCTAAAGTTCCTGAAAATTTCGAGGAAAAATGTTTATAAAATCACTCAGAAATAAATATTTAATCGGCGGAAATTTGGCAACTCTCGAATGTTCATACGGCGTTCTTCCTCAGCACGGCAGAATGTGTTACGATGGTCCTCTCAGGACGTCGACCGACGATGGTGCTTTGGAAACAAGCAGAGCCTCTCTCTACATTACAGCGAATATTTCTCAATTGGACGTATTTTTGTCAAACGGAACTATGTGCATTAAGAAATGAGCTCTGCGACCCATAAGAATATGTGCGTAACAGGGCTCACGTCAAAGTGCACATAGTTCCGTTTAATAGGAATACGTCCAATTATACTTGATTAATTGAAAATTGTCTAGGCACTGTCTATCTTGATAACAGCTACCGGGGTTTCAGTCGTACGTCCTCGCGTATTTCGATGACACCTAGCATTCACTTCGGGGAGCTCTGATTCCTTGCAGAAAGGGATTCCACCGCGGAATATTTAGGTGAGACGCGCCTCTGTTTGCACGTCAAGCGTGACTAAGTGATACCTGTCATGATTCTATCTCGTAAACAACTCCAAATTCATGGTTGCCGTTTAAGGGTTAATCCGGTGGTTTCAACATTCAGCTGTGAGGCTATGCAGACGGAGTTAATTGCGAAACCTCCATTTTTCATAACTTGGGAGACATGCAACTTATTTGCTCTCGTGAAGGAGGGCATCGCACGGTATTAAATGATTAATCGCTCAGCAGCGAGTTTAAAAGAGAAGGGCCGAGTTTTTAGTGTATTTTCCGAAGAAAATACGCTATCCTTGGTAAAAAATGGCTGTAGAATCTGAGTTCCAAAATACCATAGACCTACAGCCGGCTGTAAGATTTCCAATAGCTTCTATAGCCGGCTGTAAGATTTCCAATAGCTTCTATAGCTGGCTACACAAGTTCTCATAGCCTTTTATAGCCGATGGCGATTTAGTAACAGCCAGGCGATAAAGTGTATGCTAAACGTTACTAATTACGGATGCTAGGACTTAGTGAGTTTTTGGACTACTGCTCTCTTCTTGGGCCGTAGTATCTTGATTTATTTTCCAGGAAAGCTCTGTACTTTTGATGGATGCCTGCCATTCCTGATATATTAGAGCGCCTTCAGTTTCGTATGATACTTTGCAATACCTCTGGTGTGAAATAGTTGCTTCAAGCGCCGTGGCACGCTGCGGCGCGGCAGGCGGGCAGCCAGCGCGAAGCGTGCATTGGCGCCTACAAACCTAACAGGGATACTTCACGCGTTGCGCAATGCGTGAAGTATCCCTGTTAGGTTTGTAGGCGCCAGTGCGTCCCCGCTTCGCTTTGTGTTAGGCTCTAATATTTAATCTGGCGGAGTTAGCGTTCTTCAACTCATGATTTTGAAATGTTTGCACGCTCTGCATGGATTATTCTCATTTTAATTAATGAAAAAAAAAATATATATTAAAGGAAAATATAATTTGTGTTTTGTAAGTATTAAGGTGGTTCCGTATAAAACTTAATGATTCCCAAAGCACACGAATTTCTACACAATTTCTTATAGCCTTTTATAATCGATGGCGAAAAAGCAACAACCAGGCGATAAAGTGTAAAGCCCGGCGATAGGAACTATAGCCCGGCTTCATAATTTTTTATCGCTTTGAATAGCCCGGCCATATGATTTTCTCCGCATTCTACAGTCAGCTATATGATTTTCTGTAGTGTTCTTTAGCCGGCTATAAGAATTTCTATGTTATTTTGAAACACAGCTCTTATCGCCAATTTTTACCAGGGATTGCATTCTCCCTTGATGTCGGACCCAGACCTGAAACCTTGTGAAGAGCACCGATCATGGATCGTAGATCATAAAAATACATGACAGTCAAATTCATGTGTATATGTATATGTATGTATTTCCGCCTTTAAGATGTTTCGATTTTCGAGTAGGTACATTTTTCTTACGTTGCAAGATGTTTTGACCGTTTTTTTTTGTTTTTTTTTCTGGAAAGTAGAGGGTCTCGGTCTCCTCCTTATATAGAATCTTTTTTTTATTTTTCATGAAGTTTCAATTTAAATGAACTGCAGGAGCTCTTTTCGTTAATTTTTGACCAAAAAATGCAAATTTGCCACCAAAATTATTGCCTCTTTAAATTGTTAATAATTTTTTTCGCCACTTCTAAATGCAAAAACTTTTAAACGAAGAAAATAGGATGAAGAAAAGAGGAAGAAGGATAAGAATGACTAAGAAGAAGAAGAAGAATGAATGGAATGACTTGATTAATTATTAAAACTATAATTTATAATTAATAGCGAGGCATCTAGATCCGTTATACGTTACGGGCTTCTCGCTAATACAAATACATTTATTTCGCTGTCTTGATTTTTTTTTTTTTTTTATCTATCGTTTAGTCTTCATTTCAGACCGCTGACAATGCTCCAAATAGAGATATATTAGTTTTATCCATCTATGACTCTCGTAGTTCAAGTTCACAGACTTTTCTTGCCAATCGCGGTTTTCCTTTCCACTGTGACGTTTTAAAAATAAGAACATCATTTTTGAGTCAAGGTTTTCGATGAACGTAGCAAGGAAACGCTAGCACGACTTTTCAGACTGACCTCATGCTCGCCTAACTGTTGTTATATACTGCCGTGCTAAGCAAGAACGCCGTGAATCCATCAAAATTTTCCCTCGTTTTTAGGAACTTAACACTTTATGAAATAAAAACTGTTTTACCCACGAACCTCAAATTTTCAGGATAAGTTCTTGATAGTATTTGTGAAAGAATTCGCTAAAAACATTGTCCCAAGGTATACAAGTGTTTCTGCTACGGTATATTGTTTCCAAAAAATGTAAAATTGCGTTTACGGCGATTTTGCGTTGCACGGCAGTATATTGGGGGGGCATAGTTGACAAACGCGAGGGGAGGAGGACGGGGCGCCTACCGAGTCATTGGCGCGGAATAACCCACATTTGTTTCCGAGTGTAAGCTAAACATTGTATAATGCGGCATTACGGAATACCCTCCTGAAATAGCCGCGAGGGCTAACGAAGCCGGAAGCCTCCCGTCTCAAGCTCGGGGTGAGAGATGAAACATTTTTCCTCGGAGGTCATAAACTAAAGGAAATACATAGACGACTTATCAACCTGTTAAACGTGATGCGGTTTCGTCGATGCCGCTACCCTTTCGCCCCCTCCCCCGCGACCCGCGACCCGCCGCCCACCGCAGCGCCCCGGTCTTTTGTGTTTATAAATTCACTCAGAATCCGCGTCGGTCACGTAGCAAAGGCTGAAGGGAGACGCAGACGTATCTCCGGCCCGACGTTGCCACGCAAGGGCCATTCCGCGAGCTGGCAACACTGTTTTCTCTCCATTTAAATCATTTCAAAAATCGATCTCAGGCGAGGCAAGCCGCTTCATCAAGAATCGACGGTTTCACATACATTTAAAAAGAAGAAAAGCTGCGTTACCAACTTTGGAGAATCTGGATACGAAATCTGCAGGTGTCTTAAATTTTGTGAATTTCATTTTTAAATGATATTACTAGGAGGACTGAGTACCTACAAGTATATCTTTGGTCTTTAAATTGGACAATAGAGAATTTGCAGGTGTCTGTTTGATGAATTTCGTGTTCAGGTGGAAACTACTAAGTGAGCTGAACACGAGCATACCCTCGGTTCATGAATTGAACAATTATTCGAGAAGATATGACAAAATTATCTAATTTGCTAAAATACGTTTGTTTAAATGGGGAATGTCGCCAGATGACGTCACTAGGCGGTGCAATTTCTCATTTTTAAATCTATTTTTATACTTTTTCCCATATCAGAACAAAGTTATAAAAAATACTGTGTAATCAGCTCAGACGAAGCAATAAAAAAATATGTGCATGCAAATGCTCCATTATCGGAGAATATTTGTTTATAATATTTGTGCATACACATACACGGTGTATTGATATTAAGGGTGGTTTAATGAAACCCTTCATGTAGCATCATAGAGAAAACGATAATAATGGATCTCGAGTATTTAACAGAATAACTTCGTAGATTGCGTATTGCAAGGGGTGGCATTGATTTATCACTGCAAAAAATTAAAAACACAAAAGGGAGAATTCTGCAAATTATGAAAATTATAAGGAGGGTTTGTACTCATTTTTATTGTAGAATTTTAAAGATTCTGATTACTCTCAACAATCTAACAATTTTCAGATTGCACATTCGATAAGCCCTGGATAGACGATCAAATTCCGAACCAATTCCGATCAAAGTAGACATGCTGATGACTGGTGGTCACCATCTATCATCAAATTTTGACGGGCCGCATTTTATTGTTCAAAGTAAGATCAGAACGAAGTACCACCATTCATCATTTCCTGCCACAGGAAACATTTCTGCCAAGTTTTCATTTTAAAATGAAGCAAATTAATGAGTTTAAGACTGATGACTCCCGACACTTTGATGCTACTTTGATCGGAATTGGTTCGGGAATTTAATCGTCTATCCAGGGCTGTAAAGGCATCTCTTGATCACACCGTTGCAGCTACGCGTTGCGATGAAGAAAACCAAAGCGCCCGCAATTTTGTGTGTATGCAACACGGACAACCCTTGAGCCTGAATAGTCGCATCCACGCCTTGCAATGAAGATTATCGAAGCGCCTTCAATCTTTTCCTCCTCCAGCAACGAAATATTGATGGTAGATGAGACACGTATCTAAGTTTTGACAATGTTGACGCAGGCCCATACCGAAGTAACTGAAGTTTAATTATACAAAAAATTTCCTTTCCCCCATTTACTAGGAATTTTAAACTAACGCACATAGAAAACGATTATTGTGAGTTCCCTTATTTGAATATAATTTAAAAATGTTCAACATGTCTACCGTATTATACGTAAGTTTTGATCATGAATTTATATATAAAGGCACTTCTTCTATAATCTTGTCAATATTCTGACCTTAAGTTGTAACCCTTTGGAAAATATGTATAATTATGACAAACAAATTATCGAAGCCATTCTTTAAAAGTTAAATAAACGCGAAAAACATTGGACTGAGATCAACGCTTATTTTTCCTTTTTTATCTCATTTATTTGATTTTCTTTGACCTAATATTTAATTCAGTTTACCACTATTTTTCTGTCTTTTTGTAATCAGCCATTAACATTTGAGGTTATTTTTTTGTGTTTTATTCTATTTATTTTTCTGTTACTTTAGGACTATTCTTGTCTTCAAGCTGCAACATGCAGTCACTCCAAGTTCTGCGCATAAAGAGAGTTCCCTAATTTTCTTTCTTTGCATTCCACTCAACGCTGTGAATTAAATAAAAGAAGCAAGAATAAAAATGATTACCTCCTAATGAAGCACAATGACAACTTTCCCTGTGGTTTTCTCAGGGTTGAAGCTTCCGAACCATTTTTTCTAATTTGAAAGTAAAATGAAGGGCCAAGAGCCCAGACCTTTGCAAATCAGTAAATTAAATGGGTAGAAAGTGTTAGAAGAAATAATTACGGTATCTGAAGGATCTGTTAGTTTTTTATTTCTTATTTTCTTCGTTTTCAAAAGTAGAACATCGCATTAGGTTTCGCCCTCCGAACCCTTCTTTTAAGTTGAGTTAAAATATTTTCAGCTGCAGGACAGCTGAAAACGCCACCTCCCCCGGACGTTTCAGCACTGCCAGTGCAAAAGAATTAGGAATTAGCTTTTAATAAAAAATTTTGTTTGAAGTGGGTACCTACATTCTTTTGCTCTCCGAGTAATTTAGAGAATAACTTTTTCGCTTCCTCCTTATCTTGGCCCACCCATCATCTGCCCGCAACGTCGACTTTTTACGCCTCTGGCCCTATCTCTTTGATCTCGTATAGAATTTGTGGCTATGTCGGCGTAAAGGATATTTATGGGGGTTCAAGCATTATTTTAACGTGCGAGCCTGCAAGGCGGTAATAATTGAATGGTCCTTTCACTTACTCGCTATGGACCTGACACTTTCTCCGTCTTTAACTTCTGTTTTTCTTCATTTTGAAATATCTGGGAGTGGCCTATATCGACACGAAGACTTAAATTGACGGTAGAAGGTATAAATAACGCTCACAGCATCGTGTTTCTCACATTTTTTTGGTCAGTCCCTGATTATTTCGTCACCTCCCAGCTAAAGTATCACAAGCGCCATGCGGCATTTACAAATTTCCGACGCCTTTTTATTTCTTTACAGAGAATATGTTCAACGAAACTGTCCGAAAATCTCCCGGAATTTTCTTCCTGCTGCCGATTAAATTCAGTGAAATTTTCAAACAAATTAAACCAACAATTTCTCTGTAAAAAAATAAAACGGCGGCGGAAATTTTGAAACGTCGCATGGCGTTTGTGATACTGTGGCCGGAAGGTAACGATTTCCGGCCCCCCCCCCCCTCGATTTATTCAATCCATTACAACTTTTCGTTTCCGTACCTCCAAAGGAACAGAAAAATCTCTCTTGAAGAAATGGTCTCTCTCTTGAAAATAAGTCTACGTCAATGTAGGTAACGCAACTTTTAAGACTTCAAACCTTTTTATGATCAAGTGCCGTTGAGCATCGATCGTCACTTGCAGGAATGTCGTCCTAGTCTGTGGCATGAGCCTCACAAAAACAGTAAAACTAGATTTTATTTTTTATGCGCACTATCATGACCACCAGCTTCTCAGAGGTAAACAAGTTACCTTGTGAGAGGATTAAAGGATCTGATGCGCAGAAAAGTGAATAACGTCGTTAATTTTTACCGTAAAGTGCGTAATTTCGGCAAATCAGCGTTGCTTGAAGTCATGCTTGAAGCATGAATCAAAAACTCACTAGAAAAAAAAAAAAAAAAAAAAAAAAAAAAAAAAAAAAAAAAAAAAAAAAAAAAACACATTGGATCTAGAGTCCAGACTCTTGAAAACATTGACAAGAAAAAATACTCTTGATTCAATCGGATTTTTGCTTGAATCAAAACGAAACCCGCTTAAATTAAGAGGCTTGGTTCTTGATTTAAGCTAGATTCTGATTGAATCAAGAATATTTTTTCTTGTCGATGTTTTTAAGAGTCTGGACTCTAGATCCAATGTGTTTTTTTCCAGTGGCTTTAAAACTATTCTTGACCCTTGAGCAGATGATTTTTTCGATGGGATGGGGTAAAATATGGAGGCATTGATTCGCTGAATGCATCAATACTCTCGGATTCGGCAACGGTCCAGCAACCCTCGAAAGTGAGGGAGGGCGTAATTCTTTTAAAATTGGACCGCGTTAAACAGAAAGGAACTAAGCCACATCAGCTAATGCCAAATTTAATCGTGCAATTTAATGTTTTACAAGAAAACAGTCGTGCGGATATTCGTGCAAATCTCAGTGGATTTTCTCCATAGTGCGAAGCAAATTCCTCAAAATATTGAAAGGAATCCATACACACGGAAAAAATTGAAAGTAGATTTAGCATTAATCCTGTTAATAAAATGTGCGACAAGTATCAAATGCTGATTTTACATTTAAATAATTGCTAACTAAACATTAAATTTGTTCTTATAACCGTGGACGTGGTTAACGTAGCATTTTTTAAATTATAAAGTCAGCATTTATACTTGTCGCACATTTTTTTAACATTATAAATGCTAAAGCAACAGTCAATTTTTCTCCGTACACACTTCCTATCGTAAAAAATTAAATTGCCCAGTTAAATTTGGCAGTAACTGATGTGGCTTGGTTCCTTTCTGTTAAACGCGGTCCAATTGAGAACGTTTTCTTTCAATTCATGAATGACTCCAAATTGGCTTCAGTATATTGCCTCTAGGTATACTTAAATGTCATTCAAAGAAAAAGAAACCCCGCGCCGTCGATGCCATTCATTTATCAGTGTTTAACGTCTGCTCTGAAAGCATTTTTGTTATAATGATTTATGATGCGTGTGAGAGATATGCAGTATTGAAATTTCTGTTATTTCTCAATCGTATCGGAAATTTTTTTCTTACTTCACAGCTCTCAGTCTTGTACAATCACAATATTACTCACGCACATTGAATGGAGCGATTAACCCCCAGGGGCACATGCCATTATTGGCCAAATTTCCAGGAGATTATCAGCCCATATTTTGTGATCCTGTTAAGCCACTGGCTCTCGCTTTGACGCCAACTCACCGAAAGCCACGTCCATCCCCCGCCGAACAGTGGATCGAGTCAATAGAAGAGTTCGGACATAATTTGGAAACTTTAAACTCTTACAACTCCGTTTATACAAAACTTGGAAGTTCTGTGAGTGGTTCAATTGGTTCCCTCGTGAAATTTCCTGCTAGAAACTCCCCTCGAAATTTGAAGTTTGACGAAATAAACATCAAAATTTTTAGTTTTTGTCAAAAATTTCATGTCCGACCCAGGGCCGAATTTACCTTCTTGCCGCCCATGGGTCGCCTGTATTTTGCCGCCCCATCTCATTCGTTTTGAAATATCCATAGAAACCATCAGGTGAACGTGCCGGAGGAGGAGGGGTACGTAAGACGCGTTTACTCGCGTTTGGCACATTTTTTGTGAAAGCCCTGTCGACACTAGCAAAAGTTCACGGAACTTTGCTCGAAAATTAAGTTCCGTAAACCTATCTCTGTGTGGACGATGCCTTTCATTTATAAGAAAAGAACGAAAAAATTATGAATAAGAATAAACATGAATGTGGTCTAATGATCTTAATTTCCGCCACCGCGCCAATCGCACTGTGTTTGGCGCAATGCGTGAAGTATCCCTACAGTCTTGTAAGCCCCATGCATTTCACGCTGACCGCTGCTGACCAAGTGACCGCACTGTTTTTGACGCAATGCGTGAAGTATTCATGCAGTCTTGTAGGCACTATGAGTTTCACGCCAACCGTTGCTGACCGCACTACGTTTGACGCAATGCGTGAGGTATTCATGGAGCCTTGTATGCGCTAATATGTGTTTCATGCGGACCGGTGCGCCGATAGGGCTTTTCCTTTCCATCTCAAGTTCTCGCCATCATTGCTCTCTGCGCCGTGCCGCTCCAGGCCAAATTGCGTGTTTGGTTTCCCTCTAAACTAGGCTAATGAAAGGCGCTGTCTCTTGTATCACCGAAAGACGAACAAATTAGAAATTTATACTTTAACTCTCAGGATATGAGAGATTTTTTCGCCTTTCCTCATTTGTGATTTTCTTTCTGAATCAGCTTTTTTTTCTTGATACCTAGATTTGAAAAAATTACAACATTTGCCGCCCCCTAAATTTGCCGTCATGGGCCGCGGCCCAAGTGGCCACCCCCTTAATCCGGGCCTGGTCCGACCCCTCTGATTGGCTCTCTCCACTGAGTGCCGAGGCGAAAAGAAGACGCAGAGCTCTCGCTCGCAAATTTGGCAAAAGCATTCTCAGGTGGCAAATGGCGATTGCACTCATGTGGCCCAATTATCAAAAGCTCCCACAATAAATCACAACACCCTCAGCACGAACGTTGCCAGATTGGACGAAGCCTGGACGGATCCGCGGGAATGTCGGGGGTTTATTTTTGAAATCTGGCCCCGGGGGTCGACAAAGGGGAAAGTGGACCGATACTCGAGCCGTTTAAAAGTTTAGATTGATGAGACAACCTGATGAGCACCGTCTACAATTAAATTCAATTACAGCCGCTCAGCTGACGACCTCCGGGCCCACCCACCCTTCCGCTGCCTCGGCTCCAAAAATGGAGTCGTCACGGGGAGGCTGTGGTTTGGTTTCCCGGCAGACTAATATAGCCCACTCCTCAGTCCACACGTGGCTCTAATTGTCAGATTTTTCGTTACTTCTGGGGGCGGCGAATATCTAGCGCCCTCTCCGGCTCCATTAATTTAAGTACCGCAGGTCTTCTCGCGACAATTACATCCCTGCGAATAAAACCTGTATGTTACGGAGTTTGCCAAGCTGCTGAATGTCAGGGGTTTAATTTAATCAAGCGGGCAACAAGCAAGATGTACACGTACAAGGTATACACGTACATTCGAGAATTGCCAAACTCCACCTGATGAAAGGTGGGTATTCCGGAAACTTGAGTATATTTTTGTCGAATTTTTCAATGAATTTAATTCGATATTTTTTCCGTTGTGCCTATTTTTATGGTAAAATTTCTGTAGACATTCTGAAAAATAAATTTTTCATCGGAGAAAATTTGGCAACATTCGAATGCGCAAACTTGTTCTCCCTCAGCAAGGCAAAACACCTGTTTGCTAAAATTTGGAGAGGAAGAACATTAACTTCATTCCATATTTCCTCTTCGGATGGTTTGTGTATTTTTAAGAGTAGAACACCCTCCACTTTTAGAAATTCAAATGTCACGTTAGTACAAACCCTGCGTTTGTATGACATTTGAGTTCTAATATTAATGCAAACCCTATGATACCTATTTTTCTTTTGACAAATTGTGCGCGATCAACCCGGGCACATGACAACCAGTGGCGTGGCGTGCTTCGCGATATATCGATTACTATGCCATTTAAACCTATGGTAAAGAATCGATTATTAAGGTGTTTGCTGCGAACACCCTGTTTATCGATCCTTTTCCATAGGTTTAAATGGCATAGTAATCGATATATTGCAAAGCACGCCACGCCACTGATGACGACCAGCCAAAAAAAAACTGGCTCAATCCAACCTTGCCGGGCCGAGTGCAACTGGCCCGGGCTAAACGCAAAAATCGGTTCCGTGTTTTTGGATCCTAGCAGTATGCAGTTCAGCCCGATGCACGTGCCACACCACAGGTGAGACAGAGGGTTCCTGGAGAACCAAAACGCCTTCACATCCGTACGTATGTAACACGGACATCGTAAGAGCCCGAATAGTTGCATCAGGCGTTATAATGAAATTCGTTTAGCGCCGGCCAAAATCGGAATAAAACTGAAAGGGATTAGTCCCGGGTTCTTGGCGTGGTGGAACTTTCGAGTGATATATCGCATCGATTAATTCAAAACTCGGCAGATTTTGACTTTTTCAAGAAAAGGACGATAGCCCCTGCGCCTGTGTATGGGTACATTGAATCAGGAGTAAAACAAGGGGGAAAACGGGAAACGAGACTAAAATACAACAATAAAAAACCCGAGACGTTTCGTCTCAAAGTCATGAGTCATTTTCAGTGGGAAAATAAATAAAAAATTAAAAATTATCGAAGTAAAAACCCAAGACCTACATGTTCCTACATGACCTAACATGTAGGTCTCAGGTTTTCTCTCTGTTATATTTTAATTTTTTATTTATTTTCCCACTGAAAATGACTCAGTTTTGAGACGAAACGACTTGGTTTTATTGTTGCTGTATTTTAGCCTTGTTTCTTGTTTTCCTCCAGTTACCATAGCCTCGGACTGCTTCGAAAAATATGTACCTATTAAATCATTTGCTAGCCCAAAAAAATGCAAAGTTCAGAGAAATGAAAGTAGGATTCTTCTTGAGCAAAAACGATTCATATTTCGCGCGGGATCCATGCACTCAGAGTAACAGGTGGTCAAAATAGCAACTGAGTGAGCGTGAATTTCGCGCCGGGATTTTTAACAGTGTAAGTATGACTCGGTCGGAGAGGTAGGGCTGCTGAAAAATTCAATCGTTGCTTATGCTGCGACTTCACGCATACGTACATTTTGTGAGGTGAGGTGATTTAAAGTCTGAAATTTCATTTCGCATGACTGCGCGGCAAAGCGGAACCACTCAACGTAAATTATTGCCCCGCGTAGTCGACCTTTTTGCGCCCGGGCTTTTTGCAACCCTTCAGCCCAATTCAGGAACTCGAGGAAAACCTGTGCCATCCACAGATGTGTGTTTGAGGGGTGTGGGATGCTTATGCCATTCGCGAAGTTTCTAAATTAAAGCATCCCTCAACATCCAAAAATGAAACTTTAGCGCGATCATATCCATGAAAATACTTCCTGTACCCTAGGGTAGCGAGAAAGTAAAAGCAAGGTTACTTTTTTGCATTGTGCGTGCACTCTCGTAGGTTAAAAGTTTAGTCAAATCATAGCTAACCAGTATACACGGAAAAAATTAAATTTCTGATTTGACAATTCAATTGCTAAAAAAAGTGACTGGAACGTTTCAACGTAGATTTTACCAAAATATTTCTACTTCAACCACTATTGTAAGCTAATTTAACCACGGGGGTGGTTAAAGTAGCATTTTTGTGTTGTAAAAACTAAATTAAATCATTGCAGTCACCATTTTTAGAAATTGAATTGTTAAATCAGCAATTTACTTTTTTCTGTGATTTTTGTGAAGAATTTGTCGGAAACATTTTGAAGAGATGGACGAAATGAAAATTGAAGAAATGAAAAGAAAGGATGGTTGCATCCACGATCCAAAAAATTATTTCCAGTGAAGATTTTAGTAGTTTCTACATCTAAATTACTATTTGTTTAGCTTCATTGTTATCACACTGGTCATAGGTAAAGTTACTATAACGACTAACTCTACCGCGGACAAAAAAGGCCGATTTGACCGGCTGGGAGCAATTTTTTCCAAGGTTAGTGGATTAGCAGTAGGTCCAAATGCATTGAAAAAAATTGCAAAATTCCAAAAACGATGCCCCAGACGCCTGCATAAGCGGAAAGTTGTTTCTCTCAGGAATGCATCGTAAAATGCGCGATACCAGTATTTCAAATCTGCACCTCCTTCTCTCGCTTTTTTTCCCTGTAGATTAACGTGCATTGCGTTTTTGTTTTTAAACGTACGTACATTTCGACGGTGAAAGTCGGCAATCACATAACTCGTTTGCGGTGTCTGAAAATCTCCGCCTCTACATCATTTTTTTAAAGGAGAGCAAATTGACATTACTTCTTGAAGTTTTTGCAGAATTTTCTTCGCATTGAGAAGAAAAATCATGACAGTTTTAAAGAATTGCCGTTGAGTAGTTTTCCATTTAAAAAATAAAGTATGACAGGAAGTCTGCGACGTCGCAAACCGAGTTATGTGATTGCCGACTTGCACCGTCGATTTTAATTTTTGATCAGTATAATAGGAGCAATTAACTTATATAAGGTCCATTCCCGAAATACTGATTACGCTTCAATTTTCATGAAATTTTGTACTCGCTCATTGAGCATTTTCCATACTTTTCCAATTTTTCCAACCGATGAGAACCCTGTTACTTGATTATGCTATCCTTTTGATTACAGTGCCGACGAAGCATCAACGTTTACAAAATCAGTGGTTAACTCGGAGAGTTTCACCAATAAAATGCTTCGTACTCCACTTCAATCGCTTTGATACTTTACACATTAATAATACACATTATACATGTATCCAGTTTTGTTCGTTTCTTGGTTGAGATTGAGATGTTGAGGTTGAGATGTTGCTCATTAAGGGTTGCAAGTGGAGCAAATGACTGGAGCTGTGGGGCTCGCATCGCAGGTTTATTGGCAAAAAAGAGTGGAAAAATATGAGAATGACAATATGCCAATTGAAAAAAAATCGCTAGGTAACTCAAGGTCCCTCTGGAATTCATAATCAGGTATGCGTGAGTATCAAAGAATACACTTCATGAAACCACCTCCCACATGCAAAATAATGCATTAATTATACTCCGATTTGATGCGCTTTCACAGGAGAGCAATTCTGTTTTAAATGATAACTGTGAAATTTACCTTGAAAAAGCAAATTAGCAATCACTTTAGAAGCTAAAACAAATACTTAACAGCTTAATAGGTCAAATCCAAGTCAAAAAAAGATCAATCCCTGTTCACAAAGCCCCGAAATAGAGAATAGCTGTCACTATTTCATTCTAGAGATTTATGCGTTTCTCGCATGACAAAAACTTACCTTGAATAAATAATCCAGCCAATGAGTACAGTTCCTGGTTGAAGAAAACCTCCAAGATTTGGAATCACACTAGGAGCTGCAATTTTTCACAATTCTTTTTTTATGCTTTATTTTATTTTTTAAAAATTATCGAACTGCAAGCTAATGGATGCAGTGCAGAATTTTTAGATTTTCTACGCAACTGACCCAAAAAAGAATCCGTTTTACGACTGGTTTAAAATACGGTCACTTTTTTAATCGCTTGGAATTCGCACGGAAGGGAATTCACGCCATAATTGTTAGCACTGCAAAGTTTACCAAATATTTTCAAAATAAACTAGAGCATCACGATGCGCTAATTGTTGTAGTTCCAAAATTACTGAATGCAACCGAAGCCGATTTAAATTTTGAGAGATACCCAACGAGTCACACCGATTCAGGGGCCTAAGTCGAAAAGCGTCCGATGAAATTTCGCCGAGTGGAAAATTCCAAAGGCCGAAGAAGGATATTTTTGTCTCGAATCCCTGCGTATTTTCACCACCTGTTGTCAGCGAGGGGAGCCGTGCAGCGGAACTTATAAACAAGAGCAACAGAGGGCAAGCAACAGATATCTGTGCGACAGGGAGCGAGTCGGGAAATTCAGGAAGAGTCGTTTTTCGGAAGGATTCTCATGTTTGCGGCTGCGATCTCATGAGCTTAGACTTGGTAAGTTGACTGGGGGAACGCGGGAGCTTTGCGCCTCTCGGAAGTTTCCCACCGCTTGATTCCGCGCTAGGGGTGTTACCGTATGACCACGCATTTCCACCACCCACTGTCAAGGGTTGTCAGTAGATGCTTCCGACAGGCACTGGCCAGCCCCCTCCCCCGCTCCCACCCCCCCGCGCACCCCTCTACCTCCCTATTTTCGGAATTAATACCCCGTTTCTCGACTTTATTTGTAAATTCCCGTCTGTGCATGAATTAGTTATTTTTCAATCCTCAAAAAGCTCCAATGTTCTCGTCGTTGGAGGTGCTTCAAGGAAAGGCCAGTTGAGCAGGTCACTGAGGGCCGGTTCTGCCATGTCAGGCTAAACTAGATTGCATTTTGTGAAAAGGAACCAAGAGCATTTGGATTTCATTTTGCAAAAAGGAACCACTAGCATTGCAATGTTGCTAAGATTGTGCAACTTCTTTTGTCTTGGAGGAAAAACCCGATTATCCCTTAATAGTTTCTATTTTACTCGCTGAAAACTGTAAATTTAAGACAAATATTACCATCTAAATTTCATAGTTTTTCACAATTTCCGCAATTTTATTGCAAAGAATGAAGTTGCACAATCTTAGCATCATTGCAATGCTAGTAATTCCTTTTTGCGAAATGCAATCCATTTTAATGTCGCTAAGACTGTGCAACTCCTTTTACCTTGCAAATATATATATCGATCATCTAAAAAATTCGTATATTTTCTCTCAATCAACTGTAAAGTCAACACGAAAATTACCTTGGTCGATGCAATTTTTTCCACGATTGCAGTAATTTTATTGCAAATAATGTAAGTTGCACAATCCTAGCATCATTGGAATGCTCTTGGTTCCTTTTTGCAAAATGCAATCCAACCTATCCTCAAGTCTTGGAGGCAAAACTTTTAACGCTACTTTTTCATAGGCGGATGCAGAGACTTCGAACCGAGAGATCGGAAGGAAGGCCCGGGGTGGTTTGCGTCAGAAAATTTGCATAATTTTAAAGCATCTAATATGCATTTTGATTAATTTTCGTCATAAATGGTCACCAAGTGTAAGCGTCCTTCCTTCTTCTTTCCTCCGATTCATCATTTCCTTTTTTCCCTCCTTTTTTTAGTAGGCAAACGGGAGGGGGAGTGCGCCTTTTACGCCTCCCTTGCATCCGCCTATGCTTTTTTGAGGTTTATGAGGATCTTTGTGGTACACTATATCGATGGCGAAACTGCAGAAATGCGTATATCGGTTTGCAGCGTTGTAGACTTCCTGTCATACTTTATTTTTCATATGGAAAACCACTTAACGTCATTTATTGAGCACTTCGGATATTTTTCTTCTCTATGAGAATAATATTCTGTGAAAATTTCAAGCCACGATGTTGGTTCGGTTTCCTTTTAAAAAATAAAATAGAAGCGGAGATTTTCAAACACCTCAACCGATATACGCATTTTTGCAGTTTCACCACCGATATGGTCCGTATGATATTTTCGATTTTTAAGGGTCATTTTGGAACCAAGAGTATCAACCGTCATTTACCTGAATTGATTTCAGTGCTCGCGCAAGCGGGCCGCTTGGAATATACTGCTGATTTTAGTGTGAACTTTTAATAATGATTTCTTATTCACAAATTAATTCCAGACTTTTAAGACATATTCGATGCGGTTTCTGCAAGATTTTGATGATTAGGCAAATCTCTTGGTGCTGCGATTCTCCCCCTATCTCGTGGTCTATAATTGGACTGCATTTTGCAATTGGGACCTATAAATTCTGGCTCATCTGAAAAAAACACGTATGTGCATAGGTAAACTAATGGCACATACGTTGTTCTTAAACCGGGCTAGCATTTATAGTTCCAAATTACAAAATGCAGTCCAATTAATCGTCGAAATTCCGATTTTTCCCATTCGGAGAACAATATCCTTCGCACGAAAACTACCTCTAAGTTCATCAAGGCCCTTTGCTCAACGGTCACGAATATAGAAGAAAACCAAAAGTATGGATGAGTGATCTGGCAACTGGCAGGTCTGCTCTCTCAGAATCGGGAACGTGCGTTCTCATGCGTTCAAAGGCTTGTGCCAGGAGTCAAAGCATTCGCATAGGTTGAGGGGGAGTTGATAGGAGTCCCTGAAACTTAGGTGGATTGCTCGCTCTCATAAGTGTGTGAGATTCTTGGCGAAACCAGGTGGATGCGGTTCGGTATTAAGCACAATCGTTTGCCATATACTTGTAGTCACCCGCACTGAGAAAAAGCCATGACTTATAAACCAATTAGTGGTTCATATGGAACACCACCAATAGTAGTTAAGGCAACGTATAATAATAGCATATCGACGGCGTAAGTCGGCAATCACATAACTCGGTTTGCGACGTCGCAGACTTCCTGTCATACTTCATTTTTTAAACGGAAAACTATTCAACGGCAATTCTTTAAAACTGCCGTGATTTTTCCTCTCTGTGCGAAGAAAATTCTGTAAAAACTTCAAGGAATGGTGTCAATTTGTTCTCCTTTAAAAAAAAATAACATAGAGGCGGAGATTTTCAGACACCGCAAACGAGTTATGTGATTGGCGACTTACACCGTCGATATTGGTCTCAGGCTCTCAGGACATTTTGTCAACGATTTTTTGTCCGCGCACCTTTTTTGTCCAGTAGTTTACGCCCACACGTAAAATAAGTAACAGTGACTTGGTCCAAGCGTTATATTTTAGTCGGTATGTAAAATTATATTGACAATATGGAAATGAGAAATTGAGAGAGAAAGGGGTGTTGTTATGGTTGCTCATTTTCTAAATGAAATGCTATTACTCTCTCCTTTTGAATCATCTTTTTAAATTGTTATTGGTGAATATTTGATTTTATTTCTACCCTTAAAATATTCGATGTACAATATACCTTATATATGTATAGGTACTTTTTTTTATTTTTTTAATTTTTTCTTTACGAAATTATTACTTCATTTTGAAAACATTTATATTTTTGAAACGTGGCAAATATTTGTAAAACCTTTTCCAAGCGGCATTAATCTCAATGAGCCGCAGTTGTGCCGACAGAAACCGCAAAAATGAATAAAAGAGGGGAAAAAACCAAGAGGCACGCAATCTTTAGTTTTATCCCATTTATACATCGATATTTTAGAGTCAAATACGTCAAATTTTGAGCGTTTGGTTGCGCGTACACCTCGCTGCAGCACAATAAAAGCACAAAATGTAAAAGAAAAAATTAAAGTGCTTTGGAAATCATTAAATTTGACACGAAACCACCAATATTTAAAAAACACACATTATATTATTATTCTCCTTTGATAAATTGATACATATTTTTTCCCATCAATTTAAAGTAGATAATCAATGCAGAGTGTGCAAACATTTCAAAATCATGAGTTAAAAAACGCTGACTATGCGAGTATAAATATTGAAGCCTATAGAGCGGAGCGGCGTGCTGCCAGCGCGAGAGGCTCACTGGCGCCTACAAACCTAAGTGGATACTTCACGCATTGCACCATGCTTGAGGTATCCACTTAGGTTTGTAGGCGCCAATGCGCGTTCGCGCTGGCCGCCCGCCCGCCGTGCGGCGGCGCCTGAAGCAACTACATATATTTTTCACAACAGAGGTATTGCACAGTATTATACGAAATTGAACGTATTAAGAATGACAGGCATCCTTTAAAAGCACAGATATTTCCTCGCAAAATAAATCAAGATACTTATCGTACACAGGAAAAATCTAAGAGCCTTTAGCTGAGGCAAATATAGAGGTCCATCCGGTTCAGGAATAACAAGGTGGGAATTTCTTGAAAGATAAGTTTTAGTGAATTTTGTCTCATGGAATTGACGCTCCCCCATTTTTACCAAAACTCTCAACTATATACTACTCTCCGATGGACCAAACAGACAAAACAAAAAAACAAGCAAACCCCCAATCTTCCAAGACATTATACATTTTCATCCAAAAACGTCGTGAGCAATTGTCGTTTGTATTTACATGTGGACCAATTAACTTTGGGTCTCAACTGGCACGTGGACCAAAACTCCCCTGCCGAAATAAAACGCGTGGACGTAAATTACTGGAAAAAGCAGATGCGCGGACAAAAAGTCGTTGACGAAATGTCCTATAACCTCAATATTTACCTTAGTGATGGTATATATACTGCAGTGTGGTTCACAGACCGAGAATCATTAGTTTATTTACGACTATTAGTGTTCTATATGAACCACTAATTGGTTTATAAAGTCATAGATTTTTCTCCGTGTGCAACGTAAACTCAAGTGGCATTTCTCACAGACAAATTGCAATTTCTTAACTTATTGAAAAAATATTTTCATCACATTCTAATAATTTTAACTTTTAAAAAAAGATCAATCCGTCACAATTTTTCGTCATCATTCTGTCATCCTATTTGGGATGAGCAGAGAAAAATTGTATGTTTTATCCATATAGTTTTCCGACGGTTCAGCTTATTTTTCCCAATAGTTTCCACCGCTAATTGCGCAAGGACACTTGATATGCAACGATTCTGTAAATTCCAGTATGATTCTCTGCAGTATGGTTCATGCATTGTCTTCTTTCAGGATAAATAATGCGCATAATAGCAGAATAAGCTACAGCAGACTTGTATAATAGATCAAGTTCTTTCATGTTTTCTCGAAACTTGACTTTTGACGGTTATGTCCTTCAAATAATCCATTCAGGTATAGTCACACATCGTGGAAAGTTGTGATCATTCTCAAAAGTTTGCCTTCAATAAGCTGGTATGGAATAAAAGCGGCTCAGGAATAATAATAATTGCTTGCAGCAGTTAGAATATTTCAGCGGTTTCAGTTCTAGTAGCATCTTAGGTTACGTTGCGCTCATTTTCACTTGTTTACCTGCAATAAGCTAGGCAATAATGTGAGCTGCTCCAAAGCAATGATAGTTGCTGATAACGATTTGAGTTAGTTTTAGTTTCAGTCCAGTAGCGACTTAATTAATCCACGCACGCACGATGTTCTGCGCCCATTTTCACTCGTTCGCCTTCAAAATGCTGGTAGGCAATATGAGCGGCTCAGGAGAAGTAATAGTTGGTCGCAGCAGTTGGAGTACTTCATCGGTTTCTATCTGGCACTTTATGACCTCGGCGCGAAGAATTCACTTTTCCTCCAAAAGGCTAAAATCCACTTCTTGCCGAATATACACCAGACTGATTTGTCGTAATAGCATCAGCACATAGCTCCACTTCTGCAGCCTGATTGTTGAAATTTTGTGTTTCTTCGGGTAGACATAGATGACATAGGTTAAAAGGCGGACCGTGATTGGTCAGCTAATTTTTATCGCTGCTTCATCGTGCCTTCGTCAGGTGGAATGGCCGACATACTGTCGGAAGCTTAAGAGGTGCGCCGTAGCTTGTCGTGAGTTCCACTCGACATAGGCACGACAAAGCAGCAATAAGACATAACCGACCAGTCACGGTCCGCCTATTAACCTAAGTCATCTATGTCCACCCGACAAACACAAAATTTCAACAATCAGGCTGCAATACTATATGTATCAAACACTAAATCGAACTCATATATGGTATCTGCTTTTTTTGAAAAGGAAAGTACTCAGCGTAAAAAGCTCTCTCTCCTCAGAAATTTTCCTGTACCTTTTCACCTCTTTCGTCATGTAATGTTCAAGTGAAAGAAGTTTGCTTTACTGAAAAACCAGACGGTATTAAAATTAGGATTACGATTGATAGATAATATACGACAAATACATCGCAATTTTTAATGCGATAATATCTCGATATATTGCCATCGATGTGATCGCGATAGCCGACCGATAAAATCGCTATTTATCGCGATCACTGCTACTTGGGTTAGTGAGTTTTTGGACTACCGAGCTCTTTTTATGCCGTACTATCTTGATTCATTTTGAGAGGAGAGCTCCGTACTCTTGAAGGATGTATGCTATTCTTCATACGTTGGAGAGCCTTCAATTTCGTATGATACTGTGCAACACCTCTGTTGCGAAATAGTTGCTTGAAGCGCCGCGGGCGAGGGCGACCAGCGCGACACGCTCATTGGCGCCTACAAACCTAACAGGGATACTTCACGCATTGCGAAATGCGTGAAGTATCCCTGTTAGGTTTGTAGGCGCCAATGCGTGTGTCGCGCTGGCATCACGCCGAGCCGCTCCGCTCTAGGCTGTAACAAAGTAAGTTGAAGTTTACTGAAACGAAGCCAGGTTTGAGCCAGCGGCGTGGCATATTTTGCAATCCATCGATTGATCTGCCTTTTAAACTTATGGAAAAGAACCGATCAACGGGGTGTTTGCAACGATCACCTTAATAATAGATTCATTACCCTAGCTTCAATTGGGGAGGTATAGATAATCAATCATTCGCGCCTCACCACTGGTATGAGCGATAGTGATAGGAATATGGTAATTATCAACAGATTCTATGATAGCAAAAACCGTTATCCTAATCGTATTCGCCAAAAGTATGGCAAATGCTCCCAGATGTCTGTTTATCTTTACCCCGCAGTGACACTATGTCATAAAATCACGTTTAAAATGACAGAATTCACCATACTTTCAGCAAAATTTGCCACCCTTTTTTCTATCAGTATAATATGATGCAAAGCTTTAGTTGGGTTGAGTATGGTGAGGTCAAGACAAGCTGGGTTAGGCACAGCAACTCGGAAAAAGGAAATTTTAAATATTTTCCGAGGGATAATCCTCGCATCCAGTGGCTTGGCGTGCTTTGCGATATATCGATTGTTATGCCATTTAAACCTATGGAAAAAGATCGATAAATAGAGTGTTTGCAGCGAACACCCAAATAATCGATTATTTACCATAGGTTTAAATGGTATTACAATCGATACATCGCAATTCACGCCACGGCACTGCTCGCACCCCCTTTTGCAAAGGATGCCCCCTTCCCTTAGGTCGGAAAAATTCGGCACCCCCACGCATGAAGGTCTAGAACCGCCGAAGACAAGGTATGCGCTTGGGCGCGTTCTGAGAGCTCGAACTGCGTGAGTATATACTAGACTTTTAAATTTTTAATTTCTAATTTCATCCTGCTTACCATTATTTTTTAATTTTCCTCACTGCCTCCCCCCCCCCCCCCCGCAGCAACCGAAACGCGTCGTTGAGGAAGAAATCGTACATGACGAGAACGCGCCACGCAAGAATCAAGGAGAACGAACCTGGTTCCCTCGGGGTTGAATCTCTTATCCTACCCGCGAGTGGCCAGATTTGTCGGCGAATGCGTGAGCGCCGCCGGAAAATCCTCGGGAAAGTGAAAAATGTGTCATGAAATGGGGCAACACGGAGAGTGCGTGGGTAGAGGACAGTACCTACGTCCCTTTTTCACGCTTTCTTCGGCGCAATAATTACACAGTGTTTGACCCGATGCTCTATTTCTCTTTTATTGCAGTTATGAATAGATCTGCCCAGTCGCTTCCTACCCATAGCAACACCCTCACAAAATAGGATGCGTGACCCATATAATACATAATTAAGGCCTGGAAAGGACGAAACCTCAGTGTGTACAGACTCCCGGGAGAAAAACCAAATCATCCGTGTATGCGTGCGTATTTTGGTTTGCGGTGGTGCAGAGTTCTTGTCCTACTTTACATTCCTCTTGAAAAACTACTAAATGTCATTTGTTGGAAATGTCAGTGGTTTTTCTGCTCTCTATGAAGAATACTCTATGAAAACTTCAAGTCATAATGTTGGTTCGGTCTTTTTTTCAAAAATAAAATAGGAGCGGGGATTTCGAAACACCGAAACCAAGATACGCATTTTTGCAGTTTCACCGTCACTATGTGATCCAGCTTTGTAGAATAAGCATCGCCGGTCCATTAAATGCCTACTTCTGTGAAAATGTAAATGCTGCAATTTTCCCAAAATTGAACACCATAAAAAGGGTTACTGGAACCCCCCCCCCCCCCCCCCCTCCTGAGCGGGTTTACGACTCCCCATAGCGATTCTGAGTGATAACTGTTAAAGATAATAATTAAGAAACTTGTGATATCATTTAACTATCGTGGTCATTTCAAATACCTAACCACTGTTTCAAAGGAGGAGGATGGCGATTAAATGTTGCAGAGCGCCTAGGCGCGCTGTAAAAGTAACCTGTACGTATTGAGAAACTATCAAGTCGCAGAAGGGTTGCATTCTCGCCTTCTCAAGAAGATTTTTTTCACTTTTTACTTTTTCACCTCTTAGGAATTCCATCTTACTGTCTCCTTTCTTCTCCCTCCTCTCTTCGATTTTTCCTTCTCTTCTTTACATTCAAATTATTTTTGTGCCCATTAGACATTAATCGAGTGTTTTCTTTTTAAAGGACCTATACTTTGAAGGGAAAAATCTAGAGCATAAAAAACTTACTTAATTCCCCCAAAAATTTTCGGTATCGTTTGTCTTTGACGCACATTATCCAATTCCTCACTGGAAAAAAACCACATTGGATCCAGAGTCCAGACTCTTAAAAACATCGACAAGAAAAACTACTCTTGATTCAATCAGGTTCTAGCTTAAATCAAGAACCAAGCCTCTTACTTTAAGCGGATTTCGTTTCGATTCAAGCAAAAATCCGATTGGATCAAGAGTATTTTTTCTTGTCAATGTTTTCAAGAGTCTGGACTCTAGATCCAGTGTGTTTTTTTCCAGTGCTCAAAAGAACCCCCTTAGCCAAAGATGTGAAACTGCGGTCCTTAAATAGTTCAAACTGAACGATTTAAACCTCGAAGTCGGGCCTTTACAAACAAACCTCATTTCAACGTGAACCGAAAAGAAATCGGGGGGAAAACACTTTTTAGCGATGGAACTGAATTTTCATCTTCCCGAGTCGGATTTTCCTCGAAACAAAACAAACGATTCAATCTTGCTGACAGTCTATCGGATTCCTTCGGCTTTATTGTCGTATGTCTCAATCTTGTTTTGACGCCATGAGTTTTCAGTGCATATATGCAGACGGATCATTGGAATAGCGGCTTTGCGTTTGAACAAAGGGTGTTGAAGAATGAAAGAGGTCACGTGGATATACCATAGCAGAAGGAGGAGTAAGGAGTGACAGTTCTTGCAAAATATCGAGAAGGCGACGAAGCGACGACGTAGACATGACTCGCGACACGGTGTCAGCAAATATTATCAAATTTGCAGCGATCAATTAAGCAGTGCGTCAATTTATAGATGGACGTCAACACGGTTCTGCCAAACGGAACTATGTGCATTTCGACATGAGCCCTGAGACCCATAAGAATATATACATGTCAGGGCTCACCGATCCAACCGAGTTCGAAATTTTGTAATCAAGCTGAGTAAATTTTTACGCCCCTGATGTAGGCGTGACGAGGATTTGCTTCGTTTGACGTCATACGTGCTTTTTCATCAATGACGCGAAACTGGGTCCTCCGAACGTAAAAATTGTGGGTGGGCGGCAATCGATGTTGCAGCTCAAATTTTCTGCTGTCTCTTATGTTTGTATGTTTGAGTGGATTATCCCGCAATTGTTGACGCTCCTACCTCTCTGATTCCTATGCTAAAGGTCAAAATGGAACCTTTACACATCCTTATTGACCCTGTAATAAATGGAATTGATAAGTAATTACTTCATCTTCATGTCAGTCGTAAATCTTTACGAGCACCATGATTAATTCTCGAGTGTGTTCCGCATGTTCTTAAAAATTCTCAAGCAATCATCCTTTGTTTTAAATGACAGTTAACTAGTACATTAAAAGGAAAGACAGTAAATTAGACTAATTTTGTAAATATAAGCCATGGTAAGGTCATGCAAGATCCTGCACTAGGTTCCCCCTATTCTTATTTTTATTTTTATCTATGTATTTTTAAGTAGTATACATGTAGTTTGGGTGATGTGTGAGAATGGGTTATGTATAGAAAGGTAAACATGAAAATTAGACGTTAGCTAGTTTGTAAGTTTATTATATTTGTAAAACCAAGATAATTAACACCGCCATAGGTGGTTGTATCACTTTTGAAACTTAAAAAAAAAAAAAATTCATTCCTCGCCCTCACCTACAAACATTTAATTTTTCCCGCTTTTTCACGAATTTCCAAATTTTTCAGTTTTTTAATCCTCTTCATGCCTCTTCAGAATTCAGTCAAGCGCCTTTTTAAATCCTTTGGCGGATAGTCCAATTTTAAAAAGTAATACAATGGTACATTTTTGTAGCTGCACCAAACTTCGATGCAGCTATGGATTTCTAAATATCAACTACGTGAACCACACAGCCCCCCGCCCAAATTTTTGTCACGTCTTTTTATTCATTTTATTGAAAAATAAAAAAGAGGTATACACAATAGGCGATTGTAACTTTAAGAGAAGACGGAAGTGCTTTTATCATAGATATACCGACTTCATACCCAAATCTTCATATTTACAGATGCTCGCCTACATTTTACACGTACGTGCAGATATTAGCATGAAATAGGAAAAATTCTTACACAAAATATCCCAAGCTATCTCTCTCAAAATATATTTTAATAATACAAAATACCTACCTAAAATCCAAAAATATTAATCATAAAATATCTTTAAGGTTTTAGTCTCCTTTTAACGGCTGACGCGACACGAGCTTTTAATTGAACCACAACTACTCCAATCAATCTTTTCCCTGGACAGGATAATCATATCAAAACGTTTTGACCGAATCTGACGTCAAAACTTCCGAGGTTTAATTGTTTAAAAAATGAATATCTTTGATTGGCAATTTATTAGGCGTGTTTTTCGCGAAATTCATGAAGCTCTGCTCCCGATTTTTTGTTTTGTTGCAGTTTTGCAATCCCTTACTCCTATCGTCATATTGAGGTGACATAGGTGATTTTACCTCCCCCATCTCGCTCTAATGAGAGACATTGCTCTACACATTCACGAAATCCATTCGTGGCATTAGACCTTGCGTTTTGTATCATTCCTCCTACTCCTTTTTAATTCAAATCAAAGGTCATATCGTTGAAACGAGATTTCATCGTAATGTCCTCTATAACGAGCTTCTAGCCTGAGGCATGCGATAAGATGCACAAAAGTTTGAATGTTTAAAAACCGAGGAACAAAATGTAGAGATAAAAAAATATCCCCAATGCTTTAGTATTCGCGCCACATTCTCTCTTTGGGGGCATTCTACCCTCCAGTGAGGGTGGACCTGGACGCTCCGTAGGGTTCGTGAAAAATCACAGCAGCGTTGTCAAATTGCTCGAAGAAATCAACCCTCCTCATCACCTCGCTTCCCTTATAATCGGCAACTGGGCAACTAAGTCGGTACTCGACCCGCTTCCTGTACCGATGTCCGGTGAATACTAAAAAGAAATACCTTTGGCTTTCTAATTTTGTTTCCGAGCGGACAAGTGCTTATATTTAGTTCAGTCATGTTATTAAATCTACGGGCGGAAGGATTGGAAATTCAGATTACGTATAAAAATCAAAAATAAATAAAAGCTCCGCTCATCTCTTCGAAAAGTTCTCGTTCAATGGGCGGGATGCGGTTAAGTGACCATACAATGATTCGCAGATCCAAATATTGAAAGTGGCGAAATCGTACCGCCCACATCCAAGATGTCTCGCTGAGAACCTCATTGATGATATCCGAGTGCAGTGCACTCAATGCACTCGGCGCCCACGTGAGTCTATACTTTTTGAAACGGATAGTATGATAGGGTCGTATTCAGAGTCGCTCCCTGAAACAGCTCCTTCCCTCACAAATGCCCCATGTCGACGGTGAAACTTCCTGACCACGTATCTCAGTTTGCGGCATTGCTGATTTCCTGTCATACTTTTATTTTTTAATCGGAAAGTGGCGATGTTGCATGTGTGAGAAATTTGCGATTTGACTGTTAATTCTTATGTAAAAGTTCGTGAGAAACACAATGGTGCCACCGGTTTTCTCTGAAATCAACTCCGAAACTCAAAAAAAGCTCTCAAGTTGAGGCCAAAATGGAGGGGATATCCCACCCTACCCTGAGAGTCCACCTCTACATCAAGACAAACTCTCCATGCAAAGATAGGGAGCAAATACATTAGCTGAAAACACAAACTGAAAACACGGGAACCCTGCTAATGTATTTGCTCCCTATCTTTGCATGGAGAGTTTGTTTTGATGTAGAGGTGGACTCTCAGGGTAGGGTGGGATATCCCCTCCATTTTGGCCTCAACTTGAGAGCTTTGTTTGAGTTTCGGAGTTGATTTCAGAGAAAACCGGTGGCACCATCGTGTTTCTCACGAACTTTTACATAAGAATCAACAGTCAAATTGCAAATTTCTCACACATGCAACATCTCCATTACTCATGCACTGTCAATTTTTGAGAACTTACGAGATTTTTCTTCTCTCAGCGAACAAAACTCTGCGAAAACTATGAGGAATAATGATACTGATTCGTTCTCTTTCATAAAAATAAAATGGAACAAGCGGAGATTTCTATGTATGTATGTATGAGCCGCTTTTACGGCGCGCTTGGGCGCTCTGCGACGCCTATTCTCCACAGGAATCTGTCATGGTAGAGATCCTCCGGAAGCTGGCATCTTTCCATCTCTTCACGGATACCCTCTACCCACCGTTTGGCTGGACGCCCTCTCCGTCGCCTACCTGGAGGGACCCACTCCAACACCTTCTTCGGCAACCTGGTATCAGCCATTCTCTGCACATGCCCATACCATACCAACTGCTTGGTCATGATATCGTGCACAATCGTCCCCTCAACGCCCATTACACGGAAAAAAAAGTCCTGTCATTTTAATCGTCGCGACTGCTGAAGGAACAGCTCTTGGCTGTTAAAAAACGGCACAGCATCCTGGTTGTTAAAATAACATTACCTTTGTCTGTTATTACAACAGGCGCTTTGCTGTCACATTGACAGTAAATGAATGTAACAACGACAGCAAAATCTGCTCAACCTTCATCGAATAGTCTGTTACACTGGCAGCGCAGCTGCTGGGGTAAACGCCGGTTCCCCATCAGATTGACGTTCACGCTGCCTTCGATTTAACAGCGGCCGCTGCTGTCGAAATAGCAGCGTCGCTGTTCTCATGACAGCCAGTTCGTATTTGAATTTAAATCCACGCTGCTGTCGATGTAGCAGCGCTGCTGCTCATGTAAAAGCTAAATCGCTCTTGAATTTTCATTCACACTGCTGTTAATGTAGCAGATACAATGCCACGCAACTGTAAAAAATTATGGTCATACTTACATGTTTAGGTAAATAGCTGATAACTGCTTAACTGGTTTCAAGTAAATGATACAAAAACCGTAGATAATATTCCGGTCAAAGTAACATTTACAGACTAAATCAGTTTCACAATGAGTTAATTTCACAAAAATTTTAACAGTTTAGATGCACAGAAACACTACACAAAGTATACATCTTTGCAGTTCTCGGTGGGGCAGAATTGATCATGGCCTTGAGGTCGTCAACAAATTATGTGAGGCACATTTTAAACCCTTCCTCTCCATCCGTTATTTTCTTTTTTCAAATAACCGAACTTTTCACTCGCAGCCTGGTCAGATACCGCACAGACACTGTATTACACATTGAAACACTTTACGCCATTAAGACAATGTCACGTTGGCATCATGAATAAAAAACAACGTAAGAACCAAACAGCAGATCGTGCTTATGAGTTAAAAACACCGAAAATGTATTATAAAAGGTTTCAAAAAATTCTACCATGATTAAGATTTGCTAAATTATCACTTCATTTCATTTCAAAACAGCCTAAATTTCTTTGAACGAAAGAAAAGGAAAAAATCACACAATGGAATTGGGTCGGAAAGTATAGAGGACAGGGCTAATGGTATAATCTACAGGAAACGGAATCAAAAGAGTGCCTGCATATAAATATGTAAGGCACGCTAAAAATAATAATTTGATGCACTGGACGCAAACCTAATTGAGTTGAGAGTGCGTGTAATGTCAATGGTAAAGTTGAAACCAAAAAGCACAAATATACGGCAGCAGAAATTTCGAATTGAACGGATTCATGATGATGCCTCAAAAAATGGCGTCTGCCCGCAACTGATTACAGTGTGCCCAAATTTGCTTATATCGTAAGAGTTACTTTCCTATGGAGCTACTAATTTTGCAGATCGCGCACTGAGTATCAAAACTAATCACTTTCTTCGCCAAAATTCACTCGCAAACACAATTTGAGCACGATTTCGAAACGCAAGCGCAAGACTTCTCTGACTCAAAACCACTGACTGTTGAGCAAACGAAATCCCTTTAAACAATGACATGGCGGCCTCAGCGAACAGACTGGAATGCGGGAACAACGCCGAAGGAAGAAACAACCGAACGCCAGGCCCGGGCGGTTGGAGTTCTGAGAATTTCCCTGACCGGGCCCTTTGTCAGGAAGGCGCGCAACCCTCGAGAAGGAGGGTGGGCAGTATGGCGGGTAGGGTAGGAGAGGTTTTCTGCGTCACCGCTCGCAGCGGGGCGATCGAGAACTGTATACAACTGCGCATGCGCGCTGCGCCGATCGCGCGGGACTGGCCGGGATGGAATGCTCCGTGCAACGGACAGCATTTTACCGTCAACTCGCTGTTAAATGAGAGGCTGCTATTTCGACACCCTCGCTGTTGCTTTAGCAGATTATTTCTGCAAATTTAACGACCTTCAAAACATTAGACCAACACCTGCACGAGTGTAAATTTAAAATCCAAACGAATGTCAAAATAACGTGTGGACTGTAAAATCAAAAGTCAATGACAGTCATTCCAAAAGCTTCAGGAACTGTTGATTTAATGACTGCGCCTGACGTTAACTCAGCAGTCGTGTGATGATGGAATAACATACAGAATGTTATTTCAAAAGCATCAATAAGATGTTGAGCTAACAGAGTTGCACACTTTTGTTTCAACATACTTAAAATGTTAAACTATCAGTCGCGACAACTAAAAGTACAGAGAAACGTCAAACAAATTTAACATTCAATGCGACTGTTAAAATGACAGGTCTTTTTTTTCCGTGTATCTCTCGGACACGTTCATTCCTGACACGTTCTCTCCTCGAGATTCCAGCCGATCGTCGCCAGAAATCCATCTCGGTCGCCTTGAGCATTTCTTGGGTCCGCTTCTTCAACTGCCACACTTCACTGCCATAGGTGATAATAGGATTGACAACCGAGTTATAAATTCTCTTCTTGTCGTCTTTGGAAATCCTTTGGTCCCGAAGGATCCCATTAAGCATGGCGATGGCTCTCCCTCCTAGAAGATTACGGTCCCGAATGGCCTGATCCAGAGATTCCGGAGATTTCTAAACATCGCAAATTAGATACGTGGCCTAGTACAACTTTCACCGTCGATATGGTTTACGTCGTGATTAAGGGTCTTCTGAGGCGGCCTTTACCGTGGCATTATAAATGAATGTGACAATTTTCACGAATCTTAGGTAAAATCCAACGATATAGGTGTGCACTGGTCGGAAATTGTGTACACCGTGGGCGGTGTGTCTGATACTGAATTCAACTATTGAATCGCGCACCGTGGCGTACGCGCAATGCGTGAAGTATTTCTTCAGTCTTGTAGGCGCTAATGCGTGCCACGTCGACCGCACTCCGTAGTGCTGTGTTTGGCGCAATGCGTGAAGTATTCCCTCAATCTTGTAGGCGCTAATACGCGTTTCTAGCTGATAGCACTGTGCTTGGCGCGATTATTCAAACTCGCAGAATGGAGCATTTCTCAACTTGCTACTTTGGTTTTTTGTGTCGATGAACTGATCACAATAACGAGTCTCCGTGAGATATTGCTAAAACCCCGAATTACAGATTAGTTTGATCTAAGCTACGAATTTAAAGATTCTTCAGTACTAATTTCAATACATTCCCATAACAAATACTTAGTTTAAATTCTGAGCAATATAGCCTAGGACGGGAGGGAAAGGAACAATGTTCGATTGAGAAGCCTGCCAAAACCGTTGTAGTACGAGATTTGACTCACGTAGAGTATTGCATATCTGGTGACCGGGCAATTCAAATTTCCCGTAAACAATGTAAAATAAAAACTTTATTATCTCAGTTAGGAGTTGGTTTCAGTAATTTTCGATACGAGATTCGTGTTTCACGTGAAATTCTTGATAAGAAACATGAATCAGATTGCTTACATTCGTACCTTGTCTAGTGATCCATCATTTTCTTATAATATTTTCTCCTAAAAATAACAAATGGACGTATTTCTATCAAACAAAACTACGTGCATTATGACGTGAGCCCTGTTATACGCATATGCTTATGGGTCTCAGGGCTCATGTCTGAATGTACATAGTTCCGTTTGGCAGAAATACGTCCGAATATCGACGGTAAAACTCCCGAACCACGAGTCCCGATTTCTGGCGTTGCAGATTTCCTGTCATACTTTATCTTTTAAATGGAAAGTTACTTGATGTCAATTTTACAATACTTCCCTGATTTACCTTCTGTGCGAAGAAACTTATGTGAAAACTTCAAGGAATGATGTCAATTTATTCTCCTTGAAAATAAATAAAATGGGAGCGAAGATTTTAAAACACCGCGGACATGTTACGTGGTTTGGTAGTTTCATCAACGTCGATATTGTGTTGCGACTCTTCAACCTTTAAACTCTCTCTCTTATGTATTTCGAGATGAATATTAAAATAAAACCCATGAAATCCGTCGCTGAGAGTGACGTACAATTTTTTCTTATCTGATGCTTTTTTTTCTTTTTTTTTTTTTAAATTCGAGAGACTGGTTTGTCCCTCCTCCTCGTTTTGTGCGACTAGGCAGGTTGGAACGTGGGTTTTGACCCAGTTGGAGAAAACCTTTGGAGCGGTGTAGAGTGAAAAGTCCCCTTAAAGCTGCACGATGTTCGAGCTTTTCATTAGATCCCTCCGAAAGGTATTTTAATCAAAAAAATGTTGTAACCGGCTAAAATACGCGTAAACATGAACAAGCTCATGTCGCTTAGCTCCAGTCTCCTCAGAAAATGGGTATCATTTGCTTTAAAGCATGCTGAAATATCATAGCATGCGTGTATGAAGCATGCTTATATAATATGCCAATTTCTTTCAACCCTCTATGGGCATGGCGTTACAAATTCGTAACAACGTATTTTTGGGGGGTTTTAAAAATCGAATCTTGCCCCACTGGCATGATTTTGCAGAATTTCGTTAGTTTTTCTTTTTTTGAAAACTTGACTCCCTTGAATTTAAAATTTTGAAAACAAATTTGGCACTACATTTTTTATGCAAGCTGCAAAACATATTAGTGTCCCCTCGACTCTGAGATCCAAAATTAATTCATGCCAGGGTTAAAAACGTGATGAAAAGATCAGTAAAATTGCGCGTGTTGACCAATATCTGATCAAAGTCTCTTTGGAAGGAACATTACACCCAAGCTCCCCGTTATTGTGGGTAAGTATAAATTTCAAAATAATTTACTTGCATTTTCCGTTACTCTAATGCGTTCGCATAAGATTGTTTTGTTTTGCAGACAAATGTTTTCATTAAAATGCAGGATCAGGAGCTAGAGAAGAAATTCCTACTGAATAATAGAAATAGCGCTGGAACTTTCATCTTTGGAGTTTCGCGAACTTTTCTCGTTGTACGACACAATGCAGTGTCGACATGGTCTGCCAATATCTAAGTGAAACTTGATGTATAGAAATCTTCTGCGCTCGATCTAAAAACAAATGAGACGCATGTATAATTACGGTATCATTGATTCAACGATTTACAACATTGTAGCGCATCGATGGATAAAAATAAACAATCAGGAGACTCAAGTACCAACGAATTTGTAAACTTCCGTTTCAGCTCTATATTTAAAAAAAAAAAAAAAGTTGCCGATTTTCTTGTACAAAATTTTAAAGAATATTGTTTGATAAGCTAAGAAAAATGGTAAAGTAACTAAACACCACTTCGTTACTCTTAACATCCAGTTTCAATCGCACATACAGTTTTTCCAACTTCAATCGTGTACCTACGTGTTTTTCAAAATTATGAATATTTTTTCTGCGATACCCCTAAATTGAAATAAAGTAACATCACTCTCAAGAATACTCCTCTAAACTCCTTTAGCATTCGAAAGTCCGGTAGGAATGACTTTCCTCTGATTTTTTGGAGAAAGAAGTAGAGTAATTTTGCAGGTAACGTGTAAAAGCATTACTGTAAGCTCTCTGATCCACTAAATTTTCATTTTTTGTCACAGTTCGTTCTACCGTTTCAATGGGCCGATTTTCATGATTTTTGCAGCTATCGGCAGGAGATAATCTCTAGATAGAGATGAGCTCAAGTCTTATTAAGATGAGCCCGTCTTATTTCATTTAACATGAGGGGCCCATTATAGAGCGAGAAGCGCTCCCCTGGGGTTCGGGCCGCGTAACAAGCATGAAGCCGCTAAAACCGCTAAGGTAACTTGTTCCGAAAAGACAATATGACAACAACTGCGACCAAAAACTGAATCGTGTTTGCTTTATTTTTCGTCAATACCTCAAAAGCAATCCTATTGTTTACTCTTTCAAGCATCCTTACCAACTGTCAATGGTTTCTCAGTATTTATTCGATTGTATGAAAGGGCCCAATAAAAAACACTGTGTGTACTCTCGATATTGCAGTTTACAATTTTCAACAATGTTGAAAAATTTACTGTAAAACTCCTGCAGTTGGAGACCTTACGATTGAATGAAACCCATAATTTGTCAGAAAATTTCTCACGCAATATTAAAACAATTTGAGGATCTTAAATTAAGTTATTTTTGGGGAGGCTTTTATCAAAAAAGTGCAAGGTGATCCGAAAAATGTTCCGTCCAAGTTTAAAAAAGTTCACGATAGGATGAAAAAGAATATTTTATAGAATTATCACTCAACGCAGAAATTAGAACATCAAGGGGGTTGTCTACTAATATAACCTCCACAGATTAAGTACATTTCAGTATGTCAAATTCTGACTATTCGCGAGCAAAGGTACTACTGTCTGCGGAAAATAATCTTTAAAGAGAGCAAATTTCGTCAAATTGCATCGAAAAATCAGAATTTGAGTTTCTGGCAGAAAACACTCTCTAATATTCCAAAGAATAAGCTAAGAGTTTCAGTGTAATTTTTGCCATAAATAGACGATAGATATCGTTTAAAATTAAAACAAAGTGACTTGCTTCCTCTGCCAAAGCTGCATACATTGAAGTCGCCTCGGTTCTCTCCATATAACAACGCCTGCATGCAGCTATTCGTCCTTCTGGTTGCATGCTCAAGAATTTGCAGGCACTCTGACCTCCTTAAATTAAAAGCCTGGCCATACAAATTATTGTTATCAAGGGATGTATCTGTAAAATTAAAGTCACTATTGTTTTTCCAGAAAATCTTTCTCTCATTTGTCACATCTTTAAACAAGGAGACGGGATGGATCTAACTGCGTCACGCCCTTGCAGTAGTCTTAATGGCAAGAGTTTCCAAAATTCAAAGTCAAGGCTGTCATAGATGAAATCGGATTTACTGCAGCATTTCGAAAAGTGACCAACTCAGAAGGTCAAACGGTGCAAACAGAAGTTCTTCTCTAATTTTCAAGCGCGTCACAAATATCAAACTAGCATAGCTCCTGTTTACTCGATTTTTTATGATTTTTTAATGCCAAAATTTCAGAAAAATCCCTCTGCATTCGGTAGCACCAAAAATGACAGATTTTTTTGGAGCATTTTTAGTCAACATTCAAGTTTCAAAGAAATAGAGTAGATATAAGCCGTTTCTCCTGAGAGTGTTAAAGTTGAATTTTACTAATAGTGAATACTAAAAAACATACCCAAAAATGGTTTTTAAAGCATACATGTTAAACTTCTAGTATACGAAGTCGTCTTTTCAAAATTCACAAGATTTTCAGAAGTTTCTTAAACAGTCGTTGCTACTAAGGCTGGTTTTGAAAAATCGATACCAATCGCACAATCGATACCTTTCTGTGACGTAGGTGTGGAAAAGTCCATATTCTCGTATAACTCAACGATACTGTGAACGTGCCCTCGGTATGGCGCTCAGTGGCTCGAGTTGAGAAGAGAGGTCGAACAAGAAAGTTTTGATAAAAACGGCAAATTTTAATGTTTATTCCGTCACACTTTAAATTTTGAGGGGTACCTCTACACGGAGAAAAAAACTTCGTGCGTTTACGCGCCCCCGAAGTTTAGGACCCGAAGTTTAGGTCATATGGATCTCTGAAGTTCTCGGATTGATCATCTGAACACTTTAGGTCCAGCTGCTGAGGTTTGGATCACACATCTAAAACTTCAGTTCTTACATCTAAAGTACTTCGGTTCTCACATCCGAAAAACTTCGGTTCTCACATTTGACGTACTTCAGATGTAAGAACTGAAGTTTCAGATGTGTGATCCGATAACCTCGGCAGCTAGACCTAAAGTGTTCAGATGCTCAATCCGAAAACTTCAGCGATCCATATGACCTAAACTTCGGGTCCCACGCACGAGGTTTTTTTCTCTGTGTGGAAGAAAATTTTACAAGGAAACCAGGGGAACCACTTTTACACTGAGAAAAAAACTTCGTGCGTGGGACCCGAAGTTAAGGTCATATGGATCTCTGAAGTTTTCGGATCACGCATCTAAAAACTTGAGGTCCAGTTGCCGAAGTTCGGGTCAGACATCTGAAGTACTTCGATATACATACCGAAGGGTTCGAGTCACACATCTGAAATACTCCGGTGCATACCGAAGTGCCTCGATGTCTAACCCGAACTTCGGCAGCTGGACTTCAAGTTTTTAGATACGTGATCCGAAAACTTCAGAGATCCATATGACCTCAACTTCGGGTCCCACGCACGAAGTTTTTTTTCCCGTGTAAATCCTCCGAGTTTTGTATAAACGGAGCTAAAAGCTTTTAAAGTTTCCAAATTGTGTCCGACCTTCATCATTGACTCGATCCACTGTGTGGCGGGGCTGTGAAAGCGCATTGGTGAGAATAATAACGCTCTGCCCGTGATTAGCGATAACCCCTTGTTCGTGGCGAAATTCGCTTTAATTTGCCAAATTGGATGACAATGTCGGGCACCCTGTTGCGGGCCATTCATCTCTTCTTGACGCGCCCCCGCCCCCGCCCTCCCACAACTCCTTTCCTCCCCTGCTCGCGATGTGTTTACTCTCCAGCGCTTGGCGTGTCACTGTCTTCGCCGCTAGATAAATTCGGGGAGGTGCCCGACTTGACGCTGAGTTGGGCGCGCATGCAACTTGCACGGAGATAAAATCAGAGACGCAAAAATTAATTAGGAAATTTGGGAAATTCCTCGCAACCATTTGCCATCACGTACGTTCGGCGTTGTCGCTACCCACCACTTCGAGGATATTATTGTCCGATCTTCGTCGTGCCACAAGCTTGGCTGCGGGTTGTTTATTGGCGTTGATAGACAAAGCCATCGACCGAGAAGACGAGGGGAAAATGGACGCATCCTATTGGTGGAAATGGATGGTTGCGATGGAGAAAGGAGGTGAGCAACAGACTAACTACAGTGGCGTGGGGTGAATGGTCGATTATCGATATTCCTCGTTTGAAGCTATGGTAAAGTATCGACTATTAAGGCGTTCGCTGCGAACACCCTATTTATCGATCCTCTTCCATAGGTTTAAATGGTAGATCAATCGATATATCGCAAAGTACGCCGAATGATCGATTATCGATATTCCTCGTTTGAGGCTATGGTAAAGTATCGATTATTAAGGTGTTCGCTGCGAACACCCTATTTATCGATCCTCTTCCATAGGTTTAAATGATAGATCAATCGATGTATCGCAAAGCACGCCACGCTACTGACTAACTAACAGCAATCCTCGAGAGATCCTGGGATTCCCTGGTAAAAATTGGCGATAGGAGCTGCGTTTCAAAATACAATATGAGTTCTTATAGCCGACTAAAGAAGGCTATCGAAAATCATATAGCTGGCTGTAGAAAGCGGAGCAAATCATATAGCCGGCCTATACGAAGCTATAAAAAAGTATACAGTCGGGCTATAGTCCCTATCGCCGGGCTTTACACTTTATCGCCATTGACTATAAAAAGCTATAAGAAATTGTGTAGAAATTTGTGTGCTTTGGAAATCATTAAGTTTGATACGGAACTACCTTAATATTTACAAAACACACATTATATTTTCCTTCAAAACATTTTTTTTTTTTTTTTTTTTCATCAATTAGAATGAGAATAGCCCATACAGAGAGTGCAAACATTTCAAAATCATGAGTTGAAAAACGCTGACTCCGCGAGATTAAATATTAGAGCCTAACACAAAGCGGAGCGGCGACGCACTGGCCCCTACAAACCTAACAGGGATACTTCACGCATTGCGCAATGCGTGAAGTATCCCTGTTAGGTTTGTAGGCGCCAATGCGCGTTTCACGCTCTCTGCCCGCCCGCCGCGCCGCAGCGTGCCACGGCGTCTGAAATTCTGAATCAACTATTTCACACCAGAGGTATTGCACAGTATCATAAGAAATTGAAGACGCTCCGACATATTAAGAATGACAGGCATCCTTCAAAAGTACGGAGCTTTCCTCGCAAAATAAATCAAGATACTACGGCACAAAAAGAGAGCGGTAGTCCAAAAACTAACTAAGTCCTAGTATCCGTATTTAGTAACGTTTAGCATAAACTTTATCGTATGACTGTTGCTTAGTCGCCATCGGCTATAAAAAGCTATAAGAAATTGTACAGCCGGCTACAGAAGCTACTGAAAATCTTACAGCCGGCTTTAGGTCTATAGTATTTTGGAACACACATTCTACTGCCAATTTTTACCAGGGTTAGTCCATCATTTTTATTCTAAATCCATCCTATGCACCCAATAGGATCGCTTCATTTTCTCTTTGCCCTCCTCGCCGATCACTTTGATATACTCCTACTAATAAGTCGCTCTTATAGCGACTCTGTGCACTCTGCGACACCCAACCGCCACTGACAGCGATCTTGCCAGAGCTCCTCCGGCAAACCGCGTCTCCTCATTTCCTGCCGAGCCCAGGAAATTCCCTTCAAGGGCCGGAAGGAAGATTGCGAAAATTATAGATGTTTGCCGGTGACAGGAACGTTGAGTAAGATCTACGGGAAAAGTTTGAAAGCGAAGATCGAAGAAGAATGGAAGCTTTGTTTATGAATTTCAGTAATCAGGCCGCAGGTTTGGTCGCACCGATTTAATTCAAGAGTTTCAAAGGGTTTAGTACGAGTATTTGGTGGGGGGGGGGGATTTACAATGAAGGGACATTTCCTTCCTTCCTCCTGGATTTGAAATTTGACCTTTCTGAGCTCAATTTCTGTCCATTTTAGTTAATTTCTGGGCATTATTGGAGATTTTTAGCCCCCCCCCCTTGCAGATTTTGCTAAAAAGATGCCCCTAATTTCTTTTGATATACGGCGAACCGTGCATTTAACAATCAAAGGTTTTCTAAAAATATTTTTATCCGATACCTTTCCCGATGACTCTCTAACCAAATTAGTCATGAAAGGCCTTCGCGGTACTTAATAAAATTATCGCGGATGACGGCGGATGACGTCAACGATCCATTGGTTAGAGTCAGATTAGGTTTTCTCAAAGTCAGCTGATGACCGGAAAACCGTCTTCGTCCAAAATGGGTGAAAAGGAAAATTAGATGGGAAAACAGTCGACCTGCAGGATACAACTTTATCAGCTTAACGGATGTCCATGTTGCATAATAAACAATTGAAGGCGCTTTAGTTTCGTGTACTAATTTGCACGGTGCAGCGATGCAAGTCATCGGAAAAGTACCGTTTTCATGGGGAGGGAACTTTCACAAAGTAGAGAGTGAAATACCTCGTTCTTTTTTGAAGTTTAACTTGAATTTTAGATTGTAAAAATGTACGTGCTGCACATTGGAAAAAAGACGTTTCACGTTTTCGTTTCTCAGTACAAATATGTGATTTTATGAATGAGTCAGAAATATTAGTTCTTCATCACAAAATGTAGTTTAATTGTTGAGGGGTGGATTTTGGTGGATCCGAATGTGCTGAACGGGTTTCCGTGGGATTTTACTCGCAGGTAAAAAGTTTACTTAATTGTCTGTGTCTCTTGTATGCAGCAGATACATTTAAGAGGGTGGCAACAAGTTAGGTAAACTTTTTCATTTCCTTAAAATGACAAAAGACCCCGAGAAACTTCTCAGGAAGCTTACGACTGTCATCCCACGTCATCATACGGAGAACTTTGAACTCGTTTGCTAATTTGACAACTAATAATGAGCGCGGAAAAACTTCTTAACCCTAAATCGTCATACTTTAATTTGCTACGTGAAAATGCGTTGCCTGAGCTAACGAAACGCTGTCTGGTGTTCGTGAATGGAAGAAGTTTTAGACGTAGATGAATAGGTCGATGTTAAAAGCGAGCATGTCTGTCATCTGTTTGAGCCTCTCGATACAGGCTTTCTGATGGAGATCTGGGTTCATCGAGGAATGGACTTGATGGGTTTTAACATTCACCGATTCATATTTTAAGATGTCCTAAAATCGATCTTCTCGATGCAAATGCCTCTCGCAACTTTCCCCCAGTGTTATTTATTAGACGCAGAAGCGGAAAATTCGAATTCCGGAAAGTTTTCTATAAATGAAGGTGTGTGGTTGACTGCTGGAGAAAATATTTCTGATCTCGATGTTCTGCCAGCAGAGGAGACACCTTATTTTTTGCGGAACAATGGAAAACTCTTTTTTCAAAAGTTAACCAACGGAATCTGTGTCGTACGGTGGTGCTTGATTTAAAGTTATTTCTAATAATATTCGGGCCAAATAGTATTGTACATGCATTTTTTCTACGAAAAACCAGCCCACTAATACACCACTGAAAAATTCAATGTTTTCACGGTCATGTCAAATCTGTTATCTTAAAAATGTTCCTCAGTTTTCGCTCTCATGAATGTGCAGGATTTTTTTCTATTCTTGCGGAGGGGCCAGGTGCTCCGACAAGAATCGATTATTTAGCATACCTAGGTTTAAAAGGAGGAATCCGGTGTTGCCAAATTGCTGGATCCGCCTCTGCCAACTGAACCGTATATTAGGCAATTTAGAGTACGCAGTCCTGATGAACTCTATTTTGAGTCTTCATTTAGCCAACATTGGCAAAAAGTAGGTTTAAAATTGTGATCCTCAAACTTCGTATCTCAGAATTTGGTCATCAGCTCCGAGAACACGCATCTAGGTAATACGGTCATTCCTCCTGACAGATGGGAAAATCATTCAAAATGCCGATCGAGTCTTAAAACCAGGCCAGCCTTGATATTTTTCCCCTCTACCTCCAAATGAATCACTAAATACAAAAAGGGCACATGTCCAGAAAACCAAATTGTTCAGGAGACACAAAAAACTGTTTATTGTGTCTCCTGAACAATTTGGTTTTCTGGACATGTGCCCTTTTTGTATTTAGTGATTCAAATATAAGATATGTAGACGATATTTCCGCTCCTAAAAAATCGGGTTTTTCGAGATACGTAATTGGGGACTTTCTCCATCGCAATACTGCCGTGCTAAAGAAGGACGCTGTATGAACATTGTAGAATTGCCAAATTTTCTTCGATAAAATGTTTATTTTTGAGACGAGTTTTGAATATTTTTACTTGAAATTTTCAAAAACTTTAGGTGAAATTGCGAACAAAATTGTATGAAAAATTTAAAGAAAAATATTCATATGTTTACCAGGAACTTCGTGTTTTATCAAAGGATATTTGGCAACGCCTGAAGGTTCATACGGCGTTTTTCCTTAGCACGGCAGAATATATCTCATAGACACTAGTTGCAGCACACAGGCGTAGAATGTGAGTATCTTCCGTGCTTCACTTTTGATATTGCGATGTGCTAAGCGTGATTTGTCGAGGAACAACCATGACTAAAGTATGTCTTCGAATAGAGACGAAGCATTCAAAGCACTATATCTTTTTGGATCCTCGCATTCGGCATTACCACGCGCCGTCACCGGGGTGCGCACCGCAGTCGAAACTCGAAACGGTGTGATTGCCCGGTGAGTTAAAACGCCTTCAATTCCGTGCGTATGCAATAGAGACATCCCTGGAGCTTGAATAGTTGCATCAAGGCGTTTTAATGGAATTCGTTCAGTGTTCATCGCATGCGACAGGAAGGATGATTTGCTTGTTTCTCTGCACCTTGACTTATCTCCAGCGCTGCGCATTGTGGGAATAAAGTGAACTATACTACAAATTTTAATTGGAATTTTATCAATTTTCTGAAAAATGTATTGAGTTTTTAAATGTGTTACGACGTTGCCGGTCCGTTAATTCGCAAAAAATAGTGTTTGTAGAGTTTTGTTTAACTTATTTTGATGATTCATTCTTTGTTTGGATTTTTCTCACTCAGTGCCTCGTATAAAGTGCTTAAGTAAGATGCGTACCTTGTACTATAAGCGACCTAAGAAAGAGGAGGTATACAAATAAAATAATTTGGGTGGCCGATGAAAAAAGAGGAGAAGAGAATGGGGCTTTTTTGTTACCATTATGGAAAAGGGTTCACCCAGCGTTAGAATGCTGCTGAAAATTATTCATTATTCTCAGAAAGGTGACCTACACAGATACTTTTTATTACAAAAATGTAGGGCCCCCTCTTGTCTTTAAGTAAATCGGTGGTTAAACTTCAAAAAGACTATGCTAACGTTATTGCTTTTTTTATATTATTTCCTTATTTATCCATTTTTATTTTTATTTCACTTTACTTTAGTTTTCAAGAACAACATTGCGTAAAATTTTAAGAATACGGGTTTCCCTCACATAATGAATAAGTTAAATATCCAAGTCAAAAAAAAAAAAAAAAAAGGCTTCAACTTGTAGTTTCCTTTCAAGGAGTGTAATATGACGAGAAGTTAATCGAAGGCGTTTACTTTGTTCATCAATTCTTCAGAGCCCTTCAAAATGCCACGATCTTGGCATACATTTCGTGTCAGATGTCCATATTCACACGCTTCTATTTCAAACCCACCCAGTCTTTCTGTGAACCTTGAAAAGTTGCTTGACCTAGCGCAATGGTTGAGAGTTAAAGGAGCACGAGGCGCCATCTCTAGTCTCTCGGGAAGAAGACGTAGGACGCTTTCGGAAATTCTTTTGAATTTCTGGACCCGACGCTTCAGGCAACGGCGGTTCTTGCGAAAACAATGCGCTAAAGTGTTCGGAGACGCCGAAATGCATTAGGGTGTAAAAAAGCAGATGTTGCACCGGGAGGTAATAATTTCCTCGTTTACGCTCAAAGTTCACCAGCATTCTTCCTGCAGCTCCTTTCGTCTTTATTTCCTCTTCATTTGAGAAAGGTCTCGCCACTTTGTTCACGCGTCTGTTTTGTTTTGAAGCTTTTCTCACCTAAATTCTCCTTCCCCGTAAAATAATGAGTGCAAGTTCAAAAGTCAAGGATAACCGGCTAATAACTTGAGGAATGTTTCGTTTCCTCTTAAGTAGCAATGATCGCGATAAGTTGCGGTTGGATCGGAGAATGTATCGCGATTTTATAGACATCGATTTACCGATTTCAACACATGAATTTGCGATAAAATCGCGATTTTATCGACGGCTATCCATCACACTATTTTCGGGGGGAAAATCGTGATAAATTGAGATAAAATTTCGATTTTATCGAACGCGATTTTAAAGAGATAAAATTGCGACGAGATCGAGGATAATTTCTCAGAAGTTGATAATCTGAGCGATTATTTATCATCAAAAAATCGTTTTTGTAAGAACATCGCAACTTAAAATGCGACTGGGGCTTTGCTTAAACTCGTAGTTTTCGCGTGTCACTCCGTGTTAATTCCGCATCAACCTCCTCGCGACTCATCTAATCAGCAAGTGTAGTTAGGTTCAAGGCCTTATTAAGGGGATGACCACATGGGCCGTGGCCCATGGCAGCAAATGTAGGGGGCGGCAAATTTTGCAATTTTTTTAAATGTAGGTATAAAAAAATCGGATTCAGAAAAAAAATTATCAGTGAGAAAAGGGGACAAAATCTCTCTTTCCTGAGAGTATAGTAAATTCTAATTTTGTCGTTTCTCGGTGATACAAGAGACAGCATCTTTAATTAGTCGAGTTAAGAGAGGAACTAAACACGCAACTTGGCCTGGAGCTTAGCCCAGAGAGGAATGATGACGAGGACTTGAGATGAAAAGGACAAGCCCTCGGCGCGGCGGTCGGCATGTAACACATATTAGCGCCTACAAGCCTGCATGAATACTTCACACTTCACCCATTGCGCCAAACACAGTGCGGTCAAGAGCGGTTGGCGTAAAACGCATAGCGCCTACAAGACTGCAGGAATACTTCACGCATTGCGCCAAACACAGTGCGATCAGCGCGGCGCAGCGGCGGAAGTTAAAATTATTATAACACATTTATGTTTGTTCTTTCATAATTTTTTGGTTCATTTTCTTATTAATGGAGGACCTTTTCCACACAGAGATAGGTTTACGGAACTTAACTTTCGCGTAAAGTTCCGTGAAATTTTGCTAGTAGTATTGACAGGGCTTTCACAAAAAATGTATCCAACACGAGTAGGTAAACGCGTCCTATGTACCCCTCTCCCTCTGGCACGTTCACTTGATGGTTTATATTGATGTTTCAAAACGAATGAGAAGGGGGCGGCAAAATACAGGCGGCCCACGGGCGGCAAGTAGGTAAATCCGGCCCTGGTTAGGTTGAGAGGTTTGGGGACAACAAAATTGCAGTTTTTCCATTTCATGAAACACTTTTTTTAAAATTTCAAAATAAATTATATGTACGGTGGGAAGAAAGATCAAACTCACTTTTTAATGCTTAAAAATTGGACTTTATCAGTGAATCTTTCACAACATACGTTTACAGACTGTTTTTAGTTGAAATCATGAATATCTCAGTTTCTTCAAAAATTGCGCTCATGCGCATTGTCCCCACAGCCCATGCGTTCTTTAAGACTTCAATTTTGCTGTACAAAATTTCATAATGAAATGAAAAGGTAGAATTTTGCAAGTGTTTTGTAATGCACTCAAATTTCTCAAAAATTCGTTTGGTTTGTTTCAAAAATGGAGATTAAGGCTGATTTTTTGGTATATTTTGTGCTGAACCATTGCCGGATATGTCAAGACGCAAATGAGGAACATAGTGTTGTGCATAGACGAGTAAAGGAAACCTTTTTTAAAAGCTTCTCTGGAAATTGCATATTTTAAAACAAAAGTAATCTCAAGCAAGATTATAATCATTTAAGAAATAGGAAATAGCTAAAAAGATCTTACATTCAATGGTACAAGAATGAGCTAAGCAGTTGAGCGTTTTAACCAATTTCTATCCCTCGTTGTAAAATGAATTGTGTATTTTCGCAACTTGCAAACCTTGCTCCGTCCCTATCTCTATCTAAAATCTGTTGTCGAAAGCAACTTGATTGTGTCTTCTCTCTTTTAGAGTGCTTTCCAGCTAATACGCCACAAAGACCCACCCATTCTTTGCCATGAATAGCCGAGTTTCTTTTTACAAGGCAAATTCCCGAGACTGTTGATCATGGGTAGTAATGCCAGTTTTTCTTTTTTTTTCTCCACTCTGCAAATTCACTTCATTTTTTATTTGTCCTTTCTTCAATTTTTTGTACTTCTCTTTCAGGGCCGGATTTAGGGGGCGGCAAATTTTGCAATTTTTTTTTTAAATGTAGCCATATAAAGAAAAATTCGATTCAGAAAAAAAATTACAAACGAGAAAAGGTGACCAAATCTCTCATTTCCTGAGAGTATATTTCTAATTTTGTCGTCTTTCTGTGATACAATAGACAGGACCTTTAATTAGTCCAGTTAAGACTAAGAGAGAAACCGAACCTGGGACGGCGCGGCGCAGAGAGCAATGATGACAAGAACTTGAGATGAAAAGGAGAAACTCTCGGCGCGGATGTCGGTATGTAAGAAATATTAGCGCCTACAAGACTGCATGAATACTTCACCCATTGCGTCAAAGACAGCGCGGTCGCTGCGGTCAGAAGCGAGCTGCGTGAAACGCATAGCGCCTACAAGACTGCATGAATACTTCACGCATTGCGTCTTACACAATGCGTGCACACCGTGCAGCAGCGGTCGGCGTGAAATTCATGGCTCATACATGACTGTAGAATACTTCACTTATTGCGCTAAACACAGTGCAGTCAGCGCGGCGCGGCGGCGGAAGTTAAAATTACTAAACTATACATTTGTGTTTGTTCTTTCGTAATTTTTTCGTTTATTTCATACAAATGGAAGGCCTTGTCCGCATAGAGATAGGTTTACGGAACTTAACTTCCGCGCCAAGTTCCGTGAATTTTTGTCGGTAAGGTTGACAGGGCTTTCGCAAAAAATGTGTCCAACAAACGCGTCTTATGCACCCCTCTCCCTCCGGCACGTTCACTTGATGGTTTTTAGTGATGTTTCCAAATGAATGAGTGGGGGGCGGCAAAATACAGGCAGCCCATGGCGGCAAAATACAGGCAGCCCATGGCGGCAAGTAAGGAAATTCGGCCCTGTAGGTGTTAATGACCCAGCTTTGCTAAAATACCTAAAAAATGTATACAACAACAATAACAATTGGTTCAAAAAAAGAATTCTTGCGCGAAATTTTTCGTAGCAATTTATTTTTGAAAACGCACCCGGTAAGCTGCGCTTCTAATGGGCAAGAATCAAGCAACAGCAGAGCGCCTTCAAGTTTTCACATATGCAGCCCGGACATCCATCGAGCCTGAATAGTTGCATCCAAGCCTTGTTACCAGTAGCATTAGTTTCAACGCCCAAAAGAGCTCTGCACTGCTAAGGAAAAACGTCGTATGAGCCCTCTGGCGTTGCCAAACTTAAAACCCAAATTTACTAGGAAAATCCTGAATAATTTTCCTCAATTTTTCAGACGACTTTGTTCGTAATTTAATCTAATTTGTCTGAAAATTTCAAGGAAAAATTGAGAAAAGTTGATCCATGTTCAAGGAGAATTTCAAGGATTTTCTTAAAAAATGGATGTTTTATCTGGGGAAATTCGGTAACTCTTAAGTGTGCATAAGACATTCTTCCCTAGCACGGCAGAGCTCTTGCATGCCTCGAGAGATTTGCCATTTAAGTGCTTTTCCTGAGTAGAATTTTGCAACAAGCTCGGCGATGCCGCTAGTTTCATAAGATAAACTCATCCTGAGCTCCAAACAAGCTCTGAAAGTTGAGGCCACGATGAATGAGATCACCTGGTGTTACTCCCAATGTACAATAGACCCATTCTGCCCTGCTAAGGAAAAATTTCATGTGCACATCAGAGTTACCAAATTTCTCTGGATAAGACATGCATTTTTTATGAAAGTTATGCACATTTTCCCATAAAAATTTTCAGATCTTTTAAATTAAATTGCGGAAAAATTGTCCGAGAATTTTGAAGAAAAATATTTACAATTGGACCACGTTAAGTAGAAAGGAACCAAGCCACATCAGCTACTGCCAAATTTAACCGCAGGCAATTTAATTTTGTTCATGATTACGGTTGTGCATATTTTTGTGCAAATTTCAGTGAATTTTTTTGCATCGTACGTAGCAAATTCCTTAAAATTTTCAAAAAAATCCGCACAAACTTTCTCTCGTAAAAACTTAAACTGCCCAGTAAAAGGCAGTGGCTGATGTGGCTTGGTTCCGTTCTGCATAACGCGGTCCAATTCTCCCAGTGAATTTGGCTTTTATCGAAAGAAATTTGGCAACTCTCGAATGTTCATACGGTTTTTTTCCCAGGACGGCAGCATTCGTCTAAAATCTCCTGTAACTAGCAATCCGAGCGAATAATAAAGCCCGATATCACGAAGAAATCCGCTTGATTTGCAGTAAGAACTGTCCAAAAACATTTCTGAGCTTTGACTGCTAAAATCAAAACATCCAGACGCGAAGAAACATCCAGCGCTGACCCCAGCAAAATTCCGCGCCTCAACTCCAAACAATCTCCACAGAGGTGAAAAAGCTCTGAAAAGTAGCCCCGGTATAAATTAACGGCGACCTGGATCGCGGCTGCAATTTCCTTATCGTTCGACTGTGAGATCCGCGACGCTCCAGCAGAGATGTCTTACGCCGTGTTCGCTGTCTTGGCCTGCGTGGGCATGGCCCTCGCCGAAATCCCGTTGGACTACCCGGAGGCCGACTACAGGACCCCGTATACTTCTTCCTACTCGTACCCTATCAGCACATCGTACTCGTCGTACTCCTACCCGGTTTCGAGCTACTCCTCTTACTCGTCGTACCCTGCTTACAACGACGGACGGATCTACTCTACCAGCTACTACCCGGCCTCATCTTACTCCTACTCGTCCTACTCCATCGGGAAACACGCCGGATCCCACAGCCCTTGCGCCGCCCCGGTCCCGGAGATCAAGCCTGTCACCGTCCAGTCCCAGCACCCAGTCCCGTACACCTTCGGGCTCCCTCTCACCCCTAAGGTAAGACATTTTTATTTATGTGCAATACTCAAAGTTAAAAACACCTGACTCAATGCTGCCGTGCTAAGGAAGAACGCTGTATGAACATTCGAGAGTTGCCAAATTTCCTTCGATAAAATGTCTTTATTTATTTATTAAATTATTTTTGAAAAAAGTTATGAATATTTTTTCTTTAAATTTTCAGAATCTTTAGGTGAAATTGCAAACAATATTATCTGAAAAATTGAAAGGTAAATAGTCATAAGTTTACCAGGAAAGCGTTTTATGAAAGGGAATTTGGCAACGCCTGAAGGCTCATACGGCGTTTTTCCTTAGCACGGCAGAATGGGCCGGTTGCGCTGGTTACAGAATCGTGTTTTGATGCTTGATTCTTGTAGATTAGCTGAAAATAATAACATCCGTCCAAACAGCAACTTTCTACGTTCAATATTAACCGAGATATCGCGCCTTGAAAAACTCGATGTATGACGTCATCCACCGTGGTAATATATACCATGTTATGCACTACCGCGGTGGGTGACGTCAAAAACCCGACTTTTTGAAGGACGATATCTCGGTTAACATTGAACGTAGAAAGTTGCCGTTTGGACGGATCTTTTTATTTTTGGCTAATCTACAAGAATCAAGCAATAAAACATGATTCTGTGACCAGCGCAACTGGTCCATTGGACCGTGTTTAGCAGAGAGGAACCAAAAGCCACGCCAGCTATTGCCAAATTTAACTGGGTAATGTAATTTTTTTACAAAAGAACGCTTGTGCGAATTCCTGTGACAATTTTAAGAAATTTGCAGGATTTTTATAGGATTTTTTTGGACAAATTCATTGAAACTTACACAAAAATCCGCACAGCCGTTTTCATGTAAAAAATTAAATTGTTCAATCAAATTTGGCTATATTTGATGTGGCTCGGTTCCTCTTTGCTTAACTCGGTCCAATTGCTACGTTCTAAATTTTCCACTGTAGTTTCCTTTTTAACATAAATCACCTATTTTTTCCTCTATTTTTATAGTCATCATCTCTAGTGCCAACGCACTTTAAAACAATTTAAAAGAACAAAAATACTCGTGCAGCCAGAAACCCCGCATAATAATGTGTTATTTTTAATATACAATTTACAGAAGGTAAAATTTGAGTTAAAAAGTGTTGATAAGATTCTTAAAATATCTATTTTGGTTTTTAAAGCCCACTATGTTTGAAAAAAATGTTAAAAGACTCTTAAAAATGAATAGTAGCTTTCTTAACTTTTTTACGTAAATTTTACCAGACGCCTATTACCTATATTTTGAAAATATCCAAAAAGGGTCTCCTAAAGCATAATTTGTATCATATTTCTTAATATTTCTTGAAAAGTGATTTTTGAACATTTGATGTTATTGACGAAAACACTGTAATGACCACATGTGTATTGATAATAATCTAGAAAAACACGTAGTTTAATTATTTAAGTTTGAATAGTTCCGCTCCGATCTTACATTCCAAAAGAATTTGAAGTGAAATTTTTAATGGGATTTTCAGATTTGAAATTTAAAAAGGCACAGTTGAATTACATCAAACGTTTTAAAAGGTAAAATTCTGTGGAATAGAGAAAAAATCCGAAATTCTCTTCTTGCATTGCAAATGGGGTCATAAATGAATTTTTAATGAAAGCATTTTCACTTTTTTTTTTAATTTATTCTTTCGAGTACAGCCAGTCTCTAAGTATTACATTAAAAATGTGTAAAGTTACAAAACAGGTTTACTCTCACAGCGTCAGTTCAAACTGTTTAACGTCATGGAGCTCTGTGTCATTTTTCAACTATAAACCCGTTAAATTCAATGTTCCTAAAAATGTCACATAGCGCGTTCATACAATCTACCTTTTTTTCAAAGTGACTTTGTACTTAAAGAGAGCCTCAGAGCATGAACATTTTAAGTGCTATTTTTTTTAAATCACAGAAAAAAAATGTTTTGAGTTGAAAAATTACACGAGACCCTATGGCTTGTAAAAAATTAGAGCTGTTGTTGCGTTGCGAGACTGAAAATTGACAGAAACTTTCGATTTTTTACGAACAACACATAGAGGCTAACTCTACCATAAATAATCAGTAGCTCAATTTTTCATACTTGTCGAGCTCACTTTTGAAGCCGTGGACCATGAAAAGTGACATATGAAATGCTTTTATTAAGAACCTTTAGAAGAATTGTTAAAAATTATTTTTCAGGAAATCCTCTTTGCATAGTTTTTGAAATAACGACATGCGATATGCCACATTGATTGGTCCCATTTTTTCAGCCACTCGTCATTTCTCTCGAATTTTGAGATCGCAATTCTGTTGCCAGGAGGCTAAAGAATTCACTTACCAATTTTGACAACCAAATTCAATGTATTAAAGGCGTGGTTTTTTCAGAGGAAAAATATCGCATTCAAGTGCAGTTTCGATATCAGCGTCGAATGCGATATCTTTCCTCAAAAAAAAAAAAAAAAAAAAAAAAAAAAAAAAAACCACGGCATTAATACGTTGAATTTGTCAAAATTGGTACTTACGTGAATTCTTTGGTCTCCGGGCAATAAAATTGCGATCTCAAAATTCGAGAAGAATGACGAGTAGCTGAAAAAATGGAACGCATCGATGCGATATATCGCATGGCGTTCTGACACAAAATATGACGTTCATCGAATTACCTTAACGAAACTGAAAGCTTTCGCAGTTTCCACATAAAATTCGACCATAGAGTACATAGAGTCGTAATGTAAATGGGAGAGCTGGCGCCATGTTCTGCTCGACGAGACCCGAGCCCGGTGTGCGCCGAGTTCGGGTCACTTTTTCGATACATGTTCGATCCAAAATGGCGGTGTGGAATACGTGGTGATTCCTATCTTCTTTGTTTACATCGGATGGCCGGGTATCCGTGTATCGCAAACAATCGATTATGTACCTATCGAAAAAGTGACCCGGCGTCACACAGGAGTCTCGGAATTCGGGACCTGGAAAATGCTTAAAAGTGGCGCCAGCTCACCCACTTACATTACGACTCTATGTACTATATGAATTCGACTTCCTCCTCTGACTAACTCCGCTGCGAGTCGATGCTACCAGGGTTGATATGACTCTTTCTTATTTTTATCTGACATTTTCGTTTTCATTCACTTTCCAGGTGCTTGAACACCACTCAGCCCCGCAAATGATCAACTACTATGCCCAGCCGTACGTTGTGAAACACCACCAGAGCGCAGTCCTCCACGCCTACACTCAGAAACCTGTGATCGTCGACAACTACGAGCACCCTCAAGTTCATGAGCTTGAAGGGCCCCAAGCCGTCATCGTCGAAGAAGTCTGCCCCCCAGGACACGGCGCTGCCATCTCCCCCGTCTCCGCCCACCCTTGCAAATAATTTCAAATCCTCACCTTTGTGAGTAATTGACCACAAGTGTATAAAGTCGTTGTCTTGTTAATGTTCCTCAGATCTGAATACAACTGTTATTGTTTTCAATTCGACTTACGATTTTTACCTCTTAGAATTACCTCATCCAAACCACCCTCTTTACCCTAGTAGCAGCTATAATTAAACATTTTTTTTAACAACTTCGCAAGTTTTAAAAAGATATATCTTGAAGAAATGTAAAATTATCGATTTAGGAAAACCTTTTTTGAGTATTTTTAAAATAAAATTTACAAGAGCTAAAATTTTAGTACAAGAGTCAAGAAACACCTAAAATATCAATTGCAGTTTTTCAACACTTAAAATGTTTGAAAACAGGTTGAAAAACTCATTGAAAATAAAGGTGGTCATTTTTTAAAGACTTTTTTGAGTTTTCAGTAAGAGTTTTTTACTTTAAAATAGCCAAAAAAAAAAAAATTTAAAACGAAAATTTCGACGGGGTTTTTCAATGAGTCTTTGAAAAATGGTTTTTGAAGGTCATATTGCTACTAAAGGTAGATCCTTTCGTTGGTACGATTCATTCTGGTCTTGGTCGATATTTTTCAAATTTTATTAGATAAATTAGCTTATAAAAAACTCAATTTCAGTCTCCAGGTCAATCAATTTGAGACGTTCCAGGAGAGAAAAACATCCTCTAAAATCTTAAGATAAAGTAATCTCAAGAGATAAGTACTGTTCCCAACTTGCAATCAATTTTAATGAATCATTATCGATGGATATCCAAAAACAGTAATTTTTTGCTTTATCATAAGATTTTAGAAGATGATTTTTGGCACAAACATTATTTCATGATTGAATCCAGAGACTATCAAACTCAAATTTTTCAAACCCTTCTCATGGTTGAAATTTGAAATATATCGATCGGGCCTGCGAAATGCATTCGCGTCACAGATGAAAATCCAGCTTAATCTCAAAATTAAAAAAAAAAGAAAGAAAGAAAAAAACACGATGGTATGTTATATACGAACTTTCCCTATATATAACTCCAAATCTTTAAAAAAATCTTACTAAAGTTTACAATAGAGGGGCCGACATTCTGTGTAATAACTCTATTTCAATCACTCCGAGGTACAAAGATGGAGCTGACAATTAATAAATTTGCAGGATTGCTAGTTTTGAGGCAAATATCAAGTTCCGCAAGGTGATTGTTTTTAGTCAGCAGTCATCAAATTATGTCGATCTAATCAATCCTGGACTAAGTATACATGCAGCCCCGGTAAATTCCAGAAAATTACTCTAATATAATGAATTGAGCAAGTGCTTACGTAACAAACTCATACTATATACATGGCGAAGCATCTAGATCCGCCGTGATTCCATGCAGTCACGAAATTTTCACTAGTAGGTAGAAGTGTAACCGAAGCAGGTATAAAAATATAGCCTACATCAATGTTTATAGCGTTTCTTGTAAAATAATGTTAGCAGTTACGAAATCCGGCGCAGATATGCATGATTTGGAACTAGGGACTGACACCTGGATCGGAGGTACGTGTTTTTGGCATCAGCGATTTAAACTTGTTTCCTCTCCAGTTTAAACCATAATTGAATCAGTGAGTTCGAAAACACACCAACTCGGTAATTCAGAATTGCTCAATTTGCATGAGAGACGGTCAATTTTTATAAAAGTCATTGAAATTAGCGCATCTGTTCCAACTTATACCTTTAAAATGCCTTAAGTGCTTGTATTTCGGCACCAAAAATCTATTTCTTAGACTAATTTCTTTATTTATTGTTCGGTTTCGTGTGTGTCTTGATTCTTTTCATTTTTCCGAGTTGGTGTGTTTTCGTTCTCACTGATTCAATTACAGTCAACGGTGAATACAGCATGAAAAATCAATCGATTGAGTGTTTTAGGAGTTACAAGGTATGATGCGCCTTCACTTTAGCACGTATGCAATTTCTCGTGCCTCGACCGCTCTGGCGCTCTCACCTCGGTAATCAAAGGCAAGATATTCGTCATTTCCCTCCCGAAAGAACGTAACTCCATTTAAATATTGCCAATTTTTTTTCGTAAATTGCATTTTTATCTAAAGAATCTTAGGCATTTTTAACCGAAAATTTCATCGATTTTTTTTCCTTTGAAATCGTGCATAAATCAGATAAATTTTGGACAAAAATTGCGCAGGTACATTCTCATGGCCGGAAATACGGAGGGGTCCCGGCTTCTCCCAAAAAATGTCAAGGACCCATGCTACTGATTAATCTTGTGGTAAAAGGCTTAGGGAATGTAGTGAATATGAGCATAATCCTAATATAATCGATCAAAGATGTCAGAGGAAGAAAATTTCTCGCAAAGAAAGCAGCTTCCTCCCATTAAGGAAGTGAGGTAAAAATAAGTCAGCAAAATTTCTGTCATTTGTAATATTTAATTCCATTTTGTTTTTCATTGAGAATTGCTTAAAATTTCTCTCTGCAGCTAGGGGAGGCCCCCCAGGCCCCCCTTATCCCAAGATCTATATCTTCCTGTGCCCCCCCCCCCCCCACAGAAAATTCCTAGTTCCACCCATATACATTCTTGTAAAATATAGAATTGCTTGAATCGATTTTCAAAGAAACTAAGTAAAGCAAAATTTTCCCCTGATATCTCTACTACTCAACATAGTTGAGATGGAGTTAGGTCTGTGAACATGTTTGCACTGGAGAGGCACACTGATGTACCTTTGAAATTTAAATGCGTTTCTCTAATAACAGGTAAAAAACAATTTTAACGAATCGCTTCAGCAATTATCCGGTGGGAATAAGGTTCTTCCTCACGAAAAAGGTTCAAATCTCCTTTGACGCCGTTCTCTTTTTCTTTCCCATCGTCGTCAGGATATCAGTATCGAAGACTGAGATTAGAAACTGCTAATTTGCCTTCAATAGACAAGATAGGCAAAAGTGGATACTCAGGAGCCGCAATAGTTGTATTCAAATATTTACATCAACACGTGGATAGATACCCAGCATCCTCAGCGAACCATCCTACCAACAGCCAATCAACAAAACAGAAATATCAATCAGCTGTAACGTAATGGCGGACAGGTGGAGCGGTTAATCTAGTGATAAGTGACGTTAACTTTAGTTTGTGACATTTTTTTTAATTCATAAGTTTTAATGCTAACTTATCTTTTCGTTAAATGAGTAGTCCATGGCTATCTTAAAGAAATCACCGGGCTTTGTAAGTGACAATCTCTTGTTTGCTCTTGTTTATTTCAAAGAAGTTATGACTTGCTCTTGATCGCAAGTAACCATTTGCATAATACTAAATTAAATTTATGTTTGGAGCCTCTGCTTAAGTTCTCTTATCTCAGAATCGTTCATGATCCTGATTGAAGTTTACCTATTTTAATAATTCTCAGGCTTAGTCTGAATCAGCTTGAGTTCTTTTCAAGTTCCTAATGACATCTGATTTGTGATAGTCATCACCCAGTCCTATTACACACCCTCTTAACTTGCCTTCGTATCTATTTTTCTAGTCTTTGATTTCCATTTTGAGCATCCCCATGGCTCTAACATTTATGAGCCGTTATTTCTGATCTATGACGGATTGATACTAAGCTTCATCATCTTGTAACGCAATCCCTCCCATTGCAATCATGATAACATGAGTGAACTTAAGAATGTTCTGTCATTTATTTACTTTTGATGTCATTACCAAGGAGGGACTTAGAAAGCCCAGCAAGCTATATGCATTTGTATTACTTTTCCTTACTTTGTTTTATAATTGGAGTCTTAATATTATCACCTTTCCTGAGAACTGTCGGCTGCTAAATTCAATCATCCGTTTGCTTAACCTCCAAACGTAGTTTAAATTAGTTGACAAGTGCCAAGCATCTGCCTTAACGATAGTCTCTTTTGAAAATGGTGCTTTGCCAGTCATTTGAGACAAAGGTCATCGAAGCAGGATGGTTTGTACATAAGATAATGAATTAGGTTTATGTATCTCAGAGGCGTATTTTAGATAATGGTTGCAAATCTGAGAGCAGTTGACATCATCCAAGTGTTCACATATTTCTAGCAAGTCAAACGCCTGATATTCTGAAGTTACTCCAAGATTTCCCGTTATAGTCAGTCTACTAATTTATACAGTCATTCAGGAAGAAATTTTGGATGATGCCATCAGCGGGCTGGTTATCGAAATTTTGTGTTTGTCGGGCTGACATAGGTTAAGTGGCGGATCGTGATTGGTCGGCTATGTCTTATCTCTGCTTTGTCGTGCCTTTGTCAGGTGGAATTCACGACAAGCTGAAGGCACCTCTTTAGTTCCCGACAGTATGTCGTCTATTGCACCTGATAAAGGCATGACTAAGCAGCGATAAGACATAGCCGACCAATCACACTCTGCCGTTTAACCTATGTCCGCCAGACGAACACCAAATTTCAATAATCGGCCCGCAGCTGCGCTGGTGCATACATAATATCTCGCCGTGTGGTACATATTGTCAGTGATGCAATGTGAATAAACCATTTGAAATGGGAATTGCACCTGCTTTTTTTTGCAATGGATTTAATGCTGCTACCAATGAATATCAACTTGAAGTTCCCAATAAAATCAGATGAATTGTCAAAATTTAGAATCCTTTAATGAATGGTTAGGTCATCATTTCATTCAATCGGACATTTCATTCTTGTGACAGACAGAATGACTTAAATATTGACTTGTTTTAATACTGTCAGGCTATATCATTAGTTATTCTTCTCAAACATTGAATGAATTGTCATTCTCTGCCTTTAATTTAGCCTGAAAAAACTGTAACTAATGAACTTGCTCTTTTTTTTCATTATGAAGGCTTCGCAGCAGACTCATGGACGACACTGTTAGTGAATTATCTGGTGAATCAATTCCCTCGGATGATTATGAGTTCATCAATGACCCTCTTCAAGTATGTCACTTTTTGCTCTTTACACTCAACCAGCACTTTGAAGCTAAAATGTTGCATTAATATGTGAAATACCTAGGATATTTTTTCAACACTACCCACTGTAATTTTTTTTCAACATTCAATGCAGTTTTTTTCCTTGAAGAAATTGTAATGCTATTGGAAAGAGAATTTAAATTTTTTAGGGCTGCAGAATTTGGGAAATTCTCTTGAAAAGAGGGTTACAAATTTTGCTCCCCCACTCTCTGTGCCAAAAGAATTATAGGTACCTAGGACAAACAATTTTTGGCCCAAATTTTACTTTAATCCCAATTTCTGAAAAGTTCGGCCAAAATAAGAAAAAATAAGATTATTCGAGATAGGAACTGAAGTATTTTCCCCTCCAAAAAATTAAGAAAGTTAGAAATTAAAAAGAAGAAAAAGGAAAAAGCACTCTGCTTTAAAATGGCCTGCAATATGTGCTTAGCTACAGCAAAACTTATTCTTTGCTGTATTTTTCATGGTTTCCTCTTTCAGGAGATGCACCGTAAATCTTTGTAAGTCTATGAAAATATCTATATAAGGGTGTCAATTGTATTATTAACTGAAATTTAGGCCTTTTAAATTTTTCTTTTACCAATTTTTAATCAATCGTGCTGAAATTAATTTTTAGCAATACCGTGAAGTATCACTTAAATTTATTCATTAATTATAGGCTGCATTTTTACTCACAGCATTCTCAATTGATGTTATGTTCATTCTTTCTGTTTCACAGCGGCAAAATTTGCTGTATCCATTGCCATACTTGAAAATAGCAGACAATGGTGATCTCAACCAGTTAAAAACTTGTTTGAATGAAGTGCTAAATGAAAGTGAAACAATGAGTGACTCTGATCAAAAAGATTGCTCGGAGGGTAGTAAGCTCAAAGAAAATCCAATCTCTCCGAAAGATGATTATATGCCTTCTGATGTGGCGATCAGTGAAATAGCTGATGATGATTATTGGGCAACACTCGCAGAGAGCAGTATGTTTATTTTTTTGTTTTATAACCTTTACTGTATCAATTATGACAATTTGTTTTATTTATGAAAGATCTGAAACCACATAAAACCGAACATAAGGCAAAAGTAGTTTGGATAGATTAAGATAAATAAACTAGCCTAAAATGAAGATAATTGTCTTGCTAATCTGCAAAGGTCGTATTATTTTTTCTGAAACTTCTAGCGCTTTTGATCCAAACTGCATACATTTTTTTTTCAATATTCGAATCTGAAGTATTGGGTATTGAGAAATAAAGTCGCAAACATTAAAGGGTAGATGATATTTTATTTTCCAATCATAACACATTTTTTTTTTCAGAATCATCCAGAACTCAGCACAAATAGACAAAAAAAAAAAAAATCCAACTGTGTAAACTGTGACTTTTTGCCAATTAATCAACAGTGAATAAAGAGCTAGTTGCAAAATCTTTTCCTCTGATTTAAATCACAAGCAACCCAGTATAGCTTAGTTCTTTATGAGATTATAGAGAAATCTTGAAAATCAGTATGCACTGACAATGCAGCATAATAATATTTTGAGCCTTCAGGGACATTTTTTAAGTTATTCCAGGAAATTTTGACCCTGGTGTTGTAGTGATTGAGGTACCCACTGGGGAAAAAATACTTAGTGGTGAATGAGTCCCTTTGTTTTTAACTAACATTAAATATGTTTTTAATCCTAGGTTTTTCAGATAATGGCGGCGACATTATTCAAGACTGTACCATGTTCAATGGCATTACTTACCTGGGTGCAGCTGCAATTAATGCACCCAAAAGCGAGCCAGAAATCTTACGTAATATGGCAATTCTGAATAATGAACAATCAGCTGATACAGCAATTAAAGTGTCTCTGTCAATTCCCAGTTATTCAACTGGAACTGTAGTGTAAGTATCTTCAGTTGTTAGTTTGACCCAGAGTTTCAGAAAATTCCCAATCTTGGACAAAATCCCCAATCCTGGACTTTATCATGACAAACATTTGAGAGTCTTTAAATCAGTCTTAAATCTAAAGTGAAAAATGAAACTGTAAGGAAAATCGTGCTTTTTGAGGAAAGAAACTGAAAATTCGAAGGTTGTTCAATCATTTTTTCTGCGGGAGGACAAGTGTTCTGCCTTCTTCCTAAAATTTTACCCTGGCGGAATAGCCGGATTTTTAAGAGTCAAATTTACTTTTTGCGCACAATATGCTATTTCAACCTGTGTCTTCGGATCTGTTCTTGAATCTCCTTGTTCCGGATCTGTATCGCAAACGGTGTGTTGAAAGTGCTACCGCTGCTTCCTAGTTGCAAATTAGAAAAACTGACAAGGTGTGTCAACTTTTCTAGATGCCACAGAAGCCCAGCCTCTTTGGCCCTTTTCAGGCACATTTGGTGCATGGCTCCCAGCAAAGGCAGAACACAGAGGAGGACGTCATAAATACATGAAAGTTACCTAAAGTTGAGAGTTTGTTAGCAAAGACTGTTGGGAAGGAATATAACGCAACTAACCTAATAATAAAAAAAATTGTAAGCACATTATTTATCAGTGGTAATTTTGCTTTTAATGAAGTTTAAAATTTTTGTCTTACAATCACTCGATGCAATGGCACACTACGTATTGCCTGGCAGTTGTTTATAATTTTGTTAAAAATGCATGAACTTACACAAGAGCAGATTGCAGCCTATTGTTTGGGGGTGCTCAAAAACTGGCCTCTAGGTAGCAGAACCTAGCTATGGTCCGCTCATGTCTAAATTCATAAATTTTAATCTGAATTTAACCTGTCAATTTGGCTGTCAAGGAGTTTAGTGAATAATTCAATCCTTCCCCCCTCCCCCCTGTTATACTTTTAACTTGTTGACTTTATTAATATAATATTTTCTCTTTTTTTTCAGTATATATGATGCAGCAACTAATGTTGTAATGGGTAAATATGAAATCCCTCGGATTTCTTTTTATGCGCGTGGTACAAGCGATACCAAAGAGGCTGCCTGTTTCGCATTCACCTGGTCGCACGGTGATACGTTAGAATCAGCTATTTTCCAGTGCCATGTTTTCAAATGTGATATTCCTGAAGCTGTAAGTATCATGCCACAGTTATGAGGCAATTTCTTGATTAACCTGTCTTACAAAATGACTAAATGAAGTTGAGCAGAACTAATCAGTAGATTTGCTAAAAAAAATCTATTTTTTGTTCAGTAATTTTAACATTATATGCTTTGATAAATCAAATAAAATTCTTCATGAGAAGTTAGTATCTTCAAAATCTTGAGATGTGTGGGGACTGGTCACTAGAAAAGGTATGCGCTTGAATGAAAGGTATTTATAGTTACAAAACATAGGAAAAGAAATGTTTCATTGTGAAGCATGACTAAGGGTTATCAAAATTTGTCAAGACTTTCTTGAAATTTCATAAAAATTAATTCAGAGGTACCGGAAAGTCCTTGATTTTGGTTTGAGCTCTCCTCCAATTGATGCATGTTTTGCTGATGTCACTTTAATTTTCTGTCGTAGGTTGGACAAGTTTCATTATGTTTTGCCAAGGCTTTTGAGAAACCGAAATCTATGACACTATCTTTGAATGGTGATCTGAGTCAAAATGAGCAATATGAATTTGGAAGTAAAGCAAGTAATGTGAAAATGTTCGTTTTTGAAGTATTATTAGAAATCAAGGAAGATGATGGCAAGGTAAGTTCTTAACCATGGATATGATAATGACTGACAAAGAGCCTCAATCTCTGATTTTTGTGTTACGTAAATTACGTGAGTTAAACAGTGTTTTCCTCCAACTGACACTGTGACATCGCGCGCGGTGCATAACCAGTCTCCCATTTGAACCCATATATTGTTTTGGACGCGGCACAGTGCTGTGACCTACGGCCGCCACGCGGCACCGGCCGAATCTCGATATATTCCCTGCAATCAAATGGCAACTGGCGCCGCGCAATATCTCCTGAACCAGTTTGGAGGAAAATATGTCCTTATGGAATATCATGAAACAGAAGGAAAATTTGGCCATATGGAAAATCATGAAACAACTTTTTTGGCTTGTAGCGCCCATGTACTATTAGTCCACTTGTTTTAAGTATAATAGTGCCTCTGAATATCATTGAGCTCATGAAATTTCAATTTCTCTTTTATTTTTCCTAAAGTTGATAAAATACATGGAAACTCAAAATAACTTGTAACCAAATACAATTTGACTGTTAAAGATATGTATATTTATATTATTGAGTTTATTAAAGTGTTGCTTCAATGATTGAAATGAGCTAAATGCATCAAGATCCGTCCACATGTCAGTTTCATCCAATATTATGAAACACATTACAGCATGATGCACATGTTAAGGGGCTTTAAAAGTGTTCGGTGTATAATATCTTCCTGTGCAATCTTCAGAGAGAAATGTCTCCGTTACATTTCAGTATTTTAGAAGATTTTTTTTTTTTTTTGGCTAATCCACAAGATTCATTTATAATCCATTCGTTTACTCTGTGCCTTGCACATGAAGCCCATTGTGGTATCAGAGTAATGCAAGTGTCAAATTTATAATTCTAGCTAAATACTGCTCGGAATTTTTTGCCCATAATCGTAAAGCACCCTTTCAGCCGCTAATTTGTTGTTTTTGACCAAATACCCAATTTTGTGGCGTTTTTCTCTGTGAAAAAATTTGTCATTAGTCAATAATAGGGCACTTTACGAGGTATGAAATCACGCACTTTATTCCATATTTTTTATTCAAATTTTAATGTAGGAATTAAATTGCTCCTTGAAAAGTTCGGAAATCAACTCTTAAAGAAGATAATGTAAGTATTTGTTGGAAACATTAGGTGAATGACACAAAAATACAAATGCTGTCATTTGTGTGGTTATTGCGAAGTGAACATGTCAATTGATCTAGCTTTACCATTGATTTTCTAACTTTCCACGGTATGAAATGCTTCCTATGTAAAATTTTGAAGAGGACGTATACAATATGGTGCTTTCAATTCATAATTTATCCAACAGCAGCTGATCGTTTCCAATCATTTTGTGTATTTCAGGGAGGTTTTGCATTAGTGCCAAGAGAGAAAAGTTACCTAAAATTAAGGAGTAATGTAGCTAAACAAATTTGCCTGACGGTAAAGCAGGTCATGTCAAACGATGCTGATGCCCACTCTCTTCAAGTGGAGCGATGTTTCGGTGTCCTCGTTTCTCCTGGCCGCCATGTCCGTCATAGTGATATGCAGTTACTAGATATTGTGAGTTAATCTTTATTATTTCAATTCCAAATAAATATTGAACCTCTGTGATGGATCATAAGTAATTATGAAGATTTTATTTTATAAAAAATTGTTTTCACCGATTATTTTTTACATGATATAAAATCAGGCAGCTTTAAACCAGGTCAATTTAAATGTTTGACCCATAGTGATTTGAACATTAAAAAAAGAAAATAATAGTATCCGTTCTGCAATCATTTTTTTAACTTGTTAACTGCCATGCCATTCCCCAAGGACCAGCACTTGCAGAAGCCATTCTTAAATCATATTTACTCAGTGGAGAGAGCACTCCATCATTGCATACCTGAAACTCACATTACAGCCGCGTTTAAGTGTTGACGCTACTGCTGCCTCAGAGTGATATCTGTCATATTTGCTAGCTGAAAGGCACACTCTCAACTTGTTGTGAATCTTAAGGCAAATTTTTGCAGTTAAAGAGTTAAAGAATTTTGATTCCTTCATGCATAGAAAATTATGTGACTTAACACACAAGAACCTTGGTTTTTTCCCATTCAGAGGTGCTGATAGGTCTTGTAAACGAAAGTAAGTCACAATCTTAGCCTCCGAATTTCCTCTTTTTGGGAAAATGTCAAATTACAAATCAAGTACAAAAATTTCAAAATTCAGCAAGTTCTTTTCTTACTCTCATTCTTTGTTTAAAGAAAGAAAAAAAACCATATCATAGACAAATGTGCTCATAAACTCCCATATTTCCTCACACCTCATGCAAGGGGACTTGCTTACTTGAGCATTTTATGCACCCCGGGCTTTAAAGTGCTAAATTTGTCTCGGGCCTATATCAAGATTTAGTGTAACTTGATGAATTTTCACCAAAGTATTATTGAGGACCATTAGCCCAATGATCTGTTGCCGATTTTGTATGTTACAATTGTTTAATCATCCAAGTAAGTTAATGAGGGAGAATGGAAATGGAAATTTTTCACAAAAGATACATTTCCGATAGAGTGACATCTAGAGGATTGACTATTTTATGAACAGCTTGTTTCAATGTATGCAAAAATGTCACTGTATGAAACTTCATACCAGGCTCTTTCCTTTGAGAACTGAAGGACTCTCGTGCGTTTCAAACAAAATCTATGCGTAGAATGCCTTATCTGCACACGGCGTTTCCCCGCAATTTGAGCAAGTAGCCTTTACGAAGTCGCAATGAATGATCAATTCAATATTGATCGCTTTAACAAGCAAAGTCCTTGTAGAGCTTTAAGGCCGACTGAGAGAAAAAGAAGAAGTGAAAGCAAATTTTTTAATATTCTGTTGACTCAATTTTTCGTGATCATTTATTTCAGATAAGTGGATAAATTGTTAATTGTCTTCAGTTATTTTGTGCCTTAATTCTATTAACATACTCTATTTTTACTAATTTATCTCCCTGTGCAAACTTCTGGCAGAAACGTGAAAGGTTTGCTTTGTCAAAACGGTAACTGACAAATCACCAACATTTTTTTCTTGTGATTTGATCTTGCGACATTTCTCATGAACGCATTTCAAGGAGACAAAGCCCTTTATAGGAGCAATTTTCATGTTAATGCTCCTTGATATTCTTACCTTGATATTTGGTCTGTGATTCAAAGCTTCCCTTCCATATGACTAAACTTTTCCACTCATCTTTCATGAATTGTTTTGTGTTGCAGTTTTCTATGGGCCTAAGATCAGAAAATGGCTGCAGAAGCTATATTATTTCTGGACACTGGGATCCCACAAACCCTGTATTTGAGTCATTAAATGTTGAAAGTCAAAAAAATTATTTGACAATTGCTGTTGATCTAGTTATGGACTGTATTAGTGAGCCAGTTAGATTCTCGTTGGTTACTCCTGTGAAAATATTCCCACAGAATGAAAAATTCTGGTCTTTTATCTGGCGGCCTGTCATCCAACAGTTTTATTTACACTTACAACAGGTTTGTAATCTTAATTGACGGTCAGTGAATTGAAACAAGTAATTTTAAATTAGTGTTTATTAATAATTCAAGTGTAGATCAGCAACCCAAGAAAATATTTTGAAACCTATAAACCAGAGGTATAGAGGATTTATAGGTTTAATTCACTTTAAATGAAAATGAACATATTAATTGAGATTAGACTTGTAATTGGAAGCAAAATTTTTTTCATTGTCATTACTTGTGGCTTTCATTACCAAGATAGGAGAATTTCCTCAATAGACTTTTAAAGCGGACAAGAGTCCACGCCAAGTAAGTCTCCACAGTCCTAGACTGCGACAGAAGATCCGCCACCTTAATTCTTGTTAAACTGACATCCATCAATTTTCTGTTGCAGTCTAAAAGTGCATAAATATCTTTGGCGTGGACTCAATTTTATTCTAATAATTTTTTTGAAGAAGTTAAATCATTTTAATACCCCCCCCCCCCCACCTGTCAAATTAGACTTTTATTCATTCCTAGTTTGTAAAAAGATAAGAAGATCTTATCAAAATAGATGTAAATGAAACCTACCTCTACTTAGGCACACATAGACAGACCACACAGGAAAATCATAGTTTCCTTTAATATTTTATGGATTGCCAACATGTTTCGTGCAATTTTTACAGTTAGAGGCTAGAAACGATCCTCCATCAGAATGACAGTTTTTCAAATGAATGCTGTGGGAACTTCATACATGAAAAAATTTCATATATTCCTAGTGAAGTTGCGCAATCAACTTTTTTAATTGTAATCAAATTGAAAAATCGATTGCCTACCCTGCACCACAGTATATTGAAAGTATATTCTCCATTTGAATTTCCTGTAACATTGAAAGGGAAGTCGCATTCTTATATTCTTTTTGAAAAAAAGTATATTGGCAATGAGTGTACAGTTTGAGATTGTAGAGCCAGATAATGCTGATTTGAGGGTTATTGCATTATTATAAGACTAGCTCATGATGTCTCGTCGCACACAATTCAATGGAGTGTTTCTGGATTAAGTATTTTAAGTACGCTTTGGCAGTAAATTTCAGTGTTTTACGTTTAGTTTGTACTTTTGTCATTCAGTCTCCAGTATTTAAAACATTACTGCAAGTGAGTAAATTTGAAATATTATCAATTTTCTGTTTTAGGTTCCTAACACTGAAAATCTAGAATATAAGTTAGTATCTATCGAATGCTCTGGAGAGTTGGATAGAAATAGATTAAACTTAACGTTTAACAAGCTTGCTAACTTTATCAGATCACCCAGCCTAAGCTCTGTTGAAGCACTTTCTCCTCGAGATGACTCATCGGGTAAGAAAATTCGGAATTTCTCCTGCGTATAGGCATGTTAAATGCATCTCTACTTCTTTGATGCGTATATTAGAACAGATTTTAAAGATTTTTTGACAACAGAAGGACGCTGTTTAAACATTTGAGAGTTGCCAAATTTTCTCCAATGAAATATTTATTTTTAAGGACGGTTGTAATATTTTCTCTTGAAATTTTCAGTTAATTTAGATCTGGGTGCAAATCAAATTATCTGAAAAATTGACGGAAAATATTCCCAGAAATTCCCGACAATTTTCATTTTATCCAGGGGAAACCAACAACGTTTGAAGGTTCATAAACCTCTGTCATAATTTGAAAAGAAGGCAGGTGGCTTGTCAAGAGATTATCACCTTTGTGCTCTCCTGGCTTTGCCCTAGTAGACAACTACAACAAGAAGTGAAAATTTGCTCAGTGAGAGAACTTTTATCATAGATTACTCTGAAATTTTTACTTTCAAAAGTGAGAAATCTTGCATATATCTCTCTAAATCTTCATTTGGAAGTGAAGGATTGGTAAATCAGTCGTGAGATTTTACATACTAAAAGAATATTGCCCTATGTGTTTCATAAGTGTTTCTTTAGTTCGTTCAAATTATTTTCTCTTTCAATCCCTCTTATTTATTTTTTCCTCTTCTTCATCATCATTTTGTATTTTTATGATGAATCAGATGGAGATGAGCCTTTGTTGAGTGGCACAGGAGAGGTTTCGAAAGACTGCCCTGAAGACGAATTATCTTCTTGGGCTGATGTGTTGGCTAGATGGAGAGCAAACAATGCAAAACCACGACAATTGAACTCGCTAGTCAAACAAGGTATTCCGGAAGCCTTGAGAGGAGAGGTGTGGCAGAGATTAGCACAAAGTGAAAATGATGATGCAACCATGGATACCTACAGAATACTTATCACCCAAGTGAGTGTTTTTTTTTCTACAAAATTTTGAAACGATGATTTGCAGTGTCTTAATGCTTTGGTTGACCTATCAGTTGTCGATCAGTGATGCGGTATTTTCACTAGTGGATGCAGTTAAAACTGTTCAAGGAGTCAGCATCTACGCTATTTAGGGTGTTAACTTGTACAATTGCTGAAATTTTTCTGTCGGCAACAATATCATAATAGCTTCTCTAAACAAGCACTGCTCTTGTGGTGACCCAATTCATTGTGCCATACTTATTGGACTCAATTTTACAAGAGAATATCTGAACGAAAAAGAAAATATTCCTTCAAAATTTAAGGCACATTAATCAGTTGCTACAAAATGATACCAATGGCTTTATGTGGATTTGATTAAAAGAAGCTGGTGTCTATTATTTGAATTATAGTGCAAGTTCCTAGCTTGGCATATCAATTTCACTAAGAGCAGAACCCACACATTGTAAATATTGTCACCTTCCGGCCGAAGCATCACAAGCGTCATTCACGCCTCAATGCTGTATTCCTCGACACCTCAATGTTGTTTTGATGTTCTCTTTAAAATTTTTACAAATACTTCTATGAAAATTTCAGGGATTATTTGATGACGAAAAAAGTATCCAATGAAATTTTAAAGCAATTCTGTTCACTAGTTCTCTGTCAAAACTTTGACAAGTTTGAGAGGTCTGACAACATAGTGCCTGAGCACAAATGATATTTGTAATACTCTTGCGGAAAGGCAGCAATATATCTGAATCATTGCTCTTTTATTCCCCCTTCCTCCTTGGACCCACCTAAATATATCAGTGTCTTTTTACTTTTGTTGTACTTGAGGGTGAAACCTTATTTTACCTGCTCTGGGTAGCTGTAACCATTTCAGACTTAATTTTTCGTTTGATTATGTTTTAATCTAAGTATGCGTTTCCTATGTTAAGCAGTATTTATTTAACTTGTTTTTTTTTTCTTTTTCAGGAAAGCAGTTGCGAAAGTGTAATTCAAAGAGATATCAACCGTACTTTTCCTGCGAATGATTTTTTCAAGGAAGCAGGAGGAATGGGCCAAGACTCCCTGTATAGGATATCTAAAGCATACGCTGTTCATGACTCTGAAGTTGGATACTGCCAGGGACTCAGTTTTCTAGCAGCCACACTCCTTCTTCATGTATGTTTAGTTTCATCTCACGCAGTTTCTTATTTATCCTTCTCTAATCTCCAGTATTTATAATTTTATCAATTTAATATTAAATTCTATTTGAGTATTATTTCCATCTCCTTAAACGAGATGTCAGTCCAAAAAATGAAGCTGCACTATAATGATAGCTTAGAATGAGATACGAACAGAGGTTTAATAGCTGCATTCAGACTCTGCTTCGTCTACTTGCTATGCAGGGAAAGCAAAAACCTCGCGACACCACAGGTCCAGTGCTGGCCAACGGGATGCTGATCAGCACGGCACCAGCAACTGATTGTGAGCTCCTGGAAAAATGCTGAAACCTCTGATCCTAATTCTGTCCAATAAAACTTAAAAGTCCACAATAAATCTAAAATAAGTGTCTTATTAAGAACTTAATACCTTCATCTGAAAGAGCATCTGAGTTTTTCACCATCTTTTCATTTAGTCACTCTTGTATTTATCCCACCCCCCTTTGGACCTTTGAACCTATGATGTCACGTGCTTGACCTCAACATTTGCATTTTAACTCATACCTTGCATACTAATTAATATTTTTTAGTATGATTTGCAGCATTTGTCAAGGTTTTAGCTCCGATACCGATTTCCCTCATTATCTCAACATTATTTTTTGGGTAGAAATCCCCTCCAACTAAATTAGAGAAGCTTCCTGTCAAAGTTTCTAAGTATGCAGATAAAACAGATGTTTCCTATTTGTTAATCAAGTGCAAAAATTATGGAAAATAACTCTATGAAGACGCAATGATGTTTAGTTTTAAGGACCAATAGTTTTGATCAAGATTCATTGATGATTGTAATCAGGGAACCAGAGGCAGGGGCTACCAGCAAAACCGGTAAATGTCAGGAAATTTTAAAGAAACGGAGAAAACCTGAAAACGTTGGAGAAAAATTGTTGGGTCACATTTAATCGCTTTTCAGAATGGGTTTGACAAAATTATGTCTTTTTAACCATCTGGCATATTTTCAAATGTCAAAGAATTTTACAAAAATGTGTCAGGGAAATCAGGGAAATTCATTTTCTAAATTGCTTGAGGAAAAGAGTTACCTCAGTTGAGATGCCAATCAGGTCGAATGTTATTAAGTAACCAATTCCAACCAATAAATTAAGGCCTGGTGTCAATTATGGTGTCAAAATAGGTGTTAATTTTTACTGAAGTGTGTCCTTTCTTTTCTTTTGTTTGCAGATGCCAGAAGAGCAAGCCTTTTGTGTGTTGGTGAAACTTATGTATGATTATGGACTTAGAGACTTGTATAAAGATGGTTTTGAAAATTTGTATTTAAGACTTTACCAACTCAACCGGTTGATAGAAGTAAGTTCTTTTAAGCCTTATCCACTAGGTAGATACTAACGGACAACAATCGCGGGAATAGTTTAGCTGAAACTCGATGCATGTCTAAATATTCTATCAAAATTGTATGTGCAGAGCCCTCAGAAATATAACGCTGCTCAGAAAGCTCGACACGACCATTTTCGAGCACTTTTGCCTGCACTTCTTCCACGTGGCTAAAGTCAGTTGCCGTTAATGGTCGATTCCTGTGCTCCGCATCTTCGACGGACTCCTGACTAGTTTTAAACTGCTTAGACCACTCAAAACACCAAGAACAACTCATACAATGATCTTAGTAAACTTTACTTAGCACACTGAAAGTTTTGGTACAAGGTATACTGAGTTAGGAACAAAATTTAATTAAAATCCTTTGCTCTATCAGTGATCGCATGATTAAAATCACAGAACGCACTTGACTTTCTCGTATTCAAGGTGACATAGAATGAACACTGATCAAAATGAACAAAATCTGTGAATCTAGCGTTCTTCAGTATGTTATCAGCTATCAGGAGAGTCCAAAGAAACTTAATTTAGATGCAAAATGGGCTAGTTATCACCAAAATCCGGTTTCTTATCTAACAGACCTCGTATTATGCTTGAAAATGTTGGTTTTTGCAAGAGGCATTATTGAATATTTGTTTGATTCTAAGTTCAGATGATCTTCAGCGAATTTATTTAATCCTAATGATCTTCTCTTTATCTTCTTTACAGGAGCAGATTCCCGCCTTATGGTCTCATCTGAAAGAAAAAGGAGTGGAGACTCACATGTTTGCATCTCAATGGTTCTTGACATTATACACTGCTAGATTTCCCTTGTATTTTGTATTTAGAGTCATAGATCTTTTTCTCTTTCAAGGTCTCGACACATTATTTCAAATTGCCCTTGCTTTGCTCATGGTAAGTCATGTTCTTTTCTGCTATAGTTTTAAGGAGAACATTTTTTACATGGCTAAAAATTATTAGGTGAAAATGAACTAAAAAACTGAAATTCATTTGCTCTATTTTTCAAAACTTAACTTTACAGTCTCCTGGCTGCCTCTACAGTGGTATGTCAACCTTTATGCTACAGAAATCGATAAGTCACTGAAAACAACAACAACATCTGGAAAACTTAAGTGAGGGGGAAAAAATAAGTGAATTTCAGTGCTCAATCTTATTTTTACCTTTTTAATTTTTTGAAGATTAGCTACCCTTTAGCTTATCTTACTCATCCGTCGTGTATTTGTCAGTAAGAATATTTCTTTGTTCAGCTCCCTTCATTTTCTGCTGGAATTTTTCCAAAGCATTTGCAGCAAGTGCAGAAAATTTGTTGATACCTGCAGAATTCTTCAAACTATATGCCACAAAATACATTTAAAACCCGTGTCTTCAGAAATATGTGCAAACTGCCGGCTTTTCATCAAGATCTGCAATGTAGTCTGCAATCCCTAATAGTGTATTGTTATCGGTAGAACTGATTACCCAGGCTCTTGAGCCTAAAATCGGCGCTTCTTTAACGTCTGGGCATATTTCTATCTTCACATAAGCCCTGTAGAGCATAGAATTTCATAGGGAACAAGGTGCATTAGGGTGCGGCTTATTTCCGTCATGTCTGAAAATCGACGAGGTTCGGGTGGCAATCACTTCTATCTATGAAAATAATAGGCTGTATAAAATTTGAGCCAATTTGAAGCTTTTTTAGATGATGCTCAAAGGGATCAAAACTACGGGCAAAATTACATTGGTTTGAATGGGCGGAAAAACGCCTGATCTGCGAAAATGCGTTTTTTGGATCTAAAATGCGCTTAAATGGAGAAAACCTGACCAGCTCTAAGAGAGGCATCTAGGAGGCCATTCGAAATAAGAAAATCACGGTTTTTACCCATCAGTGGGGAGAGGGGGGTCACGGCGTTGCCGGTTTCAAGGTGCCGCGCCCGCAGCTAAGTGATTGCTTTTGAGACTTTCTGATCGAACTCAAAATAACTGTTTTGAAGTTGAAGAAGCAAATGCATCTCATAACTTGATGAGAAATAATGTATAATAGTTGTTTAAGCCCTTGAGAACTATTCTTGGCCCTTTACAATGTTGCCTTCCTTACTATTTCTCGGGCCTGGAACGAAATTGGTGTACATACATACTTTATCTTGCACTCAAGTGATCCCCCCTACTCTCACCCATGGGTCAAAAGTGTGATATTCTCATTTCGAATGGCCCCCTAGATGCCTCTCAAGAGCTGGACAGGTTTTCTTCATTTAAGCGCATTTTAGAAAGAAAAAACGCATTTTCGCAGATCAGGCGTTTTTCCGCCCATTGAAACCAATGTAATTTTGCCTGTAGTTTTGATCCCTTTGAGCATCATCTAAAAAAGCTTCAAATTGGCTCAAATTTAATACAGCCTATTATTTTCATAGATAGAACCGATTGTCACCGGGACCTTGTTGATTTTCAGACATGACGGAAACAAGCTGCACCCTAAGGGCTTATGTAGAAATAGAGACATGTCTTTACGTTAGAAGAGCGACAAAATGTATGCAAATGCACCAAAAATCTGCACTTTCCGAGAACCTCCACAGAAGACTCATTCATAAGAGTATTTTTCCTTTATAGAGTATCTGTAATTCTGGCCTGACTCTCAGAAGAAAAATTCAGTATATCCTGGTAGAAGTGAACTTGTCTATTGCCTAATCATATGCTATGAAACTTGATAATCTAGATCTCTGAATTTTTTCATCCTCAGTATGCAAATAGCTTTTCAAGAGTTCTGTTATATTTCATGAGATTTGCTGTGGGCACGAAATCAAGAAAATCTACTTTCCAACATATGTAATAAACTCTACCTGTTATGAGATAAATCACACAGCACCATATTAAGTTTTGAACAACTTCAAGTAATTTTCCAATCATTTCCATGCTAATAATGTAGAAATTGTGCGTATGAAAAAGTGAAGTATTGGTCCTATAGTTAACTTGTGTAGCTCACATTAAATTTAATTCATTGAAGCGCGTTTTCTCAGAAATGGTCCTTTTCTCTGCAGATTTAAATCCTCCTCTCCCAAGTAGATTTTTATTCTAACTGATGACTTAAAAACTTTCTTGTTAAAAGAAAGTCCTAAAAATTGTGATTTTGGATTTGATATGAGTTTGTGGACTTTTCTTCTGCTTACAGATGATCAAAAAAGATTTATTAGCTCTTGATTTTGAAAATATTTTGAAATATTTCCGAGTATCATTACCGAAAAAATGCCGAAATGAGGAAACAGCAGGACTTCTAATCAAATATGCCTGTAGCATCAAAGTGAAGAAACTGAAGAAGTATCAACAAGAATTCCTTGCGCTAAAAGGTAGATCTGTCATTTGGTATTGCTAGAATGTTTTGGGTGCTCGGTAGTTTCACTCTCTTTTCCTTCATTTCCCTCATCTCATCCTATAGGTTTTTCTGTTTTGTTGAATTGTAGCGACATATTGGCTATTTTATCTACTTTGTTTTGCTATCTTTTTTAATGTTTTTTATGATTCATTTCTAACCTCTGGTATGTGGTGTTGAACTTGCTAGGTTTTATTGTCTCCATTTCTCAAGGAGTTTTTTTTTTCTTTTGCCTGCATTTTTCTCCCCATAACAGCATAACTTTTTTCTCTCTTTTGGTTTTTTCTTCTAGTCACCGAGTAATCTTAACTTATCCTGTAGTCTTCATAGTCTTTTTGCCTCTACTTTAAGTCATGAAAAGTAGAATCTCAAGTACGGCGTATAAGAGTCATGATGCTTCTTGTAAAAGGGAAAAACATACTCTTCTGAGTTTAATTAAATTTCATTCGTTTAATTTATCATTCTTTGCCAGTGTGCATTCATTTCATAGCTACAGATCTTTAAAAATGTAAATTGTAACCATCTGGATTTATTGGAAAATTAGTTACCTCTCAAAATGACCTACATGGTTTTCCTTGTGATATTCTCTGCTTTCTCTGTCGCATTATATTTGGAAAACCTACTAAGGAAATTTAGTTATGTCTCAAATGATTTGAAAAGAAAATTATTTGACTTTTTACATGAACTGAAGGAGAGTGTGTGATTTATTCACATTAAAGACTTCAAGAAGAAAATCAAAACCAATAATACTAAAATTCTCTTTCCTAAACTATAACCTCATATGATATAATTAAATGTGTTTGAACCCCAAAAAATGATGAAATGATCGTTAAAGACCTTAAGAGCAGTTTTGCAAACTCGTTCTTTGCCTCAAGTTCTCAGAAATTACACTTTTGCTGTTTAAGCTGATCAATAGCTAGAAACAAGATAAAGTAACTTTTCACCGTAGTAAAACACACGAACACCATAGTAAGGTGTGGAAATAATGAATTTGCCACACTTCCCCCCCCTTCTCCTTGCTTCACTCACATTTGCATTGTTTAGCAAAACAGTCATATCTAAATTGCAGTGTTTCAAAATCTCATCATCGGTTATGATTTTTTGGAAGGAAACCAACCAACATTTTTATGGGAAGAACCCTCACAAAGGCAAGAAAAATTGCAGTGGGTTTATTTGTTGGTCTCCTTACAAAAAATTAAAATATGAGATGAAATTTTGGAACACAGCAATGTAGGTGTGACTGTTTTGCTTAACTTTTCCATTTGTAGTGCTTAAAGCCCATGAAACTGTCCTGCTACCGGAAAGCACAATACCTGCAAAGAATAGGCCTTTAGAGAAATTCAGCTTCACAGTAGGCTTCATTGCACGATGTCCTATAAAGTAGTTCCATGTTTACACTCATTTTTCGCACATTAATATTTTCTCAATTTTTGTCATCATTATTTTGTATAATCTTGTTCCCTCAAATGTGCCATGTGAGATTCTAAAATACAACGACAATCAATGGAACAATAGTTTATTTCCCTTGTGTGTCGTGTTCCTTCTTATCAAAGCAGAAAAGTCTAAGATCACTTCTTTTACCACATGAAGAACACCTCTCCTTCTCTACAGAGTAATAATCTAAGAAACAAATTTTTTTTGTCCTAATTTTTCGTTGGATCGGCTTTCGTTTGTTTTTTTGATTACTGTAAATGCTCCTAAATCTATTCACTAAGAGTATTGCAAATGGATCAAACTTAACAGGGAAGAAGTATTAATTATAAGCCTTCGCTAATAATAAGTCGACGGCGTAAGTCCGCAGTCACATTTCTTGTTTGCGATTACTGAAAATCTCTGCCTCTACGTTATTTTTTTAAAAGAGAACAAATTGGCATCATTCCTTGAAGGTGTTGCAGAATTTTCTTTGCACGGAGAAGAAAAATCACGGCAATTTTAAAGAATTGCTGTAAAGTAGTTTTTCGTTTAAAAAATAAAGTATGACAGGAAGTCTGCAACTTCACAAACCGAGTTATGTGATTGCCGACTTACACCGTCGAAGTGTATTTTCATTATCCATATATTTTTTAGGAAACCGAGTACACAATATTACATTGAATACTCCAATTACATGAAACACTGTATGATATTCTTGCACCCGATTTTCATAGGGTGCAGGAATTTTGTCAGATGATCATTCCTGTTGAAATCATTTAGTTAGTTATTTTCTTTTTAAAAAGTTTACAGTTGGTTTTGCGAAAAAAACTGGGTCAAGGTTTATGCAGATTATGGTTTTAGTGCCTACCGCTAATAGAGGTTTAGAAAGTTCTTCTCTGCCATATTTAAGCCATTTGTATCAGATCTGTAGTTGGACACATTTATTTACAACATATACGTCAGGAATGGGCCAGTATCCTCCACTTATTAATTCACTTTCCAAAAGTGTAGCATGAGCTGAGCCTCTAGGAATTTTTTCGGTTTTTTTTTAACCCTAAATGGCAAGGAAACCCCGTCCTGAAAATGCAAGAATGGGACCCCTGTGATACAATGTTTTGGTAGCTCTGATGACGTAGCCAGGTGGAGGAAACGGCATTTGCTGACTTGCTCAACTCAATTTCAAGCATCGTTTTGCTACTTCAACTTGACTGTTTACTTTTGATTGGCTGATTGATGTTGACAAGCTTTTTCACCCCATATGAATGATTTTTTGAACTTTTTGGTTTTTTCACAAAATTTTACGGAAAGAAAATTATCCTGAAACCCAGGAAAAATTCCTTCCACTACCCCATTAATCGTGTATGACAGAGTCCTATTAGAAACAAATCTCAGGTAACCCGTATTAAAGCCATCGAACTAAGCAAAATGTGAATTTGAAAGTTAAACCATTCGTTACCATGTATAAATGAAAACATACAGAAGAGTTACATTATGAGCTTGTCAAGTCAATAGGTTAAAAGAAAAAATGAGAAGTGCCTCGCTATACAAACAATGAGCCTTCTTTATTAAGTCCCAAAGCAAGAAATTCAAAGGCCATTTAGTTTTCTTATTCCAAGTCCAGGTCTTACAAATAATGATAGGTTGTGCAATAAGTCTCAGCATTTCTTTTGAAATCTTAATTGTATTTTACATGCTTGAACATACACTTATTGTGCTTCTTGCACATCTTGTGTGTCCTTAAAAGTTCATACTTGAACTTTTTTTTCATGAACATTTTATCGTTTTAAGATTTTGATCAATTACAATTGACCTACAATTTTCTAGTTTGAGTGTGCTTCTTTAACATAGAAAAATTATTAATAATCTTGTTTTCCATGTTGAAGAGCCTTCTTTATTAAGCCCCAAAGCAAGAAATTCAAAGGCCATTTAGTTTTCTTATTCTGAGTCTGGGTTTTAATGTAATGGATCTTTTTGTTTAAAGCTTCCTAATCGTTCAATGGCGAAGACGTGTATATTTCACTTTCTGTTTATGATGTTGTATTTTCACCTGCATTTTTTGTAATCGCACCCTTCCTATTTTAGACTATCATACCCCTTAATTATCAATGCTCTAAGAGAAACTTGCATGTTAGCTGGGTTCTTGGTGTTTACCTAATTTGTGAAAACAAGGTTTGATGTCAAGTTTATGAATGCTTGTTTTTCAAGATGGGAGGAACAAAAATAAAACAAGAGAAAGTTAATCTTCTGTATCTACTGTCAATTTTGTGTTAGTATTAATAATGTTCGGTAATACTTTTTGCTCCGAGAGACTGGAATTTTTGAGGAGTATAACAGAAAACGTATGAAATGTGACCCTTTTACTGCCCTCTTGAGGAAAGATGTGAAACGAAAGATTCCGATTTCGAAATACAGACCTGACATTGGTATCCAAATTTTTGTCATTTTAACATTATGATATTGAAACCATTTTTAACAGCATTTCGACGGCGTAAGTCTGTGACCACATATCTCGTTTGTGGTGTTTGAAAATCTCCGCCTCTTTATTATTTTTTTAAAGGAAAACAAATTGACATCATTCTCTGAAGTTTTTGCAGAATTTTCTTCGCTTAGAGAAGAAAAATCTTGGCAGTTTTAAAAAATTGCCGTCGAGTAGTTTTCCATCTAAAAAATGAAGTATGACAGGAAGTCTGCCACGTCGCAAACTGAGATGCGTGGTTGCGGACTCACAAAGTTGATTTGCTTTCCTCGTTGCCTCAGGAATTCGTTGAAAACTGCTGTGTTTTTTAAGATGCTACTTCTTCATATGATGGAAATACTCTGACACATCAAACTTTAATTTTTATTTAAAATACCTATGTTTTTATGATTTTTATTTTTTTTTTCCATAATTTGCTCCCTGGAGCAATGAACTCTCACATCCTCATGCAAACCCTAATCAAATTAACATGTTTGATGACACACAATTAACTATCTAAAACCACTGTTGGGACTTACCAATTTTTCAAAACCTTAGTATGTGTTATGTAGTTTCAGAATCTGGGCTGATTTTAAAAGTCTCTAACTTATTTTACTCGATTCTTTATTTTATTTATATCTCTTCTGGGGAGGACGGTAGGAGACTTCTCACCTTATGCTGATTGAGGTATCTAAGGAGAAAAAAAAATCAAGCACAAAACTGCCTCATTCAGATGTAACCAATTAAGTTAAAGCACCTACTGAACGAACAAATCATACTTTGAACTTTAGAAGTACGAAAATATTTTAATGACAAGCTCAAAGACAAATATTAGAAGTAGTTGTGTGCGCTAACTTTCTGTTAAATTTTAAACCTTTTTGATAGCTCCAAACTTTTCAATGTTCTCTATCCAATCTTCTCAAGGAATTGTATGATTTTCATTATAAGAGGTGTATTTTATGTTTAATATCAATGGTTTTTTGCAAGTATGAGTATCAATTCCAACGTTTGAAAACCTCCAATCATGATTTATTTTCCTCAAAGGAAGTTAATGTCAATTTTCCTTGCAATTTTTTGTGATTTTTCTAGGATGAAAGAAGACGATTTCAGTAGAAACTTTTGGCCAGTTTTCTTCTAGTAAAATTAATAATGCATTCAGAGATACACTTTTTTCGATTTTAGCCATCAATATTTTGATCTCATTCTTTCACTTGGAATTTAGAAAGTCATAGTGATTGAAAATGAGATGTCAGACTTTGCTCAAACCTTGTTTTCTCATTGTGTTCCTGTACTTATTTTTCAATTTGTATCGTTATGGTTTTTCTCCAGATGAACCGACAATTAAAAAGAAGCACTTTAAATCTTTTCGAAGGAATATGAGCCAGCTGATGGATAATATGGATGGAACTCTAAATTGGTTGAACATGTTATGAATGTAGCCAGAAGTATTTTTCATAGCTCACAAATACGTATTAAGCGCAACTGAATGTTTTAAAAGTTCAGGGCTTCAGACGTAGATGTCATCTAATTAACTCCCAAAGTATTTTGTACTGTCTCTCTTAATCTGTAGTTACCAGTCGAAAACCTTTAGTTTAACGAGTCACCATTACGTGTAAAATTTCTCTCCCCCCCCCCTCTCATTTTCCTCCTCGTGTGGCTCCCTCTCTCTTTCTTTATCTTCTTCTTTTCATCTCGGGCTGTAAAAATTTTCTCCAAAAGAGCTTTATTCAGAAACAGGAGAAGCTATTGTTCATAGATTTTTTTCAGGGGTGCATGCTTATTTTCTTTAAATTTAGTTGTATCCCTTGTATTGTTAATTCACCAGTGATCCCAATTCTGTAATGGGTCAGTTGTGCTATTTACATATTCATTTTTGACGATTTACACTGATAGATTAGCACAAAATACTAAGATCCGTCCAAATGCGGAGATTCTGCGCTCGGTATAAACGGAGATACCGTTCATCGAAAAACGTGGGGGATTTCGGGATTTCCACTGTGCTGGCGCGTATCATGGTTTCTTCCACCTTACTTTCATTCATGTTGCATGTCGAGCAACTAATGCAAATGTGTGTATCACTGATGAATCCAAGGTGGAAGAAACTGGTATGTAATACCACCATGGCTGATGTCATGTACCGTATTGTTTGAAGAGTGATATCTCCATTAATGTTGGTTGCAAGAAATTAGCGTTGGGACAGATCTTTCTATTTTTGGCTTTTTTATGAGTTTGAACCTTGAACCATTAAAAAACGATTCTATGACTAGCACAACTGACCCATTGAAAACAGAATTGTTCTAATGTTCATTTCAATTTTTTGTGAATTTTTTAAAAAATATTATAAACTGAAGAAAAATCTGAAGGCTAATTAATTAATTACTTAATTAATGCACCCTACATCTTTGATAATAATCAGAAAATTACAGAAAACTTCAACAGGCATTTTGCTTTACCTTTTATCTAAAAATTACGCTTCAAAACTTACTTCAACTTGAAGTAACTTCGAATGTTTTGCTGGATTATTTTTTCCTAATCAGTTGTGAAGCTCATTAGCTTGTTTAGCGGATGTATGGATCAATTAAACACTTGTGAAATATTTCTGAGAGTGACAGAACATACACTGCACATGTTTACTCACGAAATGCATGGTTCTCCGTTAGCACGAAGGAACTTTTTAATGATGAGTCCAGTCGTAATTTTATTTGTCTAAATTTTATCTTTAAGTCCCAGAATATAGAATTACTTTGAATTTGTCTCTAAAGTGATAACAAAATAGATCTTCAACAGACTCGATCTCAAGAACTAAACAAACATCTCAGTAAGCAAAACGCATAGGTCATGAAATTTTCATAGATACTGTCTATATGTCATGATCCTCATGACAATCTAAGTGAAGTTGCATTTCTCAGAGGTGTAAATGGCATGTTCTCAGTCTTATCCTCATTCAATGAAGGGTACACACAATAAAATGCTTGAAAATTTACTTTTAACCAAGTCGTAAATGCTGACAATAAACTTAGTAAAATCTATATCATTTGAATGGTGCCTTCCATCTTATCGATCTTAAGTGAGCGTGTGTAATTTTATATGAGTCAGAAGGTGGATTTCCAAACTTTTTATCATGTACAACTTATTTCTCTATATAAAGGATTTTTTTTCTATTCAAAGTGCAGAGGATCACGATGAACTGTATTATTTTTACTTTATTATCCCAATCCACTGTCGTGGTGCAGCCTGATCAATGCATTCCAGTGGGACGCATCGATCACTCTGCTGAGGTGGTCATTAAGCCGTTAGGTGCATCTTAACATCTAGCTGATCTGCTGAGAACCACATGTAACCCAATTCATGACGTTCCATGCATTTAAATTAGTTCCTTGATCCTGAGGAGAGAGTTCACATTCAACTTTTGTCAGTATTTGAGTTCATATCTTGTCCCCTCGTTCATTGCTCCGGTCATTTATTTTTTGCATGTTTCTTTAAGTTACTTGAGGTGAATTTTGGAAATAAAATCACAGCTCAAAAGAGCATTTCAAATTTAAGTCTATGCACCCACATAATTGACTGCCAAACACCACCACCTGAAATTTCGCTTTTACTGTAGCAGATCGCCCTCCATTTTTCTTGTTGTTAAGTTTTGTGGTGTTAAATTTGACAGAGGCTTCCATGTTGTATTGTTTTCACCCTTTTTCTCCCTTTATGATCTTCATAATATGTGTATTGTATATAATGGGCTAAACATAATTGCCAAAAAGTAAATAGTTATGTCCTTTTTTAAGTCTGAATATAATTACAATCCTGTCACAAAAATGTTTGAATCTAATATGTACGCTTGGGTAGAAAAGTTGTCATTTTGGCATCCTTGGAATTCCTTTATCAGTTTTAAAAATGATTTTCTTAGCACAGTGTAAGAGAAGAGTCAGTGAGTCAGTCAACTGCGTAAGTAATGTAGCAGATTTTCATGGTAATAGTGTCTGGTCTAGAAAGTCAGCATTATACTACAGGAAATTAAATTAAAAAAACATATGTTTCCTTTTACACAGTTCAAACACATTTCTGCTGGTACTATCATCATTTTTATTGCCAAAAAACATTCTTAAATTTGATACTCTCTCAATACTACGTAAAATACATAATTATCTTCGCTGTACTTTGCTTATCAAACTGCTCGGAAAAAAGTTACTTCAATAGAAACTTCAGTTTCTGTAGTTTCTCTCCCGAAAACCATCGCAACTGAAAAAAATCAGTAAAAAAAATGTCTGTAGCACTCTAGTTATCGGGCCATGATCTTGAATTTTCCAAGGGTGTCTAATTAAAGTTTAGCCAAAATATTTTCTTTCTGTTGCACAATTTAAGGGTAAGTCTTTTACACCCTCAATTCTTACACTGTTAACCTCTATGAGCACAGGCAGACAGACTCGAAATTTACGAGGGAGCAGTCACCTGGATTAGAGGGCCCAAGGGGCAACTCTCTGTTCTCAAGCTTTTCTTCAGAAAATGTTGAAAATCTTGCACCTCCTTAATTGTGTTCTAGGCTCTATTATGCCTCTCTTAAAGTTTCATAAGAGGCCCTGAAGAACTAAAAAGATCTCGTCTAGAGTTGCGCTGATATCCCTTCTTTTCGACAAAATTTGTAGGGCAATTTACCTCCTAAGCCAGTCTGTCCCACACTACGAGAACTCAACATTATATATGTATAGCAGATTTTCATCTCTTGCACGAAGGAATACTTATATCTCAATTGCGCTATCTCAGTATTTCTTCTCTACATTTATGTGTTTGTAGGGGAACAGTCACATGAATTTTCCTGAAATTTCCTGTGATTTTACCTTACCCTTGTGAGAGGAGACGTTCAATTTTTCCGACAAATTTATGCTGCATGGTTCTCCCAGGAAAAATTAAAATTTTCATAGGAATTCTAAAACAGCTCGGACGAGATACGTTCCTTCGTTCAAGACACAACGATATGATGACTTTTTGCCTCTGTCATTTCTTTCACTCGAATTTACCAACTTATCTTCATAACTTCTACCTCAAATTAATAAGCCTAAGTTTTTTAAAATTATTTAAGGGTACTTTTTCTTTCCTTTAGTCCATTATGTTTTTCCTAGTATCTTTATCAACTCACCCAGGTGTTAATGAATTCTTACCTCATGTGTAAATATCTATTATCAAGATTGATTTTTTCACATTTCTCCTCTATTATGTCACTAATAAACTGAAACTTCGACGTCTTTCTTTACCATTCACGATGGAACACCACTTCATGTATGCACAGATCTTTCTTTTTTCATAATTTCATGATTTTTTTTTCTTTGAGGATTAGATCTGTAAGAAAAGGTAGATAGGAAATCATGAGACTTTTTTCATGTTTATTATTTTCTTTTCTTAATTATTGTGATAACAATGAGCAATATTTTATTTTGTAAATACCTGTCGGTCCTTGAAACAAAGGACAGTGAATCTCATTTGATTTTTATTTGCATCGCTCAGTTTATGGCTGAGTTAATGTTAGCAGCAAGATGAATCATCTTTTTCAGGATTTTTTGGTTTATAATATCTATTTCGTAATACAGATTTTTAATTCATGAAGCTGCCATTTTCTTCTATAGTTCGTATAGTTGTCTCAAAGTTACTACACCTCTCCTCTCGTGCAATTGCTTTCTCAACCATCAATTACCGTACTTCTTGTATTGTCAGATATCAAATATCAATTAATTTATTGATGGTTGTCGCGTACTTTTGAAATTTTAACCCCTTTCTTACCTAGATTAGCAGAAATAAGTTAGAAAATCACATGCAAAACTGTTATTTTTTTCACTTTTTGTTTCAAAAATTTGTTTCATGAGTAAAATATTTCAATCAAGAACCTATTGAGTATGACTTAACAAGCAATAGTTATATACAGAGTGAGTCAATATTGGCAGCAAAGAGAAAATATTATAAAGAATCTCAATTCCTAACCACTCATCCATTTGATTTTTTTACTATCTTGAGGAAAATAATATCTTTGGAGGATCATTTTGATTTATTCAAGCAAGTAACTTCTCTGCCCAGTTATTCATTAGTTGATATTGTCTTGTAATACAATTTTCCTTTGCTTGTTTTGATAATTTTCTTCAAAATTTGAATAAATTTTATTTTTTGATCCTCATCAATCTCTTTGTTTTTAAATGCTACAAATAATACCCTCTTAAAATCTGTTGTATTCTTGCAAATCTTTGGAGTAATGTCTCTAATTATCTGATATTCATCTACATCATCTGCTCACTTCCAATACTTTTTGACAAAACCCTTACTCTTAACCATTTCATTCATTTGTTTTCCTTTAATTTGAAATTGTAATGAGGAGGGTAAATTATTCCTGTCTTGGTTTGAGAAGGAGAGGAGAAGAGGTGTATTTAAAGAAAACTGATCCACCTGGACGTTCTTTTTCTCTTTCCAAGTTTTTAAGAGCCACTTCATCCTGTATTTTGAAATACATTATTTTATTTCGTTTTCATTGCACAGCCGCATTCATTTCATTATTCAGTTTCTTTTTTTAAATATCTACTGCTGAAGAAAAGGCCTCTTATCTCTATCTAATTTTGTCTTAATTGCAACCTCAATCAATGCTTACATTTTAACTGAACTTTTTAAGAATATCCTGCGGCTTACCATGGGCTTACCTCTAGGTATATTTTTTCCTCCCTCTCCTTTACATCCTCCGGCAAAATAATAGAACTTTTAGTTGATGCCGGGTCACCCAGAGCTCTCCTCTATGTCCATTTAAGTTGAACACCAAAGCTACAATTCCTGAACATGTAACATATATCAGACATTTTGGCACTTAGGCAAACCTTTCAATTCCCACTTTGTTTGTTCTTTTGAGTTCGCTATTTGTAGTTTTGTAGGCTCTCTTTTTCTTTTTCTTCCTTTTTTTCTGAAAAAAGATCCTAGCCTCTATTCTACCAATATTTTCCTTTTCTTTGTTTTACATGATTAGTTTTATGTCATGAAATTTTATTTCCTGGCTAGATTTCTACTCATTGATCTTAACAGAAACATTAGAATGAAAAAACCGAAGAGTTCGAAAGGCATCAGATCGAGAACAGTGTCTGGGTGGTCAGTTCATCGTAATCTTTAATTGGACATATTTATGCTAAAAGGAACTATGTTGCACGCAAACCCTATGCGCATAGTTCCTTTTGGCATAAATACGTCCAATTGACTGTTAACAGAAACGCATCTAGTTATAGCAAGTTTCAATCAAGAAATGGAAGTTTGAAGTTTTATTCCTCTACAAAACCTAGTGTGAAGGACAAAGTTTATGAACTATATTCATGTTCAAAATGTTCTTCCTTGACTTTAAATTTTTGATGAGATAGAGTTTTCAACTAGTTGAATTCTAACTACTTCTGACTTGCTTTTTTCCAAAGTGCGACTCGGTGTGTCTCTTTTAAACATGGTCAAAGTTATGTCTTCATTTTGCCCGAAGAAAATTTCGCTATTACCCACAAACTTTTCATTAATAAAACCGTTATGAAAAATTAAGACGGAATTTTCCTCTGTTGTCTATAAATTTTAGTAGAACGATCCAAGTGTTCCATGACATCTTTCCGTCTCATTGCAGTGTAACTTGAAAATTCTGTGTGAATGGCAGTTTTTGTGACTAGGTAACACTCATTCATCTATGTACATTTTTTTGTATCACAAATTTAAATTTACATTTGAATGTAAGGGTAGATTTGCCATAATTAATGGGTGATCCTTTTCTGCTGCCTATGTCTTAAATAAACTTGCTCAGAGTAGGAAAGTTCAGTCATAGTCAACGAAAGGAGGAAGTATTTTCAGAGAGCACTTGCTGTGTGGATACGTTACACATCCAGTGTTAATAAAGCGTACTCCGAGTGTCTTATCTTAGCTGAAGAAGCAACCTTATGATTGCCAACTCTTATCTCCAATGTAGAAGGGGAGTGATGATAAAATTTTGATGGCTTGGTTATTGCATTACACTGGATGCCACCATTATTTCCTGTTTTAAATGTGCGATGGGTTACTATCAATTTTCTCTCATTTTAACATTTTTGTGCAATGTCCAAGCTTTATCATTGCTATGGTAACACAACTTTCAAACTTACAAATTAACTCTTTCGCTGGTAATGGTCTTCTATTTTTTTTTCTTCCTAAGCCTAAACTCCACCAGTCATTTTTGTTCTTATATCACCAATCCTGTTATCTTTGATGGTACAGATATTATCAGAGTAGTTATTGAAAGAGTAAAAAGCACCCATGCTGTTATTAGGCTGCAAGAGGGGTTGCTGTATTTTAGTTATACCTTTCTCTCTCACGTTAAGTTCAAATTTCCTGAGACATTGTAACCTTATGAGGGCAATATATTTCATCTGAAAATAATTCTCAGGTACTAATTCATGTACTAATTGTCATGTTTATATCCTTATCTCTATGCTGTCATCTTATTTCTTCTTCATCTGTCATTTTTTCCCCAAACTTCTTTCCGTTTTTTGACAGATTACATCCTCTTCTTTTAATCTCTAATGCTCAAGCATCCAATTTTCTGTTCTAACTGAATCATCATTCTGAAATTAATCAATTGATATAATACTCCTTTAATATTTATTTATTCATCTACTCAAGCTTTCCTAGTTCACATCAAGTCTTCTCAAAATCATGTATTTCAATGCTTTTCTGAGTTCAAGTTTTTGACTTTACAAACTGGAAATTAATTTACTTACCCGTCATACTTGGCACACGGCATGAATGTAACCTATAGAAATATTTATAGCAAAGTACTTAAGATTGACATGATACTCCTACTTTGCTGTAAAAACGAATCATTAAAACATGCTTAACCGAACCAAACTTCTCAAAACTATCAGCTAAAATTTGTAGTTGACGCTTTTCCCTAAGACATGAAACCATTGAAACCTCCTCAAGGCATTTCTCTCCTAAAAGTAGGACACGGCAGGAAATTTTGGTCGAGATGCTCTTTAAACCATTAAAAGCATTTTATTTATGACCGACTGTTTGTTTCTAAAGTCTGTCTTCTACAGGGGATCATAACTCAATTCTATTAAAAAATGTTTGCGAATAACTAGAGATCTCCACTACTTCAAACCTAAAACGTTCTTCACTCTCAGTTTGTAATATTAAATGGAGAAATTTTCCAAATTTCTGAGTTTTCAAAAATCCGATTCACCTCTATCTTATTTTTTCCTTTTCATATTCCTCTACTGTAAACGTCTCTTGCCATCCAACTGAATCAAGACAAAGGTCTAAAATTTAAGTTTTTTCAGCTTGTAGGCAGAGTATTGAAATTTTGACTTGAAATAATAATGTTTGAAAAGAATTTGGAGGAATAATGAGTGAAAATAATCGCTAACTAAAAATGATAAAACAGAAATAACGAATTAAAATTATTTTGTCTGCCTAATTCTTTGACATCTTCGGCATTAAATAATAGTATTTGTTACATAGTGAAGCAGCACTCGATTATGAACCCTGTCTGATCTAAAAAGCCATTACTACTAGGAAATAGTGAAACTAGAAAAATGAACCTAAAAGAAAAGTAATGCAGATTTCCCATTGTAGGTATGTATCTCACTTTTGTGGAGCAGGATAGTTACCTATCGTTTTTGCATAAAATTTCTTTGAATTTCTCTTATAGTATTTTCAAAAAGATTTTCTAAACAAATTAATGAATAAAATCGCTAGAAAATAATTCATAATTACTGAATTCTTTTGAAATACTCGAGTTTACCCATATGTTTTAAACAGCCACCATGATTTTCACCATCACAAGGTATTACCACTCTAGTAGATTTGATTGGAACCTATGAACTGGTGCTTTGCACCTTGAGACAAGTTTAGTTAAACACATTTTGAAGGAGTCAATATTATTGCAAACAGGTCTAACGCTTGAGTTATTTGAATCCTCCAATTTTAATCAGAGATTAATTTACAATATCAGAATTTGAAATTTTTAAAATTAGAACTTTTAAAATTATTATGACACAGCTAATCTTTTAACAAGGTGGAGAAATGGTGCTGGGTCCACACCATTTCGCGGGGAAACAAAGCCAAGAAATACCAAAATTTAAAATTAGAGTCAAAAATACATTTTTAGAACTCTAATACGCACCAATACAAAACTGAGGGGGGAGAGTGTTCAGCTCAGGCAGTTTGCAATGGAATATTAAGTTGGAGTCACTCCGAGAGATCTATACTGGTTTGGGCCTTATTAGACCTCATCAGCAGATCACTAATCTAATCTAATCTTTTAATGATGTGTACATTTCTTCTGGCAACTTTCAATAGTCCATTTTTTTTTTTTTTTTTTTTTTACAGAAGCCCAAGATTCGGCGGACAATTATGGAACAGAATTGGATCAACTTCGTTCAAGTCTCTTACGGACAGAAGAAGAGAAATCTCGCCTCGAGTATGAGTTAGTGCAGGTAATTTTTACAAACCCCAGTCTCCTCTTTACCATCCCCCATTCACTTAGTATTAATAATATTTTTGAAAAATATTTTATATTTTAATAATTTTTGTTGAATAAGTGTTGGAATCCAATGTTGTTCATTGTTTTACCCTGAACCCCAAGGTTCCAACCGCGTCATATTTGGATTACATTTCAGAAGAATCCGTACAAATTTGGCTCAGTTCTCAAACAACGTATGTGATACTTGTTTTTTCATACATATAAGTGTTTTTACGTATGAGCCAGAAATTTCAGTCCTTAACTACAAATGTAGTCTATTTCGAGGTCCTCAATTCTCTTTCACTATTTTTTCAAAAAAAATTCTGATGCATTTGTTAAACTAGAAGTAAACACATGTTTTCATGGGTCTCCAAAACTTGAGCACCAACTATTTATTTACAACTTTTGTCACTATGAATTAAAACTCTCGCTTATTTATAGAAACAGAAACAGATTAATAATTCCTTTATTGGTAGTCCAATTCACTTAGTCGTCAGTTAATGCAAAGTGCCTCTATAGTTGGAAATTTTGTGAAAAAGGAAAGTAAATTAAAAAAACCCGAGCACATAAAATAAATTAAAGTAAGTTTTGATGCATTTATTCAAATTTGTATTGTGAGTTTGAACTTTTTAATTTATGATTCTCTTTTCTTTCGTAAGAATTCAGCCTACAGTCAGTTAACTCCTTTTTCCAATTAGTTTCGGTTTTGTTTTTGTTTCTATCCGTTCCTTGGAAATTTTGAAGTACCTATAAAACACTCTGCAGTAATAAAAGCATAGGTAGAGAACTCATTTGCAATTGCTGCAACTCCAAAAGTCTTGATGGTTTACTGCAACCCTAATTTGTTTTTTTTTTTTAATTGATTTTAGATAAAACGAATGTTGCAAAAGGAAGTTGAAAAAGCTGAGAATGATAATAATCGGAATAAAACTATCATTGCAGAATATAAACAGGTAAGTTGCTGTCCACAATTTTGTTTTCTTGTTTCAAGATTTGGTGCTCTTAGTCTCAGAATGGCTCCACATCAATTGAACTATTTTGGTCGTGAAACTAAGAAACTATGCATCTTTGTTGCACTAGGTATCCTCAGGATTGACTAAAAATGACCAAAAAACTCAGAATGACTAGAGACAATCAAGCGCAGGCAGTGGGTAGATGGAGATAACTCTTGAAGCATCTGATTACAGTATGATAGGACACATATTAAAAATCGTAGCAAGTACTGCAGTTTAAACTTACCGGCACATATTTTTACCCCAAAGCGGTGGAAATCGCCCAACCACTCTGCAATCGAATGCTTCAAGGGTTAGCTCCGCCCAGCTGCTACTGCTGCCAAGTGCCTTGGTGGCTGAACCCTTCAAAGACCTGTCAGCAAATCTTTTGCGGGGTTTCTACAGGGGAGGCTCGCATTAGGTTGATGTCTTGGAGAGTGCTTCCATCTATGATTCAGGAAGGAATATCCAATGAGCCTAAACTAATCTTTCGGTTCCCTCCCTGAATCAGAAACCTGTCCCTATCTAGTTTACAATTTTTGAGAGTTAAAGCTGTAGCATAAGCTGGATTCTAACAGCTGTATGCTCTCTTTCCACCAGTTTGGCGTGAGGTTACATGGTGGCAAACTCGAAACTGAAGTATTTGCAGCGATGTTTCTCAGTTCTCCTTAGCGGACTCTAAATTTGCGACTGAAGTAATTTATTGAAGATATTACAGTCCTCTTCAACTTTTTACTTATAGACGGGTGCAGTTTAAAATTTAATGAAATATATTTTGAACCCTATCTTACTGTTCACAGATTTGTCAAAGACTGGATTTGGAGCAGTCAAATGCCAAACAATCATTAAACCAATTAAAGGTAATAAAGCGTCTTTTTCTCGGGATTATCTCAGTCATTGCTTTCCATCGTTGTGAAGGTTTTTTAATATTTTGAACTAAATTAAAGAATTTCTTATCCCTGATTTTTGCAAAACTTGCAATCGATTAAGCAACTTGGATTTTTAAACTATGGTGCATTGTTTAACTGGTTAATCTTTTATCGCCAGGCGCGAATTTGTCCCAACTCAAAGCAATACTGAAACCCTTTATTTCATCTGTTAACATTACTATTTTTTTTAACATTACTTATTTAGAACATATTTGTATTGAATTTCTTATTGATTTTTGAAATAATTAACTTTTTCATTTTATTATACAAGACAGAAATTAATTAGTACTGAAAAATAAAAAATCATCTGAATTAAAATATTAGATAGTGCAACATCAGAGCTAAGAGCATAGAAAATTCTATTTTGAAAAAATACTATGCATCTCCTTTCTTTAACGTTCCTTCAACGGTCAGAAGTTATAGAAGGAAGACAGGTAGATAACAAATTATATGTTACCTTTGTTAGACTCTTTAAATCTTGATTCTGCTCATTGTATTAAAGGTACCAGACAATTTCAAACACAGTTGCTTTTCTCTCGGTTTCAGAGTAAAATTGCCGATTGCACCAGTTGTAGGACCCATGTAAGTGATTCCATGAGTGTTCTCAATGGGTGTGAAAAGGTTGAAAGCATCGAAGTTGACACAACTGAAGCTGAAAAAAACCAACTAGCTCAAAGGATATCGGAACTAGAATTACAGTTAGCTCAAGCAAAACTTGCACAAGTGGAAGCAGAATGCAGAAATCAGGTACCCAAATTTTTGAACTGGCAACTTCAAATAGCCGTAAATCCAATTTGATATGACACTTATGATCCCTAAATGTCATAAGAAGGATTCTCTATGCTACAGTATCAATGTTCCAATTTTGATTTCATGTGGACTTAGGGTTTTCTCCCTGTGGCAGTGACATAAATAGAGTCCATTATTTTTGCACCCTTTCGTTTCCAAAGTAAATATGATTGTCCAATAGAAAACGGACCTTATTCAATATGTAAACATTTGTCAGAGGTGTGATCTCTTCATGTTCTGTGAAAAAATGTTAATTCGAATTTTTGAAAGTAATAACCCTTCAGTATTCTGAAGAATAAGTTGTGAGTGGTTTAATTCATTTCTGTGCCAATACAGGACGCAATGTTGCATTTTAATCCAACCTTCCCAAGCCTCAAAAATTATGAGTTAAAACTTACTTGATTACTTTTCCTCAAAATGATGTGTCATGAACTGCCAGCTGCTTTTGACCATCATAAATCTGGTTATTTAGACTTTTTCGGGTATTTATGGTGCTGAATAGTTCAGCCAAACAGCACCAAAGTCTCTGAAAGCCGAAATCAACATCTCATTTTTGGGTTTTTCAGGACTAATTCTAAGCTGTCCTCTTAGTGGACATTCAAAAATGGTTTCTCAAAAGATGATGAAGAGTTACATCTTATATGCCTTTATTTTTTGTTTCCCAGGATCTTACACATCAGTTAAATACAGCGCTAGCGGAACTTCAAACTGCACAAAACTCTTGGTTACATAAAACGTTTACCTCTATCAAGGAAGTTGCTGCAAATAAAACAGTAATACAAAAAAAAGAGCCAGTACAGTCGGATTCGCTCACCAAGTAATGTTTTTCAACACATGTAATTTAGTTATCTTATGAATCAATTTTCTAATTGTTTGGCTAATCGTATAAGTTTGTCACCTGTGTAATTTTTGCAACATTTTTCGTTTATTCATCCCTCCCCATTTTCCTCAAACTAATGGTCCAAAAGTGATTACAGGTCTATTAACGTTCAAGATCTGAGAGAAACGACTGTATCTTAAGTAACTGAATGTGCTCATCTATGCGGTTAGATTCTATCTTTTCTTCTTTTTATCATACTTGCAAAGTTTTTTAATGCCATACTTTTTACTTATCTCCTAAGTTAAGTGGTAGGTTAACGAGTAATTACTCACTGCAATATATATTTTAGTATAATCTTCATGTCAGTGTATTTTTATGAGAAAAGCCATTATCAAGAGCAGCTCACTCATCAGTTCAGCCTTGTATCCATCAACTTTCCCTGAACTAGATTATTATCCAAGTAATCAGTAGTTATGGAGTTCAACAAATACTTAACCCTTTGCTTTGTAAGTGACTCATAATCTGGATTGGAGCACTGCGCCGCTTTGCTCATACTACCAAAACTAGTAGTTTGGACAGATCTTTCACCTATCCGCAAGATTAGATCATCAAAATACATTTCTGTGACTTCCTGATTGATCTCTCATCAATCATTGATGATGCTCTCGGTCGTTACTATTTTTTGTATTTTATAAAATGATTGTTGTGACAGGTCTTCAATGGATACTTGTTTTTAGAGCTAAGTGTTGAAAGACTTCAAAGTTTCATGTTTCCAAGCTTTTGCTGAAAGTGAACCCTAGCATTTATTGATTCTACTTAACTAAAAGTGTGGCTTATTTCAAGCTGCACGTACTTTATTTAAGATCAAATTTTCAGTCTTTCATCAAGATTCAATTTATCATTCTTTTTTACCTTTGTATGAAAATTATTTTAGGGCCTATGTATTCTGTATAATTCCTCATTTATAATTCATACAGATGTCCAAATTTTATTCCAAATATTTTCTATTTCAAAGCGATCAAAAGTTAATCAGCTACTTTTTCACGGTGTCGAAGAGAAGATAGGAGGGTTTAAAAACATTGTCAACTGAACAAAAGTTAGGGTAAGATAGCCTATGTCAGCGTTGATACGTCATAACAGACAGTATCACTCCCTCCCGATCTCAAATTTTATAGTATTCTTCCTCCTGATTCCTCATTGGAATTATTGTTAGTTTTCTCTCTTTCTACGATGAGCAAAAATATCGATTTTTGGAATTTCTGAAATACTTTGGTCTAAGTTTTATGTGCAGTTGGAGAATGTACAGTTTAGTTCTAAAAATGTATTCCCTGAGGAATGAATGTGCCATTTGCAGCTCGCTGTTTCCTCAAAAATGATTCAACGCTGGAGCCTCACTTGAGATTGCTTTTCTTCAACCGGATTACCAATTTAAATATGAGTTTGTACTATATTCTGGAAACATAATACCTCCTCATACAAATACCGAGTTGCTGTAATGGCAATAGGGATAAAACTTTAATTTTTTTTTTTTTTTAAACTATATGAAGATACTAAATTTTGTATTCTCAAGTCCTTTTAACTCCCCCGTTTCGGAATGCACTAAAACGCGTGTGTCAGTTTTAGGTTTCAAATATTTTATCTCTGGGTTTTACGACAATTAACTGCAGACACTTGACTGCGGACATTTGAACATGCGATAGATAACGCCTGAGCATGTGTTTTCAAAATCCTAAAGACCAAAGTTAATAGACCAAATCATTTTCTTTCACACTTTGAATCTAGGCTTAGGACCGGCCGAAATTTTAACTTTTAATTTAAATTTTAATTGGTTTTCGAAAACTTATCATTTTTGGTGCAAGATCCTCCTCTGCAATAAGTAGGTCGATAGTTCATGCTCAGCCAAATGTCCACTTAAGTGTTATATTATTGGCAGTGCTCGCCCTATTTACAGGGTCAAGGTGTGTCCTTAAGTAGCCATCTGCATGCACTCTGATTGGTCGCCTTATGTATAAGCTGACACACATTCTGATTGGCTGACATGAGAACACATGCTCAGATGGTCATATCTGTTGCATGGTCGTCTGCAGTAAAGTGTCGCCTCTCTGGGTACCTCAATTTCCACATGAGCCCCAAAAGCATGGATTTGTTTACAAAATAGGGTTGTTCACGAGGTAATTGAGATACACCCTTATGTAGAAGGAGCAGCATTATGTTCAATTAGCATAGCCCCAATACACGGAAGTACTTTTTTTTCTGAATAGATACTGAATCCATGTCATGAAAGCAGTGAGTTTTGTAAAGAAATGTTTCATTTAATCTCCTTGTTAATCAAATTTTTTCTAATTTAGAATGAAAGGTCAAAATAGTTTACTAGTCTTTTTTTTTTTGTCTATATGTAGCGTATTTATTTTGGACAATATCCCAAAGTATTATTTAAGGCTACACTTTGTGTGAGATAATAGTATATTTGAATCTTACCCCCAAGCCTAAAATCTTTGAGGTATATCTTTTAAGACACTATATTGATAATTGTAATTATATTACATTGAACGTACCAGAATATCAAATTTGGTCGTTTAGTATCCTGTTGGCTAATTTTTCTCTTTACCAAAGTTGCAATTTTCACAATTTTTTTTTTCACTCTTTTTTTCTACCGTCAGCAGTATTAAATGTTGTATTTTTGAATATTTGACTGCTTGAAAATTGACTATTTCTAATGTTGTCTCTCAATGCAGAAAAAAGCAGAATCGTTTTAAGAGAGGTTGATCTGCACATATGACCTCTTTTGTCCTTCTCTTGAAGGCACAAACATTTTTAGGCCTTAGCAGAGTTCTATTAATGATCCTTGATCATTACAGTTGAATTCATTGTCTGCCCTTTCCGTTTTTTCGCAAGTGTAATTTTTCTAGTCACTAATTTTTGTTTTGTTCATTGTTTAAGGAAATTCAATTTGTTTTTCTTTTTGAGTTATTTTTAGTTGAGGAGATGTCCATTATTTTTTTGTTTTTTCCTCATTCTTTTTCTTCTCTCACAGATTTACTAAGATACTAAAAGAAAGTGCAATTATTATATTATGGGCTTTGGAAAAAAAAATATGTACATACCTTCCTAAGTTAATTTTTGTAGAGTATAACTAACAGTTAAAATAATTTTGGGCAAGAATTTTCTTCTTGCTTCACTTTTTGAACTTATAATATGGTATTCAAAAAAGTACAACTGTAAACTTTATTCTCAGTTTAACAGTTCTTCTTAAGCATTCCATTTTTCTCGGATGAAAAAACTGTGAGCAACCACTCCACCCTTTGCTTTTTGAAGCATCTTTTTTCAGAAGCAAAATTTCATCAGGTAAATGGCAGCACGTTTTTAGAGTTTTATTCTTACCTGTTTAATCTGTACCATTCATGTCTTCAAAATATAGTGGCTAATTGAGAAGTTCAGTCATTCATTTGTAAAATTAAGATAAAATTATTTAGTTCTCTGTGAAGGATCTGTGCTTCAAAATTTTAAATGAAATGGAATGGCCCAGCTGTATTCGGAGTTATTTGACTCCTTAATCGAATCATTCCAATCCCATTGAAATAAATAAATAACACTGGTCGCTACCCTCCCAATAAGTTGTTGTTTTAAGGTAAAGTGCTGAGATGCACACTAAACACAACTGCGCTGATCAGACCATTGATTGTCAACTTAAATTAACACTAGCTACTTAATAATGAACAAAAAGTTTTTTGCTTATACCATTATTCCTTCCTTATAATTAGAGAACCCCATTGTTATTTTTAAATTTCATCCACTCTAGCTTTTCTCTATCATCAACAACTTCTCCCCTGTAACTTCATTTTTCTATCAAATGAAAAGATTTTTGTACATCCTTCTTTTTTCATTATGTGCTAAAATGATAAAATATATATTTACGAACTACAGTGATTTCTTTGTCCTCTAGATCTAAACCTTTTTTTCCCTATTTGAGTCTAACAAAATGAAGCTTAAGGTGGAAACCCAAATCGCCCAGTATGTGCAACAAAAAAAAAAATGATTTGGGGTCAAAGAAATTGATTTTTTAGCTCTCTAACACTTATACTTTTTTTTCCTCCTGTCTACTTTCTTCATAGTTTTTAGCCAAAGTGAGGCAGCTCGCGGTGTAAGTAATGCAGCATAAGCGAAGCTAGTGTTGTAGGGTTTAGGCCATCGCAGGGGGCGGGAGCCCTTTGACTGGATGTGGAGGCCAGTGGAGGCTTGCTTTAGCAGGCTTAGAACAAGTAGTGAAAAAGTTACACTCCACTCAAAGTGCTCCTTTGGAACGGTAGTTTTTTAAGACCTGGGTTGCACTAATGAAATAAATAATATGAAAGATTGGAAATTTCTAAATATTTCATGAGATTTCATGAAGATGTGAAAAATGTGTAACATATTTTCAGGGACTGAGTATGCAACACGCACTTGAGGACAATTTAAAGCCAAAGCCACAATTTTTTTGCACTTTTCGAAAAGTGTTTTTCGTTATTATTTTTCATGATGCTCTGAAATTTCAAGATTTAATTTACCTATCATAAAAAAAATTTTAACCCTGCCTGGGACTAGTCTCACATAGCAGAGCTTCAAATCGCCATAATATTCATAAGGGGATATAATACGGTGTGGTATACCGTTCTTCTACGCTTGACCCTTCCTCGCGTTGAAAAGTTTTTCCTACATGCTCCTACTCAAGTCCATTTCGCGCCAAAACACGCTACTGGTCAACGACAGTCAACGATCTGAGATCCGAGACTTCTATTGGCTAGCTGGAAGAGTTCATTGGTCCTGGGCTTAAGAATGGGGTGCTAGTACCCACTTCAACAGCCTTTCTTTTACATGGAGGTTCGACGACGACGTGCGGTTGTTGTGTTTTTTTAGGAAATAGTAATCATCATGGCGGTCGGCAAAAATAAAGGATTAACAAAAAGTGGAAAGAAGGGTGCGAAGAAGAAGATGTAAGTAATTTAACTGTATCTGTTATTCAACCCGCACCTGATTAATCAACCTGGCTCGCCAAGTTTACATATTGCTTCTGACATCTACCGGGAGGAGATGATGATGGATAAATTTTACCAGCACGCCTATCTGATAGGCGAAGGGACATTCCAGCAGAACCTCCAAGACTCAAGGAAGTGACTGCGATTTCACTAGTTGTGATAAATCACTGTGACTCCTGAGTGGTAGTGCTGGATCGCTACGACTGAGAAGAAATATCTATCATTCTGCCCCTTTTCCTACTGTTTTCTTCGTAAGTTATGTGTGCAAGTAGACAAGACGCAGCCCCAAAGCTGCACTACTGCAATGTGTTGAATAAGTCCACCCATTGTCCTTTAATTACAGCAGTAGATGCACTGCAATTGCGATAAAACAGCAGGAAGTAGGACCATAGATAATGCGACGAGTATCAGAAGCAGAAAGATGTGCTGTTCTCCTGTTTCTTTTTGCCGTCCGGTCCTTACATTGTATGACATTCTTTATTTTCTAGATCACATAATTACAACAGTCTCCACTGTATCACTGCCCCTCAAGATGGTGATTTAGGGAATGTTTGGGAAAGGACGCTTTTAGGTTATGAGCCCTTGATACTTACAGCATTTGTCAGTCATTAAAGCTAAAGCTTCTTGTACCCGTTATCTAGTAAATAGTTGAAAATGACGTTGTATGAGGTCATGCTGCACTGAATCACTGTCGCTCACTTCAACTATAGTTTTCTAGTTGCAGTGAAAGAGCGGAAGCATCGTATAATGAGACAAAAGTCAAGTATTGTTTAGGTCACCACTTATCTGTGGTGCCATCTGACTGTATGTATTACAGTGTTACCGTTCTGCGTAATTGAGGGCTTTTTTTGCGTAATTGGAGGGTCGCTGCGTAGTGGCTGCGTAATGCGTAATGCTGCGTAATTGGAAAAATTCTGCGTAATTCGGCGTAATTCGTGCGTAATTGAAGTTTTTTAAAAATTTCAGTTTCTTATCGCGGTTTTTAGGTTAGGTACGTCATGCCGATCAAGGTAAACGGTCGTAGTAAAGATAGTTTTTTACCTAAAAAGCAATGCTGCAAACTTTGCTACTAAATTCCCACCGTACATAGGAAACAAAAATATTTCAGAATTTCAAAACAAGCGAAAGATTGTTAACAATTTGGCTTAAAATGCGTAATTGCTGCGTAATTTGAAAATTTTTGCGTAATTTATGCGTATTTTGACAATTTTTCCTGCGTAATGGCGTGCGTAATTGGGAAATTTTTCTGCGTAATGTTGCGTAATTTGCCGTCGGGTTGCGTACGCAGAACGGTAACACTGATGTATTAACCTGTTGAGTGGTGGTGGTGCTGATTCTGAGGTAATCAGCGATTGACATTTGTCTCAACACATTTCTGCTCTATTCATTACCATACAGGAATGCAGGTACCTCCTCATATTCTAGATTGCCTCCCAACAAGATCATATTTGCAATAGAATCCCCTTTGCAAATCCTGTCTTCTCTCAAACTATGATTTTCATATTCTCATTTCTTTTTCAGTGTTGATCCCTTCACCCGCAAAGATTGGTACGATGTCAAGGCACCCTCCATGTTCACTACACGCCAAATAGGCAAGACCTTAGTCAACAGGACTGTTGGAACAAGTAAGTGCTTTTCTGGAGGGTTCATTTTCCACCCAACTTTGATGAATCAGTACTGTAGGGTAACATTCCTAAATACCCCTTTTGAGAGATCGTTTTAACCATCTTGAAGCATATAAGGAACCCTGTTCATGAGCTTTTGGAGAACTTTGGCCCTCTGGCTTCTGTCAATAACTTCTGAACCTTTCGAAAATTCATTTTTTAGCTTTTTTAGAATGTTCAGATGTTCCAACTCACATGTCACAGGCTTTCAACAGAAATTTATCATAATTACTCATAAACACTGAAACTTTTCTTTAAGGGAAAAAGTTTAAATTTCAACCTATCCAAGTTTGGGGAAAAATTGAGTATTGAAGCAACTGTGTTCATGGTACTTCCGCAGGTTTGTGAAAAATGTCTTTTTTCCATTATCTCTAAGGTTTTTCAGCCTGTCCCCATTGTTGTCTCAGGCCCTTAGCATGAGGGCCTGAAAATATCAGTTGAAATACCCTGTAAATCTAGAGATGTCTCATAGAAATCTGATACTATTAACCTGTTCCCTGTGTAGCGTCAAATTCATTGAATCATCATACTGCTCATCTCAAATGCATTGACATCAATAGAAATTGAGCAACAGTACCTATACATTGGCATCATGCAATTTTTACTAAACCTCCTGAGATTTTTTTTTTACAGTCATCCCAGTGATACCCATTCAGAATGCTTGCTCTTTATCTCAATACCAAAAAAGGATTGTCAATAACTTTTTCCTTTCTTTGTTTATGTAGAATTGGCTGCTGATGGTCTTAAAGGGCGAGTATTTGAAGTCTCCCTTGCAGATTTACAAAATGACAATGATGCGGAAAGATCTTACAGAAAATTCAAGCTAATTGCAGAAGATGTTCAGGGTAGGAATGTATTAACAAATTTCCATGGGATGGATTTAACCACCGACAAATTGCGTAGCATGGTTAAGAAATGGCAGGTATGTATCAGTGAATCATTTTCCCATTCTCTTTTATAGTAGAAGTGGCTGCTGATGGTCCAAAAGGATGTGTATTTGAAGTTTCTAGCAGATTTGCTAAAAGATCTTGCAGGAAATTGAAGTTGATTGTAGAAAATATTGAGGCTAGGAAATCATTGATAAATTTCCATGGGATGGACTTAATCATTACTGATAGTACTAATCAGTGTCTGAACGTAATCACTATAAATCTGAAGATGTTTTGTGAGCGGTTGCTTTTTGTTCAAACAGACAAAAGCAATTCTTTAGTAAGTACCTTAGAAAAAGTAGTAAGTACTTCACTACTTCCCTTATTCTTGAAGACCTCAGATTGCTAGTTGTATTACAATAGAATATTTTGTTGTTTCTCGTGTAAAGTTTTCTTTGTGTTCCTACTCCCTTTCCCAAGAGAGGTACGTTTATTACAATATCTCTTATCTCTCTTAACAGACTCTCATTGAAGCCAACACAGATGTTAAGACTAAAGATGGATACACTCTTAGAGTTTTCTGTATTGGATTCACTCACAAAGACCAGCTATCCCAAAGGAAAACTTGCTATGCCAAACACACGCAGGTTTGTAGTAAATTATTTATACCTCCAGGTTTAAGAAAGAACAGCATAATCGTAAGCAGGAAGAATGAAAGAAGGCCAGATAATATGGACAACACTAAATCTTGATTTTCTAGAAAAGAGGGGTGAAGGGAAGAAGCTCAGCAAGGCCATTTTCTAACTTAACGCTATAAGTGATGTGTAAATCAACTATCATACTTTGAGCATCTTGAAAGAAAAAGACTTTTAGTTGGCCTGCATTATGAGCTCAATTCAAGATAGATTTAGAGTGATCTGGCTTACCACACTGATTCAGTAATTAATTGTGAAAAAAATTCCCGGCATCTACGAATGCAGTTTACGTAACTAGCTGGTACAAGAACGCCATCAATCAAGTCGATATCAGAGCAGGCAGCAAACAGAGTCCAGCTTGTACTACAGCTGCAGCTCTCAAAAATGAGAAACTAGATAGGCATTTGTCTCTAATTCTGAGAACTGAGAGAGTACCAAGTGGCTGTTACCCGGAGAGCTCTGTCGACAAATTTTCCGCTGGGTTTCTACAAAGGGAGGCTTGCGTCAGGTGTCTCCACCCATGATTAGGAGAGAAATTCTTTGAGATTGATGACGGCCAATGAGCCTGAGACTAGTGTTCTAGTGCTTTCTCTAAATCAGAAACCAGTGCCTATCTAATTTCTCATCCTAAGAGCTGCGTAGTAAAGGCTGGGTCCTGTCAGCTGCATACTTCATTGCCACCTAAATTGATGGCATTCACAGGCTGGCAAGTTTTTTACTTTATTTGCAGATACTGTGATTTTATCTTGTTCATTAGGATTGATTGTTACGCAGTTTGGCTCTCCTCAATTTTTTTAATACAGCTTCTAAATATCTATAGACAGAGCAGAATTGGACAAGTTTTGATGCTGAATCTCGTGTTTCTGGTGAGGAAAACGAGAGTTTGGATGAATAATTCTTTGAAAGTAAACATATCAGATGATTTAGTGTGTCAAGTGTCTTATGATTGCACTAATCATTTCTGAAGAGTGCGATAGTGGTGGCAACAAGTTTGGTCATGAGTGGACTACCTGCATGGCCAAATAAGGGCTGGCAGAGCAAGGAGTTGATTGAAGTTATTTTGGATTTTTTAATTCCATAAAAATCTGTTAGCAAAAAACTGAAGAAAACCAAAATTCAGGGTTGCCACAGTCAGGGAAAATATGGGAATATTAGGGAACATGATGAAAGTGTCAGGTAAAAATCGTCAAGTCACCTTTATTTGTGTTGGTATGCCAGATTGTAATTTTCTACTAAGTCTGCATAGGTTGGGGGTACTGGATTTTTGACTCTAATGAAAAGACGTCACTCTGGAGGCTCGAACCTACTTAATTGGTCGGTGCTTCTCTCATGTTCCCTCGTTTTTCTTTGTAAGTCAATTTAAGTAAGATCAAGATGGCAAAACTTCTTGTGGGTTTGGTGTTCATGTCTATTACATCGTAATAAACCCAGTGTAGATTCCCAGAATCAATGAGATGGTTTCCTTTTTGCTCCGCTAATAATTTTGCCTTCTTGAATGGGCTTGATGCTATAACAACAAATTTTACCATAATAATGTTTCAAATTATGCCTTTTTAACAATCTGGTATATCCTCAATTGTCAGGGAATTACAGCTAAATGCATCAGGGAAATTAATTTCATAAATCCCGTGGAAACCTTGAAAAGTTGATAAATTTTTTCAATTTTGTTGAAAGTAGCCCCCCACAGCTAGAAGGCAGCAAACTTCTGGTTCGGATTTCACAACTCATTATAAAAGAGAAAGCAGCTGTAATGATTTGTTTTTCTACTGAACGCTATCTTCTAGGTCTAAGATTCTTCTGCCTTGACTGTTAAATCTTCATGTCTTGAAATTGTTGACAGGTTTGCCAAATTAGGAAAAAAATGGTTGATCAGATAGCACAAGAAGTAACACCATTTGAATTAAAAGAAGTTGTCAACAAGCTCCTTCCTGATTCCATCGCTAAAGAAATCGAAAAGAAAGTCCAGAGCACTTATCCCCTGCATGATGTATACATCCGGAAGGTAAGTCAGGCACCATGTACACGTAGTAGATTTTCAGTAAGTCAATTTACTGATGAGTTAGAAATTCAGCTGATCACAAGAAGGATTTCTTCTCTAGTCCCATCAATTCCCTCATGTAAACAATGCGAATAACTTCAAGATAAGTTGGAATCCTAGATTTTGGGATATTTTTATTTTCAGATTATTTTTCAGTCCCATTGCATTTTTTTGGTTTTTACAACAAGTTCAATATAAGGATGAAGTTGCTAATAACTCAAATTCTTATGAGGCAGCCGTTTTTCCACTTTTTTTTCACTACTTGGTGAATTGGTCCTACTTAATTTATTAATAGAATATTCACTGAATGCTGAGGAGGAAAGTCGTTATCATCGATCAAATTTGTTCAACTGATGACGTTATCTCTCTTTCGTCTCACATGGTAAACCAGCAGTGGCTCTGTAACCCTCCTTCTCTGCACTGGCGAACATATCATTCATGGTGACATCTTCACTCTCCTTATCTTCTTTTCTTCTCATCCAGTTTTATAATTTGTCATTTCCTATTTTACTCCCAACCTCTTTTATTCCTGACCATGTTCCCTCTTATCCTTCTCAGATCAAATTGAATGATGGTGCAACCATTAAGTCTGCGAAATGTGCTTGTGTGCAAGGTTAAGTACAATGTCACCATATGGCAGCTGTTCTGATGCTCGCACATCACCATATCTCTGTCTTTGACAAAGTGTGTAGCTGAAAAAAACAGAAAGAAGCTTTGGAAGAGGAGGTCATCACCAGCGACGTAATGTTTACCAGCCCAGAAGAACAGTTAAGAGAGAGACTGTATCATCAACTGAAAAACGCCTTCAGTCATCATGTTGCTTGTTGATATTTGTCGCCTGAAGTAACTGCCTTATAGGAACTCCTTAATCTGGAGTTCATTTTGCATTCAGATGAATTTTTGAACTGCCGCAATAAAGTTAAGTTTTTGTAAGAGTGTGTGTAGAGCTAATGATCATTATTGTGAGAAATACAGTTGGTCAGTCAAAAAATCATCTATGGTTGATTGCTAGGCGTTTTCTGTTGACTACCAGTTGTTTTGGTGCAGTGTTACAAGCATTCAGGCCTGGCAGGTATCAGAAAAATTTGTTTAATAATATTTAGCTCCTATGATTTGGGTGGAGGGAGATCTGTTCAGAATAGTGTTGACAACAAAGATGAGGCACGACATTTGTCTGAGGGAGCGTAGAGTGTGGAAGTGACGTCTTGCGGCTTGTTGTTGTACCAAGTTGAAATTTTTGCAGAAGTTTCTTAGCACAGAGAAGGAAAATCAGTGAAGTTTCTGAAAAGTGACTTTGATTAGTTCACTATTTTAAAAACAAAGTACATATGCTAGGAAGTCTGCATTATTGCAAAGTGAGTTACGCAAGAATGATCATTTTACCAAGCAAGGCACCCAATTATTTTCATGTGATCCCCTCATTCCTATCTACTCATGAGGAACCAAGATTTTAAAACTACAGAACCTAAGGCGTTTTTCTCTGCAGCGTCAAGACGCCATGGAAAGCCGCCGATGATTTTGCGTGGGGACGGCACCTTAGCGGCAGAGAGACGCTGCGGGAAACACCGATGGAGCCTTTCAACGCTGCCCTTCCAACCGATTTTCGAATGTGTTTAGTGTTAGGTTCGATCGACAAAAGCCATGAGTCGATGGACAAATTAATGAAATGATCTATAAAATCCGAAGTCGATCGACAAAGCCGTGAGTCGATTGAATCACGTCTATACGTTTTGGTTTTTTGATCGATTCATGTCAATTGAATCGATATTGGTTTTTTTAAAATTAACTGTCGTCCGAATCGGTGTCAATCGTTTCACGTAGATTGATTCACCTTTTTTTTTCTGATCGATTCATATTCATTGAACCGACACTGGTTTTTTAATAATTTGTCCATCGAATCCGTGTTGATTGATTCCTGTTTTCATTTTTCGGTCAATTCTTGTTGATTGAATCCATACCCTTCTGAAAAAAGAGCGTCCGATCATTTTCACGTGGCTGAACATACTGGTCCGATCAACAAAAATTCGAGAAATGGACAGTGGACGCAGCGGAAAAAATCCATGAATTCTGCTCCTTAGGTGCCGTGTTCCTAAATGTACGCATCTTTCTCGCCCTCAACTTGGTAGCAGCGTTTTCTGTAGGCGTCCAGGCGCTCCTTAGGTTCCGTACCTTAAGAGTCATTGGTGTTTATGAATCATTGAATTTTGATTAGCTTGATAACAAGGTTTTTTTTTATTTCTTTTTTGTTTTTTTTTGTTGGGCCATAATATTATAAATTAATATCCATCTCTAATACAAGAGGCTTACCAGGGACTGGAACTGTTGTGCTGTCCTAGATTGGCCGTAAGAGAAGCCTCAGTTTTAATGCTGTACTCTATCTGTTCTATGTTGAGGTGATTCGATGGACGCCATATTTTGTGTCAGAACGGCATGTGATATATCGCATCAATTGGTTCCATTTTTTCAGCTATTCGTCATTTTTCTCCAATTTTGAGATCGCAATTCTGTTGTCAGGAGACTAAAGCTCTCACTCACCAATTTTAACAAAGAAATTCAATGCACGAAAGGCGTGGTTTTTTTTAGAGAGAAAACATCGCATTCGATACTGATGTCGAAACAGCACTCGAATGCGATATTTTCTCTCCAAAAAAACCACGCCTTTATTAAGTTGAATTTCTTTGTTAAAATTGGTAAGTGAGTGCTTTAGTCTCCTAACAACAGAATTGCGATCTCAAGATTGGAGAAAAATGATGAGTAGCTGCAAAAATAGAACCAATGGATGCGATACATCGCATGCCTTTCTGACGCAAAATATGGCGTCCATCGAATCATCTTAATGCCAGCACAGGAAGAATGATCAAAAACACAAGAAAACTGGAAAATACTCTGTGCCCTCATGATTTGATTGCATTCTATGAAAATGTTTAATCCCTCCCTTGTGTTTCAGGTGAAAGTGTTGAAGAAACCTCGTTTCGACTTGACAAAACTTCTTGAACTTCATGGAGAGGGCCAAGGCACTACCATTACGACCGAATCTGGTGAAAAAGTTGACCGACCTGATGACTATGAGCCGCCTGTTCAGGAATCTGTGTAATTTTATCATCTCCAATAATTATTAATAAATTGTTTTTATAATTTTAATTCATTCAGTATTTTCATTTCATTTTTTCAGCCTTAAATCTTCTATATTAATCACTTGTAACAAGCGTCCGTATCTGATATGATTTTAAATCATCAGAAGTTACCTCTTTCTCAGAGTCATTTTCTCGTTAAATTCTTGCGCAGATTTGATAATCAATCGACTAATTGGACGGATTTGTCCCTGAGTCAGCCCAATTATATCAGACGCCACCTGATGTCCTCTCTTGTCCTATTTTTTTACCAGAAAACTTAGAAGCATTCATTCTGACTTGAAAGTTTGATGATACATTCTTCATAATCTGAGGCAAATTCTGAGAACGTTTCAAGGCATTCTGCTGTTCAATTCTCTGTTATGAGGAGCAAAAACGTGAGAGGAAGTCAGGCAATGTGAAATAGACTGCACTTTGCAATCGGGACTTACAATTTCTGGCACAGTTTAGGAACAATGTATAGACCATTAGTTTCCCTATGCACATCAGTGTTTTTACAGATGTGCCAGAAATTGTAGTTCCCAATTGTAAAATTAAGTTCAAATGCTGTTGGGCTCATTCTAGTAAAACCCATTCAACTGATTGTCTCTGGATTTTTTTAAAATTTTCTTAAAAATACCCTGTTACCTACATTTCACTGTACGTACTATGTCAGGCATTCTCATGCAACTTGTGGCCGAAAAACCCTAGAATAATTCAAAAAGCACATCTCTAGCAAATAGTGCAATTAGGAGGACAAAATAATCCTTGATATTCATTGGAGGCATACTGTCAGAGTTATCTCAAAGTGTTTCTCAATCAAAGTCAGCGTACAAATACGTTAGGTATTGCAGTTAGATCTTGATATATATCAGGGCTTCAAATTGAGTCCTTGCATGTAATTTGGTTTTGCTATTTAAGTGCTTTTTCTTCTGTAAAATTTTGCAAGAAACAAGATGGTGCCACTGGCTTTCTCTGAAATCAATCCCTTGCTCAAGAAAAGCACTGTTCAAGCACAAGTTCAGGCCATGGTGGAGGGGACATCCCATGCTGCGTTGAGAGCTTGCCTCTACATACAGTCAAACTTTCCATGCACAGATAGGGCGAAAATTTAGTAGCAGGGTCGCCACCTCGTTTGGGGACTCCAAAGTTGGAACCGCAGCAATTTATCAATCCTGTTAATGTAATTAAAATAATAAAATTTTCTCACGAGCAACGTAATTAAGTGTTATCGGGCAAATGCATCTCAAGCAGGCGGCTCATCATCGGTGCAATTGCAAAGTATTTGCTCCCTATCTGTGCATGAAAAGTTTGACCAGATGTTTTTGATTAAGGAAAATACCCAAAATTTTAACCTCAGGTTCAGTTGGGTTCAAACTGTGATAAGAAAACTGGGGATTTGACAGGATCCCAATATAATTATTAGCACGAATTACAAAAAATACCTCAATTGTTTCACTACACCCACCCATTACCTGGGAAATGGAAATATCCATTTTCTATAAACAGGGTTGGGGGGAGGAACTGTTAAAAAGGATGCATGATAATGAGGAACGTTTTCTTTTCTTTTATTTAAACAAGTAAAAATACGTAAGTTTCTATTTTTTAATTTTAAATTTTATAGCTAAAAATACATGAAAAATTGCACATTCTGTACTCTGGGTCTCCATCATTTCCTGTCTTCTTCGCTCTATCAACTTCGAAAGAAATCACTACAACTGGTTTTTTGTCAAGTTTGAAACTGTTCTCATGGGTGAGAAAATCAAAATCGAGGCTTGAAAGTTTCGCCGATTTCCGTACATTTCATAGTCATTTGGTAAAATTTTAAGCACTTGGGTTGAATCGTTTTCCCTCTGCAAAATCAGGCATGCGCGAACGTAATAACTATACCAGTTAGCACGTAGCATGGGAACTCGAATTCAAATTATGCGCCACATTTTCTGTCAGCCAATGAGAAAAAATTATGATTTTTCTGGCCTAACCTAACTTATTGTTAGATACAGCATTGGAATAAAACACGGCCCCCTAGTCCCTGCAGCTCCAGGGTAGGCAACCTGTTTAGCGGTATGCCATACTTCGAGCTAACGAATATACTGTTTGCCGTGTGTTTGACGGTTTCGCCGTGCTGTGCTAAGTTTGGTTAAAGATTCACTGTATTAAATTTTCTTACGTCTTAAATCGTTAAAAAATGCCGAAAAAACCAAAAAAAAAAGAAAGAAAAAAAAATCAATGCAAATAACTCTGCTCAATTTTCTGAGTCCATTTCAGTCCACTAGTGACTAAAATGAACAATTTTCGCAATTTGCCGTTCATAATCTGCACATTCGAAGTGCAATTTCCCAATTTCCCATGCGCTTCCATTACAGGTGGGCTAAAGTATGGCATACCGCTACACAGGTTGCCTACCCTGGCGCTGCAGGCGACTGGGGGGCCGCTTTCTTTCCTACGGCAAGTATACGGCGTGCGGTATCTGGAGGAGTCCTTAGTAATCTTTGCCTAACTTTTCCAAGCTACCCTCCTTCCTGCTTCCTAGTCCTATCGCTTATCAAAAACGTGCATGTAGTTTGGTGTTATCTCTCGCACACAGTTTAATAAAGAGTACCTGCAGTTTAATATACACCATTCCAGAATATTCGGGACAGAAATATGTGAGGAATTTATTTTTCTTTATCGCTTTCGTTGGATTTTCACGCGACTGGCGACTCTCCTCGTTCGTTAGTAAATTAAAATGAAGTGACACATGCTTTTAGCATTCTCATAGCTCAGCCATTAGACAATTTATTTGAGCTCCTATGAGTGACTCTCGGATCGCCTTTTAAGTATGTTCAACATGTCACTTTACCTACTACACTGTATGCTAAATTTTGTCTTTAAATCTGCGACTGAGTTCATTTTTCGTGATAAGAGAAACCGCAAGAAACGTGGCCGCTATGAAATCGCCAGAAGTGACAAATTCAAAGCTGATTACAGACTAGATGACGACAACGGAATTGTATTCATCCCTCCAGTCTTCATCCAGCGTTATCATGTTGCTTCTGATGTTGTTCGGCAAGAGGTAGCCCTCAGTACCAAACCCTTGAAGGTTCGTATACCTAATCTTTTTTGACTCTGAAGTTCTGCAAGTGAGAAATTTCTCTCTATTCGGAAGAGCTTTACCCATTTCCTTATAAGTAGCATCATGCTTAAACAGGATAGAGAAAGAACGATTGAAAAACACAGAGTTATCATAGTCTGTAGCCCCGATAGATTTCATGTGGATCATCCTGGGAGAGATCAATCAAAAATACAGTTTTTTTAATCATTCGCTGGATGTAAGGAAAAAGGAAGAAGTAATATTGAGCAATGAATTTAGATCTGCTTATACTGCAATTTTTTGCACCATCCAGTCTCAATATTTTGAGAATTTTCCTGTCAATCCTCCTTAATTGCTCTAACTGTGTTTCAATCCTAACTTAGCTCATCTTCTCTAGTGAAAAAGGAATCATTCAAATTATTTATCAATTATTATTTTCTCTTCTGTATTTTTACACCTTTCTTTATCTACATTCCACACTGGTCATTAACCTCAAGAAGGAACAGCATCTCATTCCTCTGTTATCATAAGTTATCACCCGCAGAAAGTGTATCTTATCAGTTATCAAATTCTTTTAATGTCTTATCTTTCAATTAATATCGGCCATCTTTTGATGTTGGTATCGCTGCAGGCTACAGGTAGCAAATAATTGCATAGTGATTTTCCTTATCTGAAAAATCAACTGTCAGATTATTTTCTGATATACCTAGCTTTCACCTAGTTTTCAGCATTTCACTTACTATTTTCATGTGTCATGCATGATGTATGACAATTAGTTTTGCTCTGTATAATAAATTGTAAATCTTCTCAAGCAAATGTCTTAATTTGCCCATTCATCTCTAGATTTCAACTTTACCTTATATCTGACAAGAAGAGTCTACATATTTTTAGAGGTGCACAATAGTATTAATTGTCAAATTTCATGCTGCCTAATCTGAAAATGATCACAGTTTCTTTCCATCGTCTACTAGCTTTTCAAACTTAAGAGGACAGGATTTTTCAGTTTGGATTCTGCAAGGAGATTGAAAGTTTAGCAGGACTTCTAAATGTTAATCTAAAGCCGAAATATTCATTGAAACGTTTGTTAGCACATAATATAAAGCAAATTTACAGGAATCCTTGCAATTTATGAAATTCATCACCTGAATTTTCTCGTACAAGCAACTTCTGATTACGACCGGCACAAAAATGATAAATCAGTCTCGTATTTAAACTTATTTGGCCCATAGATCTCTTGACATAGTATCTGAGTTGCTCATGAGCGAACAAATAAGGTAGAGTGTTTTGCATTTCAATCAATTTTATTTCTTTAAGTGTTATCTAGGTATTTGTTCAATTATTGTATTTTTTTGGAGCAGGTGGTGGATTTTGGCTGTGCAGAGATCAGCTATTTTGAACATTTGAGAAGGATCGATGGTTTGGAGAAAGTCCTGTGTATTGATGTCGATGAAGAAATGCTGCAAAGATATCATAGGAGAGCAAAGCCCTTGAACTACAATCATCTATGTCCGCGTGAAGCTCCTTTTTCTGTAGATATACTCGCTGGTAGTATCGCTGAATGTGATCCAAATTTGTTGGACACGGATGTTGTCATCTGTATTGAGTTGTAAGTTTTTCTTTGATCAATCAGAATTGCAGCAGGCACATAGCCAGGGTAGGCAGGCCCGGCACATCCTATCTCGGGCCCTGGTACTACTTTTGAGGGCCAGGCCTAATGACTGCCACCAACCCCCCCCCCCCCCCCCCCCCCCTCTCACCGCCAGAAAAATCATTTGACTTAATGCCCAGACTAGAGTAGTGGCATGTAATTTGTACAGGGTTATACCTAATATACTTTTATCTAACCAAGTAGTTTACCAAAAAGTTCATAAGCAACACTCCCAAGGGGAGAAAAAAGCTGATCAAAATCCAACCAGTCAAAAGCCAATAGTTGATTTGACATAGCAAGGCCTGAAGCTGTGTTCAGCCAATTAGCAACTGCTTTTTCTCCTGCCTGGCTATGTCATCAGAGCCTGCCAAAAATACTGTTTCGAACTGATCCCATTTTTGGTACTTTCAAAACAAGATTTTTCTGTTACCTAGGGTTTAAAAAAATTCCTAGAAGCTCAGTCCACTCTTTACTTTAAAAAATGAATGCGAAAATGAGTGCCATCCGATTAAAATTTACTTCGAAGAAAGCTCCAAATTTTTAGCATCTTTGGCATGCTTAAAACATTTTAAAGATGTGACTTTTTCAATTATATAATTTTCTTTCTTTAAATAAAATATGAAAAAGGTATAAAATCAATAAAAATTTAGTCCCCGATTTAGCATGACTATTTTTCTTGTTTAATGCCTTATTTATCATTTAATATTCTAATTATGTGACGTTTTATGTTTCAGGATAGAGCATCTGTGGCCTCATGAGCTTAATGCTGTTCCATGGACTATTTTTGGTTACACTCAACCGAAAGTTGCTGTCTTTACAACTCCAAATGTTGAATTTAATGTCATGTTTAAAGGTTTAAAAGGTTTTCGACATGATGATCATAAGTTTGAGTGGACACGGGAGGAATTTGAAGACTGGTATGGCAATGTCCTCTTTTTTACATTGTTTTTGTCTTTGCCCTGCACATTTTTTTTTTTAAAAACCAAGTTCCGTGATCACACCACCATCTCAGTTCAAAAAAGGATGGGGAAAAAAAAAATCAGTCATGACTATCCTATTCCAAAAAAGGAAAGGAAAAAAGTAAATTAAAAAAAGAGGCGGTTGCATTTCAAGCATCTTGGATCTCATCCATGATTTAGGGGGGCACTGACACTTTTCATCAGATATTATCTTGAAAATGGTCTAGTTAATGGCAAAAAGTTATTCTATGTAAATTGTTTGAAATTATATTTCGAGTTGAATTAAGCAACCCAAAAAAAAAAAAAAAAAAACATGGATGTTATGGTCCATTTTACGCACCTTGAACTTCAAATTTTGCATGACTATCAACGCTACACTGTGCCCATCTACTGCAGGTAGTAAGCAAATCATAAATTGCAACCACCTCCTTTTTTTATTTATGTTCCCATTCAAGTTCATACTGTATGCAACGTTTCTGGACCATTCTCTGCATTTGTCAATTTATTTCTCTCGCACAGCTCTCCCTACAGACAAAATTCATTACTTGTGATTGCAACTGATTGTAACTTCCAGCTGCAGAGGTTATCTCTATCAGCAGACCATGAAAACTTTTAAATTATGGTGGAGGGAAAAGTACAACAGATTTTTTTGCACTAAGGAGATGTTTACAGAGGACTAACTAATGTATTATCAAAACCTTTAAATTATTGAGTCTCAAATTAGCAAAATTCCACCATAGCACTCAATGAATTTTGTTTCAGGGCCGAAAATATTGTCTTGAGATTTCCAAATTATGAAGTGCGCTTTAGCGGCATAGGTCCTGGTCCCGTAGGAACGGAACATCTAGGATGTGTTTCCCAAATGGCTGTTTTTACTCGAAAGGGATCAGTTAATGAAGAAACTGTTTCTTCCATCGTAAGTATTCATAATTTATCATGAATGAATTGTTCAAGATTTTATCTTCTGAATACATAAGTCACATTTGAAAATGAAGTTGAAATGAAATCGGTAGTTCTTTCCAGCCTCTTGTTTCTTGTTAAATATATGTTTTTAATCTTAACCACGTGTACATTTACCTGCTTGGGGAGTGGAGTTTGTTTTGGGTAATGAAATGCATGTCAAGTAATTTTAACCCATTGAAACACAGTCTAACGTCACTTCGGGATAATATCAAGAGAAAACTAGATACTTATACATTTTTGCTGGAATAACTGTACAAATGGGTGATGGAAACGCGCTATTCATTTGAAGCATTCCAGTTAGGAAGGATGCAGTCTCATATTATTTCTTTAGCTTCTGCCTGTAAATTGATTTTACTTTTTATTTCTAGGACACTAAAACCTGTTACAAGAAGATTGAATCTTATGAATATCCATTTTTTATCGACACTCGAACGGAAGCTGAGAAAATCCGTGATGAGGTGGCCCATCATAGAATAAGACTTGCATACTTGGAACCCTATGTAGATCAAGATATTCCAAAAATTGAACTGTCCACACTTCTAAAATTTGTTGATCGTTGTCAGAGCATTGAAGAGTTGAAGTAAGTATTCTCATTCTTTGTGTAAATTTTCAATTTCAATTTTGAACAGAAAGAAACAAGATTCATTGAGGGGGAAAACACACAATCTCTACTACTGGAGTAAATCTAGGTCTGTTATACAACTACTCAGTTTAGAAAAGTATCCAACAGTAAAACCATGCTAAGTCGTTTAGGATTGTAACCATGAAAGTTTTTCTGACTTCAATGGGTTCCTTCTTTTTCTTCTTTGCATTCTCAAATTCAGCACTCTGTTTTGGCAACATCACTGCTTCTAAGTACAATATGTTTTTGAAAAACCCCAATAGCTTCTGAAGTAAGAAAATAGCCATTGAATTCAATTCAGCATTTAAGAAGATGCCATTTCCAAAAATGGAGTGTCAGAAATAGTCATCGGAACTGCAACAGTGTGTGAGTTGATTGGGAGGTGCATGCATGTGAGTAACTGCTAAGACTACAAGAGAAAAGAGTAACTGGCATGTGCAGTCTGCATAGTATTCAAAGAGGAAGGGGCCGGTGCCAGCTAAGCCTAGCCCAGATAATTAAGCTTTTCATCGAAATGTTTCAAACTACACTATTTTGAACTGATTTAAGCTGAGCTAAATCTGATTCGTCAATTTAGTTTTACAACAGTTCAATCAATGCTCCAAGGTCTAAATTGGGCCGCAGGTATAGTTCTCTCCTTACACATGGCTTTCATGGCTTACTTGCCGACAGAGTGAGCCTGATACAAACTTTTCCTAGAGGAAAATTATGAGTTGTCTCTATCAGTGAATGTCTCAAAAATCAAGGTGAGCGCATTGGCAAAGTTTGAAATACACTCCTAACTTTACAATCTGCTTAAGAAATTTGCGTTTTTTTTAGCTTCCCGCTTCAAAAACGATACTATGGCACAGGTGAAAATTTCGTTAGAGGAGTCGTTCCATTCAACCCTTTCACAATAGCAATACCCAATATGACTGACGATTCCGCGCACACAAATCGCAATTGGGAGCACCAGGTCAACCGGAGCAGATTTTTATCAACGCGAAGAAATCAGGAATGTAAAAACGCTGGGTCGTTAACTAATGGTTAGAATCTCATCCAGGCACATTTGTTTTGGCGTATCGGTATCGGCCATGTTGAATATTGCGTAGTATCCTAGTGCACAGGGGTTGGATAGAACGACACCTCTAACGAAATATTCACCTGCGCCGTAGTATCGTTTTTGAAGTGGGAAGCTCAAAGAAACTGCAAATTTCCTACGCAGATTGTGAAGTTAGGAGTGCATTTCAAACTTTGCCAATGCGCTTATCATGATTTTTCAGACATTTACTGATAGAAACAACTATTATTTTTGCTCTAGCAAAAGTTTGCAACAGGCCCATTGGGGAGTGTCCTCTGAAGGTTCATGAGAAAATCTCATTTTCTCATGTAATATATCAGTCCATCCTTCAGTCATGGAAATGGAAAACAATGTTTTAAGAATCCTATTTTAATGCATCAGACTCTGCCTCTTTACTCCTCTTTTCATATTTCCTTTTTTATAAAAGCATATGCTTATCTGTAACTTTTTGTCTTTTTTATCTTTATTTCAAGAACCATCCTAGAATCTTTTGGAACTGTCATAGAGGAAAATGAAAATGGTGATCTTTGTGTCGTCGGGATGGATGATGATTCAAGTGAAGAGGAAGAAGGATACTTAACAGGTGATGCTGATACAGAGAATGCATATTCTGATTGGGGCACATTTAAGGCCAATGAGTGGCCTACATCCCCGGCCTGGGATGCAACGGCAGTCACCGATGCAGACTGGGATGCTTGGGATGAGCCAGCTCCTTCTCAAAATCGTCTTTCATCTCCAAATGAACACATATCGGAGGAACTAAAAGTTTCTGCTGTTCTAGAGACCAGTCACATGGAAATAGTAGAGACAAATTCTCAGACATTGACCAGACAAAATCGTGATCTTGAAGAATTTCACCATTTGAGTGATAAGTCTCTCACATCAGACCATGAAAAGGACTGCGCTGGAACAAAACTCAGTGAACTTGAAGTTTCTTCAGTTCCTCAGATTGACCACATTGAAAGAGAAGAGAGCAATCTTAATAATCTAACTGGAGAAAACTTGAGTCTCCAAATATCCCATCAAATAAATAATGCATCTGATACATTACAAAATGAAAGAAATCCTCCAGAAAAGAAATGTGATCAACTAGTGATTTCTCCAGTTTGTGAGCAGAACTGTACCAACAAGGGAGAAACCAAGACTCCTTTGTTGTCTCAAAATGAGTCTCAGTTTCAGAAAAACAATGAACTGCATGTGTCCAATACATTGCAACTTGAGGGGAATAGTACAAAAACAAAACCGCCCGTGCTATTGATTGATCTTGCTCATGGTGAAGTTGAATTGACATGTGATTTGGCCAATGGCAATCAAGCAAATTCTTCTACAGCAGGAAGTGATGAAAATATGAGTACTTCTGAAGGTGTATGGGTGATATCTGAGGAACTCAAAAACAGTAAACCCCACCGAAGAAAGTACAGAAAATATAAAAAAAGGAAAAGCTTTGAAGCCGGAGGATGTGAAAACACGGATTCAAACTTCTCTGATGCAAATTTTCAAAGAAAAAAAAATACTCGCTCCAAAAGAGGGTCCCTGCAAGGTAGGAGCTCACATGTGCCCAATGTGTCACAAGAGCAGTTGAAGTCGATAACTTCAGAGTTGAATGATAAAATTCCTTACGTTTCAACAGTCAATTCATTCTCAAGCAGGGAAGTGAAAAGTGTTGACTTAAAGAATGGAAACGAGAGGGATTGTAAAGGTGAAACAAGCTCTAAATCATCCCCTCCTGACCGTAGTGAAAAGAATTTGACCACAGCCATTGATGATAGTGTCAATAACAGACCTCTCAGGTCAAAGCCAGGAAGAGGAGGGAAGAGAGGTGGTAAAAGGAGGCCATTTAATACCTCGGAGATGACTTCGTTTGCCAGTTCAACTTGCCAACCGTCCATTGACGCTGTTAAGAATAATAAGACTCTTAATAACGATTCTAATCAAATGACTTACAATACAACTACCATTCCTGCACATGAAATACAGTCAACCGTTAACTACAATCAACCAGTAGCGTATCAGAATAAATTTTCTCGCATTAATTCAAATCGAGCCACTAAAAAAATGAGAAATAACACCGGCGTTCTCTTGCCAAAGAAATTGAATCAAGATTGTAATTTTTCCAAAATTGGTAACCAAAATGCATGTAAGAATCCGGCTAATGGAAATCCTTTCATGAGTACCTTTATGAAACTTTGTGATGAAACTAGTGATTCTCATGGCAGAAAAAGCCAAGATTGCTCGAAGTCTGAAAAAAATATTCATGTTGCCTCGTTGTAGTTGTCGCTATGTAAATGCTGAGAACGTTTGCTTCTAATTTTGGCAAAGCCTCAACCAAGTGTGACACCAGAGCATACTAGTTTTTGCACTATAAGCTATCTCTTAATTAAAACTCAATGGACTGTGATATGTATACAATTCATAGAAGTAGGGTGTTTTGTGAGAGTTTGAGTAGACCATAACAATATATTTTACTAATTTCGAGGCGAGGAACAATGCTCAACCATTTAAAGTAAATAAGGCTGCCTTTTTTGTATTTTAGATTAGTAATGTTTTCACTTTTAAGGGTTTACAGGGGTCTCTGTCCCTATTCTTGTGACTCAGTACAAAGTAGCCTAATACCTTAGTAGATAATGCTCTCCAGAGTTAACCATGTTTTTATATGTTGGTTTTTTTATGTTCTCGTAATCTATATGTCTCATTCTCATTAATGTGTTCCTTTTTTAAGTGGTAAAAAATTCTATGTATAAGTTAAAACCTTCTAATATTCTACTTTCTTAAAAATTAGTTCTAAATTATATAGCTTTCAGCAAGAAATATTTCTTGTGTGTGCCTAAATTTTAATTGTCTTTTTGTAGTTATTATTGATTTCATTATTATTTATTATTCATTATTTATTATTATTATTATCATCATAAATTATGCTTAGTTTTTGTATTTTTCTCTACAACATTCTCTATCAAATTTAATTACTATGTCAATCAGAGTTTTTAAGTCACCATTTCCTTCCAGTTTTAAGTGATAATAGTCTTACTTTTGTGCTCCTTTTCAGGAGGTGTAGGTCTATATCTAATTACCTTCCCCCCCCCCCCTCTTATTTTTTTTTCTTTTTAGCGTTAGTTTATTTTTAAGTAACAGTTTGTATTTCTGTCCATTTCTGTTTTTTTTTTTTTTTTGCACTTATTCCAATTTTCATCAGATTTCTCTCTTATTTAAAAGTCATCCTCTGTTGCATGTTCAGTTCTCATTTGTCTATCAGCATGTTATCTTTATCTGCCAACTGCAATGAATTTAAGATTCTGCAATCAGGATTAATGCTCATCTGTAACTGATAATTTTGTAACCGTGCTATTTATTTGTTATCTTATATTATGTGTTCTTTTTATTTTTAAAATTTACTCCGTTCCGATTGAAAAATTCACAGCTGAATCCATATCATACATCATTACTTTCATGGCAATCCCCTTTAGAAAACTGTGATTAATGGCACATAAATTACTGACAAATTTTCCGAAAATAATTCTAATTGTTCAGTCCACTCTTTCTGTTTCAACGCTCAGTTCACTGGTCAGAATCATCACAGCACCATATTTTCATTTTTGAATCATCAAAATTGATCTTTGGCCTTGTGGGCCTGTGACCGATCAGGGAAAGAGTTTTTCATACTAACTTGTTGAAACAGAAGTTTCCTCTTATTAGGTTCGTGTTATTCTTTTATGTTTATGGCGCACATCATTAGCTTAAGAGTTGTAAGCCATTTTTTTGGTAAAAAAATCCTTCTTATTATGAAGGGTTTTTTCTTGTCTTTCTTTTTAGTCAATAATTGTAAGCACCAGTATGTTTTTAAGTTAGTTATTTTTCTCTTCTACTAAAGTGGTGGTAGGATGAATTTTTTGATTGGTGCCTCTGTGAAATCGATTGTTATAGTTTTTTTTTCTTCTCATTGTCATTGTCACATTAATATTTCTGATGTGGATGATGTGTCCTGAAGTTTTGAAACTATAAATTTAGAAGAAAGGAGTCAATGCAAATTTTGGACTGTTGTTTTATATCACCTAGTAGTATGTACCTATCCTATTCACACACAAGAAGAAGAACAAATTATTGCAATATTTTTATTTTGTACCTCCGTACTTTCCTTTTAACACATTTGTGTCGTTAGTCATAGTTTGCCTTTGTTCATCAATTTTTCCACCCAATTGTGTCTTAGCTTCCCTAGTTTTTTCTCATTTGTTTCATTTCCATATTGTTTAGTGAGTCTTTTTCCTTTTTTGTTTAGTTTGTATTTCATTTCAAATTTTGTTTATCATTTCCAGTACAGTTTTTTTCACTAAAACCTATTGATTTCTTAAATTTTTCCCTCACATGTTCGAACTACATGCATTATGCCAGTCTTTAAACACATTTACTTTTGATGAGCTTAAAGTGGATCTGAAATTTTAAGAATACTTCAATCAAGAATCTCTAGATTTGTTGGTATGAGATCATTAATCCTCCATTGAACCACCATCACCATGTTGACCTCGCAAAGTAACTAAATTCTATAAAAATATTTTTTTTCGCAGTAATAATGACAAAATCTTGTATTACTTATATCCTTGGAAACAGCATCCCAGATAGGACTTGTATCCAGAGAATGTTCCATGAATATTTGTGGGAGAAAATATCCATTGAATATTTGTGGAAGAAAATATCCATTGAATATTCATGGAATATCCGCTGGTATTCTACGAGCATTCATGGAATATTTAATTAACCATATAACTTATGTATTGAATATTCGTTGAATGTTCAGTCAGAAATTCCACCTAAAATCTGGAGCTAATTTTCGGAGAAAGTACAAATGCCTATCTAAGTATCCCACCAAAGAGAAAAAAAAAGATGGAATGAAAAGAGAATGATGGCCCATTTAACTGTACTGCCCATTTCGTAAATCAAAAAATCTTCATTCGCTGGGAGCAACAGCCTTAAAAGGGCACTTTAGTGGTCTCAAGCAATTGATATTCTACAAGAAAAACAAAAGGAACTTTATAGGATTATAAAAAAATTGTCTGATAAGCCTTGAAACGAAAAGTAAAATGCTAGCAGTAATTAGGTACCTAGTATATCGACGGTGAAACTATCAGACAGCGTACATCTCGTTTGTGCCGGTTTTTAAAAATCTCCGCTCCTATTTCATTTTTTTTGTACGAGAATAAATCAATATCATCTCTTGAAATTTTCGCAGAGTTTTTTTCGCACAGAGAAGGGAAAGCACGGAAGTTTTCATGGATTGACTTGGAAAAGTTTTCCTTTTGAAAAAATAAAGTACCCATGACAGGAGGTCTGCAATGTTGCAAACCAAGAGACGTGGTCTAGTAATTTCACCGTCGGTATGCAGGCATTTAGTTACTCTCTATCTTTCTCAAATATATAAATTCCATATCACGACTTGCTACATGTGAAATACGTTTTCTGCATAAAAAACTGGACTTTCCTACTTACGCCCCTTTTGGTGGGCAGGAACACAATTTTGAAATTCGCGGCAACTTTTTCAAACCTCACATTGAGTGTTGCCTAGTGTTGTCCTGTAGCAGCTAATTTTTTCTAATTTTTTCTTTTTATTTCTTTCCTTCCAGCCTTTCAATTCCTTTCCTTAAATTAGTTAATAAATTTAGTTTTCTATATCTTTCTATAGTGGAAAATACAATGAGTATCGTTTTTTCGAGAGGGATGCGTAATTCAGGACAAAAATGTGTTATTTTGAAATTACCTACTCACCGGCAACCATGTTCAATATCGGTAACGTATTTTCGGCCCCGTGTTTACATTATTTGACAAATTGTCAGCAAGTTATGCTGGACGTGTTTTCCTTTTCATAATCAGCTAATCAGTAATCAGCCAATCAGCCTCAGCACCGCAGGTATGCATTTCCCTTATCATCTTTTAAACTTATTATCTCTGTACGTTGCGTTTACCACAGCTTACCGCGAATGTTAACAAAGCCCTGACTTGTTTTCAGAGTTCGAGCCGAGTGCCAGCTTACCTACCATCATAGTGCTCAGGCAGTTCATATGGGTACTTACTTCTCCTCCAGATTTTAGTTTGGTATGTATGAGCTTTAGCATCTCTCTTCCACAGTTGAAGGAAAATGATCAAAATCGAATTCCTTTTTTTGAGGGTATATATCATTGGCTGCTAGTATACATACATGAAGCCGCTTTTCTAGCGCAGCCTCTCGCTCTGCGACGCCCAATCGCCATTGCCCCTATCCTCCCAGAGATCATCAAGCAATTGATACCTTCTGATCTCCTCCTCCACCCCTTGTCGCCAACCTTTCGCAGGACGTCCTTGCTGTCGCCTTCCGGGAGGAACCCAATTGAAAACTTGCTCGTAATCGAAAGCAAGCTGCTGGTATTGCAAATTACGTTTTTGAACTTTCGAATAGGGACTTGGTCTGTAGCTGGCTCCATGCAGCCTACTTGTCCTTTATCAGAATTTGATACAGTTCACTCCAAACTGCATTGCCTATTCTTTTTTTTTAAGATTTGCAATTTTTGATGAAACATCTGATTTAGTTTAGTTTGTAAGCTAACTGACATCTTGTTTGAAGTGACCATTCACATCTCTTGGTTGCTGCTGCTGCAAGTGATGCAATCTCCTAAGACTACGAATACTCTAGGGTTTTTGATACTTAACCAATACTTCCAAAGTATCGATACTCGCAGATATTGATACCGTGTGGTATTGATCCTCAGGGTTCTCAAAATAATTACTTTTGTCATAAATGTTAAAAGCTCGGTTTGATAACAGTAATAAAGAGTTCATAATAGTTGACTAAGCACGCTGTAGTGTTCCTACCTGCACATAAAGTACGGTGCCATGACATGTTTCTTCTTTATATCTATCTCTATTCATTAGCCTAGTGCCTGGCTCACCATTTCATCTTCCATCTTTCCCTTTTAGCACCTTTTTACCTTTTCAATCCTGCGCCAGGCGGCACCCTTGTCTACGACACAGCGACCTTGCGAACAACGGTTAGCCGGGCACGGATTGTCTCTTACCTTCTTCTTCACATACTTTCCCTACCTTTTTCTGTGCCATATTTCACCTTATGATGATCATCATCCCCTTGGCCAGAGAGCAGCCAGGACACTCTGATTTCGGCCATCGCTTGGGCCACCACGCCGGGTTCGCGACGCCCTCACATAGCGGTTAGATTTAGTGTCACCTCACTGTACTTTTTATTGACCTATATACATTTGTTTGTTCACACAAGATCCGCTGTTTCTCATATCCTCCACGGACCACCAAACACTGGCGCGGTCCAGTACACAACAACGCAAGTAAAGGCGGTTTCGAGAGAAGCATAAATATCTCAAAATTAAACCATCGAACGGCTGATAGACTTATACTCACACTCCGAATTACGGCATAATTTAGAAATAGTATCGATGGTATCGGTACTTCAGCTCTATGCTTGATACTAGTATCAATGCTTAGTGTCAATATCAGTAGCAATACCAAGTATCGCTATTGATTCCGAGTATCGATACTTCCCATAGTATCGACATCCCTAATATACTTAGTCCTGCTCAAATGAAAGAGAAGACAAGAGCAGCAATTTGAATTGCAGGGCAAGTGGCACTTTTACAATATGTCTCTGATTGGCTGATGCGCCTAGGGCCCTTATGGAAAATAACATGGGGTTCATTTTTCGTCGAAAATATCTTGAAAACAAGAAAAACTTTATGCACCAGAGATTTCAGAAATCAATTTTCCAGATTTTTCTGAAGAGATTGATTGGTATTTATAATTTTCAGAGGTCCATGATTCTACCTATTATAGTTACTTAAAAAGTCCTTGGAAGTCCCTGATTTTGGTTTTGGAAACCTATTAGGAATTCTGATGGAGGGAATTAACATTCTTCTCGGCAAGATTGTTGTAGTGGCTTCCATTTACTTACTGTAACATGTATTTTCTGATAAATAAATAAATCTTAAAATTTAAAATGTAAATCTTATTTCAATAAGCCAATCAAGCCTAATTTTATAGTTACTTCGAGTTGCTGGCTCATGAAAAGTTCTAACTGATATTATTGAGCTAAAAATGGAGTTTAGGAGCTCAAAATTCATTTGAAACAAATTTTATTCAAATTCATCAATTTAAAAAAAAAAAAAAATTGCTCATCCTTTTCATTGATCAGAGATAATTGATGAACAATGATTCTGAGTGATTGAAACACATTTTGTTCGTTCAATCATTCATTTCCATGAATTAACTATAATATTAATTTTATGAAAATGGCAATGCTATTCCAATATATGCCAGCCTCATTTCAACTAAGCATGTTCAACGGAATAGAAGGGAAACAAATAAATTTTTCTTTTAAAAAAAAATACAAAATTAGACATGCTTTTCATTTTGTACTGCTAAGTATGACAGCACATGATTACTGAATACTCAATACTCTCCTCAATTTTTGCTTTGATTTTTTAGTAATTTTCTTTCTTTCAAATTTTTTTACCCCCAGTTTATCCGGCATCGAAATGTTTGCACCGAATCTTTACCACAAAAAATTGCAAAAGCGTATTTATAAATTGTTGAAGAAGAACCGCCGCATTTGTGTTGCCATCAAGCAAATAGTAAAAGGTAAGCCTAGGAACTCCATCTCCTTTTTTTCCATTGGCTGCAGGCCAATATGAAGTGATCACTAAATATCACAATGCTGAACTGCTGAAATTCTAATCTCCAAGGCAAATCATGTGAGGCACATAGAGGAGAGACACTATCACGACCCAATACCAGCAAATACGAGGGGCGTTCAATAAGTAAGTATCCCCCCTCTCTAAAATCAATAGGAATGGACCAATTTTAAAAAAAAACTTGGGCTCAAAATCTTCCTTAGGATATACTGAGTTCAACAAAACAAATCGCAACAAAATCGGACCATGTGCGGCCGAACGGGAGCCGTTTGAACGCGCCGAGGTGCACGCCGCTCCCGCCGAATCCGCGGAGATTTGAAGTCCGCAACAACAGAAGAGCTTTTCTGCCAACGCTTCAGTCGTTCATCACTGACGAAAAATCAAAGAAGTTTTTGTAGAATAAGGTGCTTAACTCACCTCTCCGCATGACCGACTCGATTCAAGCAGGCCTGAGACTGATTGTGAGACTAAGAGAACAGCTTTTGGATACCACACCTGTAGAAGTCTTTCAATTGGCTGGGGATGAAAGTGTTGACGGCTTGCTTGACCTCTTCCACTGATTCAAAATGAGCTCCCCCGAGTTCAGATTATAGAAAGGGGAATAAATGGTGGTCTTTTTTTGCCATTTATTACCGTATCTAGTATCTGAACGCGGGGGAGTTCATTTTGAATCAGTGGAAGAGGTCAAGCAAGCCGTCAACACTTTCATCCCCAGCCAGTTGAAAGACTTCTACAGGCACGGTATCCAAAAGCTGTTCTCTTAGTCTCACAATCAGTTTCAGGCCTGCTTGGATCGAGCTGGTTATGCGGAGAGGTGAGTTAAGCACCTTATTCTACAAAAACTTCTTTGATTTTTCGTCAGTGATGAACGACTGAAGCGTTGGCAGAGAAGCTCTTCTGTTGTTGCGGACTTCGGCGCGTTCAAACGGCTCGCGTTCGGCCGCACATGGTCCGATTTTGTTGCAATTTGTTTTGTTGAACTCAGTATATCCTAAGGAAGATTTTGAGCCCAAGTTTTTTTAAAATTGGTCCATTCCTATTGATTTTAGAGAGGGGGGATACTTACTTATTGAACGCCCCTCGTATCTTCCTATTAAATCACACAGAAAGGGTGTGTATGAGTGTGTGATATTGAGCTTTTTCCACTGGGCACGTTCAGTCTCATGATAGTCTCCAGTTGCTGTATGGATTGCCACCATTAGCACAGTCCCCAAAAAACTTTTGTCTAGTGAGTCACGACCACAAGGATGCCTTATGCTCCAAGTTGCATCATGAAATTCAAAGAATGTGGTGTGTTGCTCACAAATCTTGCAAATTCCTAGGAAGTGGATTGTGGAGAAGATATCTCGACAGGCAGGAATGGCGCGGAGCACAAGATATTTTGGATTGAGAAGAAGGGGAGTGCTGTGGTTAAAAGTTACCGCCCATTGGTGCCTTAGACCAGATTTTACAGAATTTCAGTCAAATTTTGTTACACTCGTGCAGATGGCTGTGTTATTCTGTTTTATAAAACTTTTTCCATGATTTATGTATCTTAGTTTGATTTCTACTTATTTTTTGTTTTTACATTATGTTCAAAACATTCAAATTTATATGATGGGTCAGTGGCACCCATTTTTTCAAATTCATTTTCTGGAAGTACGGAGTGAACTAAGCTGCCAAGAATTTTTTCAGATTTTTTTCACTCCCAAGTGGCAAAGAAACCCTGTTTTGAAAATGCCAAAAATAGGACCAGTTAAAACTGATATTTTTGGTGAGCTCTCATGATGTAATCTGGCGAGGGAAAGGGTGTTGCTGATTGGTTGAATTCAGCTGCAGGCATCACATTACCACATCAACTCGACTGTCCGCGTTGATTGGTCGGATTTCGATTAGCTCTTCCTGTTCTTATAAATAATTTTTTTAACTGCTTAATGAACCCTTTGGTTTTTACACCAAATACTACCCAAAGAAGCTTCTTTACAATCCTGCAAAAATTCCTTGCCACTGTTCCATTCCTAATGTATTTTATTTTTTAAATTTAATTTTGTCTCATTTAAATTTTTTTCCTTTTACTTTTTACCTTTTGTTTTATTTTATTTATTTAAATTCATTATAACATAAACGGTCTTTTCAATTTTATAACCCCGCCCAAGATGGCTCTACCTACCTAAATTTTTTCCCTTAGATTTAAGCTTGCTATTTGCTGAAAAAATGTATAATATTCTCAAACACTAAAGCAGAAGGTTACAGGAACTTACACTTTCGAAAGTGGCATGTATTAGAAAACTTCCATCAAATAAAGGCTTTTCCCAGACCTCACCACTATTTCAGCCTTGACTTAGAATCATTGTTTCCTTTTTTCAGAAGATCGTGATTTACACCAGAAAAATGAAAATCTTGTCAAAGAATTGCAAAAGGAGCGCCTTAGGAGCCAAACACTCCATGCTGATTTGACCTACTTGCAATTGGAGAATCTCCAATACATGAATACTGTTGGTGCCATTCGTGCAGCTCAGTCATCCCTCGGATCTGAAATTCCAAAATTAGAAAATCGAGTACGAGATTTGATCACTGATTTGATAAATGCAAGCAGTCATTTGGGCCCATTGCAAAATTCTGTTGGTATAATCAGACATCTAACTTTAGATCTTCAAGGTCAGGAAAACAGCAACAATTCCATCAGCTCACCTGCCCCTCCACGATACGTCAATGCAATGGGTCAAAAAAGAATGAATTTAGACATTTTTCCCAAAAATACGGGTGTAGCTCTTAACCCCATCGAAGAGGTTTCCCAAGAAATTTCGGTAAGTTCAAGTCAGCTCTTGTGGTAATTTTGTACACCAGCTTTTGACTTTCAACAAATCAACAAAGGGTGAAAAGATTTTTATAATGGGGAAGCCAAGTTTTCGCCATTTTTTTAAAATCTCACAACTTTCTAGCACAAACTCTTCGATGCCAAGTTGAAATTCGAATTTGCTGATAAGCAAATCCACAAATGATCGATTTTTTTTTATTTTATGGTCTTAATTTCAAAAGGCAGATTTGATGAAAAAATTTGGAAAGTATGATACTGAGATCAGAAAAAGGCAGGAACATTTTGGATCTTAATTGTTGGTAGGTAGAAGAAGATATTAAAACATGTCTGACTGAGAGGGGTACATTATAAGAGAGGCAAGTTGGAGGGGGACTTCTGTTGTCTGATATGCATGTATGTATGTATTGTACGCACGTATATATTTCAGACAACATTAGGTTTTTTCAGTTTTTAGAACTTGGTGCGTTAGTTAATTTTTGAGTTTCTTGAAGCAAAACTCATAAGGTTTGTAGTCCCCCCAAAATTGCTTTTAAATTGTAAAATAAAAATTGAAATAAGAATGTTCATTAGTTTTTGTACTGCAAAGGACCAAAGTGGGGGGAGGTTTAATTTTGTCCGCGAGACAACTCAAGAAATTCTCTGATGCGGAATGCTCTAACAGAAGATCAGACCCTTGATTTCCCCCAGATTGGTTACCTTTTTGCTGAATGCCTCCTGTATGATTGTATGTGATGTTATTAACATTTGTTGTACATAATTTTAAGTATTTTTTTATTTTTTTTAACATCATGTCATTACTCATTTTTCAGACCACTTCTCCGCAAGTGAGTGCTAAAAAGGCTCCTCGCTATGAAAGGAAATGCAAGAAAGGCCTCAGGCATCTTGTCAGTACAAGTATGTATTGTATTTTCTCTGTATTTTAATACTTTTCATGGACCTTTGGGCCCAAAGGAATGCATTGAAAGAAACTGTAGAACCAAGATCAAAAAATGTTCTAGCCCTTTCCATAAAATTGTCTTCAGTTGTATTATATAGGTACATCCTCTTATACTGAGATCAGTATTATTACACCATTATATGAATGACGCTAAGTAGAAAGAAACTGAGCCACATCAAATATTGCCAAATTTAATTAGTGTATTTTCTGAAGAAAATACACTGTTGCATTCTCCCATGGTGTCGGACCCAGACCTGAGACATTGTGAAAAGCACTGATCACAGGTCGTAGATCACGAAAATATATGCCATTCAAATTTATGTGTGTATATCTATATGGTTGGTTGGTAGATACGTTTATTTGGTGCTTTTAACATTTGAGCCATTAACACCTTAGAGGAGAGATCAAAATACAGAATTTAAAAAGTAGGGGTCACAGAAGGGTAGTACAAAATCAAAAGTTAGAACAAGGAAAGAGAACATTAAATTTGGAGATTAATTCGTTTGAAAAAGAGAGGGATTTCACGAAAATACTTTGAAAGGATGGTATGGAGATCAGAAAGTGGAGGGAAAATTTTGGATCTTATGTATGTATGTATGTATGTATGAATGTATGTGTGAATACCAAACTTCTGAAACTCTTTGCCTCTCTTAATTTGAAAATCTACACACATCTTTGAAAGGTATACACACCCATTTTCCAAATTTTTTGTAAAGACGTTAATAACCTATGACGCTGAATGTCTTTAAATAAATTAACTAACTAACTGACGAACTAGTAAGTAAGTAAGTAAAGTAAAAAAGACCGGGCTCATGGGCAAGGCGCCCTCAAGGGGCCAAGGCAACTGGGAGGAACCCTGCCGTTGTGCACCTCGAAGTTGGACCGTGCTCCTTAACCTCAAATCATTGACACATTGTGTATCCGCTATATTCCCGCGAGGCTCAGCGGCCGTCTGATAGCCAACGGTAGGTCTTATCAAAGACTGTGGCAGACCCTGCAGCTGAGATTTTCGGAGCACAGCCATGCCTCCACCGAGTAAGACTGTTTTGTTGCAATCTCCACTGATAGGTAGCGCTGGCAAAAAAAAAAATGAAATTTGAGGCAATAGATTTTGAGGGGTAGGGCTCGAAAGTAGGGGGAGGTCAAATCTTGTCCACTCAATAACTCAAGTTAAAACGAATATTTTCAGCTGAAATTTTTAAGGGTGATAGTTTGCCCCTAGGACCGGTTTGGTATTGAATATTTTTTTTTACATGAAAACGGTTGAGTGGATTTTTGTGCAAATTTCAGTAAGTTTTCTGCATGGTACGGAGCAAATTGCTTAACATTTTTTTTATAGGAATCTGCAGAAATGTTCTCTCATATAATATTAAATCGTCTGGTTAAATTTGGCAGTAGCTGATGTGACTTGGTTCTTTTCTGCTATACGTGGTCCACGTAGTCTTCAGTTTTGTGTTGATTTGCCAACATCAGTTTGCCAGTTTCTACCGCATGAGCTCAACATGGCGCTGCAGAAACATTGTGTTGTTGGGCTTTTTGAGCTTGAAGGGGTGCAAGACACTTAAACCTCAAGTATCCACTTGTCTTTCGAGCGTTTATAGATGTTAAAAGATAATTAAAAGCGGAGGCAAACCCACCGTCATCTAGAAGGGAAGTCCCTCATAAGCTTATTGCTATCATAGTGCTAATTTTTCTGAGAATTTACACCTCAGATAAAGAACGATGCGAATGGAACCATCTCAAATAAATGTGCATAGTTAAGTAGATCTCTGACTCATTTTAAGTATTTTTTATTTTTCTTTTCAGGAACAAGTTTTAGAAGGAGAAGTTCGGAAATATCCAAAGAGCCTAGTGATCAAAGCAATGTCTGTTTGTCAAACACCAACAACGATGAAGAAGGAGACAGAGTAGTGTCAAACACCAACAACGATGAAGAAGGAGACAGAGTAGAGAATTTTAAGTCTGTGCACTGCGAGGAAAATTCCCCCAAACGCTCTAACAAATCAGACTCCGGAAGTTCAATGGAGTTGACTCCAAAAGTTGGAAATGCAGGTGTCAGTGAAGATAGCACTACACCTCAAAGTGAAGAGAGTCCATTGAGGTCTTCCAGGAACTCATCATCAACCCTGAATCCCTCTTCGACTCCAAGGAAATATAGTGATGTTTTGAAAAGTGCTGAAAAACGCAATGATGGAATTTCCCCTGTTTCAAGAAGTAGCAATTTAGAATCAGAACCTCAACAGGAGCTTTCATTTTCATTACCATACAGTGATATTGAATCCACACTGCAGAGGATAACTGTCAGAAGAGGCGCTAGCCATCGTAAAGTCTTGAGAGCAGAACCCTCTTTCAGTGGCAGCTATATCCCTTACAGCTCAACAGAAACACCTGGAAATATTGTCTGCAAGACAGAACCTGTAGATGAGTTAGAAAATAGTGATGTCTCAAAGTCTGCCAAGTCTCATAGTGTTAAAGATACCTTCAGTTTCTATGTTTTCGAACCGTCTAGTACCTTAAAAGCAGTTGAAGATAATGACGAAAATTTTACGCCGATAGTCAACAAGGGGAAGAAGATGAAAAAGACCAGAAAACTGAAATCAACCTCAAGTAGTTGTTCTATGAATAGAACCTCCCTTATGTCTGCTAATGAAGTTAATATCGCAGCTAATTTGTATAATTCAACTCCAATTGAATCATCTAAACCTCAACATATAAAAAGAAAACCACTAGCAACACTAGCCTCATCCACGCGAATTGGATCAAATGATTCAGCTGTGTCTCAAGGATCCAACTTTATAAATTCTGATTCAGTATTGTCTCCCATCTTGAAGTCAAGCACTGACCAAAGCACCCACAATGTCACCCTTGTTCACAGTAGCTCAGAGAATAGTGGTAAGAGGACTTAATTTTTTTTATTAATATCTCCTTTATGATGTCATGTTTTTTTAAAAAGAGTGTACATATTTTAAAAAAATTTGAAATATTCTAAAAAATGGCATTATATTTTAACTCTATTCTGAGGGTTGAACTTTTTTTTTTTTAATCGGATGAATTAAAGGTCGCATGAACTTAAATGACGGCATATGATAAAAAACATTGTAGTCCAAAGATTTTAAAACAACAATTATGCCTGAAGTTTGAGATTTTTGGCTATTCTTAGCAATTTTAATTAGGTCATTGCTGTCGAAAATCTACCAATTGGAAAAAAGGTAATTAATATTTTGAAGAGTAACAAGATGTCTACCTGTGGCACTACCTGGAAAGTCCAGAAATGATACTGATTTTTTGAGGACGGTCCGATAGCACTGAAAAAGTACAAAAATTCCGCAAGAAGGTCCGTAATTTTTTGCTTCACACAACGCGTGGTTTTTAGAACAGTCTAGAAAGAATACAATCCCTTGCACATTGATTCTTGGAGCAGCATTTGCTTGCGAGATCGTGATTAGGCTATCAGTTGTACTTCAGACCACCATTGGAATTTTGTGGCCATATAATTTTCACCGAGATTCCAGCATGAACTATAGTAGGCAATCAGATGAAAGAGATCCAGGTACCTACTTAACTTTCCTTTTGCTGTTAGTCTCAAAGATAACGCTCAAAACTCAGTAAGGCATTTTTTTATTGCACTTAAGCTGGAGTTGACCCTTTGAAATTTTTGGGCTCCGGAAGCTGTCAATTTGTTAAATAAAATTTTGACATTCCAGAGCTCTTTTGCAGAATCGACAAAATAGAGGTCCAATAGTTTTGAAGAAAGAAACTCTTGGGCAATATCCAGGAGAGACACTACAAGACCTCCCTTAATAAACCTCCTCTTATAGATCTAATCTGAAGAAGATATCTTACCGCTTTCAAGATTGTTCAGTTTTGCGATATTTTGCAGTCTTATTTCTTGAAACATAACTCTAATCTTCTCTGATGATATTTTAATCTTTTATGTCAGAAAAAGGACAAATATTTTTTGGAATAGATGAAATGCTCGGTCATTAATTTTCAAAATTCATAGATTGTAAGTCCAGCCACCAGGATTTGGTCTCCATAAAAGTTTGGTTTCGAGAATTCCTGATACGTGCTTCCATTCAGGGATGAAAAAATAGCTGTTTCCACTGGGAATGTAATTCCTCATAAATGCTTAGTAGTCATTTGGCAGATTATGGAACATTTTTGTAATCTTATGATTTTATGATTTTACGAATTGTTTTCTCTCATTTTCATATATTAAAAATTAATTGTGAAAAATCATAAGTACTGAGAGTGGTGATTTTGCTTTGACATTGGCCCCAGTGTCCATTGAAACGATAGAAACGAACCAACCAGAAGTCAGCTTGAGGGCCTTTTATTAAATGTTAAGACTGAGACTGATTGTTGAAATGCAGAGAGTCACAAAGTACAGATAAGAATTCAGAAGCACACTTGTTCAGCTAAACCTAGGTTTTTTCTATGTACACTGTGGCTGTTTGTCAACAGTTGGTATTCTGTTCAGCTGTAATTCTTTCATTGTAATACTTTTTCATCTTTTTTTACCCTGGTTGGTATGTTTGGTAAACAGTTACAACTCCTTTAAAAATTTTTCAGGCTCCCAAAATGACTCCAGTCAAGGAAGGCCTAGGAGAAACGCTGCCAAAAATGCAAACTATAAGGAGCCATCTTTGAATGTGTAAGTAATTTTCTATCAATATGCATTGACTCTATATGTATAAGTTTAACAGGATTTTAACAGTATTGTTTTTTAACAGTATCTAAATCTGCAAGTTTGGAACCTTCATATTCGAAAGTTCGAATCTACAGTAAAATGCCTGAGAAAAACATCTTTAATGAAACAAAGATACTAGGCTAAAATTTTTGTTGTCCAAAAAGTTTTACATCGCTGAATTTTGTTCCAACATATTAACTATGAAATCATGAGCTCTATTGTATGCCTATTAATATTCTGTGAAGCTATTAATGTTCCAAAATTTCTTGAAAACCAAAATTTAAAAAGTCTTATGTTAGGTTAGGTTAGGTCCATATTTAGGAAGTTCATATGAAATACCAAGAAATTCGGTGCCGACTAAATTCGATGTTATTGATATAATGTTCTTTATGACTTCCTCAGTATGATGAGCTTTCAAAATCGAAATCTCTGTGTGCCAACCTTGTGAAAAGTAGGGCTGCAAAGTAAATTTTTCGGCCTTCTCAACAGCAATTTCTGTTTGAGATGTGAGACCTTTGCTATGTTTGCTTGGATGCTGCGCCGGACGCTGCTGTCATTTGGAGGATTTCGATTCTTTTTCTCTGTCTTATCTTCTTGGCTTGTGAGGGGACATAAGCTCTGCTTGACCGCCAATAACATGTGGCAACCATCGTGAGGTCCCCTTTTTTAATATGATGCTACATACATTTTATTTGCTGTGATGGATAGTAACGCTGTGAGAGCAATTTTCAATATTAGTTGCGCATGCACATCCTAAGATTGCACTGTGCATAAGGGCAGTTCTGTGGGACGCTGCCGCAGCCCTCATTAGGCACGTTGTGCAAACATGGAATCCCCTGTAACTCTGTTGTTTTTCATTCAACTTTTATTCCTTTCTCTCCAATTTTCAAAAGAATGCTCTGAACCAATGCCGTTACATTACAGCAACTAAAAATAAACTCGTGTTATTCATATTCATTCCTACTTGACCTGAGTTATCTTGGAAAGATAAGTCTGAACAAAACTGAAGGAATTTCAATTAATTGCAATATTTCAAGATAAGTTGTTGTTATTTGGAGTAAATGGTGATTCCCCCCCAAAAAAAAGTATTTCATCAATTTGAGTTTTACCCACTGTCAATTACGGTATTTGTTTTCGATTACCTATTTACATTTTTTCCTTTACAATAATATGGAAATGCCGCTGTTCAGAATCTATGAATTTGAAATTTTTTTCTAAGAAATGTAATTTTTGTTATTTTATCATTCTGTATTTGATTTAACTCAAGCAAATACCTTTTTTCTGTTTCAGGAAATTGCGCCGATAGCTTACTTAATTTATTTCTTTATATTTATATTTTATTTTTAATTCATATGTATATATTTTTAGTGTTAGGATAAGGATTTTAAAATTATAACCTACTTTCTATTGATCTGCTGACTCATGGCCTCCCATGAATCACCCAAGAAAAGCAGCACTAAGTCATCAGCAAATGATATGATTTTTAGATTAAATGTTTTTTGCTGCCCAACCTGTCCGCCGGCCCCACCGGAGACCCCCCTTCCCACCCCCCACCCCCCGGCCCGGGATGAGGACAGGGGAAGTGGTTTTTAGATTATCATGGCTCAATCTACGAAGTCCTCCAGTATACATATAAAAGAAACAATATTGGGCCAAGGACCGAGCCCTGCGGTACATCCCATTTTAGATCTAATTTCCTGCTAATTTTTTCTTACTTAACAAATTGAGTTCTTTGTGTTAGATAGCTTGCAAATAGTGTGTGTGCCACTCCCCATATGCCGATTTTTTCTAACTTTTTCGTGGGAGACCGAGTCAAAAGCTTTTGTTAAATCCAGGAAAATTGCTGCACATTTTTTCTTTTCTTCCAGTTTAGTTGTTGTGTTCCTTCTTAATTCGGCCATTGCTTGTGATGTATTTTTACCTTCTCGGAAATCATATTGATTATTTGATATTAAATTATGTTTATTGATGAAGGCCATAAGTCTATTTTTAGTGGCCGTTTCAACAATTTTTGAAATATTTGATAAGACTGAAATAGGTCTGTAATTTTCTGGTTCTAAGGAAATACACCGTACAAGAAGGACAAATTAATGATAAAAGCTATTGGGAGGGATAACCATTTGTCACACTTTTTTAGCACTTCCATGGAAATTTCGTCCTCTCCTTGTGCATAGATTTTTTTAGTCCCTTGATAATGTTCATGACTTCATAATGATCAATAGGGTTAAGGAAAAAAGAAGCAGATGGTCTACATTTATTCGACTCCTTCACTTTAGTTGTTTTTTTACCATCCCTAGCCCTGTGGGCTCTTTGAATTTTTTGTGCATTCATTTCCCCAACAGTAGCAAAATAATTATTCAAGGTCTCAGCTGATATAGCATCACTTTTTGGTGCGTCATTTTTTACTTTTCCACCTTGTTTGTTTATAATTTTCCAAAATTTTTTCGCATCCATTTCTGCTTCTTCCAATTTTTTTTTATAAAACTTGTCCTTTCCCAATCTCAGTAGCTTAACCACTAAGTTCCTGAAGTAAACATACTTATGTATTAGTTCAGGGTCCTCTTTTTGTTCGACCCAAATTTTATACAACTTATTTCTAGTCCTTAAACTATTTAAGATGCCTGGGGTCATCCACGGTTTGAGGCATATAGACTTGTTGGAGGTTTGAACCATGTGACTGCATTCACAAATGGTTGAATTTAGTGAAGAATATAATTCTTCCATTGCTTTTTCTATATTAGTTACAACATTCTGCCAATTCATATTACTCAGCCTTCTTTCCATTTGTAGCCAGTTGATTTTTAATTTGTTTTTAAGTGCTTTTGTCCTATCTCTTTTCTTTTTGTTTTTACTACCGGCTTCTATTTCACACGTTACAGGAAAATGATCAGAAATATCATGCCTCAGAACCTTAGCATTAATGGTCCACATCATCGAGTTTTTGACATGTATGTGATCCAAGCATGAGTCTTTTCCACTGATCAGATTTGGTCTAGTAACTTTATTTATCAAGGTACTGTAGTCATTATTAATGAGTACTTCACAATATTCTCTAACCCTATCGTTAGGGTGCAGTAGGTCAAGGTTGAAATCTCCAACAAGCACATGCATTGATGTTATAGTTGATAGATACTCCTCAAACCATTGGAGGAACAATTGGATTGCATTTTGCAAAAAGGAACCAAGAGCATTCCAATGTTGCTAAGATTGTGTATCTTATATTAATTCAATCAAATTACCGAAATCATGCAAAAAATTAAATTTACAAAGGTAATTTTCGTCTTCAAGTTATAATTTAATGGGAGTAAAGAAAATATTAGTTTAGATAATGTGTGTATATTTGCAAGGCAAACAAAGTTGCACAATCTTAGCAACATTGGAATGCTCTTGGTTCCTTTTAGTGTATTTTCCGAAGGAAAGATACACTATTTGCAAAATGCAATCCAATTCTTCTTCATCAATAGATGGTGACCTGTATATTCCTTTTACAATAAGATCATTTTGTTATCACATTTAATTTTTATGGCCAGGCCAGTGCAGCCAACAAATTTAGTTTGTATTAATTCATAGGACAATTCTTTTTTAACACACATAGTGACACCATCCGCTCTGTTTCAGAGCTCTGAAACAAGAACAGCCCTGTATCCCTCTAGGTTCAGTAGATTAGTTTTATCCTCATTAAACCAACATTCCATGCATACCACTAATTCATATTTTTTATCAATAGTAGCAAGATTTGCCTCTAGTTCCTCTAGCTTTTTGGTCGAGAGTGACCTAATATTACAATGGAATATATTCATAATAATATAAGGACCATTACAACAATGCGATTTCTGAAAATTAAATGATTTTTTAAACTGTTTTTGATAAGATTAAATTTGAACTGTACTCTGTATTTGCAGTAAGGCCATTTTACTTATTTTTCTTCTTAATGAAAGTAGAAACAGAACCGAATTTATGTAAAACAAAGGAATGAAACCTAGCTTTTATAAGTCTTCTTTCCCTTATTAGTTAATACTATGAGATCAATTACGACTTATATGAACTTTATTTTAACTTTTACTTGAGATTATACAAACTTTGAAAATGAAGATGAACGAGAAATGAGTCTCATAATAAACTCAAACTTTCAAATTACCTTGATATTTACACAAAAGGACAAATTTGTTTCGGGAGCCTAACTGCTCCCATCTTCAGCAGGTGACAACTGAGGCTCTTGCAGCGCACCCTTCTTCAGATTCCGAAACTAGGACAGAGAGTAGTAGATCGTCCAGCCCTTCAAGATCCTCATTCATCAATCTAGCTCTCCTCTTGAAAATGAAAATTTTCTCTTGCATTGGCAATTCAATTGGACGAATAACTTCTTTTAAAAGCACAGGTTCTTTCTTGATCCTATGAGACTCTTCACAACAATGTTTTGCGACTGATGACTTGTCAACTTCTTCATTATTTATATTTCTAAGATGTTCCTTGGCTCTAGTGGTGATATTTCTCCTTGTCAACCTAAAGTAAACTTTATCACAATCTTGACATCCCATTTGATAAATGCCTGATTTCTTCAAATTAGGATTTTTATCCTTAAGATCTCCATGGAAGAAAGATTTGATGTTAAACTTATTAACCGGTGCCACATCTAAATTGAATGTACATTGTAAATTTTCTTGAACTTCTGGAAAAGTTTTGAATGGAATGTCAATGGTACGAAAGGTTTAACTTCTTCAAGCCTCTCTAACGTTGTGATCTGCTTTTTGTAGTTAATGAGTTAGTGATGAAATAGTGACTATATCTTAAATAAGTAAATCACCATAGACCGCTACACCAAGCCTGAACTAGAAATAAAATAATGTCTCCTGTTTTAACCTCCTCCATCATGTTTCTCCATATGTATAACTAGGGGGAATATGCCAGTGATTGTTTTCCAGGAGAAAAATTCTGGAGAAACTGGGAGAAAACTGATGGGAAATCATCAGAGAATCACTGGGGAAACTGATGTAGGTATCTGCTGTGTTATAGGACGGATTTTGGGAGAAAACATATGTATTTACCAAGTTTAACCCCAGTTTTTCTCCCGTATAACATACGGAAAGCAGGAGTCTAACTTGTTTAAAACTGGGGTTGATGTTCAGCCCTAGTTTTTCCTCTGAATAACAGAGGAAAAACGTAAGTTAAACTTCTGTCAAACTGGGGGTGATGTTTAACCCTAGTCTTTCTTCTGTATGAATACATCAGTTTCCCCAGTGATTTTCCCATGTTTTCCCATCAGTTTTCCCCCACTTTCTCCAGAATTTTTCTCCTGGATAACGTCAGTCGTTGCTGGTTGTGGAAGAAAAACTAGGGTTAAACATCACCCCCAGTTTGACAGAAGTTTAACTCAAGTTTTTCCTCTGTTATTCAGAAGAAAAACTAGGGTTAAGCATCAACCCCAGTTTTAAACAAGTTAAACTCCTATTTTCCGACTGTTATAAGAGAGAAAAACCGGGGCTAAACTTTGATAATACATGTGTTTTTCCCCGAAAATCTGTCCCATAACAAATTTTTCTCCTGGGAAACGTCGTTCGTTGCAGGTTGGGTACCTGCTGACACCTGCTGCTGATGTCAGCGTTTTGAAAGAAGAAGCGAAGTTGATACAATTCCTTTGTATTAAATTTTACTACCCAGGCTCCTTTATACTGCATTTATCTAAGCCTTAGAAATCGAACTGTAAAATTTTTGTTAAGTACATTTTTATAAGTGTGTTTGTATTTTATGTAAAAATACTGTGTAAATTAGTGTATAATTGTGAGGTGTCTTGTCCAAAGTCAACTGAATACATATTTCTTGTAGATTGTTGTTAACATATGTACCAATAAAAAAAGAATATGTATAACTATTAAACATCCTTAAGTTGAGCTTTTGTCCTAATTCCACCTTACTCCTTACTAAAAAAGACTGTGAACAAAGAATAGAATAAATCTGCAACATTTACAACCTGAACACTTGGCTTATTGAATATTTAAAGTATAGAATTCCGATCCACGAAAGTTTACCCTTTCCATGTGCCCAGGCATTTAGACAGTAATATTTTTTTTACCAACACAAATAGATGTAGAGGGTAATCTTATCCATAACAGTAGGGCGAGCCGTTAGGACTAGTGCACCTATCACTCAATAAGGGGAAAGGGATCTAGAGATGCTTGCATAAGAGAAAAACAAAAATGGTGATGGTCACTAGACTATCTAGCTGTTAACATTCTCCTGGAAATCTAGTGGCTTGCATCAGATTCACGGCGAAGTAGGTAAACAGATCATGGTAGTTGGTGTATCTGGATCATAGATCTATCGGATGCCCGGTTCACTTTCCAACCAATTGAGGGGTGTTGAGGGGCTAAAATTATTTTTCTTTTATCTAGGGGTCGATTTACCAGATGTTAGCACCCTTAAATGCAATTACTTATTTTAAGCCATTCTAACGATAGTGTACTGGTCGTTTGGATCACCTTGTACATGGGCCATGGAGTTCAACAAAATGCCCTCTTTTCTCTCTCTTACAGATCTTACACCCCTCGAATTTCTACCGGACCGGTGTTTTTAGCCTTTTGGCTCATAGAATAATAATGGGAAACTTTGTTAGTTTGCCTGATCCCCTCACCCCCTTCCCCATTTCGCCGGGCACCCACCTCTGCTCTGATCTACCCCCCCCCCCCCTCCTTCCCTATTCGCCAAAATTGAACAAGCTTCTTTTAAAATTCTGTGAATTTCAAATGACTGGAATAAAAAAAAAAATATTTTTTCATCAACCGCATCATCAACGTCATCAAAAATGGAAAAATGCAGGTGAACGTGAAATAACTTTAGCTTAGAAAGTACGGGAACTCTTATCAGTGGCAGTTGGTAATGTTTGGTGGGTGCTTGGAAAGTTGGTAGCTCTTAATTTATGACGTCAGTTCATTGATCGCTCGTAGAGCACTCCGTTGTGTCGCCATCTTGTACTTTCAGTGGAAGTTAAAAATATCAATAAGTGTCGTTTTTTTATCCAAAGTCATCCGTCCTTACATTAATTTATCAAGTTTAATTCTTAGTTTTTCAAGTTTACCCATTCGAACGGACCAAGGTGAGTCCTTCCTTCACCTGGTCGTGTCAAATCTTTGACGTCCGCGGACGTTTTTCCTCCGCTGATAATCTACTTGAATCGGGCATTTACGCTTCGATTTGGTTTTATTTGATCAGTTTTCATAGTTTATTCATGTGTGGTTGTTTCTCTGTAGTGCGCGTTACTTGTATGTAGTCGTCCTTTAATATTTTTTCGTAGTTTGGCATTATCTCGTAATTGAAAGTGGTGAAGTTGCCCAAATCGTAGGCTGCCAAAACTGCTCTTGACCTAGGCCTTTGGGTGTCAAGAGAACATCCTAGACCCTTCGAAACGATTGAATTTTGGGAGAGTATACTCTCTTCTGTATTTTGAGACAACGAAGCTTTCCCTGCCGTAAGGGTTTGTAGGTTTCCAGTTCTTTTCTGAAGGGCTCAATGTTGACTTTCTACTGACAGGCATCCTAATGTCAGGAGAAAATCCCAAGCAATTGAGATTGATCCCTCTTACTATTATGAGTTTCTATTCTTCCTAGAAGTTAGTGTAGAATTCTTCAACTTCTTTCATTGAACGGTCCTATTGTGCTCCTTTTGTAACTGATGTAAGAACCAGGATTGATGATTTGATTTAGCTGTTGTTAGTTAGCCTATTCTCTCCGCAGCATTTGCATTAAATTGGCTCAAGTGTTCCCTACTCAGGTAAATGTCAGTTGACCTTTTTTTGTCTTCAAGGATTAAGAGTGTTTGCCTTGTTTATTCTGCAACTGTAAAACCCGCAGACTTCTGCTCTTGTTTGCGCTACTCCCAATAATTCTTTGAGATTGAAACCTCTTAGTAGTGGAGAAGTCCAAGAATTTTCTCCCGAACTTTTCATCCTCACATCAGTCTTTTTTGTACACTCTACTTATCAAGGCTCCTCTTGAATAATTTTGAGATGATGCACCATCATTTTCACTGATTCTTTTCCTTGGAGAGTACTTAAACTGAAATCAGGAGACATCATAAATTGCGCTTGAGAGATTATTGGGTCAAGTATTGCGCAGTGGACATAGTGCCTTCATGTCAGAAGCATCAACTGCTTTGGTGAAGAATAGTTCTGTAACTGACTGATCTTTGCATCTATGACATCTGGAAAGTTGTGCTGAAAGTTAAGTGAAGGCGTAGTATGAATGAAAGAAAGGTGTTATCATATTGCTCCAGCTTCTTAATGTAACAACCTCCTCATTCATTAGTCTGATAAGACTGTAAGAAGATGGAGTTGATATCGAGTTTCCCCAGGCTCTATTGCTGTATGGACTACCTGGCTTTACCTACCTACCGTTTATTCTATTCCTGGTTTGCTCTGCTGAGTTGACTTGAACATAGCTCTGTAATCCTTGGGCAAAGCCCACACAGAAGAGAAGTATTATAGCTTTCAAGAGTAAAAAAAGCACATGAATTGTGTACCAAGGCCTCCTGGGCTCCTAATTAATAGTCTGAAATTAAGCCTTCTAGTGTGGGTCATAACTTGCTTTCTGAATATGTCAGAGATTTCAAAGGTTTCTTGTGCTTGCTTTGGCAATTTGCTGCAATCTGAATGAATTGTATTTGGACCGTGTTCAACAGAAAGGAACCAAGCCACATCAGCTATTGTCAAATTTAATTGGGCAATTCAAGTTTTTCAAGAGAACGTTTGTGTGGATGCCTTTGAAAATTGGAAGTTGCTTCGTACTATGGAAAAATCCACTGAAATTTGCACGAAAATCGGAACAACCAATTTCATGTAAAAAATTTAATTAAATTTGGCAATAGCTGATGTGGCTAGGTTTCTATCCGTTTAACGCGGTCCATGTATCCAAAATCATGAAATAACCTTCAAGATTGTTCATTCTGCAAAATACATATGCACTTGGGTTTTTTATTTTTTTCTTCTTTTTTGTTATATAGTATCTATATTTTGAAATTTATATGGAGCAACAAGTACACCTAAATGAGATGGGATTGGTTTGAAATCAATGCCAATTCATGTCTCTGTGAGGGGAGGGATGTAGAAAGAAAAGGAAACTTTCTACCCATGGACAGGCCTAATTTTAACACAGAAAGGTTTAAAAGTTAAATAATGGATAAATATCGAATTATAGCAATTTTATTCAAGTGTCAAAATGATCTCTCAGTTGTCTCAGGTCAAACGTAATGTAGGAAGAAGAAACAATTTGGGGGGAGCAATTCAATCGAGCTTTTTTTTTTCCCTCCTCCTGATGTATGAGAAGTCAGCAAAGTCAAAACATTTTAGCCTTCTAGAATACGAATTTCATTCTCGGTGTGCAACCAAAACTGACCTACTCTGCCTTTTTGGCTATTTTAGTTCTAACACATGATAAAGTACCAAGCACAAATAGATTAACACTTTCTCTTGGAGAAAGCTCTGCCCATCAGCTAGTGATCCCCTTGTTTGCTGAGCTACCGTATTGGGGAAAACGCTATTTGAACATTTGGATACTGCCAATTTTCTGCTGATAAAAACCAAACCTTCTGGATGATTCACTCATTATTCTCTTAGGTGTTTTCATGAAAGTTTATTTACAGTGTACTCTTAATTTTCCGTAAAGGACTACGCACAAAACACCAAGAAATTTGGCCCCTGCTAAGTTTTTTTATTTTAAGTTCCTTACCGTGTCCTGAATGAGATCAGGTTTATAAGAAAAAAATTGCTTGTTCTCAAGGTATTGATACTTCATTGGAAGGAATTAGAAAATGTCTGAGTGGTCATTCGGCGTTTTTCTCTGGGTTGCCACAGTCAGGGAAACCAGAAAATGTCAGGGAATTTTCAAAGTGCTTTCTGCAAGAGGTTTGATGTTTCGAACAACAAATTTGCCTGAAAACTGTCTGTAATGATGTCTTTAGCACCAACTAGCATATCTTCAATTGTCAGGATATTTCACCCAAATGTGTCAGACAAATGTCAGGGAATTTCATCATCTAAATTCTGTGGCAACCCTGTTTTCTTCAGCGAGGCAGAATTATGCCTACTTGTAGAAAATTCTAATGTATGTATTTTTTTGTTTGTTCATTTACAGAATAGAGGTTCGTTCTAAGGGTACTGTCCAATCTAAATGGTGCCCTGCAGACAGCATGTCTACACTGTCGGGAATCTCGGCCAAGGGGGAGAAAGGAGGCAAGAAATTTCAAACATTAAATATAAATAGATTGCATCTTCCAGCAAAAGGTGATAACATCGAACAGTCGCAGACAAAGAACGTACTCAACCATCGAAATGGCATGCAAGTATTGGGCCGCCTGCCTCAAAAGCGCCGACCTGTGAATTTACCAAGCGAGAAATCCGATCCAACAGCCAGCAATAATTCTCTCAATCTAATCAATCGAAGTGGGTCAGGATGGGTCTCTGGGAAAACAGGCGAGAACTTGCCGAGCTCTCAAGTGCAGTTACAGCAACAGCAACTGCCACAACAACAACTGCAACAATCTGTTACTACATCAACAACAAACGTACCTTCTACCGTTACTCAAACTGCCACAGCTCCTCCCACTTTGACTTCGACACAGCCACGCCAGGTAATTCATTTTGAGATTTCTCTTTTGAGAATCACACCATTGCAGCAAAATTATAACATTTCATACTTTTAACTATTGCAAGTAAAAATATTTATTCATAGCACCTGAAAGTAGTACAGAATTATTCCTCTTTTTATTCCAAGGTTAATCCACAGTTAGCATTCTGTTTGCTATGGTGGGCAATGAACACACACCTCAAACAAATAAGATCAATCTTGTTGACCGCTTTGGTCTGGACAGTCAATGAAAGTGGCCCTCTCAATCTGTGTTTTGCAAAAGAATAGGTTAGAGATGGTATAATATCATTCTCAATGTCGATAATTTGTACTCGCAGGGCTATCCGGCAAAAGTGCACTCGTCTCTAATTCCTGTTTTTCAGGAGGGACAAACCACGGTGAAGTTCTTACCCTGGCACTGCTGCGACGTAGTAAAATTGTTTTAGATGTTCCATACAATCGCTGAGAAGGCTCACAAAAAATTTTTGAGGTATCTCAATGTAGATGCTAATTTAAGGAAAAAAAAGAAGTTATGCCCTTTTTCAAATGTTGCTGGTAGAATACCAACACATTGCACCTAACATTATGACTCTACTTTATTTAGTGTTGGTTGCTAAAAAGTATGACAAAATCTGTTCTTGAATCATATCAGAACATACTGAGTTGTTTGAATTTTGGAGAAATGAGTATTATTGTACATTGCGTAAACTCTTGCTGTTGAAGCTATAATATTGGGTGCAGGAGTATAGATATAACAGCCTCAAAAATTGACTTCATTGGCACACGGGTACATAGTGACTCTGATGCATTCAATTCTTTTGTACTAGCTGTAATTCCAAAAGAATGCTAGTAAGCCCCCTTTTCAGAGTTCCTCTCACGTTTTTGTTTTATTTTTGGTTTTGCAGGTTGGTGTCCTTGGAGAAAAGAAATGGAGTCCAATCGGGGGGAAAGAACCAAATTATCTCACTCAAAACCCAAATTTTCAGCAGGAATTCCCAAAGTTAACAACAGGTGGCGACACATCTGCCCTCTCCACCAAAGCGAACTCTGCAGCGGAGACACAATACGGAACAAGACCAGTTTTACGCCCTCAAACGGAGGGGAGCTGGAGCCAAGGTGGTGCTGGGGGCAGACTAACGGGAGCGGGTGGCAGCCAGAATACCCATGCTCCTGCCCAGGGCCCCCACCAATCACTCTCCGATATGCATGGCATGAGGAACAGCTCGGGCCCTACTGGGGGAACAGGGGCCCAGGTAGGCCAAGCTTCAAGTGTTGCTCCAACATTGGCTGGGCCAGAACCCTTCAAGGCCATGTACCCATCGTTTGTAAGTTCCTTTGTCCTTCCATCTGCTAGTTATGCTATCCCTACACTTTTTCAGAAACTAATTGTTCTCGCTTTAAATGGTTGATAGGTATGAACTGGAAAAAATGTAGTTTTTCTGAAAGAAGGTCAATGATCAAAGCAAAATTTATTTTCATTTTTTCAATTTAAACGAAATAGAGCACAAGCTAAATGTGAAAAATGCCTATTTCAATTGCAATGGTTAAAAAGCTTTGATTGTTTTATTTTCAACAAGGAAAGTTAATGGCATCATTCTTATGCAATTCTGCATAATTTTTCTGCCGATTTTTTTTTTTGGGGGGGGGGGGGGGGGCGTTTGTTTGACAAGACAACTTTGGTGAGAAAATACGTCTATTTCTTTAACTTAAAGGTTTCAGCTTTAACTACAGGGGCAAATACCTACAGCTCGGGTACAATGTCTTTTCTTAAAGGTGAGGTGAAAAAAATTCACTGACAAGTTCGATTGAAACTTCTGGGTAGTTTGCGCTCAACCTTAATAAAACTTGAGCGGAGACTTATAGCTCTAAAATCTAATGTATGAATTTTTTGATTTAAGCACTTGTTGCCTTTTATAATCATGATGTTGCCCAGCAGCACATTAGTAGGAAACTAGCACAGAACTACATAGTTTTGCCAATAGGCTACATCATGGTGTCCAGGACTTAGAAAATTGAGAGTAATCAGGGAATGAAAAGTTTTAGGGGAAATCAGAAAACAATAAAGGAATCTGCTCCAAAAACCAGTCATCCCTCTTTTCACCGTTCGGAAACCATTTTGTTTTCAAAGGCAATCCTCTCTGACTTGGCGCTCTTCTGCTTTATCCGGCGATTATCGTGCATGCTTAGTTATCAACTTGTTGACCCAAGTGAATGGCAAGCTTTCCCCTTGATTGCTTGAGCCGTGGCTGTGACTGCCTTTATTGACCTTAGAATGACTTATTTGAATCTGATACCTATATTTAGAACTCTGGATGAGTGTTGAACTCAACGATGATTATGTTGTTTTTCTCAAGAAAATCCTTGGAAAGTGAGATGAAATTTAGGTTTCTCATCAAGGAAGGAGCTTTTTGAAATCAGAAAATAAGCATGGCCAATTATTCTGGACAACTGGGCTACTAAACTCAAAGATATTATGGGTCAGTTGGCTCTATATAGTAATGCATCAACTTCAACCTTGTAACATCCTCATGTGCTTCTGGCTTTCTAAGACAATGAGGTGGGTTTAATGGTTTCTCCTCTAAACTATTTTTTTTCTTTTTCCGGTGCAGTGTTTTAAAAATGATAAGAACAGCAACTTTTCGGCGCCATTCCCTACATCATATCCCTCTTTGCACTATCCCACCCGCGATTCTCATCGATCAACTGAAGAGCGGTCGAACTCTGCCAGAGAACCTACCCGTGACAGGGATGAGCCGGTCATTGCTCCAAGGCCAGTCATCAGAGAAGAGGACTTACATCGCATGGATGACATTGGCCGCGATGCCAGTTGGGTGACTCAAGATGAACTTGATTACGAGTGAGTAACTTATCTCAGACCCTCAAGTAATTCCCATGTATACCCTTCTTGCTCTCCTTTTCCAGGTGACTTGCTCAAGTGACAGATCAATCCCCCACGGTACCTTATGTAGTCAAGAAAAAAATATTATATACTCTTAACTGGAGGATGAATGTATATTTCTCAGATTCACTTCTGCTGCTACACCAATAATCATCAAATCAAAAATTTTTCTGCAAATTGGATCAGCTTCTGTTTTTGAATGTTTATATGATGATTCATTGATCATGCGTGTCATTTGATTGACTTTTTGCAGTTGGAAATGCGTTCTGCATTTCAAAGACTGAGGAAGTTGAACATGATACAAATACATACTCTGATAAAAATCTTTCAATATTTAGCCATATAGGTCTAAGTTTCTCTTATTCAGTTGAGAGTCATTACACAGTGTCAGAATTACTCAAAGTTGTTTGTTAAATATACCCTAGAAAATGTACTACGAAATAATTTAGTGAGGCAGTGGCTAGGAATTTTTGCAGGGTTGTTGTCTAGTTAGTACTTCACATAGTGTGCCAATAAAAACAATAAAACTAATTAAAAAGTTCAGCAAAACATTTTTAAGGGAAGAAGAAGCTATTCAAAATCTGACAGTCCAGTTAACATCATCAGCGCTTGACAAAAATACTGTTTCATGGGTCTCCCTTTTTGCTGTTTTGAAGCAGATTTCTCTGCTATTAAGGGCTAAAAAAATTATCTGAAAAGTTTCTTAGAAGCCTAATTCACCCTGTACCTTGAACAAATTAATTGAAAGAAAAATAAAAAAAAATAGGTCTAACTGACCCACTACACAATTTGAAAGCATCTTCGATAGTATGTCCACCCTTTGAGAGCCTGGACTGATCCATAATTTTATTGTAATTTTTTTTTTTTTTTTTTTTTTTTTTTTTTTTTTTTTTTTTTTTTTAATTAGGCATCCATATTCAGAAAGGGGAGAATGAAATCAGTCTTAAATAGAGTGCCTGCAGTTTTGCTTTACATGTATTGCACCAGTTAATATATCAAGTGTGTTGCTCCACTTCAGTCCTAATTTTGAAATGATGATTCTCTTTTCATGCGTGTCATTTGATAAATTTTTTGCTGTTATGAATGCGTTTTGCATTTTAAAAACTCGAAAAATCTGTAATGATACATGTTTGGCCTCTGACTAAAATTTGGACTAAGTGTCTCAACCACCTAAATCTTAGATTACGTCATTCACTTCTCTTGGTTTTACTTTAGCTGCTTTTCATTACTACCACTCATTAAAACATCTTAATGCTTGAATTAAGAAGCTCATTTATTTCTTCCTCATGCATAAAATTAATTATTAATGAAAACTTAAGTTATGTCTGGTTTGTGCATTTGCACCTCTAAACACATTTGTTTCACTGGCATGAGTTCTACTGGAAACTTTGTGGACAGTGATGGTCTGTCAGCAGTGGACCACAAGACAAGGTACAAATTTAAGCATTCTCATACATGTCTCTTACTTAAATCATAAATTACTTAAATCAACTCCCAACTAAAGATATGAACGTTTTTATTTTACATTAGTTACGGGACTTTTAATTTGCCTGGTCACAAGAAACGCAATTCTCCACATGAGTCAAATCGCGCCTCACAACAGTTTTGCCAAGCTTTTCAATCAAGCATTGTTCTTCCAGTTTCCTTTTACTACAGTTAAGCGAAAACGTCAAGATTAAGGTTGCCAGATTTTCATATCGCAGAGTTTGCCATGGTAAAGTTTAGTTTGTGATCTGACGAACGTAGACCAATGTGTTTTCATGAGCGGGCGGTTTGAATTCATGCGTCAAGAAACATCAAATATCTCGGTCAGGAGTTAATATCAATAATTTTTGTTGCGTGTATTGCGTTGTACGTCAAATTTGGGTTAAGAAACATGTATCAGAATGCTTAATTCTGTACCTTGTCTAGTGGTCCATTATCATTACAATGAATGTTCCTGTCTCACCATTTTTCATTTCCTTCGTGGAGAGCAATCCCTGCCTCATTTTTATGCCTATCATTATCATTGGGTGACCCAACTTGAATGCGACAAAATGAAGGATCATTCTCAATGAAAAATTAAGCTCCTCTCCTCTGTAAACTCTTTTATGTAGTAGGTTGCTAACTATCATTATCTCTTATCCTTTTCTAGGCAAAAATTGGCTTTTAGCGATGAAGAAGAGGAACCAAAGTTGATCACTAAAAGTTCTAGTTTATCGAATTCGCAGTCTAATTTACAGTCCGACTCTCATAACCGTAATGCCTGGCAAAACCGTTCTTCGACTGAATTCAGCAGAATTTCTTTGCAGCCGAAACCTCAGTCTCAGGTATGGATTTTATTCCTTAAAGTTTGAACAGGTTCTCTTGATGCCAGAATCAGCTCATATGGGATAGGAACAATCAAGAGGCTAGTGATATGGCTTAAGAAACCACTTAGATTGCTGCAACTGAACAATGTTTCTTGTTCCAGAACCCAGTAACACAGAGTTTATAACAATATCATTCCTTAGAATTAACCCGTGTGCCTACTACAGTAAGACCTCTAATCATCGGATCGCGATCTAACAGATTCCACGATTTAACGGATCGATCCCCCGGCCGCTTCAGCAGGACCGACTAGCGCGATTTAACGGATTCAGCCTCCGGTGAAATCCGATAAATCGAGTGCTTACCGTAGCTTTTTTTGCCCGCCCAATATATGAACAATGAGGGGGGCAACAGAATACAGATAAGTGATCTTTAGAACAATATCCTTAGAGCCATCTATTGATCAAGCAGATGAACACAACCAAAACAATAGCCCAACAACCGTGTTGAGCTACCTTGACTATTCACAGTTGTCCTGGAACAGTGCTGATGAGTATAATCATCTTAGTACGTGACTGAGCTAGACTGTCTTTACTTGTTCTGTTCATCTGTTCATTAATACTCAATAAAGGAAAAACGAAATTTTTATTCTTTGAAAGTTTGGGATAAAAGGTTTGCCTGCATTAAAATCGGAATGATTTTAGTATGCTGTTTTTTGGATCTTATTCTCCGCTTGATTTCCTGTTAGCTCCCGAAAGTGTTGGTTTTCGTGTTTAATATCATAGGTAGCAATTAAGCTATTTGAAAAAGTCTAGATTACATGTTGACTGGGGAGTGTTGGTGAATGTTGTGATGATACAGGATTTTTTTGTGATTAAGTTAAGCAAATTTTTTTGTTACATATACCTGAAAGAGGAATGCTCCAAATCTAAATTACAATTAAATAAAATCAATTCTAGAATCTCAAGTTTACAGCCATATTGCAACATTTTATGTGGCAAATACTTGATGAACAGCGAAGTCAGGTTTTGCTTGCCATCATGTAGAAAATACGCTTGTTGATCAAGCCGCAAAGTAAATAGCCTTTTTTTGGCCATCAGGATGGTTAAGTTCAGCATATGAAGTTCGAGGAAAACTATCCATTGGTTAATAGAAAGTCAAGGAGTGAAAAAAGTAATGTGGCTGCTAACCCTATTTATAATCAGTTTAAGTCAAAATAATTAAATTGTAATATTCATTTTCAGGTTGGGCGCGAAAATAATGAAGATGATAGTTATCGCCGCAGACAACATAATGAAATAGACAGCATCGTTGAAAGAGCTAATAAACGTAAGGAAGAAGAGGAACGTGCATATGAAGAAAGGAGGCGCTCTAAACTTTCAGATAAATCTAGCCTCAGTGTAAGTAAACTAGGATGTTAAGTTTGTTTTGCCTCTTCATGTGGTAGGGTGTCTAGCGATGGGAAAAGTCAGTAAAATTGAGGGAAACATCAAGAAATCCGCTAAAATTTGGCATGCCAGGGAATGAGTCAATTAAGTCATTTTTTTTATTGTTATTCAAAAGTGGTAAGTGGCAGAAGCTTACAGTTTTTTTTCCTCATTTTTTTGATGACAGCAAACAGGAGAAAAGTTTATTTGAAAGTGCCAAAAATTACGGTGGCCTAAAACAGCGTTTGAACCGCACACTCGTAGGTTTTGAATGTAAACGTCACAATCAATATTGCGGCAGAATGCGTAGTGGAAGAATACTCGGCGGCGACGTTGTCCCAGCAGCTGATGGTCTAATTTAACAGCTGGGCACAAAACAACGACTAAGCTTACATTTCACTCTTTCATGCATCCTAGCGAGAGCATTAATTAGTTATTAATGTCTTTGCACAAAGTAATTTCAACTCACGTTATCACAATACAATAACAGAGCACAGAGTTCTCTTAACCTCAAATGCAAAATCGAGATGTCAACAATGATAGTGTGCTGGTAGTAAGCAGGTTGGCTTTGCCGCCATCTGCTATCTATGTCGCAAAGATTCACGGCGGTCGGTTCAAACATGTTTCCGAGGACCCCTAAAAGGAAGTATTATGTCTCTGCACAGACAATTTTTCGTGAAATTTTAACGTGTGCTTCGTTCTTCTTGTACCAAAAACAGTAAGATTCAACTATTTGCAGGCAAATTCCTCCCAAGCTTAACTGACTACCTTTTTTTTGCAAGCTGTTTTCGTGACAAGGAAATTGAAAAACATGGATTTTTCGTAAAAATTTTTTTGTTAAAAATTGATGATGAATAATGGTTACCAAAATTTCCGCTGATGAAACAAGTTTAGGCACCATATATTTTTCTTTATTTATTACACAGTTGAAAAATTTGGAATATTCTCCCCTTTTGACAGGGAATTATAAATGTTTTTCCGGTTTTTGGCTATTTTTGTAAGGGATGTGTCAGGGAATTTTATTTTTAAAAATTGCTAGACACTGTGTGTAGACCTGTGTGAGTCTTCCATGTTTGCATCATTCATGAGCGGAGTCTCTAACCTCCCCTTAAATAGTCCAATTTTTTAAAACTAAGTACATTTCAGAAGCCTAGTATCTATATCTGACAAGTCAGTGTGAAATGCAACTTTTTTCAAAACTGATATGTGCTCAAGTGCAGGGTACTTATTTTTTACACAGGAGCTTTCCTGCCGAAAATGAACAACATTTATCACGTGTCATTGAAAGGAGGGCGCATGCATTTTTTTCTTCAATATAAGCTGGGTCTTGCCATCCTATGTTTTTTTGTGTGCACCACACCCCTCCAGTTCAAATCATGAGTTTTCATGTGAAATTGCGGCAAATATATTACATTTAGAGCTGAATCTCCCAGACATTGCCGCAGTTACAGTTTTTAAAATGAGAATGCCAAGATTTCTCTGCATCAGTTTTGGCTTTGGTAGTCTTTTAACTGCCAAATTACAAAATTACTGGAGAAAGAAGATTCATTTAAGCTTCACTGTAAGTGTAATTTATTCCTCTATCCACAGAAGCTTTTTCCGTATTACTCTGATCACTGTGAAAGAGCTGTATTCATTTGTATTTAATTCAGTCATCCTGTTTTCTCTTATTTTAGTCCAATGAGGGAAAGGAGAATGTCCCCAACGATGTTAACAGCATGTCCAGCTCACGCCAGGTTATCGACCACAAAGATGACGCAGTTGCTACCTCCGGAAAGATGTCGACTAATCAAACTGTAACGGTTGGAAATCAACCAGTCGTCAAGGATGGCAATGATTTTAGGCAACTGACTCAGCTGGGTGACAAGGCCAGTTTCATCCATAAGGATCGTGATCTTCGCAATGATCGTGGGCCTGATGGTCAATCTCATGCTCGCAACTTCACAAGGAATAATGAGCTCCCTCCGCGCTTCCAACAGAAACAAGGCAGCAGCGTTTCTCAAAAACCAAGCAGCAATTCGTACTATCAAAGATCCGAGCAGCGCTGGCAACCTCCTCAACATAATTTCCAAAGTAAGTGACTGTTCTTTCCTGCAGAATTTTACATGTTTGAAAGGAACAATGGGCCTGGTTAAGAGTTAAGTGCCACAAATTATTTGTTTGAGGAAAACATGTCAAAAGTTAAAAAATTACTGGTCAGCCCTTGATAGGAATGAACTTTAAACCCGTTTACAATCTTGTCACAAATGCAGGGGTGCCAAATTTTCCAAGCTTCCTTGTTTTCATGTCTCCGCCTGTTGGCTTTCCACAATTTCTCATTGGTTTTTCACAAAATTCCCCACCAATTTCAAAGAGAGGACCTTTTTCCTCTTCTTTCCTTCGATTATTGACTTCTGACCCTTAAAAATTTTTCCACATTTTCACACGCCCAAGCAGCTGTGTAAAGCTGAACACAATCCTAGCAACATGCGGATACTCTATGTTTCTTTTTTCCAAATGTAATCCAATTATATGGTCCATTTTCCTGCGGATGGTCCCAATTTAGATGGAGTTTGAAAATATTGGTACCTTTTTAAGCTTCCTACATTATTTTCTGATATGCCGAAGAGCAGCTGTAAATGGAATATTATCTGTCTTGTTTCAGACAAACCAGGTAGCATCAACATGAGCCTGAACCGTAGGCATAGAAATGACAGTGATCTATCAGACCGTTCGCGTGATGATGACCGCCGAGATCTGAAAGATCGTGAGAGTAGATTTCGCAACGGTCCTTCGCGGGATGGCAGGTTTGTGGATGATTTCAGAGGAGGCTTTAGTCGTGACATCGGTCGCGACATTCGCGATAGTCGTGATTTGCGCGACAGAGACAGAGATCCACGTGACAACCGTGATCTGAGAGATTTGCGGGACAGAGATCTCCGTGACATTCGCGATAGGGACTTGCGGGAGAGTCGAGACAGCCGTGAGAGCCGCGATAGCCGTGACGGTCGCGACCATGACTACGACTACGATCATAAAATGTAAGTTTTAGTTCATTGTGGATTTCCTAATTATCTATTATTTTTCTCCATTTTTGTTGGTATCAGAGATCTCTCATTTGAATTTCCTCTCATCAGATATTACCACAGTATTTCACCTTATTATGTTGTCCTAACAGAACTGGTGTTCATAGTTTAGACGTATACTTAAAATGCACAAGAAAGCTTTTTTCTTTCCAACCAATTTTTACACTTATAAATACTTGATTAATAAGGAATTGGAACACTATACATGAGTTTATTAAAGGCACTAGAGTACATTATGAAGGATAACAAACTCATAAAGGGTTCAAGCACCTACTCTGACGCAGTGACAACAAACCGCAGGGCATTTGCTTCCATTGAGTTTGATTTGTGAAGAAAATGTGTTGATAATCAGAAAATTTTTTGTAATGCCTGGTTTTTTCATATGCATGTACAAAAGCTTAGTAGGAGTATCCTCTTGGACATGTTTCTAAATTTTCCATTGTAACCAGTGGCATTTTGCACCCTTATCATTAAATTTTCCAGGCTTGTTCAAGAACAACAAGAACTTGAAAGCTAGTTTTTAATGTAGTGAAGAAGTCACAAAGTCAACAGAGATAATGATTTACAGTTTGAGTAAGTTTTGTTGCTCAGCTTATTATTCCCCAATAATATGGAATAGGAGTTGAACACAGAGTTACAAAAGATGCATTATCTTAAATATGCAGCCATAAAAACAACATCCTCCCTCTCCGCAAGAAAAATCATCTCTGTAATAAAGCTTTCAAATTTATTTCCAGGAATCGTGATGTTGATTATGACTCCTATGACCGTCCCCTAGAGCGAGATCGTGATGTTTCCAGAGAATTTGACTCTCTTAATAAGTACGCTGATGACCGCAAAGAGTACCCCAGGCAATACGTGAGTTCTTATTTTTTTCATTCCTTTGTCATTATTAACAATTCCTAATCTTCTTGCGATTCCTCTTCTTGCATTCACTCTCCTTTTTTTTCTCTTTGGTTTCTTCTCACACCTTTTGTGTCGGAAGAAATTCCACCAATTAAATAAGTGTAATTACAATATCTATTATTTTATACACATTGAAATGGTCTTAGCTGAATTTTTTTCATGCTGTGTTTCACTAATTAAATTTATGAGGTTTTTGATTTTTTAAGTGGTTCTTGAAAGTTTACCAACTCATAAATAATTTTTTGATAGAAGGGTAAATGAAAAATGCATTCCAAAGTTCAAAACACCAATCTATGAAACTTTCAACTTTCAACCTATTTCTTGAAAAATATGTAGGGTTTTAGATATTTCTGTCAAACATTATTCGCCAATCCACAAGTATCTTATCGACAAATTGCTGTTAAACTGCCTGCATAAAATAAGGTGCCACATATCTCTTCAAAATCTTATCCTCCCAATATTTTCGAAGTCTCCTTTTTCTTCTTTTTTCACTATTACATCTATAATCTAAGATAAAATATTGTAAAGACTAAATTGAAACATTATCAGAAATCATTTGCTAGATTTATTATTTTGATTCTGTCTGCACAAATTTGCAACTCAGTTTGAACATAGTTTAATAATTATTAAAAGATTATTCATCCTATACTTCAATTGTCAGATGGAATCGTGAAAGAAAAGTATGTAATGGTCAGAAATTATCAGAGAAACTGGCAAATGGGAACAGACCATTGATCAAAAGGGAGGTGGCACAGATTGAACTTCATTAAGCAGGGGGACTAGTGGAAGGCACTCTTCAGGAGAAAATGAGGTGGGGGGGGGGATCTCAACCCCCTCTCTCCTGAGTGGTTGTAAGGCTCACAATTGCCTGAGCCAATTCAGACTAGAGGGATCAATTTCTAAATCAGTGTCCGCAGCTTAGAAGGATTTTATGTTCCAGGATCGGTATGATGACAGAGAAAACAGTCGGAGCAGTAACTGTGATTGGAGAGAAAGGAGCCATAGCCCTGATCGTGACGAAAAGTGGAACGAAAGGGGCGAGAGAGATCGTGATCGAGAGCGGGAGAATGAGCGAGAAAGAGAAAGAGAGCGAGAACGTGAAAGGGAGCGGGAACGTGAAAGAGAGCGTGAACGCTACCGTGAGAGAGAGCGGGAACGAGAAAAGGAAAAAGAAAGAGACATTGATGATAAAAGAGAAGAATGTCCGCCTCCTTCTAGACCCGACTCAAGGGACAGTCGGATGTCTCGCGACTCAAGGGGCTCCCACGATGAAAAGTAAGTTCCCGAATTATAATTTTGTGTCCAAAAATTCCCAAGGTTTTTCACCTGTGAGTAATCAAAGCTTTAAATGGTGCTCAAAGATCATCTATTTTGCCACAGCCCAAAGCAACAACTTGCACATCGGCAATACTCGCTAATATGTACCAAAGTCATGTTTCAAGATATGATTTTGGTTTTCAGTCAGCATTTAATCTGAAAATTAATTCATCCTGTGAGAGCTCAATTAAAGCTCCCACTGAAACCATTTCATTTGAGTCATCCTCTTTCACTAAAAATTGCCATTATTTTATTCTATTATGATCTTAAAACAAAATACTTCTGGGTAAATGCAACTAGCATAGAAGTTGACAAAGGTAGATCTCAATACTAACTTGTGACTTCATAACCTTAAACCAGATTCACCGAATAACAAGTATTACAGTGTTGTAAGTGAGGGCTGAGAAGCTTGGAGAGAAAATTAAGGAATTATTTGAGAATTACAGAATTTCCATTAAAAGTTTCAGACCTTCTCTGTAAATCCTATTAGATAGAGTTCTTAATTGAATGGGGACGTGCGAAAATCGCTAATGTCCGATTTTCCAGTTTGCAGTTTTTTTGAGTTGATAATACTTTTCGGACTTGGATGCAACCATGAAAGTGACATTAATACTCGTCCCCGAGTTACCTCAATCCCAAAACGAGTCCTTTCATCACTTTTATGGTTGTATCAACTCTTTTAAAGGGTTGTCAACTCCAAGAAACTGGAGACTGGAAAAATGGACCTTAGTGGTCTTCGCACATCCCGATTCACTTAACTGCAGTATAACCTTAATATTATGAAGATTACCATTAGTCCTGTCAAAATTCCTCTTGTATTTTTCTTTCAACTTTATGTTGCGACATTCCTTAATTCAATATAACAGTGAGCTTGTTGTCTAGCAACAGAAGAAAAAGCCTTGTTTTGTGTAAAACTTCAGGATTTTTCCAGATCCTATCTCCTGTTTGTGATGTTGGGATTTGGATGCGGTACTGTCACTTGTATTAAATTGCATGTGTTAGGCGTCAGGGAGATACTGACCTATAACCATGAATCGCAACAAACAAACGGTTGTTTTGCTTGGAACACAGCAAAAATTTGTAATGCCGAGAGATGAAAGTATCATCCTCTGAAAGTTTCCAGCAGTCCTCCTGTGCTCATCAACCGAGAAAAACTCTTGGTTGTTAAAATGATGCTATTTCAGAATTAAAAGGAAGAAATGTAAGGCTTGATTCTTGAAACATGGTTGTGCACAAACAGCTAGCTCCATAAGTTTTCTGGGAAATAAGTCATAGGGTTGATTCAAAAGTCTCTCAAAGGGAAAAAAGGTTCCAAGAGATTTGTTTAAATAGATAATGTAAATTTTCAAAAGTTATGTATGACACATGAGTGATGAAAGTGTATGGCTGGCATAGTTGTAACTCCTTAACAATGGCCAGCGGAAGGTGGTAACCTGCTATCCCATATTTTCCTCACAAATGTCACTACCTTCTGCCTTCTTCATATTAGCACAAGGTGCCCTGGAGGTTGTTTTCACAGGAATTGACTTAATCTGTCTCTGTCATGAAGTAACTAAAATTTTGAATGTGTTTTATTGCAGATTGAGCTTTGAACCTGTTCTGAACCGTGATCGTGACTATTCAGAGATGGGTTTTGATCAAGAAGATCATCAAAGGGAACGTAAGGTGTCTTACCCGATGAGAGATCGAGAGTTTCAGCGGGAAGAAAAACATTACGGCCAATCATGGCACTTGCCAGGCCCAATCACCAAGGATCGACTTGCCTCCTCAGAAATGAAAGCTGACACAAAGCGAAATTTAACGCAACTTGGAAGCCGATCCGACAAAAAGATGCCATTGAGCATGCAGGTAAGAACTCCTCTTACTCTCAAAAAAGCAACATGAGTTCTATTGCTGGAGGGCTCCTCCTAAAATGTCTTACTCTTTTGGCAGAATAGTACAGAGGCACATAATTTTGTGACACGCAGTTCGAAAGAGAAGAGAGTCGGAAGAACTAATTCTTATCAGATCAGTAATTGAATGTCCCTTACAAAATTGCCCATCTTTTTGTGTAAAAGCACAAAGAAAACGAATAAAGGCTCTCACTTGAATTTTGATAATCTGGGATAATAATGAGTCTTTTAAAATGAGGAGACTAGCACTGGTATGAGGTAATTGACAGAACTTTATTTCATCTATTGAATTTTTCTGCAAGAAACAAAGTCAGCAATTTAGTGAATAGCTTTACAGGCATTGTAAGATTGAGAGGACTGCTGCATGGGGCCGGGGCCTGCGCTGCCATTATGTTTTTATTGTTTAACTGCCTATTTAGTATGCTCCAAGAAGTCTGACTCATTTTGGCGGAAAATTGTTGGTCACTCGGTATTTTTTTCTGTTTCAATTGCCCATATTTCAATAATTTGTTTGATATCTGGACTCTTGGCGCTGAACTCTTTAACTACCCTGTTGTTACTTTCACCAACAGTCGCACCAGGAACGTAAAATTTCGAACAAATCTGAGGCGTGGAACCGTGATGCAGCTAATGATGGTCACAATGATAGTGCTTCTTTGATAATGAACACCAAGTCTGAGGAAATGATCTTCTCTGCTTCCTCACCTCCTGATGCCTCGAAGGATCATGGTGAATCTTGGGCTGATGCAGAGGAAGAAATCCGAAAGGAGACTGACAGCAAAAACAAGCAAGGTAGGTGTCATTAAAAGCTAATTTTTCTAGTTTTCTTTTTTCCATGATGAAAGGGTTAATCCCTACGGTTTTCATACTATTTTTCCCCTCTCATCAAGCTGTTCCGTCGTATTTTAGCATTCGTTAACTGAAAAAAAGGTGAGTAGCTGAGGGCTTATGGCGGTCTGGAAAACCGGGAAAGTCAGGGAATTTGTGACGACTGGAAAAAGTCGGAGAATTCGTGCGGAAAGTCAGAATCACTAGAACACGTCACTGATCCTCCAGCTATTCACTCTTTCTAGTCATTTTTAAGGTTTGCCATATTTCAACCAGCTACTCAAAGCCTTTTTCCATAATTTCATCTCTGAACAAAGAAATTTTGTCCTAAGTTCAGCGAAAGCCAGCATTTTTTTTTTTTTTTTTTTTTTTTTTTTTTTTTTAACAAAAAGTGGCAGGTTTGTTCAAAGGTCAGGGAAAGTCAGGGAATTAGAAAATTTTTGAGTCTTGAAAAAGCTGAACAGTCAAGGAAAGTCAAAGAATTTGAAGATGAAAAATCTTGGCAACCCTGTTAGCTCCATTTTTGCATCAATTCTTCCACAGCAAGGAGAGGCATGAGCAGTGTAGCCCATCTCGAAATATAGTTAACAATTCGCGTTACCAGCACTAATTCAGGTAAACATGGGTTGTCAAGTATGAGCCAGCAGCTAGTAAAAGGTACTTCTCCTCTCTAATTCTTAATTCCCCAATGTTTGAAATTATTTGCGGTCATTCCAAGCTTACAAGTTCTTAATTCTAGTATTAGTTGGAGGTTAACAGCACCTCTCTATCCCCTTGTCACCCTGTCCACGGACTCGTATCCTTCTTAATTGAAGGTTTAAAAGTTTATTTGTTCCTTGATGTTGTATCTGCGGTCAACTCATGAATATTATGAATTACTGTTCGTGTTCTCTCATAGTTGTAAATAGGCTGAAATATTTACTTGGAATTATTTGAATCACCCTTTTTCCTCTTCAGTCCTCATGTTCCCAGCCCTTCCTTTTTACAATTCGTTAATGGTGCTTGGATACTGTAGCTATTTATAATTCACTAATTTGCATTTGCTTCCTCATTATATGTAATGTTATGAGAAGGAACTCTGCGTTTGCGCAAGGACGAATCGTTGTCCTTTCCCCCCCTCACTTATTGAATCTGCCATGTAAATCAAAAAAAGTTTAAAGAAAAAAAATCAAGATCTGCATAAATACCTAGTTTTTCCAACCATCATCAGTGGTCTTTACGCCTCGGGAAAACATGGTGGATGTCAGTTGCCTGTATCGATGAATACTATGTCGCTTTCACCTTAGCCTCATCCAACAATAATGAATATAATGTGTACTGCTTGCTTTCTGTGCATTTTCGATGAGATGAAAGTCAAAAAGATGTATTCAGTTGCAGTGGTGTTCCAGGGCTGACTCTTGCGCAAATGCAGTTGGTGGAAGGTTATAGCTTTAATTGTTTGTTTTATTAATACTAGTGTGACTTTAAAATCATTCTATTCAATGTTATGTGGAGTGAAATACTGCTTGAAGACTTACCAGAAACTGCCTCTATCATTCAAATCTGATACACGTGATTCATTCTTGGTTTATCATGTGTATCTTAGAAATACAGCGATAACAGAACTACCAACAACTAAGTTCAAACAGTTTGTAGTTAGATGGGATTTCTAAGATTTGGTTTATACTGTGGAATTTAGAATTTTAATAATAAGGAATGTGCCTCATAAAGTACCAACTTGAAAAGTTCTCATTGATTTGATTCATTTAACTGTGCATCATGAGCCTCTCAAGTTGGCTTCTTATTATATTTTGCTGCTCATTTGTGATTAGAGTGAAAGTACTTTCAAATCTATCCATTTTAAAGTCAATTTTGGCATTGATCTAGGAAAACATCACCTTGCTGTAATTTTATTAAATCTCGATTTAAGTTCAAAAACTGCTGTGAATTGATTTTGAAAACCAAGGTCAATTATAACCAACTTGTATCTGAATCAATCCATCTGATCTACTCAATTGATCAGTCAAGTAGAATTTGTTGGTTTGTCATGCCAAAGTGCTCTGCTTTCAGAATAAATGGAAATTTGTTTATGTTAGCTCAAATCATAAGTCATCAACACAAGCAGAATGAATAATAAGAATGACACATTCTTGTCATAACAGTAGTAGGGTGGCCCTTAATTTTGAGTTATCGGAAATTTAAATTGGGGAACCCTGCAAATGGAACCATTTGAAGAGAAAATATCAGAAAAATAGTATACATGAGGGAAAAAAGATTTTTAAACGCACCTCAAAGAGCCTTAAGTTGCGAGCATGGCAAGCGAAGATGCGTTTTCCCGTCATTTTGCGAATTTATTTCCCCCCTTTAAAATGTTGCTACAGCTCTGAAATTTTTGGAGGTAACTTACTTTTCAGAGTCAACAAAAAAAATTACCTAATTCACCTCACCCATTTTAAAACGCCTCTTTCCCCCCTTCTAATTGGCCACATCGTGCGATTTTGTCGTTCATTTGAAACACTCTCCCGGCACGGCTTGCCTGAACGAGTTTAAAGTTTTTGAAAAGTCAACAAACTCTTCAGATTCTAGAAGTAGAGTATCTACTGAGTCATCTAAGCCAAAAATACAACAATTCTGTTCAGCTGCTGGAGAACAGTGGGTTTAATGGTATTTCAGGACTAAAATAGGCAAATTACCTGTATAAAGTTCCATTATATCATTGACAAGCAATTTCCTTGATAGTTATAATGCCTAAGTTTCTTAGATATGGTTGTTTAAAGTATTTGAACACTATTCCCACCAATCATAGGCAAACGGTAAATTTTGGAGGCCTAGAACTATCCCTCAGAGTGGAAAATTGCCACTAAGCTCTCCAAAAAATTTCCGGCTTTTCAGGCAGCCGATTTGGCCGTCGAAAGGAGTTTGAAATGGAAGCTGATAATGACCTAAAGCTCAGAGAAAAATTTCAAGATAAGCCTAGGAACGGTTTCCGAGTTACCGAGGGGGGGAGGGTAGCAATGGAACCAAAATCCCATCTAATATTTGCCATTGTCTTGTTGAATTAATGTTGCCATGGGCTTTTAGTCTTTGTACAAATATGTTCAGCATATTGATACCTCACTGTTTTTACACGCAGAATTGAAATTTTACGTCAAGGAGTCGATGTATTGATTTTTCCGATCCTTTACATTTTAATATCTCTAACATAAATCGATAATAGCGATTTTCAATCACAAAAAACCACCAATGTTCAGTGTAAAATTGATACAATGAATGGTTGCATCAACTCCTCAATGTAAAATTTCAATTCTACGTTTAAAAATAGCAAAGTATTGGCATGCCTAACATATTCGTACAACGACTAGAAGCCCATGGCAACATTAATTCACCAAGAAATTGGCAAATATTAGATGGGATTTTGGTTCCATTGCCGCCTCCCCCCCTTCCCCTCACGGTAACTCAGAAACCGTTCCTCCGCTCATCTTGAAATTTTTCTCTGAGCTGTAGGTCATTATAAGCTTCTATTTCAAACGCATTGACTGACCAAGCTGTAACTTTTCTTAATAAAACCTGTGCTAGGGTGAAGAGGAAGAAACTAATTGCTGAGGATCAATTACAACAAGTGAACGGAAAGTGGAAGAATTTCAAGTTCTCATACTGAACTGTCCGCTATTTAGGTGTTTCTGGGCAAGGACTAAACCAGTGGCCGATCATAAATTGAAATAGGGGAAGAAATCCTGAAAGAATTTACACTTTTTATCGCGTTTAAACATTGTGTGTAACTAAATCGGGCTGTTTTTTGTGATGTCTCATTTCTGTTACTCTGTCAGATCTTTTCCTGGGGTTTTTAATTTCAGTAATAAGAAAATTTGATTTTATGTTCTCTGGAAAACTCATCAATAGTGGTAGTTCTTCCTTGATTGCACTTTTAAAAAAAAGAAAAATAGATCAGATCCTTTAAATGTGTGCGTAGCAACATTTTAGGTGGGTGAAGCATAATGCCAAATCAACGGAAGTGGAGAGTTTGATAAAATCCACAAGTTTTGTCGATTTCAGAACCATCCTCCGCCCCCCCCCTTTTTTTTAAATTATAGATACATTGGCTCCCCTTTATTCTTTGTTTAATAATTCTATGAATTTTGAAAAATTGACATTGCGGCAAAGTTTTCCTCTCTATTTTTCTCTTTCCTCTTCTCTTTGTTTTAGATTTGAAGAATGAAAAAACAGGCTTTGAATCTAAAATGGTGAAAGATGAGCTTTTGCAAGAGAAGACGGATGAGAAGAAACATAAAGAATCAGAAAACGAAGAAAGGCATGATGGTAGGCTTGATAATGAGCATGAAAAGCACGATAGAGCTAATGACAGACATGATGAGAAACAAGATGATAGGAGAAATAGAGATGGGTCTCGACAAGCTTGGGGTGGCAGTGGTTACTCGGCTTACCGCGGCAGTTGGGGTAGCGGAATGCGAGGTGAACGATCGCTTCCGAGAGGTAGTAGAGGTGGCCAGTCAGGCCGACACCAAGTGTCCAGAACCCGCAACAACCAAGACTGGGGCCGCTACGACTCTGGTGTATCGAATGAAGATATTTCTGCCTCATCTGAGTCCATCAAAGAAGATCGACGAAGTGAAAAGAGGTAAGTTAATGGCCTATTAAAGTATTATGTATTCCAAAGATTCTCTTATTATCTGTCCAATAAAAATTTAGGGCTGGGCGAACATTTGAAAATCTTGAACTTTCGAATTTCAAACTTATGAACTTTTTCAAACAAATGGTTGTAAGTTGGAAAAATTCGCAAAATATCTCATGGGAATGCTTTACCACCAGATCTCTTATAACCTCAACGGTGCAAGAGGCACTGTGATGACAGGAACCTAACTCGAGGAAGGGCCGGAAATTTGAGCAATATAGTTGCAGTTCAATAATTGTATTCATTAGACACTAATTTAAACATCATAAAAAATTTTTGCTTTCAGTTGAATAACGAAGATGTGGTTCTGAACAAAAATAGGAAAAACTATTTTCTATTCTATTCAAATTTTGAATCTTTCTGTTAGGCGCTTCAAGGCCAAAAAATATTTGCCCAGCCCTATCCAAATTGCAATAAAAGTTTATCTTACAAGAACACAAAAGCGCATGTCCCCTCAGCAAAAAATAAACAAAAAAAGTGAAATCAAAAACCTTCTCAGCTCATCAGCTCAGCTCAGAATTTATTGTCTAGATTTCAATTGCTCTAATTTTGGACTCCTACGCTTTAGAATAAAGGGGGTGTGATGATAGTATGTAACTTCCCATTTTTTTCTCGTTTTGTTTTATGCATGCTGAGGGTTGCTGTTTTGATTGGCTGGCCGTTTACTTTTTAGGTACTGTTGCATTAGCACTGTACCCGCAGCATTCAGCGCTCATGACTAATTGATTAAATGTGCGGTTTTGTGAAAAAACCTTAAGAGCTTGTTATATATCCTGAATCATTATTGCAACACTAATTACGAACTAAACTGAATCCAAACTAATATTTTAAAGACCCACTAAAGACTTAAAAAAAAACTCACACTTGTAATCATTATTGATAGTGTCAAAGTTTCATTAATTTGTCTAGATATGAGTGGTCTGTTATTAAATTGAGATTTTCTGTAGGCAGGAGATTTTTTAGTTATGCACTAAAATATGAAATTAGAAAAAAATGTATCAAGGTTATCCCTTTTTCTCTAACCCAAATAACAGTCAATGTTAAAAGTTGACTCAATGCAATTGTATTGCAGCTTTTTTAATTCTCGATTCAAAAATATTTATAGGTATACTGTGCCAAAAAGCCTCAGTGCTTCCATCAGCGCAAGTTTGAAAACTAATACATTTTGATCTGCAGTAAGATAGGGCATGGAAGCAGGCTTATAGGATTCCCTCACAATTGTTTCCCCAATAGCCCTAAATTCTAAAAACCCTAAATTCTCATAATGATATCTGGTTTTGAGTAAGTGTTTATAGGCTCATCTTAAATTTCTTAATTCTTTGTTTTGATAGGCCTACAAAATCTGCTCCCAGAAAAAGTGAAAAAGAAGAAAGGAATCGTGATACTCGTCGATCAGATGAAAAAGGAAATTATCCTCCATCAGAAGTTCGTCGGCATGATAACCGCGATAGGATGGGTTTTCGAAATGATAACTTCCTTGGACGTGACATGCCAAGGAGAGGTCGTGGAGGAAGTTTCCGCCAGTCGAGTGGCACCGGCAGTCGAAGAATAGACAGTTACGGTCCCGTGCAAGGAAAAAGCTCCTTTGGAAGCCAACAGTCTCAATCAAATGAGGAAACTGATAGAAAGTCGCATGGTGACGAGAAAGAAGCTCTTAAAGATTCACCAAAGAATCAAGAAGTTGCAAATGATGACAAATCTAAACAAAAACAAGTACTGTCAGCTTCTAATTCAGGTAGGAACTAATTAATTTTAATGACACCATTAGCATGATTTTCTTTTAGCTCTTTTAGCTTGCCAAATTCTGCATGATTAATAATGTGTTACCCTTATACTTTTCTATTTTCCTTTATCTTGCTAGCACCAAATTATTATTGAACCTGTTTTTGTTATTTTTTGATATTTTGTTACTCATTTTTTTGGAAATACACTTTTGTCAGAACCGTTGATTTTTGTGTAATTTATTTAACTCCTGTATCAATATTATTTTTTATCCAGTTTGAAACCTCACAGTAGAAATCCAGTTTTACAAGTTGAGCAAATATTGGTTGTTATTATCATGTATCATCCCTTTGAGATAATCAATACCATCAATAATTAGATTTTCAATTGAGCAGAAGTATGTCAATAAAGCCAGAAGGTATGATCAGGAGTATAAAAACCTGATGAAACAGTTCATTAATCCAACTGTTTCGCAAATTTGACTTAATTTTTCTTGAAGTTGGTTTTGATAGTTAATTGTGTTTATATCATCTATGAGTTTTTTTTGCCTAACTTCACCAACCATTTTTTACTCTCTCATAACTGTTGTCGCTAGGAACCATTTATTTTAATTAGTTTTTTATTTATTTTCTGTACCGATTTTTTCTCTGTGTCTTACTTTCTCGCCAATGCTTTGCTCCTCCCTTTGTAACTTCTTAGAAATTAAGCGTATGTAAAGAAAAAATTGTAAGGCCTAGAATACCTCAACTGTTAATTTTCCTCTTAACCTCCCTACTCCTTAAATTTCTGTTACAAGTTTGCTCACCTATGCTGCTTAGCTTATCCTGTTTGTTTGGTTTTTCTTCTGTTTAAATGCTTTTTTTTTCTCTCCTCCTCCTCCTCCTCCTCCTCCTCCTCCTCCTCCTCCCCCCCCCCCCAAAAAAAAATCCACCACCGTTTACTCCTTTTTACATGAAATTTTCTTATGGTTTTCCTTACATGTCAAATAGATTGTACAAATGATAAGTGAATAGCAACTAAATTAATTTTTTTGCAACTTAGTTAATATCCCTCCCTGAATCCATCCTTTGACCTCTTCCTCCTCATTATTTCAGATGATGATTATTGTAAAAGCAATTCTTCAAAAGGTTAATCAATGAGTTTTCTGGGTACAAAGCTCCATTAAACTTGAGCGAGTTAGTTTTCCTGAACTGCCTTACTTAGCGAAGTAGGTGGTAGCAGCTATCTTAGATACACAGTTTCACATCTAGTAGTTGCTTCTAAGAGAAACTAGCACACCTGAACTACTGTAAACCCCTTTTTTGCAACTTATTATGCAATACTTTTTTTATGTGCATTTTATTTTCATGCATTTTTTTTTTTTTTGCATTTTTTTTGCAATTATTGCTTCGTCCAATTCTCTTGTTCAATTATTTGATGAGTGTATTTGCCTGATTTATGAATCATAGTGTCAAAATTTGCCCCGCGCATACTCACAATTCTCAACCAAAATTCTCAGCCTCTAGTAAAAAGCTTGAGACTTGCCAAGTTCCTCCACCAGAAACTGCTTCAAATTTCTTGCTGGACGTGAAATTCATGTTTGAAAACATTCTTCCGTGTTCCACTCCTTAACCTGTTGAAGAAGGTGCAGTTGAAGTTTGCAAAGCCTAATTAATAGCTCAGAAGTAGACCTTGGTTCTTTGGAAACGTTCTCACCTCTCATCTTTTGATGTTATATGGACTTCTGCCCAGATATGTAAATGTCTTAAAATTCTATGAGAGCAATGAATTTTAAGTAGAGGCAAAATTCCCTCTGTTGAAATGCTGGCTATGGAAGAGAGGGCAAAGAGTTGTAAGCTAGGTCTTGCCGGATTATTCTTCATTAATGAGAGTTCTGTATCCTAAGAAGCTGAGATTAATCTCATCTGACCAATTTTCCCAGCGCAGTGGTCTGCCTCCGTGTTTCTTGATAGTTAGACACTCAGTCTTCCCCTTCAACCCTTTTTTTTCTTTCCTCTAATCATAATTGAATTGAATACCTAAAATTCTACGAAAGAGAATTTTATCTTGTTTTTCGAACACTTGGACTAGAGAAGTATGTCCTCTGGGCTCTTTAATTTTTGGTTGCATATTTTTAACCTCAATTCATTGGAACTATTCACTCCACAGGCTTTGATCCTTTGATATGTCGACAGTATTAGCGATAGAATTCCTATAACTCTAAATTATAATATTACAGTCATATTCTCAATTGTTTACTCCTAGCATTCTAATTGATCTGCCATTTTGATGTGTCCTTCAAAATTGGAGGCCAAAGTAAAATGAAGACACCTCTGAAAACTGAAATACCTAAATGATGTTAGGTTAACTGGTTACGAGACTTCCTGACCGGAAGTCTTTGCTTTACAGCGTCCTCAATTCTGTTCGGTGTTCTTGAACAGGCTTCATCCACACGAGCACGGTTTATGGAAGTTCATGCGGACTTGTTCCCGGAACTTAGTATAACTCTGTCTTAACTTATTCAGCTGAACTCCAGTTTGTTGAACTGATACGCAGAAAGTTCCGCAAGCTGCGCCTGTGTGAACAAGACGCTATAGCTATAAAATTTTTAATTTCTCTGAACACATTGTTTAAGTACATAATTTTTCAAAAATTTTCTGAATAATTTCTTGCACCAAATCCATCAATAATAACTTATTCTGGAATCCTCATGATTCCAACTTTGACAAGTACCTTTTTTTGAGACCAAATTAAACAGGTGACCATCCTTCTTCACGCTTTCTCTCTGTGAAGTTACATTGCCCCATCTAAAATTGTAATGGTAATTCTGGAATATTTTCACTGAAATTTCCTCTATAGTGACCTCGTTAGTTTATTAGGTAACTGAGATTCATTCTATACCTGTTGAGTGGATTTTATGTTATATATTGCGAGCCAGTGTGATTCCAGTGTAAAAACATACATTTTGAATGTAAGGAAAAAGAGAAGGTGATGGCGGTTTCAGTTTGCTATTCCCTGACGTAGGTGGGTACAATATAGGATCAATACTCCTGCGAAAGCCGAAATTTGAAGTATGGAAAATGAACTGTAGTGTCTATTTTTTCTCAGTAATTTTTCACACTTTTCGCCACACTTTATGACTTTTCCGTAAGCTTTACCATTCTTAAAAAAACTTATGACAAAAATATTTATACCCACTTCGCCATCAACCTCTCCAAGATGCCGGCAATTTGAACTCATTTTTTTTCTCTCTACATATTGTGAATTTCCCTTTCCTGTCTTCGAAAACATCTTAATTGCAGTTTTTTTATTATTATCATTATATGAAACCATGCCAATATTGTTTATGGTCTGTTTACTAGTCTTTGTCCTTGCCTCTTTTTTTAAAACTTGGACATTTTCTCCTCTTCTTTCAGTTTATTGAAAGAATTCGAATCTAATTAAAGAAAAATAATCAATCTGTCCTAATGATAAATTGCAAGCAGTGAGTTTCAACTGAAGAACCTTATTTTTACTCTGCAAATTGATTAAAGGTTACATATGCAATTTTGGGTGCTTTCTTTCATTTTGAACCTTATTTGTGGTACAGTGCTTGTTGTAATTTCGGAACAAGTCTAATCATATGAACCAAGGTATTTGCGAATCGGATCTTTTCCCTTGCATTCTGTCCTTGAAAAACTAAAGTCCATCAACAAATGCCCTCTTTGTGTTTTATGATACATAAAACATCTAACCCCTTTTATTTTCTCTCTGTTTCAGGTGATAAAGCTGCTTCAAGATGGCGAGACGAAGAGCAGAAAAGAAGTCAGAATGAGCGCAGACGAAAGAGGTCTAAAACTAACAGCAGCAAAAACAAACCGTCTGGGCCTTCGCAGTCCAGCAATGATGTTGGGAGTGAAGAGGTATGGGAATCAGCTAGTGAGACTAGCGATCCAGAGGCCAGAGAAAAGAATAGGGAAAATCAGAACAAGAGGAACTCTGAATATAGGTCTTCGCAAAAAGAAGGGAGACAGCAGTACTCAGGTTTTTCCAGGTAAGATCTGCTATCTTTACCTATCTAAGGGTCTTAAGTCCATAATTCAATAATCAATAGTTCAGATATTACCTTGAATTGGATGGAACGGATTTTTCAGGTATCTGGAATACAAGAATAAATTCAATGATAGTCCAAGAGATTACGGAGACTGGGGAAAGTCAGGGAAAGGGAAGGAATTCAGGGGACACGTTCGGGAATTTTGCCAGCAGTGCACCTACTTGGTACCTCCAAGTGTTGCTGCTCGAGAAAGCATGAACAACACTCATTAGTTTTTCTTAATTTCAATTTCTGGACGTCGGAAGCTGAGGTAGCACTTGCCCTTTTTTCAAGAGTCACGCGCAGTTCAGCTAGTCTCTTTTCATCCATCTGCTCACTCTATGACTCTTCTAATCGCTCGTCTAGGTTTTTTTTTTTCAATCATTGATCAAGGAGATGGAGGAAAAATTGATGTACTTTATGCCTTTCTATCCAGTTGAAATTGAAAATCTAGAAAAAAGTGCTGTATTTAAGATGACCTAACACTTTATTCCCCTTCATTACATTAGTGTCCATTTGAAATCCGATTTATTTGCTCTTTTTCTCTAGGAATGAAAAGAGAGGTGGTGAACGTGACGGAGATCGTGAGCAGCGTGAACCGCGCGATCAGGGAGAACCTCGTGAGCAACGAGGACCTCGCGAGCAACGAGGACCTCGTGAGCAGCGTCCACCTCGTGAGCAGCGAGAACCTCGTGAGCAACGAGAACCTCGTGAGCAGCGAGAACCTCGTGAACAGGGAGAACCCCGTGAGCAACGAGGACCTCGCGAGCAGAGAGAACCTCGTGATCGGCGGGAGCCTCGAGGTGATCGCATTGGAGGTAGCAGCTATGATAATCGCAACTCCAGAGCAGGTGGTCGAGGAGGGCCAGCTGCCAACAAACAGGCAACAGATTCTGGCAAAGAGAAGGGTGACGAATCTAAAATAGACGATTCTAAAAAGCCTAGTGGAGCCTCCAACCATTCATCTGCTCCGAAAGATAAAGGTCTGTTTTGTCCCATTTATTATTACTTCTAATAGAATTACTTTCATTTGAAGTATGAATCTACATGCTCTTTGGTGATCCTGAGATTTGATCCTTGCCGAGAGTTCGAAAGCGAGATGCTGTGTAGTCAACTGCGTTGTTCAGAATGAAGTCATTAGTGATTTGATGGTATATTAATATGCCATAGAGGCGAGAATTGTCCCGCAAACTTGGTACAATCTTCGATGCGAAAACTGCCCAACTGCAAAGCTTACAAACGTTCATATTGTGCCACTTAAGGACCAAAAAGTCTAATTTCTTGGCTACAGATCTCTCTTCAAAAAATGAATTTTATGCACCTTAAACAACAATCATTCCATTCACCAAACATCTTTGGCTATACGAACCGAAAGAGTCGAAAACAAACGAAACTAACGGAAAAAAAAAAAAAAACCGAGGTAACAAACTGTGAGCTAATTAAATGAGAAAACAGAGAAGAATCGGAAAATTAAAAAACTCAAACTCACAAAAAGAATCGGAAAATTAAAAAACTCAAACTCACAAAATAAAATTAAAAAGCCTTTTAAAAAGGCTTTTTAATTTTATTTTGTGAGTTTGAGTTTTTTAATTTTCCGATTCTTCTCTGTTTTCTCATCTTTGGCTATATTCAGTTACTATTTTGCCAGAATTTTTTTATCACATGTATATATTCAGAGTTGGGCACTGTTTCAAGCAGGCTACTCATTTAAACTCATCAGGAGTTCTCATTGAACCTCATAGTGAGTCTAAACAGTTGTTAAATGCGCGTGTGTCGTGTCTTCTTATTGTGACATGATATAATTTTCACAGGTGGAAAACCATCACGGTGGCAGGATGAAGAAAAGAGGCCTCGAGGTGAAAGAGGAGGAGAACGTGGAGAAAGAGGCGGAGAACGAGGAGAAAGAGGTGGAGAACGAGGGGAAAGAGGGGAGCGAGGAGAAGGTGCTGGAAGGAAGCAGCGTCTCAAAGCAAATGCACCCAAGTAAGTTTTCAATATTTACTTCGGTCAAGTAGTTAAATGAATCAAAATACTGATCAAGATTTCTTATGTGTTGAACCACAATTTGAATATTTTCTCCCTCTTCTGTTTGAATAAGTTGTCCAAAGATTTTGTTGAAGTTCAAATCCTTGCTCACATCTCAGAAGAAGTCCCTGTACAGAATTTCAAAATATTAGACAAACAACACTTCTGTCGTTTGTGATTAGCATCTGCGTGTTGTCTGGTATTAGTATCCCTGATGTCCGAAAATCACTTAATTCTAGCATCAGCTAATCTATGAGTTTACATGATTGGCGAAAATTTTTTTGCATGTCATCAGACCTTTTTCACATGTTTATGCTTTGTGCATTAAGTGTCACTGAACACATCCAGGATCAAGATTTTTCATAGATTTTGTTCAATTTTCCTCCCCACCCTTGAATCATTGTTATTTTTTTCAGGGGCGAAAGGAATGACAGGAGTGATCGAAATGATAGGAATGATAAAGGCGACAGGCATGACAAACGTGTCGGTGGTGGCTCTGGTGGTTTCGGAGACCGGTCCTCAAGAGAGAATGGCAGATCGGGTGCACCTCGCAACAAGCAAGGAGATGGAGGAAAAGATAAACATGACGATAACAAGGCGGATGAATCTAAGAAGTCTGGCCTTGGGTCGAACCAATCATCAGTATTAAAAGAAAAAAGTAAGCTCATTCATTAAATCTTGAAGTAGTCTTCTTCTTCTACTAACGACTAGGGCATGGCCCTGTTTGTCAAGCCTTCGGGTGCCGAGCACAAAATATTAAAAATATAATAATTATCTGTAAAGATTCGTCAAGTCAATAAAACAAATAGCAACAGGAACATTCAATCATAAGTAGTGTTTCCTCAAATTATTTGACACTAGCAGCAGATTTGAACAATCGTTTGTAATGAAAGTCATTCTTCATGAAATCGGTACCTTAGAGTCCCTGCTGCTGAAATCTTATCATCCGTCCACCTGGTTGTTTTCTTTAGTGCTGGCACTAATTGCATGATAGTTGTTGTACAAGAGTGGATCTGTCTTATGTTTTTGTGTTGAAGCTAAATGTAGACATAAAAATGGCTGACCGTCCAAATTACCTCTGAAGTCGGCTAACTTATTTGGCATGAATGCAAGTAGAATTTCATGTTGTCCTATCAATCATTTGTACTTGACTCATCCAAAAATCTTTGTGTAGAAGCATTCAGTAGCAAATAAAAACTTCAGATCTAGAATAAGGAACATAAATTTTATGAGAATTGCATGAAATGAAGAAAATATAACTTAACTGTACTTTTACGATTTGGTTTTGCAGAAGCAGTCCCGCAGGGTCCACCTGCAGTCAATGCATGGGATAAGCCCATCACAGCTTCCCTTCGTGCATCTCCTCCTACAAACCCAGCTGTTGTTTCCGCTCAGCAGAAACTGATTGCACCGCTTGAAGCCAGGTAAGCTATGATCTAGGATTTCTAGCATTCGACTGCACTATTAGTGTTTATGTGAGATTCAAGGTGGTTGAAATAATTTATTATCATTACACACAACATCACCGGTAACTCACTTATGGAAACTCTTTACTAGGACTCTAATTTTGGATCTTTCTTCCACTTGAGAAAGTATTTAAATATTTTTTTTTAAAGCTCAGAAATGGTTTCCTAGCTGAAAGTTACTGTAAAAACAGCTATTTTCTAGGTATCACTGTATCATTAGGGTGGCCCTTATTTTCGACTTTTCGGAAATTTAAAGTGCGGAACCCTGCAAATGGTTCCTTTTGGTGAGGAAATAACGGGGAAAAAATGAAAATGAAGAAAAAAAATTTTTAAATGGCGCCTCAAAGAGCCTAAAGTTGCGAGCGTGGCGTGCGAAGTCGCGTTTTTCCGTCATTTCGCGAATTTTTTTCTCCCCAATTAAATGTTGCTACGGCTTTAAAATTTTCTTAAATGGCACATTATTTAGTGTACTTTACGAGAAAAATCACAAAATTTACCGCGCCACTTTTAAAATGCCCCCTTTCCCCCTCCAAAGTTGCCACATCGTGCGATTTCGTCGATTGTTCGTAACATTCTCCCAGCACGGTTTGCCGGAACGAGTTTAAATTTTTTGAAGAGTCAATAGCAAAAATTCTTCAGATTCTAGAAGTAGAGTGTCTACCGAGTCATCTAAGCCAAAAGAAAACGATTCTGTTCAGCTGCTGGAAAACAAAGTCGATTTAAAGGTATATCGGGGCTGACATAGGCAAATTACCGGTGTAAAGTTCCGTTCTATTATTGAAAAGAAACGTCCTTCATACTTAAAATGCCTGAAGGTTTCTCAGATATTGTTGTTTAAAGTACTCGAACACTAATACCACCAACTTCAGGCATATCGTAAATGTTGGTGGCCTAAAACTACCCCCCAGAGCTGAAGATTGCTTAAATTTTAATTCCATGAAGCTCTCCAAAAAATGACCGGTTTTTTGGGCAGTCAATAATCAGGCCGCCGAACGGAGTTTAAAATGGAAGCTTAAAATGACCTAAAGCTCACAGAAAAATTTCAAGATAAGGTAAGGACGGAGACAAGGAACAGTTTTCGAGTTATCGGGTTACTTGGGGGGGGGGGGGGGGGCAGGGGGGCCAATGGGACAAAAATCCAATCTAATATTTGCTGTTATCTTGTTAAAATGATGTTGCCATGGGCTTCTCATCGTTTTGCAAATGTGTTCAACATATCGATACTTCATTATTTTAACACGTATAATTGAAATTCTATGTCAAGGAGTCTATGTTTTGATTCGTTATATCAATTTTACACCAAAAATCGGTGGTTTTCCGGGATTCAAATTCGCTATCATCGATTTACGTAAGAGATAGTAATCCGTATGAGATCAGAAAAATCGTAACCCGGTAACTCGGAAACCGTTCCTTCGCTCATCTTGAAATTTTTCTGTGAGCTTAAGGTCATTTTAAGCTTCCATTTCAAACTCCGTTCGGCGGCCTAATTGACTGCCCAAAAAACCGGTCATTTTTTGGAGAGCTTCATGGAATTAAAATTTAAGCACTCTTCAGCTCTGAGGGGTAGTTTTAGGCCACCAAAATTTACGATATGCCTGAAGTTGGTGGTATTAGTATTCGAGTACTTTAAACAACAATATCTGAGAAACCTTCAGGCATTTTAAGTATGAAGGACGTTTCTTTTCAATAATAGAACGGAACTTTACACCGGTAATTTTCCTATGTCAGCCCCGATATACCTTTAAATCGACTTTAACTGGTGAAAAAAAAACCTCTTGAACCAATGCCGCATTGCATTGACTTAAGAGTGCAGTTTCTTGTCGCCGGATTTAAGAGTCTTGAATTCTTGTTTCAAGCGGATATTGCATTGATTCATGCGGATTTTGCATTGAAACAAGAGTCCAGACTCTTAAATCCGGCGACAAGAAACGGTGCAGTTTCTTGTCGCCGGATTGTCTTGAACCAAGAGGTATTTTTTTCACCAGTTTTGTTTTCCAGCAGCTGAACAGAATCGTTTTCTTTTTGGCTTAGATGACTCGGTAGACACTCTACTTCTAGAATCTGAAGAATTTTTGCTATTGACTCTTCAAAAAATTTAAACTCGTTCCGGCAAACCGTGCTGGGAGAATGTTACGAACAATCGACGAAATCGCACGATGAGGCAACTTTGGAGGGGGAAAGGGGGCATTTTAAAAGTGGCGCGGTAAATTTTGTTATTTTTCTCGTAAAGAACTCTAAAGAATGTGCTACTTCAGAAAATTTCAAAGCCGTGGGAACAATTCAAAGGTAGAAAAAAGACACACCGTGCGGGGAGATTGTTAGGGAAAATCGCACGATGGGGCCACTTTGGAGGGAGAGAGGGGGCATTTTAAAAGTGGCGTGGTAAATTTTGTGATTTTTCTCGTAAAGTACACTAAATAATGTGCCATTTTAGAAAATTTCAAAGCCGTAGCAACATTTAAAAGGGGAGAAAAAAATTCGCGAAATGACGGAAAAACGCGACTTCGCACGCCACGCTCGCAACTTTAGGCTCTTTGAGGCGCCATTTAAAAATTTTTTTTCTTCATTTTCATTTTTTCCCCGTTATTTCCTCACCAAAGGGAACCATTTGCAGGGTTCCGCACTTTAAATTTCCGAAAAGTCGAAAATAAGGGCCACCCTACTGTATCATTCAAGAATCTCATTCATTTTTTAGCTTTGTGCTAATGTTCTTTTCATTAAATTTCGTATTTAAAATAGTTTCTGTCAATTTTATCATATTTTTAGTTTTTTTTTTTGGAAATCGAGCTAAAAATTGAGGCAAGAGAGTTTTGTTGCGAAAATAGTGTATCTTGATTTAAGGAAAATCAAGATTCGTAAGGAGGAGGGGGGGTCCCTGCATATCATGGAAATGGTCAAATGTTCTGTCTAGCCAAGAAACTCACAATGACTGCTATCATGAGTGTCACACTAAGGTGTTATCAGAATAAAGGATGAGAATAGTGGCTGTGACATATTTTGGAAGAGCAGATCAGGTGAGAGTAGCAGAGAGAAAAATTCACCAGCCATTGAGTGGAATTTCACATTTTTGCAAATAAACAAAATTATTATTTTTGATGTGGATAGTGTTTGAAATTTTTCTCATCGAATTAAACTTTCTCTTCCCTGCAGCGCTAATGATGCTGGCCTGCATGAGCATTCGCAACACAATCAGTCAAGTAATAGTCCTAGAAGTAGCCCAGGTGGTGAAAAGGTGCTTAACAAGGTAACTTATTTTATCTAATCTTCTCCAATGCCTAATTATCTCAATCAGTAGTAGTTACTAAAAATATGCGCTCAGTAACTACAGTAAAAAAATTTTCTTCAACGTTTCCCTCGCAAACTGTTGCAATTTCTTTGAAATTATAATTTCAGGGTAAGGAAAGTCTTGAAATCTTTTCTCTTATTTCAGGCATTGTCTCCATGGGCAGTTGGGGGGGATTTATCGTAGTGCTAGATTGTACAAAAGAAACTTAAGTGATTTTTTGCCCTTACGGTCACCACTAGGCGATTCTAGCTACATGAAAACAATTACCAAGCAGTGAACAAACAATTTAAAATGGAGGTAGGAGAAGATAGGGTATCATTGAATGATACGTAGAAGTGACCGAATGGGAATAAAAATTAACAATTGAGTGAACAACATAATTACATGAAATTTGCTTTCGCTTCTTCTATCAGCTGCTCTTGGAAAAGTGATGAATATTGAGTAGGTCCGTATTTGTTGCTTCTTCGTTGGTGCATCTTTTTGCGGTGACAAATTGCCGAAGTATGTCCTGTCAAGACGAGACTGAACATGGTCTTATGTAAAACACAGTTTCGGTATAAGAACAACCTCTGTTGACAATACGGTCTCAGACGTTGTGGAACGCCATGAAAAAGTGTAATAGTATTGCTTGCTCTAACAATAAGCAGTGAACAAGTGCTTCATTACCTGAAAGGCACTATCATCACTCTCATGAATTCAAGGAAAGCAAAAACATAAAGTAAGAATCATCCGATCTGCTGGAAATCTTGAAATTTTAATTTTATAACAAATCTAGGAATCAGGACCCAGCTTAGAATTTTAAAATTTGAGATTTCTGGCCAATTTAAGAGACTGATGTAGACATTAAGAATCAATTAACTTAAAAAATTGGTCCTATCAGTTCTACCGTTTCTCATTGATGGAGGCAAATTTTTAAAATAAGGCCTGCTGCATATTATACAGTGAAACCTCAATTTGATAATTTTTCTGCATAATGACAATTTTTGTCGGTCTTGTGTCCAAATATCTGTATGAATAACGTATTTTATTTGGTTTTTGGAGCACTGATTATCTTTATCTTCAATTTTTATATTATTCTCCAGGTGGTTGAGAACTCTGATCTCGATGGTGCCTCTCCACCAGTCCAAACGGTCATTTTCGAAAATACGAATTATAAGTCTGCTCCAACAGACATTGCTATGAAAGCGAAGTACAATAACCACCTTAAAAATCAGAAAATTGAAGCTAAAGGAAGAGGTAAGTGTTTTTTTCACTCCTTTCATCTCTGTGTGTACTTCTCTGCTGTACATTTTAATGCTGGAATTGTTCCCTTTGAAGGAAAGAACCATTCGATTGAGTTTAAGTCAAAGCTTTTCAGAATATGTGTTCTTGTTAATATTTTGTTCAAAAGATGTTTAACATTAAAAAAAAAAATTGATTTGTAATCAGCGAGTAAGGAATTAGTGTGAATAGTTTACATGAAAATCAGAGAATCACCATTCCACTCCCTAGAAAACATAAATTAACGTAGGTCAAATTGTCTACTAAAAACTGTTCAACAAATGAGGAATTTTGTACTTCCTAAAATGATTTTTCCTACACTCCGAAACATATTCAATGTGGCATCAGAGAAAATTGGGAATTGTCTAGAGAATTTTGAACGCCTGGGAAAAGATCTACCATTCATTTCTAATGGGTTGCTTCATTTTTCAGAGCGTAAAGTTGGCGATGAAAGTATGGGAGACTCGATCGGTCTTAGTTTTAAATCAGGTTCTGAACTTGGTAAACCAACAGAATCCATTCAAATGCCCATGTACCAGGCAAAGGAAGATAACTCTGACATGAGATTAGATTTTAATTTCGAGTCAGACTTGGGTCAAAGCATCCTCACAGACAAATCCAAGAGCATGAGTCTTCCTCCTTCGATGCACATGGTCCAATCATCCACTGCCGAACTTAATCTGAAAATTGCATCCGTCAAGAAGGTAAGTTATTTTTACCCTCAAAGGACCCTGCACACTCCTTATGGGAAAGTGCACTACGATGGATTTTTAATTTTTTTATTGCTTTCAATTCATCTCAAGATGCTGATCAAAAGTCAGCATTGCGCCAACTTTCTACGATGCACCTTGCACAATAACGCTTCAAATATTCCGCTATCAAGAGTCAAAAAGATTCCTCATTTCAGTAATTGAGTGAACGGTTGGCTGTGTGTTAACAAGGAAATCAGGGAAACTCCAGCACCGAGTGGCAGTCCTATCTCGGATTCTGCTTCTTGCTTGACCATCTAAATCACATTCGTGAGGAACATAAGAACAGGAAAGTCCAAGAGAAACAGTGGACGTCAAACGAACGAGAGCGGGAAGGAGATAGCCCCAAAGTAGGCAGGAATCGATAAGAAGACAGACTGCCTCTACGTTTTTCCTTATTCACATCAGACCTGTTCTTGAATGCCTTGTTCTTTTTAACTCTTTATCGCCGAATACTTGAAGCGTTCCGGGCTTATTGTGCGAAAACGGTGCATCATAGAAAGTTGGCGCAATGATCACTTTGATCAGCATCTTGAGATGAATTGAATGCAGTATAAAAATTAAAAATTTATTGTGGTGCACTTTCCCATAATCAGTGTGCAGGGTCTCTTTCACTGGCTTCATTCAGTCTTAAATCTATTGGACGGAAGATACTTGCGTTTATTCACGTTGATGGTAGCCGCTGTTCAGAAGCGAGTTTTCTTGGATGTAGAGCTGCTATCATGAGGTCTATCATCAACCTTATTTTGAAGCACTTGTCTCAAGCATAACTAAAAGATACGGTCATGAGTCAAGAATCCAATGGGGTTTCCATCAATTTAAGTTTAAAGGTATTCTTGGAGTATTGATAGAAGGGTTCACAATAATTGCTTGACAGCAAACTTAATAGAGATAAAGTAATCCAAAACTCAGCCTTGAAGCAAACAAAATTTTAAGCAAGTTACACCAGGATCGTAAAATTCTATACATATGTTGGTATATCTTATCTGTCCAAAATTCTTTAACTGTGCAACATAGTAAGTACATTCTAGGGACAACTTTCTTTCTCCCAGGGATGTTGCCAGGAATTCCCTAGAAATCTGTTTTCATTGGACAATTAGACAGAAAAACACTCACATCAGAGTGTCGACCAAGCAGGAATTTCCGGGAATAGTACTGATTTTTTAAGAGAGGTCCGGAAGTCCTGAAAAAGTGCGGAAACTCGTCAAGGAGGCTCGGAATTTGTTTTTCATACTATGCGTCTTTTTTAACAAGGATGACATAACCCTAAAAATTCATATGTTGAAATCGTAATAAAATGTAGAAAGAATGCAATCCCCTGTGCGTTAATTCTTAGAGTAGTATTTGCCTGCAAGATTGCGATGGTGCTGTCAGTTAATTTTCTTGGCAATTTTCGAATTTCGTAAAATGGAGGCACTGAAAAAGCACTGAATTTTTCTGTTGAGGAGGCACTGAATTTCTTAAACATTTAATGAAAAAGTACCGTAAAAGCACTGATTTTTGGCCAGCCTGTTTTAGTAAACGCTCAGCTCATGCATGTGAACACAGTAATCATTCACATTCAGAAGAGTCTCCGGAGACTTTTCCTGGAAACTTGTATCTCTAAGCATATGAGCTTCTCTCTTTGTTTGTATCACATTCGTGAACTCTGAAATGATCGTAATGGATATTATTTGTTTTTTTAATTAAGGTGTGGGAGGATTCTGCTGGAACGGTGATGGAGCATCATGGCGGTGAAGATGGCTCATTCACCCCAACTTACAATACAAACAGCGAAGATAATTCCTCTGTTGCTAGTCATGTCACCAATGATCATGATCATGTAGAAGTTGTGTACAGTCCTGCCACAGGATATTCTCCCGCTCAACAGCAAAACCTCAATGCTGCCAACAGCAATGTCTGCAAAGTGAGTTCATTTCTTACACTCTATTCTCTATTCCTATCCCCTCACTTCTTTCAGGGTTTGTGACGCCTTACCTAGAATTCTCTTAAAATTTTTAAGTCTGTAAGTATCCTTCAGTCTTCATGAATCACTGAAGTGTGCTTGGAAGTCCTTGAATAATCTGATTTATTTTTTTTTTTTTATCAAAACTATTTTAAATATAAGGTTTTAATTTGCAACTGGAGTCTTCTGAAATGTTGAAGAAAGCATTGCCCATGTACGACGCTGCTCCTTCATAAATAATTATCAGTTATTGAAGGTAAAAGGAGATAAAGTTTCCATATGTCAGTTAATATTTCTAATTGCCGTTAAAAAATATTTTCATGCATCCTTGAATTTTTTTGGTAATTTTGCCGCTCCTAAGTTTCGCCAAAAGTGACCCCTCCAAAGTCTTGGATTCTGGGAGGCTGTCATGAATCCTGCCATTTTCTTGGATTGTTTTTCTGGTTGACAGGTTTTCTAAACTCACTGATTGAAACTATTGTTAATTTTTTCATCAAAAATCTTCAGGAAAAAGTTCTGAGTTTCTTGTAGACTTTAAATAAAATGTATGTAGCTATAATATTAGACCTACAAAGGTCTCCTAATTAGTAAGTTCTGCTATTTTTTTCTCTGCGCATAACATAGCTAGGGCAAAACAACAAAAAGTATTTTTTTGACCACTCTCTCAGCTTTAAAACGAGCTATAGTTTTTTTAATTTTGACCCTCAATTTTTTCCGAACTCATCCTCTCTTGCTGCGGGTTGAATTTCTCCATTGCTGAGGCATTGCAAAGGTGGCATTATTGGGTAGCAAAATTATGGCGACCTTCAAAGTGGCTTACTAAGTGGGTGTTACCGGTCGATCATTGACCACATGATTGGACCATAAACACAAAAAAAAATACTGCACAGTCCTTGAAAAACTCAGAACTTGGATCACAAGGAATCAGCTTGGACGTCCAAGCCAAAAAAATTGGCTTCTGCATGGCAAATCTTGCCCTCTCTCAGCTAGAGTCCCTCAAGATTTGTTGGAAACTTTCAATTACCAAATTTTTCTACATCCACTTTATTCTCTGGACTTAGTTCCTGGTAATTTTTACTTTTTCCCTTGACTGAAATCGAATATCGTTGGAACACCGCAGGGTGGCAATGAGGAGGTGATGAAACGCATCAACAGTCAGCTCCAAAATCAGACAATAGAGTTCTTTGCTGACCGGATTAAACAACTAGTACCGTGTGATCAGGAGTGTGAAAAAGAAGGATATTATGTTGAAAAATAAAACCAGGTTCCCTTCCAATAAATTTCGTTTTTCTGAGAGAAGTGAAAGCGTGTATGTGCAAAACGCGCCTAGAAATAGGACCTGCGGCAAAAGGAGATGAATGCAGAAAAATTAACTATCTTAGTGACCTGTGGGTCAAAATTAAATAAACTGTAGCTAATTTTAAAGCTGATAGTGAACATTAAAAGACTTCTTACAGTGACTTGGTACATTTCAATTCTTAATGAATAGGCTAGTTTGAGTATTTGTGCTTTCGACGTTTTTATAGACCAAGACCATGAATGAGGGAATTGGGGGAAAAATTTCCTCGAAGTACGTATGCAGCTTTAACTGTACAAAATTCACTGTTGTTAGTTTTTTTTTAAAAAAAATTATTAATGTTAAGAGGAAAAAACATTCTAGAAAAGTACAACTAGAATAGTGCTCTATTTCTGACAAATTTTGTTACCTTTGAAGAAAAATTAGAAATGAGTAAGTGAAATAATTATTGATGAGGAACACCCCCCCCCCCCCCCCCACTGATATTAACAACTGAAAACCCTGTGGATGGACTCCTTGCGTCGTGTAGCAGAACTTCTCGCTGGAAATTAAAATAATCAGCCTGCTACTCACTGATATTTTAATGTCCTAAGGATTTCAAGCAACTTCTCTAACTACACCGGGGGGGGGGGGGGGGGGGGGGGTTAAATCTTGATACCATTTTGCTGCTGAGTCTTTATTTTTTTCGTCTTTATTGTTTCTTCTTTCTGACAGTCATGAATTTATTTTTTTTCTTTTACACTGAACAAGTTGTGATTTTTTTCCCATGTTGTTCTGATGTGCAGCTCATTGCTCCGCAGGTGAAGCCGCAGCCAGCCCCTGGAGGCCCCCTCTCCCCACCTCCTCACAATCAGTCTGCTGCAGCTCACATTAATTATCAGGTTAGCAGCTAAAAGTTTTACCATCCCTTGGCCCAGCCTTGGCTCAGGAGACTGACCCTTTGAAAATTAACCGTGGCCGCTTCTGAGTGATTCTTGAATTTGAATGGTCTAACAAGGGTTGTATGATTAAGTATCATTCGGTAAACTCCCCACCCATCAACCATTTTGTTTTGGCATAAATTATCCTTTTTTCTTTAATTCAGTCAGCGTTCTTGATGCCCGGTAATTTTAATTAAATTTTCGTCCCTAAATTAGTTGTAGCAATGACAGTGTCTTAATGCTGACAATTAATCTGTCTATTTTTCTTTCATGTCAGAAGGCTGTTTCTGCTATGAGACAGTAAATATCTGCCTCCAATATGAGCAAATCCAAAATAATCAGGATTTAAAGTACTGATCTTGCAGTCCAAAATGAAAACCTATGGCACTTGAGTGGAGATGCGAAGTACGTCAGTCTATGACAATAGATCCTCAAAGTTACAAGTCCCCAATCAGTCAATTTATAGTTTCGCAATCATCAGGTATCAAACCTATTAAAATATTCTAGCAACGTACATTAATAACACTGCTTTACTTCATGCTGCCTTGTACGTTTCTTTAATTCTCTCGCCCCAACTTCACCTCTCTTTTAATGTTCCGGTGAGCTGATGGTCAGTGGAAACAAACGATGAGTAAAATGTCAAAAGACATCTTCTAAGAAACGTTTCTCCTTTTAGTCCTGGCTAATCCTCTTTATCGTTTCCCCTCCAATTTCAGAATCTTCGGATCTGAGATCATTTGCTAAAATGAAAAATTTTAATCTCTTATCCGGGTAAAGTTGGCATTTTCTCAGAAATCACAACCTTTGGGTTCTTCAAAATTTATATTTTCTTCGTCCTGTTACATTTGAAGGGAGCTCCTTCATTCAAGGGTTACCTTTGGAAAGCAGAAACATTAAAATGAGAGAATTTTGTGCCGTAAATTCTCAAGTTTGATGATACAGCCCTGTCAACTCTTCTATAGTGTTAGGCAGCTTATAATGGGTAATTTTTTTTAGTTCAGGTGGTCCCGGTCTGCACCCCCAATCCAGTCAAAATATTTGAATCTTGCTAGTGGCAATTACTGTGTTTCTAAAAGTCTATAGAATAAACAATTTTGGCCTTAATTATCTTCCATCATCCATGAGGGACTCAGGTTTAATTTGTCATTTTCACCATTTCCAATAGAGGGTAACAAAGGTGAATTTCAGAGTAATAGTATCTGGGCATATGTTGTGGATACCAACCTGCGGAGCAAGTGTATATGTGAGCACAGAAATTAACAGATGAACTCTTGAACTGGTAATTGCTAATTCTTACATGTACTTATAAAAGAACTGACTCAATAATGAACTTTTTATGTTTATCATTTAACGTAGCAACTCTCCTTGACTGTTCAACGCCTTTTTATGCCTCTCATTCTACATGTTGCTAAACTGTTTTTCTTCCCTTTTGAACAGTATGGAAGCATGTCCACCATTCCTTCTCCGCCTGCTGCTATGTTAACTTTCAATTCCTCACAAACATTGCCGGCTCAGAGCGGTCACTATCCGCCTTTCCTAGAAAGCACGCAGGTGAGTCGATTTAAATGTGCAATCTTTATTTCCTTTAGTTTTTATGCTCAGCCCAAAGGATCACTTTAACTTAACTCTTTGAAACTAAGTAGCTTTTGACTTTTTCTGTAAAACCTATGTTTTGTGGGTAACTTTAGTATATGAATGAAAAGAGGGGACATCCTCCCAAGAACGAATTTTTAAAGAAGCATATCAAAGTTCAGTAAACTAGAAGCATTCTCTTAATACCTCATTTATTTTTATTTATTTATTTATTTATTTATTTTTTTTTGTACGTCAGTATTTATGTGTAATTAGGTATGTTGGATAGATTGAATTTTGTATCAATTCTTTACACATCATGAAAGGCACAAAATAGCAGTTAAATGTACACAGCCCCAATAAAACTCTAATGGAAGATGATTTTAGAATTGGAACCCAACTTAGCATCCCACAATGGATACTCAATTGTGCGAACTTTATCTTATGAGTTAATTGACAATTCTATTTTTGCCCTCAAATGGTGATTGCCAATTTTCATTACTTCAAGGTGATTTTTAGGGACTTGGTGGAACTTGTCTCTGATGAGCTTTGGCACCCCATAATTATTAAACTCATACTGCTGCTATGTTGTGTCTGCACAGCTAAAAACAAAACCCTCCAATATATTTCTTTATTCTTTCTTTATAGTTACAAAGCAGCCAAGCCAGATCTCTGTATGGTCAGTTTGCATCCTACCCTGCTCTCGGGCAAGGCCTCGGCCAAATAAATCAGCAGTCGATGTACCTGCCAACTGCCCCACAATTGCAGCCTACTACGCCTGAACTCTTCCAATCGTCACTATCTCAATACAGACTTCAGGTAAATACCTTATAGCATAAGGAAGAATTGGTAAAGTGAAGGAGGCGTAAACTCTTTCTGTTGTATTATGGAAACTTGGAAAACAGCCATGGCATTATTCCTCTCAGCTAATAACAAACTCTTGAACTCTCAAATATTCTAGCATTTTTCCTGATGAAACATGATTTTTTTGGAAAATGCGTAGATTACTTTACATTGAAAGTTTTTGTGATAATTTTGCTCTCTAGCGTAGCACATCTGATGATTTAAAAAAAAAAAAACACCCAAGTTTTTTCAAAAGGAAGAATTTCATCGAGTAAAATGCAGCAACATTCTAATGCTCCAAGAGGGATGCAGAAACTTTTTTGTGATCTCAGCCCTAAACTGTTTTGTTCTTGCATTTATTCCCCTGAAAAAGTCAGGCATATGTATCTAGCCATCAAATTTGGTAAATCAGAATGTTTTTCTGTTTATCTCCATTTTTCTTGAAGAAAGGAATTAAAGATACTCCAACTCTCAAATAATTTAAAGTAAACGCCGATGTATTTTGGGAGTACCGGGTGCTTTCTTTAAGGCTGAATTTCAGCTTTGAAAATGGGACTACGGAGTCCGGAAATGCGTCTATGCTTACGTTAATTTCATTTGTGAGTCAGAGTCTCCTAATTTTCTTATAATCTTTGTTTCATTTATTAGCTCAAAGTCTGTTACGACGTTTGCCCGTTTTTTTCGTGTCCTTTTCCTTACTTTCGTTCTCGTAAGTTTCTAATCACTTGATTACCAACAGGTACCAAGCATTAGAATTCTAAATCATTAGGCAGCAGCCAGATTGTTGAAATGTTTTGTTTGTCGGGACGACATGGATGACGTAGGTTGAAAGGCGGAGCGTGATTGGTCGGCTATGTCTTATCGCTGCTTTGCCGTGCCTTTGTGAGGTGGAATGGACGACATACTGTCGGAAACTTAAGAGGTGCCGTTAGCTTGTCGTGAGTTCAACCCGACATAGGCACGACAAAGCAGCGATAAGACATAGCCGACCAATCACGCTCTGCCTTTTAACCTATGTCATCTGTGTCGTCTATGTTGTCCTGACAAACAAAAAATTTCAACAATCAGGCTGCTGAAGTTTTTCATTCGAACTTAAACTATGCAGCATCCATGTGATATTTCTTCCAGCAATGAAAGCATGTATTTCATATATTAGGTATTTTCGTTTTCTTTTTTTCTGAGCAATGAAGCTCCTGATTCAATCTTGTATTTAAATAAAAAGAGAAAGCATTTGAATTGAAATTAACTTGTATCTGGTGTTGATGTTTTAGGCTTCGCAGTACAATCAATCTCCTCAGTTGAGCTCTAATCCAAGCACGGTTATCATATCAAGCACATCTAATTCACAAATGTCTGCTGGTGTGAAACCATCATCGCAACAGATTGGTGCAATCGGAACAAAGGCTGGCTATCAGACGTCAGCGCCACAACCGTCACAAATTTATGTTCCCTATGAACCCACTTTGAATCAAAGTTTCTTGCAAAATCCGTCACTGGTTCAAAGACCTGCTAGTAACGTTGCAGCCATGCTGCCGTCCTCAAGTTACTACTCTGGATCGACTGGTCAAACCAGCTTCTACCAAACAGGTAGCACTCCGATCCAAGCTCCGCCAACGGCTCCGTTGCATCAGACTGCTACCCCGTATAACATTACGGGCTACAGCACGCAGACGCCATCGGCGAATCAAGCTCTCGGTGCGATTCAGAACTATACTTCGCAGATGTTTCAACAGTACTCCGTATCAAGAGGACCTGTTCAAAACTCGCTGAAATCGCCTCCAAATATGGCAGATCCTGGGAAGCAATCGTCTGTCACGCAACAGGATTTGATGAACTCAGTATTCTCGCCTGTGCAACAGATGTCCCCCAAGTTCCCGCGTAACCCGTCAGGAAAAGTTACTAACACTCAACAAACGTTGCAACAGCAACAACAACAGCAGCAAACCCAGTCTCAGCCTTCTATGCAAAAGTATGCATATCAAAGCGTGACTCAAGCGAATCAACTGGTAAGTCAAACCTTTACATATCCCTTCTCGAGAAGTTAATTGTCAGAATGACTATCAAGACGTATGCCTTCGACTACAATCTTCAGACATGAAAGTACCCGCTTCTCAGAAAAATGTCTTCAGGGATAAATTGGAGAGCACAATTCTGTTGATCTTTCCTTCTCCGGTTTTTATAAAATCATTCCCCTTGCAGTTCAAGGTTTGAAACCCCTTGAAAATTATTTTCAGCATGACCTCTGAAAGATCAGCCCATGAATTTTCACTTTTCAGCATTTATACACAAACGCTTTCATTACTTGTACAATTGTTCCTAGTTGCCAAGGCAAGCATCAATGATTATTTTCAGAAATATTCTGAGGGTTAAATTTATTAGTGATACTGTTCGCACTGAAAAAATTCTGTAGCAAATGATACCAAACCGTGCTTTTCTGCTCAGAAGACATAATCATTTTTATTATTATAATTTTTTTACCTCATATTTCTGCAATATTTTAATTTTATAATCACTTGACTCAGCTCACCTGCCAAATTACAATCTGTATTTGTTTTACAACCTCCAGTGGGAAAAAGTTCCTTGAAAAACCAAAAATTATCAGGATATATGTTCATTTCTTTTCCTTTTCCTGTTTTGGATAAGAGATTAGATTTAAAGTAAATTAGAGGGTTTTTTTTCATTTTCTTTCTTTCTTTTATTTTTATTTATTTTTTTTCATTTTCTCTTTTTGTAATTCTACGAGCAAACCGAGAGAGCCAACATGAAACTATCTCAAATATTTTTTCCTCCGGCAGATTCAGTGACCTGATATTCAGTATATTCGATGGTTCTGTCCAGAACATAACAACTTTTCTTGTTTAGTTGAATACTTTCAAAAGTTTTGATGTGCCAAATGTAAAACGACTACCATGCCTGGTTGTAACTTGGCGTCAAAATTTGTTCCATCACTTACTATTATCTGCTCTATCTAATTTTTAAACAACTCAAGTTAAATTTCTTAAAATCTCTCAAGCTTTCAATTTTTTTCCATCATTTTTATCAGCATAAACCTTAATTTAATATCATCAATAACATATTGTGAAGGAATTTGTAAAATTTTGTTTTATCTCTAATTTTTAAGCATGATAACAAGTTTTAGAATAAAATTTTAATTTTCTCAATTATTTTTTTTTCTTTGTTCGGATTCTTCATAGTAATGAAATGGATTGAAATTTCTTAGATGAGCACATATTATGAAGTAAAATCAATTCATAAGAATGTCAGTTAAAACATTTAATAGTATGAATTTTTAGACCGATCTAGATTTTTCAGAAAATTTTACTACCACATAGGTACAAAAATTGTATTCCTGAGAACCAGGCAAGCAAATTTTTCTTACTCAAGCATCTCCCTTTTTGACCTGACCAGTTTTCTGTGAACAGATTCTACCTAGTAGAGATATTGCATAATTATCTAAATATTACATTGTATTTAAAAGAGAAAAATCCCAAAATTTATTTTTAAGTACTTGACACATACTTAAATGACTTTTGCGTAACTTTCTGACCAAGAGTAGTCTCATTTTAATTTATTTTTTTAAGTTACATCATGAAATGTTCCTCACGTTGAGTGGATTATTTTTGAAATAACCTGAGAGTTCACACTTGCAATAAGAATAAAATCTACCGGGCGACTATTTTCTTTTGGTTGTAGCGGAAGTGCTGAAAGAATTCTGGAAGGACGAATGTCATTAATGAGGAAGTTTTGTATCAGACTAAGTATACAAAAACAAAGCAAAAAGAAAAACAAAACCAAAAAAAGAAAAAAAAGAAAGGATAAGAGGCTGAAGGATGAAAATTAAAATGGTGTCTCAAAATGAGCAAAAATGAATATGTACTGGCAAGCCTAGAGTAATTACCATTTGTTTGTTTTGAGTAATCCTTGGTAAATAGCCTGAACTTGATTTTGCAGATATTTTATCATTTCAAGTCCTTCATATGCAGTAGTTGTTATTCCCTCGCTTGATAGGTTTTGTCTGTTGTTACATGCTGTGGCAGTAGTACATTTTTCATACCATCTTTTTATTTTGAAAGATTAAGATGTAGGATAGAGTTTTTCTGGAAAGTCTTTCAACTGAATTGCATGAAGGCAGAATAAAGGGTGATACATAGTGACTATACCATTAAATGTGTTGTTTTAATTCCAATAATTATAAATACATAAAAAACAAAAAATGGAAAAAAAACAAGCAAGTCTTGTTGAAGTATGATACCTATTTCTTCGGATTCTTTCCTCGCAGGCCCTTATTTTTTTCTTCATTCTCAAAAATAGTAAACAATGTTTTGCGCAAGTACAAATTGTCTTCGGCTAAAGCACCATATTTCAGTGTTTGTCAGAGGACCCACAATCACTTCCTATTTTGCCCTATTCCAAATTGGATCAAATATTGTCTCATTTACTTCTTTAGAATTTAACCTTATGTTGATTGACTTACTGCGGAAAATGCTTCTCCTTCTTTAAGATGTCTATGGCATCCTATTTTCTGATACTGTTTTCTGAATTAGATTCTGGGGTTAGCTTCCGAAAGAACTTCTTCAGGAGCAAAAATTCATACACATAGGCACAGTATCAAAGTGATCATATCCATCGACTCAGTATAACAGTGACAACTTATAACTGAAAGGAGTGACCAATGAATTCTAATATGATGCAATGCTAGTCAGAGAACATACCTCAAATCCAAGAAGGCTTTTATGACAGGATCTTGTCTCTAAATTGTTCTGTCTCATGATGGAAGACCTTGAATTACATCAAACTTTTTCCGTTTTTGATTACGTATGGCACTTGAAATATTTTTAAACTGTTCTTGAATGTATGGGTTGGTCTATCTTCAATAACTGCTCATCCTCATTCTTATCGTACTTTTTGTGCGTTAAGATGATATTTTCTTCCTATGAAGAATTTACTTAATTATCTAGGTCAAAACTTTGCAATGCTGATTTCAAGGAAACCTCCAGACATTTCCAGTGTTCCATTGTAGCACTTTAAATGCATATTTGTGAATTAATCTCTTGAGCCTCATTGGGGTTGAACGAGCAGGTCTCGATTGATATTTAAGATTAATTTTAGGCCCTTTCCAATTTATCTTAAAACCATAGTCACTTTCTATCAGGGAAGAGGGTGTCTTAATTTGAATCTCATGTTGCTGTAATTGTCAATGGCAGAATTTCCTGTTCGTTTAATTTCTAATTGTTGCAACAATTTTGTTTTTATTAAATCATCAAGTTTTCAAGAAACTTTCCAGATGAAATATCCTCACATCCATGTGATTCCCCAACTCAAGTGTTCTTAAATGCTATTGCTGTTTGCGGGTTGGTACATGACCTCTCTGGGCATTAGGATATCTCTACTCTTTCAGTGATTTGTATGCCAGAGCTCTTCAAATCACCAATTCAGGCCAAATATTTGATACTGAAATGATGGTAGGTGCTCATCAGGCTCATTGCTTCTTCCTCAGAGTTGGGTAGAGGTTATACTGTTTTGCTAAATTTTGGAATTTTATTTTGGCTTAAAGGCCATTCATATTATTGCAAAGGTTTCATGATGGAGTTGCTCTATGAATGAAATTTTTGGAACATACATAGTGAAAAACTTTTTCCCCTTGTCATGAATCAATGTTGAAACTTGTGATTTGAATCGTATTAATGATTTGAAACCTTATGTTGTTTCTAGCAAATGATTCAACAACAGCAACAAGCTGCTGTTGTGAATCAGCGAAATAGCTCTCAGATGAGTGGTAGCTTGCGGAATATGAGTGGAAACTCAACCCCGCAGCAATACCCTACTCCTATTGCGCGTCCTGTTCCGTACCAACAGTCACGCTCTTCTCCACGCCCTCCTCCCGTATCCATGATGAATAAAATTCAGTCTTCTTCAGCTCAGTATTACACAGTTCACTCGTCTCAAGGTAATTATTTCTCTACATAAATTAGGACCTCAGAAATTTGCTCCTCTTTTGCTGCCTTTCGAGGAAGTTAACTCTTCTCTTTCTCTCTCTATTTGCCTTTACTCTCCTCCTGTCTTTTAACTCGTATCGAACTCGTATCTTACACCTCAGTAAATGAATGGCAGCCCTGAAGTCTGTAACTGTCCAATGAATGCCATTACACTTTTGACTTCTCAAAGATTCCCTGGGCCTAGTTCTCAAACTCGGATGAATGTCCCTTGAGAAAGACCATTAAAGAATTCTCGGAGGAATCCACAGAAAATTTTATTCTAAAACCGTTAAATGAGCTTTAGGCAGTAAGTTTCAGCACAATGCCTCTCAGGTTGTGAATATTTTAATTTCAAAGGGTGCTGAATTAGCGTACTCTTATCTTAATCAATCATAGCGCGATGTTTATGTATACCTCTTCGATGCTGTTTTGTATGAAAACAAAGCCTTCAAGTTCACTCTTGTAAGCTGCTGCCTACCCACCATAAAATGGAATAATTCTTTGAATGCTCATAAATGGTAAACCGTCGGACATGTCCGATAAAAAGCATATTCCTGTTCTAAAGACATCAATGTAGTGATGGAATCCCGTAATCTAAATGTGCAATATTTCATAAAAAATTGTGACAGCTTACGAAAGCAACCTGACTTTCACTTGGAGTTTTATTTAGGGCCTCCCCCTTGCCCAGAAACACTTAACTTCCAGTATTTATTTTTTCCACTTCACTCATTTTTGAGCCAATCTTTTCCAGTACCACTGTTAGTAGTTGTTCTTTTCCTCAGCAGTATCTTTTTTGTAGTATTTGATGGTTTCATCTTTCAGTTTTTCTGGCTCCTTATTTCAAACGCTTGTCTCTTTTTATTTGATCTTGATACTCTCTCAGTGGAACAAGTTGGCTGTTGATTGTCTTGTATATATTCCGCGTGGTCCTTTGTGACGGAAGCTTTCTTTTAATTAGTCTCAGATTTTGAATGTTTTATGGAACTGTAACAATCAAAGACTGTTTTAAAAAGCTTTTTGCCTTTTCCTAGATTTTTTTTTTAATATTGGCTTTCTAGTGAACCCAAAAATCTAAGGAATTCGTTGATAGGAATAGCTATGAAATAAACAGGGTATCAGAAGAGAAATGCAGATTACTGAGAATTTTGTCTCTCTTTCAAGATGACTGCCAAAAATTCGAAGTTCTGGCTGGCCCAATGGCTCTACCGCCAAGTTCAATTCTTATTTCTGTGTGGAAAATTCCAGACAAATTCAGGAAATCTGAAATTTGACAGAATTTTATGAACTCTATGAGTTAGTAACGATCAGCATATAATACCGTCAAGTTAAGTATCATCAGCCGTGCACATGGATTTTTGAATTTCAAAACTCCAGAAATGTCACCAACTTCTTGTGAATGACCATTCCATAGTGTCAGTATTTTTTCATTCTTAACTAAGTTTTCGTTTAGAGTTTACTAAGTATGTATCTTCTCTGTTTCTTTGTTAAAGGAGGTAGTGGAGTAAAAATGGAAAATTCTGGCTTGGAGAATAAATCAGATGGATCATCGAATGAGATGAAAATGACGGAAAGCTCGCAGCAAGCAGCTTCCGATGGGCCAAAAGAAGAAAGTGTTGTAGCTGCCAATGAGTAGTGGAATCAGTTTTAATTATGATGCTGATCTTCCTGCTTGCTTCAAGTATTATTGTCTCTTGAGTTTTCTGGAGTAATCCAAACGTGGCTATTTTTACTCCCGATTAAATTTCAATGAGAGTTACTTTGAAAGTGAATTTATAGCTGCAGAACATTTTATTAAAATTGTCTATGGATGAATTTTAATTATTATTTAAATTAGATTTGGGAGTGCATAGTTAGTTTGAAATATTTTACACACAAAATTCAAACTTATTTATTAGGCAAAAATTATTGAATATTCTTATTGTTTCAAGTATGTTTTTAATGGGCTTGTTCTGATAGAAGCACCCGTTGAATGATTTTTCGTATCCTCACTGAAAGAAGTGACGAACGACTTCAGAACACAACCTACTATTTACTGGTCCTAATAGTTGGCATCAACCATCAAAATTGGGAAGAAAAAGAGGTTGATAAACTTGATTATGTTCCGATCTGAAACTTTAAACCTGTAAATCGATATATATAGTGGTTATGAACATTGAAACAGTTAGTTTGTATAAAAAATTTGTAACACTGCTGTTTTTTCTAATTTTTTAATTCATCTTTTCTAAATGTATTATTTCTATTATTTATTATTTTATTTATTTTTTTGTTATTTTTCCGCTCTTTGTTTTTTATCCCTTCGCAAAGTTCGAAATCAATTATTTATCTCTCAGTGTCTATCAAGTCGTAGTTTTCTCGCATTTACTTTGTTATCGATTTATTACTAATACAACATAATGAAGCACTTGATTTTAATGAGACTGATCCTGCTTCCTTTTTTTCACCGAAATGAAATCTATCCAATATTTTGTTCCATTTATTATTTCATTTTTCTCTCCTCTTATCTCCCTTTTCCAGTTGTCTCCACTTTTATATCTATGAAATTTTTATTAATTTTGGACCACAACCTAGTAAGAAAAATAAAAGGGGGATAAATACTAAGTTGTAACATTTGTTGAATCCTTTTTTAAATTAAATATAATTTTTAGGAAGTCTACTTGAATGTTGTGTGTGATAAAATTGTAGGTATATTTATTTATTTCTTTTATTTATTCAGAATTTTTTCTCCTTCAATGTTTACTTGTAGGTATCTGTGCAAATCTTTTTATCCTGAAGAGAAACTTGACAATTTTTAGGAATAAATATAAATATACACACTATCTTGTTGCTATTTTTTTCCCTTTGATTCTCTCTATCTTAGTCAAATCGCACTTGCTGCTCCGAAGCACATGATAGGCTCTATTTTCTCCCTTCTGCCGTATCCCTTTTGTGTGCAATTTATTCTTACTGTTTCATGGCCCTTTTTTTCTTCTTTTTTTATTTATTTATTTGCTCAGCAAGTTATGCGTTCTATCAGTCTACTATACTAGAATACTAGACCATATGTCTCCCCAATATTTAATCATCTATCCCTTGAAATAATTTCTTAGTCCAGGCGGTCAGGACTTCTCTTCTTTTGGTGTATTTTCACTCTTGCTCACTTCTCGCTGTTCCGTGTAACGTTTTGATGTAGAAGTTGTTGTCTTGGTACCGTTTTTGAATTGACCATTATCACCCTTTTAATCTTCACCCCATATTAAGTATCAATATGAATCAAAGTTGAAATTGAATTGAGCCAAAAATGTCTTCATCGGTTGAATGCATTTAATGCTTTGTTTTCAGCGCATATCATTGAGTTTTATATTTCTGTCATTGAGACAAGCAACTAATATTTTAAATGCATAAATCTAACCAAATGATATTGCAATTCCTGTTTTGTATTTTTCTTAAAAAATGGCTCAAAGAGAATGTACCACCTAATTTAGTATTGTAAATTGGTGATTTTAGGCTTTATTTTAAACTCTCACTGTGATTTTCAGTTTATTAAATTATACTGATCAGTTGATACAAACTAAAATGGAAGTCTTGTCACTGACTGAACAAATGATTTAAAATCCTCTCGTTAATATTCTGAAGTTTTGTCAATTTTTATTAGTATTTTGTTTACAGATTAGTATTGTTAATATCAATTTAGGCATTAAAACAGTTTTATCTGATAGTTGGCTCTGGCGTTTTTTTTTATTTATTTATTTCAAGTGCCGTTTTTTCAACAGCACAAATAATTTTAAATATTTCTGTTAATGATCTAATTTAAAGTTATCATTCAGCTTAAGATGTCTGCAAGTGAGCAACATTTATCATCTAGCTCTAGACCTTCACTCACTGATTATTAATTTATTTCAAATCAGTGAGTTGAACTATTGAATCATTCAATTGGCCTTAGATCCACTACGATGGCTGAAGTCGAAAAAGTGGATCTTCACGGCAACGTTTTTTCAATTTTTCTAAAGGAAACTGACTGAACTAGTTCTGTTAAATTCTGTACAAATTTTTGAATGAGATGGGGAAGTTGAAAAACAAATTTAAGAAGGATATTTAAATAGATCTCCTCAATTAAAATGAAAGTTAAATAGATCTCCTTAATAAAAAAGAAACGAAAATTTGCAACATTGCAATCGGAGGTAGCCTCTTAGACTTCAGCCATTTATTAGCTGTTTCGCAGTAATGGTTAAATGATCATTTTCAACTTCAAATAGCATTATTATGCTGCATTGATAATCTACAAAACAATAATAGCTAACAATGAGCAATTAATTAATTTTCTTAACTTGTGCGATGCTTAAATTCAATTGGCATTTCTATACATTTTCCTGTGAGCCTTGAACGGTCAGAGGTAGGCCAATATATTATGGGATTCATTTTGGGCTTTCAGTTTTCTGTAGTAATTTGCATATGCATTGGAAGGGTTGTCCTAAATTTGATCAAGAAATCTTAAAATTCTGAGACTAGGGTCCACACCAGAAACCGCAGATGTTCCTTAATTAATTTAATTGGATTCCTTTGAGATCAATTAATCCTCGGGCCTCCAACTACCTACTTGTTACGAAGAATAATTCAAAATATTTATTTCGGAAAGTACACTTCTTTTTTTACGTTATTCGAAGGGCTCTGAGGACAAGGCTCATAAGTGCAGTTTCTGCTATTTCGAGAAATATGTGTTTGAAGTTTCAGATCTACACAGATCCTTATGGTGGGAAGAAAGTTTAAACTGACTTTTTGATGCTTATAAAGATTGTAATTATGGATTGAATTTCTCACAGAATATAGATCAAGAACAGTTCTACTTGAAATCATTAATATCTCCTCTTTCTCAAAAACTGCACTCATACGCCTTGTCCTCTAAGCCCCTTATTTCAGGATTATTATCCCATTTTGGGTACTGCGACTTCGTATGAGCGCCGTTACTTAGAGGGGTAAGAACAAGAAATAAGAAAAATATGGAGGGAGGCTAGTGAAGGTCAAGGAAGGTATGTAGGGGAAAATACTCTTTCAAACAGTGAAAGGGAAAATACTCTCTCAAAGGAATGAAGGGGAAAATATTCCTTCGAAGGGATGCAAGGTAGAAATGGTTCTTAGTTTTAAACTCCCGCCAGCAGGCCCGTCTTGGCCAGACCCAATCAGATATGTCTACCGCTACCAACCGTTAAAAAAAACCCTAAAGTAGCACTGTACATTTCTGTTTTAGTGGGATCGTATTGGATTACAAACCATTATGATAAATTAGTTTTAATCATTTTTAAGCTTACTGATGAGATTTAAAAGAAAATTACTCTCTTATGACTCAGCAATTGCTGCTAATGATAGTGACTTCAATTTTCTATAGTTGTCAAACTTTAAGCTGAGGGCTAGCATTTGGAGGTTATGAAAAGTTTTCAGTCTAGTTTGTTTACCGATTAGTTGCTAATACCAGTGGAATTGATTATTCTTGAAACAGAAGTGGTTTAATACTTTATAAAAGGAGAATTAATTGTCTTAAAGAAATGTAAAAGCTTTTCCGTTTCAGTGGCTCGCCTAGGTGTCTTATTACTTACAGCATCAGAAGATGGGTTCTTCAATGCAAGACTGCAGCCAAGCAGACATAGTATTCCTCATAGAGGCCACTGCAATGAATGGGGCATATATAAATGATTTAAAATCAAATTATGTCGTTCCAACTTTAGAGTAAGTTTTGATGCTTTGCATTTTTACCTTAAGGTGAATCCTCAGCTGTAGTTAAAAAAAAAATCTACCTCGCCGTGCCGCTAAAATCCGGCTCCGAAATCAGTGATTATTTAAATATCACAGTAAATACAATAAATTCTAAGACTCATAAGTTCTAGCAGCATACGTCTGGAATGCCTAGAAACGAACGCGAGCTTTGAAACTTTAATAATAAAAGCTGTAACTTGATCCTAGTCTCTCTTATGGGACATCGGTAAGTGCGAGAGAGAAAGCTCACGGTGGGAGAGAGATATCTGAAACTGCTGAAAGCGATCACTCACGATTGGTTGCATCAAGGTCATTACTTAACCCTACTTTTTTCTGGAATCAAGTTTCAGAGCTTCAGAAATAGCTTTTCACGTCTTTTTTAGTGTCAACAGGTAGAAGAATGTTATAGCTAGAACTTATGACTCTTCGATTTTAACTGAAATTCCTGTAACTTTCATCAAAGCTCAAGGACTCTCATGGAGCTGTATGGACTCTATTAGTGTGGACCAAAAATTCAAAACACAGCGGTGCCGCTCTCTGCTCAGAATAATTTCTCACCATGCACGGCTGTAGATTCACCTCAATAAGCAAGAATAACTGTCCAGAACTTTGGAAGGTTAATTCTTACTTTAGGAGATGGCTCCTGTGCAGAATCCATCGCAAACTGGAATTTTGTAAAAGATAGAAATATATTGTCAAAGTGAACCTAGCCTAAACTGTTCAGTACGTAGGTTTTCTTACTCAATGGCTTTAAGGACCTCCAAAGATTGACAAGCCTCAGGAAAAAAGGACAGTGTATAACTGCAGCAAAATCTGTCCATATAGGTCATTCATTTCCAGAACCAAAATGAGAATCTTCTGCGCATGACGTCAGTGTTACTGCGGCGAAAGCTAGGAAACTTGGAATTAATACTTTTCTTATGGGAAGAGGCTAATTTTTTATTGATGACTCATTTAAATTTCTTACTTTTAAACCGTTTGAAGCTTTTCGAGAGTAAAAAGAACGTTTAGACACCAGCTTTTGGAGTTTTGATTTGGTCGAATTTACATTTCTAAATTTTCAAATTATTTTGGAAGTCAGCACTGTACCAGCCATTTTGTTGTATAGATCCGGCGTCTAAAAATGGCTGATGCACTGTAAAAATGGAAAAGCACGAATTCGGCAAAATCGAAACCCTGAATGCTACTTAATGTCTAAATGTTCCTTTCAACACTCAGAAAGTTCCAAAGCATTTAAATGTAAGAAATTTAAATGATTCATTAATAAAAATTAGTATTCTCTCATAAGAAAATCTTTGTTTCTGACATTTCTGGTTTTCGCAGCAGTAATACTGACTTTACAATCCAATGGACAGGGGCGACTCCGAGTGGGGAAATCTGCGCAATGACTGACCTACATGGATAGATCTTGAACTGCAGGAACATGTGTCTCATCTGCAGCGTTCCAAAATCTCTGCTCCCACTTTTGTTTATTCAAGGAGAACAAACAAAAACCATTGCTTGAAATTCACGTTAATCATTCTTCGCACCAAGAAGAAAAAACAGGGAAGTTTTCAAAAAATGTGGTTGAGTACTTTTCTATTTTAAAAAAGTGGCTATCGCTATTCGTCTATACATATACTGTACTTACCGATGAATGAAATGCAATTTGTTGTACCATACCGACAAATAATATGTCATTCCTTGCTAGAAAAAATCTCTATTTGAAAGTAGTGTCTTTTTATAGTATACCTGAGGATTGTAGTGATTAATAAGTTGCAATAGAGATACATATTTGCGGATTTCAGCCATCGATATGTTCTGCTTTGGCAACTGGGCACTTGTTTCCTAGTTGTAGAACTCAATGCCCTTTTGATGCAATTCACAATTGAAACTGTTTAAAATTTCTCTTGATTTGTTTTTAGCTTAAAATGAGAATATCACAATTAATTGAATAAATAACTTTTCAACTTAATTTTAAGAAAATCATAAACCACAATTTATTGTGTTCAAAGTGCATTAAATTTTGACTATCACAACCTTCTTCTTATTGTTAGTATCTATTAGAGCATCTTAGATGCACTGGGTGCATTTAAGTGTCTGTTGAGACCTTAGCTAAAATCTGGAGAAGTACCAATTTATCATGATGACAAGCCTCACAAGTTCAGTTTGCGGTCATGGTAGAAAAAAAAAATGCATCCTTACTCAGTGCTGTTCAAGCTAAAGCTTTCTGTAAAAGACAAATTATGAGAATTCAGCTCATTGTATGCTCATTGTATACTCATTGTATTGCTAATTGTATAAGTAAGATTTTTTTTTTAACAAAAAACCATTGCATGATAATTTGGTGAGTTTTTTCCATTCTCATCTAATTTAACTTTGATTATTTTTTGCGCAGGTATTTCAGTCAAGGTCCCATAGAAGACAAAGAGTACTTTGAGGTAAAGTAATTTTATAAAATTCTGTGCATGTCAATATTCATTTTTCTTAATTATTTTACAACCAAAACCTAAAAATCTACTCAGCCCTGCAAAATAATTTATTCCCTTCTTAACCTTTACAAGGAAACTGTGATCTTTTATTCCTTTCATGGATACTATTTCTCATATTTTTTTTCATTTTGAATTTTATTTCAAGCTATTCAGCTATCAAAATTACTAAATATTTAATTATATGAATGATAATACTTTCTATAAACAAATTTTTTTTGGATACTATGTCAGTAGATGTATCTGTAAATAGATGTTCGTCTTGGTTTCAGTGGCACCTAGGTCTAATAATTTTGGTTTTTATGGGGGTGTAGAAAGATCATAGCTCGCCCATCTTTCAAACTGCATTCCCAAATTTGATAACCTCTTTCTATCCAAAATTTTCAATTTTGTGACCCTCTGTTTTCTTTTATTTACAAATGGCTGCAATTTTGAGAAAAACTCATGAATGTCATCGCATTCTTTGACGAAATACTCGATTTAAAGGCTTACCCAATTTTTGCAGTCTTCTCAATTATTCATGAGAGTGGCGTGCGATCATAAAGTTTCTGCACCCCTGCAGGGCGATTATTGAAATGATGTCGACTCTATGTCGCCGCTTTGTCGTGTTGCGCCATCGACTGAGTTGGACTCAGTTGATGGCGCGACACGACAAAGCGGCGACATAGAGTCGATATCATTTCAATAATTGCCCCGCAGGCCTGATTATTTCAAGCTAAGAGTTTTTGTAATTGGGTACCTATAACCTATCACCATCGACAAAATAGGCATCATTCATAAAGGTGAAAATGTTCCTTGCAGATCAAATGAAATGCAAGAAATTTTTTCCTCCCAAATTTTTTCAGTATATGAGGGGGAGCTTTCAATGTCATCTTTTTTTTAGTATTCTCGAATATTGATTCTCATGGGGGTGAATTTCTGTAAATTACTAAACATAGGAATAAATGACTAAAAATCTGAAGTAAAACTCAATAATTAAAAGCTGCTATTTTCCAAATTTTTTGAAGTCTCTTTAAAGACAATCAGTGACCAGCATTCCTGAAGATGAGATTGGATTTGTCAGGAATTTACATGGATTATCCACTGCTAATTCTGCTGTGAGATAATTCAAGTATCAATTCAAGGGAAAAGATTTCAGATCAAGATGGTCTCTTTTACTCTTTTTTGAAGTGACTCCCTGAAAGTTTGTCTCTATCCTCTTTCAGAGCACAAATGCCCTTTACGGATTGGTGACCTACAGATCATCAGATTGTCTATTACAGCCAAGTAGTAAATGCTATGGACCGTATACCAATCCTCACCGTTTCCTCCATATGTTTGAAAATGTTTCGTAAGTAAATGTTTCAATCCAAAGTTCTTACTTATCATTTCATTTCGATGGAAAAAAAACTTATCATAGTACTTAGATTTGCATCTTGTAGAGTGGTTCATTTTCTCCAGCTTTCTTTAGATAAAAATTGGTTGGTTCAGTCTCTTTTTCATGATTTTCACATGAGCTGTCCAGGCGAGTTTTTCGTTGACATTTCCACGGTCTGGAAATACTGGGGAAACCAGGAAATGTCAGGGAAAATGATGAAAGAGTCGGAGAAAAATTGTCAAGTCACCTTTATTTGCTTTCTAGAATGGGTTTGACGTTTCAAAATATAAGAATTTGCCTGATAACTATTTTTGCAATCTTATTTGTCATGCACCATTTTATAAAAAAGTTTGGAAGTACAAAATAGTTTTTCCAGTATATTGTGTTCTTTTATTATGAAGTTTTGAATATCAAGAAAGATAATGAGCGAAGGACTGCTCCCTGCAGAGTTTTGCATATGGTTTGTTAAGTTTGGTTGTTTGTTTTTTTGTAACCAAAGTACAACGCTCAGTTTTAACTAATATTCTGATCTTCCAGTCAAAAAATGTCAGGTGGTCGGGGAGAATCACATGCTCATATTGCTGAAGGATTCGCAACTGCACTTCAATATTTTGAGGATTTAGTACAAAAAAGGGAAACTGGCGCAACTCCTCAAAAACACTGTATTCTCATCTGCAATTCTCCACCTTATTCGATGCCTGTCATGGAATCTCACACTTATTCTGGACACACTGCTGAAAACCTAGCCTCAGAATTAGTCCAAGTAAGTTTGCATACGTTTGCTTGTCCTATGCATCAGTTTATTCATTTGCTAACCAAGCGACTTATGTTTTAATAGTAATTAAGAGACCCACATAGTTTCAGCTCACCAACTACAGGATGAAAAATATGCAGGATAAGCATTGAATTCATTCCAAACAGGGTGTTAAAAAAGTTCTGATGATCATGTTCTTTGCATGAATGAGCATGCAGTTCAAGTCTTCAACTAGAAGGGCCTGGTCTGGATAAAAGTTCCCTCTGATTAACCAATCCCTCCTTTTTGATTAATTTTTCCCTGTCAGAAACAAACATCTAACCGCCTCAGCAATGTAAAATTAATTTGCTTCTTTTTTTACAGAGAGGAATACATCTATCTGTTGTCTCTCCACGCAAAATACCTGCCCTCTTTAAATTGTATGAAAAAGCTGGTGGCGATTTGCAAACATCACAAACAAAGAATTATGCCAAAGATCCTCGTCATTTAGTTCTTCTCAAAGGTTTTAGGTAAGCTAGGAAATTACTTTGTGATTTTTACCACTCTTTTCCTCACGAAATGTATTTAATCCTGTTTTATGTTTTTATTTATTTATTTTTTCATGCAATGATTTAAAGTATTTTTATTATTTTCAAATAATTCATTGGGTGAGGAAGTCCTGCCCGCGTGTTTTTGGCAAAACCAGCTTTTCCTATGAAAGTGCTGAAAAATCAGCCTCTACTTTGGTGTGTATTTTGTATGTGGGTGTACTCAGAGGACTTTATTAGGAACCGAGGTCTTTCCTAAAGTGCTACTCATAATAACTCATTCAATCTTGTTCTTTCATCAAGGTTTTTGGCAGTCTAGAAAATCTGGAATGTCAGGGAATGTACAGTGACCTGGAAAAGCCCAAATCTCAGTCTAGTTCAGTGGCGTGCTTTGCGATATATCAATTGATCTTCCATTTAAAGCTATGGAAAAGGATCGATAAACAGGGTGCTTGTAACAAACATCTGAATGAACGATTCTTTACCATGGCCTCTTAAGGGGACTTATCGATAATCAATCAGTCACGCTTCGCCACTGGTTTAGTTTTCACGATCTCGTCGATCTTGGAAGCAAAACAGTCAGGTGGCTGCGCTGCACTGATAACGGGTCCAATTAGACCCAAAACGCATCTGCAGTTGTCCATTTGACTGTTAGCGACCAGTTTTGCACCAAACAGCAGTTTTGAGTGGCATTCCAAAGAATTACAATACTTGACGTTCGGTTTTTCAAATCAAAGATACTTTAATATCCTTGCATGGTTTGTCCTAAAATTCTCCCATTGCCTATATTATACAGTTGAAACTGTAAAATGATTTTTACTATTAATACATCATTTTTACTATCAATGCATTTTTTCTTTTGCAGTTTGAAGGAGCGACCTGTAAGTCCTTGCGGAGGAGCAGGAGTCAGCACTTTGGGAACTCCACATGCTGCATTACCATTACAGTCCATGCCAAGTCCATCGACAGCTAACATTGGGTCTCCAATGACTCCAAGCTCCACACAACAAAATGTAGTTCCCCCACAAACCGCTGTTGTGCCTCCGTTCAGAGCTAGTCAACAGAATCCTCAGGTGAATGTTACTGCTGCTTTCAGTGTAATGTTTTCTCTCCTGTAATGTTAAATTTTTTTGTGACTTCTCATAATAGAAAAGTAGCATGGATTGAATTTCGCAAAAAGCGACTAACTTTTTTTTTCTTATTTTAAAAACTTTATAGATGCCATTAATTTCCTATATGGATACATTTTTTACTGATAAGTTACAAAAAGTGGCCCTTCTTTGCATAATGCAGTCCATTTATGAGTCTTAGAAAAAAATTCATCCAAAACCATGGTAACTAAGAGTACAGTGAAACCTCGCTAAGTCGGTTTCCGGATAAGCCGGTAACCCGCTTTAGTCGGTAGAATCGCCCGGTCCCGTTTATCACCCATATAACACAATGCTAAATAAGTCTCGGTATCTCGGTTTGGTCAGATTCTGAACCCGCTTAACTCGGTGAAATTTTTCCATCTCGACCTGTTTTTCTTCGATCGTCACCCGTGATCAAGCGTAGGTAGTGTTTCCGTGCGCGGTGCGGGTCGGGTCAAGTTACGCCACGAAGGGTGAGCGAATCTCCGAGAAAGCGCAGCGCAGTGCGAGAAACGACATCGGAAATAGAGAGATAAGGAATCAAAAACACTCGATAACGACACGAAAGATGAGAATAGTAGAGAGTAGGATATCTGATACCGCGTGTTATCTTATCGCGCGTGTGAAAACACGCATGCATAATTAAGCAATTTCACGCATCGATGAGTTGACAGGTCAAGTCGGCACCGGCCCCTCTCCCCCTACCATCTTGCATTGCCCTTCCCCGCTCCCCCCAGGAATCTTCCGCAGAGTTTTTCGGAGATTTTAGCGAGTATTGATACGTTGCATTTTCAGTTCAACGACCCGCCATAGCGGGTGGCCGCGGCGCATCACCGCGCGGCATGCCGCGGGGGGTGATACGCAATGGGGTGCCGCGGCACCCCAACATACGATTAACCCGATGACTTCATGATGCCCTGACACTTACAACACGCAATTTCAAGTGCATCTCATGAAATTTTACTCTTTAGTACCATTTTCTTCGATCAAATGGCTCTCCTAAACACTCCTACAAGTCACTCTACACGCACGTTTGCGTTTGTCCAATTTAGGGCGCGAAATTTGAAAAAGCGCGGCAGGAAAAGTGGCAGTCCGCGTAAGTCGGTAACCCGCTTAACTCGGTAAATTTCCTCGGTCCCGATGAAAACCGACTTAGCGAGGTTTCACTGTATGTGCTTTAAGGATGTACACTTGATTTTTTACTGGGTGTGATATTTTGCGATTTGGGTCTCTACAGATGAGAGGAGGGGAGAAGAATTTGTTCCAAATTCGATGGAATTGAGGAGGGAGGGGGGGGGGGCAAAAATGTTCGCAGGAGACCCAGGAAGACTCAAAACATTCCAAAAGAAAGACAACAGTAATGCAGGAGCTCTTTTGTTCAACTTCTCCCATCAATTTATCAAATTATTTCTGCTTCACCATCGCTGTCACTTTTGGATATCTAGGTTTCAAAATATGACTTTCCTGTGAAATCTTGATAAGCCGGACGGTTTTTTCTCACTTGAGTGAATTTCTGACGAATGACATTCACAGCAGAGGTCCAATCATTGCAGGGAAAAATCTTATTCAAGCCAAAATGGTTAGTAATTCATCTCAAGAAAGACAAATTTAAGTGGTGACCTTGACTGATGGTAGTCAATCAACCACAAAAGCTATGAAATATTATGGGTAGGGTGTGGTTTTTTTTTCGCTAGGCTCTCAGCTTTGTGATAGTCATTTTATTTTCTATGTGCAACAACATGTGCATTGTGGTACATTCTGAGCATGATTTTGGGAGGATTTTTATAAAGTCTCAGTTGTTTTATGTTGAACTTAAAAAGATATTGATCACTGCTTTCAGCACCTAGAATCCACTTTAATATTCCTTCAATGTAAAATTCAATGAAATGATGTTAATTTTAGGCGATATCAATGAATCAGTCTCCGCTTCCCAACCAAGCGCAGATACCACAGTCTCAACCCCAGCAGCAGGTGCCACAACAGGCTCCTCAAATGGTACCTGGAATGGGTGGCCCACGGCCAGTGGGTATGATGCAGAACTTCAATCCTCCCTACATTCAACAAGGGGCTCGTCCAATGGGCCGATGGCCACCCATGATGGGCCCAGGGCCTCAACAGCGACCTCCAATGGTTTTCAACCCTCAGCAGTCTTCTCAGCAACAGCAGCAGCAACAAGGATCGGCGCTTATTGCACAGCTCACACAACCACCCTCTTCTATGGCACCTCAGTTCCCGAGGATGGATAGTAAGTTTTTCTACTTTCATTTCTTAAAATTTAAATTATTTAAATATTGTATAGTCAATCAGAGGATGGAATATTTGTCTTCATGCAGCACATAACAAGATTTGTTAAAAGCGAGCAAACAGCAGACCATCCTAAACACTGCCCTTTTAATTGTTTTATTAACTTAACAGAACTAAGGAATAGCAATGTCTAAAACAGAGTGCACTAAGACTTCCTTTTCTTTTGAGTTTCAAAACTACAATATCAACTTGAAAACAAAATAGTGCCCACAAGTCATGTAGTCCATATTTGCACTCACAGATTTTCCAGACATATTTAGTTGTCAAACTTTTTCACAGTTTATTAATACTCCCGGTATGCGACAGCAATTTTGACAAACAGAGTGAATCTGTAAGGCAGTCTCAAATTCCCTCTCTAAAAGTATTTAGTTTTTCTTGTAAGCATTATGTTACATGATTATCAAGATTTACGCAAGTTTCATGCAGGGGATGGTCTCTCAGAATTTAAGAAGTTTTTGATTTATCAATGCTTGAATCATAAATAGTGGAATGTCATTGACTTGATGCAGAATGGTTAATGTCACTAACAATGTTCTAACTTTCTCACTCAACCTTTTAGATTCATCCATGATGAGTGGGAACATGAACCAAGGTGTGAACCAGCAACCAACCTTAAGAATGATGGTGCCGCAGCAAGCTGGGCCTGGCCCAGTGCCTGGCATTGGCCCCGGTCCAGGTCCTCTTGTGGGTCCTGGCCCTCCAACTGGCATTGTCCAGCCACAGATTCAGCAAGGAATGCCTCCTAATCCTCAGCAGGTTAGCTTTGAAAGTAGACATATCTCAAAAGAGGCTCCCATCAATATGTCTTTAACTCATTAACTTCCATGCCAGCGCATAAAACCACCACTTACGTTCGGCTGGTTTTGTAGACATTGATTTCTGCGATGCATTATTTGTAGTCTCCTGCCTGAACAAGAAGTTACTCCAATCATCCTAGAAAGTGCGCCTTTCGCTGTGGGTGGGAGATATCTTTAATATTTATTGTTTCCGAATGCAAAGTTGCCTTGATTTTTTGTAAATCCAAGACATTGAACACACTAAGCATGAAATGTTTATGAAGTCAGCAGGAACGGTGGTGCTAGCAATTAAGAAGGGAATTGCCTCTGAAACAATGTTGTGTATGGATGCTTTTATTCTTCAGAAATGGAACAGATTTTTTCACTGATCGCAGGAACAAGAATCTGATATTGATATCCCTGTGCGAGCTGATGTTTTTTGAAATGGACATCGTATGCGCTGTGATTCTTTGTTGATAAACATTGTGCAATGTCCCTCTTAGTGCTCTATCCCAATCCCTTCATTTTAGAAGTCATTTGGCCAACAACTTCTACAAATCATGAAGTTGTTTGATGCAAGGAGTGAGCATTAACAGAAATAATGACAGCTCTTATTTTGTAAACAAGACGTGTTATCAGTACCCCTTATTATGTGCTGTAATTTTATTTTTCAGGGAATTTCCTCCATATTTTCTGAAAAAATTGGAAGCTCTAGTCTCTCGGCTTTACATCAGACTTTTTCAATGAGAGCAACAGTAATAAACTGTCCCTTTGGCAGCACATCTCTTTACATGTAGTAATCATGTTTTATTTAATTGGAGGCCTCTGCTTCCTGTAAGATTATGAAACTATTGTATGTTAGTATTTCGGGCTCTTCTCATCAATGAGTTACCGACGATTTTCGCTTGTAAACAACACTATTTTTCTACTATTCGAAGCCTTGATAGAACTCGCGTCAGATAAGTTGGCAGTTGTTTACTCTCTGTTCGCCAGCAACTCCATTGCAGCCGTCCAATAGCTATCGAGGATTGACCGAATGCAACTACGATGCTGTGCTACCATTGTGTGCTTATACCAAAAACCAATATCTTCCCTCAAGGAGATATTGCTTAATTTTTCTATCGCAGTTACAATCAGAAGTAAACAACTGCCGACTTATCTGATGCAAGCTCCAAATAATCAATTCTTGGTGGGCACTGAGCTGTTTTGAATGTTCCACGTGGGTTTGAATGAGCAAAGCTGGTAACAAGTTAAAGAGGTATGTTATATCAGAAGTTGTAACATTTTAGACTCACCTCAGCTGTATCTAAGCTGTCTTTCTGGTATTTGTTTCAGAGTGGACGAGAAAGGCATACAATTTGGCATGGAGTAGTTGAGTGGATAGAAAAACCGAAGATAGAACCTCAGAAAATAACTCGCAATGTGCCATGTACTGTATCAGCTAATAGCAAAGACGGTGAACCTGAATTGTAAGTGCCCTACTTCCTTTTTATTTTAATTTTTACAGTTTGATAAAAAAAACAAAAATCAGGCTCGCACAGCCGTAGAAGAAACCAAAAATTTACTCAAAGTTTATAAGTCAGTAGAGATACACACCCTCAAAAAACCAAAAGTTTAACAATCAGATAAATCCTTACTCAATATGAAACTCAAATTTTGTTGGAGAGGAAACTTTTTAAACAGAACTATGCAAAACCAGTGACAGATTAAAAATGGCGTTTAATTTGAAGCACAAAAAAAATTTTTCAAGATTTAAAATGCAAAATCTTAATGAAAACTTTAAAAAATTTCCAAGCCTCTTTTTCCAAGCTTTCTTTCTGATTGCGTTTGGTTTATTTTTTCAAGGAAAGCGGACTCGTGGCCGCAGAAACTTGTTATGCAGCTTATGCCAAAACAGTTGATCGGAAATATCGGTGGATCTTGTTTGAAGAACTCTAAATCTGTATTATTTCACCCTCAACCATGCGAGGCTTTAGACTCCTTGACTAAAGTTATGAGCGGTGGATATGTAAGTAATTTTGTCTATTATCTAAACAGTTTAAATTCCATTATTTTATCCAGTCGCTTACAATTTGCACTGAAATTGAAAAGTTATCATGAATTTAAGAAAAGAATATCGATGGCTAAGGAACAATTCCACCTATCTGCAAAAATTACGATTTTGCTGGATGAAGAAAAAACTTTGCCATCTTTGAAACTAGAGCTAAAGCCAATAAACCACCTGAAAAAGAAGAAGAATTATTAGGGCAGATGTGCAATTTTTTCTAAACATTACAGCATCGTTAAAGTGCTCCCATGCAGAATTGGGAAAATCTAAAAACATCAGCTTGCATATTTTATACAAAAGAATATGTGGCAAAGTTGCTAACTCATTTTCGCCAAAATTGTCAGTTAAGTGATATTGTTCCTTAGTCCTTGATGTACAATTCAAAGTGGGTCAATTCACAAAGTGGAGATATCTTTAGAAATAACTTTAATCATCTGTCCATAGGATTACTGTAAATTCTGATCATGACTCATAAAGCTTTCAACTCATCAAACATTGTAAGTCATTCCTAATTATAATATTAACGTTTTTCTATGCATAAATTCAAACTCTCTGCTCATAATTAAAACCATTTTCCATTTGAGTTGAATCATATACTAAACGTCATAGAAACAGTCTTTGCAGTTTGAAAGTAGGGCAGCCTTAATCTTGGCTCTTCGGGTTAGCTGTTACTCATTGATTACTTCTTGGATACAACAAAGGGCAATGGAGGAGCAAGTAATGGGGTTTAGAAGCTTGCCAAAATCGTTGTAGTATGGGCTTTGATTCACACAGACACTTTTTTTTCTCATGAGCAGGAAATTCAAATTTTTTCATAACCAGTACCAAATAAAAATGTTAATACATTAGGAGTTAATTTCAATGATTTTCACTGCACAAATTGTGTTGTACGCCAAATTTTAAAATGGAAGCATTTATCAAAATGCTTAAATTAGTACCTTATCAAGTGGTCCAGAAACCTTAAAAAAGAACAACTTTTCTTTTATAAAGCTGCGTACCTTACATCTGTACTAGTTCATCACATTACATTTATATTTCAGGCTGGTTGTGTTCATTTCACAAGTGTTCCCTCTCCCGCTGCTTGTGACATCAAAGTTCTCATTTTACTGTACACAACAGAGAAGAGAGCATATCTTGGTTTCATCCCCAATGATCAAGCTGCTTTTGTGGACAGACTGAGGAAGGTTATTCAACAGCAGAAGACAGGTCAAGCCATAATGAGGGCTCAGGTAAACAGTTACTCTTCTAAAAAAATCCCCTTGTAAACAAATGCTATCATCATCATCCTTCAATAAATTATGTGTATGGCTAGATTTGATATATTTCCACCTCTGCAAAATGTTGCTCATAGCTCATGAGGATAATTTCAGTAAACTGGTGTGAAACACGGTTGTTAACTGTTAACAACTACATCCAAATTATGGGTTGTAAAATTTGTTTGAACCAGGCTTAAGAGTTTTCTTAGTTGCTCATTAAAATTTCCCTTTAGCGCATGTTTGTTGAATGACTCAGGAACAAGAAAAATTCATTAGCATGAAACAAATTTACTTTTTGCGTTTCAATTATTTTTCAAAATCAATCTTCCTATCCTCATATTTAAATACTCGCACGTAACCAGTAAAGCAACTCTGCTGAGTGGGAGTTTGCACATATGCGCAAAGGATTAATAGCTACTGTCAGAGAAATATCAAGGGAGGTTTACAGCACCCTTCCGGAGGAGCCTTTTATCTCTAGAAAGCACATCCCCATGGTATTTCACAGAGGAATTCCCATCAGACATGATGGATAGGTAACTTATCTTTGGCAGACTGAACATGTAGGGTAGACAAGGCTCTAAACTGTAGTGAAAGCAGCCTGTCTGGCACTCTGAAATCAAACGCTGGTCCTCCATGTTGGGGGTTGAGCCACAGAGCTAATTTTTGGACTCTCAATAAAAATTTACTATCGATAGACTTACCACAAGCTTGAACCAGATGATTCTACATAAACTATGCTCACAGATGATGGTATTTGGTACGGGGAATGTAAAAAGTGAATAAACAGGATGACAAGCGACTGAGTAAACCTGGGAAACCAGGAAATGTCAGGGAAGTCAGGGAAAACGCCAGGGAATCCGCAAGAATTCGGCATGTCAGGAAAACTTATTTTGTAAGTGATTTTCGTGTCAGGGAAATCGAAAAACACAAATTTTTCGGAAAATGTTTCGCAAATTTTACCCTTGCGGAGATTTCTTCAAAAATTTCTACCTAAACTTCTATGGATGTCCTTTAAATTTTAAAAATAAGGCAAAAATATCTCTCATAAGTTCAGGCAACATATATTTTGCTCTATTCATTACATTTTATTCGTAACATGAACAAATTCTCACTTACATCCAATCAGTTCAACCGTGTCAAAAAATTAGGAATGTTTTCCTTTTTGTCAGGGAATTCTAAATTTTTTCCCAGTTTTTTACCGCTTTTATCAGGAAAATCAGGGAAATATCAGGGAATTTTTTTTTGAAAATTGTCAGACACCCTGATAAACCACTCCTCCCTGCAAATTCTTATTTACTTAAATTATGGACCAAGGATTGTCTTATCGTTTGATGACTCTTGCCCTCTCTTTTTTGCGATTTAGGGTGGGCAACCAGGGCCTGGTCCTTCACCAGGAAGCTTGGAACCTATGCCAGGTCAACAACCAGGAATGATGGGTCCGGGAATGATGAGACCTGGTCTCCCGGGACCAATGCAGCCTGGAATGATGGGCCCTCAGCAACCCCCCAACATGGGTATGTTCATATAGATTCCATGTATTTTTTAAATTTCTTGTACCTTGATGCCAAGCGTATAAACATGAGCATTTTATGCAAGGAATATGCAACATTCCAAAAACAAGTTTCTAGTTTTACATTGCCTTTATTCACTGACTTTCAAAATTGTTTAATTTAAAATGCAAGCTGACTTGATTCCCTCTATCCATTAGTTTTTGTTTAAATTTGCTGTTTTACCATTAAAATGAATGCTCCTCATTTTCCTTGAAGTTTAATTAAAGGTGATTCGATGGACACCATATTTTTTGTCAGAACGGCATGTGACATATCGCATCACTTGGTTCCATTTTTTCAGGTACTGGTCATTTTTCTCCAATTTTGAGATCGCAATTCTGTTGTCAGGAGACTTAAGCACTCACTTACCAATTTTAACAAAGAAATTCAATGTAATAAATGCGTGGTTTTTTTAGAGAGAAAATATCGCATTCGAGTGCAGTTTCAATATCAGTATCGAATGCGATGTTTTCTCTCTAAAAAAACCACGCCTTTATTACGTTGAATTTCTTTGTTAAAATTGGGAAGTGAGTGCTTTAGTCTCCTGGCAACAGAATTGCGATCTCAAAATTGGAGAAAAATGACGAGTTGCTGAAAAAATGGAACCAATTGATGCGATATATCGCATGCCGTTTTGACACAAAATAAGGCGTCCATCGAATCACCTTAAGTGTTAGGCATAGGTTCTCCCTATTACCAGTGGAATCACCTTTGACTCTGCGATATCTACTTTTGAGGAACCACAAAACATACTTCAACTTATCTGAATTGCACAGTTATCAAAAGTAAACTATTGAAGCAAATTAAATCTCTAACACGTGTATTAGGTTCTCAGCGATCAGAGGACACCATCCAAACATCAATCAGGGCATCTGTTGGCCTGAACTGGCCGAAGTTTGATTTCGAATTTAAAATTTGTCGCACACGCTGTGGAAAACCAAGATAAACGGATTAAACGGAAAATATTGACAGTTACTTTTTTAAGTTTTTACCAACCAATCTCTTGCTTCCATTTTACAAATGATAAGTTCCCCTGCTGAAATCATTTCTGAAATCATTTTGGTCATGAAATTCAGGAGATCCAATTGTAAGCCAAGCAGGAGGTATGATGAATCCTATCGGTGGTAACCAACAGTCTAATTCAAATTCTGTGATGTCAGCTGCGCCACCTCTATCCACAACTGCAACTAGCCAACAGCCTCCAACTAACACCATCTCCATGCAGGTAAGTTTAATTCGACACTTTCCTCATGATCTTCGTCCTTTGTTCAATGACAATAAATTTCTCTGCATTCCTGTTCACTCGTATAAAAAGTTCTAGTAAGAATAAAAGGAAGAAAGTAGTTGTAACTAAGGATGTGCGAATATTTGGAAATCACGAATATTCTCTTCGACTGACTCGCGCACTAACCGATATTTGCGAATATTTGCACTGTTAAGAATAACGAATTTTCGAGTGGCAATTGTTGCCCTTTTTCATCAGAGTGCCTAACTTTTTATATCCATGAATGCTATTTTTGATGATCTGACAATTACTAAATATTCCCCCAGACTCATTGTCAGATACAATGTGATCTAAACGTTTGAATGTTGCCAAAATTCCTCTGATAGGCTATTTATTTTTCGAAAAATAAATGACTTTTCTCTGAAGTTTTCAGATATTCTAGATTAAATTGCAAGTTCAATTTTCCAAAAATATTCAAACATTTTCTAGAAAATTTATATTTTATGTAAAGAAATTTGGCAAAGTTTGAATGTTCAAACTGCATTTTTTCTCAGCGTGGCGGTATAGTTTATTTGTCTAGTGCGAGAAGAGAAGCATCCGGACCATAAAATTTCTCGCTAGGCTGTAGTTTTGTCAGTATCATATCTGGATCAGTGCCTATAAAGAGAGGACTCCATTCTTTATCTTCAAGTAATTGTTGTTGAGCTTTACAGAGCTCAAATAATTAAATATTTTCTGCATTGCCTCTACTCTCTCAGGGAGCTGGACCCCGTGGACCAGGCATGATGGGACAAAGACCTCCTTTTGGCAACCAAATGGAGGCAGCCAGGCAACAAAATTTGGCCAAGATTGAGCAGCTGAGACAAACACTAGAAGCTGCCCAGAGACAAGAGTTGCAATATGTAGAGGTAAAAGAAATCCAGCCATCCTCTATTTCAGCAGTTGTAGTTTTAAGCAGATAGTCTTCGCTACCAAAACCCCTCTTTTACTAGTTGTCCATGCATGTGTGCAAAGCATCGAAGTTATGCAAGTTTTAATTAAGAGTTGCATAGTGTGCTTCACAACCCAAGTATGTCCGTGATTTGCGTTTATCACTTATCTATTTCCTTAGAGAATCTCGTTTTTTGGAGGAAAATCTTGATTTACCGGAACATTGATGAGTTAAAGGAAAAAATTCAGTTCATTTTTGGAGTCAGAGTTGAAATTGCACATGTTTCAATCATCATATCCTCAGTGTTAGTTTTCTTTTCCAGATTTGTGTTATTGTTTACCAGGGATGTTTATGCAAGATAGTTGTGTGAATGGTATTTTTTTTTGTATGTATCTCTGTGCCTCAACTACAGCCTTGTATGTCAGCCTCAGTGGTGTTGTGATCAAGGCAGTTCGTTGCCAACACTGATGTCCCGGGTTCAATCCCCGGAAATGACTGATATTTGAGGACACTCAAATGTCAGTCATAGTGATCATGGATAACCATGCCACTCCAATACCCTGACCCTTCGAGGTAACAGGGTGCGGGAGGGAATAGTCACCCAGTAAGTAATCCGTCTGCATTGTTCGACTGGGTTGTGGAAAAATCGGTGATCACTCATAGTGCACGCGACTGCCAGCGCTACCTATCTGTGGAGTTTGCAACAACACAGTCCAACTCGGTGGAAGCATGGCCGTGCTCCAAAAATCCGTGCTCTGCAGTATCTGCCACAGTCTTTGATAAGACCTACTGTTGGCTATCAGACGACCGCTGAGTCTTGCAGGAATATAGAGAATACACAATGTGTCAATAGTACGAAGTTAAGGAGCACGGCCCAACTTCAGGGTGCACAACAGCAGGGTTCCTGCCCGTTGCCTTGGCCCCTTGAGGGCGCCTCGCCTGTCTGCCCGGCCCTTACTTACTTACTTACTTGCTTACTTACTTAACTACAGCTTTGTATGCAGTATTTCATTTTAGCCGAACCTTTTAGCTTCTCTACAGATTGTGATTGTCCTCTGACTCTAGCTCATGAAGATATTTTCCAAGAAGACTGTTTTCTTTTTACCTGCAGTTTTTGTGAGTGTTAGAGTTTGTGCAATTTTCTCTGCCAATGTGTTCTGGAAGAATTAGAGCTATCAAGCCAGGAAGGTCACTGTTAACTCCCGCTAGAAAAGTTACAGAAGTGATTGCATATACAGTAAAGCACTGATCATCCGGTGCAATGCGGTGGAGGTCGGCACTGGATAACAAATGTAACGGATATTCGAGACCACCAAAAAAGACCAAAAAAATGTCATTCAAGCTCGTTACCAAAAAGTACAACCCTGGCCAATTCTCTGTTGTATTTGTAAAACTGAGTTATTTAATTGAAAAATAAATTACAAAAAACCACTCATATCCTCAAGTTTTTCGCTAAACACGGGTTTCCATCGTGTCATATCTGGATATGCCACATTTTAATCGTGAAAAAGCCGTGCCAGATAACCGAAGCACGGATAATCAGTGCTTTACTGTGCTAACTCTGTTGCTTTACCCAGCTGCAAACAGAGCCACTTTGTTCGGGGCTAAATGAAACAATTTTGGTGTTGAGGCTCTTCTTCAGTGGAAGGTACCACAGATCTACCTGTCAATGAACTTGTCAGTCATACATTAAGACAAGCACAAGAAGCAGTTAACAAGTTTGAACTTTTTTAGGTTTTAAGTTTTTTTAAGTGTCCAAGCTATTTATGCCCTCCTAGTTCACCTATCTTCTTATTGTCAGTAATGTGAAAAGCACCATTTGCTTAAATTTCTATTAATACCTATTTGTCATAGGAGATTTTTGAACGTGTAATATTATCAAGACAACGTCTATTTTTGTTCGTGTATAATCATCCTCTATTCATCAGCAACTCCTGTCCGTTTTCTCCTTATTCCTGGTATTTTTATTCACTTATTAATTTTTCAGATTATGAGTCACATGCCTCCTGTAAAACAAATTGAACAAAATTTGGAGCACGCTCAGTTGCAAGAAATGCAGTATAAAAGTCAACTTGAGGTATGCTGCATATTGCAATAAAAAAATTTCGTTAAGCGCTCCATTTCTTTTGGTGCAGCGGTGGTTTTTTTGCTCCCCAAGAAGGATTCTCTCAAATGACATTGCTTTTTTAAGTGTAACTTTAAAACATGTAAAGTACAAAGTGATTGGTAAAGGTTTGGTTAGGCGCCTCTATGTCTTTTCTCTTGGAATGAGCCTTCTTCATACAAGGAAAATGAGGTTCTTGATGTAGATGATTCGTTCAACTGTGAACTGTTCGTAATTAAACAAAATACTCTAGTCGGTTGTGTTGGGATGTGGATTCGGGATTCCGTGTAAAAATACTTGAACCTGAATCCGAATCAGCGAATCCTCCGAAATTTCAAAATTCGCATCATGAATCCCAAAGATTCCCGAAGGTTCTCGAATCGGGTCGAATATGGATATCGTCTTTCGATCTCAGGTGGGACTAAATTAGGTGTTAATAAATCTGACTTGAGATGAATATTCTTTCTTTGCTTCTTAAGTCATCATTCCTTTTGTCCTTCTCATTATGAGAAAAAATAAAATTGAAAAAAAAATTCAAAAAAAGTAGAGTTTCTGGAAACTGAAGAATTTGCGATGGATTTGAATTCAGATTTGAGGATTCGAAAGTTAAAATCTATAGATAAATTCGAATTCGGGTGACTTTAGGATTCAACCCAACACTACTAGTCAGAAGGATATTATGGATAGCTTTGACTACTAAGAACATACTCCTGGCAAGGTAAATCGGGAAATGAGTGAAATAAGTAATTTTGAACTGTCAAGTCTCGTATTGAATTTCTATTTTGAAACCTCCTTTCCACTGTATGAAGACGGTTTAAGGTGTGGTATCAATTGTTTTATTTAATACAGTGTTGTTTTGCAAAGAAGTTGGAATGAAGAACCAGAAGTATAGATAATGATTTTAATTCCCAATAGTTCTACAAGTAATATACATACATTTCCAAGAATTCGGAATCAGATTAAATAATTTATCTGTTCAGTGATGATTTCTCATGAAATTATAATTGTATATTTTGAAATTACTTGTTTACCTAGGATTGTTCATCTTTTGGTCTCTTGAGGTCTCTAATTTCTCAAAAAGCAATAAAATATCTTCATCTCGTCAACCCTCTTTTAATTTGATAAAGAATTTCTCAGATGAGCAGTGTATAGAAAGCATTTGTAGACTGCAGTGTTGCAGAGTTAAAGTTTCTTGAATACCTTGCTGTAAAATCTTGCGATTCTGCATCACTTCATATCAGTGCTACTCGAGGTGCCAATCAAGTATCTAATCCAGGACAGTTCTGCTAATTTTCGGCTGTTGGGCAAAATTTTGCGGCATGGTATGAAAGGAGTGATGACTCTCATACAGTAGTGGTATTATTATTTTGTCCTATATTCTGGTTCTGATTACAGCCTCTTTGTTTCGCGGAGATCAGGAAACAGAATAATAGGCAATCATTGATTATAGTACGAATTTGACAACAGCATCAATGTAGCTCAAATGATGCACAAAATTTTAATTTCCAATCAGGCAAATCCGATTTTCGAATCAGAGACTGAGATTGCTCTCTCTGAAAATTGTCCGATTCTCTTTCCTGAGCTCTTCGAAGGTGACTTAACCTTTTCTTAGATTCAACCATTGGCATGGAGTCTTTCGAATTTTTTAGGAGCAGCACAAACAGCAATTGCGGGTCCAACTTCAGCAGCAGATGCAACAGCAACAGGTCGGTATGGGTCCGCGCCCGCCACAGCAGCAAGGAGGCGGCCCTCAGCCTCCTCAACAGCAGCCTGGACCTGGTGGAGTACCACAGCAACCTGGACCAGTGAACCAGCAACGAATGATGCGTCCTCTACTATCAAACAACAGTCCTGGCTTACGACATCTATTGCAGCAAGTAAGGGAACGTCTATGATTTGTTCGATAATTTTGTTTTTTCAGTTCTGTATAATAGTCCATCAAATCAAGATTAGTGGTAGATACCCTCTGATTATAGGTAAGCATAGAGCAGTAGCAAGCCTTGCCCCGTTTTAAATTGTCCATGTTTCGAGGTGTACGCATTGAAATACAGACCAACTCTCCAAGGAGACTTGTCATGAATTTCCAAACAACTTTGAATGTTTGATGCAAATTTTTTAAATTTCTAGTTAATTCTTGAGTTTCATTAATTGTTTATGGTAAATCCAAGAAATTTCAGACTTTAAAGAAACTAGGATGGCACCTTAAAGTTGACCCGTTGAGCATAATCAACACCATTTGTTCTGCATGTTGCAATTTGGAACTATAAATTCGAGCCCGGTTTAAAAACAATGTATTTCCCATTAGTTTCCCTATGCACACAAGTGTTTTTCCAGAAGAGCCCGATTTTATAGTTCCAAATTGCAAAATGCAGTCCATTTTATCTTGATTATCCAATGAATTGTGGCAGACACCTGAGCTAAAAATAAAACACGCCGGTAAATCAGAAATGCATAAAAATACATAGAGCCACTTAAAATATGTTTGAAAAAATAAAGAAAACGGAAAAAGATTAAGTAAAACAAGAAAAATAATGCGTAAATGTGTCTCATTGTTGCCTTAGGCAAGTGATGAGCAGCTAATCCAAGCATTCCTGTATGAAGTGTTAATTAAATAACAAGATACTCAAATTCAAGCTAAAAATACTTGTTATATAACAGCATAATGTACTTTCTTCCAGTATTGATTCTGCTTCATGATTATGATTTTAAGCAATGCTCTCTCGATGTTTCATTTCTTTGTTTTTCTTGTCACTTGCCACAAAGAAGTTTTTGCTAAATAAAATCTTATTTTTTCCGTTCATTTCAGCAGCAGCAACCTCAGTATCGCCAGCAAGTTATGGGGATGCAACCACCCATACAGCAAGGTATGGCACAGCAAAGACCACAGCAAATGCTACAGAACCCAGGACCTGGAGGACAGCAGCAACCTGGCGGTCAGCAATTTGATGAAGTCCCTAATTTTGATTTTCTTTCCTAATTTTATTGAAACATCCTGTATCTCTAACTCCCACCTGTTTACATCAGCAACATATTTTTCTGTGAAGAGTTTTGGGCTTCACCCAGTCTGGAAACGTTGGGATAGTGATGTTCTTCTCTGTTAACATTATTCTTTCAGCCATTGTTTAATCTCCATGTGAAAGATACGTGACGAGGTCTTTTGGCTATACAGATGAAATGAAAGTGGACTAGAAAAATAGAGGAATCGTGTTTTTATGTACAAATGACAATTTTGAAGTTGAATAACTTCGTCAATCGTGGAGACTGTAAAAACAGAACATAGAATCCCCCAGGTAGACAAGAGCTCATTTTCCCTCCCTTTTAAAATGATGAAAGTATGTATTAGTAATGGGGGATTAATTAGAGATCTTAGTGTGTAGATGCACTCGATAAACAAACTTGGTAATGATTGCTGAATCTTGATTTTGATCCAACTCTCACCTGTAGTTAAGAAACTTGAAGCCCTGCTAACATTTGGAAAATTTTGTTGTTTTTTTGCAAGACTTAAGTTTACAACAAAGCTATAGTTTTAAATCCACTTATGGATGCCTGCACCGCATTTGCATTAGGACTTTTCTGTTACTGGATATCTCTTTCTGTGCTCGATGTGTTTTTGGTAAATAGTAATGGTGGAATAGATTTTCCATGAAACTTTTAAAAGGGAAAGAAGAATTATTTGGCTTTGAATGAGAAAAAGAAACAATTATTTTGACCCAGAAGTCCCTGAGATCAGTATAATTCTTTTTTACTGAGGTTTCTGATCCAGGATTTTTATTTACATCTGTAAGAGTTTTAATACATTTTTCAAAGTTATTTATAATTTATACATTTTTTAATTTTCTGTAGCCCACAGGGGCTGGATATGGAACATGAATTATCATGGAGAATTAGTTTATTATTTTAGTTTAAAAAAGCATGTATCTTGGATGGATGAAAAATTCTACTTTTAAAATTGCTAGGTGTGATATATTGTTAGAAAATGAAAAGGCCCCTTTCTTAGACAGTGGTAGGCTGTAAAATCTTATTATTGTGGGCGACTTTGGTTTCAGAAGAACTCAAAAACAGTTTAAATGGCTAGACATTACTCATAGCTCCATCCAGCTGCAAATTTTTGAAAGAAAATTGCTGCTGATAATCAATTCTTAACAGTATATTTTCGCCAGAGAAACAATGCCTGTGTGCAATTAGAAAAATTTTACGGTAAAGTGGCAGAATGTCTTCTCTGGCATTCTCAATGATGAGGAAATGTCACTTTACACTTGGCCTAGGATCTCATGAGGGCTGAAAAGATATTCTTTTGTTATTTTTCCTTATTGGCTATTCTGAATTCTTATTCTGAAAACTGTAATGTTTGGTGAAAATTAATAAACACAATATAGTGGAACCCTGCGCTATCTGAACCTGTCAACTTTTTGAAATGCTGAAAAATCGTATATTCTTTGAGTTATCAGAGACAAATTTTCTGCGCAACATGCAGAATCAGATCACTCTATCTACCCCCCATACAGAAAATGAGTGAGGATTTTTCTTTGAAATTTTTCCCAAAAGATTAGTTTTGATAGTTAAAAAGAACTATAAATGAATTTCATCTTGAACATGTCCAGTATTTTTGTAAGAAACAAAAATATTCAATCGAAAGTATGTATAACTAATTTACGTATTCTTTCACTTGTTTCTTGACTATTTCCATGTACTGGCAATTTTAGAGCACACATTGTTCACCTTTATAATGTTGAATGTTGGAGGTATTTTTTTTTTCATTCGTTTTCAACTATTGTGTCAGCTATCTTGCAATTTCTTCTCTTACGAGCAGCATGTCATTTTTCTTCTAATGAAAAGTCCTTCAATCTAACTGAAGTTTGTAAATAAAAATTTTAAATTTCAGTAAATTTCAGCAATTTATCATTAACTTATTTTATCATTTTACTTTTACCTATATTGAATTAAACATGTTCTAAAGTCTCTTCTATTGTATTAATACTGTCTGTTTCCTTTCTGTAGATCAATTTTTGTTTTCTTTATCTGTGATAAATATATTTTGTACTTATTCTAAGTAGTTCATTTTTGTAATCATTCAGCTTTTCAAGCTGACGGCACACTCTTTCCTATTTTCCCGAAATTTGACTCCAATTTTAAGAAGTAGTTCATTTTTGTAATCATTCAGCTTTTCAAGCTGACGGCACACTCTTTCCTATTTTCCCGAAATTTGACTCCAATTTTAAGAGGTTCACTTGTACCTAACAATGAGATTTCTTAAAATAGCCACCGAAGGGATACATTACGGTGAATCCTCATTTATGGAGATAAGTAGATCCAAAGTGAAAGGAGAAGAACGCATATTGATGTTGAAAGTACCCAATCTCTATCTTAGTTAGTTGCATTGCAAATCTCCTGTCACATTTTACTTCTGCAAAACTGGCTTGATGATCGTTTTTGCACATAATTTTATTTGATTAGAAAAAAATTGATTGAACTTCATTCATCTGTTCCTCATTGAATCGCTAAAAATTTCCTAAAAACAGGCGGGTAGTAAATATTCTCTGAAGAAATATGAGTGGAAATTATCATTGGTAGTTTAACAATCAAAATCTCCATTTCTGTGGTTCAAAATTTTTGCTCTCACTTAATTCCCCCCCCCCCCCCCTTAAAAAAAGAAAGACTATAATACTTTTACATGAAAATTTCAGAAAATATTTCCTGATAGTTTAATTTTAGAGAAAATGACACAAAATTTCACAAATAAGGTATCATCGCTTGGCTCGACACCTGCTTAGATGAAACTTCAAAAGAAGTTTACAATATTGTAAACTGAGATAAAGGAATGTGTATGCTTTTTTCAATTTTATGACCTGTAGGTAAATAATGATGCCACCATGAAATTTGCCAATCATTTAAAAGTGTTCAAGGGAGGCTGGCCTACTACCTGTCTCCGTTGAAATTCAAAATAGAATCATTTAGTACATTAACATTATCTTTTCATACAATGCTGCAAAAACCGAATACATGCTTACAGATGCATGAAACATCCAGGACAGAAAATTTATGTGCCAAATACCATCATTATTGTGCCCGCAAATATTATTTGGTATTTTCTTGGTTCACTCGCAAGAATAGAATAATCTAGATAGAAGTAGTTGGAAAGAAATTTTTTCTAAAAATTTTAAACAATTCATGAAAGCACTAAATTTCAGTATATTTGTAACAATCTCAAATAAGTCCAAAAACGAAAAAAGAAAAACAGACGGATAAAAAAGCCATTAATTACTTTTGACAATATTAAAAATAAGTTAATAAACATGACAGTGCATAGAAAAATAAATCAGGTAATACCTTATGATTAAATTAATAAATGTTTTAAAAGGTAGGTACTTTCTTCACATTTAAGTAAAATGATGTGATTATAGATTGGTCAGCTCATCATTTTTACTTGCAGCTTCAATAAATAGTCAATTGTTTTACCTTCAGGTGAGTTTTTACTGACAAATTTTATAAATATTCTCACGGCAGTTTAAAAACCATCAACACAGATCTGAGGGTCTTCATAAAATTAACACTTTGGTACCTAAGTAACTCAATAGTGGGTACACAATTACACATCAATGAACTTTGTAATAATGTAAAAACACCGCATAAAAAGAAATTTTAATTCCTAACTTTAATTCTGAAAAACATGCCGTCAGAAACAATCAGTGCACTAAGACAATGGCGAATGGCGAGAAATCTCTTCCTCTTTCTCGCATTGAGAGCAAAATTTAATGCAGGCATTACCGAAACATGTCAAATAAAGTCAATCATCAAAAAGACAGATTTCAATACACATATCTTAAAAAAAAGGAAGATGATTCAATATCATGCTAGCCAAAACCATGTGGTCTGCAAAATTTTATACCACACATGGTGATTTCTGCTAATCACCGGGCACAGGACACAATGAAAATCAAACGCAGAGTGAAATTAATTTAAACACATTTCTACAATGAAAGACAAAACTATGTGTCATTTCTTCAAGAAATTGGGAACATTCATGCCTGTTTTTGCCGAAGAAAATACTTAAATATTGAAAAAAGGAAAAAATATTACTTAGCTACTTCAGAAGGTAGAATGAAATCTGTAAAACCCTCTCTTAGTGGCTAAAGCATTCTATGCAAGCCCTGCTCCGATTGGCTAATGTAACAACTATCCAATACTTTGATAAAGAAGCCGGTGCTATCGGTTCTTGGGAGAATTAAGGCGAATTTTCGCTAGTGGATTTGGTCAACTTTTTCAACCAGATTGGCAGGATTGCAAAACAATAGGAGAAAAACGTGCTGCTGCAGTCAAAACCTACACTCAGCTATTTGATTAATTTTGGCCAATGTTTGTATCCATCCACTTGTCAACCCATCTCGGGACGCGGGTCAGGAATTTTGGATGTGGTCATCTTTGCTGCCGGCATGAAAACCAAATGTTGTAAACACACCATCGCCCAAAGGCAATTTTGTTTTAATGTGACAGAGGTTCGTAGTAAGTTAAAGACTTCGACCAAATCCACTTGTGAAAATTTGTCTTCAAACTGTGTTGAAATTAAAATAAATCTACTGAAATCCTTTATTAAATTAAGTAAGTCCAACTAATATTACAATGGGTGTTCAAAAATTATTGTGACCGGACCCTCAAATGAGTGAAAAAAGAAATACAAGAAAGATAATGTGAGCTGTACAAGCTTAAAGAGTGCTTCATTAGCTATCTAACACAACTTTGCTGTGCTTATTCAATCAAAAATTTGCTGAGTTCAGTGTAGTGATTTTTGGGCAACAAATTTGCGTGGGTAACCCCTGAGGTTTTTTCAGAATTTTTGTGTAGACCATGACACTGGCCCATTGACATTTCACTTCGGTAGAACTTATTGCTGGTGAACTTTGAATTTCCTCTCTTAAAAAAGGTGTAAAATTTTCCCGAGAAGTACTTAAACAAATTGTCTAAAAATTACTGGAGCTCAGTGAATATTTGATTTCATGAGCTCAAGGAGGACGCCTTGAAAAGTTAGCAAATGATTTTCAATCTTGTACAACCTGTAATTTGCTACCTTCATTTGTTCGCTTATATGAGGGTCAAAGACAAGACTTTTGGGACTTTTGATATCAAAAAATTTTCCTCCTCTCTATTTTTTTTTTTTCACATAAAGCAAAATCGATGAAAATTTTTTTTTGATAGAAGCCAAACTTTCAATGAAAATTTCTCAACGTGTAAAATCATTTGAATGGTAATTTTTACTGAAGAAAAATAATATTTAATTTATTTATTTTTTTTTTTTGAAAAAAAAAGAACAAAACATAAGGCAATTACCAAAAACACCTGTTGTCACAACTTGATTCATTGGATTCTTTGCAGATAAAAATCAAGCAGGTTCAAAATACTTGACAGTTTGACACACGACAACTCAGAGGCTTCATAATCGGGAGCTTTCAGTGGCTTTAAACAATGATTTTTAGTAAAAATATCTGTAGTAAAATGGTAAACTAGAGTGTAAAGTTTTGTACGAGAAAAATACAAAAAATGACAGAGCGTAAACAAATAAGTCTCTGCGAGAAAACTCATCAGTCATTCGGTGGATAAGTACTGCAGCAAAACAGCTGAATAAGAGCGCATACCCGTAGTCATTGCCCTCTGAATAGCTCAAGTAGCCAAGAGCTCCCAAACAAAGGGTTTGCGAAAAGATTTCCAACTCAGGTACAGAGTATGGTTTATGAACCCAGTATCTCAAAACGTGAAGACTAGGTATGGCAAGCAGAAACAGTATGAAAGACTGCCATGCTGGCTTCAACAGTAATGCTACTTGAACTGTCATTAGGGGTAGCGCCAAATTTGAGTTGACAAGTCTGATTCGGAGGTACACTGCCCGTATCATTTGCAGAAACCTGTAGTTGCTTTTATGCTGAGGGATAGCTGAAACAAAACCAAAAAAACACTGTTTTTAATTCACCTATTTTTATTCTTTATTATTAAGGGGCCTTGGAGGACAAGACCCTTAGTTACAGTTTTTGCTATTTTGAGAAATACCTAAATGGGAAATGCCGCCAAATGACGTAACTAAGCGGTGCATTTTCTCACTTGTAGGTAAATCTATTTTTAAACTATTTCCCACGTCAGAGAAAAATTATGAAAACTACTCCGAAATCAGCTCTTTAAGCACTCTCAAATGAAGCAATAAAGAAATGTCGTGCATATTCTCCATTGCATAGATCCTTATGGCGGACAGAAAGTTTAAACTGACTTTTCGATGCTTAAAAATTGGAATTTGGAAGCTAATTTTTCGCAGTATATGCATTGAGCCTAGTTTCACTAGAAATTATTAATATCTAATTTTTTCAAAAACGCACTTATGCACCTTGTCCTCCAAGCCCCTCTATTGTGGTATTCAGAGAGTTTTAATGAACTGCAGTAAAAATCATGCCTAGCTGCAGTTAATGCATAGGTATGTAAGGAATCGTAACTTGATGGCCAAATTGCGAAACCACATATTTCCATTGCGGTGTCTCAGAACTTCTGTTTATATTATTTCAGAGAGAAACAAGCCGACTTTACTTAAAGCTAATCTCGGCATTTGGTGGCAACTGTCACTCTTGTTACTGTTAGTATACTACTCCGTCGGCATATCAAATAGCTGCTAAGCTTTGCAAAATGTAAACTTAGGATAATATGATTATCTAATACTAACTGATGACAGTTGATCACACCATATCACACTTACCATATCGGAACAATCCTATGACACCATGAGCTAGATGCAAGCAGTATGCACCTAGTGCATACTTGCCATGAACTCCGCTGTTTATTTTACTGAGGGCCCAACAAGAGGATCCTGTTAATACTAAATGTGCAAGTGCTGAGGCATATGAGTGTCCTGATAAGGTAGTCATGTCTGCTAAAGGAAAGTCACTTCAGACGATGAACTAGTGTGCGCAATAACACAACGTTAACTCCTTAGAGTGCTAATGTAAAGGTAAAGGTCATGAAAACCTTTAAAAAAATAGCACTAAACATTTCACATGGTTAGCTTGCGCTTTTAACTTAGACAATAAAACTTCAATAAACAGATAACTCTTAACTTAAAAAATTAGTTGTGCGCGTTGTTTATTTACATTTATTGTCAATTATAACCTCACTTTCTCTGAAACTGAAACGGTTATTGGTGAGGCTCGAGAGTTTACTCTGGTTTAATGGTGTGTTTTCGTTACTAGCTTTGTGGTTTGTTGACAAACTGAAATGACTGAAATAATAATGAAAGCGTTATCGTTATCGAAAATCAGAACATTTTTCGCAATTTTGTGAATTTCATTTAAAATTTCTTGTGTGAAATGTAAGCTAATTGTTAAAAAACGTAATTCTTTATTTAGAAAGTTAATAGTGCCGTATGTATTTGTGAAAATGCCTGTCGATATTAACAGATTGACGGAAGGATGGCTCGAACTTGAGAGTGATCCTGGGTTGTTTACCTTGCTTTTAGAGGATTTTGGAGTGAAAGGAGTGCAAGTGGAAGAAATTTATGATCTCCAAAAACCTATTGATGGCCCCGTCTATGGATTCATTTTCCTGTTCCGGTGGATAGAGGAGCGGCGATCCCGTCGCAAGGTTATCGACCAAAGCGATCTTTTTGTCAAGGACGAAGAAGTTGTCAACAACATTTTTTTCGCTCAACAAATGGTTCCAAACAGTTGTGCTACCCACTCTCTCTTGTCAGTATTGTTGAATTGCCCAAATATTCATTTAGGTGAAACCCTTAGTCGGCTAAAAGCTCACACATCTGGAATGTGCCCGGAAAATAAAGGATGGGCTATCGGTAACACTCCAGAACTTGCGAAAGCACACAACTCTCATGCCATGCCTCAAGCAAAGCGACGGTTAGACAAATCTAGCAACACAGTCAGCACTGGAAGGTAACATAATTCATTTAGTTTTCTGCCACGTAACTGAAATATTTTATATCAAGCCATTCAAGTAGACTTGTAACTTATCCTGAACTTGAATCAAAGGTATATCTGATCAATCTAGAGGTTTTTCAAATTGATTTGCGAGTTTCATTATAAAAGACCTATACCTGGAAAGGGCATGGATGATGCTTGGAAGTATGCGATTAAGTAGTTCAGCAATCATTTGATCAGCTGTTGCTACTGTGTACTTACCATAAATTACGAATCGCTAATTCTAACTTTTCGACACCCGTCCACCCCTTACATTGCGTTCATAACACTTATTCAGATACTTCTTAAGTAAGATTTTAACATTTGCCTCAACAACCCCTCTCCCTTGCCGGAAAAACTCACAACAAGCCTACGTGAGTGTACGGTCTGCTCAATATTACAAACATATACTCTTAAAAAGGGTGGTTTCAACTGTATTTTTTTGTACTATGTGCCTGGCAATTGCTTTATAAAGTGCCACTCTTCAGTCAACATTTAGTCAGATTATTGAATTAGGGGAGTTCCATATTTTTTTCATTTTTCTTTCCAAAATAGGAGGAGAAGATGCCCTCTGTTTATTTGAAAGACCTGATTCAAGAATCTACAGAGAACAAGAAAAAAACAATGTTTAAAATCTAAGAAAGAAGTTGAAATCCAGCTCTTATTGTTATGCAACGCTGAGCTTGACACCCTCTCACCCCTTGTCTTGCTTGGTGTCAAAATATTGAAGACCCACCAGCCTCTCACAACGTTACATGATTTCAGACAGTGCCCGAACGAGTGTTCAAAGACTCAAATGTTTGAAATAGTTATAATTTCAATTACCGCCCACCAGTTCTGAATTGCCCAATGGACATACCTTGTAATTGCCTATGGAAGGATGTCAAATAGTTTTTAAGAATCTACCTGTTATGAAAAATAAATCCCCTAAAACTGTTACCCATCAGTTCCCAGACTACAAGTGTATTGATTAACTCCCCATTGCTAGAAATCATTAGACCTTTTCTAATAAGTCTCTTGAAATGTTTATTTTTCCAGGTACACAGGTGAGGCATTCCATTTTGTGAGCTATGTTGCCATTAATGGTAGACTCTTTGAACTTGATGGTTTGAAACCTTATCCCATGGACCATGGACCGTGGTGTGAAAATGAAGACTGGACCGATAAGTTTCGTAACATCATCGGAGATCGATTAGGTAAGTTCCCGTTTAGCTCTACTTTTTAATCTTTGTCAATGTAAAAAGTTTGCCATTTTCAACTCCAATATTACGCTGCATTAACTGCAGACAAGCTTTACATGCAAATTAAACAAAATGTTTCTTGCCATTACTTCCTTTTTTTGGGCTCCTTTAGTTTTCCTGTAGAAATAGGGAGTTGTTCTAAATGTGGAAGATAACTTCTGAAAATAGAGATCTTGCTTTTCAAAGTTAATCACGCTCAGACAGCCTGGAAGAACTCATTTTCTGTGAGAATAAAGAAAAAAAAATCAACCAATGCTAGATTCCGTTAGAAAGGAGGTGGCCAGATTGTGGAATAAAGAGTAAATATTTTAAAGTGTCCAAATGGAAAGCTTATACTCTTGGTCAAAGAGTAAGCGAGTGGTCTTAGCGAAGTGAAGTTTCTGAAATAAATTGATCAAAAATCAAAGGAAATTGGTATCAAAAATTGAACATTAGAGTGAATTTTCCTATATTTGCTTCATGGAGAGCTCCAATTTTTTTTTTTTAAAAAAAACAAAAAATTATTGCTAGTCCACAGATTTGAGGTTACTCCCGAAATTGCGTTCTTCCATTCCATTAATTTCAGTTACAAGGTAAGGCCAAAAAGTATTGAGACTGATATTCTAATCTCATACTTAAAGAAGGGACGGACCCGATCTTACTTCTTGCTTGGTCTTGTGAATCGGCAACGCTGTTTTTCTCCAAAACCCAATGTTTCCGACTTCTGAGGATTGCTACCAGTATCAAGTATATTAAATACAGTGTGGTGGCTTATGAACCCATAACCCATCTGCAGAATTGCAGAGTCGAATCATGAATTTAAGTACCTAGTTTGATTTTTCTAAGTGATCAATATTTATCATTCTGTATAAGTAATTGAATTTCAGGAATATTGATCATTCTATATAATTTAATTTCAGGAATAACAGATGGCTCTCAGATGACAGACATTCGATTCAACCTGATGGCAGTAGTTCCTGACCGAAGGCTAGCCCTCACTTACAAATTAAACATGTTGAAAACTAACAGACAAATAGTGCTGGAAGCTCTTCAACAGCTTGTTAAGAGCAACAGATCCACATCACCTGAAGATGCGAATCGACCCAACAGTAGTGCTTCTGAAACAAGTAAGAAGGATTCCTCCTGCGAAGAAAAAGAACAGTACAACCTAGACAGTAGTGCTTCAATCGAAGATGTATTAGATTTGGCCACACCAAACAAAATACAAGCAAACTACATGACGCCGTCAAAAAATCTGAACTCATCAGACCCAAGCGGTGAAAAATCCTTGGATAAAGATACGTCGATTGCCAGCGATAATCAGAATAATCTATCTAAAATATCTCTAGTTATTACTCCTCCTGAGAATCAAACAGATTATTCTTTGCCATTAACAATTCAAACATCACCAGCTCCTAGCACCTCCAGTACAGATACTTCCTCTGAAGTTGGATCTGCTTTCAACTCACCGGGTCAAAGCAGTCCAACATGCTCAAAAGACTTCAAAAAATTTGTTGTCATACGGGTTGCATTAGGTGGCATGCATGAGGATAAGTCAAAAAAAGACTCAGGTATCAAAAAAGTTTGTTTGGAGGCAGGCGCCTTGCCTCAAGGCTGGGAAAAACCTCCTTCATCAAAAATAGGCCTAAACTTCAAAACGTCTCCAACAATATCAAACACTAACCTGTCCCCTAAATGTGATAAAATAAATGAGAGTGATAGCCCCTGTAAAAAAACTCCTGAAGCCCCTAGTCATACGTTTGCGCCTAAAGACTTGCTAGCCCTGGTGAAAAGCCTTGAAGGTGAGATTTCTATTTGCGAAGGTAATCTTAGGGATGAGAATGAAAAAAGGAAAAAGTATAAAATTGATGACTGTAGGCGAACTCACAATTATGATGAGTTTATTTGTACGTTTTTGTCCATGTTAGCTCATGAAGGTACGCTTGCAGATTTGGTTCTCCAGCAACAACAGTGTTTTATTCGAAAACAGCACTCGGGTGCAGCTCATTCAAACAATTCTTTAAGCAACAACAGAATAAGGATTAGACATAAAAACATCAATAAAAAGAAAAAAGCAGGGACGAAATATAGGAAAAGGAAGTGAATATTCCTACTCCTGGAATAATCGTAGGTTTTCTCCTGAGTTTCAAGATGCCAAAGATATCTTTCATTCGCCATCGAAGGATACAAAATTAGCATTAGCTCATACAAATCTATAATTTCAATGTTTTAGCATTCATATTCATCAGGATAAAAACAAAGAACTTCAAAACAAGAGTTAATTCAAATCTGGTAAATTGAAAGTTATTGTATGTGCATGGTGAATTCATTCATCATGTGAAAATAACAAGTCCAATTGACTTAGCACCAAATTTTTTTTTTTGGTTAGGCATTCTTCAAAGGATAACTTTTGCAAACCTTAAAAAAAATTCTGTGATGAAACTCTGGAAATGAATCCATACGAGAGATTAAAATTGTCTGCCATTACTAGAAGAATAAAATGAGACAGAAAATATACTGCAGGTTTTGTATATTTTTTGCATCCACCTTAAAGTCGGCCTCCTATGGTGTAGTGGCTGTAGCGCTAGCTCTATGATCGGGAGATCCTGGGTTCAATTCCCGCCCAAGCAACCCGAGGTTTGATGGTCTCAAACAATGGTTGCCTGGGACTGGTTGTAGGGACGGAGGAGGACGGGACTAAAGTGCAAGGATTAGCCCTCGTGGGCTATTTGAAGTTGGTAAAAAAAAAGTTTGTCAAAATTAAACAATTTTTTCTTCCGTATTTTGTACTTTTTTCTGTGCTAATCAACGTAGTCTTATGTATGCATCCATTTCCAGAGTTTCATCACCGAATTTTACTCTAAGTTTGACGTATTTGTCCTTTTTTTTAACGCTATATTTAGTATCTCCTCAGTATCCTTTGGTATTCTATTCCTCATTATTTTCTCGATCATTCTACCTACCTCATTTTGCACTGTGATGAGATTGGCATCAATGACGACTTCATTACACTAAAATTGATTTTGTCTCGATGGTTGTAAGCAAAACATTTTCTGTAGTCGAGGGATTGCATAAAAATGCAACTAGCACTTTATCATTTGTCTCTGTTAAAACTAAGTTATCCACCAAGAAACATGCTCATCCACAATGCAGTTAGATCCTCAATCAAGTAAATTGTATCTCAAGAAAATAATGCTCTAGATTAGGTTGTATTTTCTGTTTTTCAGTAGTACTTAAACAGTTTTGAGTAAAATGATCTTTTAAAATAGAAACTGAGAATAAATGGAAACTATGTGCCAATCTCGAGGACTTCAGGTCTAAAAACTGTATCCTCTGGCAATTTAACTCAAGTTTTTGAATGGAGAAATGTCACCATTGCCGCAACTAAGTTAACGTGCCATCCTATCTCCTTGGGCACGCAAGATGACAAAAGAGGAGCTCCCTCTTCAATCACCTACATTTTTCCACTTAATTATGCAAGTAAAACTGCCAAATAAAGACTTTCCAAACTCAATTTTTTCAAGATTGGTATATGGAAAGTTCAATTTTGAAAGTTCATCTCATTGTGCACTGGAGGCTGTAAGGAAAGTCGCATGAAACATTATCAAAATTTAGCTGTTACCGAATTTATTGGTATTCTGTGTGTAGTCCTTTCTACAGCTACCCTGTGGTGCGGATCATATTTCTGAAGCGTTCTGTTGAGCATATTTTAATTCATGAGAGATTTAAGTTTGCATTTTGGGTGGGTCATAAAGGGGGGGGGGGTTAAGAACCCCAAACTGTGCATCACCTAATATATGAGTGCCCTCATAGCCACGCTTACAATCCACATAAAGTGTGTGTAATCACTTTGTACCATGCATAAGTTGCTTTTGGAGGCTTCAACCTTTGTCTTAACGTACAATGGGTGTACTTCAGCAGGTACTATTTTCCTTTTGTGATGACAAGTTTTTAATTTATTTATTTTTGTTGTGAACAGATCCGATTTTGTTATGCTCTATACTTTTATCTTGCTCTCTGTATTCCGCAATAAGACTGAAGCAGTCAGTTGCTGAGGTTGTATTAGTTTAAGTAGTGATCCTTGAGATTATTTGTTTTCATAATGTGTTAATGTACATTTGTAATTTGTTTGTGATTTAAATTTTATCCTTGTGAATAGATATCTTGTTCCAAAATTTAGTTGTTTTTCTGTTTGATTGGCCCACTCATATAATAAACAAGGTGGAGAAATGGTGCTGGGTCCACACCATTTTGTCACCATTTTCGCTTGTTACATACAGTATTCGGGCCACTTCTTAATGTTTTTTACTCATATAATAAAGTGAGTTGCAATGAATGATGTAACACAAATACATTGATGGACAAATTGCAAAACCTTGTACATCCATTACGATGTTTTAAAATTTCTGCTCCTATTTTACAGGAGCCTAAACGAAGAGGAAAAATCAAGAAAGTTTTCGAGACTTGACTTCAACTAGTTTTTCAAAGAAAAAATAAAACATGACAGGAAGTTTGCAAGGTTGCGTGGTTTCACTTTTTAACCATCAATATGAGGATTATGTGACTCGAGCTTGAAAAAATAATCTGGTTGATGTTATAATATATTGTACAAAATTGAAAAAAAAAATATTTAACATACATATTAAATTAAACATATGTAAATTATGACTTTAATTACAACAGCGATCAGTACACATATTCTTGGCTCTTGCGATGTACAAATCTGAAGCTGATGGGTAGCACAGTCAGAACAACTAAAAGGATATGAATTCTCCAGTACACATTAGTTTTGGTTTTCCTGATATGATAATCTGTCCAAAAGTTTGTGTAAGCTGAAAATACTTCGATTCAAAAGAACGATGATCCGGCCTCAAAACACAAAATCAACATAAGTGCATTTCAATGCTCTAACATTTCTTTCCCACGTTTTTTGCGTGATAAAGAATGATGAAATCAAAAGTTATTTGTGGTGAAAAATGAGAACAGCTTCATCAGAACTGGTAGACTCAGCGTGAAAGAATTCTTGCCCTAGAAGTTGTTTATCCAGTTGTTTGGCCCATGAAACTGATACGCATGGTAACAGTTTCGCCAGCTTTTAAAACTCTGACAGCTTTTATGCTTCATTTTGTAGTAAGCGTTAACAGAACTGTTAGATAAGTTTAGCCAAGTTTTGAAGAAATGCTTAAATTCGAATTAAGTTTGTATCGAGGGAGAGGTTAAAGGTTTAATTCTTTCATACGATTTAATCTTTCAGATGAAATTTAGCAACAATTTTTACATTCAAAATATTTTTCTTGACTTCGCATTGATGGCATGAGAGAATTTACGACCAGTTCAATAAAATCCAAAGCTTCTCAGAACTCATTTTCATTGAGCACACTGAATGGCACATTAAGACATACTTCATGCCTAACTAATAATAAAATTGTTTCACAAAGCAGCATTCAATAAAATTTAACAAAAACGGATAAAATCTTAAATTTTTAAAAATGGATAACAGAACTTATAATAATATAAAATCTTATCACTTACAAAAAAAATTTAGATAGCTTTCATTAGATACTTGAGCTAAGCAAATTACTTCTTTTGGATGCAACAGGCAGGTTTAGCGGTGACCGATGAATATACTTCGTTGATGAACTTCATCCGTTCCTCAAAAATTATCCCTGGTTTTATGGTAAGCTCCTCATTAATATCAAGGTAGGATTTGTTGCTTGTTGTTACTGGCTTGAAATCAATGGGCAAATTTTTACCAGGATCACTGGCGGACAAAAATAAACAAAAGGAAATGAATATGCATACCTACAGACCGGTTGAATTTTTTTGGAGAAATAGGCGGCAAATAAAATCTTTAGTTAAAAAACTCTAAGTTCTGTTTGATTCAAGATTCAATGGGTCTTTTTTGTTGAATCCGGTATAGACGGCACAGTCTGAATTATATTGCACAGTTCCAAAACACGCCATCTCTCTTTTTAAAAACTAACTTCTTTGATTGCTCTTGTTTAATGCCTATCATTGATTGTCTCTAATTTCAACAGTATAGATGCGCATGGGGCTAGATTCACTTCTCTGTAATAGAAACGTAATTGAAAAAGTCAAGCTTAATCAGAAAGAGTGGAAAATACTTAAGATACTGACAAGAATATTGCTGGTGTGACTATGGCTTAGAGAGCTAGAGAGAAACTTATCATTACCTAAATTTTGCAAAATTTGACCAAATGGTTGACATGTGACTGATGACTTTCCGGTCTGTCTCAGATTCGAGGGGGTTTTTGTCTTTTTTGAGAACCTGATATAAAAGGTAACCCAGTTCATCAGTGTGACCAGCTCCTGAAGTTTGAAAAAAGAGGAAATCAAACACAAAATATTCCAAAGAAAAATTAACAAGGAGAACATGTTTTAGATTATTTTAATTCTAGTGAATTAAGAACATTATACTTGAAAATAGAGAGGAAAAAACAAGATAGAGTGATTAAGTTTGAACTACTGAAAAAGAGCTCTAACAACAAGAAGAGATGATATAGCTAGAAGAGCTACGTAGACTACAGGCAAAGAGACTTGTGGCGATCAAGGAGATCCTTTCTAGAATTTGCAAAAAAAAACATGATACCTTTGAGGAAAGAGGGCCGCTGATAATTGAACATATGCTCCAAAAAACCAATAGTTCCGCGGTAGGTGAAAAGATAAGAATACGTTGGTTGAGAGGAGTATTTCAAGTTTGCGAAGATATAATCATAGAGACCTTTGTTATACATGATGTCACTGTAGAGCTGGAAAAATCACATGAATTATTGGCATGGTTTAAGTTGCAACCTAATATATTAAGGCAATCGCAATTCATTAGGCAATAACTGCCTTGATTCTATTTCATTTCAAAATTTTAAGAAATATATCTTGCAGCTAATGGCTGTTATCAGTTAATTTCAACTCTGGCTAATGGCAACATTGGGTAATGCCTTTTAGTTGCTGTCGAAAAGCAACATTTGAAGCATCTGAAGAAAAAACACTTAAAAATATTTTTGCATGTAGAACACGAAACAATTCAACGGTTGAGATGTAGTATTAGACTGACGCCTGTTCTGCTTGCGCATGCTTGGTTAATTTCTGAATATTGCAAATCAGTAGTGCATGAAACCTCAATAACTTCCTAAAATGGCCTTCTTTAAATCTTCTTTTAATTTGTCTTCAAAAACTTAATTTTATCAGTTAGGTAGTTGCTAACATCCTTGAATTGATATGCAAAGATCATTTTCTTGACGCTCCAAGAGTACTGTCTTCCCCAACTTTCCTGAAAAGTATGTAACCCCTTTCATTCAATGGAATTGAGGATTGCGAGTAAAAATGGGAAACTTCCTTTTCTGGAGAAATGGGACTGCTCAGAGCTGTTCAGGAGAAATTTTCTTTCTATGAAAAATTTAACTGAACAGCATGCTAAGAGGCAATCTTCTTACAATTGAGGAGCAATCAAATACATTTTCAGGAATTTTAGTGCTCCAATCATGGCACTTAACTTTCCCAAGAAAATTATGATCCCTTAACGGACTTTATTCTGAGACTGGGAAATCTAATGGTGGGATGTACTGCAGCGTTACAATCACAAAACAAACCTGTGGACTTGAGGAGGACTACTTTGACATACTCACATCTATGGAAGCAATAATAATATCTTCATATGTTGATTTCCCTTCGAAATAAAACTGGTGAAATTTGTTCACTATGTCTTTCTTAGTCTCTTCATCTAACGGTATTCCTTTGAATAAGATTGGAATGATAACAGATTCTGCCCTGCTTATGAACTGCTCTCCTGGTGCTTTTTCAGTAATAAGCTCTGAAATTAGAGACAAAAAACATCACATACACTGAGAAAATTGAAGAGAACTTGAAATATGCAAATTGAGCTTCCTAATTTGAGGTGAGCTTATGAATAAGAGCGTAGCAAAACCATGCAACAGATTCGATAACCGAATCACTTTGCCACATCACATTTGAATAAAAGCAACTGGATTTTGGTACCAATTTTGGTATGTTAGAAGCTTTCCTAGTATATTCTGATAAGAGAGATATCAAAGGAAGCAGGACTCCACTTCTCTCTCTGTCTCAGCACATCTAGGTCTATACACTTCATTCCCATTGTTCTAATTCTGACTTCCCCTCCACCCTTCGTAAGGCCAAGCTGTCCCTATGCCTTTTCACAACCTTGTATAAATGCTTGGCTGCGCTTAAACTGCGCAGCATGATTCATTTTATGATATGCGACCCCAACTCCCTCTCCCATTCCTTAGCCCTAGACTATTCTCCTTGTGCACAATTAGTCCTGCAAGCAGAAAATATGAATAGAAAGACTGCTAACTCGTAAAAATGTAAAATTACCTAGCTTACAAATTTAAAAAAATAAATGGCATCAAAAAAAATTGGCTGCAATCTAAAATTTTTACATCATGAGGCGCTTAGCTGAGAGTTAGCTGCAAATGTTTATAATGGAGTGGCTGAGAGCTTTAATAAGACCTGTGAAAGTTTCTGCAATTGTGCTCCTGCAACTAACCTACAGTTTTATTACATGTAACTGGTCATATGATTCCAACCTCATGTAAATTCCGATGCAAAAATCTTGCTCCATAAAGGCTTGTCTCAATCCATCTGATAATATTGAGAATCTCGGTACGTTAACTCACAGCTAGATGCCTTATCATTTGCTCCAGAGATGTAGATATCATCACTTATTGTCAAACTGGCTGGCTCCAAGTCAGTCTTTGTTGGACCGTTATTGTATTACGTTCAATTCTTACGTTTTAATGAAATAATGGCTTCTTGATCACAAAGACCAACCATGACTGGTACTTGAGGGTCCTGCTGCGTGATTTCAGAGCCTCTTGCTGTGATCATGCGTTCATTTGCCTCGCCAACGACATCAACGGTAGGAGTAAAAGGAAACAAGTCTCCGTCTTCTCTTTCCTGAAAGAAGTAAAGTCCATAGAATTTTGGAGAATATGGATTTTTAGACAGCTGCTTCTGCAATCCTATTGGTGGAAACAGGTGGTTGCAATGGACAAAGGACTCAAATAATAGACTGACTAACGGCAAACCATGAATGACACTGTAGTTGGTCCATCAATTTCCTCCCTGGTCTGTGATAACCACCCATTGTTTGATTCTCTCTGTATTTCCTTGGTCTATCGATTTCAATAATCAACCTACATGGCCAACAAGATGTAGAGTTCTCATGACTGTATACATCATAGACAACATCAGTAGCCATCAGGGAAAGACATTCATCCAATTCACCTGAAGCCAGTTTCAAAATACATTTGCCCGAGAAATAATTTCATGATTTGACAAAGTATCATATTTTTATGTCAACAATTGGATGTACATTACAATGATGAGGCATAATGATTGAAAGCTAACATGAGTGGCATATGAACACTCATGAAAACTCACTTTTTAGAAGAGGAGAGAGGCTCATAAGTGACCGTCTTCAATTTCGTTTTGCTCTTTGATGGGCTACTGGAGAGCAGATTGCCTACGCCACAGTGAGAGTCCACATCTATATCCAGCCAGACTCCTAGAGGTTCAAACTCAAACGAATAGGGAGTAGAAGCAGGGCAGCCATGGTTCAAACCTTGCATTTCCTAAACATAATGCAACACTGATAATGTATTTGCTCCCTATCAGTGGATAAAGAGTTTGACTGGATATAGAGGTGGACTCTCACGGTAACAAGGGCGATCCCTTCACAACTGCCTCACTAGTGAGAGATTTTTTTAAGCTAGGGAGTTTCTAAGAGAAAAAATTAGGGCATCATTGGCATCATTATGCGTCTTGCAAACTTTTGCCGGTGAAAAAGTACTAAAATCACAAATCCCTGACGCCCCTGATGCATGCAGGAGCTCCATTGCCCTCGAGAGCCTGGGACTTGTGATATTCAACTTACTTTTTGAGTGAGGATCCCTATTGTATTAAGTGTTAAGTCACGGGCAGGTGCACTCATGAGGAACTTATGCAGCTCACGGGGATCTTCTGATTCAAAGCCAAGCTTCTTCGCTACTCGAGTAGCTCGCTTTGTAGATGAGTCAACAGTGCCGAAGCTTCTGTTATGCAACATAATGCTCCCACTCTGAGCGATAGCTTTATGAAATAGTCCTGAAAATAAGAATAACTGTTGTTAGCTTGAAAACACTGGCCAGAAAAGTTTATAAGTATTTACAGATAATCCAAATGAAAATCCTCAGAAATATCACTAAAGCACAATGGTACGTGAGAAATGCGGATATAAGAGCAGATCTCGACATTGACTCTGTAGAGGATTACATTACAAAAATGTATATCTCCTACGAAAATCGTTTACACAACCATCCGAATCCAGAAGCGCTTGCACTGCTGTTCAAGGATGATGGCGTGAGGAGATTAAAACGCAGGAAAACACATGAGCTTGGAATCCATGGTTTTTCAAAATTAGTTCCATAATAATTAAAATCTTTGAGCGCCTCCTATTGCTCTAAGGACTTGTCAGGAGACACTTGGTTTTTGGACGGGTCAGCCCGTCGTAATCCAGTTAAAATGAAAAGACATTTTTATTTCAAAATATAGTTTTAGGCAGTACACTTTAAGTTTAACCTTAATCAATAGCTAGTTTAAGATAAGCTAAGTTAAGATTAAGCATTTCAAAGACATTTAATATGTCTAAATGTAATCTTGTACAATGTTAAATATTTTGTGCGAATAAAAAAAAAAAAAAAAAAAAAAATTATTTACATTTTGGGATGGACGCTGACCAAAAATAATTTATTGTTAGGAGTTACTCAAGTCTTCCTCAAAAGGAGATATCAGTGCGATAAAACTGTCCAGCAAGGCAAAGATCGTTCGGTTTTCTGCCAGTCCTCGCTTGTACCTACTTCTAAAATGGGTGAAATTCATGAATTCTAATAAGAATGAGGATAAATTTTGAGAATAAGATTGATGCCCCAAGTAAATTGGGATATATTAAAGTTTTCCAAAATATTAACTTCTTGGATTCTTATGGATCGTGTGCGTACCTTTTCCTTTTAGAAGGGGTGAGTATAAGAGAAACTGAACTGAGCAAGCACCAGCGCTTTCACCAAAAATTGTTATATTGTTCGGATCGCCTCCAAATTTGCTAATATTTGCCTTGGTCCACTTCAGGGCAGCAAGTTGGTCTTTGAGACCTTGATTCCCTGAACATTCAGGGATGCCCAAGTTGAGGAAACCTGAAAACAGTTTGGTAAAAAGAATCAAAATTTCAAAATGCTTAAAAGACTGGTTCTTCTTCTTCTTCTTCACTAGTGCTACAGCCAGATGTGAGCCTTGGCCTCCACAACAAATCCCCGCCAATGCACTCTGTCAAGTATTCTGGTTCTCCATCGTCTTACTCTCATTGCTCTAATGTTCTTTTCTACATCCTCGATCCATCTCAGCCGTGGCCTCCCTCTTTTTCACAACAACAACTTCTTTCCTTTTTTTTTAACTTTTCAACTTTTCTTCTTTTTTTCTTAAAACAATGGTATTGCAGTAAAAATGTTGGTAGATGATGTTAGCATGATTTTTGGAGGCAAGGTTTCGAACTTTATAGAACAAATAGAATAATTACCACTTTCGATAGTTTTTTGTGAACAGGTGCAGCCGTTGGGATCGTTGAAAAAGTGGAGGTAATTCTGAATGATCTAGCAATGAGATCTGCTACTACATTATGCTTCTACACAGTCTGTGTCTTCAAGAAGCAATATTTATAGTATTGCGTGAATAAATACAAAGAGCTGATTCGTAACGTGTAGCAGTATTAACCCTTTCATCACCACAAACGCAGCATCATACAGAATCATACCCTTCCTGCAGCATTTCCGCCGTTGCTCAGTAACCTTCACTTAGAGGTATTCACATTTGTACCTCTATCCATCGAGGTGAATCTGAATTACAACTTTAGACACTTCCCAACAGAGCATACTTCGATTTGCTTGCATAAAAAACCAATTTCTAATGTGAGGCGTGGGCACACAAAATCTTACCTGGTAATGAAAGGGTTAATACTGAATGGTATAACATCACATTGGTATAAATAAATTCACTGAAAATTATATTGGAAACTTCTATAAAGAGCTCTGCTCATTGACTCAATGTATAGAAGATAAGAAATTATAAAGCTATCAAAATTTTGTTTGAGTGAGTGGGAAATACCAAAGAATTGTGTGTACATTTGACCTTCTTTTAGATTTTTAGTAATTATCCTAATTTTTTAGCCTTAACTCTAGTTTACAAGAGAAAGGAATTTGATTTTCTTGAATTTAAAATTATCGACTCTCATGCTGCCGCCTCTAGATGACACGGATGAGAAATTTACCGAAAATATGCAGCCTGTAATTGGGTATTACAAGAACAACATCTTTTGCGACTAAAAAATCAGGTCCATATAAAAAAGCATCTTTCTGTCCTTCTGTGTAGCCTCCACCAAACAAATAGAACATCACAGGTTTTAAGGCATCTCCCTTTTCAGGTAACTGTAACAAAATTAAGTATGTATATTTTAGGTTTTCAAAGTCATCAAACAATGTAGAGAAGGTACCTAAGCACCTCCTTTTTTGAAGCTTCCTCAATTTCAGCAATTTATTTACAGCACTGAGCCAGTTACAAATTTGTTTGATACATTTTCGAAAAATACCTATTTAAAAGATGAGAATTCCGGCAACTTTCTGTTTTTCATTGAATAATATTTTAGTTGAACAAAAGATTTCCAAGATCGCCGAAAATTCAACACCATTTCAAACAGTAAAATATCATGTAAACAGATTTTGAGACAGCACCAGATGAATTGATCACTGTGTATCCTTAATCCTTTCACCAGAATTGTTTACTTATTTTCAGGTGACAATTGTAACAAGAAGGTACATATCTTGACTTTACTCACAATATCAAAGTTGTCTGAAGTTAATGTTTATGTAATTTGTTTCAAATGAAACCGTTTGCTTGTGATTTGAATTGTACGATGGTCATATTGCATTGAGTTCAAGGTGTTTAAAACTGTGGATTTTCACCTCATTTGATGACATAGGCTTCGGGCAAATGGGACCAGTTCTTTTTGTAGCTTCAACTTTAAGCTTCTCTGTTATGTCTAAAAAGCAGTTTGAACTTTTTAAAACTCTGAATAGTGTTTCTAGCTTTACCTTGGAAACAGGTAAAAGGCTTTCTTAATTTACCTTGGAAATACCGTTTTCAAAGCAATTCCTGGTTCACGCAGCAGCCATGACACCATGTTAGGATTTTTTCCTAGTTGAGAAAATCCTTCATGATTTATATTCTGATAAACAAAGGGTTGATGAAGCCTTGGACTTTATATTTAAAAAATGAATTATTGGAGCCGTTATAATTTCTTTGAGGGTCCCTTAAGTAACAATCAAAATAAACTAAAAGTATTTACCTTTGGTGAATAAACGTTTAAATACAAGCAATCTTCATCACCGCCAATACCAGAGTAAGCAAAACTTTTTTGAATGCATGGTAACCTTTCTTGGGTTGCATCCCACACATCATTGTACTTTTCTGGAGGTTCCGGATCCTGTAAATTGCATAGCATTGTTAAAATCTCTGAAACTAGGACGAATAATTTGACAAAAAGTGAATACAAATAAGACCTAAGACCTATGAACTGTCACACAAATTAGTCTGAAAATGCCAAAGTAAAAAAACACCACGAGAAATCTCCGGAAAATGCATGAGATGATTCACCGATAAACAAATAAAATGTAAGTAAGAAATACTGAAACAGCGCAATCGAGATATGTTCCTTCACGCCCATAACAATGTTAGGTATTTCATGAATATATTACTGCAGTGGTGCTACGATATTACTATATCTTTGCAAAGTAGATTTCTGGTTCATTCTTAAAATTCTGTTATCAAAAATCCTTCAGGAGATGGTGATTTTAAGGGTGATGTAGTACCTTACCTTAAATCTCAGAGGTCCCACGGGAGGCTTTGCAAAAGGAATCCCTTTGAAACTATAGTATTCCTCTGAAGTTAAAATGTTCTTCAGCCTCTCTCCTTTCAGCTTGCCTTCAGTGACTTCAACCAACATTTTGAAAAAACGAAAATTTGGAAAAGTCTTTGAGGGGGATAGCTGGAAGAAAATAAATACAAGGTCAAGTTCTCAAAAAGAAATTGAGAGGAGCACCATCAACATGGATGATTAAGAAATGTTGTAGATATTTTCCTGCACGGAAGAACTGCTATTTTCTTCATACTCAATCACTAGAATATAAATATGTGCTCCTTATTAAAAAATCCTTTCGTATTTGCCAGTATGCTTCTATTGTGAAACAAGAAAAATAAATGCCTGTTTGAAATGTTGTATATTTCCTGACTTTTTTTAAGGAATACCTTTGCCTCGGAAAATAATTTAATCAGAAATCACTTCAAAAAGTACTGGTCTGTATTCTGATAAGAAACCGGAAAGCAGCAAAATTTAAATCGCTGGTGAAGATTGAAAAGTTTACCAAGTTTTGAGATATAAAAGATCTTGATTTCAGCTTTCTTGACCTACATTACTTAACTAGTTATCACTTAAAATTTTGCTTCAGTGTATAAGCTTGGAGTTCTCAAGCTTCCATGGACTTACAAAAAACGAATATCCATTCAGATGCCCGTTCACATTGCAGACTTAGACGAATAATTTAGTATTCCTTCATGTCAGAGAAAAATCCTCGCCTATCCCAATAATCAATGGCTCTCACTTTGTAGCAACCTCGCACTGATTCTGAAGAGGAACTGGAAATCGATGGGGCAAACTGGTAAGACAAAAATAATGAGTCTTCCACATTGATCTGTGTGAAGTTTGCATACTCCGAACAACCATTCTTCTTGAAATGAACTTCAAATGTTTTTAGACATCTGGAGGCAACTTCTTCATCACTCCAAAAAATCATTACTTCGTTAAATGTTATATTAAAAAATCGAAGATTAGTTACTTTACCAGGGACATTGAGAGGTAAAGAACAAATGTGAATTAACGTGACACTAGGCAGAGAAACATGCAAAGAGATGTTCATGGTGATTTCTGGAGCAAATACTGGTTTTGTTTGATATAGCTCCTGCTTGCTTCTCATTTCATTCCTCAAAGTTTCATCTGGAAAAGGAGGAGATCCAGCGTTTCTCCAAATGGAACTGGGGCTCGGAAGCGAATTGTCGAGCATGAGGAGGCGATATTTTGCTTCCTTCATACGAGGGAGAGTCAGAGAGATTTGAATGTTTCTTTTCGGGCCAATGTGCATTGCATCATTCAAAACAATCAATACGGATATTCTAGAGGCAAACAATTTAGAATCTGTGGAGCGGGTTACAATGATTTTATATCTTTGGTCATCTGGCTGTTTAACGGTTATTTTCTCAGCTTCAAGAAGAGCCAGCAGTATTAAGACGTTCAACGCAGGCTTTCGAAAGAACTGACTATAATGTTGCCTGTTGGTGTAATTCATTTGGAATCTTGCAAGCAGCGTGCGTTGCGTAAAAAAATGTGGACTAAAATTCAGGAAAGCGTTGTCGTGACTAAGAAAAGATAATTGAAATCCAGCTTTGTTGAATACTTTTGGGTGAGTGATTATTGATTCTGCAATGGCCGCTGCATAACGAACATCTGCACGCCAAGCCTCATTACGCCACCAACCACTAAGAAAGTCAGACTCAGAATTTGCAAATGGAATACTTTTTAGCTCTGAATAATTGGCTGAAACTTCTTTGAAAAGAATCTTTGTGCCTTTAATGATTCCTTTGACATCAGAATTTCCTTTCTTGTGGAATGAGATAAAAGCTAAGCTACAGAGATTTTCATCTCTGTGGCAATGATCTAAGAAATTCCAACAGAGTTTATGGTTACTTTTGTTTTTGAATAAACCTGCAGGACCACCGATTGACAGGTTGAACTGCCTCATTGCTTCGGAGACTCCTCTGAAATAGTCCAGATAATCAATGGAGGTAAAATTTAAGATGTTATACATTTTTAGATCAGGCTCATTCCAGGTCTCCATTCGCCATCTTCTTACATTGTTCAGTCCGAATTTATGAATGTACCTCTCCAAAATTTTAGAAATAAGACCATTCCAGAACTTGGCAGAAGATTTTGCGGAGATATGTTGTGGAAAGCCCATAATTTCAAAACCAGGTGATAGCTTAGCTTCATTCAGAGTAGAAAGAACTTCGTCAAGTGAAGTGAAATCAAATTCCATGTTTGAGACAAGCTTTTCTTTTGGATTAGTTAACTTGACCAAATCAAGCAGCCAGTGGATTCGGATATGAGATACACCATTGAAAGGAACACTGCCAATCAAAAATAAATTCATTTTTACATCTGATGATGTTAGGAAACTACGGGCTGTATCACCCGATCCTGGTGGACTAAATCCTGTGTTGGTCCAAAACTTCTCTAATTTTTCAGTATTATGGTGTTTGCAATTCAAATGAATATCATAACTTTGGGAAGAACAACAGTTACTGCAAAGTAACAGGGCAGCAGTAAAGTAAATAGCTGGGATCGCCATAAAATCCCTCTTTAGGGCACCTAAAAACATCCACATTGATGTTTGTTGCAGGATGGAAGCTATGTAAATAAGCTACCTTTGTTTCAGAGATTGCATTAAAGAAACCAACGATAAAATATGTTGAAAAGCCACGGTTTCATGGCAATCAAATTTTTACTAATGTTCCAAAGAATGCCTGCGGCAAAATCAAAAGAAGTAGCTACCTGCCTTCGATGGTTACTTGAACAAGGATCAAAATCAACGCTAACACACTACTTTGATAGACAGAACTGTCCGTTTTTTAGCTACTTTAAAAAGCTTAAATTTGGATAGTTACGAAGTGGCTGCTGAAGGATCGAAGAATCATGGAGCTTGTTTATCTGAGATAATGGGTCGTTCAGCGTTTGCTCTGGTGATATGTAACTCCGGGAGAGATAAGAGGAGCTGACTGAGTGTGAGTTGAGTGTTGCAAAATGGCAATTGAAGCATGCACTGGTGACCATGGATAAATGATTATTTGGCGATGCGCCACGGCACTTAATCCTCGGAGCAAGATTACGTATTTAAAAATTAAAACGCTTGCAGATAACAGGATAACACTGGTTTATCGTTCAGTTGTGCATGGACGAGCTTAGGTTATGTCACTATATTTGCATTCGAAGTTCAGCAATCCTCCGCAAAGAGCAGTCCGAGCGCCGGAGCGGTCATTGGTCAGCGCACTCAGGAAAAGCGCGCCATAAATTACCCGGGAAAATTCGAAAAAGCGCTCTTGCAAAAGCGGAGCGTCGAATTCGAGAACGGCCTCGTCTCTTTTTCGACTTCCCCCTAACTTTCCCCTCGCAACTTGGACATGTAATGTAATATTTTCTTTAAACATTTATACGAAGTGAGAGACTTTACTCTTCAACCGAAGAATTTTCAGATGAGTCATTTTAAAGAAGTGTTAAAGGTAAAAAATGGCGTGTTATTATATTTTTTGCTAAAGACAATGAGTACGCAAGTTTGTTTCTTAGCCCTTAAAAAAACTTAAATGAGCTATATTAAGTTTTTATGGTCAGAAATTAGTAAGGGGGCTTTAACCAGGTTGGGCTGTAAGACGATTTGTTCACTCTTTTTCGACCAATGTTAAAATTGGTCCATAGTTAATTTGGCCGATGAAATTCGTCTACATTTGCTGGTCCAAACAAATATCTCAATTTTTTAGCCGCATAGTTGAATTTGGTCCAATGGACGAGTTGTGCCCAAAATTGGTAGACAAATTTACATTGTTTCTTGAAATTTTTATGACATTTTGTGGACGATGGTTCACAAATTTCAAAAATTTATGAAATTTTACATCTCTGATTGTGACGTACGTTCCATGATGGAATCGATTTGTATACATCCGATTTTAATGCAGGTAACACATAAAAGAACGCCATTGTATATGCAATATTGTAATATATAATCATTATTGCCCTGGACGAATTACTATAATGAGCAACTGCTAATTGGACAAGGTTTTGCATCTGGATCAACAAATTTACTACAAAAAATTGTGACCGATGAATCAGTAGGTGGACGAATTGTCCTGAAACCTCTCTGCCCCTCCTCCTTCTCCAACCAAAAATGCCTAGCTCTGCTCTTGAACCACACAAAAATTTTCCTCTTCTTTCACTTCCCACTGAAAAAATATCTGTCAAAGTAAAAGATGCAAATAAAAAATAAAAAAATAGCAAAAAATAAGCATAATTACATGAGAAATTTGGAAGATGAGCAACGAACTTTCCTATTTCAATATGAGCTTTAAATATGTTCACATTCTGTATTACTTCTTTCGTTGACTCGCTCTACTGAGCGACGCCGGTACTGGTGAGGCAGTTAGTGTCTGAAATCAAAACCCCTTCTTTTTCGTGCATATGCAACATGCGTATCCATGGAGCCCGAATAGTTGCGCATCCAGGCATTATAATAAAAATAGTTTTCAATTTGTCGCATGCGTCCCTAACTGAAGCCCTGGCTGTTCCTCTCACACCTCAACTTAATTTCAGCGTTGCCTATTGTGCCGATAAAGTGACCAATCACTAATTTTGCATAATTTAAATGCATTTTAACGTTGCGGCCCCCCCCCCCCCCCCCCCCCCCGAAATCGCAAAAAAGATAGGTATCTGAGCATAAGATATAGAGTTTCCTTTAACCTACTTTGATGAGTCATCCCTTATTAAAATTTTCCCTCTTTAGGAAAACTAATTTTGACGTTTAAGTGCGAAATTCTCAATGAACAATCCTTAGCGCGGTCCATTTATCTATACACTTGCTGTCGAACAGGAACAAGAAGTAGAAAGAAAAGAGGAGGACGGAGAAAAAAAATAAGAAATAGAAAAAGGGAAGAATGAGAGGAAGAAAAAATGGGAAGAACAAAAAGGGAAAGAAAAATAGGGAAAGAATAAAATTAATTATAGGACGAATGAGAGGAAGGAGAGGAAAAAGAAACTGAAGAAAATGATGGAGAAAAATTGTATTTCCTCGTCTTTTACTTACTCTTTATCTATTCCTCTCCTCTTTTCTTCTTCCTTATTATATAGCCTCTCGATTTAGAAAACGAGGATTCAGGTCCTACAGACCCGAGTGTCAGACTTTAGGGTTCAATTTTCCATGGGAACAAACCCACCTTCGAAGATTAAATTTTCAAAAATATTCGCGGAAATTTTGATTGGTTATAGCTTGAGAAATAAATCCCGAGGAGAGGCTCCGAGAAAATGTGAAGTATAAGCACGCCGCATTTTACCCGTTAACGGATGGTGCGACGCACAGTGGATCGAGTCAATACGAGAGGTCGGACAAAATTTTGAAACTTTAAACCCTCATAACTCCGTTTATACAAAAATTTGAGGTTTCAAAAGTGTTCCAGTGGTTACCTCGTAACATTTCCCTCTAAATGCACCCCTTGAAATTTAAAATGCGACGAAATAAACATCAAAATTCGCAATTTTAGTCAAAAATTGTATGTCCGACCTCTCTAAACGACTCAATCCACTGTGCGTCCGGGCGGAATGTAAAACGGAAAACATAGGAGCATCAGACGAAGGAGTTTGTGCGGGAGCCTCATTTATCCACTTGTTATCGAAAACACTTAGCGCATACATAATGTATGTAAATTGGAGACCGTGCATTTGGGCCCGATCTGATTGAATATATTTACGGGCGCTCAAAAAGTTGATCGATCGCTTGTATCCGTCGGCCTACGCAAGCTTGTCCTAGGTTCCGCAAATACAAGCATCGTAGACGGTGGGTAACTGACCCACCCTCATACTCTATTAATATAGTTATTCCACGTACCTCTAAGTTCTAGCTTTTTTCCGCGATTATGCGGATTATGTCCCTGCTCTTGCCTTCAAAGAGACAAAAAAGAGACTCGTCGGATTATTTTCAAACCTTTGATTCTACATCCCTCAATTAGAGGCTCGGCTTTACTTCCACGAAAAATGTACGCGAGCATTGAAGAAAGAAGGGCAAGTGACTTTGATTAAGTAGAAGAGCCTGTGTGGTCGTGAAATGAAACTATTGGAAGGTCGAGTAAAGGTATTTTGCGGGAAAAAATTCGATTTTACAAATTTCCAGTCATTTTTAACTGTCAGAAATCCCTATGGCAGATTTTTTATTCTGTAGGCTATGATTTTATCGCCCAAGAACGAGTGTGTGTTCCTACGAATTGAGCATTGCAACAATGAGTTTATTAAACTATTATGACTGGTATGTCAAACGTATTGCTCAACTGGTTGCTAAAACGGAAATAAGTAGGTGAATGATAACTAATTACTTATTAGCAACAATCTTAAAGGAGTCTTTTCATTAGAGCAACTATTTGTGCTCTGCTACCGTGCTTGTTGCCTACATTGAAATTGTAGGCGTTTTATAAGGGGAAGATTATATGATGATATTTACGAACGTAAACGAAGATTAAAAGTAACAGGAATAACGTGATATAATAAAGTGATTGACTAATTTGCAATAATCTTAAAGGAATCTTTTCATTAGAGCAACTATTTGTGCTCCGCTACCGTGATTGTTGCCTACATCAAAATTGTAGGCATTTACACGGGAAAGATTATATGATGATATTTACGTACGTAAACGAAGATTAAAAGTAACAGGTGCGTGCCCTTGCGAGAGCAAGCGAGCGGCGCAGACGTCATTGCGGACAGCCGGCATATTCGAATTAAGATTTAAGACGTAGTGATTATTCAAAGTAGCAGTTGTGTTGTGCGGGTTGTCGTCAAATATTTGCACGGCTAGAAGCTGATCCGCCGGGGAGGGCGGCGCTCCCAATGCGTTTGCTTGTCTTTTCGCGTCAAATCTGTTTGCCGAGCCTAAAATACTGCTGTCTTCAAGACTCCGGACCGGGAAATTGTATCGTTAACATATTTGCGCAACGGATACGGTTTTGCAGCCTTGCCAGTGTGGCGGCGCGGCGTGGCCGGTAGACCGTTTTTGTCGGCTTCTCGTAGCTCGAAATTCGATAAATTCGATAGTGATATCCTTTACAAATGCGCGATAGGCGAATCTGAGCGTTGATCTCCTTAATTAAGTTTTTACACTGCACACCGAAAAAAAAAAGGATGTTGACTTAACATTCTGGATGTACAAAAGCGCACCACAACTCACAAAACGCTGAGTTGACCACCACAGATGTTAGCTCTACATCTTGACATTGCTATAGTAACGGCTCTGTGGCGGTTAATTCAGCGTTTTGCGAGATGCCGCACAATTTTTTACATTCAGTATGTTAAGTTACCATCCTTTGTTTTCGGTGCAGGAAAGGAGGCAGTGCGGAGCCTTTTGCATACATTGTCTCTATGCCTAAAATACCTGCTCTGATATTTTTAGTTTTCTCGTTCTTTTCCGCCCGGCTTCGATATATCGAATAACACCATCTCTGAATAGATCGTATTCGACACATCAAACAGGTGAGATTGTTCTGATATAGATTGGTGCAATATATATACACAACCTCAAAAGTTAATCTAGAAATCTAAGGTAACGGGCCTTTTGTGATCGAATTTTCATTCTTTCCAACACACTGGAAAAAAACACATTGGATCTAGAGTCCAGACTCTCAAAAACATCGGCAAGAAAAAATACTCTTGATTCAATCGGATTTTTGCTTAAATCAAGAACCAAGCCTCCTAATTTGAGCGGATTTCCTTTTGATTTAAGCAAAAATCTTATTGAATCAAGAGTATTTTTTCTTGTTAATGTTTTCAAGAGTCTAGACTCTAGATCCAATGTTTTTTTTTTTTTTTTTTTTTTTTTTTTTTTTTTTTTTTTCCAGTGTATCAAACGGCGATGAGATGTGAAATTGTTGGGAATTTTCTCATTTTATATTTTCCAAATTAAATCCTAAAATTTTTGTTTGAGATTATGTCCTAATGTTTTGGAACAAATGGTACATCGAGCCACTATCGAATACGATCCATCGGCCTTTTCCGACCTGAGAATTCTGCGGTTCGCAGTCGGCTTGGCAGCCTGGGGGGCGCTTTGAGATTTTCCGCCAACAATTCCTGTTTGCATTGTTCCGGTGTGTCGCTGTGCTGGTGTGGCCGGGCTGGTGTGGGTTGTGTGCTCTGTTCACAGTCCTCAACGATGAACAAACTCCGAATAAACTCGCGAACAGGAAGGCTTTCCTTTAGCTTTTGCTGAGTTGCCTCGCGCGCGCGGAATTGTGTCATTTTCGAGAGGGGGTCATTTAGAATGCTCGGGGGGTGTGGCAACAATGTTCCATGGTCCTAAGTCGTGGTTTTGGCGGTATCGAGGCCTCTAAGATACTGTTGCCATACTTCATACGAAACTCAGTAGAATGGCATCAAACTGGCGATGTGCCGCTTATTTCATAAATGAAGGTTACATCCTGGGTGAAAGAGTAAGACGATCTGCCGTGATGGCGAAGAGAGCCGTGAGCGCAAAATGGAGTTTTGAGAAAATGAGCCCACTAGCGTCTGAGCGGAGAATTTTATTAAAATAAGCCTCTGACCTGTGTCAAATTGCCACCAATCATCCGAGAGACTCTTGGAAATAGTTTGATGATTAAAAATCACTGGTAAAAAACAAAATAGTTTGGATCTAGAGTCCAGACTCTTAAAAACATTGACAAGAAAAACTACTCTTAATTCAAATGGAAATCCGTTTAAATCAAGAGGCTTGGCTCTTCGATTCAAGGAGAAATCCGATTGAATCAAGATTATTTTTTCTTGTCGATGTTTCACTTAAGAGTCTGAACTCTTGATCCAAGCTACTTTTTTTTATCAGTGATGGACCAATTTTATTTCTATTATATATAAAGGGTATTGTTAATTTTCACATTAGACCAATGTTCGACAAGACAGCCGGAAGCTCTATCCTCGGCATGCTTTCGTGGTTGCGTTTTGGACACAGAACAAAAACATTTTCAGGATAGAAATTGGCAGGAAAGGGCGGCATTTTACTTGAAAGCACCGTTTTCATTGGCTCTGTGGAGGGCTTGCCTCAACATGTTCACCAGAAAGCTAACTTATATTACAGAGTAAAAGAGTGGTAGACAATTAACGATTTTACTTGTCTTGTATGAACTATTTTTATACGTTAGAAATGTACTCGGTGCAAGCTGCCAGGCTATATTCACCACGCCACGTTGAAATTTTTAGCCGGGGAAAATGGAAAAAAAAAGATAATACTGAAAATTCTAGAGCTGCGTGGCTCAAGATGTGGTGAAATATGTAGGGTTCACCAGGTTCTTTCGTTTAAATTCATTACTTACCCACATCCTTTATTTAATAAAAGGCTAATCCGGGCAAACCACGAGGCAAATTTGATCCGCGCCGGGCGTGTGGCCCGGCGAAGTTTTGAAGGCGCAAGACGCACGATTAATAAATAGTTCGTAACAGGGATCAGATTGCCCGTGAAAACGCGGTTAATTAAGTTGGCCGAAACACTGCCGGGCAGGATTGCCTTTGTTTGGGGGGATTGCGTTCTTGTGTGCTTGGCGTAAACTTGTGGCCACGAAGCTCAGCCACCACGTCTTGCCGTTCCCGCCATCATTGAACGAGTAAAAAATCTCGTGAAATATTCATTTTCATATCCGGCCCTGACACAAATAAGGGCTTTTGTCAGGAGGAGCTTTCAGGATGAGGAAAATTTTACGCATGGCTGGAGCTTTGCAGTTGGAACGTTCGAACGTTCTTACGTAAATTACGTTACGCGGTTACGTGCACCGTTGCGTTGTTACTTTCGCCTTCGCGGTTGTTTTAAACTCAGTAGTTTTAATAATTCCAAATCCCTTTCGAGCCCTCAAAGAGATTTCAAACGGCAACCGATCGTCGATGACTTTGTAATTTAATGGCGACGCGATGGGAGAAGTTACATCAATGTCTGTGGCTTTTTCTCCTGGCTTCGGGCTTTAGTTGAGCAGTATGGGTGGTTTTAGCGAATGCTCCTCGCATTAGCGGACCCAGCAATTTGGCAACACCGGATTTCCTCCATTTAAACCTATGGAAATGTATCGATTCTTGGAGGGGTCAGGTGCTCCGCCAAGAATCGATTATTTAGCATAGGTTCAAATGGAGGAATCCGGTGTTGCCAAATTGCTGGATCCGCCTCTGGCTCCTCGTTTTTGGCTCCCGTGTCCCCTTCCTATCCCGTGTATGTTCCTATTACACATCGACGGTTAAACTGCAGAAACACGTAACTCATTTGAATAAGTGTTTTAAGACTCCCCCCCCCCCCATTTTATTTTATCAAAAACTAACGAAACGTCAAACTTAAACGTTAAACGTTTTCTTAAACACGAACGAAGGCTATCGTTCGAAATTTTCGCAGAGTATTCTTCCTACAGCAGAGGAGAAAAAAGTTCTCTGAGAATGACGTAAAGAATTTACCTTTTTAAAAAATATAGTTATGACCGCAAATCTGCAGCATCGAAAACTGAGAGACGCGTTTTTGCAACTTAACCGTCGAAATATGTAAGCAGCCTTAACGCACTCGGAGCTTTTATCCAAATCGTGTATTTATATACGACCAGTTTGTTTTAACGCTTCTCAAATCTGTGAGTAAAAAATATGTATCATATATAATAGCTATAAGAATATGGTAAGGTTGAGGGTTGACATCGTAGGAATCCTGGACTCTTTAAAGAAACGGGGATTCAGGGTTAATCCCGAGGGACCTATAGTCCCGGAGGGTAGGTAGGAGGAGGGAATCCGGCACTGGACGAATTGCATCGGGCATAATAAAAATCGATCGATAATTTTATTTCATTCGAGTTGCCCTGTTATTCTTGCCTGCTCCGAAAATGAGCCAGCGTATTTTTATACCCATTTTTATGGCTATTGAATTTTTATACGGCAATGTTACGCCGAGGGCGGCGATTGTCACAAGTTGTCTCCTCCACCACCTCTCTCCTCCTCCACCATTCCGCCTCCCCCAGCCCCCCTCTCTCCCCGCCCGCGCCTGGTTGCCGCTTTGGAAAAGGAGGGCACCTCAAACTCGACTTCAAACCGAGAGCTATACTGCCGTGCTAAGGAAGAACGCCGTATGAACCTCCTGGCGTTGCCAAATTTCCTTTAATAAAACACGAATTTCCTGGGAAACTTATGAATATTTTCTTTCCAATTTTTCAGAAACTTTGGCTCGCAGTTTCACCTAAAGTTCCTGAAAATTTCAAGGAAAAATATTCAAACCTTTCCTCAAAAATGAACATTTTATCAAAGGAAATTTGGCAACTCTCGAAGGCTCATATGGTGTTCTTCCTTAGCACGGCAGTATAAGCCCCGGGCTACGTATTCAGGAGTCAAATCCTTTGGCCCCCAGACGGAAGAAGCTAAATCCATTTCCATGTTGCACAATTTTCAGGCGAAATTCTATTTTGACCTGGTGACTGTTCGCCTTTCTTACGTGAAAATTCTATTGATTTTTATTCCGATTGAGCGCAAAATTCAGTGAAATTTTCGACAGAGAATGCACTGCTACAATCCTGGGAAAAATTAAATGGATTGGGTCAATTTGGCAACTTTGGGATGAAGTTACGTTCCTCCTCTTGTGGGGCCACGAATTCGTTTATTTCGAGTCTCCAGGAACGTAAGAGTATCGGCCGCGCATTTATGTTTATGAGAGCTAAGTTGATCGGCTCAAGTTCGTTTCGTTTATCGGAAGTCGTAAATTAAGAGGCCTCGGGGTGGAAACGGTTTCTGGATGAAAATTTTTAATAGAGATACGTGGTGGGTCTCGTCATACTTTGCCGAAAAAATACGTCCATCGTCTCAATTTTCTGGGGGTATATTCGTCGTTTCCTGGTCGAGGGAACGTAATGCCGTTCCAAAGTTGCAAAATTGACTCATACAATTTAAATTTTTACAAAAATGCAACCGTGCAATTTTTGTCTAAAATTTGTCTGATTCTTGCAGGAGATCAGAAGGAAAGTCAGTGAAATTTTCAGTCACAAATTTCCAAGATTCTCCTGGTAAAAATGAAATTCGCGAGGGGAAATTTGGCAACGTTGAATTGCACTTGCGTTCTTTCGTCAGGGAAACGACGTTTTGATCAACTTTGGGCGGTCAGACCGTTAGAATTAAGGGGCTTGGAGGGCAAAGCGTATGTAAGTACGTTTATGCTATTTCGAGAAATTGTTTGCATTATAATATAAAACGTTTTCGTTTACAGAAAATAATTTCCTTTGTGTATTTTGGACATTCTGGAGGATTTTTTTAACGTCATCTAAAAATACAGTAAAGAAGCGAATTTTTTATTAAATGAGCTCAATTACGAGATCTCCTTTATAAGCTTATAATATAAGTCAATAGCCATTATACCGTCTTCTAGTCTTCCTGTATCATTAATTGATCTCAAAGAGAGCCAGTTCTCAACTTTTGGGGAGAGCCTTTGTAGAATGAATTGAATCTGCCCCATTCTGCCGTTTTAAGGAAGAGCGCCGTATGAGTCTTCAGACGTTGCCAAATTTCCTTTGAAAAATTATAAATTTTTGTGAAAATGTGTAAATATTTTTCTTCCAAATACTCGGAGAATTTTCCTTGTAATTTTATCTACAGTTTCCAAAAACTTCAAGGAAAAATATTCAAAACTTGCTTGATGATTAAAAATTTTCTGAGAGGAAATGTGGCAACATTCGAATGCTCATACGCTGTCCAGCATTACAGTTAGTTAGTTAGTATAATTTTAAGACATTCAGCGTCTCAGGCTATAAACGTAGAATCTAGACTCTTGAAAACATTGACAAGAAAAAATACTCTTGATTCAATCGGATTTTTGCTTGAATCAAAACGAAATCCGCTTAAATTAAGAGGCTTGGTTTTTGATTTAAGCTAGATTCTGATTGAATCAAGAGTCCTTTTTCTTGTCGATGCTTTTAAAAGTCTGGACTCTAGTAGATCCAATTTGTTTTTTTTTTTTCCAGTGGGGGATTTGAAGAGTTTGTAGCAACGATGATGTCAGATCGAGGCACTATTTCCGTAATTTTCTCAATTCTTCCGTCCATTTGACAGCGTCGGGATGGCGGAGAAAAGCACGTTGAAGTTTCGCCGGGAATAAAATGAAACATCGCCGTAGTCAATAATAAGAGCAAATAAAAAAGCAATTTATACGGGGAGGCGAGTCGAGATTCCGGCGGGGGCGGGGGGCTGGTGGGGGAGGGAGGGGGGGGTGAATAATGAGAGCATGTGAGGAGCGCTGAGGAAAAAGTTGACGGGAACTTATCCGGATGTAAAAAGTTCGCAAGAAGCTAAACAGGGAGGATGATGACAAACGATAGCTTTGCCCGACTTAATGTGAGCAACGATCATGCACCTCCTTCCTCTTCCCTCCTTCCGCGCGCAACTTTCAACTTTTCCCGCCGTTTCCGCGCGGGGCGGAAACAGAGACAAATTCATATCGCCGGCAATAAGATTATGAACGGATCGAGGAAGAGGACGCGGCGTGGACTTATAAACCGGAGAGTGTACTAGTCGAAAATAACATCATTGGTCTGCACACCGGATTCCTCTTTTGCGAATGGAGCACCAGTAATAGAAGGACGCAGGGCCGGATTAAGAGGGTGGCCATATGAGCCGCGACCCATGGCGGCAAATCTAAGGGGCGGCAAAAATTTGCAATTTTTAAAAAGTGTGGGTATAAAAAAACCGGATTTCTAAAAACAAAATTAAAAACGAGAAAAGGCGACAAAATTTCTCATTTCCCGAGAGTACAGTAATTTCTAATTTTGTCGTCTCTTTATAGTGATAGACAGCACCTTCAATAAGTCGAGTTAAGAGAGAGACCAAACACGCAATTTGGCGTGGGACGGTGCGACTCAGAGAGAAATGATAGCGAGGACTTGAGATGAAAAGGAGAAGCCCTCGGCGCGGCGATCGGCATGTAACACATATTAGCGCCTACAAGACTGCACGAATACTTCACGCATTGCATCAAACACACTGCGGTCACTGCGGTCATCGTGAAACGCATAGCGCCTACAAGACTGCGTGAATACTTCACGCGTTGCGTCCAACACAGTGCGTTCAGCAGCGGTCGGCGTGAAACGCATAGCGCCTACAGGACTGTCGGAATACTTCACGCATTACGCCAAACACGGTACGGTCTGCGCGGCGCGGCGGCGGAAGTTAAAATCATTGATCCACATTTGGACCGAGTTTAACAGAAAGGAACCAAGCCACATCAGCGATTGCCAAGTTTAACTGAGCAATTAAATTTTTTACGAGAGAACGGATGTTCGGATTTCTTTGAAAATTTTAAGAAATTTGCTTCACACCACGGAGAATTTTCACTGAAATTTGCACGAAAATCCACACAACCGTTTTCATGTAAAAAAATAAATTGCCCAATTAAATTTGGCAATAGCTGATGTGGCTTGGTTCCTTTCTGTTTAACGCGGTCCATTTATGTTTGTTCTTTCATAATTTTTTCGTTCATTTCTTATGAATGGAAGGTCTTGTCCACTCAGAGATAGGTTTTCGGAACTTAACTTTCGCGCAAAGTTCCGTGAACTTTTGCTAGTAGTGTTGACAGGGCTTTCCCAAAAAATGTGTTCAACACGAGTAAATGCGTCTTATGCACCCCTCCCCCGCTGACACGTTCATTTGATGGTTTTTATCGAGTTTCAAAACGAATGAGAAGAGGGCGGCAAAATACAGGCAGCCCATGGGCGGCAAGTAGGTGAATCCGGCCATGGACAGGTATATTAGGAAGGGAGGGGACAGTTGCGGATCCAGAGTGAGTCGGAGGGGGGGACATTTGTTAATGTCGAGTGGGGGTCTGTGGGACACCCCCCCCCCCCCCAGAGGTAGGGATCCGGGAAGTCTCCCCCGGAAAATTTTTAAAAAAACAGGCCCTTCCCAGATTGAATACAGTATTCTCTAAATAGTGAGGACACACATCCCTAATATTTATCATTTTTATGGCACATAAAAAGCTCATATATTAAAAAATGATATTGCACTGTTGAGTTCCTCTCGCTTTTAATGGCCTCCCATTTCCACAGTGTCGCTGATTCTCACTGAGAACAGTCGAGGAATTGTATTCTGTGATGTTGGTCTACAGGAATTTAGTAGTTCACTTAGGGATTTTGAAAATCAATCATGATCCTATCATTCTACTGCACAGTTAACATCACAAATCATTATTATTTTGCTGACATTTTCACATCGAACCACGGAATTTATCATAAAAAGCTATGGACTGGGGATTGAAAACTCCGCTGACAAATCTTTTCCCAGATGCTGTGGTTTTAGTGGCCGTGGCGAATCGGTCGAACGGATCATTTTGGAGTTTTTGATGAATGAATGAGATAGGAAAACTAAGCTGATTTTTGATGAGAGGTCTCACTCCACTCGCATTCGAAACCCTGATTGCTGTGTTAGATATGAGCACTAACGAGAATCAAAGAGGTGGAAGGCATCCCGGTCAGGTTCTGTTCCGAGATTTTTTAACCATGTTTAGCCTGGATCTCGATTCATGTCACTGCTGTTGCTCCCTAAGATGCACTGATAATCTTAAGCTCAAGACTCAAATTAAAAGGGTAATTGAACCTCAATTTTTTATATTTCAATTTTTTCAAACGAATTTATTCCATTGTTCTCGATTTGTCGAGGAAAAATCTAACGTGCAACTTGTAAATATCACGTGTAAGCAGACTGATGAAAATACTGCGGATTACATAAATTTGTCATCCTTCATGTTAACATTCCACATGTATCCTATCTGTGGGCGTAGGACTTGAAACACCGTAACAAAGGTTGAAACAATGCAACGTCATTACGGAAAATTAGACGTTTGGCACTTACGATCGACCTTTTTCAAGAGTGTACGTGCCAAAACTGGGAATAAAAAGGGAAATTACGATAGTTTCACCAAATTACTACAGCCGGAACAGAAAATTTGAGCTCCAGTTACCAACCTTTTCCGAGCACTGTTACATACATAAAAGTCGCTCACTACAACATGCTCTGGCGCTCTGCGACACCCAAACGCCACATGTACCTACAGAGCCGGAATTACCTTCTTGCCGCCCATGGGCCGCCTGTATTTTGCCGCCCCTTCTCATTCGTTTTGAAACATCAATAAAAACCATCAAGTGAACGTGCCGGCGGGGTTGGGGTGCATGAGACGCGTTTACTCGTGTTGGACAAATTTTTTGGGAAAGCCCTGTCAACACTACTGACAAAAATTCACCGAACTTTGTGTGAAAGTTAAGTTTCGTAAACCTATCTCTGTGTGAAAAAGGCCTTTTATTCATAAGAAATGAACGAAAAAATTATGAAAGAACAAACATAAATGTGGTTTAATGATTTTAGCTTCCGCCGCCGCGCCGCGCAGACTGCACCGTGTCGTAATGCGTGAAGTATTCCGACAGTTTTGTAGGCGCTCTGAGTTTCACGCCGACTGCTGCTGAACGCACTGTGTTTGACGCAATGCGTGAAGTATTCACGCAGTCTTGTAGGCGCTATGCGTTTCACGCTGACCGCACTGTGTTTGATGCAATGCGTGAAGTATTCGTGCAGTCTTGTAGGCGCCAATATGTGATACATGCCGATCGCCGCACCGAGGGCTTCTCCTTTTCATCTCAAGTCCTCGTCATCATTTCTCTCTAAGTCGCGCCGTTCCAGGCCAAATTGCGTGTTTGGTCTCTCTCTTAACTCGACTTATTGAAGGTGCTGTCTCCTTTATCACTAAGAGACGACAAAATTAGAATTTACTATACTCTCAGGAAATGAGAGATTTTTTCGCGTTTTCTCGTTTGTAATTTTTTTCTAATTATACTGTAATTACTTACATTTAAGATTATTGAAGTGTATTGCTAATTTCTGATTTTTGAGTACCATTTATAATAATCGTGTAATAACTATTTTCTTTGAATGAAAAAAAAAAAAAAAAAAAAAAAAAAAAATTTCTAAGTCCAAAGGTTATCCGGCAACAGCTCTTCGTCAACGGCCTGCCATCATCCCTTCATGGGACGTCCCGGTCGCCCTTTCCCAGGTGATATCCAATCCAAAACTTGTTTAGGCAACCTTACCTTCCTCCGGCAACTTTGACATTGTCCATTTGCACATGTCCATACCACACTACATAACTGCGTGGACATGACGTCATGTAAGTACATAATCATCATAAAAAGATCAAATAAAATTTATCCTCATTCGGTTCGCACTTTCATTCATCCGCGTTGTGTGTCGGATGATATTTGCGGCTGGAAAATCAGCGGGATTCACAACTACACTCGGCGCGTCCCACCCAACATTATCAAAAGCATATCTGCCGTGCAAGAACGCCGTATGAGCCTTTAAATGTTGCCAAATCTCCTTTGATAAAAACCAAATTAACTGGGCAAACTGTGAATGTTTTTTTTCCAAAATTTGCAGACAATTTTGTACGCAGTTTAATCTAAAATATCTGAAAATTTCAAGGAGAAATATGCACGAATGTCGTCAAAAATGCATGTTGTACTGAGGAAAATTTGGCAACTCCTGAGTGTTCATACGGTGTTCTTTCTCAGCACGGTGGATAGCTTCCTACTCTGCCACACTCTTGTATTCTAATGCGAGATGCGCACATGAGACGGACCGCAATGGCACCTTTTATCCTCCTTGGAACAATGACGTGGGGCAGAGGAGAGCGAGGGAAGAGGGTGGTTTTCGGCCGCGAGGGAATAATTAATTCGAGCACTATGATGCCCGATACAATTTATACCGCAAAACGGGAGCGTTTAAATGTATCCATCAATATTTAATCAATGGTCTCGCAATACCTGCCGCGACCGACCGCCAAGGAGGGACAAGGGACCGCACCCGCAGGAGGATCGGTGGGGGGCGCTCGCGCCCTTTGTCAAGCGGCCCAGGCAAATAGATTGAAAGACTATCAGAGCGAGTCTGTTCTCTGCTCGAGCTTTTGCATCTCATTTTCGAGCTTTCCAGCCGGGTCCGTTTCATCGGTGCTGCGCCGTTCACTATCGTGCTAAGGAAGAACGCCGTATGACCCTTCAGGCGTTGTCATATGTCCTTCAATATAAAACGAATTTATTGGGGAAATTGTGAATAATTTTCTTCAAAAATTTCAGGCAATTTCGTTCGCAATTTGATCTAAAATATCTGAAAATTTCAAAGAAAAATATGCGTAACTTACCTTAAAAATACATGCTGTATCCGGGGAAATTCGGCAACTCTCGAAAGTTCATACAGCGGTTTTCCTTAGCACGTCAGTTCACGCCAATAGCTCCCATTCTGTCGTCGCAAGTAAAAACGCCGAATAAGCATTCGAATGTTGCCAATTTCCCTCTCAGATAATATTTATTTTCGAAAAAAGTTGTGAATATATTTTCTTGAAATTATGGGACTTTTTAGATGAAATAACGGACGAAATCCTCGGAAAAATCAGAAGAGAGATATCCACAGGTTTTCTTGAAAATGTGTGGTTTGTCGAAGGAAATTTGGCAACGTCTGATGAATCGTGCGGTGTTCTTCCTTAGCGTGGCAGCATTGCGGTCCGAGGATTTCTAGTTTGGAGATTTTATTCGCCATGAAGCCAGCCAGAGAAATGTTATAGCACTCAGTAGTATCAAGGCGCCGTAGCGAACGCGTCCCATTGTTTATCGTTACAGACGAATCTAAGTTGAGAGAGGAAAGTCATAATGCCTTCAATTATATACTTACATATTTTTGGGCAAAATGAGAGACGACGTTACTCCATTTGCGACGTTGCAGACTTCCTTAGAAATTTTATTGTTTTTTTTTCGAGAAGCCGGTCAACATAAAACTTAAATTCACCATGATTTTTCGGATTCGATAGCAGAAGATTTGGTTCAAAAATTAAAGTCGTAAATTTGGATTGTTTCTCTTGGAACAGATGAAATAAGAACGGAAATTTTGAAACACCGCAATGGAGATACGTGGTTTCGCACTTCGGTCGGTGCGATACGGACATCCATCAAGTTTAAATAGTTGCATCAAGTCCCCGTCACCGCCGACCAACGCGTCTGTCGATCGAATCAACTACAGGTAGTGTGAGCAGGGAGTCAAAACGCCTTCAATTTTTTGAACGCAATACGGACATCCGTCGAGGTTGTATAGTTGTATCAAGGCGCCGTAGCGAACGCGTCCCATTGTTTATCGTTACAGACGAATCTAAGTTGAGAGAGGAAAGTCATAATGCCTTCAATTTTATGCATACATATTTTTGGGCAAAATGAGAGACGACGTTTCTCCATTTGCGACGTTGCAGACTTCCTTAGAAATTTTATTGTTTTTACAATTTTTAGTTCGACGCGGCAGGAAAGTCTGCGCCGGGCCTCCGCCTTGCGCGCCGATGCGGCTCCGTTATGATGGTCCCTCAAACCTCAGCTGCTCAGTAGCACAGGAGGGTTCTACAACCAAAAAGGTTTTCATGAGGACAGGCGTCTGGAGATAAAAACTTCCTGGGAATCGAAAAAAAGGATGTTCTTTGGCGAAAGTTTCCAGTGGAGGAAGGGGGTCCTGATCTCCTGTGCTGCCCCCAGGGCCGGATTTAGGGGGTGGGCACATGGGCGCGGCCCATGGCGGCAAATTTTGACATTTTTTTTAGATGTAGGTATAAAAAAACTTGGATGCCGAAAACGGAATTACAAACGAGAAAAGGCGACAAAATCTCTCATTTCCTGAGAGTATACTAATTTCTAATTTTGTAATCTTTCGGTGATACAAGAGGCAGCACCTTTAATTAGTCGGGTTAAGAGAGAAACCAAACACCAAATGTGGCCTGGAACGGCGCGGCGCGGCGCAGAGAGCAATGATGACGAGGATTTGAGATGAAAAAGGAAAGCCCTCGGCGCGGCGGTCGGCGTGATACACATATTAGCGCCTGCAAGACTGAATGAATACTTCACGCATTGGGACAAACACAGTGCGGTCAGCAGTGGTCTGCGGGAAACGCATAGCGCCTACAAGATTACATAAATACTTCACGCATTGCGCCAAATACAGTGCGATCAGCGCGGCGTGGCGGCGGAAGTTACAATTTTTAAACTACATTTATGTTTTGCACATTTTTTTGCAAAAAATGTGTCCAATACGAGTAAAAGTGTCTTATACACCTCTCCCCCTCCGGCGCGTTCACATGATGGTTTTTATTAAGGTTTCAGAACGAATGAGAAGGGGGCGGCAAAATACAGGCGGCCCATGGGCGGCAAGTATAGGCAAAGCCGGCCCTGGCTGCCCCTTCCCCCACGCCACTTCAATGATGACCATCATTTTATGACTTCTGACCTTGCAAATGGCAACGGTTCTTCTCTTCTGATGATTTTTATTCGTGTCTCCATTCTCCTTCAACTTTGGTTTTGCCTTCAATGTCTCCTAATGAAAGGAGAAACGCAACAAGTACTTTGAGAAAAACCGACAAAAATTTCACGTGAACTGTGAAGGAGAAAACCGCTAGGCAGCAACTGCAGCGCAAAACGGATTTACTTCCGATGTTTTATCAGATTTGTGCATAACCGATGAAGATGAGTCTTTCGTTGAGGCTTGGAGGCTGTAAATCCTGGAGTAATAAATTCCAATCGATACTTTTGAGCCTGTCGACCACTCGTCGCAAAATAATTGCTCCGTCGACGCATAATATTAACATCATTTAAGCACCTTTTCAATAAAAAATAAAAAAATTCACCATTTTGTAAATATTAAGCAACAGCTCATCCTGAAAACTCGCCCTTCGGCGAAATCCTCACTTGACTTTCGTAGGTAATAACTTTAATCAATTGCCAACATTACTCTCGCATCTTCCAGGCTCGTTCCTTTTTTAAACGTTTAGAGCGCTTCACAGGAGGAAAGATTGGAAACTGAACGTACATTTTTCCGGTCTTCGAGAACGGGATCTTTGAGCAACTAATAAAATACGTAACGCTGAAAATTGGATCTTTTCAATCCCTCTCCCCACTTCGCTGTTCATCCGTAACAAGGTTAAATTTGTATCCCCCCCCCCCCCCCCAAAAAAAAAACAAATTGGGCAACATGCTCTTTAGAAACCCCCCCCCCCTCCCTCACTTGGTTTCAAATGAGAAACTGGTTCGGGTATATTTCATCTTAAATTTTCTAAAAATCAGCCATGTTTTGTGGGACACAGTTCTTCCCTTCAAATGTTGGTATTTAATGAACCGCATCTTTTCGGTGAATTTGTTTGAAGTTTTTTCCGTTTATGAAATTTTCAAAGGGCGAAGTTGCCATGCGCTACAGAAGTGCAGACGCACAGTGACTTTGCGGGACAATCTAAGACCACTCGGGGAATGTATACCGACTCACAGTGGATCGAGTCAATGGGAAACGTCGGACAAGATTTTTTTGACTAAAACTGCATATTTAGATGTTTATCTCATGTTTTAGAGTTTAAGCGGTGCTTTCTACAGTAAATTTTACGAAAACAGGACCAATTTTAGGACCTCCACGTTTTGCAATTTTAGAGTTAGAGCTTATAAAGTTTCCAAATTTTGTCAAATTTCTCCAATCAACTTGTCCCACTGTGCGGCACCTCTGCGGGAAGGGTCCATCTCAGTCCCGCGTACTCGCACTCGCACTCGCACACGTAGAAAAAAACTTCGTGCATTGGACCCGAAGTTGAGGGCAAATGGATCTCTGAAGTTTTCGGATCATGCATCCGAAAACTTGAGGTCCAACTGCCGAAGTTCGGGTAAGACATCTGAAGCTCTCGGTATGCACCTGAGTACTTCAGATGTGGGACCTGAACCCTTCGGTGGAGACCGAAGTACTTCAGAAGTCTGACCCGAACTTCGGCAGTTGGACCTCGAGTTTTCAGATGCGTGATCCGAAAACTTCAGAGATCCATATGACCTCAACTTCGGGTCCCACGCACGAAGTTTTTTTCTCCGCGCAGCATCCCTGGGAAACTTCTATCCCTGAACCCCGGATGTTCTCCGTAACCGCGGCTAGAGAAGAAATTTTAAGGACCGAGAGTTCGTTAATCACAGACCATCATTTCTGATCGATATTTTTAACGGACGTCGTATTAAGCTCATCCGTTTTCTTGGCTAAACACGGTTGCCTTCCGCCTGCTCGCAAAATAATCGCTGCACCAACGCGATCGTCACTCCCTCTCGCGATGAACACGGCACTTACCGCACTAATTATAAGTCGCGAACGGACGCAAGATTTGTGCAGTTGAACCTCGATACCTCGAAGTTGTTGGAGTAATCTTGAGCTGAGAGCTTTATTTTAATCTTTAAGAAGGAATTTCAAAATTTTAGGCAATTTTAGAAAGCAAATTGGGCATTCTAAGTTCTGGAAAACCTTACCGTAAGGTCAAAGAAAATTCTTTTGGTTTTAACAATACAAAATAAAGATATTTCGATGTCAACTTGAAAACCCCATTTTTTAAAACAATTTCAAAATGCAGCTGTTTTATATTACGGTAATTATTGGTAGACACACTGAAAACAAAGTTAGACATACCGTTCGTTCCGTATTCAGAGGCCGAAGGTTCCGGGTGCTGAAGCTGTGGCTTCGATTGCTCTGGGTGCTACGCCCGGAACTTTCGGCCTGTGAGCCCGGAACGCGGACGGTATGTCTATATAGCCTGTAAGTACGGCTTCCAAGCCGGAGTTTGTTTTTCAGTGCACATTTTAAAAATATGCCTGTCCATTTTTTTCAAAAATTCCTTTAAAATGATTTTTAAAACCCTTAAAAATCACTAGAATCAATCCCTATAAACGTCCACTGGAAAAAAAAACACATTGGATCTAGAGTCCAGACTCTTGAAATCATTGACAAGAAAAAGGACTCTTGATTCAATCAGATTTAAGCTTAAATCAAAAGGAAGTCCACTCAAATTAAGAGGCTTGGTTCTTGATTTAAGCAAAAATCTGATTGAATCAAGAGTCCTTTTTCTTTTCGATGTTTTTAAGAGTTTGGACTCTAGATCCAATGTGTTTTTTTTTCCAGCGGGTCTGGTCAATTCTGCGGAGGGGAACGGGGATTTTCTTCGATTTCACGATATTTTCGAGTGATCGGGATTCGACTTATCGAAGTTCGACCGTGCTGCAGTCGCGAGGTCCTCGCGTTCTTGTTGGGTGCATCCTCGGTGCATCCGGCAGAGCGGTCTAATCAAGCGGGCGATTGGGCAGCGGGCACCGGGCAGAGGCCTCGGATGTTGTAACTGAAGGGTAGAGGATCGGGTTAATTACGTCGTCATTTATCCCGGGAGGAGGGGGCCGGGCGCGTAAAGGCTCCTCGATTCCAGAATCCAGCGGAATTGAGATCGAATCCAGTCGGCGTAGCTCCGAGCCAGAGACGCACGCCGTATACGCGCGTCCCTGCCGAACCGGTTCAGTCGGCGGCGTAGGCAGGTCTATCCTAAAATGATAGGAGAAAAACCAGGGGGAAAACGGGGGAAAAGGATAAAATACACCGATATAAATCCCGAGACGTTTCGACTCAAAACTGAGTTATTTCCAGTCGGAAAATAAATTAAGATTAAAAAATATCGGAGGAAAAACCCCACGAGACCTACATGTTAAAAAATAACATTCATAAAATAATGTTTGAGGCTCGTAAACGAAGAAACTTGTTGAAATTGTACAAAAAAGACAATGAAATTAAAAACAAAGTCAACGACTTTGATCCAACCTTCGGACTGATTATTGAAATTGATAGACAAAGCGAGAGACAATGAAGACATGGGGAGAATGGAGCGATCCTATTGGTTGAAATTGGCGGCTCCTACAGACTAAGGGAGAAAACGATGGACTAAATATCGGGTCTCTACTGGGTTAACGTCCGTTGGTCTATTGCCGTTAATCTATGGCCTTTGTTCATTGCAACCCTCCCGTTTCCACAAAAAGGATCACTCCATATCTCTTTTGTCCTCTTCGTCTAAAGCCTTGTCTATCAATTTCAATGATCGGCTTCCTGAGTTCCAATAATTGCAGAGGTCCGGTAAAAAGTTTTGGTAAATCACACAAGAATTGATTTTCCTTCTCCCTTCTTTTCGTGAAGCTCACGGATACTCTAATCAGAAAAATGAAGACATACTTGGGAAACTCAGCTCCAGTTACTTGAGGAACAAGAAATTCACTTTCAACGGCAGATTTCACTTACGCTTTCAGTGTTTCCGAATTTCAAATCGAGTAATTTTAATGTTGATAGATTAAACGTTAATCTTTTAATCGCTAAAAGTTGATTGGTAAAATACTTAGGAGAATGGCTCTCTGCTGAGAGCGAGAACCAAACACAGTTGCTTGATGAATTTTGGCCAACGTTTGAGGCCTGGATACACGCTCAAATTTTCATCAATTTCCGATCAAATGGTGAATGGTGCGCACCATCTACCATCATTTTTTTACGGCCTGCAAAAATTTGATGGTAGATGATGGAACTTTGGGTCTCATTCGTCATCTGATTTCCACACAACCGTGCATTATTTCAATCAACACGCTGTTTTAATTAATTTTAGATAACAATTTAGATCAGGGCCGGATTAAGGGGGTGGCAAGGGGCGGCAAAAATTTGCAATTTTTTAAAGTGTGGGTATACAAAAATTGGATTTATAAAAACAAAATTACAAACGAGAAGAGGCGACAAAATCTCTCATTCCCTGAGAGTATTCTAATTTCTAATTTTGTCGTCTCTTAGTGATACAAGAGACAGCACCTTCAATAAGTCGAGTTAAGAGAGAGACGAAACACACAATTTGACCTAGAACGGCGCGATTTAGAGAGAGATGATGACGAGGACTTGAGATGAAAAGGAGAAGCTCTCGGCGCGGCGATCGGCATGTAACACATATTAGCGCCTACAGAACTGCACGAATACTTCACGCATTGCATCAAACACAGTGCGGTCATTGCGGTGAGCTTGAAACGCATAACGCCTACAAGACTGCGTGAAGACTTCACCCGTTGCGTCCAACACAGTGCGTTCAGCAGCGGTCGGCGTGAAACGCATAGCGCCTACAAGACTGTCAGAATACTTCACGCATTGCGCCAAACACGGTGCGGTCTGCGCGGCGCATCGGCGGAAGTTAAAATCATTGATCCACATTAATTATGTTTGTTCTTTCATAATTTTTTCGTTCACCCCATATAAATTGAAGGCCTTGTCCACACAGAGATAGGTTTACGGAACTTAATTTTTGCGCAAAGTTCCGTGAACTTTTGCTAGTAGTGTTGACAGGGCTTTCCCAAAAAATGAAGTTCAACACGAGTAAATGCGTCCTATGCACCCCTCCCCAGCTGACACGTTCATTTGATGGTTTTTATCGAGTTTCAAAACGAATGAGAAGGGGGCGGCAAAATATAGGCGGCTCAAGGGGAGCAAGTAGGTGAATCCGGCTATGATTTAGATTACTCTCGATCGCCGTTTTTGTCATCATTTTGATCGAGAATTGACGGAAATTTGAGTGTGTATCCAGGCCTTTCCACCCATCCACTTTTCAACCTACCGCGGGAGGTGGGTCGAGAATTTTGGATGTGGTGGTCATTGCAGCCAAACCAAATGTTGTAGGTCGGTCGCCTGGAGAGAATTTTGTTTTGTTGTAACGAAGGTTGACAGTAACTTAAAAACCTCAACCAAATCCATTCGCGGAAATTCGTCTCATGCGTGAAAGAGCCGACAAAATTCGGCTCCTGAATCCTGAAAATCCTGATTTTCCGGGTGAGTCTGGAGGCAAGGAGCGAGAAGATGAGAAGACCGAAGCACACGGGCAAATATTTACGATCGGGCGCGAACACGATCGTAAATGATACGTTTCCGTCGCGCGGATCGCCGCGCCGGCTCGGAGACGGCGAAAGCGCAACACTCAACATTGTCAGCGGATGTTCGATGTTCGGTGCGCTGATTGCGCCGCCGCGATGGCGCGGGGATGTTGAACATGCGTCGGAAAAAAGTCGTCTTGTCTCCCGCACCGGAGGCGGCCCTGCCCGGCGCTCCGACGACACAGCTCACCCGCGTCGCGTCGCTATTATCACCGCGTCCATCCTCAGGAGCATCCATCGACCGATTTTTGCCTGCAGGAATCAAGGTTTGCAACCAAGAAAGTATTTTCGCGTTGGATTGGATGGATCGTCTGAATCCGATCCAAAGAATGCGTACTTTTGTGTGAACCCGATCCTCGTTTCCGGGGCTCACCGAACGGATGGTTGGTATTGGTTGGTGCTCTCCGGGGTCATCGTTGAGATTGAGTGCGTGACATTGCATCCACCTGCGATGCATCAACTTCTATGTAACTTCCTAATCTAAACTAATCTAACCTAACCTGACCTAACCTGACCTAACCTAACGGCTGAGTGGATGCATCGCAGGTAGATGCAACGTCCTGAGTCCGTTGAGAGTCAACCAGTAGCTCGTAAAGAAGCGAATAATTGCGTCAAATCGGGTAAAGCGTGTTAATCCGATCTAGTAAATCCGTATTTTCTCGTGAACCCAATTCTCGTTTTCACTTTCAGAGCTCACCACCCTAGTAAAAGTGAGTCAGCCTGGCGTCAGATTATGTTTCATAAACTACCCTGAGTCTGACTGATTCAGGCTGACATCAGTCTGAATCAGTCTGACTCAAGGTAGTTTATGAAACATAGCCTGACGTCAGGCTGACTCACTTATTACTACTCACGCTGGACGGTGCCCGTAGGGGTACACGTTGAGATCCAAACTGAATCTCGCAGAACACTGGGGGTTTGGTGAATCTGGGGGGAAGCTTTGTGATTGATCCAAACTGCAGCCCGATTGTTAAAATTTATGTCGGCACGACAAGAATCGAAAATCGATATATTACACGGCGCAGATAGGGCTATGTCTTGTCTTATCGTGCCGACATAGCCAGTTAAAGTTTCAATAATCCAGCTGCAGGTGGGTGGGTCTCATGGGTCTGTCGTCCTACTAATGACACTGATGTCAGTAATTTCATCGGATTCAAGACGAATCGATCGCATTGACGCGAAAATTCGCTTGAACACTGTTTGGTGAATCTAGCGGGGAATCATTTTTTCAATATCTTTTAAATTTTTATTTGGAGGAAAAAGTACATAGTGAAACAGTGCTTAAATTTTATGCATTTAATTTTTTTCGTTCAGTCTACCGGGTGTATATGCTGGATAAATATCTCTGTGTAATATGATTTGCTGAGCAAAATTTTGCACTGCTCAAAAGAATACGATTCGTACAATTGAGGAAGACTTCGATTTCCGGCGTCGATTTACCTGATTCGGATCAATCTACAGGTTAAGAGGTGCTCTTATTTTGCTGGACGCTGAAGTGCATGGCAAGTTCATCTAAACTGTTCGATTGCTGCCTCAGTGGCTCAGTAGTGTGGTGAACGGCCTTCGAAAATATCCGAGGCAACCAGTGAAGAGGGTTCAAGTGTCGGAAAAGAAAAATAAAATGACAAGATTAAAAATGAAGAGAGGCACCAGGTATGAGGAGTGGAGTGATTATCAATAATAGGACTCCGCACAGTGACTCGAAATCAGAACTACACTGGAAAAAAAACACATCGGATCTGGAGCTCGGACTCTTAAAAACATGGACACGAAAAAATACTCTTGATTCAATCGGATTTTAGTTAAATCAAGAACCAAGCCTCTTAATTTGAGCGGATTTCCTTTTGATTTAAGCAAAAATCTGATTGAATCAAGAGTCCTTTTTTTTGTCAATGTTTTCAAGAGTCTAGACTCTAGATCCGATGTGTTTTTTTCCAGTGTAAGCGGGCAAAGATAAAAAATAACTGCGGAAGGAGGTTTCTTCAAGTTTTTTGAAAATGCAACAGATTACAGAATACTTTACTGAATCAAAACGCCTGAAGTTGAAATGTATTGATCTAATGTGCGATGAGTGAACGATTTTGACGAATCGGAGTATGTTTTAGTTCGATCCAAACTAGGTATTATACGTCGCTCCTGAGTGTCAACTAACTTAAGATTCAATTTTTTCCAATTCTGTCGGCGGTCGATTGCCTAAAGAGAGGATGTCAAGACTCACCTCAAAAGCGCAAACGCCGAAATAAAGGAAAACGTAAAAAGAAATACAAGGAATGATTTTTGCCAACGCCTTACTTAGAATTTTATCCCAGGAACTTTAGGCAGACTTTCTTCAAATATTGAGTCATTTATTTGATTTTCAAGAACCCGGTCTGCTAGAGCTCCAATTTGATGACTCGGAGAATCGATGGTGTAAGAAATTGTTTGTGTCTCACCGGACTCTAAACTGACTGAAGGTTGATGTACAATATGTACATTTCTTACTTTCTTTTTAGCTCTGTTGCAAACATGAATATGTTGGTACGCTTGCTCAAAAAACTTCTCCTGAGAAGTCCATGATACGAATCTGATGCATTCGTCGTTCCTGAAACGTCAAAAGTATTTTTCCAAAAGAAAGAAGAGAAAAATCCGAACAATTCATCTTACGGAAAATTAACAATGTTGCGGTAAACATCGGTGACAGACTACATCATTATTATGTTAGGTTAAAGTTCAAATTAGGTTAAGGTTTAACAGCAAAAAACGAAGCGCCCTCATTTAGTATCGCATGCGACGAACACTGATAGCACCTGGATGCAACTATTCGAACTCTACGGATGTCCATGTTGCATACACACGGGACTGAAGGCGTTTTAATTGACCACCTCACCCGCCTTGCGTCGGCGGGCAGCACATCAATCAATTTTCGTTTATACTACATAGACATCACTTAGACACGAATAGTTGCTCACAGGTACAGGATACGAGTATTTTTTGAGCTTCAGTTTCGATATCGCGATGTGATCAGCATGATTTGCGCAGCAACTATCTGTATCTGAAGCGCCAGTCCCTTGCGCAAACGGGGGCCTTCCAACTGGCACCAATTCGTTGATTTTTTAGTCATTGCTGCACGAAATTCCTTGAAAACCTCAAAATCTGATCTATGTTTGTGTGATCTATGTGATCTATTTTGTGTTTGTCGGGCAGGCATAGATGACATAGGTTAAAAGGCGGAGCGTGATTGGTCGGCTATGCCTAATCGCCGCTTTATCATGCCTTTGTCAGGTGGAATGGACGACATACTGTCGGAAACTGAAGAGTTGCCTTTAACTCATCGTGAGTTCCACCCGACATAGGCATGGCAAAGCAGTGATAAGATACAGCCGACCAATCACGCTTCGCCCTTTAACCTATGTCATCTATATGTAACCGACAAACACAAAATTTCAATTATCAGGCTGCTGTACACTACACAATGGAAAAAAAAAACACATTGGATCTAGAGTCAAGACTCTTGAAAACATTGACAAGAAAAAATACTCTTAATTCAATAGGATTTTTGCTTGAATCAAAACGAAATCCGCTTAAATTAAGAGGCTTGGTACTTGATTTAAGCTAGATTCTGATTGAATCAAGAGTACTTTTTCTTGTCGATGTTTTTAAGAGTCTGGACTCTTGATCCAACGTGTTTTTCTTCCAGTGTATACTACAGGGAAGATAGCAGAGTGTATGGGGTCTCTGAAACATATTGTCTTTGGTCTGTGAGGTATCCCGCGAACTTGAATGCGTTCCCACTGTGCCGGACTACCGGGAACGTCCGATGCTGGGATGAGAGCATCACACCTGGAGGAACCTGATTCACGGGCGCGCACTTATTGAAACGTTGATGTTTTAATAGAGGCTAACTGAAATGTTTTCCCCGCGCGTAGCGGAGCGAAAGCCGAGCCGAGTGTTTTAAAAACACGTGAAAAATATGCCGATTCACGGCCTTTTCTACTCGATTACACGACGCGACGCCAGCGCCGCCGCGGCCGCGCCCGCAATTACGTCTTGGGAACCGTCGTCGCCTCGGCCGCGCCGCGGCTCGGGTAATTCAATTCAATCTACTCCATGCTCACAGTCCCTTAATTTTATTCACCTCTTCGAGTGCGAATCCATTCGTGCAGTGACGGTGGTCTCTTTCATCCGTGCCAGGCCGACCCGGAGCCGCCCGGTAGCAGAGCAGCGCGAATACTATGCTGCCGTGCTAAGGAAGAACACCGTATGAACATTCGAGAGTTGCCAAATTTCCTTCGATAAAATGTTCAGTTTTGAGGAAAATGATGCATATTTTTCCTTGAAGTTTTTAGAGGTTTTTGATCAAATTACGAACAAAATTATCTGAGAAATTGGTAGACAAATATATTAAAAAATATTCCTGAAAATTAGTGATTTGCCAGTAGAAATTTGGCAACGCCTGAAGGCTCATACTGCGTTTTTCCTTAGCACGGTAGTATACAACAACGCCATATGAGCATCTCAATGTTGTCAAATTTCCTCCAGTGTAATGTTCATATTTCGAACAAAAGTTACACATTTTCCTCCTGGACCATTAGATACGAAAATTATGAGAGTAGATAGAATTTTTTGAAAATTGCCAAGCAAAATATTCACCTGCTTGCGAGGAAATTCACGGTTTATCAGAAGAGATTTGAAAACGTTCGAACGCTCATGTATCGTTTTTTCTGAGCACGACAGAGATGAAAACTGAACATAGGATCGAAACCTGTAAAATCCATTGAAACCTCTCAGTATCATCTCATGCAGCTCTTTATTCCTTCGGAAAACCGTTTGCGGGCGGAGGAAAATCAATTCCAAGGTCAAAGAAATGGCCTATGCACGGAGAAAAAAACTTCGTGCGTTGGACCCGAAGTTGAGGTCATATGGATCTCTGAAGTTTTCGGATCACATATCTAAAAACTTGAGGTCCAGCTGCCGAAGTTCGGGTTAGACATCGAGGCACTTCGGTATGTACCGGAGTACTTCAGATGTGTGACCCCGAACCCTTAGGAGTGTATCGGAGTACTTCGGATGTCTGACCCGAACTTCGGCGGCTGGACCTCAAGTTTTTAGATACAAGATCCGAAAACTTCAGAGGTCCATATGACCTCAACTTCGGGTCCCACGCACGAAGTTTTTTTCTCCGTGTGGTGGTGAATGGATTATATTATTGCTGCATTGTGCCCGAAAAAAGAGATGGTGCATCAGACCTAGTTTTTGGATGAAATGACTGGTCCAAATAAATTTCGGTTGCATCTCAATTTATTGGCATTCAGCCACAGCAAATTGGGGCCCAACCAAAACTAGTCACTGGTGCCATCCAGGTAAAGTGAGTTGCAGTCTGGCCACGACTAAATCCCACCAAAAATACATTAGGAATAGCTACATTTAATCATTCGCTAAACTGTGGTTGGATTCTAAGAATTTAGACTAAGACACAACTACCCGAGAAAGAGAGATGTAAGTTCTAATTGGAGTCCCAGGTGTAGGTCATTTGTGTCGTAAAGCAATAATTGCATGACGTAAACACTGAAAATTGTCATGCTAGATACTTGGATGTGTAACATGTAATTCTAGTCAAGTTTCCTTAAAATTGTTAGGCATCTAGAACTTCCTAAATTAATCATAAATAGGTATGCAAGGAGGCGTATTAGTGGGAAGTCCACTCTATTTAAAGGGAACTCTAGGCAGGGCCGGATTTACCTACTTGCCGCCCATGGGCCGCCTGTATTTTGCCGCCCCCTTCTCATTCGTTTCGAAACATCAATAAAAACCATCAAATGAACGTGCCAGCCGGGGAGGGGTGCATAAGACGCGTTTACTCGTGTTGAACACATTTTTTGGGAAAGCCCTGTCAACATTACTAGCAAAAGTTCACGGAGCTTTGCGCGAAAGTTAAGTTTTGTAAACCTATCTCTGTGTGGACAAGGCCTTCCATTCATAAGAAATGAACGAAAAAATTATGAAAGAACAAACATAAATGTGGATGAATGATTTTAACTTCCACCGCCGCGCCACCGTGCCTCGCAGACCGCACTGTGTTTGACGCAATGCGTGAAGTATTCACGCAGTCTTGTAGGCGCTAAGCGTTTCACGCTGACCGCACTGTCTTTGGCGCAATGCGCGAAGTATTCATGCATTCTTGTAGGCGCTATCCTTTTCACGCTGACTGCAATGACCGCATACTGTGTTTGATGCAATGCGTAAGGTATTTGTGCTGTCTTGTAGGCGCTAATATGTATTACATGCCAATCGCCGCGCCGAGGGCTTCTCCTTTTCATCTCAAGTCCTCGTCATCATTTCGCTTTAAGTCGCGCCGTTCCAGGACAAATAATTGCGTGTTTGGTTTCTCTCTTAAGTCGACTTACTGAAGGTGTTGTCTCTTTTATGACTAAGAGACGACAAAATTAGAAATTACTATGCTCTCAGGAAATGAGACATTTTGTCGCCTTTTCTCGTTTGTAATTTTGTTTTTATAAATCCGATTTTTTTTCATACCTACATTTAAAAAAATTGCAACATTTGCCGCCCCCTATAGATTTGCCGCCATGAGCAGCGGCCCATGTGGCCACCTCCTTAATGCGGCCCTGACTCTAGGCCAAAATTTTCAAATATTTCAATTAGAACAAAACAATTTGAGCTCTAATGAGTATCTGCACAAGACTGAGGGGGAGTGTAGTGTGTCAGCTCTGCGGGGCGATTATTGAAATGATATCGACTGTATGTCAGCGCTTTGTCGTGTCGCGCCATCGACTAAGCCATTGCTTAGTCGATGGCGCGACACGACAAAGCGCTGACATACAGTCGATATCATTTCAATAATCGCCCCGCTGGTGGATGTATTGGAACACTATCCTGATGTCACGCCGAGAGACCCTATCAGAAGATCACACTTGTCAGTGAGCCCACACAGTCTTACATACTGTTCGGGCAACGTTTCTTATTGTTTTTTTCTTGTTTGTAAGGTACGAGTCCATATGACTCGGACAATGTCAGGGATCTTTAGGAACCATTACCATTCTTTTCCCCAACAGCTATTGAATTCCTTTTTTCTTTTTTCCTTTGAAATAATCACGGGAACTGAATCAGTGAGAACGAAAACACACCCACTCGGTGACTCAAAAATACTCACTTTTCACTAAGAACAGACAATTTTCAGCAAGGTCATTGAAGTTACCGTATCTGTTCCAACTCAGACATTTACTGTGTCCTTAAGTACTTGCTTTTAGGCACCAAAAATCTTCTTCTTACACTGGAAAAAAAACTTTGGATCTAGAGTCCAGACTCTTAAAAACATCGACAGGAAAAAATACTCTTGATTTAATCAGATTTAAGCTTAAATCAAGAACCCAGCCTCTTAATTTGAGCGGATTTCCTTTTGATTTAAGCTTAAATCTGATTGAATCAAGAGTCCTTTTTCTTGTCAATTTTTTCAAGAGTCTGGACTCTAGATCCAATGCGTTTTTTTTTTTTTTTTTTCCAGTGTAGTCTAACTTCTTCACCTAATATGCAGTTTTGTGTGTCTTGATTATTCTCATTTTTTCGAGTTGGTGTGTTCCATTCTCACTGATTCAATTCTCGAATTAAAAATTTGAATACGAAAGGAAATTTTGACACAACCACTCTAACTTCCATGACGTGGCGTGTTGCATACCGAGGGAAATGAGGGCGAAACATTAGTATTCGTGCATGTCCCGGCCGTGACTTCCTAGCAACGTGCGTTCTGAAAATCCGGCAACACAGGGCGAGAGAAGTTCTCAGCGTTCGTGTGTGATCCTTTGATTGCGCGGTTCGGCAAACAGTGCTGTGTGTCTTTTCGGCGAAAAGCGTGTTGTTCGTCTAATTTGCTTTGCTGCCGCCCTTTGTCAGCGCGGATTGGAGTCAAGCGGGGACAAATTGACTTAATTAGAGCCGTGACGAATGAACCGAACTCGCCCGGGCCCATCTGGACATTTGTTTGCACTTTTCCGCGCTTTTCCGGCCGACGGACCCTCCCGCTCGCTGGAGAACCTCCAAGAGGAAACTAATTTCAGGGCGGGCGTCGGAGCGCCTCGCACTGACCTCCATGACGCCGTTTGACCAACAAAACGCAACCTTGAGTTACTGAAAATTTAGTTGTAGGTTCGTTGCTGTGCTTCCAAACTGGACCGAGTCTATCAAAAAGGAACCAACCCAAATTTTCGACAAAATTGAGTTGAGAATGTTTTTGAGTTCCAGTAGTCGTATATTCTCTCCTACTAAACAGGGCAGGATTAAGGGGGTGGCCCCATGGGCCGCGGCCTATGGCGGCAAATCTATAGGGGGTGGCAAATTTTGCAATCTTTTTCAATGTAGATATTAAAAAAAAATCGGATTTAGAGAAAAAAAAAATACAAACGAGAAAAGGTGACCAAATTTCTCATTTCCTGAGAGTATAGTAATTTCTAATTGTGTCGTCTTTCAGTGATAGAAGAGACAGCACCTTTAATTAGTTGAGTTAAGAAAGAAACCAAACTCGCAATTTGGCTTGGAACGGCGGCGCGACTTAGGGAGAAATGATGACGAGGACTCTGATGAAAAGGAGAAGCCCTCGGTGCGCCGATCGGCATGTAACACATATTAGCGCCTACAAGACTGCACGAATACTTCACGCATTGCATCAAACACAGTGCGGTCATTGCAGTCAGCGTGAAACGGAGAGCGCCTACAAGAATGCATGAATACTTCACGCATTGCGGCAAACACAATGTGATCAGCGTGAAACGCATAACGCCTACAAGACTGCGTGAATACTTCACGCATTGCGCCAAACACGTTGCGGTCTGCGCGGCGCGGGGGCGGAAGTTAAAATAATTAATCCAAATTTATGTTTGTTAAGCCGTTTGTTGTGCTTGTGCCGTTAAGTTTTATATAACCTTGAACATCAAAAGTTTCCCACCCTCCTCCGTGTGAGGTTTGCCACTTACGGGATAGTCTCAATAAAATCCCATCCATTTATAAAAAGATGCAAGTATACACATACTTAAGAGCCAGGATGAGAAGCGGGTCAAGATGTGGGACGATATTACTGGTTTCAGAATTCCCGGGGATTTTAATTTTCATCGCCTGCAATAACTTGTCAACACAATCCGTCTGCTCGAAACAGACCGGGGACATCCCCTGAGGACCCAAAGCTTGCCCGTGAGTCTAGAGTAATTTTTTACCCCCGCACCAAGGTAAATTATTCGCGAAGCTTATGTAAACACATAAATAATTTCAGCCCCAACAGACTTAAAACTAATTTGTTCTCAGCGATTAAACTTAATATATTCCATCCGTGCTATCGTGGCACAGCCTTTGCAGCGTCTTCATTCCGGTGCATTATCATAAACGGTTCCTTACCTAGATCCTTCAGTTTTTCTCTCTACCCTCCCCTCATTTTCCTCCGTTTTCCTCCAAGACAGAGCTTTATAAAGGATGTTACTCGATTTAATTGTGCTGGCCTCAAGTTGCCAAGTGTCAAAAAAATAAATGGGCGAAACACTGGATGCCAGCATCGCACAAAGTTCAACCCGAAGTTGCCAGTTTCCATGGTAAATTTGATTTTCATAGGTCAGGATGGTGACCGAGGGAAGATCTTCCTTTTTTAGTTTTTAACTATTTCAGGCTTCCAAGGCCGCAGTATCCCCCGGATATAAAGCCTACAACAACATATGTTGCCTATAAAAAAAAAAAAAAAAAAAAAAAAAAAAACCTATCTCAGGTCATGAGTTTGAGATTTTCCAGAGCCCTCACTCCCTTGGCTACGCCACTATCCTCAGTAATTTTGACGCAAAGTTTTTTTGAGCAACGAAGAACCAAGTATCAAGGGAAACACTGTTTAAGTATTCTTAGTAGACACATATTTTGTATCTAGTATTAGCTATGATCGTAGAATGATTTTTCCACGCACAAAATTTACATCGATGTGTCAAACTCATACTCGTCTCCTATGAAATGGTATTTTTATAACTATGCGATAAAATCACCAATATAATGATGAAAAGGACTTAATGGTAGAAATACCCCTATGTTTTGTTACATGGCTTTCTTGCCTAAGAACTCATATGGAGCAGACAATTTTGATATGCCTTTTCTCAGTATATTTTCCGCGGAGAGTTGTCATGTGAACAAATCGTATTACTCTTTTTTTATACAGGAAATTCATTTTTCAAAGAAAGATCCAATCGACCCACATACTTACTTTAGAAGTTCCTCAAGAAGCAAAAATTGAATTTCGAGATTCTTTATAACTCAGGGTAGAGCTTAGCGCTCACCGCAGCGACTTGGCAACCGGGTGGAGCCACAACTTAAGCCGGCTAATCTGGCCGTCGGAAAAGTGGATATCTGAAATGGCGGGACTGAGTTACTCTCCAGGTAAAAAAACAATTACGTTGTCCCACATTTCCCCCGCTTCCTTGAATTTTCCTCCGCCAAGAACTTTTTCTAATTATTTTTTCTTTGCTCCTTTTTCCTCTTTAATTAGCGTTTAGTGTCTCAGGCTGGTAATCTCTACACGGAATCTTGGAGCATAATGTGATAAACCTTGCGCCCGGCCGGAGCAAGTCACTGTGCGTTAGCAATGAAGAACTATACGGGCTGTCTTCATTAGTAGTTTATGATAGTCAATGAATTGTTCCCCAAATTATCGTGTGGGCGGTGAGATATACCACCATCTATTTATTGTTCCAATGTTCGGCATAAAAGCGCTGTGAAGTTTACTTCGCAGCGCTTTCATGCGGTTTCGGTTGGTATAAGTAAGAATTCAGTCGATCAACCAAGTCCTTTCGGTTGATTCGACCGAAAAAAATTAACTCAAATTAAAAGTTACCAAAAACACAATAATTTTTAGCTGTGTGAGTCTTCTTTCTAAACTTTTTCAAGGAGCTAGCCATATCCCGTCGTCTCGACAACCAAGTCCTTTTAGTAAACATGGCTGGAAAAAAAAAGATACTTAAAGTAATCTCAAACACTAAAATTTTATACTCTATCGTATCAGAAACACACTGCTCCCATTCCGTGTCCGTTAAAAGTTCCGGGTTTCGGAACTTTTTGTTCCAATTTTTCCCACTCCATGACCGTCAAAAGTTCCGAAATTCTTTAGATTTTTCCATAAGTTCCGAGAAAGTTCCAGAAAATGCAAAAGATCCGGAATATTTTGGGAATGTCAAAAAAATCCACGAGAAATTCAGGAAAAATTCAAAAGTTCCGGAATTCGGTACTAGTTCCGGGTAGAGTCCCTTTATACTGAGAGTCAAGACCATGTGAATCCATTTCTGATTGGTTGTCGTATTTTAGGCCTCCACAGTTTCACAAACGGGAATAAAGATTACATTTTCCCAAATTGCAAAGATTATAATATGGAATGGACCGAGTAATTACGGGTTCGACAAGGAACAAACGGAATGATAGAAGGAACGAAGAAAGGAATTTGAGAATGGGCCGATCAAAGATTACGAAAAACGTTCAATTTGTGTAATCTTTATTCCCGTGTGTGACTCCATGAGGGGGTGTTGTCTTGACTCTCAGTATAAAGGGACTCTAACTGCAGAGACAGCCCTTTAAGAGCGCGAAGTACAAAAAGGTGAAAAATTCCAGCACTCGACGAATATTTTTCCTATATATTTTGCTCGGCCGCGGCATGATCGACGTGAGGAATGTAAATGAGACAAAGACACAGATTAATTTGCGCTGAATTATTGAGTGCGACGGGATGAATGCGAGGCATGCAACGCGTGACGACAGCCGCGGATGTTTCACTTTGTCACGAGGCCAAACAAACACGGGCAAACGCGCGGACGAGGGGGGAGCAAAGGCTTAATTGGGAGTTTTAATTTCCACGCAGAATCAATCCCGCAGCGGTAAAACCTTGTTTTTACGAGAGAGGCTCCGGGCTAACAACCTTTGAGAACGAGTTTGCGACTTGGATTAATTTTGCCTGCGCAGAGACACGCTGTGTTGATGTCACCCCGGCCGGTTTCCCTCAGGAAAAGCGGTGCTCTGATCGGCCCTGCGAACTCCTTTAGTACTGCCGTGATAAGGAGAAACGCCGTATGAGCCTTCAGGCGATGCCATATTTTTTTCAATAAAAAGCGAATTTGGTAGGAAAATTGTAAATATTTTTCCTTAAAGTTTTCAGATAATTTTTCCCTAATTGGAGAGTACCTGAAAATTTCAAGGACAAAAGCTCGTGACTTTTCTCAAAAAAACGTTTTTTTCCAGGGAAATTTGGCAACTTTCGAATGAGCGTACGGCGTTTTTCCTTAGCACGGCAGTTTAGTAGTGTCGTTTTGTATTTGCCGGCATTACTTTCGATGACTCCTCACACCAAGGAAAAACTACAAGGAAAAAGGAAAAACTACACAAAAGAAGTCGACCGAGAGTTTTTTATTTTGTTATCTATTTCCCGCGTTAACAGAAAATTTTAGTTCTTTTTCTCTGTGTATGGTTAAAGCAAGGAAACTTTTTTCTCTCACTCTCATTTCTTCGCTCTTCTGACGTAAGGGCGCATCTTAATTTACACATGAGCCCTGGAATGCATTTAGTCACACGGAAAACAGAGCTCACGTTGAAATTGAGATACGCCCTTACGCTAGAGGAGCGACGATTTGACCCTGATCTGTTGGCATCTTGCCCTATAATCCACAAACTGTAAACTCACCAATAGTTTTCAAATTTCATTGATATCAATGATTCAAAATAACCTCTAAAATTGGATGTTAAAAAGTAAAAGTCATGAGCAAAGGATCAAAATCCAAAACCTGTCAAGCTTCAAATCGTTTAAACTCTGGTTTAATTCAATTTTTTTTTTATACTTTTGACACTAAAATGCTTGTAAAACAGTCCTTCATGCCAACAATGCAGGCAGTAACCTCACTCGATCTCGGTCGGTGTAACCAAAAAGCTCAGTTCTACAAAATGAGAAAAAGCTATGGCTCATAAACCAATTAGTGGCTCATATGAAACACTACTAATAGTAGTAAAGGTAGCATATAATAATAGCACATATACCTTAGTGATGGTTTATATACCTTAGTATGGTACCCCTGGTAAAAATTGGCGATACGAGCTGCGTTTCAAAATACCATAGGAGTTCTTATAGCCGACTAAAGAAGGCTATTGAAAATCATATAGCTGGCTGTAGAAAGCGGAGCAAATCATATAGCCGGGCTACACGAAGCTATAAAAAAGTATACAGTCGGGCTATAGTTCCTATCGCCGGGCTTTACACTTTATCGCCATTGGCTATAAAAGGCTATAAGAAATTGTGTAGAAATTCGTGTGCTTTGGAAATCATTAAGTTTGATACGGAACTACCTTAATATTTACAAAACATATTTTCCTTTAAAACATATTTTTTTTTCATCAATTAAAATGAGATGGCCCATACAGAGTGTGCAAACATTTCAAAATCATGAGTTGAAAAACGCTGACTCCGCGAGATTAAATAATAGAGCCTAACACAAAGCGGAGCGGCGACGCGTTGGCGCCTACAAACCTAACAGGGATACTTCACGCATTGCGCGGTGACGCACTGGCGCCTACAAACCTAACAGGGATACTTCACGCATTGCGGAACGCGTGAAGTATCCCTGTTAGGTTTGTAGGCGCCAATGCGCGTTTCGCGCTCTCTGCCCGCCCGCCGCGCCGCAGCGTGCCACGGCGTCTGGAGCAACTATTTCACACCAGAGGTATTGCACAGTATCATAAGAAATTGAAAGCGTTCCAACATAATAAGAATGACAATCATCCTTCAAAAGTACGGAGCTTTCCTCGCGAAATAAATCAAGATACTACGGCACAAAAAGAGAGCGGTAGTCCAAAAACTAACTAAGTCCTAGTATCCGTATTTAGTAACGATTAGCATAAACTTTATTGTCTGGCTGTTGCTTAATCGCCATCGGCTATAAAAGGCTATAAGAAATTGTACAGCCGGCTACAGAAGCTATTGGAAATCTTACAGCCAGCTTTAGGTCTATAGTATTTTGGAACACACATTCTACTGCCAATTTTTACCAGGGACGAGATACCTTCGTATGGTACGAGATACCTTAGTATGGTTCACAGACCGAGAATCATTAGTTTATTCACGACTATTAGTGGTGTTCCATATGAACCACTAATTGGTTCATGAATCAATGGATTTTTCTCCGCGTAGTAGATGTGTCTTTCATAGTTTGAGTATATTCGCATTTCTAAAATTTTTTGCTTCTGGAATATTTTCCTTAATTCAAAAGAAGGTGGCTAATTCAAAACTTATTGGGACAGCCAGAGTTATTACTTTGAAAATTACTTTTTGTTTTTATGAGCGAGCTCATGCTATTGCGCCGGTGGTTCGAGGCTGCTACTGCTGACAGAATACTACATTGAAGCTGGATCAAAGGGATACTGAAGTAACATTCGCCCGTTTTGAAGAAAAATAAAATAAAACGATGGGAGGAGCTCTGCCGATCATCCATAAAAATGCAGATTACTGGAGGTTAATGGCGCTAATAAAGAGGGATGCATGGGCCACACAGCTGGACGAGACCAAATGCTCATCCGGACCTCTCCATTTGCACTAAATCGCTGAAGTTATTGTCGCACTCTCGACGCCCTGTCATTGTTGCTCAGTTACATTAACTCTATCGTCACTTCAATAACTGTCGCTGCGTTCTGGTAATTGGTAATTTATTCCCGTTGTCTGTGTCATTTTTTTCATGCCAGAGTCATATGACTCAGCAAAGCATGATCTCGGAGTGAATAACAAATATTTGCATTTTTTAGTGATCAAAGCCAAATAATTTAACTAGTTTTTCTGTGAAAGCAAAATATTTTAAAATGTAGGAATTGGAAGAAAAATATACATGAACGTCATACAATTTTCAAAGAATGGTCACTCGTTACAAATGGAAAGAAAAGAAGAAGTAAACTAACAAAACGTGAACAAAAACTAAAAGAAAATATTAACAGGTAATAAGAGAATTGCAGAGTGGTAGGTTCTTCGTCGTGTCCTGAGCGGGCCGCCGGCGTGGCGTGAAGTGACGATGTATCGATATTATGTCATTTGAAGCTATGGTAAAGAATCGATTATTAAGGCGTTCGCTGCGAAGACCCTTTTCATAGATTCTTTTTCCATAGTTTTGAATGGCATAACAATCGATATATCGCAATGCACGCCACGCCACTGCGTTCCGGGGCCGCAACAATGATTTTATGTTTACCTGAAATTAAATTGTTCTTTTCGTAAGGCGGCCCCTAACTATTAACAAGTGAGAACAAAACAATATTTCGGCAGCGGAAAGTTTCCTTTCCAGGGCAAGAACTGTTTTCTCCGGGGATAAGAGTGAGAGAAATGTGTTCTCTCCTGAACAATACTAGGGTAACGTCGAATAGTGCGGTCGATAATAATATCGTACCCAGGTTCATCTTACGGAATTTTTTTCTTGGAGTACCTCCCGCGTTTTCTCGTGTGCACTGAAAAAAAATTTTCTTGAGATATTATTTTGACCAGAAGCGTCGTTTCTTGTCGACAAAATTTGTTTTTTTCTGGTTAAATGTGTGCGGATTTAAATCAGTCAGTTTTTTTTAGTTAACAAAGCGTCGTTTTGCTATCGTCAAGTTTAAGTTTTAAAAACGAGATAACAAACAACGACTCAAAAAAAACTGACCTTAAGTTATATCCGCGAGAAAAATCAAATTTCGTCCACAGAGAACAATGCTTTAAGTCAAAATAATACCTCAAGAAAAAAATATTTCACACTGGAAAAAAAAACACATTGGATCTAGAGTCCAGACTCTTAAAAACACCGACAAGAAAAAATACTCTTGATTCAATCAGATCAGATTTAAGCTTTAATCAAGAACCCAGTCTCATAACTTGAGCGGATTTCCTTTGATTTGAGCTTAAATCTGATTGAATCAAGGTATTTTTTCTTGTCAATGTTTTCAAGAGTCCGGACTCTAGATCCAATGTGTCCCCCCCACCCCCCCCCCAGTGAACGCTTAAGTCAAAATAATACCTCAAGAAAAAAATATTTCAGTGTGCATGCAGACTCATTCACGTCGATGGACATAAATTCGCTTGTTCCACGTGACGACATGGCGAAAACCATCGATTTTCCAACGTAAACTATAAGGACACATGCGGCTCACAATGAGCGGACGCGAGCTCAGGGATCTCCAAGGGAGCGCCCGCGGGAGCCAAAACGCGGCGCCTGGTGATATATCGCCCCGGAGACGGAACCGGTTTATTCCATTTCAAATTTCCGACCATAAATTTTGGCCCGCGCAATTTAAATTAAAGCAAGGCTGTTATTTCCTCGAGATTTATGGAAAATCCGACGAGGAACGGTACAGGACCAGTGGCGAGGCGCGAATGATCGATAATTATCGATATTTCCCCATTTGAGCTATGATAAAGAATCGATTATTGAGGTGCTCGTTATGAAAACCCTGTTCATCGATCCTTTTCCATTGGTTTAAATGGTAGATCAATCGATGTATCGCAAAGCACGCCGCCGCTGTGAAGGACTCGGATTAATCGCGCGAAAAAGTGCTATATTTTGCTCTGCTGAAACCTCGTCAGATTGTGCCAACGTATTGACGTCATCTTCCAAGGGTTCGAGGATTCCACAAAGAATGAAAATGCAAAACCTAATAAGCGCCATGAGGTATTGCTGAGACACGGTTAAACCGCAGTTAAAAATCCGAGTTGAAGTGACATTTATGAGCGTTTTTTTTGGGCCAAAATTGGAGTACCTATGTTAAGCGAGGAGGAGGACATGCAGGTTGGTGTTAAAGTTCGAAAATCCATCAGGCTTTCACAGGTCACGTAAATACATCACATAACTTTTCTTTCTTTTTTATCAAAAGTTTTAAATAAGAATTTACAAGTTGTGTAAATTTTACTCATATTTTTAGTATCTTGGGCGTGCGTGTTGCATATTCGAAAGTTGGAGACATTTCCGCTTTACAAAGAATAGACCGAGTTGACTGTAGCGCCTTGATGCAACTATTCGTGTTCCGCTGATGTGCGTGTTGCATGTTAAAATTGAAGGCACTTTCGCTTTTCTCACTTCTTGAGAGATGCACTGGACTCGTCAGTTGTACACTCTTATAACCGAGTACCAATATAGACAGAGTTTTATCAGGTTACATTCTCGATTAATTTTACTTTCCAGAATAGGATCATATTTGGAGGAAGGAGCACGCAAATTACTCGCTTTTCTATCTGAATTTGAAGTTTTTCGGGTTCATCAATTTTGGGGAATTTTTCAAAAAAATTTAAAGGTTCGCAAAAAAGTATCTAATCTCCTCCTGTGTGGTTCTACAGTCACTCACCCTAAGATTCGGCTGTAACGTCACAGTTTTCAAATGAGGGCACTGCAGCAGGTCTTAAGGGAGCATTAAACCAAGGAGTAGGATTAACTATAGATAGACACAGATCCTAATCAGAAGAAAAGTTTCCGATAAAATTCTCCCCGCAGAGCGCGGGTAAAGAGCCTCCACTCAGTGCAAACCGCAACTTTTTTGACCGGAAACTTTAGACCTAGAAAGTTTTGGTTTTTTTCCTAGAAAAAAACTAATACTCTGCCGTGACTCTCCGGCGGCAACTTTTGGAGTTGGGGAGGGGGGGGTTGAAGTAAAGAGAGTGAAGGGGGCGGAGGGCGCTAAGAATGATCCAAGCGTTTCGCAAGCAACCTCACCGGTGGAGCACCTAAGTTGGGAGTTTAGGATCATACAAAACTCATTAGATCTCGTTACGGGGCGACGGGCAAAATTAGCCCAGTCTTCCAGTGATTTACATGCAGTTTCGAGCTGCCGGCTTAAATGGCTTCGCTGCTTTAGTTTCAGGCAAAGACGTTGCCAGATTTGGGAAGCAAGGGTGAGGTTCTCCAATTTAATATTGCACATCCTTTTTTTAAAATCCGCAGCTTCACTGGAAAAAAACCACATTGGATCTAGACTCCAGACTCTTAAAAACATCGACAAGAAAAAGTACTCTTGATTCAATCAGAATCTAGCTTAAATCAAGAGCCAAGCTTCTTAATTTAAGCGGATTTCGTTTTGATTCAAGCAAAAATCCGATTGAATCAAGAGTATTTTTTCTTGTCAATGTTTTCAAGAGTCTGGACTCTAGATCCAATGTGTTTTTTTTCCAGTGCACATCCTTTTTTTAAAATCCGCAGCTTTACTAGTATAGTCATGTACAAAAGGTACCTGTGGGGTTGCCTAAAAAGTTTTTGGACTTAGCCGCCTCGGCGCACAATAAATCGAGTTAATAGGGAGGTCGGACAAAATTTGGAAACCTCAAACGCTCATAACTCTGTTTATACAAAACTTTGAAGTTCTGAAAGTGATTTAATTGGTTTCCTCGTAAAATTTTCTTCTGGAAGCACCCCTTCAAGTTTAAAATTTAACGAAATGAACATCAAAATTTGTAGTTTTAGTAAAAAATTTCATGTCCGACCTCTCCAATTGACTCGATCCACTATGCGTCGCAGAAAACTTAAAGGAAGTCCTGCAAAGTCCTATGGATTGATGGTTTGCAACAGGACATGAGGAGCTGCGATTTGCCACAGAAACCCGAGCAAGATCACTTTTGGATGTCGCAGTGCAGACAGAAGTGCTATAAAGGCTACAAATACATCCAACGGTTTCTTTTTTTAGTATTCAGGTTTACACTGGAAAAAAACACATTGGATCTAGAGTCCAGACTCTTAAAAACATCGACAAGAAAAAGTACTCTTGATCGAATCAGAATCTAGCTTAAATCAAGAATCAAGCCACTTAATTTAAGCGGATTTCGTTTTGATTCAAGCAAAAATCCGATTAATCAAGAATATTTTTTCTTGTCAATGTTTTCAAGAGTCTGGACTCTAGATCCAATGTGTTTTTTTTCCAGTGTTGGCTGGTATAGTCATGTACAAAATTTTGCCTAAAAAGTTTTTGGACTAAGCCACCTCGACGCACAATAAATCGAGTTAATAAGGGAGGTCGGACAAAATTTGGAAATCTCGAACGCTCATAACTCTGTTTATATAAAACTTTGAAGTTCTAAAAGTGATTTCATTGGTTTCCTCGTGAAATTTTCTTTCGGATGCACCGGCCCTTCAAGTTTAAAATGTGACGAAATGAACATCAAACTTTGTAGTTTTAGTAAAAAAAATTCGTGTCCGATCTCTCCAATTGACTCGATCCACTGTGCCGCGCAGAAAGTTTAGGTCATATGGATCTCTGAAGTTTTCGGATTGAGCATCTGAACACTTTAGATCTAGCTGTCGAGGTTCGGATCACACATCTGAAACTTCAGTTCTTACATCTGAAGTACTTCGGTTTTCACATCCGAAAAACTTCGGTTCTCACATCCGAAAAACTTCGGTTCTCATATCTGAAGTACTTCAGATGTAAGAACTGGAGTTTCAGATGTGTGATCCGAACCTCGACAGCTAGATCTAAAGTGTTCAGATGCTCAATCTGAAAACTTCAGATATCCATATGACCTAAACTTCGGGTCCCACGTACGAGGTTTTTTTCTCCGTGTAAAGGAAATTTGGCAACTCCCGAATGCTCATACGACGTTTTCACTTAGCATGGCAGTATTCAGGTTCACTCTACCAGATTCAGGACACCCTGTATTGTCTCAAGTGTTGGTACGTTCGGCAACGGATGGCCAAGATGCTTTCGGAGTGTGGCGCTGCAACCACGTCTTTACGCCACCGTTCATACATCCAACCACCTTACGGCCGTAAGGAGCCCTTCGGCGCCCCTCAACTTCAACCCGTGCGCGAGCGGGGAGGGGCGCCGACACTGCCATGCCGCATTACCGAGCCCGCTTTCGCCCGCCGTCGTCGCGTCGGCGTTTTCCGCAACCTCGTCCCATTTTCGAGCGGCTTTTAATGCGGAGCTGCGGCTTTCGCGCCGCGCCGCGTGCGTAAATAACCGTTTAATTAAACTTTCCCATTACGGAAGTTCTGTTTGCGAGTGGTTCAGCCGCGCCGGAGAGCTTTTAAAAATGTATTTTTTCGCTCCGGGATAGTGGGAACCGCGGCGGATAAACTACCGGGACGGCACCCCCTCCCCTCCCAAGGAAACGTATGGTTGGGATCAATGAGGTTAGTCGAGAAAGCATTACGCCATGGAGGAGTTGAGGGGGGGGGGGGGTCGACCCCGTCTCCCAATATGTAGATATTTGCCTACCATTTTATTTATTTATTTTGGTGACCTTTAAAAGAAAAGGGTTAAAATTTAAAAACAAACTCGACTGTATACCTCAATAACTTCAATTTTGTGCTAGGATCACTTTGATGCTGTCACAGTGACGCAGCCTCTTTCGCAGTAGCACTCATTGGTGCTAGTTTTGATGATCATTCTTTTTAATTTCGATAGGTCTCTATACGGATACTCTGAGTTTTTCCCTCTACACTGTTAACGCCTTGATTCCTACGGATGAGAATGGACCACCGGACAAGGTACAAATTTAAGCATTCTGGTACATATCTCTTCACCAGAATTTCACATACAACACGATTCTTGCATCAGAAATGTCACTTGAATTTAGTCAAGCAAAACACAGATTGGTAATAAAAATAACACCCATGTGTGTTTTGTGTTATCATTTTCAAGAGAAACCGTTTTAACTGTGATTTATAAGGTAAATAGGTAAGTAAACGAGGTAAGGTAAGGCAGCTTGCCTCACCTAAAATAGATATTTTTGATGGATTTAATTGTAGATAAACGGCGTTGCCGACATGCGAAATTGCCACTGGCAGACCCGAAGCGTATTTTTCAAAAAAATAAATTTGCAACATTAAATATGAGCTTTTGTAGCAAACCTATCGTGCTGTGGACGAATATAAAAGAATTTGGACGTAACATTTTTAGCGGCTCTGGTGCTTGCACTAGAGCTGCTATTCCGGACGGTCCCAGCTGGGGAGTATCAATGCAGCATGTTACATTGTAGAGACCGCGCGTTGGTTGATGGGAATCGGCGCCATTTTCGGCTATGTTCCTTGTCATGACTTTATTTTATTGCATACTGTTTTATTGTTAGTCAATGCTATGTTGTGTATTGTATTTTTGGAATCATGGTGATACAGTCAACAATTCAAAACTTGTTTGTGCTTTTATCTCGTGATGGAAAAAATGTACTTTACGTTCAAAATTTGAAAATTTGAATTTTAAAGTTTTCGCGGTTAAGGAAGCTTTAACCACTGGGTTGGAGCTTCCTAGTCATATTACTTGATATCAGCTGATAGCAAACAAAGGTTACCAGGGAAACCGTAAACGTCTAACAACTATCGTGGCCATTGGGGCGATTATTGAAATGATATCGACTGTATGTCGCCGCTTACGACAGGACATAGCCCTATCTTAACTGTGTAATATATCGCAATTCGATATTGTTTTGATTTTTAAAAGGAGCAATTCATTCATACAGTTCCGATTAGTTTTGGCGAACGGGCCCTTAACCTACGGCACTCGGCTCATGGGAATTTTTTAACTTGTCCTGGACGGACTCGTCTGTAGCGCCTCGTTCTTCGTTGTGTGTGTGATTTCGTGAAGAAGTTTCTATGGCAATTTGCTTTTATTTGTGAGCTGTTTTTTCACGGGATTTTTGAATGTTCTGTACGAATAAATTCGGTGAGTACCTCATTTATCCCTCCTTCCAGTAAAATTATTTCAACTTTTCCTTCTCCCTCATTCTGGACCCACTCATGGGCTGATTATTTTCTCATTCTTGAAACTTTAGACTGGCAATTTCTATGCACAATCTATAGCTCATTAACCTATAGATGACCCGTGTCACACGGTACTAGGAATATTTACTATTTAACGAACCTTATATTTCCCTGACTCAGTCCTAAATTATAGAAGTATGCGTTACTTTTCCAGCAATCCAAAAAAACAATTATACAAAAAACCAATACCTACACTTTCAGATATAAAAATGCAAATTTTTGCAGCCTCGCTAAACGACTTATCAACCAGAGATTTTTTAGGAAGCGGACCTCCAAAGAGCTTTCAAAATTAAAAGTATACAACAAGTGATAATGCCATGTATTCGCCATATCAAAGCCCAATACACATTTATACACCGGCTACGTAAATCTGCTAAGTTACAAAACATGAATCGACAGTGTCGATCAAACGTTCGACAGTTGTCGGTTTGTCATCAATGACAAAATGTGTCTAGGCCCTCATTCTTGACTACAACTACTGCCCCAGAGCCGCTCTCCGACGCCAATGCGTTGGAGCTTCCTGCTTGTTTTTTTTTTGAATCAAATATTTAATTCAGAGAATAGCTTTATACATCCTCTTTTGAAATTTTAATATTATTCAGATTAAAATGTGACTAATATTCTTTCAAAAAATCTAAGAGAAACATGCATTAATTTATGAGCAAATTATGTTTTTATCCATACAAATATGGCAACACTTGAATGGTCATACGTTGGTTTTCCTTGGAACGGCAGATCGCTACCATCACGCGACAAATCACGCACTCTCCACGGGACAATCGAATAATAAAAAGATTATTGGACAGTTCGATTTCTTAAAACTATCACTTTCGATCGGGTCGCATAATCATTATTGTGAATGGATGAATTTACGAGATCGCTCGTAGCTTGAATCTCTCAATCGCGAGAGCCTCTCACAATACTGCCACGCTAAGCAAAAACGACATAGCATCATTTGAATGTTGCCAAGTTCCATCCGATAAAATATTCGTTTACGAGGAAAGTTATGAATATTTTTTCTTAAAATTTTCTGGGGCGTTCTATTAAATTACGAATAAAATAATCCGACGAATTCAAGGAAACAACTTTACTAGATTTTCAGAAAATGTATGATTTATCAGAAGAAATTTGGCACCGGCAGAGGGTTCATACGGTGTTTTTCCTTAGGACCGCTGAACAGGCGACGCCTGTGCGTAAATTAGATTAGCGGGTAACCTCGGGGTGAGCAGGAACACTGAGCGCCTTATGGGTCCGTAAATTACTCGGTTACATGGTTGTGGGGCTGAGGTTAAATAGTCGTCAGAATCAATGTGAAGAGCAGGCTACGTTGTCGATTTCAACTTGATATAATCTCATTTTCGTTAGGTTCTCATATGCAACCCGGTCGATAAAAATTCAACATCGATAGTATCAGTGGCGTAACGGACTTCCGCTGGGCCCCCCTGCAAAATTTTTTCTAGGCCCCCCCCCCATGTCGATAAAATTCCAAAATCATCCCCCCTCCCGCCCCTCTACTTCCCTCACCCCTTCCCGTTTTTTGGCCCGAGAAATTTCAAATCACGGACTTGGACTTGGAATGCCTCTCCCCTCACTGTCCCGGATCCCGTACCCGATTAAATGGGGCCCCTAAAGGATCAAGGATCTAAAGGGTGGCGGGGGCCCAGCCCAGGCCCAAGGATCTACAAAAGGGCCCATGCAGGCCCAAGAATCGAAGGGCCTCCAAGGGCCTTGTGGGCCCTTTAGATTCATGGGTCACCCAAAGCCCGAAATACCTACGAAAAGTGACAAAAAAGAGAAAAATTTTAGTAATCACTGAGTGGACATTGGAAGGCAGGGGCCCTTCAGCAAAAAAAAAGTTAGGAACAGTCCAAAAGAAGTATGAAAAACCCTGAGCTAACAATAAAAATCAGCGGAAGAAGCCCCATCTCGGTAAGTAAAGGCCCAAAGTTTGAAACCAAAGCTAAGCATCAAAGAGACAGAGAAAAACAAAATTTCGGCGGCCGAGGCCGGAGGGCCCCCTAGGCGCTTGGGCCCCCCTGCATAGCAGGGTCTGCGGGGGCGCCCGTTACGCCACTGGATAGTATAACTACGCACGCTGCCATAGTTCAGAATACCTAGAACTATTCTTCCTCCTCATTAACACTGGACGAATCGATGCTGCGAAATTGGCATTATCATAAATCAGAGTAATTTTGTTGATTGTTAGGTATAAGATCTGGGAGTGTTTTAAAGGGAGGCTCGTTGAATCAAAATGTATGCAAAATTTTGTAAGGAATGTATGTTTTTCACTGTTTGGAATTCCGTCTTGCTAAGCCGGAAAAATTAAAAGAAACACAAAAACATTGAAGAAAAATTGTTGAAGCAACACACACTGGTGCCGAATGAATTAAAAATGTGACATTCATGAAAATTCCATTAAGTTTTTCTTGCGAAAATGTAGCTTTAAAAAATGTTCATCTTCCTAGACTAAATACAATTTTGTTAGACCGACAAGTAATTTTCTGATGTTATCACACGATTGATGTGAATTAGAATTCGGTCATTCGGTCGTTATAGCCGATAGTTTTTATAAAAGATAGTTAGGTTTTTACGCACTCACCTCTAATTGAATAGCAAAGAGTAAAGCTGTGCTGCGCCGACTGCACTATGTTTGGCGCAATGCGAGAAGTATTTCTACAGTCTTGTAGGCGCTAATATGCGCTCCAAGCCGACCGAGCCGAGCGCACTGTGTTCGGCGCAATGCGTGAGGTATTCACACGGTCTTGTAGGCACTGACATGCATTCCACGACGACCGAGCCGATCGTACTGAGTTTGGCGCAATGCGGGCAGTCAGTGGCGAGGCGTGAATGATCTATTATGGACCGTACTTTTTAAATTTTATACAGTCGAACCTCGATAACTCGAACCTCGATAACTCGAAAACCTCAATAACTCGAAGAAAATGTCCGTTCCCTTCCGCAGAAGGCCAAAATCCTCGATAACTCGAAAAATTTGTTCCGTTAACTCGAAGACATTTGAGGCTCATTTGTACCTCAGTAACTCGAAGGAATCGGCGGTTTACCTCTATAACTCGAAGGCAACTACCATGTGTCAAATATGTACCTCAGTAACTCGAAGGAATTGGAGAAAAACCTCTATAACTCGAAGGATATGCTTCGGCCCAGATGCATCCTTCCCAAGATCCCTTTGTGGAGCAACTGCCTAATGTTAGTGATGATGTTTTTTCTGCTTTGGTAACACTTGAAAATGAGGTAGATAGACACCGTTTGCAACACTTGCAGCAGAGCAGAATAACTCAGTTTTTTAAAATTTAATTCTTGATCTTTGTGTACATATTTTTTCCAATAATAAACCATTGTCCTACCCCGATCGGACGTGGGGTTAAATATTAGTTCCTACTTTCATTCCCCAATATTCCCTTATTATGATAACGTAAAACAAATAACGGTTTTTTTTTCTAAATTGACCTAGCACCAACCTCGAACCTCCAACCTCGATAACTCGAATTTTTCATCTCCAAACCTCGTTAACTCGAAACCTCGATAATCTCGAAACCTCAATAACTCGAATTTTTCATCGCTTCCCTTCAGCTTCGAGTTATCGAGGTTCGACTGTACATGTTCTTTCAGAAATCACAAATATTATTTATTTCCTCATTCCCTTATCCCTTATTTCCTCCTCCTTGTTAACTATCCAGGCTCCATTTCCCTGTATTTCAACAGGATATTTCTAACTAAAGTACTTGGTGCGGAGAGGTTCAGCTTACTTGTCGAACAGACGAGATTATCAATACTTTTACGAGCATTCAGGTTTGCCGCGGGTCTATCATCGTTTAAAACCATAACCATGGACCGTTCGTAGAATACGTAATGCTAATAAGAGGTAAGATTGTGCATTGAGAATGCATTACAGGAAAGAGGAATGAGTCTAGGGATACGTTACGTAATGCTGTATTTGACGTGCAGAACAGATTTTTCGAAAATTTAAGATGTAGAATCGACAAAAGGTGGTAGTTTTTAATCCAAAATTCATCACAGAAATTAAGGGGGAGGCGATTTAACATAGCGTGACGCAGTTTCTTTTTAGGGGGGGGGGGATTCAGACTTAAAATAAAATTGGGCCACAGGAGAGAAGGAGAGGAAGGGGTAAAAAAATCTGACTTCAATGTTACGTATTTTATGAATGACCCTTTGCATCAATGATCACAAACTCCCAACATGCGCATGCGCTAAACAACTTTGCAACTATGAAGCATGGGTCGCGCTAATGTGTAGGCGTGAGTTTGCATGCGGATAAGCACCGGCTGAGCGGCAGGTAGCGGCGCGGCGCGGGCAAAGGTTGAAATATGCTAGGGTTCACAGGTAAGCAGGCAAACAAACCCCTCTCCCCCTCCCCCTCCCCCAAGGATCGAGGGATCTGGACCGCGGGGATGCCACGCCATTCACCGCGGGCGGGCCTCAACAGCCCTGTGACGCACAATAATCAAAAATCCACGAAGATGTCGACGATTATAAAACTCGGAAACAGCTAGCTCCTCGAGGAACAGATTTTTTAAAATATATTCTTAGAGATGTGCTGCATGAGCTTGGTGTAAAAAAGTTCAAATAAAAAAAAATTAATAAAATTTTAAAAAAAGAGAGATTAACACCAGCGCTAGGCGAACGACTAGTTTTGGCTCATCCACAAAAGCACCTATCTCTATAGGGAAACTAATAGCTCACTTATTACTTCTTAAATTAGCCTAAATCATTTACTGGAGAATATACGTCCTTTGTACAATTTCTTGTGTATGGCCACAAAAATAAATAAATAAATAAATAAATAAATAAATAAATAAATAAAAAATTTCTGGCAAAACGTCTTGTTTTTCGTTTTGTTGTTTTCAGCCTCGTTTCTCCACATTTTAAATTCATCATGAAAAAAGATATTCTAATAAAAATTTTCTAAAATCAAGCAGAGACCTGATTGCTTTTATCAATTATATATTTTATTCTGGTGGAAATTTTCTTAAGCAAGCACTTTCCCCTCGGAGTATAAATAAATATAGTTATTTTTACCTTGCTCAACTGTTAAGGGCCGTCCCTAAATTACGCAACGCAATTTTTCGGCATGTTTGACCCCTCTTCCCCCTTGAAACGCTTTTGTGACGTAGGTTCCTATCCTTTAACACGTAAACCAAAATGGCGTAACGCTCTCCTCGACTCCCCGTGGAGCGTTACGTAATTAGGAACGGCCCCTTGAGGATTTTGCGAGATTTACCTCTCGCTCAAGTTCTGGGCTCCTTGAGTCCATTGTGCGACGATGTTTGTAAGATGCTGGGAAACAAAAATAAAGCAAAGGGTTACCATATGGTCCTTACTGCCTATACCCGAAGACAACACCCCGCCTATCCGCGCTGCTTATAGGTGGCCAGACTTGGGGGGCATCCCTCCGGGAGGGGTCGAATGAGTTAGCGAAGTTTGAGATTCAATTGGCCCTTGTTTTGATGGGAGAGCATTTGGTTGTTTATTTATTACATTGATTTGCCTCTTTGTTCAGCTATAAGACCGTTGCGTGTTCGGTTGGGTCGAGAAGCCTCATAATATTCTGCGCGAATGTTTTTCAAGAAACTTGCAATGACATTTTATTCACCCATGAGCCAAATTCTGTAAATAAGCCTGTGTTATGAGTTCGACAGTATTTCGTGATTTGTATAAAACTGGAGTTCGAGATAAGGATCCGAAAATTATGTTGGAAGTTTAAGGCTCCGCTGAGCGTGGGTGCGTTACTCAGTATTTCAAACATCTAAGCTTAAATGCATAAACAAGCCGTGCCTCATATGGAACTATAGGAACATCAGTCTTACTTACTTAATGAATAAATAACCAGTTTTTACACATAATTTTATTCATTTATTCATACCACGTAATAGCTTGTTTATTGATTTACTTACTCATTAAATTTTTTCTTGCAAGTACATCCTTGATTTCTAAAATGGTTTAAATTGCACAGTGATTTCAAAAAAAGAGGGAAAACCCACAATCAGTTTCTTCGCAAATTTCCACCTAATAATCCTTATTGGTGATTTGTGTATACGTAGTGCTATTAATATGTAAGCAGTATGTGCGAAATCTGTAGTATATATGCGGAGTGATCCAAAAGCCCTGGAAACTCGTCTAAAAATTCTTTAACTTTTTGAAATGGGTTCTCGATATAAAAAGGAGAGAAAACACTCTAACGTATACTCTAACTAAACACAATATGGAAATAAAGCGAGGAAAATGATGAGCGTTGACGACGGCGCAGAGATACAACTATTCGTACTTGATGGACGTCCGTGCTGCATCTGAAAAATTGAAGTCGCGATGACGCGAAGCGTGAGCTGCCTCTCTGAATGCGTTCTCTCTTCTTTTTTCAGGTTCTTGTATGATTTTTTTTTAGGATGGATTTGCAGACCCACGTCTTGATATCGTTTAAACCGCAGCTTCGACTTGGTTCTTTTGGAAATAATGGTGCTTCGATACGTATGGTGGCTTCAATTTTTTATTTTTTCTTTAATTTCAGAAGTCTGTCGGTTACTTCAATACGTTCGATTTTGTAATTTTTACTCCGTGCGATAAATAAACTTTGAACCTGAAAATAATGTAAACTTGTGCTGCTTCGCCAAAATTTTCTGAACCCCTCTCCACGTAGGGGATGCCCTACCAGGAAATGTCACATTACGCTCCTTTAACCATCCAACGGTCTACGCCCTCAGATGCGAGCCAGTCCGACCCTGCTTTTAATGTGCTCCTCCATCTAGAGCTGCATTCAACTCTTAGGACAAAAAAATGCCGGACGTTGCAAGCAGATGTAGTTACAGAATTACCTAAAATATGGCTTTATTTGACGAATGACCAGAAAGTTGAGCACTTGGTTAAACATTCCTGCGGGCCGATTATTGAAATCGACAGACAAAGCTATAGACGAAGAAGACAGAAGGGATATAGCGAGATCCTATTGGTAGAAGCGGGCAAAGGCAGCTGCAATGGACAAAGGCAGCAGGTAATAGACTAACTAACGGCAACCAACGAGAAAACCGACAGTTAGTCCATCATTTTCTCCCTTAGTCTATAGGAACCAACCCCATTTCAATAATCAATCCGCTGATCTACTTTGCAAAAACTCACTCAGCGATGTGCTCATCCCGACATTCATAAGTTATTAACGAAGGCAAATTTTATACAAAACAAGCTCCTCATCGATCACCCTCGATCCATATTAATCCGAATCAACTTTAAAACTCCTCGGCTCCTGGGCATTCCGTCTCATCGGCGGAGTGTTTCCCGGGAATATAACGCATAACGCATAACGCCACCGCGATCGGAAATCTACTCGTGCTCGGCGGATTGCGATCATCGCTACAACCGCTTGACACCGGATCGACGACAAGCCTCCTGGAAGTGAATTTCAATCATCCGGAATCCACCGTTGCCATATATCCCGATGCTCTGCGGTAATTCATCGTGAAATCTATGCGTTTTCCACGATGAGCGGCGTCGTGTCATCGGTGGCTCGTACGTCATCTCGGTTTTTTTCAACCAAAGCTCCGTGCTGGAACCTGGAATTCTTTCAGCTGTGACGGTCGCCGACCACGGCCACGGGATAGTGACCGCTGTTGCACTCCGAGGAAATCGCAACGGAACCGGGGAAATTGTTTCTGTGATCGAGAACGGAGGTCTGATCAGCAACAGAAAAACTTGATTTCTATGAGACAACTAGGTTCTCGGTTTAAAAAAACGGCGTTTCCAGTCTACAAACCGGACCCCCGTTCATGTAATCAATATTTTTGCTGGTCATAGGGACTCATAATTATATTCAACGGAAAATTTGTATTTGATAATCCAAATTTATAGAGGTCCTCTTAAATTTTGATTTGATAATCCGAATTTATAGAGGTCCTCTATGACCGATAATCTAATTTTTTTCTAACACTTATGAAGAAACAACACTTTTACAACACCGTTATTGCACTGGTTCCTTTTTGCTAAATGCGATCCAATTATAAACATAAATAACTCTGGATGATTTGATTTCACAGGTTGGCTGCGCTTTTGAGCCCCATAATTCCATGATCCAACCTCAAAATCACCGACGGCCATACTCTTGAACCCCATCATAATCATCTCCGTGAATGGATTTGAGTAGAGTCTCATTATAGAGTTAATACAACGCGGCTCATGGATGTCACAAACGGGAATAAAGATTACCCAAATTGAACGTTTTTCGTAATCTTTGATCAACTCATTCCCCAAATTGCTGTCTCCATTCCTTCTCTCATTCCGTTCGTTCCTTGCTGTGCCCATAATTTCCCGGCCATTTCAATTTATAATCTTTGCAATTGGGCAAATGTCGCTGGCAAATAGTGAAATTAGGCATTTTGTCAAATGCCTAGGCAGACAGTCACAATTTGACGGTCTACAAAATTTTGTGAATTTATGGCGAGGAGCTCACGATTTATCACCATTTTTGGAAAAATAACTCATCAAACCTACGAACTCTTTTTGTCTCCTCCTCTTCAATTGCTTCTCATATTTTTTAATGTTGAAATTCCGAAAATTCTGTACTTTATGACATGCTGAAAATTTCAAGATCAGTGTCCGTTCAGGAGCTAAAAATAGTTTAAAATACTGTTGTGTGGTACAAATGTTTCCTGAGAATTTTTTCTTGCAGGAGCAATGATTAATTTTATCTGAAATTAGGAAAAGAATCAGAATTTCAATCCAAGTTAGAATATTTGACTATCTGCCTTGGCGTTTGACGAAATGTCTGATTTTACTGTTTGCCTGCGACACAAATATAATCTTTAATCCCGTTTGTGACACTATGGGGGCCTAAAATAAGGGAACCACACTGAAAAAAAAATATCGGTGTATTTACTAAAAAAAGGGTAATATTACTAAGAATTCAGGGTTCTATGTGATCCCAGTTTTTCTTTGGTAAAATTACTATTTATGGAATTGGTAATTTTACCGAGATTTTTTTAGGTAATTTTATTGGACTCCGGTAAAAACGCCAATATTTTTTATCGACTGTGGTTACCAAAGTTACCGGGAATTGATTACCAATAAAAGTGGTATTCTTACCTAAAAAACAGTAAAAATACCGGTTTTTAGATAAGCTTACCAGTCACTCTTTGTAAAATTACCAATAATTGGTAAAAAAAAGTGAGATGGTAAAGGTACCAACGGACCTTGGTAAAAACGCCGAGAATTTTTTTTTTTCAGTGCAATCAGATATTGATTTGTATTGTCTTTACTCTCAGTATAAAGGGACTCTATCTCGGCCCATCCTGATCTTCTACATGAATGGATTTGACAACGGTGGGAATGTCATACAATGCGGACGCGCGCGGCGGGATGCAGCGAACCGCTTTGAGAGTGCGTCTTGGTTGGCGTCGCGGGATGGCGCATGGCTCCGACGACGTCGTGCTCCGGTCGCGTGCCGCATGCCGCATTGACCCCACCGACAGCGCCATCGGTGCCTGATCCACGAATGGATCCTCGATCTCGGCGTCAAAGTCGACCAACGACTTCCAACAAGATTCATCTCAGCTTGCAGCTCGCAGCTCTCCCATCTGCGGAAGGATAGCCGATATGAACAGTGCTAATGGGCCACTAAATCGTGTGTCTTTTCGAAACTCTGAAAGAACCGTGTGAGTAGATTAAGCGGTGATTTTTGGGTATTTTTCGAGCCCAAATCGTGCGGGCTTATTGTTGACATTGATCGAGAGGCGATAGACAAAGAAGACATAAGGAGTATATAAAGCGATGCTAATGGTTGAGATGGGTGGTTCTTATAGACGAGGGGGGTAAATGATAGACTAACTATCTTCATGCACGCTGGGCTTGTCGATTTCCTTTGACATTTTTGCAGTGGTGAATGCGTAGCTGAAGTGCGCTACAGCTAGAGTTGTATATAGCAAATGGGTAATTTTTATAGGAGGATTATAAATAAACAAGTGGTTAGAAATGAAAACAAAATACTATGAACTATGCAAAACGATAATCCGGGTATCGGAACTTGGCTGATTTGAAAACGCCTTCAAATGCGGCGTGATACCTCACACATTCCGGAGAGTTCAAATAGTTGTATCATTGCGCCTTAGAAATGCGACGGAAGATTACAATTGAAATAGCCTTCATGCACGCTGGCCTTTTCGAGGTCCGTTAACATTTTTGCAGTCACGAATGCGCTTCAGTGCGCTTCAGCTAGAATTGTATTTAGCAAATGGGTGGTTTTTCTACGAGGATTAAAAATAAACAAGTGGTACGGAATATAACAAAAGAATATGAACTATGCAAAACGAATATTCTGATAACGGAACTTGGCTGTTTTGAAAACGCCTTCAAATGCGGCGTGATACCTCACGCATTCCGGAGAGTTCAAATAGATGTATCATTGCGCCGTAAGAATGTGACGGAAGATTTAAATTGAAATAGCCTTCATGCAGGGTCCCCCCATCCCATCTCGAGCCTTGGTACCAGTTTTAAGTTCCGGGCCCCAAGCAAGGAGGGGGGGGGGGTCCGAGGGGCATCCCCCGAGAAATTTTAGAATTTTTACGACTAATTGGACGCATTGTGAAGATCCCATAGAGAATTTTTCCATGAATTTCTGCGGAATAATTATGTTTTTTTTTTATATATATAGTTTCAGCACAAAATACTTGCGAATTGTTGCATTCAAAACATCTGGAAAATTTAATTTTTTTTTGGGGGGGGGAGGGGGGGCATATGATACTATTTTCAGTTCTATGAGGGCCAGGCCCCCCTGGACTCCCCCCTCGTTTGTCTATGGCAAGGGAGTTAAGCCATGAGCCATTGAAGTCGAGGATGCCCAGACTGGAGACTCTTAGCATCTGACGACGGAAGAAAATGAAACGCAGTTACTAAATAAACAAGCGGGAAAGTTCTAATACTGTCGTATTAGAAAAGCGCTCAGATGTTAGTAAATGTATTTAGTGAAGAAAGGACGTAAAAACTCCGTCGACTTGGCTGGGAATTGGTAATAAAACATCAGCTGATAGCAAACAAAGGTTACCAAGGAAACCGTAAACGCGTATTTTTGTTTCCCCGAAAATGAGCTCACCGTTGAGCTCATCAGGCTCGTTTTTTTTAGGCTTCATTTGAGTTCAACGATCAATTTCGATAAGAATTACTCTACCGCTAAGAAATTTTCTTATAGACAAACGATCGAACCTACCTGCGCATTACGTTAAAAGCATAAAATACAATTTTCACAGCTTTGTTTATTTTATAAAGGAAGCCCCCCCCCCCCAAAAAAAAGCCTACACATCGATGAGCTAGTTCGCCATTTAAACACATTAGCACTAGTATACTAGTACTTAGAGCCAAGTCGAAATCAAAAGCGCTGCCTATCGGCTGAGCGCTTTAAATATCCCTCTGTACTGAAAAACCTGTAGATAGAAATTTTCCAAGAAGTATACTTCTTTGAAAATTTAAGAAGAATTCTACAGTGTCCCAGCGTGTTCCTGAAAATCGATTCACCTTTTGCGAAATTTATCTGAATTTTCGAAAATTCATCCAGGAAGCTCCCATTGGAGATTGACGCATGGCGGCCGGGGTGAGTTTCACCTATTAGTTTTATACAGAGCATCCAACCGCAAGCGGATGTGTATGATAACCCCCCACCCCTCCCCCAATGGCTGATGACAAGTGACGCCAGTCCAACTACCAAGACCTTCCATAATTAGACCCCACGTGTTTGTTAATGTCGTGTATTTAAAAGATTAGAGGGTTAAACTGCCGTGCCAAGGAAAACACCCGTATGATCCCGCAGGCGTTGCCAAATCTCCTTCGACAAATCATGAATTTTCGGGAAAATTTGTGAATATTTCTCTTCGAATTCACAGAGGATTTTGTTCGTAATTTGATCTAAAATATATAAAAATCGCAAGGACAAATATCCATAATTTTCTCCCAAATTAAGTCTTTTCTGATAAGAAATTTGGCAACATTCGAATGCTCATACGACGTTCTTCTCTAGCACGGCAGAATAGCGCACCAAGCCTACGATCCCGAGGCATTGTAGAGCGTAGAGAAATGCCGATTAAAAAGCTGGCGGAGCTACCTGCTTTTATGAATGAAATCCAACCCCACGGGAACGAAAAAAAGAGGAGGCAATTCCGGGCGAAACGAAAAGGAGAGGCGCGTTTTGAGAGCTTAATTAAAAAATTAAACGTGTGAAAACCTCGCTGAAAGAGGACAAAAGGTGATTGTTTTAGGCAGCGCGGCGCGAGGGGGCGGCCGGGAGGTTGAGCGGCTGTTAGGATTCAAAAAAATATTTGTTAATCTTGTCCAAAGAAGCCGTGACATCAAATTAATGGTATCGTGAATGAGCTGGGCTGGATCCTATATGTTGTCGGGTTGGGCAGGATATTCCGTGTTAATAGTATCGCAATGGGCCTTTCGTAAAGTTTTGCTATGGCAAAATAGAGCGCTATTTTTAAAGGGAATGAAGGACTCAAAATCTCGATGAGTGCATTGGAAGGTTTTGAAATTTAGTTCCGACTTTAAATTCTGCTCGAGACCATGGTAAATTACTGTGCTCCAAAAGTAGACTTAGACGAAAGACTTACTATTTGAAAAAGATTAGTGAGCCCGTTTCCACAATTGAATAAAGCTAAATTGCCTCCTTAACGTGACTTAGCTCCTTACTAAACTTAACTTTGAAATCAGAGCAAAAGGTGTAAATAAACGGTGTTTACTATTTCGTTTGAATTTAATTGAAAACTGTGGCACATTCATGGCGGCGGTCGTTTTGAGTTCTGTGCGGAGGTGCATAAACTGGGGTGATTCGTCTGTATTAATTCATTCTTTTTCTTGGTGCACTGTAAAAAAAAGCGGAAAGTTTTAAATTGCGCAAAATTTGTACGCAGATTGTGAAATTGCGACTGAATTTAAAATTTTCCTCCATTCGTTGTTCTTTTGGAAACAACTTTCCATATGATAAACATCTTAATTTCGCTCTCAGCAATCGTTTGCAATAGATGTATTTGGATTTTTGAAATTTTACCCGTTTTTACTCCAAGCAGCAGCTCAATAATGACAGGCTAAAAATTTCCTACACATTTCAGTCCTTTGTTTTTAATTATTCCCAGGAAATCACTTACACATAATCTATGACACAAATAAGTGGTCGTGCAGTTAGGACAACGCTAGTAAATTGAAGTGGCGGCGTTTGCAATAGCGCGGCGCACGGTATCGTCGAGCGCGAGACAAAAACGCCTTCATCCATTTGTGTATGCAACACGGACATCCGTCAAAGCACGTATAGTTGTATTTGGTGGTTGCATGAACACCCTAAACGCTGTTGTCGGCCGCCGCCGCGCCAATCAAGAGCATGCTCTCTCACTCTCGTTTTCTTTTAAACAAGTTTTAAATCTTTTAAACGTATGGCTATTTTTTAAGACAATCGATTATGAAATAAAAGGATTAAAATTTGCAAAGAGTATAAAGCGTTAGTTCACCCGTAGATAAATAAAGTAAATCAACCAATATGCAAATACAAGCAATTACAGAACAACAACCCCATATTTTTGATAATTTAGTCACAATGTAATTTAGATTTCTTTTGAGGCATAATTTAACCATACAAAAAAAATAAAGAATACTGCATGAAGTTTAAAACCCAACCACCTGCCATCTTGTTTCCTCTTGGCAAAAGCATATTACTTACTTTCTTTCTTTTTCGCCCGATGAATATTTCGGTTGTCACTATTAAACGAGTGACAACCGAAATATTCATCGGGCGAAAAAGAAAGAAAGTAAGTGACCATAGTTCCCGATAAAGAAAACAAAGAAGTAGTAAAAGCATATTAGTTTTTGTAGGATAATTTGCTTTTTTAGTATGCCGATGATTGATGATATTTCAATCGTATTATTTTTGACTAATCGGATTGAAGTATATCGGATTTCAATCAATGAAATCTTTATAAATTTTCCGATATTTGAAGTAACTATATTTGACTTATTTCTGAAAAAAGAAAAGTTTACTCTTCCGCGGAGAGGCCAAGTCTTAAAGTAATTCGACTAAATTTTGCAATTATTGGGTAGGAGGCCACAATTTATGGCGAAAGCACACACCTATTTGCATATGAAAACTAATAAGACATACATTGTTTCTAAAAAGAGCCAGATGTAATGATTTTCTATAGCAAGATATAGTTCAAGCGTTAGCTGCATGATGGAAAATCTTGGTGGAGTATTTTGATTCTATGAAAGTGTAGATATTGGAAATTAATTAAGAGAGAAGAAAGAGATAAATATAAAAACAAATAACATCATGGTGCGGGTTCACGAACTCGTTCGCCTTTTTTTACTAGGACCATATTCAAATTTTGCAAATATCTCCTAAAATCTGGCAGCCAGAGGCGAAAAACCTCTTAATTGCCTCACTCGCAGGTGGCTCACGCCCCCGGGCCGCGCTTCGAGGGTGTGAACTGTGGACCACTCGATTCTCCGCCCTGCGTTTTTTAACTCCCGCTACCTCGCTGCCACCGTAATGAAATTAAAATCTCCTCCCCAAAACCAAATTCGAAAACTCTCATCAATAATCTTTGTCAGCTCCCCTGCTCGTGGATTGTTTTCCTCTCCCAAGTTTATCGATTCAATTATGAAGGATTCAATTCTTCCGAGGAGCCGTTCAGGTTGTTTATTCGGGATCGTAAACCATGCCCGCAGTTATTGTTTCTGTGCTCAGGTAAGGAGAGGAGGAGTATCAGGTCGGTGGCAGTAAATTTGTTCTCGATAAACACTGGCAGATGATTATTTTTTCTTTCCGGGCCAGGGAATCTCGGTAGTCGGAGATAGTTTTTGATTAGTAGATTTCATAGATTTACGGTCTTCAATTCTCGAATTGGAACTGGAATGTGAAGATATTTTATTTAAATCTCGGCAAGCCTAGATGTTAGATCAATATATTTATAGTTTTAATCGAGCGATTACAGTTCTGATACGTTTACATTCAGTAACTTGCAAATGAAGAGAATGGTCGATTCATTCCGTATAAAGGCTTTTTTGTCAATGTTCTCTTTTTTCGGCTCAGTTTTTTCCGAATTATTATTCATAATATTGCTTTTCATTTTTTTATTGGCAAATATTGTTTTCAGCAGTAAAAGTCTATCTGGTTACGAAATTTATGAGGATGTGATATGGGGCTGAGTTGCGGATAAGTTAGGAAAGCTATAACATTTTTGGTTGAAACTGGAAAAGTTTCAAGTTGAGATTTTGGATTTTTTGTCGCGTGCAAGAATGTAATTCAAACCGTATGGATTCCGCCGAACCTGAGAGCTCATTAATCGAAGCTTCTTGTGGCTGTTGCATACTTTTCTTAAAAAAATTCTTAAAGCGGGCTTTGTCAACAAAGCACACTATTAACGAGCAAAGTAGAACCTTAATGTTGATCCATAAGAATAATTCATGCACTTGCAATGGCAATCCACTGAAATGCGAGGTTACTTAGATAGTGTCTCTCCGAAGATAATTTTATTTATGGATCGGATTGATCTTCCAGATCTGATGCAAACACTGCTATCGGTGTAGTTTAACAAACATCAGATTGGACTAATCACAAAGCTTGAAATCAGATCCGCGGAGATGCAAAGGCCGTAACGAAAGACTACCTTCATGCGAAGAGTATTGCCATGTCTGTGCCGCTGTTTGATTGGTACACCAGTTTTAGGCGTTTCATCGAGCTCTTGTGACTCAACGTAAACAGACCTGATTTAGAGGACTTTGTATTTTAGAGGGGAAAATGAATGACACCCACAGGAAAAGCGTAATCCTTACCAAAAATATCCATCAAGGGTTTTTCTAGAACTCATTTCAAAAAGCGAAATTTTACACATTTCTCATAAGCTCGAGGTCCTTGTCATCATCTTGTTTGTTTCTATTGGGCCTCTAGGGTATCATGAAAGTCTAAAACTCGCAAATCAACCGGGAAGCGGCTTACGGTAAAGACAGTTTTCGACAGTTTCAGTACCCGCGGAAAAAGTTGGTAATTGGAGCTGACAATGAATTTCTCGGTTTTGGCTGCCATAATTTAGTAAAATTACCGTAATAAGCCATTTTATTCCCAGTTTTATGGCAGGTACACTGGAAAAAGTTTGATCAGATGAGTATGGTGTTTTTCGTAGTAAAGGGTTGGCTGCCCTTTTGGGCCCTCAGAGCTCCATTTTCCGACATGCCCATACTCTCCCCATACAGATACTCCATATGAATAATTCCAGATAAATTTTAAAAAGGAAGAAAAAAAAAGAGTCTTAGGCCTTGTCTCTACGGGCCGTTTCACGGGATTTGTCCTAGGGAAAAATTCCACTTACGAAGTTGGGAAAAATATTGAGTCAATCAATATTTTTCCAAGTACCAAGTATGATCCTTGTACCCTTAGGACCCACCGAGAGAGGAAGAGGAAGTGAAAACGAATTGTGCGATATTTTGTTCATCACTCCATTGTTCATGTTTGTTTTGTCAAAACAATGTGTCTACTTGTCGATTGAGTGTAATTATTATTTTAAATCTGGTCAAATACTCGACTTTAACTAAATTATCTTCCCGCGCAAACTAGTCGCAGGGCCGTATGAGCCTCGTCCCGTGGAGACGGTAACTGGAAAAAATCCCAGAAGTTTCATTCCTGCGATTCGAACTTGGGATAAATCCCATAAAACGTCCCGTGGAGACAAGGCCTAACGAATTACATTCAGACAAACGCTCCGATTTGTAAATTAAAGAAGCTTTCGGTCTCCTGAGAACTCGCGGGAAATTTCCCAACAGTGCGAGGGATACGGAACGTTGCGTCACGTCGACGGTCGGCGATCCTGTATCTCACGTTTGCGCTGATGATGCGGGATACCTATCAGGAGCATCAGGATCTCGGCGGCGGCGGCGGCTGCGGCGGACACGTTACATACGGAATGGGTTCTGCGGAGTTTTACCGACCGTAGCACGGCGCGAGACCTAATGAAAATGTGAGCTATTGACCACTGCGGGTACTTAACATTAACACCGGAGACCGTGAGGAGTCGAGGCCCTCTTACCGGCGGCAAACACCGCAATGGCACCCAGTAACGCGAACCCCGCACTGATCTCACTCATGGATTTCAAGCCCGGGTTCGGGATGTCTCTCGCTGGTGTCTGCCATCAAATTCGCTCGAAACGAATTACCGTATGCTTTTTGAGTTCATAAATTTCTTTCTTCCTTTCGCCTAATTTTTTACACTGAAAAAAAAAAATAAAAAAAATAATCCGGCCATGGAAGCTGTGCTTACGGTCTACATAGACATACCGTCCGCGTTCTGGGCTCTTTGGTCGAAAGTTCCGAGCGTAGCACCCGGAGCAATCGAAGTTACGGCTCCAGTACCCGGAACTTTCGGCCTCTGAGTCCGGAACGGACGGTACGTCTATACAGCCCGTATAACTTTTTTTCAGTGTACATTAAAAACTAAAGGGCCGATTTACATGAGTTTTTGGCTTTCGGCAGGCAAAAATCACTGAATGAAGCCTCATTGAGGAGAGAGACTTGGTTGTTAGTATATACGAACTGATGAGCTCACTAAACGCTATTAGTTGCAGAGCAATGACTATTGAGTTGTGTGAACCAACTTCTTTAACTGACAGGACCGAGCAAATTATGGGAGGGTGTCCTGAAATGTGGGATTTCTCCTACTGGCTTAATTTTGATGACTTTCGTTAGTTGATTCGATGACTTTCGTGAGTTGATGAAATACATATTCAAATGCCGTGGTTGTGGGATTGCATTTTCCTTGCTTTGAAAGAACTTTTGAAATGCTCAAGGATTTTTTTTTATTTCTTTAGGGTGAAAAGACTTGACGCATCATTTTTTTGGAAACTTTTTTGGCTGCAAAAAGTTTAAAAAAACCACCTACAAATAAACCAGAAGACAGGATGTGAAATATGTCGAATTTAGCGGTATCGAGTGAATCAAGTTGAAACTGAGGAAAAACGGTCTGAAGTTTTAAGCTCTCATAAGAATCAAAATAAAAAGTAAAATGTATTTCTTATTTTCAACTTCAGTGATGTCAGAGGGAGGACAAACATGAGAAGATCTATACTATGACTTCCACATGGCAAGAAAAACAACTGGTCTCGTAAATTAAATTGCGCTTTGACAGTCGGTTAGTTCATGCGTGAAGGGGGACATTTTATTACTATCGTGAAACATGTATCTGCACCATTTACATATTTAGCCAGTGGATAGATTTTTAAGGTGAAAAACAGTAAAAATCACGTTAGGAGAATCGCGTCATGACAGGAGAATCGTTATCACGAAGGACGTTTTATTACAGCCTGAATCATATTTCTATCTTTGAAATTTACCCGTTAAAGGAATGTGTGAATCTGTTTAAGGCAAAATACTTTAACATTCACGTAAATTGACTCTAAAAGACAGAGAGATGGTGATTCTGTTTTTTCTGTTCTTTTGTATTAAGTCAAATTGCTTTTTGCAGAGAGGTCATGTCGAACACTTTACTTCAGCTTGAAAAAAACTTCCAGCGTTGAAATATTTTGTCAAAATATAAGAAATTCTCAGCCAAACCCTCTCTCCAATCCGCTGGATTCCAGTAAAACGATTTAAATGGTAAATTCATTCAATGATTGTTTTTTTCTTTTGCAGTTTGAAACATCTCAATCTAATTTTGCTCAATAGACTGTAAATTTTCTATTGTCTCTCTACTTTAAAATATAGAGGAGGAGAAGAGAAATTCAACTATTTGCACTTATATGTATGTGTAATTTGGTTTTAAACGCCAAAAATAAGGACTGTTCGATCGAAATTTGGCCTAGAAAACCGCAGAGCTCTATCACTCTTAATTTTGGTAACATAGTGCCGAATAGTTTTTTGAGTCCATTTATCGAGGATGCATCCAGTTAACCGTATATAGAGGGCTAAGTAACAATGCTTCCTAACTGAAAATTTTGGCAAACATTAGTTAGCGACTTATAGAATTCTACAGTATGAAATACGCAAGCTGATGATTTTAGTTTTTTCCAGTTCTGTAAGGAAGCACTGTAATGAGGCTGTAAAGTATGAAAGAAATGCAAATCTAACCTTAAAATTACAAAAATGGCGAAGTTGACTCTTCGTTCTGCAAAATCGTCCGTTTGCAGATAGGAGGTGTTGTTCGTTAGCCGTCGATATGAGTATCACGCCGACTGCACTGTTTGGCGCAATGCGTGAAGTATTCCTTCAGTCTTGTAGGCGCTATGCGTTTCAAGCCGACGCGACCGAGCCGACCGCACTATGTTTGGCGCAATGCTTGAGGTATTCACACGGTCTTGTAGGCGCTAATATGAAGTTGACTCTTCGTCCTGTAAAATTGTCAGTTTGCATTTAGGCAGTATTATTCCTTATCCATATGTATAGTCTTCTTATTGCATTAAAGAACTACTATTTCTGGCTCATTTTAGAAACAGCGTAAAAACCATTGGCTTCCTTATATATAGATACGTGAATTTATGGCAGAGCCGGAAATCCCAATCGGAAATTTGACCTTGGGCAGATCGGAATAATATTGTGGCAACCTTAGCGAGATTGTGAGCATATTTCAACAGTAAGGTTGGCCTGAGAATCTTGGTACAATATACCATCAATACTGGATATATAACCTTAGTATTTTAATATTGCACCAATATTAGCAACATTAGAAATCCAAGGTCAGGTGGTGCTCGGTGATTCCAAGATTGTCACAATGTTGTCACAATATTGGTTATACAATATTGGTAAACTAATACTGTCGTAGAGTTATGTTTTCAATATTGCAGTAATATGTTAGTTTTAACATTGGCACATTATTAAAAAAAATACTGAACATAGGCTTCTGCTTATAATATTGACACAATATTGACACAATATTAGGAAAACAAAATTGCTAAAATAATATCGAGACGATGTTATCTCTGTGATACTGCGGTATTGTTATTATGTTAACATTCAATTAACGTTAGAACAACAAACATAACAGGCTTCTGTTCGTAATATTGTCATAATATTGACACAATATTGGATATCTAAAACTGCTGAATTGATATTATGCTAACATTATTTTTACAACATTGTGGTAATATTCGCACTTTAACATTGTCACAAGATTAAGAAAATAAACATTTTAGGCTTCTGTTTCTAATATTGTCATAAGATTAACACAATATTGTGCGCGGCGAGCACAATTCGACCGCGTTTGCTATTTCCGCCACCAGGGCGCGCTCGCCGCGGATCTGCCGTTGCGGTCCCTTTAAGGGCAAATTAAAGGGCAAAAACTGCGACCTTTCGCTTTTTGACGTAATAGGCACATGATCCATAGGCGTCTAACCCATCTTACCGATATTCTTAGGCCAAGGGCTCAAATGGAGCTTTTTGGCAACGGTCCGCGCGCGGCCGCCCCGTCAATGGGGCTGGTTCTCGTTTCGCCTGGGCAGTGCCCGTTACAAGTGGGATCCAAGTTGAATACTTCAGCCAGTGCAAGCAGCCAAGAAAGTAGCTGACTTAGGAAGGTTCCTCGGCACTCCAATGTTCCGTATGCCTACATTAGGCATTGCGACGCTAAGAAATTTCTTCCGCGAGGACGGCAGGTAATACGGCGTTCTATCGCCTACCTTGCCTCAGAGGTAAGATTGGAAATCCAAGCTTGTCTCAGAGGTAAAATAAATATCCTGCCAATACTATGGCAATATTTTAACATCAAGTCTATGGCAACATCATGATCACAATATCCGCTGAACAAGCTTGGAGCAATATTATTAACATAACGTTGTCACAATATTGAATATCCAAGTTTGTCTCGGAAGTAAAATAATGTCCCACCAATATTGTGGCAATATTGTCAGGATAGGCTTGGAGCAGTCTTACAAACCTAACCTTGGCACAATCTTTGGGCTCAAGCTTGTCCCAGAGGTAAAATAAATGTCCTGCTAACATTGTGGGAACATTAGCAAGATAAGCTTGGCAACTCTATTCAAATGTGAAAAAATGTCATACTAAGCTTGTACCAAGGTCAAATTTCCGATTGGGATGGTAGCTCTTAATTGCAATAGGCATGAGGTCCATATCAAAACCTAGCAATGAATGTAACACTCAATTGGGCCATTATTCAAAGAGGAATCCCACTGGTTAGAATCTTGTCTTTCACACACGAAGGGTCCTTTCTTGTCCTTCTGAGAGTTAATCTCAATATTTTGACGTAAATTTTGACTTGGTTTGTCGCAACAATTGCATCGGCTAAGTACTCTAATTACAGTAATATCAGCGCTTAATGACAGCGCGGAGCGCGATGATTTTTTTTTAGAGGTATGTTACGTGCATTCTTGATTAGTTGACAAAAGTGGATCCTGTGCGTGGGACATGACACAAATCAGGACGTTTCCTATCTAATGACCTGGTTGGTAGTATTCCATATGAACCTAATTAAGATACGTATGAACAAACTTTTTTTCGTGTGCCAGCCTGCGTCTAGGAGTTTCTACAGTCGAAGTAAACACGACAACAGCGCAATAAACAAACGTAATATGGATGAACTAGGCCTGTCGCGGTCAGCGCTGCGCTGTCGTGTTATGAAAGAGGGACATAAGTGCATTCTGGAATGAGCCTCGAGACTCAATGGTGCATTTTCTAACTGTAGCTCACGCAGAGTTGCACTTACGGCTCTTTTCCGCAACATGTCAGAGCGGCGGTACGCAGCAAGTGCACAACACACGTACGTTTTTTCATCTCGGCGAACCAATAAAACGCTGCTCAGAATCGCAAGCGGAGTTATAACTGATAAAGAGACGACGGCGCACAACCGGAGCCGTCCGATTAGGCACGAGATAATGCAATGCCTTTCTCGAGTCATTAACTTGTCAATTTATCCCAATTAATGGAGCTTGCGCTCCGCGAGCCGCGATCCATCGAGGTTTCGATATATTGCATACCTATCCGGGGGCATAGGCGTCCTAGGACCTACTAGACATGCTGGATTGCTGCGGTATACTTTTCAAAATCTCTAAGTGAAACCCACAGTGAGTTTTTAAACAAAATACCAAATCGACGGTGCACTGAAAAAAATGAGTTAGCGTCAGATGACTAAAAATGGTTTCTATACACTAACTCAAATTGTGTGATTTGGACACACATGATTTTTGGTTTCTGTACACTAACCACTATTAGTGCTGGAAACTAATTCCGCTACTCTAATTCGCATTCGGTAGGGTTGGGTCAACCTAACCTCAAAACTGAGAGAGGAGAAAACGGCTTAGCGAATGATAACTGGACAATACTTTCAGGAAAAGAAGATTTCTTAAAAGATGAGAGGTAAAAATCAACTGACCGGTTCCAAATGAACGACAGAGGAAAGGAATATCCCATAGGTACGTGCAAGTAGACAGAATTATCCTTTAGAGAGACACACACTCACACATGAAACGGTAGCGAATGTTCACACTGAATAAACATATCTCGTCCGAACACTTGAGATATTCTTTTGAAATTACGGGAGAACACGAACTATAGAAGTAAGCAGTAAGTTCACAGGTTTTCGTAAAATATAAACTGAACGCGGAACGCTTTAATCGCAATTTAATACAGAAGATTGACGACTCCAACGAATATCATGCTTGTTTACGTTTTGAATCGAACAGACGATTTCTAACCTTAACAGGTTTATTTATGTTGCTTTCGAACGTTTTCAAGAAAGAGAGGACACTATAAATCATACCGGGAGTATTTACATTGTCAAACGAGCCCGAAATTTCACATTTTAATTGATTTTCACGAGCTGACGCGATTGAGGCTGTTGTACCGACGCCACTTTTTCGAAACTAAATAAATGTAACGGACAATGTGGCAGTTAGCGTTGAGGGCGAATTAGTTTGACCCGAAGGTGAATTTGTCTTACCACAGCGCTAATTTTACAGCTAGTGCTGTTTTCCAATTCTGGTTCGCGCTCTAGTAAAGTGAAGTCAGCGTATGAAGCGAATTGATTGGTGCTTCAGTACAATAAATTAGTTCTGAAGCCTAATTTTGATTCTACTTGGCGAGAACTTACCAAATTAGTTCTCAACGCTAACTACTTTTTTTTCAGTGTGTAAGTCGGCAATCGCATAACTCGGTGTGCGGCGTCGCAGACTTCCTGTCATACTTTATTTTTTAAACGGAAAACTATTCAACGGTAATTCTTCAAAACTGCCGTGATTTTTCTTCTCAGCGCAAAGAAAATTCTGCAAAAATTTCAAGGAATGATGTCAATTTGCTCTCTTTTAAAAAAATAACATAGAGGCGGAGATTTTCAGACACCGCAAACGAGTTATGTGATTGCCGACTTACACCATCGAAATGCAATTGGTGCAATACCAATTTTTCAGGATTCAATAGAAGCCACGTGTTGATACGTAACATACACCGATGACCAAAGTGCGAAACCACGTATATCCGTTTACGACGAGGTGGAAAAATGGTGCTGGGTCCACACAATTTCGAGGCGAAAACAGAGCCAAGAAATACCAAAAAAAGTTTCCCAGAAAAAAGTTTTACCAAAAAAAGTTTTCCCCGCGAAATGGTGTGGACCTAGCACCATTTCTCCGCTTTGTTATATACAGTTCGGACCATTAATAAGTGTTTTTTGCGTTTACAACGTTGCAGACTTCCAGTCATACTGTATTTTTCCTCAGAAAACAAGTTGGTGTAATTTCTTGCAAACTTCTATGATTTTTTTTCTTTATTAGCAGAATATCGTATGTAAATTTCATGCTACGAAGTTGGCTTGTTTCCCTTCGAAAAAATGAAATAAAGGCGGAAATTTTGAAACACTGCAATGAGGATGAGTGGTTTCGTACTTTGGCCATCGATATCCGCCAAAGTCGGACTCGCGTATGTTTTATTTTCCAAATTTTTTAGCCTTATTTTTTTTATTTTTTATTTTTTTGAAGAACAACAAGCCAATTTTATAGCTTGAAATTATACAAGGTATTTGGACTGCAGGAAAGGAAAATCAAGGAAAGTTATACTAAATCACAACTAGTTTTTCAAAGAAAAAAAACGTGGCAGGAACTCTGCAACGTCGCAAAAGGAATTACGTGGTTTCTCGCTTTGGCCATCGATATAGCTCCCTCTAATACTGCCGTGCTAAGGAAGAACGCCGTATGAACATTCAAGGGTTGCCAAATTTCCTCGAATAAAACACGTATTTCTTAAGAAAGTTTTGCGGATTTTTCTTAAAAATTTTGCAATATTTTAGAGTAAATTGGGAATAAAATCGTCTGAAAAATTGGAAGAAAAATATTCAGAATTTTTCCACTAAAATCGTTGGTTATTGAAGGAAATATGGCAACGCCTGAAGGCTCATACGGCGTTTTTCCCTAGCTCGGCAGAATAGCACAAAGAAAGATTGGACACAGCGATGAATCGATGTTCGAGATGTTCCCACCTGAAGCGACAAAATATCGACGGCCGATAATGATACTATTGCGCGAGAAGTGGCCTTTAATTACCGGCTCAGAGCGCCCAACGAGCATGTCTATATGGGAACGGCACCACCTTTAGAGCACCGGAGCGGTTATTTACGAAGCTCACATCGAACGCTTCGAAACGCATTCACCGACGAAATCCTCTTTATCTTGTCAAAATAGCAGTTTTAACAAATCTTCCGGGGTAACTTGAAACGTCAGTCTCACCTATAACCACCCTTTTCCTGCCACACCTCGTCCTCGCGTTATAAGCAATCAGGTATTTTAGGAAAAACAGAAGTACCCGTCTCAATAGGATGCTAAGATTTAATTTACATTTAATTCAACTGGGGTTTGTGGACAAGGATCGGGCAGGGGGCGGGGCATACTCTTAAGCGCTCCTTCAGTGCTGAACTTGAATCCTTAACTACCTAAGACCATACTGAGAAAACGTCAGAAAACGTCGTGTGAACCGTTTTCACCCCCAAAATCTTCGCTCTGGAATCTCCTCCCCCGGACTTCCCCGAGTCCCGTATGAATGTATGAGAGTCTCATATAAAATATGAATATCTGCAAAATTTGCGAGATTTTCATATCGAATTGATAAGGAATCTTTCTTTTTTATAAAATTTTCTGCGCTTTTTTTTCTTCTTTTTTTTGCTCGGAGGGAACATTAAGCTTGGTAATGTTTTATTTGACATTTGAGATTATGTAGCATCGCGTCCAAGATATTGAACTCCATGCTCACCCTTGAGATACTTGCTTGCTCATCACGTCCAAGATCTTGGACTCCGTGAGTCTTTGATTAAATGTTATGATTTAGATAATCAAACTATGGAGTCCTTTTGAACAATTTTACCTCTAGTAATTTTAGTTTTCTTTGCCTCGCAAATTAAGGGTTTGAGCATTACATGCAATGTGAAATTTTACAAGAAATACGCTGGTGCCACTAGTTTTCTTAACACGGAACTTTCAAGCTCAAAAAAGTTGTCAAAATTGAGACCTAGATGCAACGGATCGCTGAAGTATTATGCATAAGGCGATTTCCTCTATTACGGCCTCAACTTTGAGGGCTTTTTTGAGTTCGGAAGTTAGTTTTGAAGCAAAACCACTTGCTTCATCGTGTTTCTCGCAAAATTTTGCCTTGAATAACACACTTGCATTGCGGATTCCCATGACACGCAGGAGCTTGATTTCGGAAAAACACGATTGCAGTGACATGTTACATTTCGTCGCTCCTCTGACGTAAGGGCGTATCTCTATTTCCAAGCAGTGGCGAGGCGTCAATGATCGATTATCGATATTCCTCCATTTGAAGCTGTGGTAAAGAATCGATTATTAAGGTGTTCGCTGCGAACACCCTGTTTATCGATACTTTTCCATAGGTTTAATAGATAGTTAGGTTTTTACGCACTCACCTCTAATTGAATAGCAGAGAGTAAAGCTGTGCTGCGCCGACTGCACTGTGTTTGGCGCAATACGTGAAGTATTTCTACAGTCTTGTAGGCGCTAATATGCGTTCCAAGCCGACCGAGTCAACCACTTCGCTCTGTGTTCGACGCAATGCGCGAAGTATTTCTACAGTCTTGTAGGCGCTAATATGCGTTCCAAGCCGACCGAATTAACCACTTCGCTCTGTGTTTGGCGCAATGCGTGAGGTATTCACACGGTCTTTTAGGCGCTAACATGCACTCCACGCCGACCGAGCCGACCGTACTGAGTTTGGCGCTATACGTGCAGTCAGTGGGCGAGGCGTGAATGATCTATTATCGACAATTTCCCACTTGAAGCTCTGGTAAAGAATCTAATAAGGTGTTATTATTATACACCCTGTTTATCGATACTTTTCTATAGGTTTCAATGGCCGATCAATCGATACATCGCAAAGCACGCCACGCCACTGTTTCGAAGTGAGCCCTGGAAAGCAGGGAGTTAAGCAGACAACAGGGCTCAGGTAGAAATGGACCGCGTCAAGCACAAAGGAGCCAAGCTACATCAGTCATTGCCAAATTTAATTGGGCAAATTAATCTTGTACATGAAAACGGTTGTGCATATTATTGTGCAAATCTCATTGAATTTTCTGCATGGTACGAAGTAAATTCCTTAAAATTCCAAAAGAGTTCGCGCAAACGTTATTTTGAAAAAAATTGAATCGTTCAATCAAATTTGGCAATAGCTGATGTGACTTGGTTCTTTTATGCTTAACGCGGTCCAAATATACTACCGTGTTAAGGAACAACGCCGTATAAACTTTCAGGCGTTGCCTAATTTTCCTTGATAAAACACGAATTCCCTGGTAAACTTACGAATATTTTTCTTCCAATTTTTCAGAGAATTTTGTTAGTATTTTGACTTAAAGTACCTGAAAATTTCAAGGAAAAATATTCAGGACTTCTCTTAATAAGAAACATTTTATAGAAAGAAATTTGGCAACTCTCGAATGCTCGTGTGGCGTTCTTCCTTAGCACGGCAGTATAGATACAAGGAGCGGCGATTTGTCAAGAGGTCGTATAACGAGGCCTTGGTGACGTCCACTTTGCATGCTCGAGTCTGAAAATTGGCGCGAACTGCAACGAGCGCGAAGCCGAGGCTCCGCCCCGCGAGCTGGGTGGGGCACCAATGGGACGCCCGCCCGCGCGGGGCGCGAACCAACGAGCGACGAGCGCGCGGATTCCATAACTCAACCGCGATTAGGATTTACCGCCGCGCGGTGTTGATAATGCGCGGTGCCGCCACTAAATCAAGGAGAATAAAACGCGCGGAATAAAAGCTAAAAGGAACATCTGCTTGCACAAGAGCGACGCGGATGATAATCTAATTACGCGGTTGACGATTCGCGCGTCGCCGATCCCGCGTTTTATTCGGGCCCGGGGAGTCGTGAGTCGCGCGGCCCCAGCCCCGAAAACTTGGCCCGTAAATCATGATTTCGCGGGGGCGGACCGAGGGGGGCTCCTTAGTTGCCCGGTAATTGCAGGCACTGCTCCCGGAGAGGCGCCCCTTGTTGCCGAGTTTTCAAGAGGTGAGTCTTCGCCGTTAATTCTGCCACTCAGGTGGCACAGGTTGCAATAGAGGCTGTTTAAGAAGTTTTGAAGCCATTCGTGGGAGAGGGAGGGGCTGTTTTTGCCTTTCCGTAGTTTACGAGAGGGGTGTCAAGGGGAAAGTGGGCCAAGACCAGTTTCGTGTAAACATTTCATTTGAAATAGTAAAAAAAAACAATACTTATGTTTCAATAAAATAAAAGTCAACTATTTTTTCAGCTAAGGTTACTGTACACCGAAAAAATTAGGTGGCATTTACCATATTCTGGATAATAAATGACACAACCAGAGATTATGGTAACTTCCACCAAAATTATCGTGGGAGTACAAGTAGGTAAGTCAACAAAAGAATTCTGAAGTCCTGAAAGTAGAAGCTTCTACCATGGCCAAGATACTAGTGGAGGGCCTCTTGTCTCTGTTCCTACGAATATGACATTTAAACTTAGAGGACAGTAGGATAGGAGGAGCAGACAGTCTGGTCACTGTGGCATCAACGGAGTAGAGGAAAGTTACTCGCGCCTGTCCTACTGTCTCGCTTCAAGAACAGTTTCAATGATTAATTAATTGCGTTTAAAAGGGCTCCCTCCGCACGGCTTCGTGTTTTTGCCACCCTCATACCACCCTCCCATTCTACCACCTCGACACCTCCAATAAAGCGAGGAATTCACCCGGAGCGAGACGCCGATATCCGCAAAAATCCATTGTCCTTAGGTCCGATGTCCTCAAATCTGCACCGACCGTGATCCAAAAGCGTCCATGAGAACTTATGTACAGACCCTGAAAACCCACATGCATCGTCACCTTCCAGCCAAAGTATCACAAGCGCCATGCGGCATTTCTGAATTACCGTGGCCATTTTATTTTCTTACAGAGATATTGGTGTTTGAATCTGTTTGAAAATTTCACTGAATTTTATCGGCAGCACAAAGAAATTTTTATTTTTATTTAAAAAAATTTATATTTGTTTTTAACTACTTATTATTCAAACAATGTTACCTATCACATGGAAATACAAAAAAATTGTATTACATTTAATTTAAGAATAAGAAGTATTAGAAATATAACAGAGTGGTCTTTCTTTGAAGAAAATTCAGTGAAATTTTCGGACTGCTTCGTTGAACAATTTCTCCGTAAAAAAATAAAATAGTGGCAGAAATTTTGGAGACTTCGCATGGCACCCCTGATACTTTAGCCAGAAGGTGACAACAAGTGACTGTTTTCGTGGTAATAAGGGACCTCGACCGTTCAACAGAACTTTTTTTCAGGAGCGGAAACTGATACGGAAATGGTTAAGATTAGCTTTGAGTTATTGAAAGTGGAAAATGCTCCGTTTTAGTCTTGAGAACGTTGTGAACATGATGTATTACAGTCCATGTTTTGATAAACTCTGCAATGCAACCAGTAACATCCATAAAAATATTAATGCAAATTTGTGAATCATCATCTTTAAATCCTTTTTTCGTCCTTGAAATTTGAAAGCGCACGCATTCTCTTATGTACTTTTATAGGCGTAGGTTTAAACATTGTGAGAAGGACTTTTTGCTATTAAAATTTCAATAAACCTAGAATTTCTCAGTAACGAACTTTTTCATCTTTATTTTGAGCTGCCCTCATTTTTGTGTGCCTTCAAGTGAAATTCCTGGAAATGATTTTGGCCCTTTACTCAAATTTTAATTCCAATGCTATTTCCTTGTATCTTGAAAATTCCAAAAAATTATGAATCGTTATGCTCATAACACGACGTCCTGTTCAGATTTCATACTTGAAAGTATTTCCAGCTTATTTCGAGTCGGTCATTCGAAAGTCAGAGACGTTTAAACAGAGCCAGTTTTCCTCCAGCCAATCGCACCTTAATTTTAAATAAGTACCCGTAACAGCTGTTACCATCAGCTACACCTCTGAGATTTACTGGCACATGTTGATCACGACACGCGCAATCGTAGCATTTAAATTTGTTGCCTAAAAACCAGGATTTATAAACCCATGGAAAAAACGCAGGGGGAAAAAACATCGTAAAATTTTATGAGCCAAGATTGAGTCGTCTCCGGTAGTTTATGCCGTTAAAACGCATGGTGGAATCGGATGTAAAGACACAAAAAACCCACCGTTACCGCACAGAAACGGTTGGACGCGAGTAAAGATAGATAGGCTTCATCGATAACCTGATGAAACTTACGAGCACACTGTGGTCGTTCTAATTTTAGCGGCTCTGGTGCTTGCACTAGAGCTGCTATTCCGGACGGTCCCAGCTGGGGAGTATCAATGCAGCATGTTACATTGTAGAGACCGCGCGTTGGTTGATGGGAATCGGCGCCATTTTCGGCTATGTTCCTTGTCATGACTTTATTTTATTGCATACTGTTTTATTGTTAGTCAATGCTATGTTGTGTATTGTATTTTTGGAATCATGGTGATACAGTCAATAATTCAAAACTTGTTTGTGCTTTTATCTCGTGATGGAAAAAATGTACTTTACGTTCAAAATTTGAAAATTTGAATTTTAAAGTTTTCGCGGTTAAGGAAGCTTTAACCACTGGGTTGGAGCTTCCTAGTTAATTACTCGATATCAGCTGATAGCAAACAAAGGTTACCAGGGAAACCGTAAACGTCTAACAACTATCGTGGCCATTGGGGCGATTATTGAAATGATATCGACTGTATGTCGCCGCTTACGACAGGACATAGCCCTATCTTAACTGTGTAATATATCGCAATTCGATATTGTTTTGATTTTTAAAAGGAGCAATTCATTCATACAGTTCCGATTAGTTTTGGCGAACGGGCCCTTAACCTACGGCACTCGGCTCATGGGAATTTTTTAACTTGTCCTGGACGGACTCGTCTGTAGCGCCTCGTTCTTCGTTGTGTGTGTGATTTCGTGAAGAAGTTTCTATGGCAATTTGCTTTTATTTGTGAGCTGTTTTTTCCATTCCGGGAACATATTTATTGAAAACGGCGACTTTTTCAACAGTCCTATTTTTATCTACAACATCTAAGTGGCCCTTCATAATCATTTAATTTTGGCCCCTGGCCAGAAAAAGGTTCGGAAATTGCAGTGATTTTGCCGAAAATGCTGAAGTAAGTAAATTTGGGCATTTTTTTTCCTTCTTCAAACTCTGTGGAGAAGCACTTCTCCTCCAGTACATCTATTTTTTTACTTATCTCTCGCAAGGTACATTTACAGAAGGTGTGTTCCAGTATTAACAGTTCAGATTCGTGGTTTTTTTATTATAACGCTTATTTCGGAAAGCAATTATTACATTGTTCAATTCTACTGACTTTCAACACTCGATTATACTCCCGGCAAATTCTGCAGCAGCGTTTCAAATGTTGACTCTAATGCTTCCAACAGCCATCCGATGTCTAAGGGTTTATCCCTAGATTTAGGGATTTTCCGGAATTTCCAGGGATTTAGGGATTTTTCAGGAAATCTAGGGATTTTTTTTTGATGAGGTAAAGTTACCAAAAATCAACTTTTTAACCTCAATTCTAGCTTCGACAATCGAAAACATTTTTTCATCTATATTTTGTAGGCCTTTTTGGCAACACTATTTTCCCCGCAAATAAGCCGGAAATTAAAACGATTGCGTCCTTCGATGTACTTGACATTCAACTGCATTCAACCTGTTAATAATAAGAAATCAACTAATATTCTTTCATTTTATTGGTCTGGATTAGCACTGCTTTCAGAGAGCGCCAAAATTCAAACGAGCCAATCAGATTTAAATATTGCAAATCGCTACATCGAATGACATCATGATTCTTCGTTAAAAATGGCGCTTTTTGCAAAATCTAGGGATTTTTTAAGTATATTTGAGCAAATCTGGGGATTTAGGGATTTTTAGCGAAATCTAGGCATTTTTTTTCTTCCCCGCTAGGGATTTAATATCGGAAGACTGGCTTCCAGTATCGTAGCGTTGATCGTCGCTGATGTCGAAATGGAACCTAATGCCGGACTTACTGTAACACCTCCATTCCTCAATTCCGGTGAGGAATACGTCTCTACCCTTAACTCAATATAAATATACAAATTGATAAGTGAGTGCTTTAGTCTCCTGAAAACAGAATTGCGAAACTTAAAATTGGAGAAAAATGATGAGTAAATGAAAAAATGGAACCAATTGATGGGATATGTCGCATGCCATTCTGACACAAAATATGGCGTCTATCGAATCACCTTAACTAAATAAAATAACCAAATTTTCAACTCTCAAACTATCAACTATCAACTATCAAATTTCAAACTATCAAAATTTCCAACAATGACAAAAATGATTGTAATATACCTATAATGTAATGAAATATACACGCTCTAATCATTTAATTTGTATTACCTTTATGTTATGTACCTACATGTTATACTATTTTTATAATAAATTTTGCCAACATGCTTTTCAATTCAGTCTACAACATTTCATTCCGACGTGGCAATAATGATTTATAATGCCCCTAATCCATTAAAATGAATTACAATAGTAATGCCGCATTATAATGTCGTATTATACATCGCAACGATTCATGTCCTACTGATTATTGATTATTGTAAGATGAATTCTGTTTTCTCTGATTGTATGTTTCATACGTGCGAAGCAAGTACGGGTCACTAGAAACGTGGTTCGTACGGGTGGCTGATGAAATTGATCTTCGAATACCTTTTGATGAGCTAGGGAAATGGAACCATCTGCATCTCATGGACAATAAATAGTTGCCGTAATTAAGGTCATCCCGTGATTAAGGTGCCGTGATTTAAGTCATAAATTCTTCATCTAATTCTTGATTCATCTCCAAAATGTCTGCTAAAGCTTTCATGCGCTTCTCCTTGTATGCATGAATGAGCAAATTGGGTATCGAACAAGCGGACACTTTTTGAAAATTCAGATGATTCTGGACAATATCGTACAGAAGTCCACGAGCTGCAGATAGAACCATTACCTCTAGCTCATCAAAAGTTATTCGAAGATCATTCAACAACCTCTTTGACAAGTTGCAAAAACTTTTCGTTAACAATAGTGTCACACGGTACTAGGAATATTTACTATTTAACGAACCTTATATTTCCCTGACTCAGTCCTAAATTATAGAAGTATGCGTTACTTTTCCAGCAATCCAAAAAAACAATTATACAAAAAACCAATACCTACACTTTCAGATATAAAAATGCAAATTTTTTGCAGCCTCGCTAAACGACTTATCAACCAGAGATTTTTTAGGAAGCGGACCTCCAAAGAGCTTTCAAAATTAAAAGTATACAACAAGTGATAATGCCATGTATTCGCCATATCAAAGCCCAATACACATTTATACACCGGCTACGTAAATCTGCTAAGTTACAAAACATGAATCGACAGTTGTCGGATTGTACATCAATGACAAAATGTGTCTAGGCCCTCATTCTTGACTACAACTACTGCCCCCAGAGCCGCTCTCCGACGCCAATGCGTTGGAGCTTCCTGCTTGTTTTCTCTATTGGTGGCACGCACTCACTTTATTGAATAGTTGTTTGATCTGCATTCATCGTAGGCATCAAATCTCTCGTTTTTTATCTAATTTCAGGCAAAAAATACTAGAGCTACTGTGACCTGCCGTAATTAATTGGTTTTTCATTTTTTCTTAAGGTTTTTTTTCTCGATTTTTTATTCCGGATTCGTCTAGATTACCGTGATTAATATTGTCTAGCGTGCGCCGGTGCACTATGGTCTGGGGCGCCGAATTGTGGCCATAAATCAGGAAATGATCAGAATATCATGAAATTTGGTGTACTTATGTTTTTTGGGTCGCTGAATTCAAATTTGACCTTAGTTTTACAAAATTCTTAAATCCAAGATGGCGGCAGGCCCTTGAAACCAAAAAATTAGAAGAAAAGCCAAAATATGATTAGAATACCAAATTGAATGTCAGTTTAATGTTTTGAAGGTTGTCTCACTATAATATGAAATCTATTTTTCAATGATCAAGAGGTTATCAAGGCAGAAGCCCCAAAAATACGTATTTAATCCAGAAAAATAAGAGGAGAAGAAATGATTGAAATTGAATCAAGTCAGTACTATGTTTTTCGGTCTATTGATCCTGACTGGAGCGTAAGTTAAAAAAATTGCACATTCAATATGGTGATATTCGTGTTAGCAAGACATATGGCATTAGCCCTTTAGGGCGCCCCCTCCCCGAACCAAAAATTGTCCCTAAAAATTTTCATTTCAAGCGATTTTTTAAAAATAATTTACTCTTTGATCATCAAACCCTGCTAGCAAAATTTTCTAGATATACTCAATACTACTTAGACCTAAATAGCTTTGACATTCTTATACTCAATGGAGGCTGTCAACCATTCTGCTCTGATTTTCATGGTTAGAATTATTATAAAGATTCTAGGCCTAATGAATCGTGGCCAAAAATCCGATTTTTGAAAGTACGAAAATCTGGCAATCGAGCATATAATCCTTACCTACATCCTTTAGTAGGTGTGAAATGACCTATCAAATCTTATGTAATTGTTTTTATGATCAGATATATGGTGGCGAACTTCACATCCTCCGAGGTAAGTAAAGAAACGTGAGAATTTAAAGTGCACGTTATCGTGTATTGCCTTGTGTCGTTTTGTTGGCGTAGATCCCCGATCAAATATGGAAAAGAAAGGTGAAAGTAAGTACTTTTTGATGGTTTAATCGTTTTTAGTATTAAGATTAATTTTATGACCACCATGAGACTCCAAAGTTTTGTCCTAATTTAGGCAAAAAATTGCCTTCACCTTAAGTTTTAGTTATCACTAACACGAGCTAACACGTTCTTATCAGTGCAAGAATGTAGCTCATATGTTCCTCTAACAGGATATCATAGGTTTTTTTGCATCTTTTTGCCTCTGGGGCCTTCAGACTCAGACCCAGATCAGACCCTAAAACCTTGCGGATTACCATTCTCGGTGAGCCTAGCCATGGAATTGAACTCGGAACCTCTTGATCTTATAGCCAGCACTCCAACCACTACGCACCACAGCGGGCCGAGTTAATAAATTTGTATTATGTATACAGGCTGAAGAATAAAAAAAAATACCCAAGTTTTATCCACCATTTGTCGTTTTTCCGGAGAAAATATTATTTTGCTTAAAAATGAGGTTTTTTGCAAAAAAACTTTATTTTCCGGAAATCTGGCAAGTGCTGGAAAAAAACTGATATCATTTTCGGATTCAGCAGCCAAAAATACATATGAATCACCCTATATCAAACGTTGACCTTGTCTCATCTCTCTTATCTCCTTCTGCAATGAAATCAGATTGCGCAGAAAATCGTATAAGTCCCTCACTAAAATGACCAAAAAAGGCCCCAGAGGCAAAAAGCGGCAAAAAGCGGCAAAAAAACCGATGATATCCTGTTAGAGGAACATATGAGCTACATTCTTGCACTGATAAGAACGTGTTAGCTCGTGTTAGTGATAACTAAAACTTAAGATGAAGGCAATTTTTTGCCTAAATCAGGACAAAACTTTGGAGTCTCATGGTGGTCATAAAATTAATCTTAATACTAAAAACGATTAAACCATCAGAAAGTACTTACTTTCACCTTTCTTTTCCATATTTGATCGGGGATCTACGCCAACTTATCACAAAGCGACACAAGGCAATACACGATGACGTGCACTTTAAATTCTCACGTTTGTTTACTTACCTCGGAGGATGTGAAGTTCGCCACCATGTATCTGATCGTAAAAACAATTACAGAAGATTTGATGGGTCATTTCACACCTACTAAAGTATGTAGATAAGGATTATATGCTCGATTGCCAGATTTTCGTACTTTCAAAAATCGGATTTTTGGCCACAATTCGGCGCCCCCAGACCATAGTGCGGTGATTCGTTGAGAACACTTTGAAAAGTTGAACCGGGGCGATTTTTTCCGTCTATTTTATTATGACATTAAGATCGTATCTACGTTGACAAACCGTGGCTTAACGTCTCTAAATTGTGAATGGAGCTAATCATGCTACAAAGCAGTTTATAGATAATCTGCTATAAAAACGTGTTTCCAGAGATACTTTTTGTTTTCAAAATACTATAGAAACACCTAAAAAAACTGACATCCTCGTAAATAGTTATAAAAGAATTAACAGGTGTCTGAAAACGTATACACTTCATTCATGAATGGAGGAAGGTTAAGGAACCTATCGAGAGAGTTTTCAATTTAATTTGGACACACAAATAATAAAATTTGAAATATATTCCTTCAAATGAGGGACTGTGCCAAATTGAATACACACTAAACGCACGACATTTTCTCATTTAGAGGAAGACATTAATGAGAGCAGGGCCGGATTAAGGGGGTGGCCACATGGGCCGCGGCCCATGGCGGCAAATCAAGGGGGGCAAATTTTGCAATTTTTTAAAAAAAATCGAATTTTGAAAAAAAAATTACAAACGAGAAAAGGCGACAAAATCTCTCGTTTCCTGAGAGTAAAGGAATTTCTAATTTTGTTGTCCTTCAGTGATAAAAGAGACAGTACCTTTCATTAATCGAGTTAAGAGAGAAACCAAACACGCAATTTGGCCTGGAACGGCGCTACTTAGAGAGAAATGATGACGAGGACTTGAGATGAAAAGGAGAAGCCCTCGGCGCGGCGGTCGGCATGTAACACATATTAGCGCCTACAAGACTACACGAATACTTCACGCATTGCATCAAACACAGTGCGGTCAGTGCGGTCATTGCGGTCAGCGTGAAACGGATAGCGCCTACAAGACTGCGTGAATACTTCACGCATTGCGCCAAAGACAATGCGGTCAGCGTGAAACGCTTAGCGCCCACAAGACTGCGTGAATACTTAACGCATTGCGTCAAACACTCAAACACAGTGCAGTCTGCGCGGCGGCGGAAGTTAAAATCATTGAACTGCACCTATGTTTGTTCTTTCATATTTTGTTCGTTCATTTCTTATGAATGGAAGGCCTTGTCCACACAGAGATAGGTTTACGGAACTTAACTTTCGCGCAAAGTTCCGTGAACTTTTGCTAGTGGTGTTAACAGGGCTTTCCCCAAAAATATGTCCAACACGAGTAAACAATTCTTATGCACCCCTCCCCCGCTTGCACGCTTACTTGATGGTTTTTATTGGTATTTCAAAACGAATGAGAAGGGGGCGGCAAAATACAGGCGGCCCATGGGCGGCAAGTAGGTAAATCCGGCCCTGAATGAGAGAGGGCATTGACAATAAAAATGTTGACTGAATTTACTGAAGTTTATATTTGGCACATTTTCAGCATACAAATCTTAGAGTGGCAATATACGGCATTTACCGAGTGTTTGATACAACTTCATTTTGCCACTCTTCTTTTGTTTTTCTTCTTTATCCAAGCTCCTCGTGTTGACTACACGAGAATACATGTGTAATTGTCTAGCGTTATAATATACGTTCATTTTTTACACGTCCAATCGCTTCTTCCATTGATATGTTCACGTAAGTTTCCCACATCGTATCCCCTTGAGGGGACTCCACTGCACACATATTTCGGACTCAATGTCAACCAATTAAGCACTGGTATAAGAAGCAATTGAATTTCCTGATCTAGATTTTCCTTTCAGACGCTTGATCTCTATATTGTTGCAATGATATATGAGCGATTTGTGATTGAATCTCATTGGTTTCCAAATTAAGGCAATCAGTGGCCAAAGTGATGACAAAAAACTATGAAGATGCACATTCAGCATCGAGACGGAATCAGTACAAACAGCATCAGAGGAAAAATATATTTCGGGATTTCTTTTCTCCCTTTACATTTTAAGGAATTTTCAAGACACTCAAAATTACCTCACTTTATCTCTGATCATTAGCCATGCTACTTTGTGCGAATTCCCAGACAATTTCATTGTCAAAGTCACTCCAATTTACGAGGATCAACCTTTCGCGCAGTGTAATCCCTCTTTTTATTGAGCCTCCTTCTGCGGAGGTTCGCGAAACTGATCGTTTGACGGTCTCGTCATTTTTATGAGCTCTTAACTCACCCAGTAAGTTTTTGATTTAAAAAAAGACAAGCAAGAAAGTAAGTAGATAAAAAAGATCGGAATAAGTTTAATCGGTTGCCGTGGCTCCTTCGCCGAGGGCCGGTCCATCTCCATGGCTGCGCATATAAATGCGGGCATTGCTTTCGCAAATTAAGTGTTCCCGAGTGAATGGCATAATTTAGAGGCGCGACGAGTCTCGCACCAGGCCGCTCTTTGATGCCGCCGCTTTTTCTTTTTCGTTTGAATTTATTTACTTTTTCTGGTCGTTGATATCACGCGGCGCACGGTGGATCGAGTCATTGGGAGAGGTCGGACAAAATTTGGAAACTTTAAACGCATTTAACTCTCTTTTTACAAAATTTTGATTCACAAAATCAAAATCAAAACCATTTTCAACATTTTTTCAATTTTTTTTTTATTTTGAATTTTGGTGGTTTTCTTGGTTTCCTCGTAGTTTATTTATTTACTTTTTCCATGCAGTTTATTAGACTTCAATACCTGTTTATTTAGAACTTAGGAATCTACAGCCATCTATAGACATGAGTTTTAGCATAGAGATTATTTTTTATTGGCAGTAGACATCAGGGGAATTTTGGCACCTCCATGCTATGGCTTTCAAATTTTCAGGGATTAAGGGCGAGTAGAATCTTTCTCTGCAGATCCACTCGTCAGTTCCAGCCACTCCGCCACTTCCGCCACCACCGGAATTCGAACCCGGGACTTATTGGTCTAGAGTCAGACGCGCTGACCACTTGGCGAACCTGGCCGACTAAATAATATTCTTTAAAAATCACCCATTAAATTTTAAAAAGTTACGAAATAAACATAAAATTTTGCAGTTCTAGTCAAAAATTTAATGTCCAGTCTCTCTGCTAGACTCGATCCAATGTGCGGCGGGCCGGAAAATAAAGAGCGAAAATATGTAAACCCTCCGTGGTCGATGTGAAACTGCCCTCTCTTAATGGGTTCGGGAGCCGTGAATCATGTGACCGCGAGAGAGCGTGGAACGAAATGAGGAAAGGAATCGAAAAAAAAAATAGGAAATTTGTGCGGAAAAACTCGCGCAGTCTGTTCGGGAGTCGAAGCTGATCGGATCCTCTGCCATCTTCGGTTGGCTGTAACTGATAGCTCCGTAGTCGAGTAAATTGCCGGTTTTGGCAATTTTAAACGATAATTTAACTACATTCCGCAATTGGGAACTACCACTTATTATTGGCTAATCCATTGCAGCACTTATCTGTATGAGTAAGGAAACCATGGAGGCACACCCCAGACGAAGAAACATTTCTTTATGCCTAAATTACAAAATTTACTCAAACAATTCAATTTTTTACAAGAGTTGAACTGTGCAGTTTCTGTCAAAAATTTTGCTGATTTTTGGGTGTAGTCAGAGGAAAAATCATGAAATTTTCATTAAAAAAAACCACTACAAGTTCCAAGTGAAAAACAATTCATCACAAGTGGAAATTTCGCGTTAATGATGTTCAATATCTTTGGGAAACGACGTTATGCTGTTTCTAAAATGAGCCAAATTATCGCAAATGGAGTCCAATTCGTGAATGTGACCATCCATAGGGAAAGAAATCCTGGTAACAAGAAAATCAAATTTTAGTCATTGCTGTCATTGAGATCCAGTTACACGATCAAACTGAGCCATCAAATTGGGCCTCTCATTGGTCGCATCCTCACCTCAGGTCTTTTTCCACCAATCAGAGCTTCAGTTTGATGGCTCAATTTGATCGTGTAACTGAACCTTTACTTGAAGGAGTGCAACAAGGAAACGTTGCCACGAAATCCGCACCGAATAATAGTTAGTTGGTACAAATAATATCGAATCGAGGAGAACTATGATGAGTAGAAGCTCATTTTTTAGAAACCAATTTTGAACGCTTTTCAACAGGTTGAATCTTGTGCAGGACAACCAAGCAAGAGTACCGTAAAGAGCAAGGATCTGAAGAAAACAAACAGTTGCTTATTAAAAACGCAGCTGTTAGATGACTCTATGAAGAAATAGTGAAACTCAAATTTTAGATCTGGTGAAAAAACTTCCAAATATTCCAAGAAAGAACAAGCTCCTAAAAAGGCAATGAGCGACTAGCCACCATGGTTTTATCGCCCTTTTTGCCTCACATTTGTGACATAATCGATGGACGGGAATAGTCTAATTATGAATGCATAATAATTTTTTCCACATGTAATGACGAAGGGATTACGTCCAATTCTGTTACAAGCGTAAGAAGCGAGTTGCTTACAGAGCAGCACAGAATGGAACGAAACCGAAAGTTTGGAACGAAATAGGTCGGGAAAAATGAGACGGAATAAAGGTTAGGAGCTAAACAATTGAAAGATGGAATATCGTCACTCCTCTGGCGCAAGGGCATATCTCAAATTCTACGTTCGAGCCCTTTTTACATTTATTTCTATGCTTTCTGGGGCTCACGTGGCAATCGAGAGAGGTGCGACGATATGTCAAGCATTGCCCTCTGACTCACCGATCAATTTTCATTTTCTCTCCCATACAACTAATTAAACACTTGTACATTTCCACGATTTTCTACGACTATTTTTCACGAGTAGCAACTGCAACACTTATGCGTTGCGTTATACTGACTTCCACTTTAATTACAGCCAGTCATGTCCGATAAAATGTCTCACGGGAAGTTACTCATCAATCTGAAGTCCTGGTCCGTCCCAAAATTCGTAAACTCATTGATAAAAATGAATCCTTGTCATTCTTGCACGGAGAATAAAATTATGGTCATGAGGACTGAACTAGAGTGGGCAAAAGAAATGTTCGATACGCCATAACTTTTTCAATAATTCAGTTAAAAGTTATTTCCTTTGCGTAGACGTACGGATCGTATTCGATAGTGGTTTGATGTATTGTTTGGTTCAAAGCAATAGACTATAACCTCGGACAAAAATTTTAGGATTTCAATTGAAAAAGCATGAAATTGAAAAGATTCCTAACAATTTCACTTTTCGTCGCCAATTGGTATCCAAAAGAATACAAAATCTATCACAAAAAACCCGTTTTCTTTTTCTTAATTGACTTTCAAAACTATGTTTATGTCGCAGGCAAATAGTGAAATCAGGCATTTTGTCAAATGCCCAGGCACATAGTTAAATTTTGACGGTTTACAGAATTTTGTGAATTCATGGCGAAGAGCTCACGAGTTTCCAATATTTTTGGAAGAATAACTCATGAAACCTACGAACTCTTTTTGTCTCTTCCTCTTCAATTGCTTCTCATATTTTCAAATGTTGAAATTCCGAAAACTTTATATTTTAGGACATGCTGAAAATTTCAAGATAAATGGCTGCTCAGAAGATTAAAATCGTTTTAAATACTATTGTGTGACGAAAATGTTAACTGAGAATTTTTTCTCACTTGAGCAATGATTTATTTTGTGTAAAATTAGGAAAATAATCAAAATTTCGAACTAAGTCGGAATATTTGACTATTTGCCAAGGCATTTGACAAAATGCCTGATTTTACTATTTGCCTGCGACATTTACATGCTGGACCAATCGATATCGATACAATCTCACTTGATTGATGTATCTAATACGATCCGTTCCCATTGACCAATCCACGTTCATCCTGCACATGTATTTTTTTGTATCTTGGCAACCGCGCACCGCCCCGGTTTGGCGAACAAATGCATTCTGCCGTGATAGCGAAGAGAGCAGTAAGTGCATTTCTGTATGAGCCATGGTTAGCACATGCTTTTATGCGTCTCGAGGTTCATCATACCATGCACTTACCGCTCTCTTCGCTATCACGGCAGCAGAGTGGTGGCAACGGCACCACTGGTGGCAACGGCAACGCGAACGGTGCGCGTTATTCCGAAGTCCGTTAATTACCTATATTGGACTTGTTTAATTGAACCATTACCAGCGGCGGGCGGCGGGGGCACCGGTGACAGATGAGAGCCGCGCAGCACTCTTTTAACGCTGAATCAGAGTTCGGCTAATTGGGCACCGGCCAAAGCCCCCCCTCCTCCCCCCTCCCGCTCCATTCTTCCCTCTTTTTTCGAATTTTCACCCCCGGAGCCGGGGCCTGCGCAATTTTTCAACGGCCCGTCTCCCTCTCCGCGAAGGCGGCCGAGACAGACACTTGCACACGTTTCGCTGAGACCGACGTTGCCAAATTTTGCGATTAAAGGTGGAGGTACAGACGGAAAGAAGAAAAACTCAGGGCGTGAATGAAAGAATGTGTTTATTGTAAAAGAAAAAAAATAGTTTTAGACCCTCAGATTAAGAACTAGTGTTTATAAAAAGCTCAAATAATTGTAATTGACACTTTAACATACTGGAAAAAAAACACATTGGATCTAGAGTCCAGACTCTTAAAAACATCGACAAGAAAAAATACTCTTGATTCAATCGGATCTAAGCTTAAATCAAGAACCAAGCCTCTTAATTTGATCGGATTTCCTTTTGATTTAAGCAAAAATCTGATTGAATCAAGAGTATTTTTTCTTGTCAATGTTTTCAAGAGTCTGGACTCTAGATCCAATGTGTTTTTTTTTTCAGTGTATAGACAAAAAGAAGAAAGACACAGGACGTGAATGAAAGAATGTATTTATTGTAAAAAAAAAAAAAAAAAAAAAATAGTTTTAGACCCTGAGGTTAAGAACTACTGTTTATAAAAAGCTCATGCAATTGTAATTGACACCCTAACAGGGATGGTTGTACAACTTTAAGTTAATAAAAAAAAGTGGGTGTTTTGCATGAGTTTAAATGAGAAAAATGCCGCTTTTTCATCACTATCTGGCCACGATGGCGGAGAAGCGGAGATAGAGTTTCGCTCAGCTCCGCAGCCAGGGTTGTCGAATGAATGGTAAGAGGAGCTTACAATTAGAAAGAGTATGCATCTGTGTAGTGTAATCTTAAGCCTCCCGCTTGAACTTCATAGTTTGAAAAAGGTGTGACTGTCGATTAGGATATCACCTTCATCGTCAAAAAACTCAAAATTCGTCTGTTCCCGGACTAATGAATTGCCTTTTAACTTAGGAAAATTTCAACCGGATTGAGAGAATGTTTTTCAAATACTAAGGAACGAGAGAATTTAAAAATGTCAAATAAAACAGAAGTAGCAGCAGTTAAAGCTCAGCAGTACATAAAAAGCAATTTTCCTCATGGAATAAAAGTATCACAATCCCGACTGTACTCCTGGCTGATTTTGGCGCCAAATGTAAAATTAGTTGCACCAGTCAGAGAGACGATTGAGTCTGCCGGAAGTTAAGTTAGATCAAACATATATCTAAGCTAGTGCAACTACTCTTATATCTTTCGCCGAAATCAGCCAAGAGTATAGTTGGGATCGTGATACTTTTTTTCAGTGCTCCTTTAAACTTCTGTTTCATATTTTCGCATGCTGTGAGTCGAAATGTGGAGAGTCCGTATATTGCAAGACCGCATTTTCGTGGAAAATTGCTACGTGCCCTCTTTTGAAAGGTTGACTCAAAGTTTGCTCGTGATTCCCTGTTATAATTTTCTATACATCGATATGTGCAACAACCTCCCCTGAGCAATACCTTGAGTGAGACCAACTGCCGTAAGCGTTAAACTTCGTGGCAATACCAGACGAGTTAACTCGTACTTCTCCACAGGGATGTGCGGCCCAGACGGAGGAACAACAATGGCATCCGTCTCCATTGCCCATCGGATGGAATCCTCAGAACTTTTCTTTCCTTCAGCTACATTTTGAGAAGTTCAATAACAGTTGTCACTTTCGTGAGGATATGTAATAAACGAAAGTTTCCAGACTTTCAAATCGTCCGGGGAATTTGATGGACAACCCTCGAAAGCCCGGCTCCGCAAATTGGTTCCTTGTCTTTGGCGCACAGTGTGGCACAAATCGCACTATAATCGGAAGAATATTTATTCCACCTTTCCCTAGAGGACAAAATGTCGTATAATGCGCAGTAAAACACCATTATTTCATTTTGTTCCTTTCACTTTGCATCTGAATTATCATTTTTAAAATATAATACATTTTAAAGTTTGTTGGTTATAAGTTAATTTCTAGCCCGGAGCCTCGTTTTTGTATTTTTACAGTAATACTTGCTATTAAATGAGAGAAAAAAACACTAAGAAAGGGCCCGAACTGTATGTAACAAGGTGGAGAAATGGTGCTGGGTCCACACCAATTCACGGGAAAACAAAGCCAAGAAGTTCCAAAAATTATAATTAGAGTCAAAAATAAATGTTTCTAATCATTTGGTACTCATTAGAGTTAAAAACTTTATTTTTGACTCTAATTATAATTTTTGGAACTTCATGGCCTTTTTCCCCCCGCGAAATGGTGTGGACCCAGCACCCTTTCTCCATCTTGCTATTAAATTGTAATTCTTGAGTATTTACATTATTTTGTTTCATTGTAACACGAATTTAAGAAAATCAGTAAGGCTTATGCACACTATCTGATGTATTGCAAGTATGGAGGAGTTAAAGAGCGCACAAAAAAAAACACGGTTGTCCCACGGTTACCACAGTAGTAATGTCACACGGGATTCCACGACATTTGAACCGTGGATTTTGGTGAGCTTATTGATGAGCATAGTAGCATAACAATACTCATGGTAGCATTTTTGTGAGCACAGTAATATTACAGTGAACACGGTAACATCACCGTGCTCATCATTACAATAATCAAAATCCACAATTCCAATACCGTGGAATCCCGTGACATTACTACCGAGGTAATCGTAGAATAACTGTCCTTTTTTCTCGGTGCGTAAGTCTGAAACTTCAGCGATGAGTAACAATCAGCCACTAAGATAATTCGGAGAGAACTACAATTCTAAAATTCTTCTTTGTAAGACTCGTATTCTTGCAGTCCAGTAAAGCCGAGTGTGACCCTTTGTGAGGCGCGTCGTTGGTTGCACGATGACGAGTATTGCGGTCTGCGTCAGTAGCATTTGAAGGCGCCTCACGCACAGACAACAAGGCTACTCAAGTAACAATCATGTCTTGGCATGGTTCTCTTTATATCGCTGCAATGTAATTCAATTCGCCCGTAGAGCGCTGTTCTCACACTTTGGGACGAAAATAGCTTGAACGCAAGCTTTATCCTCTAGGAATAACTACGCAAGATTTTTTTTTTCACTGAAAAATGGAAGTCGATTACCGAAACCACCTTCTGTGTCCGAATGAGTCAACATTTTCTCATGTTGAGTTAACCTGAGTTCTGACGCATCAGACGAACTTTTTCTTCGTCATCTAATACCGAAATTATTGATCGATGGAACAAAAATCATCGGTTTAAAAGTAACGATTATCTGAAGAAACATTGGCCATGTGTTTTGGGGGGAAAACACGCTATCTTCAACAATTTTTCAGGATATTCGCTAAACTACATGGAAAGGGAAAATCAGTGAGTTCTTCATTGATGATGACATTCTTCATTTTTACATCTAAAGATGAAGTATGATCGTAAATGTGCAAAGTTGCAGATGTAAGTTCGTGCTTAAGACAATAATATACAACCATTAACCACATAATTGTAAAAATATTAAAGTCCAATATTTTCTCTTTCAGAATACGCGAAGAAGTCGAAATAAGTAAGTCGTGAGAATTCTCTTTTCGTATGTAACCTGATTTGCACTATCAAAATGATTTGTGCCCTTCCATTGTACATGTTATACTTTTCACCATCACGCATAAAGTAGTGAAAGGGGCAGTAAGCAAAAAGCCACAACCGGACGTCACTTAGCAAATGCGATCAAAATGATTTGTGCCCTTCCATTGTACATGCAATACTTTTCACCATCACGCTTACAATAGTGAAAGGGGCAGAAAGCAAAAAGCCTCAACCGAACTTCACCTAGCAAATGCGATATACCTACAAAAAGAGTTCTGAAAAACCACATGTCTAATGCATGAAAGTGTGCACTTCCATGCATTGTGATTTTTTTCTTCATCCTTCAAATTACGCGCGTGTAGATACACCCCTCCCTCGTAATGCCGTCTAACTCAAACAAGAGTCTGATCATCATTTGAGTTCAAAAACTTGAACCCTCCGTACAACGACGACAATGTTCCTCCAGATTAATATCGGAGATGTAATTTCAGCGGCTCTCTCATGAGAGTAAACCCTAAATGTGTACTCTGCCGGAGTCGAAACGGCCTGTAGTTTGGGGCTGCTTCGGGTATGCGAACTTTAAAAGTACAAGCTGCGGCTGGGAGGGAGTTGGGAGAGGGGATGTCTGTTCTTGTGTAGTGTCGGTAACGTCTTACGTGTTCAATCGTGCGTGGTAAGTGAAGTTTATCAGCTTACCGGCCTGGTTTATTGAATCGTGTAACTTCCGAGCGTTGCCGAGTTCGCCTGCTTCACCGCACTTTTTTCAAAATTTAGCAGCGAGTGGCCCGAGGGACAGATCCGTACTTTTTGCTAGGTAGTATAAAAAGGAAGGTACACTGAAAAAAAAATCTCGGTGTATTTACTAAGAAAAGGGTAAAATTACCAAGAATTCAGGGTTCTATTTGATTCCACTTTTTTCTTGCTAAAATTACCATTTATGGAATTGGTAATTTTACCGAGAAATCTCGGTAAAATTAATGACTTTCTCGGTAATTTTACTGGACCCCGGTAAAAACACTAATATTTTTTATCGACTGTGGTAGAATTACCGAGATAAAATGGCAAAGTTACCAGGCATTGATTACCAATAAAAGTGGTATTCTTACCTGAGAAAAACAGTAAAAATACCGGTTTTTAGGTAAGCTAACCAGTCTGTCTTGGTAAAATTACCAATAATTGGTAAAAAAAGTGAGATGGTAATGGTACCAACGGACCTTATAGTAAAAACGCCAAGAATGTTTTTTCAGTGTGTACGCAAATCTGCACTGAAATCAGCTTGTATGGCACTTAATAAAAAATTATTGCATTATTGAAAAGTACAGCGCACACTTAGTTTACTATAATTCCTGGAGTATTTTGTCCAATATTAACTAGCGAAGGGCGAGTCCATAGCTCTGTGTTAAGCGCTTAGCCGAAAGGGAGCGCTTTCTGATTTCAACTTGCCTCTAAAATTCTAGTCTTAGATTGATCTGTGTTATCTTTATTTAATGCCTCTGGTGTCAAAAAATGGAAGAAGATAATCGTTTTTCGACAATTTATTTTTAGCTGTAATATATTTTTCTTTTCTTTTCTTCTCAAAACTCATAGTTGAAATTTTGGTTAGAAGTTTCTCCATCTCAACGGCACTCATCTTTTTCGGGGAACTTAAAACCGCGCCTACATGGAAAGCAGCTGAACGCCTCAGTAATACGAACGAATTAGAGCTTTTCCACTCGTTTTCAGCTCCCATGTAAAAGCGCATCGCACAGAAAGCCAAGGTGGAGTCCGAATATAAACTAATCGATGCGTTAAGGTCTGAATGACGTGCTGACGACGCTGCCGCAAGGACTGCATTTTCCAATTTGGAACTATAAATTCTGGCCCCGTTTAAAAACAACGTATGCGTCATTAGTTTCCCTATGCACATAAGTGTTTTTTTCAGATGAGACAGAATTTATAGTTCCAAATTGCAAAATGCAGTCCAATTGATAGTCTCTGCAGCGCGTGTAAATAATCCGTAAACCATGGATCGCGGCAGCCATAATTAGGCGAATTTCATACTCAATAAGTAGTCTTTAATCAATCATTATTCCGTGATAAATAAAGTTGACCCTCGAACTCAACTTTTACGTTACCCCTATTACGTTGCATAGATTTTTAGTGCAAGGTCTCTCAAGCATATTGTCTCCGGTGTGGAGTCTGTCTTTGTAGGTTACTTTTAGTCGATAACAAGGATATTACATTCATTGTTTGCAAACTTAAAAGCCACGTCGAGAGCGAGGGAAACGGATAATACTCGGACTACATTTTGCAGTAAGGAATTACTATCTGGCTTATTTTAAGAATCACGTATGTGCCGCTATTCTCTCTGTACACTTGCGCGAGTTTATGAATGAGACGCAATAGTGGTTCCTTAATGTAAAATATCGCTCACTTGGCAGCGTGCTTTTGGCACCCGTCTCGCGAGCACCCGATGTGCGAATAAGTAGGAACCTTTTAGCACCGTTAGGGAGCTTCTGAGAAACAGCGACGAGTTGGAAGCATAAGCGCGTTTGTTTTATTTCCACTTGTTGAGTAGTTTGTGAGCATTAAAGATGTGAGAAGGAGTTCCCATTTGAATCGCTTTGTCGTTGGGAGGGCGCTCAATCGGTTTAATTTCTCCGGCTTCGGATGGAATTTTCCTCATTTTATCCGCGGATGTCCCGAAGATAACCGCAGCAACTACCGTGTCTTTGTAGGAAAACTTGCCTCCAATTTTTTTTTTTTTTTTTTTTTTTTTTTTTTTTTTTTTTGCGGTAGGAAAGGGTACACTATACACATATAGATGACCACTATTGCAGCCCTAAAGCATACCAAAAAATTAGGGGAACGAAAAGAAAATAACGCGGAGACGGGGCTAAAAACAGAAACTAAAGACAGATATGGGACTCTTCGCCCAGTTTTCTGGGGTTTCTCAACCGTACATTGAAAAAAAAACTCCGGCCGTGGGAGCCGCAATTACGGGCTATATAGACATACCGTCCGTTCCGGGCTCAAAGGCCGAAAATTCCGGCTGCTGGAGCCGTAGCTTCGGCCTCTGAACCCAGAGCTTCGAGTGCTCCGGGCTCCGTAAGTACGGCTTCCAGCGGGCTGATGGTTGAAATGGATAGACAAAGCTATAGACATAGGAGACAAAAAGGATATGAAGGGATCGTATTGGTGCGGGTGATTGCAATGGACGAAGGAGAAGAGGTAAGTAATAGACTGAATAACGGCAACCCACGAGAGACCCTTTAGTTAGTCCTTCATTTACCCCCTTAGTCTATAACAGCCACCCATTTCAACCAATATAGGCTCGCTACATACTCCTTATGTCTGCTTTGTCCATCGCTTTTGTCTATCAATTTCAAAAATCAACCTGCAGGGCCGGATTTTTTTTTCAGTGCACTTAAATCCATTGCAGCATTTTGACGCCAAAGCTAAGATGCACCAGCGTGTGACTTGAAGTCGCGAATTTCCCACCCGTTGAGCTCCTGCGGCCGATCTTGAGCAGCGCCGCCAATTAGAGCGCTCCTCATTTCACCTTTGCCCCACGCATTCCAGGGACCTCATTAGGTCAGCAAATGAACGTCATTACGCTGAAACTATTTGCTCGGCTAACGAGGCAGCCGTATTTGTTCAAGTCAAGATACGGCTCAATCATCGGCGTTTCGTTTGACTTGCCAATAAAAATAACCACAAACACAATTAATCATCCGCACTTCAATCTCTGCGGCTGCTCGCGAAGAAGAAGAACCCGCAGACAGCACACACCGGTGGATTCGACTCCGGTGGAAACAGAAACAGAGGCGGGTGGGAAAAATTAAAACGAAAAATCCGCGAGGGGGAAACCGAAAGTTTCGCGCCGGAGCGTAAAAACAAAAACAACCGCCGAGATAGGAAGCGTTGAGCATCGCGTTACCGTTCCGTTTCAACAATTCATCAGGCTTACCGCGGGGCGGGCGGGGCGGGCCAGGGAGGGGGCGAATTTCAAATATGAGTATGGAAATAAAACGAATTGAAAATGTAGTCTGCACAGACGAGTAAGTCGAAGATGCATGGCAACAGATTAAACTAATGGCACATGGAGTTTGCAGGTAATGAATGATTGATGGCGCGCCGTGCTGGATAGGCACCACCGCATAGCCGTGATGCCACTCACCGCGTCTAGCATGACTGCTGTGTTGACACGTTGTGCAGGATTAAAAGCTCGTGCGAAAATGCGTGTACTTTAAATTACTTTTTTTTTACTTTTTGGATTGTCCTTTATTATATTAAATTACAGAGGAGTTACAAGATTGGAAAACTTACAGTTTATAAATATTGAAGATGAGAAAAGTACAAGTGAATAATAAAAAGGAGGAGTTAGTTAATTGAAGATAATCAAATGATATTGAAAAAACTGAGAAAAGGGGGTAAGGAGCTGGAAGTGCTGTGAGCATACCATTAGCAGAAAAAACACGTTAAATTACGGTATAGTGACATGCAATTATCGCACGATTTTTTTTTAAATGTGAGGACGGCACTGAAATCGGTAATAATTGAGGTTTCTAGTAGCTTTGTCAAGAATAGTTTTTTCACATACTCTCAATTTATACGGATTACTTTCCACACATGCAACTTCCCTGCGTCATACACTCATATGACATTAAAAAGGATAATATCTCTCTCATTATTCTATGTCTTTTGATGATGGTGCAAATTCTGCGAAAGTATTCTCTGCACAGATAATGTGAGTCCTTTTACCAGAACTCAGATTTCGTCAACTTGAAATGACCTGGAAAAAATCACATTTTGCCGTCAAGAAATCATTTTATCCTGGACTAGGAAAAAAGTCTCTTGAATCAAGCAAGTTTTACCTGGTATAGATACAGCTTTTCTCTCGATATAAGCATGTTTCCCTCTTGATCGAAGAGACATTACTTATTTGCAGCTTTACGAAATAAATCTGCTTAAATTAAGATAATTTGTTTCCAGTGTGTAGCAATGTATCAGCGGTATGAAACATAAATATTCGTACCTTCTGTATGAAACCTCACGGAAACCCTCATCCCTATTACTTTAAGGTAATTAGCGCCAACTCTAGGTAGTAGGATTGAGCTATACAGCCTAGAGAGATGGACCTTAAATCTGTGAGTGGGGCTCAGGACTACTGTCTGTGTTAAAGTGGAACCCTAACACTAAAGTGTTAGGGCTCAGCACTAAGTTGATTTTTTCGTGCCGGCAACTATTTAGAAGATGCTCTATTTATCATTCCTGTCATATTTGACATTCAAATGAGACTCACCACTTGTCGACAAACTTTCTCGGATATTTGCGCCTTCATCTCTGCGTGATACTCTGTGCATTACCGCAAGGTAAGTTTACATGCTCGATAGAATGGAACCTGGCCAGTATTACCACTCTTAGGACTTTCATACAAAATACTTATACTTTCAGCTACAGAGGCATCAAAAAAATTGGCAGGTGGCCAGCGCACTGATTGTTGATATTGATAGACAAAGCTATAGACAAAAAAGACATAAGGAGTACCTATGTGGCGATCCTTTTGGTTGAAATGGGTGGTTCTTATTATAGACAAGAGGAGAAAATGGTGGACTTATTGGGGGTCCCTCGCGGGTTGCCGTTAGTTAGTCTATTACCTGTACATGCCTCTTTTGTTCATAACCACCCGCTTCCACCAATAGGATCCCTCCATATACTTTTCGTCTTCTTTGTCTATCGCTTTGTCTACCAATTTAAAAAATCAGCCCGCTGGTGGCCTGGAGGAAAGGCACCCCTCGATTTGACAACATTCGACCGGCGGACAAAATTCACGGCCGTTCGCTCTGTTAATGTTTCTGCGGGAAAACTGAGAGGGAAACTGAAAAAAAAACGGGAGATGGTCATTTGAGCGTCGCAGTAGTCGGCCGTCCAGTTCGCTAGGCCCGTCAATTTTGCGGCTCTTGTTTTTCTGTCACAATCTTGTTTCGACACCACTCCAAACACTGGATTTTATGCACTACATGGTCAATAATGAACACTGTCCCCCTTGTATGTGTAGAGACCATTTTTGCAGGAACGCGAGGATTTTGTGTCAAGCGGGAAAAGAGACCACGAAATTCGCTCGAGAAGGACTGATATCGTGCTGAAATAAAATTATTGCGCCGAATTTCACGTGTTTTCTAATCTGTTTATGAGATAAACTAACGATGGCAGTAATTAAGATGTGCTTAACTTCCACTCCTTGTCCCTCTCTGAAAAAAGGTTCGTGTGAATTTATCCGACATCATATAAAAAAACATGTTACGATTTAACATTATAATCGCATCTAAGGTGATGATGGATAAAATGAAGTACACATATGGTTGATTCCTCCATAATTTATTCACTCTGCCAGGTATCATCTTAAATGAACCAACCCTCTGACGTTGGATTCTTTTAATCCAATATGGCATTGCGTTGGATAGCAATTTTTTTCCAATAAACATCCCTGGCCGTGTATGCCGTCCTTAAAGATTTTATATCTAATAAACAAATTTCATGTCTATTTTTCTCCAAGAAACTAGTTTATATTGAACACAGATTTTGATTTATATGCCAAAATCTGATTTTATTTTACTTCAGATCAACAGCACATCGATTACAGGATCGTTCGATCCCTGTGTCCGAATAAGAGTTCTTTTCAAATTTTTTCATCGGTACTCAGCTTTTCTACTCGATTAACGGCCATTAAAAAAATACTGATTCTTCCCGCGTGCACGCGTAGCTCCGCTCATGAATTTCCTTTCCGTTCCGAGCACGAGAGAGCTCACAGGCTCTATGACTGAAAGTTTCGGAAACTCCAAGTTCTTGCCAAGTGTCGAGGGTTCGCGTGCTGAGTCTGGAGCGGCTTTTCAGGAAGCGAGTCTAGTAGCTTGTCGTGTTTTTCAATTTTTACACGAATTAATGCACCTCTCATCCGACAACTTCTCCCTCACGGGCGGACATGTCTGATTTTGCTGCAATATTAATTCGGCTTCGAGAACATGCGAGAAGTAAAAGTGAATTTTAGCCTGCAATAAATGCCATAATTGAATTTTCGTGAAAGGCCGGCCGGGAAAACTGAGCTTAAATTTTTCAGGATGGTAGTAACACGCCAAACGAAACATCATCAAATTAAATAATCCTCCGTAGGTTAGGAGTTTTGAAAGAAGATATATAAGCAAAAGTGTGCGCATCGTCATTCCTGCAACACAGTAGTGTAATCAATGGCGGTTCTGATGTTGGCAACACTGGTTGGATCAAATGTATCTAACTAAGACATCTAAAATTAAAAACTCATTTTGCGAATATATTTCTATTATTTGAAGGGAAGACTTAGAGTGAGTCTTATACCATAGCTATTATGGATTTTTCTATGAAGTAAATCAAATTACTTGATATTTTTTCGAAATTTGCATAATTCGATCATTGCAACCAAAAATCGAACTTCAAAACTTAACTTTAAGGGGGTCGCATTCTGTACCAGTCATGTTCTGAGAATCCCTGCATCTTGATCCCTGGCGTCCAGTTTAATCCAGAGCAAGAAAAACGCGAAACGATTACCTTTGCCCCGACAACGGAGGAAGAAAAAAGCAAGTCAAGACGGGGGCAATCAAAGGAGCGGTAGGGGGGGGGGTATCCTCGGGAGGGGGGGCGGACAACAGAATGCTGAACTAATTGGTGATGCAACATCGCTTTATCATGATCACATGAGGCGTAGGGCAAGAAAACGCCTTACCAGTGCTGCCATATGAAGATTTCTGATAATAAACCTCTGATAATTTATGGTGGAAGTTGAAAATCATCACAGGTAGTTGATAACTTGAGAGGGCGAAAACTCTTACTCTACAGAGAATTTTACACATCCTACGTTTTTTCCCCTCTTCTTCAAACTAAATAATTTTGATACTTAAAAATACTTCAAGAAGGCAAAAATTAAAATTTCATGCAGTATGAAGACATTGGTCAAAGCACTGATACTGAATTTTTTTAAGAATGGTCATCGATATCTGCTCACAGTCTCAAACACTGGGTAAAAAGTCTCTTGGCTCTGACGCCTAAGAAGTTTGACGAAAAAAAAAATACGAATGATTCAATCGAATTTTGCTCGAATCGAGAGTCAAGCCTCTTAATTTGAGCGGATTTCCTTTTGATTCAAGCAAAAATCTGATTGAATCAAGAGTGTTTTTTTCTTGTCAATGTTTGTAAAAATCTGGACTCTAGATCCAAGAGACTTTTTTCCAACGAAGGACTCCATAAAAATAAATGAGACACATTTTTTGTAATAGCTTCTTTTAAAGTTTTTTTAAGGTAAGCTAACGTGTCAAGAACAGGAAGTAGGCACTACACAACTTTTAACAACATTTAGCAAAAGTTTTGGAGGTTTCTAATGAAAGTCAATCAAATTTTTTACATCTTAAGAAAGAATAACTAAAATTTGCCCTACATCAAGGAGCAACAAGTCTAATGAGGATTTTTTTCTGGACACCTACTTCCGGGATTGCAATCAAAGTTGTTTTTGAAAAGCTAAACTTGGGTTAAAATGCAAGAGCGCGTTACCTTATATTATTATGTCGCGAAGTGACAAGATAATTATGCTTTGAGTATCTCTAAATCTCTAATAAAACTAACCTAACCTAACTCGAGGTTTAAGTGCTGTTTGTATTTTAGCCTTGTTTCCGCATTTTCCTGTGTTTTCGATTGTCGTTTCCGTTTCGGGTTGCTTTTACATTCTCTTTGTTTTCCAGGATCTAATAAAATTGCACGAGTATCATCCGGTCTGGCAACGGTGGGGCTAAACAACCCCGCGTCAGCTCAGGAACGACTTCGGAGGTATAATTTTAATTTTTCGATGTCGGAGTGTCCGGAAGCATCCGGAAACAAATGAAACACTTATAACGAGGGCTAAGGAGGTGCAGCAGTGGCGTCGTCCAATAAAAACGCGAGGATTTATTGGGTGTAAAATTGTTCGTCGTAAATCATCCCACGTTGAGCACCGAAACGGTGCACGTTGGTTGCTGGACGTTGGATGGTGGAAGATAGGTATTGCACTCCTGGTGCGTCGCGCCGTCGGGTCCTGCCGAGCTCCCGGTGCGTTGCGGGTTATCAGATCGCCCGAGAAATTCGCCATCTTCCGTATAGTGGATCATATCGATGGTCATAGTGCAAAACCACGTATATCCATTACGATTTTTCAGAATTTCCGCTCCTATTTCATTTTTCAAACACTGAAAAAAAAAAACACATTGGATCCAGAGTCCAGACTCTTGAAAACATTGACAAGAAAAAGGACTCTTGATTCAATCAGATTTAAGCTTAAATCATAAGGTAATCCGCTCAAATTAAGAGGCTTGGTTCTTGATTTAAGCTTAAATCTGATTGAATCAAGAGTATTTTTCTTGTCGATGTTTTTAAGAGTCTGGACTCTAGATCCAATGTGTTTTTTTTCCAGTGAAGAAAGACAAGCCAACTTAATAGCTTGAATTGTATTCAGAATGTTCTGCCAATAGAGAAGAAAAATCAAAGAATTTCTCAAGAAGTTACGTTGACTAGTTTTCCAAGTATAACAGGGAGTCTGCGTCGTCGCAAACGGAAGCACGCGGTTTCGCACTTTGGTCATCAATATGTAACACTAGCTAAAGAGCGAATAAAAGCATTCTACCAAATGATTTAGCAGAGATTTTTTTTTTATAAATAGCCAATAATTCTATCACATTGCAATACAGGGCCGGATCTACCTACTCTCCGCCCATGGGCCGCCTGTATTTTGCCGTCCCTTTCTCATTCGTTTTGAAACATCAAAAAAAAAAACCATCACGTGAACGTGCCGGAGGAGGAGGGGTGCATAAGACGCGTTCATTCGTGTTGAACACATTTTTAGCGAAAGCCCTGTCAATACTACTGGCAAAAGTTCACTGGACTTTGCGCAATCGTCAGAGCGTCAGACGCGCGTAAACCCATCTCTATGTGGACAAGGCCTTCCAATTGTAAGAAATGAACGAAAACATTATGTAAGAACAAACATAAATGTGATTTAATAAGTTTAACTTCCGCCACCGCGCCGCGCTGACCGCACCGTGTTTGGCGCAATGCGTGAAGTATTCATGCACTCTTGCAGGCGCTATGCGTTTCTTGCCGACCGCTGTTGACCGTACTGTGTTTGACGCAATGCGTGAAGTATTCATGCACTCCTGTAGGCGCTAATATGTGTTACCTGCCGACCGCCGCTCCGAGGGCTTCTCCTTTTCATTTCAAGTCCTCGTCATCATTGCTCTCTGCGCCGCGCCGCTCCAGACCAAATTGCGTGTTTGGTTTCTCTCTTAACGTGACTAATTAAAGGTGCGCAGTCTTTGGTCTCACCGAAAGACGACAAAATTAGAAATTAATATACTCCCAGAAAATGAGATACTTTGTCGCCTCTTCTCGTCTGTAATTTTTTTTCTGAATCCGATTTTTTCTATACCTACATTTAAAAAAACTGCAAAGTTTGCCGCTCCCTAAATTTGCCGCCATGGGCTGCGGCCCATGTGGCCACCCTCTGAATCCGGCCCTGTTGCAGTACTGAGATTTTCTCTCAGTTTTCAGCAGAAAATTATCTAAATATGTAGGTGACTGCCCTCTGTAAAGTGTTGTGTGTCCTTTCATACATTTTTATAAAATTATTTGCTCTAAATGAGAATTTATTTTGAAAGAACTTAATTTGCAGTTTCGCATCCCCAATAAACTCAATTTTAGGGTTAGTGATGTACATATAGTTTGGATGCCTCTTTTCACAATGAAAATAGTTTTCCTTGATTTTAAAATTTTGGCAGAAGAAAATGAGCGGCTATACTCACGATAAAACGATTCCCGACTCCTTACTCACCTAAAGGAAACTTGGTTCTTTTTGTGGTAACTCATTGTTAGATTTTATTGCTATTTGGCACAGTGAAGTCGATTGACCAATAAGCACGGGATCTAAAGTGTAAGATTATTATTATCGAGTCAGTCAGGTTTTGAGAAACCAGAAAATATTGGTTTCTGCGACATTTTAAGCCAACATTTCATTCCCACCTGGAGGAAGTATGAATTATTACTTGCATAAATACGACCATAAATTCGAATGAAAGGGTGAGCACCTTTTGAAGATGCCGAAAAGTTAGGATGCGAGTTACTAAAGATGATGAATGTTTTCATTTGATGATAATCACACGATGCTTATCAGGCGTCATAACGATCTCCAGAAAAAGTGGATGATTGATGGCTGACAGGTAGTGCCGCACGGGCCAATTTCCGCCCATGTTTTTCGGCTAAATTATGGCATTTTAAATCCAATTTCGTCTGATACCCTCCAATTAACTTTTCACCTCCGAAAAGGAGGAGTGCGATTTTCACACTAACTCCAGGGATACCTTCCCGAGAGAATCAGCTGTATTATTATTTGTGTATCGGCATCGCTAATTACTTCGCCGCATTGAAATTTACTTAGGTTTCCCGTATTTATTTATGATCCCCTTTTCATCGGTAACAGTTCGCGAAATTCTTCAAAATTCTTAAGATTACTGGGATTTGGTCCATGTTATGAAAGAGTTAAGCGAAGAATAAAGGGTCGTCCCAAGACTGATTTATAATGATGGTACAACGGTGCTTTGTAACAAGGTTTAGAGTGGCCTTAATTATTTGATAAATTGAAGGTTGAATTCGTGAATTATTGGGCTTTATGTTTTAGATCAAGGGTCCCTTTGTCCTTTTTAGCAAAATTTGAGAGCCTTCTTCAGCAATTTTTCAAAATTTTTATCGAGCTTATCAGAGTCTCTTTTGAGCTCTTTTATTCTCTTTTATCAAATATGATCCCACAGTTTTCTTTTTGACGAAGCCCCCCCCCCCCCTCCCCCCTCAAAACATTTAGAGCCGGTTGTCTCCGGACACCCCGTATAATGAAAGCACAACCCAGATACTCGATTACCAGTTATCTCACGAGTCCTGCTCGGACCCATTTACCAATTTAGCTTCCTACTTTTTCAGCAAATGCAGCAGCGGAAGAAGCCTTTGGCGATTTATCATCTGGAGACGCTCGCACCTTCAATTCATTGAGAACCTGTAAGTCCTCGAAAATTTAACTCAACACTGGAGAAAAAAACACATTGGATCTAGATTCCAGACTCTTGAAATAATTGACAAGAAAAAGGACTATTGATTCAATCAGATTTAAGCTTAAATCAAAAGGAAATCCGCTCAAATTAAGAGGCTGGGTTCTTGATTTAAGCTGAAATCTGATTGAAGCAAGAGCATTTTTTCTTTTCGATGTTTTTAAGAGTCTGGACTCTAGATCCAATGTGTTTTTTTTTTTTTCAGTGAAATTCTCTACAGAAACTTTCTCGGAAATTTTTCCGCGAAAATGAAGGCCCTTTCTGACGCATGTGAAGACCCCTTGATTCCCACGAACCCATCGCGTTACTCGCACGACAGCAATCAGTTTCAAAATTCGAGCTTGGAATGTGTGTCAAGAAACTGTCTGATTCCGCCCCCCCCCCACCGGTCCTCCCCTCCCCCTCGAGGTCGGGGCTTTTGTGTGCTCGGCAGGTCGAAATCAGGTAATGCCGGGTCGATCGCGGGGCTAATTATCCTGGACGTTACGTGGATCGTGATCAAAATCAGGGCCTTTATTGAAACATAGAGGTGAATTAATTTCTAGTTAGTCATTGGCTTGGAGGACGCGGCGCGGGCGCGGGCGGCAGGATCGTGGAATCAGGCGAGGAAATTGGCCGCCATTAAAAATGGCTAATTTGGCGGGGGAGGTGTTTTGTCTTGCGCCATGGAAATTAACCCTGTTGCCGGCTTCAGAAGATTACAGTATGTTGGAATTTTTTAGCCAACGTGCGTTACAAATTAGCATTAAACTGAAGATATCAATACAGAAGCACTGGAAAAAAAACACATTGGATCTAGAGTACAGACTCTTGAAATCATTGACAAGAAAAAATACTCTTGATTCAATCAGAATTTTGGTTAAATCAAAAGGAAATCCGCTCAAATTAAGAGGCTTGGTTCTTGATTTAAGCAAAAATTCGATTGAATCAAGAGTATTTTTTCTTGTCCATGTTTTTAAGAGTCTGGGCTCTAGATCCGATGTGTTTTTTTTTTCCAGTGAGGCAAATTGTGCTCATATGAGTATTTTCCCTCTGTATTGAGATTTCCAGCTTTCTGCTGATTTTTAAGGCACGTTGGCTAAAAAATTCTAACATACTGTCTCACGACCCATGTGTCTAACGCAATCAGTTTGTTCATGAGATTAGGTTAAGTATAAAATTGAGTTGAACGGTATTGCGGAGGTGTGGCAATACCTATCTGTGGTTGTATGCTGTAAATCTACATCATTCCTCATAGAACGATTCATCAATCCCTAATTTATGAATGTGAGACATTTCTCTAAAAATCTTTTTTTCCTCATCTTATTTCTCCATCTTAGACTTGGGTTCATGCCTTGTTTGTCCAGCCGTTACCATATTAAACATATCGACGGTGAAAGTCGGCAATCACATAACTCGGTTTGCGACGTCGCAGACTTCCTGTCATACTTTATTTGTTAAACGGAAAACTACTCAACGGTAATTCTTTAAAACTGCCGTGATTTTTCTTCTTTGTGCGAGGAAAATTCTGCAAAAACTTCAAGGAATCACGTCCATTTGTTCTCCTTTAAAAAAATAACATAGTTGCGGAGATTTTCAGACACCGCAAACGAGTTATGTGATTGCCGACTTGCACCGTCGATATATAAAAGTGATTCAATTCCTGGCAAAAATGGATTTTTATCTTACTATCACTGGCAGTCTACTGGTAGCACTGTTTAAACGAGACCAAATATTCAGATACCATTCAAACTTTTGAGAGCGCATATTGCCTACCTCCTCAAATGTTGGAAGATTGAATGCAAGAATTCGCGCCACAAACACAATTTCCCAGGGCTAAACTCACGGCATCTCGTTCTCCGTGAATTAAAACTGTCGAGAATTTGAATCACACCATTAGCTCTTGATGTTAATCCAAATACGTTTTTTTTTCCACCTCTGTAGCTAAAACTCTCTTCCTTCATATAATGCTTTATACGGCAAGTTTAAAATACCTACGGTATAGAATCTGCATCCGTAGATTCGTAGATTTCATTTAATTCCACATTCGAATTGCGAGTTTGCATTTGCTCTATGTCACGTGAGCTCCTATCAGTTTGCGGTTCTGACGAATGGATTCCGAACTTTCGTAATCAGCATGTCGATCAAAGAGCCTCCATAACAAAACACTCTCTCAACACGGAACAACGCGAAGAACAATGAAAGAACATATGAAGTTGGGTTCGACCCTAACATGCAACTATTTTAACTCCGCGGTGGGCCGGGTTGCATATGCTAGATTTTGCGGGCGAAATCTAAGATCTGGCCTGAGCCCAAGCGCGCTCGCGATTCACTCCTTTCGCGATTTGGGACAAGTGCGATCAGTGCTTTCCTCGAGTTTATTATTATTCTAGACTGATTTAGTGGCTACGTCATTCGATATAATATCGGACCCTTGATATATATATATATATATATAAAGTCGCTTTATAACGCACTCTGGCGTTCTACGACACCCAAGCGCCACATATGCCTGTCTTCCCAGAGGTTATCGGGCAACTGACACCGCAACATCTCTTTGTCAACGCCCTGCCGCCAACCCTTTACGGGACGTCCCCGTCGCCTCTTCCCAGGTGGTACCCAATCCAAAACTTGTTTGGGCAACCTCTCCTCCGACATTCTTTGCACATGTCCATACCAGCATAACTGCCTGGACATGACGTCGTGCACGATATCTTTCTCAACCTTCATCACCTGGCGAATTCTCTCATTACGGACACGGTCCCGTCTCGAAATGCCGGCAGATCGCCGCCAAAAATCCATTTCAGTTGCCCTCAACATTTCTTGCGTTCTTTTCGTCAAAGGCCACACTTCACTACCATAGAGCACGATACTTTTAACGATGGCGTCATATATCCGGTGCTTGTTTGCCTTTGAGATGCTCTGATCCCAGAGCACCCCGTTCAGCATCGCGATGGCTCTCCTGCCCTGGATGATCCTGTCCTTAATTGCTCTATCCATCCTTCCATCCTGATCGAGCCAAACACCGAGATACTTATACTCGTCACACTCTTCGATGCGCCGATGGACCCTTGATTCAAATGTAAACAAACTCAGAACCTTGTTTCTGATTCGCGCCCTTTGCGCCATGGTGGTAAAATGCGTCCAAGAGTTTCCTACAATCGAAACTCGTCTTTAATTGATTTATGACCGCACTGGAAAAAAAACAACAACATTGGATCTAGAGTCCAGACTCTTGAAAACATTGACAAGAAAAAATACTCTTGATTCAATCGGATTTATGTGTTTTTTTTCCAGTGCGGTCAATGACTAAATTCTAATAAAATGACACAATTAATTCATGAAAAATGCGTACATGAGGTTATGTTATATTTTTTTATTTTTTAAGGGGGGGGGGGGAGAAAGGGTGAAAGAGGAAGGTGCCTAAGCTATAAACAAACACCTACTTCAGTTAGTTTGCTTTGGTTAAACCAAGAGTTCGCTATTATCCCGAATGACGTAGCACTTATCAGTTTATTAGCAGGGTATAGGGAACCACCCTCAGTAGAGAACAAACAAAGAGGAGCATTCTTTGAAAGGAGAAGGGACTCCCTGCAAAATGATCGAGCTGGGCCGGCTGTGCGACCGCGCTGCAAGTATTGAGGCGACCGCGCTGCAAGTATTGAGGCGACCGCTTTCTCGCCCTTGCTCGCCTAATACTTACACACAGAAGAGTGAGTATTCTGCTATACTCGTGGGGACATCTGTGGATTCAGGAGAGAGTGTCCAAGACAGCGCGATCGGCCACCGATGTTCTGTGCCGAGGCGACTGCTTTATTGCTCCTGCTGCCCTAATACTTGGTTATACTTGTGGGGACTTCTAAGGGAGAGAGAGTCTTCTCGTGTTAGTCCCGAAAGAGTCCCAAGCCACAACGTCACGATTTCCGTACGCATGCTCCTGGAGAGTCAGCATATTATGGATGATGATACTTTTAAATGGACGCATTTCTGCCAAACGGAACTATGTGCATTATGACGTGAGCCCTGTTATGCATACATTCTTATGGGTCTCAGGGCTTATGTCTTAATGCACTTAGTTCCGTTTGGCGGAAACACCTTCAATTGGTGTTAGCTTAGTAACTTTTCTCAATTCTTCCTGGATTCGTGCGAATAAATAATCAATAAAATAATAATAAATATAACACAAAATATAAAAAAATTCAAAAATATTTGGCAGTCTTTTTTTATTTATTTATTTTCAGGCAGTCTTCTTTTTTTTTTTTTTATTCTTTGAGTCCGCATGCAACCCGGCCTACCGCGGTGTTAATAGCTGCATGTTTTGTCCGAACCCAATTACATATATCCTTCCATTGTTTCGCGCTTATTGCATTATGTCGCTGAATGTCTCAAAATTATAACAAGCAGGAAGCTCCAACGCATTGGCGTCGGAGAGCGGCTCTGGGGGCAGTAGTTGTAGTCAAGAATGAGGGCCTAGACACATTTTGTCATTGATGTACAATCCGACAACTGTCGATTCATGTTTTGTAACTTAGCAGATTTACGTAGCCGGTGTATAAATGTGTATTGGGCTTTGATATGGCGAATACATGGCATTATCACTTGTTGTATACTTTTAATTTTGAAAGCTCTTTGGAGGTCCGCTTCCTAAAAAATCTCTGGTTGATAAGTCGTTTAGCGAGGCTGCAAAAAATTTGCATTTTTATATCTGAAAGTGTAGGTATTGGTTTTTTGTATAATTGTTTTTTTGGATTGCTGGAAAAGTAACGCATACTTCTATAATTTAGGACTGAGTCAGGGAAATATAAGGTTCGTTAAATAGTAAATATTCCTAGTACCGTGTGACACTATTGTTAACGAAAAGTTTTTGCAACTTGTCAAAGAGGTTGTTGAATGATCTTCGAATAACTTTTGATGAGCTAGAGGTAATGGTTCTATCTGCAGCTCGTGAACTTCTGTACGATATTGTCCAGAATCATCTAAATTTTCAAAAAGTGTCCGCTTGTTCGATACCCAATTTGCTCATTCATGCATACAAGGAGAAGCGCATGAAAGCTTTAGCAGACATTTTGGAGATGAATCAAGAATTAGATGAAGAATTTATGACTTAAATCACGGCACCTTAATCACGGGATGACCTTAATTACGGCAACTATTTATTGTCCATGAGATGCAGATGGTTCCATTTCCCTAGCTCATCAAAAGGTATTCGAAGATCAATTTCATCAGCCACCCGTACGAACCACGTTTCTAGTGACCCGTACTTGCTTCGCACGTATGAAACATACAATCAGAGAAAATAGAATTCATCTTACAATAATCAATAATCAGTAGGACATGAATCGTTGCGATGTATAATACGACATTATAATGCGGCATTACTATTGTAATTCATTTTAATGGATTAGGGGCATTATAAATCATTATTGCCACGTCGGAATGAAATGTTGTAGACTGAATTGAAAAGCATGTTGGCAAAATTTATTATAAAAATAGTATAACATGTAGGTACATAACATAAAGGTAATACAAATTAAATGATTAGAGCGTGTATATTTCATTACATTATAGGTATATTACAATCATTTTTGTCATTGTTGGAAATTTTGATAGTTTGAAATTTGATAGTTGATAGTTGATAGTTTGAGAGTTGAAAATTTGGTTATTTTATTTAGTTAAGGTGATTAAATCAGTACAAAGCTACCTCATCTACCGGAAGTACATTTCCGAAACATTGAACTTTGTGAAGAAAATGATCGTGCAAAGCGCCTGCAAAACTGTAGACATACTCCAAGCATAGCGCCGTCTCCCCTATTTTTAGTCTCGCGTTCGGTTTTTGACCTGCGAATCTCGCTAAGCTCCGAAATGCGTATGCCTAATTGCTGCGTAATGCCACAGACTAATTGCTCCGGAGAGGAAAGTTTCCTTTCCATGGCAATTAGTTAGTGCCAAAGAGAAAAATATTTTCTCTCCACTGCTAAGACTATAATTGCTCCGAAAAGAAAAAATTTCTCTCCGGAGCAATGAGTCGTAGCAGCGAAGAGAAAATAGTTTTCTCCGTAGCACTAACTAATTCAGTTCGCAAATGCTGAAAACGGATCAACTCTTTTCAAAAACCGGTAGAAATAATTCCTCGACATGGCACAATTTAATGTAGGTGTGTACCTGTCTCAAAGGTTACAGCATTCCGAATGTATTTTCTGTTCTTTTATGTATTTTTTATCAGCTTATCGTTTTCCTCCTATTCAGATACACCCGAAACCGAGTTCCAACGAATCCATCGGCAAAAAGTCAAGGTTGCCCATTGTTGAAATAAAAAAAAAGAGAAAAAAAATTGTATATTCTTGAAACTATCACATTTCCTGGCAGGGAAAAATTGCATACTTATTCCAAGCTTTACAGTTAATTTAAAATTATTCCTATTTTTATAAAAAACAAAGTTGCAGGTTTGTACTTACGATAAGTCACGTGACTTTGATTTTATCTTCTTTTTAGGCTTTGAGTTCGACTGATGTGTTTCAAGATTTTCGATGAATGAATTTTCTGCTTCATTTACTGGATGCGTAATATCAGAATCATTGTTCGATATATCATTTGCAACGTTCACCCTGTGTAGAGGAAAATATAAGATCGGTTGTTTTAAAAATAAATTGGAATTCTACTACATGTATGCCACTTGGGTTGAACAAAATTCTAAAAAGTTTTTTTTTAACTATGAGCGCAAAGTTTGACATCGACGAAAATTGGCCAAAGTGACACTCTTACATCCCTAATGAACATACTTGAAGGAATTTTTTGTCCTCCGAAAGGATCGGTTACAATAGCGCGTTGAATGCTGAAAAACCCGCATTTTTCGCCAAAATTGGCCTTCAGACCCATGTTTAGGCCAGTGGTAGACCCCAAAATAGATCGGAAATGACCAAACCATTATGCATTCCGTAAAATATAGACCTTCAATGACCAAAAAAACGCAGAGTTGAGGAATTTCAGGGTAGGCCCAAAAAAGGCCCTTAACGATACCCCTCCTTTGTCAATTTGCAGTATTAACAGTTGGAAAGCAGCCAATAGATAATTAAGATGCTTAAACCACAATTTAAGGGGCACCTACAGCCGCATAGTAAACATAATAGTAAACTTAATAATACTCACGTCTGTAAAAAAACAAATATGCATAATGAGATTTTGGAAAGTGTAATTTTGTTTCACAAGACTAATGCTCAAACTACAACATTTTAAGTGGTGAAATTTTGTTAATTTGCAGTATTGCCAGTTGGAAAGCCGCCAATGGGCAATTAAGATGATCAAACCACCTTCTGAGGAACATCTAAAGTCACACAATAAACTTGATAACAACGCAAGGTTGCAACTAGAATAGAATTAACTGAAATTTTTACTTACAGTGCATAGGTTTCACTCGATTCTATTTTCTTTTCCTTCTTTGGCTCGGCGTCATACGATTGTGCAGATGTTTCAATGCATATAGTATTGTTTTGGATCGGGGTGGATTCATCAAAACCAGGAATGTTTCTGCATTTGGTTATAGCTGTATCTCTGAAACAAGCAAAAAATGGAGAGTTTCTTAGGTAGATTAATAAAGCTTCTGCTAAAATTTTTTTATTGGTTGCCATATTATGACAAGAAAATTAAACAATTGGTTATAAGGTGAAACAACAATAGCCATGAACTGAAATAATAAATGCAAAGCATTGCAAACTTGTTACTTATTATCATCGCATTAAGAGTTGGCAAACAAATTTTCTGATAGTAAAATGATACATTATCATCCAGTTACTTCCCAGGACATTGAAAAACAAATTACAGTTCAAGAAGACCACACAACTTCTGGTTACTAACAAATTAAGCCACCACTAAATATTAGGTATTCAAAGTATTAACTCCTAAAATGGTCTTATCAAACGTATAGATGTCCAAAACATTCCTCAATTTTGCATATCAACTAACACTTACATATTGAGTAAAAGCAGATTTCTTACCTCTGAATTATTCTTTGACTGCGTCGACTCATTACCTGAAATGAAAATTAAAACAGCATTATATTTTCTACATTTTTTAAGTCAACTCAAAAACTAAATTTTTGAAATTCTATAAATACATTGAGGCTTTAAAAATAAAAAAGAAGAGCAAGACACTAGTGAGGAACTCTTGAACTATAGGTTAATGAGCTATAGATTGTGCATAGAAATTGCCAGTCTAAAGTTTCAAGAATGAGAAAATAATCAGCCCATGAGTGGGTCCAGAATGAGGGAGAAGGAAAAGTTGAAATAATTTTACTGGAAGGAGGGATAAATGAGGTACTCACCGAATTTATTCGTACAGAACATTCAAAAATCCCGTGAAAAAACAGCTCACAAATAAAAGCAAATTGCCATAGAAACTTCTTCACGAAATCACACACACAACGAAGAACGAGGCGCTACAGACGAGTCCGTCCAGGACAAGTTAAAAAATTCCCATGAGCCGAGTGCCGTAGGTTAAGGGCCCGTTCGCCAAAACTAATCGGAACTGTATGAATGAATTGCTCCTTTTAAAAATCAAAACAATATCGAATTGCGATATATTACACAGTTAAGATAGGGCTATGTCCTGTCGTAAGCGGCGACATACAGTCGATATCATTTCAATAATCGCCCCAATGGCCACGATAGTTGTTAGACGTTTACGGTTTCCCTGGTAACCTTTGTTTGCTATCAGCTGATATCAAGTAATATGACTAGGAAGCTCCAACCCAGTGGTTAAAGCTTCCTTAACCGCGAAAACTTTAAAATTCAAATTTTCAAATTTTGAACGTAAAGTACATTTTTTCCATCACGAGATAAAAGCACAAACAAGTTTTGAATTGTTGACTGTATCACCATGATTCCAAAAATACAATACACAACATAGCATTGACTAACAATAAAACAGTATGCAATAAAATAAAGTCATGACAAGGAACATAGCCGAAAATGGCGCCGATTCCCATCAACCAACGCGCGGTCTCTACAATGTAACATGCTGCATTGATACTCCCCAGCTGGGACCGTCCGGAATAGCAGCTCTAGTGCAAGCACCAGAGCCGCTAATACATACATATAAGTCGCTTTACAGCACTCCCTCGCGCTCTACGACTCCTAACCTCCACTGCTCTCTTTCAAACCACAAATCTTGGGGGATTGAGCACCTTAACATTAAAAAAAAACTAGGGGAGCGAGAAAGTAAAAATAAATAATCAAGATTATAAATTATAAGAACTAACTAACTATTCAAATGCTGAGTTCGTTTTTGGGTACCATCTCAGTTTGATAGAATCGCGATACAAATCTGGGCAACAGGAGTGTGCAAATACTTGACCGAAATCGAATTCACGCTCGAAGAAAACACTAATTGCACCCGCACCCTACCGTATGACGACGCGCCGCTCCGCGGACAGATCTCAGATTTCGCCTGCAAAATAGAGCTTATGTAACCCGGCCCACCCCGGAGTTAAAATAGTTGCATGTTGGCTCCAAACCCAACTTTTAATATCATTCTATTGTTTTCCGTTCCGTGCGCTATTTTAATGCAGAGTTTATCTTTCGGTTAGGCATCTCAGTTGGTTTTTATTGCGTTAATTTGTTTGTAATGTTTTTTATTTTTTTATTTATTTTTTTTTAATCGTTAATCAAGGAGCTCAGAGGAAGTTCCTAACAAAAAAAAAGTTTTTACTTTTTATAGGAAATACTTCATTTCCCTCCTGAATATCGTCGCATCTTTGATGTATGGGCAGGCATATCTCCTTTCGCACGTGATCTCTGCGGGCCATGTAACTCCATGCTTTCCAGGTTTACGTGGAAATTGAGATATGCTCTAACATCAGAACAGCGACGAAACGAAGTACCTGCGGAAAAAAATTATCAACGGAAAGAGTAAAAATAAGGTGGTACAGGGGTGGCTGCTGTACAAGGTGAAGTAGCACTTACTGTCACACTGACATACATATTCACGAAAGCACCGTAAGTTGTCTTAGTTTTGAAATCCTTAAATAGGTCTTTCCAATCAACAACATCTTTGAAAATGTTACGATCCAAAAGGATCCCCTCCTTTTGAAACGATAAAATAAAGAAGCAACCGTTTCGTTCTCACACTGACAAATGAAAAACTAATATAAAGAATATAAATTGAATAATTTCAGTGGGGTATTTCACTTCTTTATTGGTCGTTGAATTAACTGCACAATCAAAACAATGTTCCGATACATATACATCCTGCATGAGATGAAACCAAGATGAACCGAGCGTATGTACTTCGATGTTGCCACTGCCTAAATTTTATAGATATTTTCCAAATATTCGGGGCCTTTTAAGTATGTATGAACCAAAGGGAACATTCCGAGGAGTCATGAGGTCATGTTACGTCGCAGTTTTTCAGTTAGCAGTGAGCATCTTCCCAACAATTTTTGTATTTTGCATCAAAAACTTTCAAACATCTAACAATTCTGAGAGGTTACATAGCCCCACCCACGTAACGCCAACAACGCCCTCCCACACTATTCCTCGATCCATTGTTACGGAGCCTCAAAGCCCCTCCATCCTTCGGAGTACGTTACGTACATATAGTAATTAAAGGGTCCTTATCAAGAGGCAAAATTAAACCATAAAGAAAAGAGAAGAGATGAAGAACAAAAATTCAAAATCTGGTAAGCGCTATTAGGCGTTGCTGAGATTGTGCAGTCGTTCCTTTTAATTGAAAAATTTTTGGTGGCGTAAGGTGAACAGTTCTTGTCGCATAACGTAGTTTAACTTTATGAGAAAATGTCTCAATAAAAAGCCACGCTGAATAGGCATATTGTTATTCTATGAGGAGGATCATTACGCGTAAACTCAGCGACGCTTGATAGCGCTTAGCGATTTTGAATTCCGACGCCTCAGATTATGATGAACTCGAATGACATAATTTGATGGAGAAAAATCGTAATTTGTGCTTAAAGGCAGAAAAAAGGGAGGCTAATTTGAATACTTTGGATACATTTTATTTTTATGTAATGCAGAAATTTGACAACGCAGGACGTAAGCACGCCGAGATCGTGCAAATCTTTGCATGCGGAATGGGTTGCTGTCCGAACAACAGGTGAGAGACGGATTTAAAAAACTCAAATAAAAAAGGGGGAACAAAAAAAGGGAGTAGAGTAAGAAGAAGAAGAAGGGGTCTGCGGTGATGCGGACCGGTGGTCGAGATGTTACTGGGAGTCGGGACAACCTTGGGCGGCGGCGGTGTTGAGACAGGCTAAGGCAAAGCAAAGGCACAGGCACAGGTACTCAGGCACTCACGGTGTGCGCCGTCCTCATGTTGCCAAACTTGGCACAAAAATATATTTTTAACAAGCACTGTCGTTATTACAGAAGTAAAAGATAGTATTGTAGCCTTGATACCTTAATATGTGTTTATTTTAACACATGTTGCCCAAAGTACTTTTTCTTTAAAATAAACACGTAATAAGGTATCAAACTAACTATTTTTTACTTCTATAAATGAATCAGTGAGAACGAAAACACACCAACTCGAAAAAATTAAAATAATCAAAACACACGCAAAACTGCCCAGTAGTTGAAGAATTTAGCACAAGAAAAATAGTTCTGGTGCCGAAAGATGAGTACCTCAGGACACTTTAAAGGTCCAAGTTGGAACAGATGCGTTAACTTCAATGACCTTTATGAAAACTGACTTTCTTTAATGAAAATTGAGCATTTGTGAGTTACCGAGTTGGTGTATTTTCGTTCTCACTGTTCAAATTAGATACCTATACGTACAACAATTTAAAAAACAAAATGTAGTTTTAAAAAATGTTCATCTTCCTGGACTAAATAAAATTTTGTCAGACCCATAAATAATTTTCTGATGTTGTCACACGATTGATGTGAATTAGAATTCGGTTTTTCGGTCGTTATAGCCTATAGTTGTTATAATAGATAGTTAGCTTTTTACGCACTCACCTCTATTTGAATAGCAAAGAGTAAAGCTGTGCTGCGCCGACTGCACTGTGTTCGGCGCAATGCATGAGGTATTCACACGGTCTTGTAGGCGCTGACATGCATTCTACGCCGACCGAGCCGACCGTACTGAGTTTGGCGCAATGCGTGCAGTCAGTGGCGAGGCGTGAATGATCTATTATCGACATTTTCCCATTTGAAGCTCTGGTAAGGAATCTACTATTAAGGTGTTCGTTGCGAACACCCTGTTTATCGATCCTTTTCAATAGGTTTAATGGCAGATCAATCGATACATCGCAACGCACGCCACGCCACTGATAAATAGAGAAAACAGCATAATGATGGAATACACATCACTGGATCTCCAGGCTGTACGATACCACGATATTTATAGAGGAGTAAATTTTGGTGATATGTCATTTATATTCTCCGTCCACATAATGCATGGACAAAAGTATTCTGAGCTAATCCTCTCTGGAGACGATAAAAGCATTTTTCCTCCATTCTACAGCTGCAACTTTCCACCATCTTAAAGTTCTTATGGCGTGGTGAGTTAGGTGCGAATAAAGACAAAAAGCGCCGCCTATATCAGCCGAGCGCTTTAAAATACTGATTTATTAAACATGGTAAATAGAAGTGGCGTGGCATATTTTGCGATATATCGATTGTTCTGCCATTTTAACCCATGGTAAATAATCGATTATTGGGGTGTTTGCTGCGAACATCCTGTTTATCGATCCTTTTCCATAGGTTTCAATGGCATAACAATCGATACATCGCAAAACACGCCACGCCACTGGTAAATAGGACAGGACTGTCCACGGGCATTCTCACACAATGAAGAGTATGGTAACTTAACAAATGTCTTACTAAATAAACTAATTATTGCAGCTTCGTTAAAATCAGGTTCATATTTTTGAAAGTTTGGCAGCAGAGCAACGTAGTTGGATGCTGGAGTGAGGAATCTCTCATTCATCTCGATTTCAGTGCACCTGCCGTCTGGCTCTGGCGCTCTCATCAAGGTATCGCAACAATCTCGGCAACCAGTTACCACCTTGATCCCCGATTCAACTACCTGCGTTGCCGAACAGGGGATGAGCCAATTGGATTGCATTTTGCAATAAGGAACCCCTATTTTTGGCCCGTTTCAGAAACAACAAACATGCCATTGATTTCCCAAGATATGTGCTTTTATGGGAGAGCCATGCAGAGATAGTGGTTCCTTATTGCAAAATGAAATCCAATTGAAGTAACAGTAAATTTGGCGCTCAACCCTTAAAACATCGAACTAGAAGTAACTGCAGAGAGCCAGAGATAGCGGTTCCTTATTGCAAAATGAAATCCAATTGAAGTAACAGTAAATTTGGCGCTCAACCCTTAAAACAACGAACTAGAAGTAACTGCAGAGAGCCAGAGATAGTGGTTCCTTACTGCAAAATGAAATCCAATTGAAGTAACAGTAAATTTGGCGCTCAACCCTTAAAACAACGAACTAGAAGTAACTGCAGAGAGCCAGAGATAGCGGTTCCTTATTGCAAAATGAAATCCAATTGAAGTATGGCGCTCAACCCTCGAAACAACGAACTAGAAGTAACTGGACTGGAGAGAGAAGCGATCACTAAGTGAAAGAAATTTTTTCGTTGCGATCGATGAGCGATGAAATCCAAAACGAGAAACTCCGTTATTGAATGAATTACGTTGTAATTTAATCATTTTAAAGTTTAAATCAAAAACCCATTTTGCTATACTAAATAATTTTTTCGCGTTTCTTTAAAATGAAGGCAGGTATAGCTATTGAGCCTTCACTTATCTTTATTAGGGTGCGTCGTTAATGGGCTGTATCTTTAATGAAGTGATGTGTGTGTAACAAAATACTGCCCAAAGGCGCAACGCAACGTTGATGGTAAAAACACCTGGATGCAACTATTCGTGTTCGACGACTGTCCATGTTGCATTACAGCAAAAATGAAGGCGTTTTTGTTTCTCACAAGAGACAAACGCTAAATAAACTGGAATTTGACCAAGTGACTGCACCTAATAGGTTTCATTCTTAATACTTCACACTTGAAACGTTGCGTATATTCAAAATGACAAAATTCAGAGAATTGGTAAAGGGCCAACAGCTCGAAGTTGTAATAATCAAATGTGATATTCATCGAAAAGACAACTCTTACTGCATTAAGGCAAATTTTTGTCAGTGGGCCAATTAAAACTCGAACCAACACTTTACTTAAAAGTAATTATTATTTAAATATTGTTGACAATGCACTTAATATTTTAAATGCACAGACGCCTGGATAAGTGAATGTATTATTTCAATTTTGACGCATTTGAATAAAATATTAATCGAAAATGAAAGAAATAATTTAAAAAAATCGATATACTTAAAACTAGCTGAGACTGCGCAATTTGCAAAAGTGACCTCCCAATTGGCAACGTCTACCCCACCCCACCATCGCTGTTCAACTGATTTCTTACTTATTCGTTGAATTATGCTCCAAGTCCATCTATGGCTCGAGGAAAACATATATTTATATTAAAATCAAAAAGAAAAAATCAAAGACAAAGGGAAAGAGAATGCCACAACTGGTTGAAGCGTTACTTGCCTGCACGTTCGCGCACGCGGGATCAATTCTCTTGAGACAGCTCCGATATTCTTGTTTGTTCTCCGTTCTCTGCGCCTCATATTTTGATGCGATACATCGGTGGGATACCCTCCTCGCACACCCAACGCGCTGATTTTGTCAGCCTTCAGTGTTTATCGTTTGAGGGTGCTCTTAAATCGTATCGTTTATGAACTCACTCGCAGTTTTCAAAGGATAAGGTATCAAGTGATGATTCTCTGGACTGAAATCAGCGGATGGATACTTTGTTGTAGATCAAAGTTTTGAGTATCGCTTTCCAGGTGTATCGCGTTTCAGCACGTCAATAAATTATACGAAGTGGCATAAATTGTATTATTATCAGTTATAAACGCTTCTTTGCAAAAACAATCGCAAACATTAGGAAATATATTTTAGTTCTGCACGGTCCATATCATATTCACTTTGGATCTTCATTGTCTGTTCTGTGCGATGGCGGCAATGTCGTTCATTTTTGTTCTCTTGAAATTTATTGCGAGATAAATACAGAATTGCTCATATCTTTCAATTTTTTGGTAGTAACCAGGCATTTGAGGCGCCTCATGAGGTTATGCTGTACAGCATCAACTCGTAGCTTCAGCATCAATGCCGTATGCCCAGGTAGCGGCCGTTCGGGCATACGGCTCCGAGCCTGATGCGCTCAACCTGCCGGCCGCCGGCTTCGGGCATTGAAGCCCGATGCTGGAGAGCCGACCGAGCCAGCCTCAAGCGCTGATGCTGAGGTTTGATGCTGGCTCATGGGCCTCATAGCCTCTGAGGCCGGACCGTCGGCTTGCGGCCCGATACGGCCTTAATTTTCGGACCCGCCACCCAGCTTAATTACCGACGGGGCTGTCCCAGAAGACCGCGACCCTCGGACTCGGCGATGAATTCGCGGAACACCCCTTTGTTTACGTTTCCCATTGGCGCGGTGGCCCACGCCGGGGCGCTGGCGTCCGACGCGTCTGCTAATTTTGAGGCCGCTAATTTTGATGCTGGACTCAGCATCAAAACTGATGCAGCATCAGAAAAGGAGCCGGGAGTCGGCTTCACCAGGTGAAGCCGCCTCCCTCAACGGCATATGCGCTCCCCCAGCGCACTGATCGAAGCGGCATGAAAGTCCGCGCCGGGCCTCCGCCTCGCGCGCCGATGCGGCTCCGTTTATGATGCTCCCTCAAACCTCAGCTCTAAATCCCTGGTAGTAACGCAGATTTTAGATTGTACATCTGCTTAAAAACTTTACCTACTAACAGGAGTGGACTGGTTATGGAGGCCAGGAGGTGATCGCCTCTCAAGAATCTGCTGCAGGGGCCGCGGGCCCGAAGGATTCTCCACGGTGATTTTTATCCAGATTATAGCATACTTCTCTGTTATTTTATTAGTTTTGAGTCTTCGTTAGTCCCTTTCAAGCCTCAATGTTCTTAAAATGTGAATTTTAAGAATCTAAAAGGGCCTCTAACGTCTCAAATTTTGAATACGCAAGAATACCCAGGAGGGTTCTGGGACTTCAGAGGTGATAAAGGGGTCACCCAAAACTATAAAATGAAATTTGCGGAGTTGTTTTTTGGGCCCTAAAAGCTCCATGATCTAACCTCAAAATCACCGACATGTTCGTACTCTCCCCATATAGATACTCTTCTCAGGGCCGGATTTACCTACTTGCCGCCCATGGGCCGCCTGTTTTTTGCCGCCCCTTCTCATTCATTTTGAAGCATCGATACAAACCATCAAGTGAACGTGCCGGAGGAGGAGGGGTGCATAAGAAGCGTTTACTCGTGTTGGGCACATTTTTTGTGAAAGCCCTATCACCACTAGCAAAAGTTCGCGGAACTTTGCGCGAGAATTAAGTTCCGTAAACCTATCTCTGTGTGGACGTGGCCTTTCATTTATAAGAAAAGAACGAAAAAATTATGAAAGAATAAACCGCGCCAACCGCACTGTGTTTGGCGCAATGCGTGCTGTATCCCCACAGTCTTGTAGGCGCTATGAGTTTCACGCCGACCGCTGCACTGTTTTTGACGCAATGCGTGAAGTATTCACGCAGTCTTGTAGGCACTATGAGTTTCAGGCCAACCGCCGCTGACCGCACTACGTTTGCTACAATGCGTGAAGTATTCATGGAGTCTTGTAGGCGCTAATATGTGTTTCATGCTGACCGGCGCGGCGCACCGAGGGCTTCTCCTTTCCATCTCAAGTCCTCGTCATCATTGCTCTATGCGCCGCGCCGCTCCACGCCAAATTGTGTGTTTTTTCTCTCTCTCAGCTAGATTAATGAAAGGCGCTGTCTCTTGTACCACCGAAAGACGAACAAATTAGAAATTACATTACTTTAACTCTCAGGAAATTAGAGATTTTTTCGCCTTTTCTCGTTTGTAATTTTTTTTCTGATACATACATTTGACAAAATTACAACATTTGCCGCCACCTAAATTTGCCGCCATGGGCCGTGGCCCATGTGGCCACCCCCTAAATATGGCCCTGACTCAACTACGGATTCACTTCAATTGACGCAAATTTTGCCTCTGTAAAGGCCAAAAATTTTCCCGACGCTGAACTTTCGTAGCCGCCAACCCCACTCCCCCCTCCCCTAATCCGGAGAGCGCCGAAAAGGCTGGAGGCCCATCGATTGAAGCTCTTGAGCAATGCAGTTAAGACTATGAATAATCGTCGGCGGTCCCTTCCAACTCCTGGCGCGAGTAACAAGGCGAGCGCGGCAAAAACCTGCGGCCAGGAGGCAGGTAAGTTGCACCGACTGCAGAACGTGAGCAGAAAGGAGAGAAGAGTTGCAGCAACACCGACGCTGGCTGGGGACGGACGTCTCAATAATTGAATAAAGACCCCCGCTACCCCCCGATTCCCCCCGCGGCCCCCCTCGGCGAACACCCCCGCCGCCACCGGCCGGAGGAGCAGCTCCAGAATGCTGATTAGAGACATTCAGACCCGGTCGCCGCCGTTCCGCGTTTTGATAAGCGGGCCCCCGACAAAGCTCTATTTATTTTGTCTAAATGGATAACCCGCGGATCAGCCTTTCGCCTCTTATTTGGCTTCCGCCAACGCCACCGCCACCGCGTCGCGGCCGCTTATTGGAAATGCCGGCGGAAAAATTAAGTTTTATTTCCCTGATAATGGAGACTTAGGCCCGGTGAACGTCGCCCGCCAGAAATTGGTTTTCCACCCGCAGTCTCGAGATCCTTCCGTCCGGCTGCCAGATCGGACTCGAAATCGGGGTTTTTTCCCGTTCAACCTAGAGTCCCTTTATACTGAGAGTCAAGACAATGTAAATCCATTTCTGATTGGTTCCCATATTTTACTAAAATACGGGAATCAATACAGGCCTACTTACTTTTACTAAAATTATTTTAGTTAGTTAATCATAGGGCCGGATTAAGGAGGTGGCCATATGGGCCGCGGCCCATGGCGGCAAATTTAGGGGGCGGCAAATTTTCCAATTTTTTTTTTAAATGTATGCCTGATTTCACTATTTGAGGCTTTATACGTAACAATGGCGGATGTGAAACAATACCTTTAGAAACACGCTTAAAAAACTGTTTTGTTCACACAAAAATTTAATATGTTTGGCTTTGGCAAAATGTACAGATCTCGAAGATCACATTTCAAGTATCTTCTCAAAATTTTCTCGATACCAAAACAGTTTTTCGAATGTGTTTCGAAAAGGTAATTTTTCACATCCGCTATTGTTACAGATAAGTCCTCATTTGCCCGCGACATGTAGACTATGCTCGGAAATTCCTCTTTAAAAATCTATTCAAAAATTCGTCCTCCCTTGCTTCATTTTTAAGGGATAAAAATTATTGCGGCGACTAACGAGGAAATTACACTCGTCTCGCGATCCTTTATGATCCTCTAGGTTGATTCAACCTTAGTAATTGGAGGGAAACTCTATCAACATCGTTAAATATCTGAGAAAACTTTGCGCTGTTCATCCCCCACCGCTGCGCATTTACTCCGAAACTAATCCGAAAGAATCGCTCCCCTTCTATCCACCTTATTCCACTTTTAATAAATCAGTTTGTTTACTTTTTCACTTAACCTCGGATGCGAGGAGGGGGGCAAAACCTACTTTTTCCTTAAATTAGAATCTCGTTCACCTTTGATTAATGGACCGTTAAATTTACTTTTCCGACCACCGTTCACCTTACGACTGTTCCTGCCTCTGCGGCCGCTGAAAAATGCATTTTAAATCGGATCTTAACTCAAAAGTCTCGCCGCGTCATGATACGATTCCAAGGGATGGAAAAAACGGCCGATTGGGGATGAAAAACGAGCGTTAATCGATAAGTTAAGAATCGGGGAGGGGGCACTGGAACTCCAATCTTTAATGCGAAGGGCTGAGCGGTAAAGATAGGCTGCGGCTGTGGGGAATTGGGATGAGAGGGGGAGGGGGGGGGGGGAGTCAGTCTCGAAGGAACAGAAGCTCAGGTATTCATTATTCAATGATGCGTCCCGATATCACGTTTGGGCTGTCGGGGGAAAGAGAGAAAAAAGTTTTGACGCTCAACTCTTGGACAGGCGATGAGTTTGCTATTCTGTGACCCCTGTGTGAGCCCAGCTATGTTAAAAAATTGACGGGGAGGTAGGCAGCAACAATGGTCGGAAAACAAACAAAGTTGATTGCTCAGTATTCTCGGTGTCCTCGAGACGTTTGAACTTGTGACGTCATGTTTTCGGTGTACCGAGTCAATCCTTTGGTATTTCATTATTTTTGTGCGTTTAGTTTGTGCCCTTAAGCGATTTCAATTGGTCATCGACTTGAAGAGGTCAAGAGTGAAATGTAAGTAGCTGACCTCTAGTCACCTCCCGGCCAAAATATCACAGGCGCCATGCGACGCTTAAAATTGTCCGCTGCCATTTTTTTTCTAACAGAGAAATTGTTCGGCGAAGCTGTTCGAAAATTTCTCTGAAAAAAATAAAATGATGGTGGAAATGTTTAAACGTCGCATGGTGCTTGTGACACTTTGGTCGGAACGTGACAAATTGGGGACATTAGCAAGAAGGAATTACTCATGCCGTAAAAATTGCTAATCTTTTGAATGATGCCAAATCCAAAGCAGAATTTAGACGTGTGATCTTTATAAAATTGACGAATAAAATAATTTTACTGGCTAAAAAAATGGCTAAAAACATGCGATACGGGAAGATTGTTTCAGAATAGTTTTAAGAAAATAGTACATAATTTGATTTTATTCTAGAGAAAGACATTAGCCTCTATCTCTGAGACAGATGGAAAAATGTCTGCAAAAAAAAAGAATATACCAAATAGAGGAAATGATTGATTTAATTGTCAACATAATACAATCATTCTTCCCTACCAAAAAAGATGTCTCCGTCATTCATCGATATATCGTGTGACATCTTTTTGCGCCTTAACTTTTGATGATTTTTTGCATGCGGTAAGCAAATAGTAATAAAATAAGGCAACCAGTGGCAATAATTAAAACTGGCAGTATAAAAGAAAATATAATCAATTTTTGCTTAGTTTCTGCAAGAAATAATTCTACTCCAAGCCTAGTAAAGTACAGGCATGAACAACTGATGGCATCCGGTCAGAGTGCGCGAAACTCATGAAAGGAAGGTTGGAAATCCGCTAATATTAAATCAAACGCGAATAAACGTGGATACACCGCAGGAAGCGCCCATTACTTCTCCGAAGCCGCTCACATTGCCTATCTTGGCTACTGAAGGCAAACTGAGTAGAATGAGAGTGGAGCATGGTAATGCCTCAAACTCATAATTATGCTTAAAATGACTGAGTGTGATCGCACGCTAATGCAAGCAACTATTACCACTCCTAAGCCACTTATATTGCCTATCTCGGTTATTGAAGGCATTCTGGTCAGAATGCAACTGGAACTTGGTAAATGAAGTTAAAAAAGTTAGCTAACGCTAACGTTAACGCTAACGCTTACGCTAACGTTTCAGACGATTCAAAATCTGCTGCAATTCGTTTTATCACACTCCAGGACGGCTTACTAGTGGCTTGTCTGCTTGTTTTTCTGTGAAAAATGTGTTCAATGAGCCTTTTTTCATAATTTGCACTCTTAGAGTGTCAAATTTGCAAGGATGGTAATATACAGTGAAAGCTCGCTAAGTCGAATTGTGTAGGGACAGACGAAAAATTCGACTGAAGCGACAATTCGTCTTAACCAATACTCCACCAAACTTATGGACGTTTCTAGGGACCGAAAAAAACTTCGACTTAATCGGTATTTCGTCTTAACCGTAGTTCGACTTAGCGAGCTTTTACTGTACTTGCTATTGTCGATAAAATAATACGTAAGTTTTAAAGTTAAAGTCTTTAATGGTCATAAATAATAGTCATAAATTAGTGAGAAGGGATATGGTAACTTTTTTTGCTGCTAAAATGGGAATTGAAATCCTCTTTTCTCAGCACTTGATCAGCGGGATCCTAGGAGTGCCTTTTCGATTCCATCCTTGAACTTGTTCTCTGGATCGTACTTCTTGATGATTCTGGCGGAATTGGCAGGGTACTTGTCCAAGTAGAATGTTATTACTCTTCGGGCAATCTGTTTCTGCTTGTCCGTGCATTTGGCGCAAGAGGTGTTCAACGCATCTGGTACCAAACCTGGAACGAGAAAAAATTTAATCCAGAGTCTTCAATTGGACTGCATTTTGCAATTTGTAACTATAAATTCTGGCCAGGTTTAAAAACAACGTATGTGGCGGCAGTTTCCCTATGCACATAAGTGTTTTTTCACATGAGCCAGAATTTATAGTTCTAAATTGCAAAATGCAATCCAATTCATCTGTGGGCAACAAATATTTTGCAATGATATTCAGTTTGTAGCAAGAACTGACTCACAGGTGTAACAGCATAAAGATACATGGAGCGCTTAATAATCGAATCGAATCAAATAAAATTAAACTAGAAAAATCACTAATTAGGAATCCCCATCGGAACATTAGCGTTCGAGTAAGCATCATGAAAAAGGATCCGGGAGAGTTAAAGAAAGCAATATTTTCAATGTTTGGAGTGATGTGAGTATTTAAAGACATTAAATAAAGGACAAATTTTTTTATTTATTTATTGCAATATAATCGTCATTTGCATTATCTCGATCTCCACATGTTACAAAAAATGAATGTACCATGAAAATTTCATACTTAAATTTTATTTCATGTTTTTATAATTGAACTTCAGTGTAGCAAGGTTTTCACACATTTCATTAAAGTTACTTTGTGTTGTCACAGGCTGCTAGTGGAAATTCCTATCATTTACCTGAAATTATTAGATAGCCCAAAGATATGAAGCTCAATTATTAATATGAAGACTCCAAATGTGTTTAATTAGCTCATAGGTAATACTGTAAGTTTTACAGGGTGACGAATCAAGGTGACCCTCTAGTTAATATAGTGGCTTTAAACTTTGCATACATCCTAACATAACCTAATTAATGGGGAAAACACCAAGAAGCAAAGATTTCAAAAAGTTGCTGAAAAATTTCACTTCCTGAGAGACGTTCCCTCATAGAGGGAATTAAGAACGCAAGCATGAACTTACTTTTTAGTGTCCGTCCCTCCAGGGTGCAGGGTCCTTCGTCCATGAGGCACTTGAAGTAGTTATCCAGGAGTTTTTCGTTGTTTAAGATGCTCTCGATGTCGATGTTGTCAAATTGGGAGGTGTAAAATTCAGCCGGCGCCGACAGCACTGCGGCGAACATGCAGCAGACCAGAACAACCACGGAAAGCAAATTCATGATGGAACTCAAACAACACCGGGTAAGATACACAGATTTGGAGGGTGATTGCAGAACTGATGATTTGGATGATGTACTGGCTGCTTTTATACAGATTCGATGGTGTGAAAGATTTTTGTGCTAATTGCATCGCGTTTGGGGGGGAAAAAGATCCACGATGAGAAAGATGTCTATCGAACACGAAAAGGTCATTCGAAGTGATTGTGGTCTCATGGCTACTCGTAAAAAATTGAACTCGGCAATGATTCGGGTATAGAATATCTAAATAATGCCAATGAATGGAGCAAAGTTCCGGAACGGTGGGAAAGGAATCAAGCCGATTTCGGTCTGGAGTGTAAATTTTAATGCAATTTTTAGTGGTGCATGGAAGCAGCGTCTGTTCCGACGGTATCCTTTTCGTAAAAATTAATACATATATTTCCATTGCTTTTTCTTCTATCTCGTGATGTGCATTTCTGGACACCCCATGACCCAGCTGGTACTTGAAGTTCAACAGGAATTTTTTTTACAAAATGCTCTGTTAACGTATAATTGTCTTTGTGCCATAAAAGCATACTTTCGAAATAATTCGAAGTGACTAATCTTTTTTGGAGTTAGAGGGTGAATTGAACGATTTATCTCCTTTTTTTTCTTTAATTTTAATGATTATCTCATTGATGAGTAAAACTTTTTGTTTATGTTAGTAGGGTTTTTAAGTGGAAAATAAAAATCCGTATTCACCTCTTTTTCTCTATACATCGAAGCATCCGTTATTTCACAATCCTAATTCCTCGATTTCACTTTTTCAATTTTTTAAACGCAAAATTTCACATTTGAGAAATGATTAGTATGGAGTAAGCATCAAACTTGTGTGTAGATATCGTGGCAAAGACTGTGAATACAAGAATTTCATAACCGAAATGCAATAGTATCATTCATAGCTCAGAGAAAAACATTGAAAATAACTCCGAAATCATTGTTAAAACTTGCGTATAGTGATTGACCTATATTATTCTTCGGAGACTTAAACGCGCGTGATGTCAAGAAACTAAAATCTTTATGTAACATTACTTTTTTTCATTCATAACTTAGAGGAAAATACTAAAAATAAACGTCGCAATGATTGTAAAACTTACTTATAGTGCTTGATCTATATCATTCTTCGGAGACTTAAACGCGCGTGATGTCAGGAAACTAAAATCTTGATATCACATTATATGACCGATAATTATCATTCATAACTTAGAGGAAAATACTAAGAATGAACGTCGCAATGATTGTAAAACTTACTTATAGTGTTTGACCTATATGATTGTTTGGAGACTTAAACGCGCGTGATGTCAGGAAACTAAAATCTTAATGCAGTGAGTGATATGTGGCCAAAAATATTGGCATGAAATCAATAAAAGCATGGAAGCTTTGTTTCAATAAAAACGAAATAAAAAAATTGAAAACAAGAATTTCTAATACCGCACAAATATACTTACAGTAAAAAGATAAAATCTCATTTTTTAACCCATGCACTTTCTCTCCACTCTAGATGGTCCTATCATGAACTTACTACTATCTCTCGGTTTGTTGTATCGGCGTGCGCTTTCTAATCATCTTCGATCATACGCTATAGCATGCATGAATTGCGTCTGATTGTTGGCCGCAAAGTGGGATACAGCCTATCTCTTTGGTTATGCCTGACTCCGATTGAATGAAAGTGAAAATAATTGGCATGTTGGTCCAGTAAATCAAATGAATCTCGGTTGTGAGTGGATACTCAAACACTTTCCAACGTTGTCTGATTCCAGCTATGCTATCATCGATACTTGCACAGCGCTAGTAAGATTTCCCGGAAAATGAAAACATAATAGCAACAACCGATGGACCAGGTTTGTAAAGTTTCGAATTTTTGTTTCTATTACATTGGTTTGTAAAGGGGAAATTATAAAAACACTTCAGATACTAATTTAATTGTTCCTCACTACAACCTAAAACCCATTATCCTGATGCAAATGCCTAGGCAAATAGTCAAATATTCTATCTTAGATTGAAATTCTGCTTCTTTCCCTAATTTCAGACAGAATAAGTAATTTCTCCTGTAAGAAAAAATTCTCAGTAATAATTTGCATCGCACAATAGTATTTTAAACCATTTTTAGCTCCTGCTTAGACACTTATCTGGAAATTTTCAGCATGTTATAAAATACAGAATTTTTAGTATTTCATCATTTAAAAATATGAGAGGCAATTAAAGAGGAGGAGACAAGAAGAGTTCGTAGGTTTGATGAGTTATTTTTCCAAAACTATTGAAAACTCGCGAGCCCCTCGCCATAAATTCACGAAATTTTATAGACCGTCAAAATTTAACTATCTGCCTAAGCATTTGACAAAATGCCTGATTTCACTATTTCCCTGCAACATAAGTATGACTATTGGTTTTTTGTATTGACGAGGACTTCCAGCGATTCTCATCATGTTCCATGCATCAGTATAAGTATGGTTTTTCTGCTTGTTCCTTCAGCTGTTGTATCAGGAAGCTTAGAATCTAGAACTTAGTTAGTAACCCTTTAGCTCTTCATTTAAAAAGGGGGAGGGCTACAGAAGCGATACCCCCTTTTGATTACACGCTCTCAGAGTGGGAGGAGTGGGTATGAGCAACCGTGTTTGATGAGGTCATCAGAGGCGTGGCGTGTTTTGCGATACATCGATTTTTATACCATTTAAACCTATGGAAAAGGATCGATAAACAGAGTGTTGGCAGCGAACACCTTAATAATGGATTCTTTACCATAGGTTTAAATAGTATAACAATCACAGTGGATCGAGTCAATCAGAGAGGTCGGACGTACAGTTTTTTACTAAAACTGCAAGTTTTTCTGTTTATTTCGTCAAATTTTAAATTTTAAGGGGTGCTTCTTGAGGAAAATTTTACGAGGAAACCAATGGACACTTTTCGAACCCTAAAATTTTGTATAAACGGAGTTATAAACTTTTAAAGTTTCCAAACTTTGTCCGACCTCACCTATTGACTCGATCCACTGTGTGACGTGAGGACGTATCTCGATTTCCACGTGAGTCTTGATTCATATATAAATCCATGCTTTCTAGAGCTCATGCGGGAATCGAGTTTCGCCCTGACGCTAGAAGAACGACGATTTGTCGCAGGTACTTGAATATCCGTCCCTCTCATTTTTCCCAATTCATAACAGTTTTACTATCAAAAGTCCATTTCTTAAATGCACCTATATAATGTTTCAGGTCTTTCCATTCAAATGTGAACCATTTAATTGGTACTCTTCTCCTCCTCATTCTAACTCTTCGACAAAGGCTATCGCCATGTTTGCCTATAGCGTGTATTCTGAGGAGTTAATGCTCCTCTGGGGATGATAAGCAGCTCTGCGCCCATCTCTCAGGCGGTCGTCTACGTTGCATCTTTGCCCTCTCAATGGCGTGATTTGTAATTCAACCAATTAGTACGGATTTAGAGCTGAGCTTTACAAGACCTAATATCAAAGTGAGGGCCCCGGTTGGAAGATGCCTATATTAATGGGAGCAAGGCAAGAAAAAAAGGGGGAGGACGACTCTAAACATGCTAACGATGTTAGCAGTCCTGTCACTAAATTTTACCGCACATGCAAAGTGTGTGCATATTTTTCCTCCCTCTCCTTCGGGGTTTTCAATTGCTCCTCGTCCTTCGTCCCCTGTTTTTCGCCTCTGGGGAAGAAGGGGGGAGTAGGAGGGAGGTTCCGCCCCCCTCCTTTTGACGCCACCGTGTGTAAGGACACGCAGTCGCATGTTTATGCTTTGATCGCGAATGCGTGAGACAGGGTCCCGCCCCCCTCACAAAGCCCAAAGCCTTGTTCTCGAGGCCCCGCGGCCATGAGCAGGTGACGATGAGGGCTTTCCACTAATCTGCGCTGTTCTCTTGACGCGCTCGCGCAAATCTAAGGACGGTACTTAGCGCCCGTCTACAAGAGGACAAACAGCGGACTTCGGCGGTCAAATTGGAGCGTTTTCTGAGCAAACCCGGAGAAAATATCCTTGAGAAAATATATTCGCTCATCATGGAGGCTCTGAAATAATGATCTATACATTATAAATTGGATGGGAGGGGGGAGGGGTAAAGCGGCGCAATGAAATTATACCGATCGGCGCGCCGAGATTAAACCTACACCATAACGTTGCCATAATTAAGCCTTATTTTCAATCGCGTTTTGTTTTCGCTGCAGTTGCTTTGATTGCTGAGTTAACGTCGAGAGGATCTAATTGAACGACCTATTTTAATGACCCTAGCTCAGCGTTAAAATCAATTTGTTTGGTCCAAATGACTGTTTTACCGAGGCCGGCTATAAATCCGAATCGATTTGAGACTCGAGAGCTCTTCCGGTTCTTTTTTAATATTGCGCTTATTACCAGTGGCCTTGCGTAAATTGCGATATATCGATTGTTCTGCCATTCAAACCTATGGTAAAGAATCGATTATTAGGGTGTTCGCTGCGAACACCCTGTTAATCGATCCTTTTCCATAGGTTTAAATGGCATAACAATCGATATATCGCAATTCACACCACGCCACTGGCCTACATGGGCGTATTCATGCTAAAAGGAACTATGTGAATAGAGTTTGCGTACGACATAGTTCCTTTCAGCATATATATATACGTCCGTGTGAGAATGGTAGGGATGAGATCAACCAACTCATTGTCGGTAGATTTTTTTCATGCTGCCGGTTTTGAGAGTCGGTGGAATACGGTCACGTAATTGCATTCCTCAATTAAGTACTGAAGTTTACTTTCATCATGAATTGCGTGCCATTATTCTGTCACTCGTGACACAATTGAGAGTTATCGGGCAGCATGCGTATTTTTAACCAATGTTTGTACCCTGCCAATGTTTGTCAACCATCTGATGAAACTCCTCTTAACCTGAATCAATAAAAATTCTGCCCCTCCTCATTCCTCTTCGGACTTTTGGGTAATAGTATATTTGAACCACATTTTGCAATTGAAAACTACTATTTATTGCTCATTTTAACAGTCAACGGAACGTGTGTGCCATTACTTTTCCTAAACAATTAGGTGCTTTTGTGAGTAACGTAACTTGCAGTTTCCTTGCAAAATGTAAGCCATTTATATTTATAATCCTTTGTTTATCCATAATTTGCCTTTTAAGCCAAAACGGTGCATGATTTTTGCGACTTGGCTGCAGATGAGATTTCCACCTAATTTTGCGCTTTCCTTTTAAGTGAGTTTGAAATTATTTCAAAAGCCACTAGGAAACCGATCAAGAATTAGAAAAAAAGACAATATCTGATTGGTTCCCCTAATCTTTGAACATAGGTGGATCCAGACACTTCGAACGGGGAGGGGGGGGGCATCAAGGGAGTCGTGGGGACTTCGACTTCCCTCAGAAAATTTTAAATATTTTAAAGAATCAAATATGCAGTTTGAGACAGTTTCGTAATGAATAATTGCCAAGTATACGCGTCCTTCCTTCCTCTTTCCTCCGTTCCTACCAACTTTGTTTCTTCCTTTTTCTTCTCCCTCCCCTCCCCTCCCCTCCCCTCCCTCCCCTGGATCCGCATCAGAGAAGAGACCCTCCTTGGCTATGGCTATGGTAACTTGGCAATGGTGGAAGCTTTTACTTTCGGGACTTCAACGTTCAACTGTTGACCTACCAACTATTACCAACGTGTTCGGAGTTTCCTGTTGCAAAGTTTGGAAAACTTATTTAGCACCTGATGCTCATCATCCACCTAGTGGCAGGTTAACAGCCGAAAAAAGGTGATGACTCTTGCCTCCTTACAATTGTCCATTAGGAAAAGTTGAATCCCCGAAAGTCAAAGCCTACCTGTCACCAAGAGGTCAGTGGAGGGTCTTTTGTCTCTGATTCGTATATGATGATTTTAAAAAACCTTTTAATTTCCTTTGCTGTTCGTAACTTTTAAGGCACAATTTGAAAAAAAAAAAATAAAAACAAAAAAATGAAAAAAAAATGATCAAAAATCAACAAAATTTCAGAAGTTTGCACTTCCCCAAAAGTTGTAACAAGTATAATTTTGAACACATACGCCTGAATGATTGTTCAAAGATAAATGGCCAGTGCTGCGAGGCTTAACCACGGTGGAGTATGCTCAGACAACGCAACGCCGCAAAGGACGATAGCCTGTTCAAAGACAGAGTAGTGAGTGCGGACGAAGAAAAAGAACTCAGTAATGAAGAATGAGAACAAAATATGAGCATTAATAAGAGGAAGAGACAGGTACGGGAGCGAGCGGGGGAGGGGGAGGGGGTTGTGGAGTGGTTGTAGCTCGGACTGCGCGAGTCGAGTCGAGTGGAGTGAGCGAAGACGTGCTTCGGTCTCGTGGCTCCACGCGACCGCTCGCGCCATCTCTCTCCAGCCTGTGTCCCGTCGGCAAGCCGTCCTTGTCTATCCAACTATAACTATGTATTTATTTTCCACAGGGTGTCCACAAATTCGACCTGGTTGTAGTCGGGTACAACTTGAAATTTTTCCAGTTTTCTGAACTTTAGCGCAAAATAAAATTAATAAATCTAAAAAAAAAAATAGAAAAATTAATCAAAAAAATTAAAAGGCTTTAAAAACGATTTTTTTCACTCACTTGCTACGACTCTTTTCTTTTTTCGTCTTAAGTGTCGCAAAAAAGTCGTCGCAAGTGAGTGAAAAAAAAAATTGTTTTTAAAACCTTTTATTTACGCTTGTGCGAGTAATTAGCTCCCTTATTTTATAATATAAAAAAATTAAAAATTAATTAAAAACATTAAAATTATTTTCTCAGTTAAATTTTGCGTGTAGCATAGCACTAGTTTAAACGGGTGCGCTTGTCAAAAAGTTAGCCACTGATTTCAGCGAAATTTTAAGCGCTGATTCCAAGAATGGCTTCCGTTTCTCTGGACCAGTTCGGTTGTCCGCGGGATAATCGGAATTTTCCCTGAAAATCGGACTGAGCAGGAGATAATTCACTTACTCGGAAAAGGAAGAGCACGAAGGAGGCACTTAAGGAAGAAGGAAGGTAATTTTCGAATTCAGCAGCCTGAAATACTACTACCCCTGAAATGGAAAATTGTAGAAAAATAAATTTAAAAGTTAGAAAATGTGCCGCTTGGTAACGTCATCTGTCGACATTTCCCATTTAAACACGTATATTACAGCAGATTACACTGAAAAAATTTACTTGAGATATTATTTTGACATAAAGCGTCGTTTTTTGTCGACTTTTTTTTTTAAGTTAAATCCTTGCGGATCTAACTTGAAGTCCGTTTTTTTCAATTCAAGAAACGTTATCGTTAGGTTTAAGTTTAAAAAACGGAAGCAAACGTTTCTTGAACTAAAGAAACCGAATTTTGTCGACCAGAAACGACGCTTTAAGTCAAAATAATATCTCAAAACAATTTTTTTCAGTGTAGGTTATTTTGTCATAATACCTCCAACGATCGTTCAATTTAGAAAGCAAGGTTATCCTCGTGTCCGGTTTTCTTGGCAGTTTCATTTTAAACATGAAATTTACAAAATCTTAGACACTATCAAACGTCATTTCTTGAAAACTTTAGTGATTTTCACTCTTTATGTGATGAATATTCCTTGAAAATTCTATGCCATAATATTGGTTGAGTTTCCGTTAAAAAAATAAAGCATGAGCGGAGATACGCATTTTGCAGCCTCAGCGTCGAAATTCTCCATAAGCTAGAGGTTGAAGCATGGCTCCGAGGTTCACTGGAAAAAAAACACATTGGATCTAGAGTTCAGGCTCTTAAAAACATCGACAAGAAAAAATACTCTTGATTCAATCAGATTTCAGCTTAAATCAAGAACCAAGCCTCTTAATTTGAGCGGATTTCCTTTTGATTTAAGCTTAAATCTGATTGAATCGAGAGTATTTTTTCTTGTGAATGTTTTCAAGAGTCTGGACTCTAGATCCAATGTGTTTTTTTGTCCAGTGTTGAGGATCTTGAGGCGAAGGTTGATGGGCAGGCTGTGGGTTGGCTCGGCGGAGCCTGGAACATGCCCGAGGTGTTATTTTAAATCCCGAAGCCTCGGCTCCGGCCCCGGTGCGGCGCGCGGCGTTGGCGGCTCTGTACGCTACGAGCCCGGAGAGCCGGTTCCAGGTTCCATGACATGTTCCTTTGTTGGCTCCAGGAATGAAGGCGGAATGAAGGAGGAATGAAGGAGCAGGACGGGACGGCTCATGCTCATCCGCGTTGCCCGATCCGCGTGGACCTCCGCGGGACGACGCGAGGACGCGACGCGAGTCGCCACCGCCACCGGACGCCGCCGACGTACGGATTTACCGAGCCTCGCCAAACTGCTCCCTTTCCTCCGCGCACACTGATCCGGACTGCCTCGCTACCAAAAAACCAGACAACTTTCCGGAAGAAAATTTCCGGAAAAAAAGGAGACGAGCAGAGACGTTCATATTAGACTTGGAAACCTAGCGTTCAGATGAGGTGAGGAGGAGGAGAAGGAGGAGGAGAAGGAGGAGGAGAAGGAGGAGGAGGAGAAGAAGAAGAAGAAGAAGAAGAAGAAGAAGAAGAAGAAGAAGAAGAAGAAGAAGAAGAAGAAGAAGTTTAAAAAAAGATGAATAAAGGAACAGGAAGAGAAACGAGGGATCAGGAAAATAAATAGGAAGAGGAAGAATCAATGAGAGAGTAGTAGAAATAAGTGAGGAAGAAGAGAAAGAAGAAGAATAAATGAGAACGAAGAAGAAACAAGTGTGAGAGAAGAGGAGAAAAAATAATAATGAATGAGAACGAAGAGGAGATAAAAAGGAAGGAGAAGGAAATATAAAGAAAAACAGGAAAGAGTAAAGGAATGAAAAAGACTGAGAGGAAGGTAAGAAAAAGGGGAAAAGATGAGATAAAAGGGAGAAAATTAAAAGAAGAAAAGGAAGTGAAAAGAGAAATAAGAAGAAGAAGAAGAAGACGAAAGGAAGAGAATGAAGAGGAGGAGGGAAAAGAAAGAGAAGTTGACAATAGACATAAGAAAAAGGAAAGAGAATGCAGAGGCAGAAAAGATATTAAGATTCTAAAAAAAATTGACCAGAATTATTTTTTAAGATGGCAATAATAGAACCGATAAATAAACGATAAACTCGAGGGAGAAGAAACTCTTTTAGAAGTAAGAAGAGAGAAAAAAGTAGTATAAGAAAAGGAAGGTAGAAGAAGAAATAGAAAAGTCAATCGAAGCGATCCCGCTCTATTGCCCCTGTATATCCTCGGAACTTAATCAACGAATGAAATGATCAATATTTATAATCATAATATACTGCGGAGCATCTTGACTCGTGACTTCAGTCACGGGCTTTTCGCTTGTTTAGTAATAGTTACTGGCTGCTTCGTAAAATATTTCTGCAAATTTTCCGAAATTTCGCATTCGGACTTAAAAAAAACTAAACTCGAGACTAAACTCAGCAAAAATACGGAACCATGCACCGTCCTCACAACGACACAATAATTACTGACTTTTGGCTCTACGTGCCTCCAATTCCGCAATCCAGATCACCGTTGCCAGCATACGGCCCGCCACTAAACTGTCTAAATGTTGAAACGCCAGCCTCGTTGCGGCAGAGGGAGACACCTTTTTAGAGAACGTTAATTAAATTAAGTCATCAATGAAAGCTCCGGCGAGATAAGGACCAGCCAAACTGTCGCGGTGAAGCAATCGGTAATTGGCGGACGGTCGGTCGGCGTTACTTCTAAAAACTCGTGACCATTTAGGATGTTTATGAAGGCGGGTGGCGTAACGGCCGGTGATGGAGCAACTCATGGTGGCGCTTAGAATTAAGTCGTTTCACTTTGCCACAATATACCCGCATTTCTATCAAACCCACCGCACTAGATACGAAAACATTGAAAAATGTTTGATTGGATAGCAGAGCGCAATTCTTGCCTCCGAAACTCCTTTACCTAGATTGTGGACACGCTTTAAAGTGACCACCGTTTTAAACGTAATTGCGATGAAACAGAATCGACCCATTCTGCCGTTTTAAGAAAAAAACGCCGTATGAACATCCATGAGATATACCTCTAAAATCAGTGATTCTAAAATACCTAAAACTGGAAAAGTTTGCAGTAGACATTGAGATACCTTATATCATATCGAAAAAAAGTATACGACACACCATTTTGAATGTCAAATCTTTGTCTGGCTTCAGCCACTCTTAAAACAAATTTTATATTCCGACGTAGGGCCGGATTTAGGGGGTGGCCACATGGGCCGCGGCCCATGGCGGCAAATTTTGCAATTTTTTTAAATGTAGCTATGAAGAAAAATCGGAATCAGAAAAAAAATTACAAACGAGGGAAGGTGACAAAATCTCTCATTTCCTGAGAGTATATTTCTAATTTTGTCGTCTTTTTGTGGCACAATAGACAGCACCTTTCATTATAGTCCATTTAAGACTAAGAGAGAAACCGAACACGGAATTTGGTCTGGCACAGCGCAGCGCAGGGAGCAATGATGACGAGGCCTTCAGATGAAAATGAGTAACCCTCGGTGCGGCGGTCGGCATGTAACACATATTAGCGCCTACAAGACTGCATGAATACTTCACGCATTGCGTCAAAGACAGTGCGGTCGCTGCGGCAGCAGCGGGCGGCGTGAAACGCATAGCGCCTACAAGACTGCATGAATACTTCATGCATTGCGTCAAACACAGTGCGGTCAGCGCGGCGCGGCGGCGGAAGTTATAATTATTAAACCACATTTATATTTGTTCTTTCATAATTTTTTCGTTCATTTCATATAGATGGAAGGCCTTGTCTACACAGAGATAGGTTACGCCAATGTTATTGATTGGATCCAATTCGGATCGATATAATGAAGAATCCCTGTGATGACGTCACCACTAATAGCGTTTATTGGCACTCTGCAGACGATCAAATATATTTACTTTGAACATTTGTTTTATGAGGTTGCGATTCTCGGCTCCCGGCTGAGGAATTATGACAAGGCTCGGCATAATGCTCGGATGAGGAGGCGCAATTAGTTTCATAGTGGTTTTTGTCTCTATACTTAAACGACGCTCGGAGTCTGAAAGCGTGCTTTTCCGTGAGCTCATGGGCTGACAGAAGGAGGTGTGACGAGCGAGGGGCGCGGGCTGTAACAGGTGGATTTTCCGCGCAAATTGCCGGGTGGACCCCGTGTGCCGCGGCGCCGAGGGCGGGCTCCCGGCTCCGTCTTCCCCTGATTGCAGCTCAGCCTATTTAGATCTGCCCGGGTAAGCCGGTTTCCATGAAACCCGGCCAGAAGACCTAGTTGCAGGCTTGCGCCCCGAAATTTACTCATTTTCCGCACGAGTTAGAAAAAAATATCAACGATGAGCGTGATAACAGTTAAAAACTTTATAACTTTAATACTATCGATGATTATATAAAATCATCTAAATAAATAAATCGTCACCTTCCGGCCAAAGTATCACAAGCCCCATGCAACGTTTCAAAATTTCCACCGCCATTTTATTTTTTTACAGAGATTTTTTTCCACGAGGCTGTCCGCAGATTCCACTAAATTTTCTTTATGCTGTTGATAATATTCGGTGAAATTTTCAAACAGATTCAACCAACAATTTCTCTTTGAAAAAATAAAATGGGATCAGAAACTTTAAAACCTCGCATTATGCTTGTGATACTTTGGCCGGAAGGTGGCGAAATATAAAAAATATATTTATAATTAAAATTAGTAAGTAAAGAGATAGAATAATGCATTTAATAAACATTAGCAAGTAGACAGATAGGAGAATATATTTAAAAATATTTAAGTGCTGTGCTAGTAAAACAGCATTTTTTTTTTTTTTTGGATGGATATCAGTAAGTAGAGATACAGAAAAATCGGATTGTTCTTCACTCTCCTCTCAGTTCGTGATGTACATTAGAAAAAACTCCCTTGGGTCCAAAAAACAGACTCTTAGAAAATTTGACAAGAAAAAATACTCTTGATTTAACCGGACTTTTGCTTGAATCAAAAGGAAATCCGCGTACATTAAGAGGCTTTGCTCTTGATTTAGGCAAAAATCCGATTGAATTAAAGAATACTTTTTCTTGTCAAATTTTTAAAATGTCTGGACTCTGGATTCAAGAGACTTTTTTCTCCAGTGTAGGACTGCACCCCTTAATAAAGTACGTAACGCTTTGTTTTACATAAAGGTGACCAATTTATGTTAACACAAAATACATTGGTATGTTACATACCAATGTATTTCTGCTCATAGTCATCTTCTTCCTGTAATAAAAGTATTTTTTAAAGCATCAAGACTAATCATTGTCAATAATTATTAGTTCCTCCTTCCAAACTTCATTCAGTTCCTAGCTATTCCCTCCAAAACGTGGCAACGAAGGCCGAGCAACATCTTCGCGGCGGCGCGGAGTTTTTACAAACTCGAAACTCGCCCGGACGCGGGACGGGGCTCCAAGCCGTTGCCTCCTCCTCCTCCGTGCTCAAAACCGCATATCCACACGGGACTATCACGAGCGATACGCGATTCTTCCTCATGTTTACACCAGTCGGCTTATGAGGTTTCGAAAAAACTGATTGCCGATGCACCGGCGATGCAACGGCGGCCGCGACCGGTAGCGTAGTCGGGGAGGTCCGAGCCTCCGATCGACAGCCCCCCCCCCACCACACCCCCCCCCCCCCCCCCGCGCCCCTCGGAGCACCTCCAGCTCCGGATTGAATAAACGCTCCTGCAATTACCTATTTAAAGAGGCAATCATACGAAATTTGAATATGGGTATGAAGCAGTGGCGAGGCGTCATAATCGACTATCGATAGTGCCCCATTTAAAGATATGGTAAATAATCGATTGTTAAAGAGCTCGCAGTCATCGATCCTTTTCCATAGGTTTAAATGGCGGATCAATCGATATATCGCAAAGCAAGCCGCGGCACCGGTATGAAGCCGGCGAATCCGACATGACAGGCCGTCCCGATAAACTCAAACGCGGCTCCGCCACGGGCTTTTGTTGCGGCTATCGGGCGGGGGTCGCGGGGGGCGGGGGGGGCTTAAAAATGGGCCCGCCGCATGCAAAGTCGGGAACTGCATGGCAGCGCTTCCGAGCCATTAAAAACTCGTTTAATGACATTAAAATGAGATGTGATTCGATCGGGGGTTTTATTATTCCGAATTTTCTGGCCGTCTCTTCGCTGTCTTCCGTTAGTTTATCTCTGTGTCCGCTGGGCATCTGCTTTATTTTCCGTTTTCTTCGCGGGCTCTCCTGCTATGCAAAATCTGGGCTTCTAACTAGAATTTGCCTGAGTAATAGTCCGTAAAATATGTAGTGCTCTGTAGGAGGGGAAGGGGGCTTGAGCCTGTGTTAGGGATGCGTTATAAGGCAAAGGGGAAGTTCGAGTTCAAATGGACGTGTTTCTGTCAAACGGAACTAAGCGACGATTTGAGTTCCTTTTGAGGAATTTAGAATGCCGGATAGCGCGTTCTGTCAAACGGAACTAAGCGCCATGGAAAAGCATCGCGAGCATAGGACGGAATGAGCCCGACGACGCCCGGTTCCGCCGCCAATCCAAGCCCCCCTCTACCTTCCTCCCCTATGGCGCTTAGTTCCGTTTGACAGAGATACGTCCAAATTTTTCCTTCCAAAAACTGACGAAAAAGAAATTTAGCGCATTTGTGTCCACTTGAGACTCAGACATGTACTGGTTTCCTTGGATTTCTTCGAATGATTTGGGTGGACGAAGAGCACAGCTTACCTATGCGGGCCCCTTTTCCATACAAAATTAATCAATTCAGAGTGTACATATTATATATTTATCGCTGGTACTGATGAGATGAAGTGAAACGTCGATGCCAAAGTTAGTGTTTTTTAAAAAAACTTAAACATTTTCTCCTTCAGTTTACAGGTACTTTCTTTCGCAGTCTCCTCTGTTTGACCAAAAACTTCAGCTACAAATATTCATACATTTTTTTGTGCATAATTAATTATCTATATGCAAGCTTTTGAATAATATTTTGTGTTGTCTTGTCGAGCAGTGTCTAGTGAGTGTCAGTTCTCCAGAAATGGTGGGTACCTCCATCCTTTGCCTCATTTGGTGCCTTCTAGATGCTGCAAGACAGAGACAATAATTAGTAAAAAAATTGTATATGCAGGGCCGGATTTACCTACTTGCCGCCCATGGGCCGCCTGTATTTTGCCGCCTGTTTCTCATTCGTTTTGAAACTTAAAAAAAACCAATACTTGAACGTGCCGGAGGGGGAGGGGTGCATAAGACGCGTTCACTGGTGTTGGACACATTTTTAGCGAAAGTCCTATCAATACTACTCGCAAAAGTTCACTGAACTTTGCGCGAAACTTCAGTTCCGTAAACCCATGTGGACAAGGCCTTCCATTTATATGAAATGAACGAAAAAATTATGAAAGAACAAACATAAATGTGATTTAATATTTTCAACTTCCGCCACCGCGCCGCGCTGACCGCACTGTGTTTAGCGCAATGCGTGAAATATTGTGCATTCTTGTAAGCGCTACGCAGTTCACGCTGGCCCACTGTGCGTGACGAAATGCGTGAAGTATTCATGCACTCTTGTAGGCGCTATGCGTTTCTTGCCGACCGCTGTTGACCGTACTGTGTTTAACGAAATGCGTGAGGTATTCATGTACTCTTGTAGGCGCTATGCGTTTCTTGCCGACCGCTATTGACCATACTGTGTTTGACGCAATGCGTGAAGTATTCATGCACTCATGTAGGGGCTAATATGTGTTACCTGCCGACTGCCGCTCCGAAGGCTTCTCCTTTTCATAGTAAGTCCTTGTCATCATTGCTCTCTGCGCCGCGCCGCGCCGCTCCAGGCCAAATTGCGTGTTTGGTTTCTCTCTTAACGTGACTAATTAAAGGTGCGCAGTCTTTGGTATCACCAAAAGACGACAAAATTAGAAATTACTATACTCTCAGGAAATGAGAGATTTTGTAGCCTTTCCTATTTTTTTTTCTAAATCCGATTGTTTTTATACCTACATTTAAAAAATCTGCAAAGTTTGCCGCCCCCTAAATTTGCCGCCATGGGCCGCGGCCCATGTGGCCACCCCCTAAATCCAGCCCTGCGTATATGTATCGGAACTGTATATCAATTTGCTTCTAACCTCCCCGGTTAAGTTATTTATTTGTTGTATTTTGTACATTTCACAGTGATCTTTTAAAAAAATTAATACTGCGTAGTTTTGTTTTTAATAAAAGTTTAAAAAAAGATTGAAATGAAATATTTTATAAAAAAAATTGTCAACATTTGAATGTTCACGCAATTTTTTTTCTTAACACAGCCGGCAGTAAAGGTAAGCTCCGATGCATCACCGCGTTCAATCCTTACCCTGTCCAGTAGACCTCGTGACAAATTTCAAGCGCAGGCACTGAAATTTTAAAAGTTTGTGCATTGTGCGACGTTTCTAATTGGTGGAGCTCCTCGCGGGTAGCATGAAAATTCTCATCGGGCCCATCGGAAAAAGCGATTTATATGGGGCGAATGGACGTGCCAACTTTTTTATATCTTTTTTTCATACCACCGTGAGTGGCTGTTAATGGACAGGGCTCCCTCTCGCCGCAATTTTCGAGCAGTTATGCCCGCGCAGTTCGCAAGCTCTCGAGCCACGGTTCCACAGACATCCCGCGACGCAAAATTGAACGCGTAAGGCCAATCCTACGCGACCGAGTGCAATGATTTTGAGTCTATTTGTTTCCAGCCATATGACGATTCGTGTCCCGCACGTCTCTACCAACGGTTAGGTTTAAAATCATCGCATTACAGTCAAATTGTTGACGTCACGCGGGGAACTTCGCGTCGCGAGCTGCCTGTGGAGCCGTGGCTTTAAATCGCGGAATCTGCCGTCCATGCGGGAGCGTGCCCGGCTAATTGTGAGTGATTGCTCCCGTTTTTTCGATGTTTGCATCGAATTCAGACTATACGAGGTTGGGTTTTTGAAACAGGGACCATCAAGGATGAAATAGAGCTTTCCACGGTTCTGATGATATTTACAAATAATGGAATGACCTTACACGAAAAAAAACAGAATGGAAGTTGCTGCTGAACCGTCTAGACATATGGAGAGGCATGTTTTTTTCAATCTTTGGGTTTTCGGTGACGCATCTTTTATAGGTGTAAGGGGGTGTGTTTTGAAAGTTTCACATTTAAAGCTCTTAGGTCTGGAAAGGCTTCAAACAGCTAACGGAACACAGAAAAAAAAGGTGCTTGAGTCAATCATTCTTAATACAAGTAAAATAATGCTCGGGTTAAGCAAAAATGAAATACGATATATATTAAGCAGCACAATTCTTGATAAAAGAAAAAATACCTCTTGGCAAATTTAAGATTCTTTGTTTTTCCTGTGAAGTTTAGGACAGTATAAATCTATTAGAAGAACGGCACACCCTCTCCCTCTTGTTTGGCCGATGCTATTTAAAATAAGGATTTTTAGGGATAGTCTGAGAAATTTTGTGTAACAAACATGACATATAAATTGACTCGGCATATAAAGGAAGGGATAGTGAAATAATCTGGCTGATCCGGTATAAATCGGGCTGGAAAATATGTTTGTCAGCATTCGCAATATGTATTTTAATCTTTAGGAATAGAGCATGTCACGGCAATGGACCTTTACTGATCCAACTTGATATGATGATAAGCACCATTCAATCTCTCTTTGAGAAAAAGTTAATCAAATTAATGCTAAAAGGCACTACGCACAAGTACTAATGAATTAAATCTGAGGGAATTATGTACATATGATTTACATGCTTTAATACCTCAATATTTGGTTTAATTCATTTGAATGTTATATTGTGCTTCATTAATACGTCCATCTTTTTCTTCCAATGTCCCTTAATGATGACTTCAGTGTTTTCACGTGAAAAATCATGGAATTCCTCATTATGAGTTAACTTTAAAAACATTGGTTTTGGCATGAGACTAGACAAACAGTCACGTAACACATTAACACACTGATTCATTTCACACCTCCTCCAATGCGCCACTGGAATGTTCTGAATTGTACCATTGGTGCCAAACACGAGGCAAAAAACTTCAAATCTATTGGCACGAGGAGAGGCTTACAACTGATTTCTCCCCGAAATGGCAACTCAGTTCAAGTGTTCGCCGAGTTGCGGACATTTTTACTCGCTTTTTATCATTCGCAGAAAAACGGCAGGTGCTCAGAACCTCTTTGCGGTACCTGCCCTCTTTTATTGTTCGTTAATTTATTTGTTTTATCCAACTGGATTTATCTGTATATAGAACACGATACAAGAAACCGACTGACCTCCGCTTGTTTGCGCAGATTTAAGAAATCGCAGCTTGCAGCTGCTGAAAAGGTATTTGAGCAAAAAAGATCAGGATAGTATGCCCTTCACCGTTCCCGTAAGAGGAAAGGCTATTAATTGGTAAAAATTACTTGATTTTTACTTTACTTTTACGTACTTCATTTGATTTATTTTCACGTTACGGAGATGCGATAAGATACTGAATCCTCTGCCTAACAGAAAAGGCTGGTCTTGAATAAGGAATGCAATGTAGATGTAATTGATAATGGTGATTGGTGTTGTTGATGTTAGTGTGGCGGTGTGATTGTGGTCAAAAATGAGGATGAGCCGAATTTCCGCAAGTAGATGTGGTTCACTTTTTGGACCTAATATACAGGGATGTAAACCACGGGGAAAACATTCGAAGGCTTAATTTTGTTGTTAGATAATTCACGGCTAACGTTATTATCCATCCTCTTTTGAACCCACCTCGGGAAGTGGGTCAAACATATTAAATGTGAATCTCTGCCAACGAGCAAACTTGCAAGTTGTTGCCTCTTTGGAGCTGGAGGGAATGGAGATGTTGCATGTGTGAGGAATTTGCGATTTGCCTATTGATTCTTATGTAAAAGTTTGCGAGAAACACGATGGTGCCACTGGTTTTCTCTGAAATCAACTCCCAAGCTCAAAAAAGCTCTCAACTTGAGGCCAACATGGAGGGGATATCCCACGCTATATCCTGAGAGTCCACCTCTACATCAAGACAAACTCTCCATGCAAAGATAGGGAGCAAATACATTGACAGGGCTGCCACTTTATTTGGGGATTCCAAAACTGAAAGCACGGCAACCCTACTAATGTATTTGCTCTCTATCTTTGCATGGAGAGTTTGTGTTGATGTAGAGATGGACTCTCAGGATAGCGTGCGATATCCCCTCCATTTTGGCCTCAACTTGAGAGCTTTTTTTGAGCTTGGGAGTTGATTTTAGAGAAGACCAGTGGCGCGTCGCACCTTCAATTTTGCAGACGCAACATGGACATCCATCGAGTACAAATAGTTGTATCTCTGCGACGTAAGCATCGCGCGCCCGTTTCCTTGCTCTATTTACACATTTTGTGGCGGCAGCGTGTTTCTCGCGACCTTCTACAAAAGAATCAACAGTCAAATCACAAATTCCTCACACATGCAACATCTCCATTGTGGAAATAAAAGGGGCCCATGATCTCAGAATAAAAACATTCCGCGGTACATGCGGGTCCCCTGAAAAACATTTAAATTTAAAACATTCACTGATGCCAAAGAAAGCTCTTAAATTCTCAAAAGCGACGGAGGGGCCTCTCTGGGAATAAAAACTCCCATATTCGTAGGTATCATCGGAGTCTGCAAGACATTAGACGAGATAAACGGGATCTCAAGTTTTTGAATGTGATGGAAATGTATTGAAATCTGCGTTGTTTGGGTAACACTTAAATCAGGAAACTTGTAATAGACCGAGAAACGATAGGTGAAAACGGACAGTAACATCATGAAACCGCTACAGCCATGAATACACTGAGAGATCGTGGCCGAAACGCTGCGAGCAACTATTACTGCTCTCAAGCCGCTGACTTTGCCTATCGAGATATTGAAGGCGAACTGATCGCAACGAGTGAGAAACAGTGTGACATGGTGACTCGTGACTGTCCAGTGTTTCAGGCTACGCTATGGAACATTGCCGCTTATATTATTGATACCTGACTTTATATTTGTACTTTTCGGTAGTGTTAAAGTTAGTTGAGATCTTTGAATTTTCGCTGGGACTGATGTTACTTCCGATTAAATTTTAAGCTTTGTTTCCACCATGGGCGGATCCAAACACTCCGAACAGAGGAATGGAGAAGAAGGAAGGCCTCGGAGGCTTTCCCCACGCAAATTTTAGAAATTTTTGAGCATCTAATATGCGGATTTGATCAATTACGTTATGAATAATTACCAAATACGAGCGTCTCTCCTTTCTCTTTCCTCCGTTCCTCCGTTCCTTTCCTCTCTCTTTCTTCCGTTTTTTCGGCCGAACAGGGTGTGCACCTCTTACGCTCCCCTATGGATCTGCCTGTTTTCCACGATTCAAATGAGCCGATAAAAATGGAACACCGATGCGACTTTTGAGTTTTGTCGGACGAAATTTAGAGGTGCCATTTTCTTGATCGACATAATATATATGCGATACTCTGTTCACCATGTAAGTTGATCGAAAAACAGAGGCGCCTTTAAATTTGACTTGCAACACTTAAAAGTCTCATCGATGTCTCATTTTGATTGTGGAAACGTACCTTTAGAACGAAAACCAAACATATTTCGGGACAAAAGAACGGTTTATTTTTGGAAACAGCTCGCGCCGGGCTCGGAAGTGATTGATCAGCATGTTCCTACGGACCGTTACTGATTGAAAGCGTGTTTGAAACAACTGCTGCGGTTGTTCCGACGGTAAATAATACGACTTAAACGAGCCGTATTCATCGAGCGGAACAAGCCGCACCGCGGCAGGTGTCAACCGAATCTGTGTTTTGACCCCTGACGCAACGATGCAACTAACTCCGAAGGTAATCTTTCGGAGGATTACCACCTTAAACGATTCTCAAACTTCGTTCAATTGTCATACTGTACACCGCGGAATACATGGCACGAACATAATGGCCTGGTTACACGATCAAATTCCCGTCAAATTCCGATAAAATGGTGACTGGTGCGCACCATGTACCATCAAATTTTTGCGGCCTGCAAACATTTGATGGTAGATGATGGGACTGTTGGGCTCATCCTTCATCTGATTTCCACACAACCGTGCTTATTTCATGCTTATTCCAATCAACACGCTGTTTGAATTATTTTACTCATCACTCTAGATAACTCTCGACCGCCATCTTGGTCATCATTTTGATCGGAATTTGACGGGAATTTGATCGTGTAACCAGGCAAAAAACTTCGCCCACGACAGTTTTTTTTTAACTTTGACTGGCTCAAGCTATGCTCACATTCAACGTATATTCTGAGCGAGACAGTATCTGCTCTTCAATAACGAGGAAAATTTTTAACATCATGTAGACGACTTTAAATACAAAAAAATCTTGCCAGTTGAAATAGTTGCAGTTGCTAAATTTACACGGAGAAAATTATTAAGGGTTATCCCCTAAAATTATGGTGCTGCTCCACTTGTTGGATGATATAGACGGACATTTCCATAATTAGGGATCTGTTGCACACAAGAGATGCAGCCGACTAAATACATTTTACATGTGTGAAATCGCTCAAAAATCACGCCGAGCACATCAAAAAAGTCTGAAATTCACTCTCTGACGCGCAATCTATGTAGCTTCTGACACCTTTTTTCAAAACCGCGTATGCGGGCGGTTTTCCTTGGTGGCTGGCGGTCAAGTTTGTCCGGAGCGCGACTTAACCTGTTCCCATTGCTCCGTGCGAAAATGGATCACACCGAAGGACCCTTCTTTTTTGGTCAAGAAGTTCAGGGCCGGATTTAGGGGGTGGCCACATGGGCCGCGACCCATGGCGGCAAATTAAGGGAGCGGCAAATTTTGCAATTTTTTTAAATGCAGTTTTAAAGAAAAATCGGATTCAGAAAAAAAATATACAAACGAGAAAAGGTGACAAAATCTCTCATTTCCTGAGAGTATAACTCTAATTTTGTGGTCTTTCTGTGATACAATAGACAGCATCTCTAATTTGTCGAGTTAAGATAAGAGAGAAACCGAACACGGAATTTGGCCTGGAACAGCGCGGCGCAGAGAGCAATGATGACGAGAACATGAGATGAAAAGGAGAAACCCTCGGCGCGGCGGTCGGCATGTAACACATATCAGCGCCTACAAGACTGCATGGATACTCCACGCATTGCGTCAAAGACAGTGCGGTCGCTGCCGCCAGCAGCGGGCAGCGTGAAACGCATAGCGCCTACAAGACTGCATGAATACTTCACGCATTGCGTCAAACACAGTACGTGCAGCAGCGGTCGGCGTGAAACGCATAACACATACAAGACTGCAGGAATACTTCACGCATTGCGCCAAACACAGTGCGGTCAGCGCGGCGCAGCGGCGGAGGTTAAAATTATTAAACCACATTTATGTTTGTTCTTTCATAATTTTTTCGTTCATTTCATATGAATGGAAGGCCTTGTCCACACAGAGATAGGTTTACGGAACTTAATTTTCGCGCCAAGTTCCGTGAACTTTTGCTTGTAGTGTTGACAGGACTTCCGAAAAAATATGTCCAACACGAGTAAACGCGTCTTATGCACCCCTCCCCCTCCGGCACGTTCACTTGATGGTTTTTATTGATGTTTCAAAACGAATGAGAAGGGCGGTAAATGCAGGGACCATGGGCAATTAAGTAAATCCGGCCCTGAAGAAGTTGATAGGTTTTAGCTGATTGACTTCCTTTTTTTTTCAGACAATTTTCATAAAATTTGTAGATATAGCAAGAGGCAAATCGGCACTATCTAGTACCCAATCGATTCAACAACGTTGGTGCTATCACCTCTTTTGTCAGATCAGGAAAACATCTCAGAAAAGTCATCCACTAATTTTCTCCATTAGTCTATTTCGTAATATGCAACTACGTGCATTTGCAAAACATTACCTCGGATCTGGGTATTATACCTTATTCGAAATTTCGAATCAACCCCTTGCAACGCAAACAAAAGCAAAATGAAAGGAAAAGCCTACTTTTGGGCTGCACTGTAATTGTGCGTAGTCAAGAGCTCAAATTCTGACAGACAAACGCAACGTACCCGCCAAGACTCTCCCCACTGAAAGCTTTTCCCTCGTTCACTAAGGCTCTTGCAACGGGGAGATTATAACATCGTCTTTACGCCCCGGCAAGAGGAAAGAAAGATTTGCAGATCATTGGCAACACCGATGGATTAGCCGCTGCGTGTACGTAAAATCGCGTCTCCGTCCACGCCGTGGAGGGGGGGGGGGGGGGTTGCTTACCATGGACGATGCCGAAGCAAGAGCGATCAGCGGACCCACCTGTCTTTTTACTCGACAAATATTTCCTCGCACAGGTGTGAAATCCTAATCACTGCTTACCGCCCTCCCCGCCGTCCCCTCCCCACGCCCTTGTCATTCCCGCGCGCATCCTGCCCACGGAGCTTCCAACCGGCGGACTCGGTTGCTGCCCCCGGGCCCCCGGGCGGCACGGCCGGCGCCCGACGCCCGATGCCATTAAACTGCAGGTTCTGGACGGGTGAGAGGGCCGGAAATGCGCCTACGGGTTGAATGTTTGGTCTCCGTCGAATGACCTCACTTGCGGGGATAGGGACTTGTCGATACTTCGATAGGGACCATTCGATGAAACATCAAAATTTGACCCTGATCTTAGCAAACCCACGAACTTACTTTGAACTTAAAGGAATGTAAGTTAGTGGCCTTGGTTTGAATCTGGCTGCGATAGGGAGGTTCCAGTATATATCTCAAATTTCCTCATTTTGGGTGGGCTGCAGAACGCACCCGAGCGGAATTAGGAATTGAAACGAGAGGAGAGGATAGGAGAGGAGAGGCGAGGAGAGGGAGAGGAGAGGAGGGAGGAGAGGAGAGGAGAGAGGGAGAGGAGAGGGAGGAGGAGAGGAGAGGAGAGGAGGGAGGGAGAGGAGAGGAGCGGAGGGAGAGGAGAGGGGAGGAGGGAGGGGAGGAGAGAGAGGAGGAGGAGAGGGGAGGAGAGAGAAGAGGAGAGGAGAAATATTTTAAAAAAAATGTGAGAATGCTTATTCATTTACCCAAGTAGTGTGAGAATTAGAGAGATAGAACATTTGGACTACATTTCACGATAGGAAATCACTATTTCTGGCTAACTTTAGAAACAACGTGGCCAGAAAATGAAAATGGAACCCGGCAGAAACATGAAATAAAAAATTGTCATTTCCAAAGATGATGCCGCGCAAAAGGGCGGCTCTGATTGGTCAACGAATCGCAGGCTAGCGGATAGGACAACGGGATGGCACGGTCAGTCCGCGAGCAAAAAAATTTGCTCAGTCCGAGGACGCAGGACTGGGCAATTTTGCGAACGGGCGTAGCACCCGAAAGAAAATCACCACTCACCCGAAAAAGTAAAGGAAGTTAATGTAACAAAATAAAAGAATGAAGAGTAATGCGTGACTGTTACAGTAAAAAAACGATTTCATATGAAGAACCTTAATCCAATCCATTCTCCATTTCCATTGCCCTTCGAAGACAGATGCTAATTAAACAGTCGACATACGCACATCTTCCTCGTTATCGTTTGACAGAAGTAGTATATGTATGTATAAAGCCGCTTTTACAGCGCTCTCTGGCGCTCTGCGACTCCTAGCCGCCAAAGTCCCCTATCCTCCCAAAGCCCTTCAGGGAGTTGGCAAATCCTTGTTTCTTCTAAAACCCCCTGTCGCCAACCTTTCGCTGGGTGTCCCCTTCGTCTCCTCCCAGAACAGAAGAATCGTTTGACAGAAGAATTTTTATTTTTGCTATCTTTAAAGCAAATTTCAATGAAGCACTCTTCTCTACCTTTACTGGAGTTGAACTATCATTTTCCAAACCAACAGTAAGCTCCAAGTCGGTGCAAAAAGATTTTTCTGTTACGTTTTGCTTGTGCGTTTATCGCAGCAAGCAAACCTTAAAAAAAATCGATAAATTACGATCGTTAACAATACTACGCAAATAGCGAATAATTTTACCATGCGGCTCATTCTCTCTTGTCTCTTGTCAATCCTGTCTGTTGTCCATCGAATCCGTAAAACCTTTCAAAGGAGATCGTTCATTAGTAGCAATCGTCCATTCTATTAGGACAGGCGGTAGTCGGCTCGTATATTTGAGGATTACACGCCGTGTTTCGTTATATTTAGATAACAGAGAGGAACCGGTCCTCGGTGGGCGTTTTTGTGAGACATATTTCGACGCAGAGCAACCTGACCTGTCTCAATAAATAACAGTTCGGCGCAAAAATCAATTACTAAGATTTGTGGGGAGCTGTGCGGATCTGGATGCGAGCATATTGAACCTCATAGGTAGGAAATCGGCCCAAGACATCTCAATAAGACCGCGTGGACTAATGTGGAAAACATGTTACGCCACCGGGAATGGCTTGAATTCACGAGCGAAGTCGGCACGACTTGGGTCTTACTCTGCTAGCAGTCATCAGTGGCGTGGCGTGCTTTGCGATGTATCGATTGATACGCCACTCAAACCCATGGAAACAAATCGATTATCAGGGTGTTTCGCAGCGAACACCTTAGTAATCGATTCTTTACCATAGCTTCTAATGGCGAGATGTCGATAATCGATCATTCACGCCACGCCACTGGCAGTCATCTCACTGGTATCTTATCAAGGTTTTCTTTCATTTGCATCCTCCCCGCTCGTTCTGGTGGATGTCATGAGGGAGCAATAACTTTTAAAATGATCGAATTATCAGCTTTGTCTCGTAATTTAAATGAGGCAAGGTTGAATCCAAACGGCGGCATTTTTTTTTATGATTTGCTCGAGGCATGGATTTAAGGAGAAATTCAATGATCCAATCGCGCAATGATCGGCTAAAATGAATAGCGTTCTTAATTGATGCTTTTTCCTGAAATTTACTAAAATCCTGTCTTCAAAAAAAAAAAAAAAAAGGAAAAGAAAGAGGAAAAGTACATGACGCTGAATTCGGTGTGTATATGGATATTTTTCAAGCACAGTTTTCGATATTCCAAGGGATATTTTTTAGTTGGTTCTAAATATTTTGGTATAGTATGAAAAAAAAAGAAAAAAACACTAAGAAGCGGCCCGACTGTATGTAACAAGGTGGAGAAATGGTGCTGGGCCCACATCATTTCGCGGGGAAACAAAGCCGAGAAATTCCAAAAATTAAAATTAGAGTAAAAATTAAATGTTTTGAACTCTAATGCGCACCAGTACGAAACTGAGTATTGACTGAAACTGAGTATAAATTTTGGTATAGTTTATATACTTTTATGTGACTATCAAAAGGAGGAATTACCATTCGATTCTTGCTTTAACCCGGAGAGTCAGGAAGGGTGTATTCATGGATTGCCTGATGTGGTGAGAGGCGCGCATAACATGCAGGTGGGAAATTCGTCTAAAAGCTCAATTTTTAACATGACGTGATTTTTGCAACTTATTTTGTGTTTACTGGGGATATTTACGTACCAATGAGCAAGATTGCGGATACCAGGTCATGAAAAAGTATAAAAATATAAAATAAATAGAAATAAAAAGTAAAAATGCGAAGAGACTTGAGGCAAACGGTAACCACTTAGGTGCACTTGCGCGAGTCCCCCGATTATTTCAGGATGCTTCAAAAATGCTCTATAGTAAGATCGAGCTTATTCCACGCAAAGAAAATCTCTTGAGCCAACTTAAAGGGGTCAAAGGCGTTCTATACAGGGCTCTCCGAAGAATTAAGTAAGTTTAACAGGAAGTCGCTGTTAACTGCTACCAAGGAAAAGCAAGCTGATTCTTCACGATCGACTAAACTTCCGTGATACCAGTGAGCAATGTATACAGACCTCTCGATGGGGGGATAAATAACTTAAGCCTCTAATGCGATCAACAACGGCTGGTCAGACTATAATTCAAGCTTTATTATTACCCGAGATACAATTTCTCCGACGGGTATTTTGATAAAACTGGAGGCTAACTTTAACCATTGTTGAAATTTCTGCGAAACTTCATCATAAGAGGTCACCAGTTCAGTAGTTCCAGAGCTAAATCTCTCTGTTCCAGATTATTTGTTGAGGCCGGATCAGTATTAGGATGAGGGGAGATTTGGTCACATTCCTATCGATTAAAGTTTTCAATACCATCCGTTGCCCGGATAACTTTCTAACTGAAGGAAATTTTTCCGAGACAACTTCCTTCTATGCCACCTTTTCCTGTTGGAAAATAACCATAGGTATTCCTATTTTTCTAACGTTATACCCTAATATTTCCAAAAGTGTGGGGCAAATGAGATGAACAGAGAAAAAAAGGGAAAAAGAGCTATGAAAGTGATGCAAGGCCAAAATGAAAAGAAAACCGCTTCAAAAGAATAAAAAGTACAGTATCGAGTGTTACATAACGCAACTTGGAACCCCCGTCCTCCCCTCCTTGTAACGCAACCATATTTTTTGAGCGGCCCTCATCTTCCATGTTTCTGACTTATTGACCCAAAAAATAAGCTATCTCTTTAATGATCATTCCATAAACGGGTATCTATATCACAATACGCAAATGCAACGGCAAAATGGCAGCGCGCCATAGTGCAGGAGCAGTGATACGTCTAAAAGTTTACGAATATACTCCTCTATTCTAAGCCATTCCGTTTCCTTCTGCGTTATGCCCTGTCCCCCGCCCCCTTCCAAGAGCAAGGTGAGGCGCCACCGAATATCATTCCGTGCGAGGTGACATGAGTCGGGTTGTTACCATTTCCCGCCGCGGAAAAAGAAGGGGCGTAAATGCCAACTGCAGACTGTTCGAGTGCGAGGAAAAACTACGTTTTTGCCAACGGAACGCGGGCTGCACTCAGAGGCTTAGCGATCGCTCGAGAGCCACTTTGCCAGATCCCCTTGAAACTTGATGTTCTGAAAGTATCTCAGTCACAACATGCTACCATATTGAAATAACATAATAATAAAAGATTTTAAGAATGACCGATACACTTAAATTTTACCGGTGTGTATATGTCGCAGGCAATTAGCAATCGCCGGCAATTTGCAAGAGGTACACAGGTTGTTTCAATATATCGCAATAATGCGCATCGGCAAAATGCAATTTTTAAGGGTTATAGTCTTCAAAAGTATGAGCTCGGCTTGAATGCGCCTTCATTTTTTGTGATACTCTACGCTTTGTCGCGATGCTTTTTAAGGATGGAAAAGTGTCAATTCACACTATAGGCAACATGATCAGCACTCTAATCTTGTTCTTTTATTTTTGAATTTTATGATTTTCTATATTTATTCACCAATGGCTTGCAAATTGCCGGCGATTGCTAATTGCCTGCGACATGTAGATTGCTGTCGACAGCAATACAGTATTGGTTCAGAATCCCACGGATGAAAGTATAAAAACGCATATCGATGGCAGTAGCGTGGCGTATTTTGCGATGTATCGATTGATCCGCCATCTAAACCTGTGGGAAAGGATCGATTATCAGGGTGTTTGTAAAGAACAATTTATTAATCGATTCTGTAGTAGCTGCAAATGGGAAATATCGATAATAGATCATTCACGCCTTGTAACTGACTTCATGCATTGCACCAAACACAGTGTGGTCGGCTCAGTCGGCGTGGAATGCCACGCGCGCGGCGTGGTCGCCTGCAAGACCGTCTGAATACTTCACGCATTGCACTAAACACAATACGGTCGTCTTGGTCGGCTAGAAACGCATGGCAGCGCCCGCAAGACTGCAAGAATACTTCACGCATTGCGCCAAACACTGATCGATGGTGAAAGTCACAAACAAGTTCGAGACGTTGCAATTTTCAGTTCATCTTAGGGGAACAAAAGAAAACTATTTCTTGGATTTTTTATCGCCTTTTCATTTGAACAGAATGATTTATGAACATTCCAATCAATGACGGTAATTGTTACTTTTTTTTTCTTTTTTAAATAACAACAGACATTTTGGAAGGGCCCGATCGAAATACATGCATGTTTTACTTATTTCATCCATGTTTGCGACGTCATAAGTCTTTCATATTTTACTCTTCTTTAGGCACGATTAATCGTCGATCGAAAATAGAACTCTCATCATTTAATTTTGCTTTTTTACAAATATTTTCAGGAAAATTTTGAGAGGAAATGTAAGTATTCCTACGAAAAATTAAAATGTAAGCAGAGTTTAGAATGTTGAAAACTCTTTAATTAGTATTTATATCAGCATTTTATTCCATTATAAAATGCTCGATTGATTAGGACATTTGAAGTTTATGTGAACGTGGCTTGTGATTCGACCGAAATCAAAATCGTGGGTAAAATGATGTCCTATTGTCCCATGGATTCACACGTAATTCGAATTTATGGATAGAAAAATTCAACCAAACGTGTTATTCTTGAAACATGCATAGAATGATCCATTCCACATTTTTCCATCTTTATTCTAGTCCAAAAAAGCAGAGACAAAAAATTCTTATTTTGGCGAGATTAGCTTGTTGAGGAATCTAAAGAAATTTTGGTCCGATGATTATCATCAATTATACCCTCGCAACACTGGAATGTGAAATTAGCCAAATGACTGCAATGTCCGCGTTCTGCAGGTTGCGAAAGTGAAGTCGTCCCATCTAATTATTAAATTCCTCTGATAATTTGAGGGACTCGTGTAAAAAACTGCAAATAAAAAGCAAAACTGGAGATTTGTTCATGTTCAGTCTTGCAACCTTCCCCGAGGCTTAGAAAAATTAGTTTTTATTGGATTTGGAGGGCTCCAGTTCAAGAGTACTAAAACAGCGGCATGACACACGGTATTACAAATAGGCAATCTCCGGGGAATAATAAAACTCCGGAGAAAACATTCAAAACTATTGTAGTTTGTGAGACCATTCCTAACTTGCATTTCATACCCAGATTTTTATCTCCTTTTTTTTTAAATTAGCCCCATCCACCTTGCCTCTTCCCGTATCTCCTTTAATGATCTTCCTTCAAACTATTTTATGCACACAATTATGCACCTCGCCATCTCCTGTTTTGACGTCACGGGAGTTCCTTATGCTTTCTACTGTGCTATGCCAGGTGCCTGCCTCAGACGCTTTGGATGAGTTTTGAAATGCATTCTTTTTAATTCATATTGCGGAATTAAGGCTTCTGTAAAATTAAAAAATTGATATACGGCTGATGATCTCATCATTTTGAAGGGATAGCTTTTCAGGAACACTAAGTAAAATATGTACGCAAGTCAGCGCAAATTTAGTACTTAATTAGTACTTTGGGTAATTATTTGAGACAGTGCTCTCAAACACTCTTACGCGTAATTTTTTTCCCCCTGAAAAAATTTATTAGAATCTGATACGAAAATATTTTGATTAGGATTGGAAATTTTCGTCGTATACTTCCGTTTGATTGACTTTCCCGCTTATTATAAGACACAATATTTCAAAGATTTTACACTTCAGGCTTTCCGCTCCCAGAGGACAACTTCACACTTTTTCCTAGTCGAGGAGCGGGTTGACACCACTCTGAAACGTCCCGGGCTTTTTGTTTGTTGTTTTTAAGCCTTATTCACCCATTTTCTAATTTTTTTATGAATTATTCAGGCTATTTATGTGCATTATTGTTATACTGATATATCGCTATAATACTGGTATACTGATACAATACTGATATACTGAAACCATACTGATATCATGGTGCCGTGCTGATATCATACTGATATCTTACAGGAGAATGGGACAATGCACATTATGATGCTATAAGGTCTCGATAGACGATCAAATTCCCGAACCAATTACCATCAAAGTGTCGGGAGTCATCAGTCTTAAACTCATTAATTTTCTTACTTTTAAAATGAAAACTTGGCAGAAATGTTTCCTGAGGCAGGAAATAATGAATGATGGCACTCCATTCTGATCTTACTTTGAACAAAATAGTGCGGCCCGTCAAAATTTGATGGTAGATGGTGACCATCAGTCATCAGCATGTCTACTTCGATCGGAATTGGTGGAATTTGATCGTCTATCCACGGCTATACAGATTGACTCAAGCAGGGAAATGGTTGACTCAACATTCAACAAGTTGCGCACCAATAATGGTTGAGAGAAAAATATCGTTGATCCCCGAAATTAACTTTAGCCACGCCCATTCAGTCAGTGCGGGGTCTCTAAATATTTTGGTTGTTTCTGAGCGATGTCTTTCACGTCCGAGAGCTCTAAATGCCACCGTTTGCACCGGAAACAGGGGACAACGGGACACGACCGCATTCAAATTTCGGGTTGGATCAGCCGACCGAGAGTTTAACCGTGGCTCGGGATTCGCGAGAGCTCGCCGTGAATAGACTTTAATCTACCGGAAACAAACTTTCCCGGCGGCGGAAACAATGAGTTTCCTCTCGGCTGAGGAGCACCGATACGGCGCTCTAAGCTGATTTACAGGACTCTTAGATGCCGCCTCAAGCCCGCAGCGCCGCGCAGTGGATAAAAAATGAACTTTCATAGACCCAGCGCCAGGAATCGTGCAACGGACCAGAATATTACACATTCTGATATCGAGTGCCAAAGTGCAAAAACACGAATCTCCATCGCGTTGTTTCATTTCCACTCCTATTGTTGGCTTGTTTTTCCTCGAAAACACAAGGCAACTTTATGTCTTAAAATTGAAATAGAATATTTGCTAACAGAGAAGAAAAATCAAGGAAATTTTTAAGGAATTACATTGACCAGTTTTTTAAAGAAAAAATAAGGTATGACAGGAAGTCTGCTGCGCTACAAATGGAGATACGTGGTTTCGCACTTAAGCCATGGGTAGACGGTAGAATCAGTCTCATCGGAGAGAGGGAAAAGCTAGGGGTGTAATGAATTCACATTGGAGAAAATAATATTCAAAAGTTTCAAACAGTTTCAAAATTGCAGTAATGCTGTTCGTGCATATTATGTATGGACTCACCGTGTTTTTTCTTGGTTTTTCATTCAAAGGTACTATATGATAGCTTTCATCCGCATCACTGCTCGAGCTATTTAAATCTGCCAATTGGACGTATTTCTGTAAAACGGAACTATGTGCATCAAGACATGAGCCCTGAGACCCATAAGAATATGTGCATAACAGCGCTCACGTCATAATGCACATAGTTCCGTTTGATAGAAATGCATCCAATTGAATGTGCTTTCCCATCATGTATATCTTTGTCGTCAATGGTATGCCAATGGTAATCACGCTGGTTCCTTTTTGCTAAATGCGACCCATTTATGATCTAAAGTAACGTTGATTAAATTACCTGTTCCATATCGGTTTTTAAACTAAAAAGAAACACACTGAATCAAACTGTAATATTAATAACACGTCTCGAAGTTTTTTCTTTCAAAGCACGCATTTAGATTCCTGACGTCGCAAATCTGCCCTCATTTTTTTCTCATTTTTTTGCCCAGGGAAATACTTGCTTGTCTCTCGTGTAATTTCACACGAATCTCTCCAATCCGCAAAAATATTTGTGAAATTTTTATGCAGAAATTTTCGTTTTTCTCCTTGTTTTTATTCAAAACCATTTAGGACCGAGATAAACCGACGTAAAAAAAAAAATGACGCAAAGGTAGCGTGCAAGTCAACGACAGCAAAATCGCGGCGTCTTCCCTCCGTCCCAATAAAAACCCAGAATGAATGTCGAAGGAGGAAGTACTAAACGTGACGTCATAAATTTCAGAGATGATTGCGTATTGATATCAGCCAAGTGCCTCGCTTATTTTTTTACGTCTCTTTAATGCAGGAAAACTCTCCTTCCTTCCGAGAGAATAAAAAGAAAATCATTCACATTCGGTATTCCAATCACGCGCAGAGCATGAAAAGCTGGTGGCGACTCGGGCACCCTTTGCTTTAGTCATCCAATCAGTGCCTTTACCGCGGTGATCAATCAATCCGTGCCTATAACATCAGAAATCGGAGAATTGAGTCCTACGATTCAACTGCACCTTATCCGCGGCTGCATTTTAAGGCCCAATGAGCTGATTATTGAAATTGATAGACAAAGCGATAGACAAAGAAGACACAGGGAGTATGGGGCGGTCCTGTTGATCAAGATGGGTGATTTTTATAGACTAAGGGAGAAAATGATGGACTAACTAAAGGGTCTCTTGTGGGTTGCCTTTCCAAACCTCCTTTGTCCATTGCAATCACCCGATTCCACCCATAGGTTCCTTCCATATCCCTTTTGTCTTCTTTGTCTATAGCTGTGTCTATCAATTTGTGTCAATCAAATTTCAATGTTTTCAAGAGTCTGGGCTCTAGATTCAATGTGTTTTTTTTTTTCCAGTGCATGCTTTAATCATGTAATGAGTGCTAAGGGAAGCCACTTTCAGGAGCTTCTTTATAAAAAAGAAACACCTGATTGGCTCTAAAGGTTCACCTGTGGATTCGGCACTCACATGCACTCCTCTATGATTCGAAGCAGCACCGAATGTAATTTAAGACATTTACAGCCTCCGAGGAGCCCCATGATGCCAAATTGCTGAAATTAGAGCGGCAACAAAAATCATTTCTAATTTATCTATGAGTCTGGACGGCAACATAGACTGATTACAAGTCTCAATCATTTTATGGCCGCTCAACGGGCAGAGGATACAGGAATGTATGTAAGTGTCCGATTACGGGTGAGTAGGCACTACTAATTGGGACGCGGGTGTTTTTGATTTTTGATAACCCGAAACTCACCTTAATGACTGTTTTTTCTACCCCATGGCTGCCGTGATCGGTGCAACATTTCATTTACACCTGTATTTACCATTTGTGCGGATGGATGGCTTTAGCTAAATGGGACACTGAAAAAAAAAACTCCGGCCGCAGAAGCCGTATTTACGGGCTGTATAGACTTACCGTTTGCGTTCCGGGCTCAGGAGGCGAAAGTTCCAGCCGTGGCACCGGGGGCAATCGAAGCTACGACTCCAGTACACGGAACTTTCGGCCTCTGGCCCGGAACGGACGGTATGTCTATACAGCCCGTAACTGTTTCTTCAGTGGAAAGGTGGTTTGACGGAAAAGTAAACATTTTCCCCCTAAAAGATCATTCCCTCATTAGGCTTAGTTTGCTAAATACAGTATACGTTAATACTTGTGGAAACCAAATATTTTTTGCAGACTTAAAATTTTTGGTATCAGAAAATATGCTACCGGACAATGTTGACATTTGTCTCCTTTTTTAACACTATCCAAATGAGGCTTTTCAACGAAATTGTCTGGCACATGTTCTGTAATTCAAAATTTTCATTTTATGACAATCGGGTTTTTCTCGCAATTTCTTAAGATAAAACAACAATGGACCTGCTTACTCTTACCTAGCCGTAGCTTCGATTGCTCCGGGGACTACGCCAGGAATTTTCGGCGCATCTGAGCCCGGAACGCCGACGGTATGTCTATATAGCCTGTAAGTACGGATTCCACGGCCGATGGTTTTTTTTTCAGTGTCAAATGGACCCTTTCTTCTACACACGCTTCCTCGCCTTAACCCGTTTTTATAAATGCAGCCTAGTAGTATATATTAAGAGAGTCCTCAATACATAAATTCATCTTTGAAAGGTCAATTTTAGCGCACTGTGTTTCTATAAACCCATCGGTTTTAATATACGATTTTTGTTACCATATAACAACATTGTTTCAACCTATCTGAATGATCGTGAGACTGGCTCGGTGTGAAGCGTCGGAAAAAGCCATAAAGTGGGCAGCAAGTTGTCGCGTTGTTTAAAAAAACCTCATCCGACAAAACGATGGCAGGATAAAATACCCACTTAGAAGCACAATCGGGAAACAAGGATCCGGAGGGCTGCACATGAATACGAATTCCTCTGTATTTTCACCGCACGTTAAACAAAAAAGGGTAAATTTTAAGTAAACATGACAACGCTGAGATACGGTGTACCCAGCCTCTCGCTGCTCAACCTTGTTTTGTGCTCCTGTAAATGTGTAAGTGGGGCAAATTACGCGCCGCGGTGTGAAACACAAAAATCGGAGGGTTTCTATACAAATTGGTGCTCGAAGCCGCGGAGTGGAACAGGTACATGTGAGTTAAGAGTGTGTGCGTTAAGGGTTGCCCCGGCCGGATGTAACAATTTGAACGGTGATATTAAGAACACTCATCCACGTCCCTCAAAGTATTTGTTTTTTTACTAAGTGTGTGGAAACCATTATTTGCCCTAGTCGTTAGTTGAAAAATCTGATACGCCCCCAATGGTCCTTACACTCCTTGGAAGATTTGATAAATTGTTTTAGAGGCAGGTTTCGTTGCGGAAAGAACTGAGAGCCTCTTCTCATCATTTGTTTCTAATTGGTCGTTGCACGTCATTAAGTAAATATGATCTACTTCCGCTGAGCTCCTTGAGAAGCGGCATCACATTGAATACATTTTGTGGTATAGATTTAGGCACTGTACTTGCAGGTTTTGTTTCAAAAAGTTTGAAATTTTGTCTTTGAAAATTGTTTCTTAGGAAACGGATATCCATCGAAAAGCTCAGAAAAGAAGGAAAGATATTCTAGTATTGATTACAAACGATTAAATGAAGAACATATGATGTTTGTTAATCATCATATCTGATGCATACATATTCAGAACCTCGTCCTTTCTACCCTTTTATTTTCAAACTAATCAATCGTTATCCTTTTTTAATGTGAAATTTTACTCGATGAAAAATTGAGTAAAGTTCCGTAGGATCCGTCCATAAATTACGTAACGCACTTTTTCGGCATTTTTGACCCCACCTCCTCTCCCCTTGTAACGCTTTTGTGTCATAGGTCCCTATTCTTTAACACGTAAAGGCAAAATAGCGTAACGCTATCCTCGACACCTTTCCCCCCTCTCCACCCTCCAAGAGCATTACTTAATTTATGGACGGCCCCATAGCAACCCTACATTTTCACCAAGATCGAAATATTGATTACTGCAAAAGAAACTTTGTAGCTAAAATTAAATAAATAGATGTGACCTGGAATCCACAATGAGTATGCTGTAGGAGTAACGATTCTTTACCCTCCGTGCAGTGGCGTGGCGTAAATTGCGATATATCGATTGTTATGCCATTTAAACCTATGGAAAAAGATCGATAAACAGGATGTTCGCAGCGAACACCTTAACAATCGATTCTTTACCATAGGTTTAAATGGCATAACAATCGATACATCGCAATTCACGCCACACCACTGCCTCCGTGATGAATCACTCCATCGTGAGATTCTAAGCTACTTTAAAATCCCGAAGTAAAACAGGCAACCTTGTAGATATCTCGGGTCGAAGTGGTAGCCCTAATAGTCCAGCCGGTAGGATTCCCAGATTCCAGGCCCGAAAATTGTCTCATTAAAAGAAAACCCTGGAATCAATTGGCGGGGGTTCGGGGGCGAGTTTACGAGATAGATTTGTTAATGTTGGCTGATGCTTATCGGAAACCCCCTTCCACCCCGCCTCCTGGCCCGGGCCCTTGATTGCCCCGCACGGGGGCCCGAGTCCCAAATCCCGCTGCCAGGGGCCCATGAGGCCCTCCGAGCTCCCGATGGTGACCATAATCAAATGGTTTATTCACTTACTCCTGTCATTATTGGCCCGGGCGCGGGAGCTGGGTCCTTCTGATCGTTGTCAAATCGACCGATCGCTGCTTCTCATTAGTGGCGGCTTCGGGAGAAGTCTTCGCCCCACAGCGACGTTGTTATAATTATTCTATAAATTAAGAATATCAGAATACTTAGGGGTTTCTTCGGCAGCTACGCGCCCCTAGAGACGTGTGTTTCGTGGCAGTTTCAAACTTGGGTCACACATTAAAAACTTGAAGACAACGGGCTCACATCTGAGAGAGTTCATGGTGCCGGGGTTCTCGGAATAATGTCGGTAGATCTCTGGAAATAACTGAAACAAATATGAGTGTTTAAGCATTCAAACAACTAATGTTACTCTTTAACATAATATCATAAGAATAATGCTTAACGCATAACACCTGAAGCGCGGATCGGTCAGGGAGCGTACCTCCTAGTGTTGTAAAAAGTAGAAGAATAATATGTATTTAAAAAAGAAAATAAACAAATTTTAACAATATTACGATAAATTGCTTTCTTTGAGGTCACCTTGAGTGCAAAGAGTTCCTACGTAAATACACAATAAACAAGAGGTTTTATCGGCAAAGAACTTTCAAGGAACATTTACAAAAATCTGTCGCGCTTGATCCGTGTATTCATTGGGTTGATTTGATCTGGATTTGATTGAGGGTTTTTTTTTTTTTTCCTTCCTTATCTAAATTTTATTTTTAATGGAGACTACATCAAGGAAACTTTGAAGAACTTGTCCTTTTCAGAACAGTTATATTTAAAAAAATATATATCCGGAAACCTCGCACTCTTCATCCGTATTTTAAACATTTGACTCAGTTGAGTGTATTAAATTTGTTAAATTTTTTTAGTTACTATATGGATCAAATTAGGAATTCTAAAGGAAATTTTTCGAAAAAACTAAAATCACTTTTAAAAAAGTATTCAATGGACGCTTATTTTTAGGTCTAAATGTAAATCTTTTCGCTGTAATGCCAAACAATCACAAGAAAAAAGGAATTCCATATCAAGCTGAACTCACAATCAGCTGCCCCCGTAATATCAGTTCCTATGAAAATTGACAACGTGGCAACGACGCTGAAAATTTTGTGGGTATGAAGCGCGGTTGATTGGGCCATGCTCGGGGCTGTGCCTTTTCTTCGGCTCAATCCTTGAGTCCTTTTGTCGTGAATAAATTACATCTGATCCGGCCGGAGTGAGATCATTCGTTCCAACCCGTACGGGTATGCAAGCACTCAGGAGTCTGCCCATAAGATCATGAGAAACCCTGGCTCGTACGCGTTCCACCGACAAGCGAGATAATATGTCGATGCTTAACAAATCGATAGCTGATGTACTACTATGCAAATGATCGGGATTAAATCGATGCAATCGTCGATTTATCGATTTTTTAGCCTCAATGATTATTCGTTTGCGTGTACTATGTCGACGGGCGGCATTCGCTGATCGGTTCCTGAAAACGCTTGCGGATGTACCCTAACGTGCAGAATTGATTTTCAAGGATCGAAATTTTATAGAGCTATTTATTTATTTTGAGTTAATAGTGCAAATTTTATGAAATTTCATAATGAAGTATGTACACTGAAAAAAATATGGTAGATTTTACCATAGTCTGACACAGTGATCCGAGTAGGTAATAAACACCACACTCTAGGGTAGCATCTACCATACTATTGTAGGTATCATCAGAATTATGGTGAATACCGCTATAGTTATGGTTATTTCCACTAAATAGTATCACGGTGTAAAAAATCAAGTAGACTTGTAGTAAATGTTACCATACTTTTTTTTCAGTGTGACTAGTGGCGTGGCGTGCTTTGCGATGAATCGATGGATCTGCCATTTATACCCATGGAATAGGATCGATAGACAGGGTGTTCGCAACGGACACCTCAAAAATCGATTCTATTCCATAGCTTCAAATGGGGAAATATATTGTTAATAATCGATCATCCATGCTGCGCCACCGAGTATGATGAGGGGAACGCCTAGTGAAAGTGTGGTGACAGGGGGTTTAAAGGAAATGAGAGGGTGCCAACTCTTATTAGAGGGGTTGTAGGAGGACCGGTCGCTGTGACGGTAAGGAGTCGCAGAGCGCCAGGGAGCGCCGCAAAAGTGAATGTTATGTATGTATATACTAGAGGATAATTTTTAAGTTTGATACGCAGTTTTTCTTTGAATAGTTGTTCCAAAGAGGCACTGACTGGCACTCTTAAGCTGACTATGTCGTCCTGAGCATGCAGGCTTTTAGCCTAGTTTTCGCGTATTTCTCTCAATTCTGAAACAATTCCTTGAATTAGCATGCTTTCACGTACCGTATATTTAAAACCGTACCACGTATTTAAAATGTTCGCCGTGGTGATTAAACAGCAACTCAGTGGCAGCTCTTACAGTTGGCTTGGGATCAAGATTGACAAAACTTGAAGATGGGTGGGCGTTACATCCCCTCAGGCTTGAAAAATAAGAGAGTAAGCTGAAAGTTTGATCGATAATTACAGTAGCTTCTGTTTGCTTTCTTTTTGAAACATAGTATTCGCACACAATTAAGTTGCATGTCTGTCTGTTTCCAGATAATTGACCTTTAAAGGGTATTTATTCACATCCCACGACTAATTGTACGCAAATTTCATCGGAGCATTTAAACGTACATGCAACACGGATTCATCAGTCTGTTCATACAAATAGTGGTTTAGACTGCCTTCTGTAGTTCTCATCCAAAACCAAATTTCTTACTTCTTTCAATTGTGCAGTTAGAGGTGAATTTCAGATTTTTCTGGTGAGCCCTGCTCATCGTGTTTTTTAGTCATTTTTCACTAATGACGAATTTTATTTTCGTTCCAGCAAAAGTCTGCAATGGACCCGTTTTGATCGACAAAGCAATGCACAAATTCAAACGGAATAATACAAGTAATATGAATGATGAAAGGAAAGATTCAACATTCTCATATGGACAACAACATGCCCTCGCCTGCAAAAAAAATAGTCTGATGGATATTACTAAAAACCCGTGGGAACAGAGTGGACTTAAACGACTCATCTCTTACCTATACACTTTCCTTTTTTCACATAAATTTAAATAATGCTAAGTGACACGGAATGGTTGCCGTAGATCTGTCCCGATCATAAACATTGGAACGTCAGCGAAGAAGTACGCTAGCGCGATGGACTGGAGTGAAACGTGTCAACCAGTAACCGTTTGGCAGAAAACCAAGATTTGGGGCATTGATTCCTTTAGGAGACTACCACTTTATTCTTTGCACAGATTCGTTTTCTAATGCGCAAGAAACTGGCTACTGAAAATGTTTACGATCGAAAGCCCCCTCCACACCATACATTTAGTCAAGTTAATTAAATTTCTGTAATAATCAAAACAAAAGTATAACCTTTACATTTGCATTCAAACTAAAGTCAATTTGCAGTGAATTGAGAACCAAGAAAGTATCATTTTGTCGACGTGATGCAACGGCATGCAGAAACACACATCGTAACTTAATTACGTAACGATATTAATGAATGTCTTAAAATTATACTTACAAACTTAATATAGAACTTAATTGTTTTTTTACAGGACTTCATTGTTGAAGTCGTATATGAAATACGTAACGCTCAAAAGAGGAGGCAGATACGGTACGTTACACTGAAATGAGCGCCGATTTTCGAGAATTCAAGATGAAAAATTGTTAAGTGACAATTTAGGTAGTTGATTATAACAGTCCAAGACGTGATATTGCAAATCGTAGTTACCTATAATGTCGCTTACTTTAAAAGCTTTTATCCATAGGCGTACCTAGGTCATTTTGCTATGGGGATCTGACCCCCTACTACCATGGGTATTGAATACCCTCCATTCCAGAGAAGGGTTGTGGGGCCCTCCGGAAAATTTTTAAAATTCTAAATCTGTTTTGACGCAGCTTGAGGCTTCCGTGACGCAGATCTTTCATCGAGTTCTGCGGAATTATTCTTTCGAATTGTTGAATTCAACACATTTAAAATTTTTTTAACTTTAAATATCTATTTGGACGCATTTGCTTCAATGTTGGGAATTTCAGAAAATACTAATGAACCCAGTGTTTTCATTAAAGATTCTACATTAAAAGAGATTATCATTCTCGCCGAAGGTATTTCCCACCAGCCAAATTTTCTGATACTACTGCCAGCTGATACTATTTTCAATTCTAGGGGAGGCCGGGCCCCCTTTCACACGCCCATGCTTTTATCTTTTTTCTGAGAAAGAAATCATCAGTGGATCACACATGAGGATAAAATTAGTATACTCAGTGCCAGAAGCCATCAACTGAGCAATGTTGATTCTGTAAAGTAGTGAAGACAAATAAAGCAAGTAGATACGGGTCTAAGGGAGCAGTGCGATTGCCGTATCGGTGAACGCAAATTAAAAAATAAATAAATCTGCATGTGAATATAAAATGGAGAGCGCTATTTATTTATGAGGGCGTCAAACATTCAATCTAGGCCTCCATATGAGCCAGCAATGAAGTGTATGAACTTGGGAAGCTGTTGGGAGGGAGATTGGGGTCTGCAACCGAATGAATTCAACGGACAACATGGTGCTCACATAAAACGCGGGGAGACCCTGAAAATTAAAAGTGTTGTGCCTGCATGTGCGCATCAATTGACCTGTTTTCGCGGGGAGAGGGTAAATAATAAAGGGCTATTTTTTGCTGAAACGTTGCCAAATTACCACTTGCAGTAAAATCATATGATAGATACTCCACGATGTCTGTGGCCATTCCATCATAAAAATGTAATGCTGGTTTTTTCGATGCCCTACTCCATCGGCCTAGCCAAAGATTCGCTCATCTCAGTCTAGCTCGTACACTTTCCTGTCTAACTTATCTTACCAGTCCCTATTTGTTTCATACAGGTCATTGTTGAAACCTCACAATGTAGGTAGACGCAGAGCCGGATTTACCTACTTGCCGCGCGCCCATGGGCCGCCTGTATTTTTCCGCCCCCTTCTCATTCGCCTCGAAACACCAGTAAAAACTATCAAATGGACGTGCCAGCGGGGGAGGGGTGCATTAGACGAGTTTACTCGTGTTGAACACATTTTTTGGGAAAGTTCTGTCAACACTACTAGCAAAAGTTCACGGAACTTTGCGCGAAAGTTAAGTTTCGTAAATCTATCTCCGCCGCCGCGCCGCGCAGACTGCACCGTGTTTGGCGCAATGCGTGAAGTATTCACGCAGTCTTGTAGGCGCTATGCGTTTCACGCTGATCGCACTGTTTGCCGCAATGCGTGAAGTATTCATGCATTCTTATAGGCGCTATCCTTTTCACGCTGACTGCAATGACCACACTATGTTTGATGCAATGCGTTAAGTATTCGCACTGTCTTGTAGGCGCTAATATGTGTTACTTGCCGATCGCCGCACCGAGGGCTTCTCCTTTTCATCACAAATCCTCGTCATCATTTCTCTCTAAGTCGCGCCGTTCCAGGCCAAATTGCGAGTTTGGTTTCTTTCTTAATTCAACTAATTAAAGGTGCTGTCTCTTGTATCACTAAAAGACGACAGAATTAGAAATTACTATACTCTCAGGAAATGAGAGATTTGGTCGCCTTTTCTCGTTTGTATTTTTTTTCTAAATCCGATTTTTCTTCATACCTACATTTAAAAAAATTGCAAAATTTGCCACCCCCTATGGATTTGCCACCATGGGCTGCGGCCCATGGGGCCACCCCCTTCATCCGGCCTTGGGTAGACGCCATTCGTAAAATATAACGCTTCAGGGCGAAGAGTATCTGAGCCTGCGTGACAAATACGTTGAGGAGGGGAGGAGAGAGTCTAGTGCTGCCAGGTAGAATTAACAATTTGCGCCAATTTTTGGAAAATAAAATATGGATACTCGACGTGAGGTGTCATTTTTCAACCCAGAAACGACAATTAAGGGGGGCAGAACGGAGTGTTACGTACTGTGTTACGGATGCATTGCAGAAAAAGGGAGTAAAAAATATCTTCTTTTCCCCCCTAATATTTTATTGTGGTTTCCTGTAGTTTCCAGTATTATACACTTTGTACATAAATTGAAATACACATTGTCCATAAATTTAAAGAAAAATATCTGATCACGTATTTTATGAGTGGCCCCATGTCACCGGTTTGCTCAACGCTATGCATTTGTAAATTTGAAACTTAGCACCCCTGGCGGGAGAAAAAGGACGACACCGAGAATACTATGGTTTTTATTAAACTGCCGGATGTGTTCTTGTAAATATAACCGGTGCAATTTTTACTTCCGCGTGATTTTCCCGGGCGCCGGGCATCGAAATAAATTCGGAGCGGACGTGAGTACGTGACGTCACGGGCGCTGCTGGGAAGTCTCACGTGCTCGCCTAAAACCTATGCAACCCGCGCGGCCGGTTTTCGGGGATTTCCTCCGCCCGCGACGGAAAGCGACCCGCGCCGGACGATCCTTCCCGAGGAAACCGGCGACGCCGGGTGTGACTTCCGGGAATTGAGATACGGAAAAAAATAAGCGCGGGAAAAAATAAATGAGCCGGGTTCTGTAAATGTGAGCAAACGATTTTTCCGACCCGCCCGAGTCTCCGGGGAAATGAGATTTCCCACGGTCTAGATTTTTTGTTTGAATTATCAAATCTGCTCTACTCTCAGGACGAGGGTGGGGAGTCTGCAAAGGTGGCACCATATTATTTTTCAACGGCGGCCGTACAAATGTTAAGAACAAGAGCAGTTGTCTCTCACGTGCAGAACACTGTAATGGAGCGATTAAATTTTGATCAGCCGTTTAAAATTAAGAGTGAAAATTCCATATCGGATTCTGCTTGTGTCGCAATGATGCAGGGGTAATTTATTTTTTTTTTATTTTATTTTTTTTTTTTTTGATTGATTGCGTTTTTTGTCGGAAAATTATCTTCAAATGAAACGTTATTTGTCGGTACCACATGCTAAACCAAAAATCACAAAATCTCAAAAAGAAAGGCTGAATATTAAATTCTCGTAATCTCACAAAAATTCAACTCCTCGGATATTTCAATTATCATGAACTCCTTGATATGGGAAGGAAAAAATGGCAAGTGGTTGGCAGATTATTTGCAGGATTAATGATGTCCAGGCATGCTAGGAACCAACCGATAACTGGAATAATTACAGTGAAAGCTGCATTGATAATCGATCGAGTAAAAAGTACATGTATGATCAAGACTCCAAGAAAACTCTGGTTTCAGATGCCATCAGTTCCGAGCCTCGGAACCGTAATTTTAACAACTCAGCCCTGAAATCGGGTAGTTCTAACATGATAACTAGAGCTAAAAAACAGCAAGAAACCTACTAACTACTACCGTTCTTTTTCATCTGCACTCCAGAACAATCTATGTCGCTGCTACGATGTGAAAATAAAGAAACTCTAACCTTTAATTTATTTTAAAATTGTATGCATCTCCATGTTCGGATCATGGACCGAGTTCATGCCTTTCGAGTTCAAAGAGTTTGTAGCCGCAAATGCGATGAGCTCGTAAGTTGGTGGCAAGGATTTGTCTATCGACCTGGAGCAACCGACAGAGTCCACCTATCAGAACCGAACCGTTTGCATCCAAAAGGACCCGCGCGCCAAATATTCCTGAGATTCAACTTTCTATACCTATCACAACTTTCAAAGCTCATGGTTTTCAAGCGCTCGGGCTCTTTGAAAAATAAACGGCTCAATCGCAAAAAACTCGTCTCAGACACTGGGGCCATTGCATGGGGGCAAAAATACTTAAACTTTAAACGGGCTTCCCCCGCAGCGAAGTTGGGGCACTTTTTTTAGAGGGACCTGACGGTTCGAGAAACTAGAGCAAAAACGCCCGGCAAAAAACTAGTTTCAAACAACATAATTACAGCCCCGTCTACGTTCGCCTCACCGCTCTATTTGGCTCGGCTTTTTTCGGATTTACGTGATAAAAGCGCTGCCATATTTATTTTCTCCGGCGTCCCTACAATCTGAAGAAAGTTCGGATTACAGCCAATTTGGCATTCGCGGCGATTATTGTGCTTCTGTTCAAGTTGGAATCCTGGGAATCCAAGATTAGCCAGCCGAGTAAACCGTCCAAAATGTGAACACTCTCCACTCCTCGCTGCCACTCTTCGAGTAAAGCTCAATTTCCAAGTTTCCTCTCGCGGAAAAGTTGGAAAAATTAAAAGGATACGCGATGGGAAACTTTAAACGCCTCTACAGAGGTACATATATTGTTTGGTGTATAGTTAAAAATATGTGCAATAATCTGAGAAAAAAAATATAATATAGAAAATTTTTGTAAAATTTGGCAACGCTTCCTGCATACTCTCTTATAGCGCTTGTTTTTTCGGAGCTGCAAAAGCCGAATTCATCCTCTGCTTATCTCAACGTCCAACTCTTAATTGGCTACTTATGTTCAGCTTGATTCCTTGTCTAATTTACTGCGTTGATCTGTATTGCTTCCTCTATCTTCTCCGTAAGCTTTTTCCTTAAACGCTTCGGTAACTAAGAGGAAAGTAGGGGTGGATCTTTCAAGAGGTAAGGAAAGTATTTATACCTTGTGATAGGAAATAACGTAGATTAACAAAAAAGAAATTGATGAACAAAGGTATTTTAAAAATAAAACTTCTTAAGGTCAGTTTAGTATTGCCAACTAGCTAGTTGTCGTCATTGCTTGATGATGAATGTAAACTTTCATAATTGTCGCATTGCGAAACGGGATTTGTGATGAAGTCAATTACTTTCCTTACATAGTTTGATTAAATCTCGGGTGTTTCCATTAAACCCGTGTCAATTCATTCAATATAAATAAAAAATTAAATTTTAAGATATATTGAGTGACATCGTCTGTACCTGAGGCGACGCTTTCAATTAATTGTTGCGTCATGATTAAAAGCTCTCTAAATCCGTCGAAGCTAATCGCTAATAAGATTTATTGCGCGAACTGGTTCTTGACATAATGGTTGGATCGAGTGTTGATCGGTGGCACACGCTCAAATTCGGGCTGTTCTTCCTACGAGATGGATTCAAGAGTTGCTCTTAAACATTTGATCATCATCAACCGACACTACCGTGAAACAAACAAACGCCGCACAAACACTTCTATGTTACCAAATATATGTTTGAGGAAATTTATGAATAATTCTTGAATTAGTCAAATATTTCAGATTCATTTGCAATGAAAACTTCCTGAAAAATTGGATCAAAAATAATCGCAAACCTCCCAGAAAATTTGCATTTTATCAAAGGATGTTTTGGTATTTGGAGTGTGGCCAAATGCTAGAAATAATGTAAAATTTTCTTTAAAAAAAACTTACATTTTATTGACAAACTTTGACCGAAGCTTTCCGAAGCAAACGCTTCATCGTCAGGGTCACAAAATAGATATCACAAAGGCCATAATTTAATTTCAAACAAGGTAACAGATTTCAGTGGTAACAAAAGGTCAAAGTTTGTTAATAAAATGTAGGTTTTTTTAAAAGAAAATTTTACATTATTTCTAGCACTTGGCTACACTCCAAATACCAATATATTCAGTGCTACTACCTTTTAGACAGTGTACTACAATGTTCGCTGAACTTGATCAAAGGAAGTTTGGCAGCTTTCCAAAGCTCATCGGACGTTTTTCTTTATCACGGCAAAAGCAAAAGTCAATAATTATTAAGTAAAGGCACCAAAGGATACAAAAAAGAATCGAAAGTCGCTAATGATATCTCAGGATTCTTGGAGTATAAAGTCATGTTATTCATAGTATTTTTTATCTTATTTGGAAAGCTGAGTAAGTGATAAATTTAGGATTTAATTAGAGCGCAGAGCGGATCACTTACGCCGTCGTTTTAAGGCAAGAACAACGTTTGAGTTTTTGAACTGTAACGACATGTTGGCTTGAAACTTTCGAAGAATTTCCGTCGGATTAAAATACATTTTTTCTCGAAATCTCAACGCAGACTAGTTTTTTGACTTTCCTGTTCAAAGAATAGAACTTAATAGAAAATTGGCAACGTGCAAAGTGTCATGCTAATTCATGTTCAAGCCGTTCAAATATACAAAAAACATACAATAAAGAGCTTCCCCAACGAGCCGGCTTTTCTTACTTACGATCAAACTATCAGCCCTACAAAAGCTTAAAATGGCGAAGAAAACCTTGAAAAGCAGGAATTCCGATGCCTATTATTCATTTTTCAATAACTCGGCAGGAAGAAGAAGAAGTATTTGTTAAGGCATTCACCGGCAATTTATAATGGCTCTAAAACACAATCAATGACCTAAAATTAATGTTCAGCGATTCGATAAATTTCCTCTAAGGCTGCGGAGAAAAAGAGAAAAAATGACAAAGAAAACTTTCCGAGACGTAATGTTCGGAACTTTTGACCTAACTCTGGTTGTTTCCTCTAATTAATCGAGTTTCCAAGTCGAAATTGGTGAGTTCGAAAAGAACTTTTTCGTAGCGACCGCTCAAAAACTACAAAGCGTTGACCTCCTTGCTTGGGCAATAAAAACAATACTTCGGCAATTAAAATTATATCCCCCCTCTCCACCCATCGTTGAATTGAAGGAGGTTGCGCGGCAATCCGAAAGTTTTTGTCCGTGATTTAAAGCTCTGATCAGCAGCTGGAGGCATCCTGTTTCAACGTTAAACATCACGAGATATGTGGGCCATTTTCCAAAGGACCGTTTTTTGTTGTTTTCAATTTTCTTAATATAATTCTCGAAGCTTCATAACAAAATACATGCATTTCGCACTACCAAAAATATGAGACAAGGTAGGATTAAAGGAGGTTTTAGATCAAGTGAGAGGGGAGGGGGTCAAAATCCGAGACCCCCGCAAACCCATAAAGAATCGCAAAAATAATAATAGTATTTGTATCATGTGGGAGAAAAGTCGTTATTCGGTCTCGAGAATTGATTCACTAAATATACGAAAGCTTCGTCCAGGTGTTCGAACTTTTTGTCGTGGTTCCATCGAATTAGTTTTAACTGACGAGTTAAATCTGGTTCGTCGAACTTGTTTCGCACAAGTTCGCCAAAGTTCCGACCGTCAGGTCCGTGCTTTACTTGCAAATCGATTTAGGACATCCCGTATAGAGTTTGGTCAGGTTAACCAATTAGTGAACAAACTCCGATTAAAAGAGACCATTTGATGACTGTTCGATGCCGTACACAATTTTTTCTTGGTCAAAATATTGCAAGGCTGATAAATTAGTTCAACTATTCTAAGGCCACCAGTCATCAATTTTTGCCACGAGAAATATTCCTGCCGGGTTTTTATCTGAAAATAATGCGAAATAAAGATTTCAAGACTAATGACTTTCACACACTTTCTCTCATTTCAATCACATTTTGATGGGAATTCGATCGTGTATTGAGAGCTTTAGAACTGCTGAGCTACTTACTCAACTTTTTGGTCATCAGCCATCATCAGCTAATCTGAGCACTAACTTCCGAAAGTAACTTTATGACGGCGATACTCCCAGACCACGTATCTTGTTTGTGGTGTTAAAAATCTCAACCCATTTGCTCTCTTCGTCAAAGAACAAATTAACATGATTCCTTTAAGATTTCTCAGAATTTGTATCGCACAACGACGAAGAATCATGGAAGTTTTGAAGAATTGACGTTGAGTAGTTTTCAATTTAAAAAATGAAGTATGGAAGAGTCCAAGGTTGCAAACCGAGATACCTAGTTTGGGAATTTCACTTCACCGTCGTTGTAAGTACATTATATGGGAGATATCAGTGCAACACGAGATCTCTAGAATATAATATTTGATTTCGTTGCTATGCACGGAAAAAAACTTCGGCCGTGGATGTCGTACTCACGGGCTACATAGACATACCGTCCACGTTCCGGGCACAGAGGCCGAAAGTTCCGGGCGTAGCACCCGGAGCAATCGACGCTACGGCTCCTGCACCCGGAACTTTCGGCCTCTGAGTCCAGGACGAACGGTATATCGATACAGCCCGTAACTTTTTATTTCAGTGAGGGTTGGCAACAGTGGGATAATTGCCCCGATTTTGAGCGTCGAATCTGGTACAGGATTAAGAGCGGTACGCGTCTGAGGTGCGTTGCTGCATGTCTGCGGGCCCTCGCGCCCGACGTAAGATCGTATTCAAAACAGCGATTTTTCATCTAAAATTGGACAAGCGTGTTCAATTCTGATGATCCGGCAACTTTGCTGCAAGGTTAAGACTAGGGCGACATCGGTAATCGTATTAAGACGGCCAGTGATCGGGAACAGAGGAATTTTTCCCATGGCCACCCTCCGCGAGGGAATCTCCCTCCGCGGGAAAATGGTGTGACTCCCATCCCGGGGGTTTCGTTTCCCAGACACCGTGATCGGTGCGTGTTCCGCGTTTCCCGTTTCCGAACGGAACGCTGGGCCCGACAGGGTGGCATGAAACGTAAAAAAGAAATAAAAGATTGGAAATGTCAGTGAAATAGCTCATGGAGTTTCACGAGGCTGTGAAATATTTTATATTTTCCACGTTTCACGTTTTCTACGTTTCATGCCACCCCGTTGGGCCCATTTCCATTTCGCAGGAAAATGGGCATGAAACGTAAAAAAGAAATAAAAGATTGGAAATTTCAGTGAAATAGTTCATGAACCCATATTTTTCCTATTCTTTCATAACTTTCTGAACGTTCTTGAAATATTTCACGCGATATTTCAAAAATTTATTTTTCATGAAATTTTGCCACCTTGGTGCTCACTTAAAGAAAAAAACGCCAAAATAAAATCGTTTTTAAGATATCAAGAACTTTCACAGGGCTGTGAAATATTTCGAGAACTTTCACAGATCTGTGAAATATTTCTCAGAAATTTCACAGATTTGTGAAATATTTCTCAGAAGTTTCACAGATCTGTGAAATATTTCTCAGAAATTTCACAGATTTGTGAAATATTTCTCAGAAGTTTCACAGATCTGTGAAATATTTCACAGAAGTTTCACAGATCTGTGAAATGTTTCACAGAAGTTTCACAGATCTGTGAAATGTTTCACAGAAGTTTCACAGATCTGTGAAATGTTTCACAGAAGTTTCACAGATCTGAGAAATGTTTCACAGAAGTTTCACAGATCTGTGAAATGTTTCACAGAAGTTTCACAGATCTGTGAAATGTTTCACAGAAGTTTCACAGATCTGTGAAATGTTTCACAGAAGTTTCACAGATCTGTGAAATGTTTCACAGAAGTTTCACAGATCTGTGAAATGTTTCACAGAAGTTTCACAGATCTGTGAAATGTTTCACAGAAGTTTCACAGATCTGTGAAATGTTTCACAGATCTGTGAAATATTTCACAGAAGTTTCACAGGGCTGTGAAATATTTTATGAAATTTCACAGGGCTGTGAGTTCAGAATTAGATCCTTACAAGGAATTAAAGTTACTTACCACTGCACACTGGAAAAGAATTCTTTTGTATTCAGATTCCGGACTCTTAAACATTTTTGCAAGAAAAAGTACTCCTGATTCAATCGAATTTTTGCTGGAATCGAGAGCAAAGCCAGTTAATTGAAGCGGATTCCTTATGATTCAAGCAAAAATCCTACTGAATTGAGACTATCAATGGCTGTCATGGGGCCCAGAACTGGAAAAAAGTCATTTATATCCAGAGTCTGGACTCTTAAAGGAAGACCCGGGCCTGAAAACCGGTACCCCGAGATGGGATGTGGCTGACCTGCCTCCTTGGCACACCCTGTAGACTCACTTCATCCAAAAATTCTGAAGCTCACAACCGAAGTCATAACCCGAAAAAAGTACACACACTGCCGAAGGGTCCGGCTAAGCGATCGGCACACCCTGTAGATTCACCTCATCCAAAAATGCTAAAGCTCACAGCCGCAGTCATAACCCGAAAAAAGTACATACACCGTAAAAGGGTCCGGCTAAGCGATCGGTAACCCCGCCTGAATTATTTATCCCGTCTAGGTTCTCCCACGAAGGGTCCCCGCGGGGCAATCAGCGTGGAAAATTCGAGCCCCGGCCCCGGCGCTGCGTTGACAAAGATCGAGACCATTATGTCCGGTCAATGCAAAAGAATCCAAGGAGCCACGTTTGCCGGCCCCGGCATTTTTTCCCGAGACGTTATCGCGTCGCCGGAGCACGAGCCGGCGGCAGCCTCATGGCCGGCTCCCTAATGGAAGTTTACGTTCGGTAAATTGATTAACACCCAAACTACCTTGCCGTGATTGGCATGCAAGCGCGGGCGCGCACGGCCAGGGTCCCTGTGAATCATTCATTACCGGGCAAGAAATGTTATTGTCGAGCCAGGACTCTGTTGCCGCGTCGTCGAAGAGACAATTTTTCAATCTTCGCTGAAAAGGAAGTCAGTGAATTGCACTGAAAAGAACTCCAGCCGTAGAAGGCGTACTCACGGGCTATAAATGGACCGCGTTAAGCAGAAATGAACCAAGCTACATCAGTTATTGCCTTTAACCAGGCAATTTAAGTTTTTACATGATTACGGTCGTGCACGGAGAAAAAAACTTCGTGCGTTGGACCCGAAGTTTAGGTCATATGGATCTCTGAAGTTTTCGGATTGAGCATCTGAGCACTTAATTAAGATCTAGCTGCCGAAGTTCAGGGCTGACATCTGAAACTTCAGTTCTTACAACTGAAGTACTTCAGTTCTTACATCTGAAGTACTTCAGATGTAAGAGCCGAAGTTTTTCGGATGTGAAAACCGAAGTACTTCAGATGTAAGAACTGAAGTTTCAGATGTGTGATCCGAACCTCGACAGCTAGACCTTAAGTGTTCAGATGCTCAATCTGCAAACTTCAGAGATCCATATGGACGTATTTCTATCAAAAGGAACTATGTGCACTATGACTTGAGCCCTGTTATGCACATATTCTTATGGGTCTCCTGGCTCATATCTTAATGCTCATAGTTCCGTTTGGCAGAAATACGTCCATATGACCTAAACTTCGGGTCCCACGCACGAGGTTTTTTTCTCCGTGTACAGGTTTGTGTGCAAATTTCAGTGAATTTTCTGCATAGCACGTAGCAAATTCCTCAAAATTTTTAAAAGAATCCGCAAAAACGTTCTCTTGTAAAGAATTAAATTGCCCCGTTCAATTTGGCAGTTGCTGATGTGGCTTGGTTCCTTTCTGTTTAACACTGTCCATATAGACATACCGTCCGCGTTCCGGGCTCAGAAGCTGACAAAGATTGAACGTAAACGTTTCAATACGTCATAGAAGCATCATTTTACCATTATTTAGGCCTAGGATGAACAAGAAGCATTTTGAAGGAAGAACAATTTGCCCGGGTGAGCTAATTTAAAACTTTTTAAAACTACAAAAATACCTCTCATCCTCCTGTTTTAAATATTGCTTCCTTCCAATCAAATCGCAAGGGAGTAGAAATTGTGCAAAATTGGTAGATTAAATTTCGAGAGGGCGGGGGAAAAATCTCAAGAAGACTTCAAAAGTGCCCTAAAATTGACCAAAATTGTCCTCATATGAGTAGACTATATAATTCAAGAGAACAGGGGCGGTGGCCCCCTACCTTCCCCAAATTAACACCTCCTATACGTAATTTTGCCGCTCTCAACATTTTTCTGCCTAACTATTTGTCCTCAATCATGGTTACTGAATTTTGGCACACGAGAATTTTATCAGCATCCTACTTGGTTTTTTTTTAGCCTTCGAAGCAGTGGAGAGTTCCAGGGCTCCTGCTTCAACGTCTTTTTTTTCTTCTTCTTTATTCAAATTATAGAGAAATACAAAGTATTAACTCTATTTGCTATAACTACAAGTTACAAACTATTTACAATGTTTTAGTGGGTAGGCTGGAGTGCCATCGGCCACCGGCCCTAACTATATTACAAGATGTACAGGGACTATACATTAAGTTTTAGGATAACTGTAACGTCTGTGTAATCAAAATTGATCCAGAATTTGGCAATGCTGAAACGGAAGCTCCGCCGTGGGGGTGGGGAGGGGGAGGAGCTAAAAAGTAATAGTTGTCACCCGAAAGAGCGCGCTGAAGGGTGCAATTACGGCCATCAACTTGCGGCCTCTTGGGAGATAAGGATATGTCCAAGTCACCCCCTGCAATTGGGCCATGCTCGTTTTGGATTATTCAAGTGCTCGCGTGGCACAATGAGCTGGAATGGCTTATTGATCGGGAGATCCATCATTCCGTCGGCCGCTCGAGCAGGTGAAAAGATTACGGGTCTGGGAGGTGAAAGAAGTGGTGGTTAAGGAGTCAAAGACCGACTTCATTTTTACAGCTCGGGCATTATAGCTTGGCCGCTCCACTGAGAAGTCTGATTCGGGGGCCGTCCGTAAATGACATCAGGGGCTTCGAAAATTGGGGGGCTAGGAAGGCCTGACATGTACCCAACGACGTCAGGCAACATTTAGCGAAAAAAGAGTATTTTTTTTTTATAAATTTCGATCGTAAACGGAGCATCCTACTGTTTGTGTGGCTAAATATAATGAATTTCAAATGGTCTGATGAACGAAATACAAACTGCGGCATTTTTTTCACAGTCTATATTTTTAAAATGTTGCAAATAGAAGCCGGTGCTCACCCTACAATTTTCGCTTTAAATCAAATACTAATAAAGAGTGATTAATGATAAAATGGTAAGCCAAAAAGCATAGTTTTCATTTTAGCGGCTCTGGTGCTTGCACTAGAGCTGCTATTCCGGACGGTCCCAGCTGGGGAGTATCAATGCAGCATGTTACATTGTAGAGACCGCGCGTTGGTTGATGGGAATCGGCGCCATTTTCGGCTATGTTCCTTGTCATGACTTTATTTTATTGCATACTGTTTTATTGTTAGTCAATGCTATGTTGTGTATTGTATTTTTGGAATCATGGTGATACAGTCAACAATTCAAAACTTGTTTGTGCTTTTATCTCGTGATGGAAAAAATGTACTTTACGTTCAAAATTTGAAAATTTGAATTTTAAAGTTTTCGCGGTTAAGGAAGCTTTAACCACTGGGTTGGAGCTTCCTAGTCATATTACTCGATATCAGCTGATAGCAAACAAAGGTTACCAGGGAAACCGTAAACGTCTAACAACTATCGTGGCCATTGGGGCGATTATTGAAATGATATCGACTGTATGTCGCCGCTTACGACAGGACATAGCCCTATCTTAACTGTGTAATATATCGCAATTCGATATTGTTTTGATTTTTAAAAGGAGCAATTCATTCATACAGTTCCGATTAGTTTTGGCGAACGGGCCCTTAACCTACGGCACTCGGCTCATGGGAATTTTTTAACTTGTCCTGGACGGACTCGTCTGTAGCGCCTCGTTCTTCGTTGTGTGTGTGATTTCGTGAAGAAGTTTCTATGGCAATTTGCTTTTATTTGTGAGCTGTTTTTTCACGGGATTTTTGAATGTTCTGTACGAATAAATTCGGTGAGTACCTCATTTATCCCTCCTTCCAGTAAAATTATTTCAACTTTTCCTTCTCCCTCATTCTGGACCCACTCATGGGCTGATTATTTTCTCATTCTTGAAACTTTAGACTGGCAATTTCTATGCACAATCTATAGCTCATTAACCTATAGTTCAAGAGTTCCTCACTAGTGTCTTGCTCTTCTTTTTTATTTTTAAAGCCTCAATGTATTTATAGAATTTCAAAAATTTAGTTTTTGAGTTGACTTAAAAAATGTAGAAAATATAATGCTGTTTTAATTTTCATTTCAGGTAATGAGTCGACGCAGTCAAAGAATAATTCAGAGGTAAGAAATCTGCTTTTACTCAATATGTAAGTGTTAGTTGATATGCAAAATTGAGGAATGTTTTGGACATCTATACGTTTGATAAGACCATTTTAGGAGTTAATACTTTGAATACCTAATATTTAGTGGTGGCTTAATTTGTTAGTAACCAGAAGTTGTGTGGTCTTCTTGAACTGTAATTTGTTTTTCAATGTCCTGGGAAGTAACTGGATGATAATGTATCATTTTACTATCAGAAAATTTGTTTGCCAACTCTTAATGCGATGATAATAAGTAACAAGTTTGCAATGCTTTGCATTTATTATTTCAGTTCATGGCTATTGTTGTTTCACCTTATAACCAATTGTTTAATTTTCTTGTCATAATATGGCAACCAATAAAAAAATTTTAGCAGAAGCTTTATTAATCTACCTAAGAAACTCTCCATTTTTTGCTTGTTTCAGAGATACAGCTATAACCAAATGCAGAAACATTCCTGGTTTTGATGAATCCACCCCGATCCAAAACAATACTATATGCATTGAAACATCTGCACAATCGTATGACGCCGAGCCAAAGAAGGAAAAGAAAATAGAATCGAGTGAAACCTATGCACTGTAAGTAAAAATTTCAGTTAATTCTATTCTAGTTGCAACCTTGCGTTGTTATCAAGTTTATTGTGTGACTTTAGATGTTCCTCAGAAGGTGGTTTGATCATCTTAATTGCCCATTGGCGGCTTTCCAACTGGCAATACTGCAAATTAACAAAATTTCACCACTTAAAATGTTGTAGTTTGAGCATTAGTCTTGTGAAACAAAATTACACTTTCCAAAATCTCATTATGCATATTTGTTTTTTTACAGACGTGAGTATTATTAAGTTTACTATTATGTTTACTATGCGGCTGTAGGTGCCCCTTAAATTGTGGTTTAAGCATCTTAATTATCTATTGGCTGCTTTCCAACTGTTAATACTGCAAATTGACAAAGGAGGGGTATCGTTAAGGGCCTTTTTTGGGCCTACCCTGAAATTCCTCAACTCTGCGTTTTTTTGGTCATTGAAGGTCTATATTTTACGGAATGCATAATGGTTTGGTCATTTCCGATCTATTTTGGGGTCTACCACTGGCCTAAACATGGGTCTGAAGGCCAATTTTGGCGAAAAATGCGGGTTTTTCAGCATTCAACGTGCTATTGTAACCGATCCTTTCGGAGGACAAAAAATTCCTTCAAGTATGTTCATTAGGGATGTAAGAGTGTCACTTTGGCCAATTTTCGTCGATGTCAAACTTTGCGCTCATAGTTAAAAAAAAACTTTTTAGAATTTTGTTCAACCCAAGTGGCATACATGTAGTAGAATTCCAATTTATTTTTAAAACAACCGATCTTATATTTTCCTCTACACAGGGTGAACGTTGTAAATGATATATCGAACAATGATTCTGATATTACGCATCCAGTAAATGAAGCAGAAAATTCATTCATCGAAAATCTTGAAACACATCAGTCGAACTGAGTGCACAGTGTCACATAAGTGAGTGCTTTAGTCTCCTGAAAACAGAATTGCGAAACTTAAAATTGGAGAAAAATGATGAGTAAATGAAAAAATGGAACCAATTGATGGGATATGTCGCATGCCATTCTGACACAAAATATGGCGTCTATCGAATCACCTTAACTAAATAAAATAACCAAATTTTCAACTCTCAAACTATCAACTATCAACTATCAAATTTCAAACTATCAAAATTTCCAACAATGACAAAAATGATTGTAATATACCTATAATGTAATGAAATATACACGCTCTAATCATTTAATTTGTATTACCTTTATGTTATGTACCTACATGTTATACTATTTTTATAATAAATTTTGCCAACATGCTTTTCAATTCAGTCTACAACATTTCATTCCGACGTGGCAATAATGATTTATAATGCCCCTAATCCATTAAAATGAATTACAATAGTAATGCCGCATTATAATGTCGTATTATACATCGCAACGATTCATGTCCTACTGATTATTGATTATTGTAAGATGAATTCTGTTTTCTCTGATTGTATGTTTCATACGTGCGAAGCAAGTACGGGTCACTAGAAACGTGGTTCGTACGGGTGGCTGATGAAATTGATCTTCGAATACCTTTTGATGAGCTAGGGAAATGGAACCATCTGCATCTCATGGACAATAAATAGTTGCCGTAATTAAGGTCATCCCGTGATTAAGGTGCCGTGATTTAAGTCATAAATTCTTCATCTAATTCTTGATTCATCTCCAAAATGTCTGCTAAAGCTTTCATGCGCTTCTCCTTGTATGCATGAATGAGCAAATTGGGTATCGAACAAGCGGACACTTTTTGAAAATTTAGATGATTCTGGACAATATCGTACAGAAGTCCACGAGCTGCAGATAGAACCATTACCTCTAGCTCATCAAAAGTTATTCGAAGATCATTCAACAACCTCTTTGACAAGTTGCAAAAACTTTTCGTTAACAATAGTGTCACACGGTACTAGGAATATTTACTATTTAACGAACCTTATATTTCCCTGACTCAGTCCTAAATTATAGAAGTATGCGTTACTTTTCCAGCAATCCAAAAAAACAATTATACAAAAAACCAATACCTACACTTTCAGATATAAAAATGCAAATTTTTTGCAGCCTCGCTAAACGACTTATCAACCAGAGATTTTTTAGGAAGCGGACCTCCAAAGAGCTTTCAAAATTAAAAGTATACAACAAGTGATAATGCCATGTATTCGCCATATCAAAGCCCAATACACATTTATACACCGGCTACGTAAATCTGCTAAGTTACAAAACATGAATCGACAGTTGTCGGATTGTACATCAATGACAAAATGTGTCTAGGCCCTCATTCTTGACTACAACTACTGCCCCCAGAGCCGCTCTCCGACGCCAATGCGTTGGAGCTTCCTGCTTGTTTTATTTCTAAACAAGTGATAGTGCATTTCGGGAACCTCGTCCTATCTTCAAAGCATTCACTGGGAAAAAACACATTGGATCTAGAGTCCAGACTCTTGAAAATATTGACAAGAAAAAATACTCTTGATTCAATCAGATTTAATCTTAAATTAAAAGGAAATCCGCTCAAATTAAGAGGCTTGGTTCTTGATTTAAGCTTAAATCTGATTGAATCAAGAGTATTTTTTCTTGTCAATGTTTTTAAGAGTCTGGACTCTAGATCTAATGTGGTTTTTTTTTTTCCAGTGCATAAGACCCGGAGAAACCTCCGGACAACTCTCCACGACATTTAATTCTTGCTATCGTCCCGTTATAAAATGATTTAATTGCCCCCATAAGTCCTTTGCTAAAACCCCTTTTTTCCAAGGCTTCCCAAAGCTTCACTAACGGCACGCTGTCATAAACTTTCTGAAGACCCACAAACACCGAAGTGCAGCTCCTGGCTGACCGCCCTTTTCTTCTCGATGACCTGGGTAATGGTGAACAAATTGATTAAAATGGAAATTGAATTGAAAATGAAATTTGATGGTGATAAAATTGCAAAATTTGTATTAATGCATTTGTAAATATTAGATTATAAATTAATAAAAATTTGGTAATTTCATGCATCTAGGCTAATCTTGTTAAGTCAATTTCACATATCCAAATTGGACTATTTCTGTCAAACGGAACTATGTGCAGTGTGACGTGAGCCCTGTTATGCATATATTCTCATGGGTCTCAGGGCTCATGTCTTAATGCACATAGTTCCGTTTGACAGAAATACGTCCAATTCAGGAGTTTAATTCAGTTGTTTTCATTTCCCAGCTTTACTTTATTTTTTTTATTTTATTTCAGAGTTAAACACTTTTCGGAACCAGTTACTCAAGTATGAAAATAGCCGAATGATTTATGACAGGGAATCGCGCTGCACTCCCAACCGCATTCCCGCTAAGATGCATCGGAGTCCCTGAAAAAACATCACCGATACTCGACAAAACTGGGGACTCGGAAACAAAAGCTGGGAAGCCCCAAAACCGAGCGACGATACATCCGAACCCCGGTTGCCAATTCCCTCCGCGAACCCCGCGAACCTCCGCGGGAAAATCCCTCGGTTATCCGCGACGCGGAAACGCGGCTCCGCGATTGTATTTCCCGCTTTAATAAAGCTTTCGGATCTGGAGTCGGGAACTCGGGATGATTTAAGCGGAAAGTTATACTCGGATAAGTTCATTCATAGAGCGGAGATAAGGCGATTTTGTTTCAGCCGCGCGCCGCGGATCACGCGAGCAGATAGTCCCAGGAACTCCGCTGCCGTGCTTAGGAAGAACACCGTATGAGCCCTCAGGCGTTGCCAAATTTCTTTCGATAAATCACGAATTTTCGGGGAAATTTGTGAATATTTTTCATTCAATTTTTTACAGAGTTTTGTTCGTAGTTTGATCGAAGGTATTGGAAAATTTCAAGGAAAAATATGCACGACTAACTTCAAAAATATATGTTTTCAGAGAAGAGATTTGGCAACATTCGAATGCTCATACGGCGTTTTTCCTTAGAGCGGCAGTCCACCCGCGGCCGTGGCGCCCCCGGGTTGCGAGCTTTCGATTGGCTTTGGCTTTGTCACGGATTCGGACGGATGAGTGCGGTGTCGATTAAAAAGTCGCACTTTCCCCCCCTCACGCTGGATTTTCGGGCTCGGTGTGTGTCGTGTTGACGAACAATGGAAGAGTTTTAAGGTTTTGTAAAGTTAAGTATCAGGAATTCGCATATGAACTTTTGTTAAGAACTTCTGTAAAACTTTTTAAAAAAGTATAAAAAGTGCGGTGTCGCTTGAAAAGTCGCACTTTCCCCTCCACACGCTGAATTGTCGGGCTCGTTGCTTTTTGTATTGATGAACAATGGAAGATTTTTCAGGTTTTGTAAAATGAACTACCAGGAGCTCGCATACGAACCTTTGTAAAAAACTTTTAAAAAACTTTTCAAAAAAGTCTAGACTCTCGCGTGAACGTCAATTATTGTTCTGTAAAGGTTCTGTCTATCACCAACACAACCTTGCTCTATGCTTCTCTAAAGCACACAAAAAATCCCTAATGGCAATGCCAAAAAGAGCAGCGGTTGCGAAAATGTAGTTTGAATAGACTCCTGAGGAAATAATCAATGGGCCTGTTGCAAACGTCGGCTAGAGCATAAAGAAGAATGGTTCGTGTAAAAAATAGCTCAAAAATCACGATGAAAGCATCGGAAAAGTCTTAAAAACACTTCCATTTTCACAGTCTGCGCAAGCAATATACGTTTTTTTTTTTTTTTAAACTTCTCGCTATAAAAACGATACTACAGCGCAGGTGAACATTTCGTACGTGAAACAACGCATATTTCTTACGTATGGACTGTGAAGTTAGGAGTGTGTTTCAGGCTTCTTCGATCCGCTCATTGTGATTTTTGGACCATTTTCGATGAGAAATAACTCTCCTTTTTGTTAAAGCTGAAGCTTGTAACAGGCTAATTTAAGCGATGACTGGCTCACCGGAAAAACATGCCAGTCGTGGAAACCGTACACTGCCGTCCAAAGTTAAAACGCAATATCTCCATTCGACATTTTTCCGATTTTTCTCTAAGAAAATACTATTTTACAAGAAAACTAGGAAATATTCATCCTCCCTTTTTTCAAGTCGATTTTGGCATACCCATAGGAACTCAAAATTGAAGGAATGAAGCCTTGTGACACTTGGATTTTCTTGTATAAGAGCAGTACGTGTGGAGAAAAATACAAAATTTGTAATGGAGTTACGGCGTTTTTGCTGCGGACGGTAGTACTTACGAGCTATATAGACATATCGTCCTCGTTCGGGGCTCAGAGGCCAAAACTTCCGGATGTAGCACCCGGAACAATCGAAGCTACGGCTCCAGAACCCGGAAGTTTCGGCCTCTGAGTCCGGAACGCACGGTAAGTCTAGCCCGTAAATGTTTTTTTCAGTGTTCAGAGTTCTGAAATCACTTGGTCTCGGTGGGCGTCCGATCGATCATAACGCGAAAACGTTCGTTTCTCGCGGTGGCTCAAAAAACGGGGCGAACGTCGAAAACCGAGCGTGTAAACAATTAACCGCGGACACGATTAGTATTCCGATCATATTTGTTTGTTGCCGATGAATCCCGCTCCCGCGATATCGGGGGGCGAATCCACCGAGCATCAGTAGTTATTTCCTGCGGGGACTCGCCGCTCACCACTCACCACTCAGCGCTCAGCGCTCACCTGGCGCGAAAGCGAAATCACGTCACTGATTTCGAACGAATTGATCCCTGGGCACGCTGCTGACGCGCATTCTGATGCCCGGGCCTTTTCAATTCGACACCCCGAACGGGTAACGCCCAGTGGTGTCGGATTTGACTCGCTGGAATCAACGCGAGATTTGTGGGCGTTATTTCCGCTTAATCTTGTGGGGAGTGAGTAGGTCCTTAACAATTTTTTTTTAAAAAAAAAAAAAAAAAAAAAAAAAACCTTAAAATGTAAAATATTCAAAGTGAGAATTTTTCTTAAAAGTACCTTTTGCAGTGTTTTTTAGAGCTCTGCGACACCCAACCGCCAAAGTCCCCTATATTCCCAGAGCCCTTCAAGATTTTTTTTTTTTTTTTTTTTTTTTTCACTTCAAATATTCCACGAGGGATAATCTTGATCCTCACCGTCCCTAAAGTCCCCATGGAGTTGGCAATCCCTCATTTCTTGAGACTGCCAAAGAAGATGCTTAATCGGGTTCCTCCCGGGAGGAAACGAAGGGGGTGCCCAATGAAAGGGTGGAGACAGGGGGTTTCAAAGGAAATGAACGAGTATTTAATTTGCAAAATAAGTCAACCTGCACGAGAGTGAAAAACTTTAGATGAAAAACTATATACACTTGAGAGTAAGTGCCTCTGCGTGTTAATGAAGTCTTGAGTGTATTCTTCTAATCTCAGTCTCTGTAACACATGCATCTACTGTCATTCCTTAATCCATTCGTTTTTTCTCCAAAGTGCCAGCTTAGATAGACTCAATTGTTTTCATTCGTTCAAGATAGCCGAAAATCAATAGTTTACTATCATAACTGCTCATCCACGGGAGCTAGCGGCTTTGAGACGAGCATCGCTGAATCAAGATGCGCTCACTCCAGGCTTAAGTGGCTCTCGTATGTTTCATTTTTTAACCAGGAAACCAAACAACACAACGCCTTGAAACTTTTCATGAATATCCTCTAGACTATGAATGGAGATGTTGCATGCGTGAGAAATTTGCGATTTGACAATTGATTCTTATGTAAAAGTTCGCGAGAAACACGATGGTGCCACTGGTTTTCTCTGAAATCAACTCCCAAGCTCAAAAAAAGCTCTCAAGTTGAGGACAAAATGGAGAGAATATCCCACGCTATCCTCAGAGTCCACGTCTACATCAAGACAAACTCTCTATGCAAAGATAGGGAGAAAATACATTGACAGGGCTGCCACTTTATTTGGGGACTCCAAAACTGAAAACACGGCAACCCTGCTAATGTATTTGTTCCCTATCTTTGCATGGAGAGTTTGTCTTGATGTAGAGGTGGACTCTCAGGATAGCGTGGGATATCCCCTCCATTTTGGCCTCAACTCGAGAGCTTTTTTTGAGCTTGGGAGTTGATTTCAGGGAAAACCAGTGGCACAATCGTGTTTCTCGCGAACTTTTACACAAGAATCAACAGTCAAATCGCAAATTTCTCACACATGCAACATCTCCATTATGCATGATATACTCATACATAAGTTTTCAAGAGAGAATACTAAGCGCTTAGCCTATAGGGTGCGCTTTTTGATTTTTGATATTCGTTTAAACTTAGCATTTGATCGAACATTTGACCGAGAGATGCCTAAAATTTGTTTCAGTCAGTTGACTTTCCCCAACAACACTGGAAAAAAAAATAAATTGGATCTAGAGTCCAGACTCTTGAAAACGTCGACAAGGAAAAATACTCTTGATTCAATCAAATTCAAGCTTAAATCAAGAACCAAGCCTCTTAATTTGAGCAGATTACCCTTTGATTTAAGCTTAAATCTGTTTGAATCAAGAGTTCTTCTTCAATCCTATATGGCGATCCATATATCCATGTTTTCAAGAGTCTGGACTCTAGATCCAATGTGTTTTTCTTCCAGTGAAGGAAAACTCCGAAAAGCTCCCGGTCTTCAGCAACGGTGCAGGTAATATGATTTTTCCCTTCATTTTTTCACCAAGTTCGTACGTGACCCAATTTAGATTTGTGAAGCGCCCTCGCTCCCGTCACACCCACGAGTCGTTGCGTGCATCCGAAAAAAATAAATCAATCAATTAAAAAAAACGACGGGCGAATCGAAAACAAACTCGCGGGAGCTAAGCTGCTGCGAGCAGGAGCCGCTTGGGGGAAATTTATTATTAAACGCTCAAATCGAGGCGAAATGCTTTCCGCGAGGAGCGAACGTGCAAAAGCATTTCCTGCGCGAGCTGATACGTTCGAGACAGGCGAAAGTTTGCATGAGAGTGAACGAACGGGATTCGCAATCTGGGGATTATACTCCCCCGCCCCCCTCATCCCCCTTCTAGTCGTAGTTTTAGCTCGAGAGTGGAGCTAGCAGTTTGACGGTCGGGAGGTTAAGCTCGTACCAAATTGCGAGAGATTTTGATCGGTGTCATTTCAAAAAGTATAGCTCCTTTTTACGCATGGAAACGTATTTAGTAATTAGGTTAGGTTCCGTACGATTTTTCCTGGAGTTCCTTTATACTGAAAGTCAAGACGACACCTCCTCATGGAGTCACAAACGGGAATAAAGCCTAGAGAAAAAAAGGAGCCTAGGGTGTTTGCATCTTGAGGTTTGTTTACCCTATGACGTAGGTCGGTTCAACCTGGTCAGCGAAATCCGGAATTCGAAGTATGAAAAACGGACCATAATGTCCCATTTTTTGCTTAAATTAACTCGTGATGTGTATAATTTCAAGCACTTTTTATAGAATGACTTTTTTCCATAAATTACACCATTTCCAAGAAAATCGATGATAAACGCCGCTGTACCGACCTACGTCATCAAAACAATTTCAAGATGCCCGAAATGCAAACACCTCCTTTTTTTCTCGATGGGAATAAAGATTACACAAATTGAACGTTTTTCGTAAACTTTGATCCGCTCATTCTCAAATTCCTCTCTCCGTTCCTTCTCTCATTCCGTTTGTTCCTTGCCGAACCTGTAATTCCCTGGTCCATTCCAGATTATAATCTATGCAATCGGTGAAAACGTAATCTTTATTCCCGTTTGTGACACTGTGAAGGCCCAAAAGACGGGAATCAATCAGAAATGGATTCACATTGTCTTGACTCTCAGTATAAAGGGACTCTAATTTTTCCTGGCGGCCTGCATTACCGATTACACAACCACTGAGCATTTCATGAATCTCAATAATATAATACCTCCCAAAAACATTTCTCTTTTTGGGAGCAGTATGAAACCACTTTCATTGGGATGTGCTCAGGATGAGAACTCGTTTTGAGAGCAAGTTCATCCGAATTTTTTAGCTTGGACTCCAAGCCAATCTCAGCGATACAATTGATGCGAAGTTCACTTTTCTAGCACTTTTTTCGGACCCTTGAGTCCAAAAGATAATACTGGTAGAAAAAGAAAAATAGAAGAGAATATGGTGACGAACCAAAGCACTATGATCTCTGTGAAACTCGTTCTGAGTCAAAATTATTACTTATACGGAGTCACAACTGAAGCTCGATAATATTTCTCCTAGTTTTTATGAGCGGTCACTTTTTCTTTCCTTTTTTTCTTGTCGCTACTGAATTATGTAGCGTCGTTCATTAATGTCGCTTCTCACAAATCAGACCAAGGACGAAAAGCCAAACGAGAGCATGTTTACGTTTTCACAGAGTGACAACTAGAACAGTGACGAAAATTGACAGTAACGATGTAACCACTGGTAGTAATGAGACAGTTTTAATGGCAACTTTCAATCTGAACGTCGCTCCCAAAATTTACAGGATCGAGGCTTCAATAAACCTGTGCGGTAAAATTACCTCATAGATTCCAACAGACCCAGATATCGACGGTGAAACTACCAAACCACGTATCTCGGTTTGCGACGTCGCAGACTTCCTGTCATACTTTATTTTTTAAATGAAAAACTACTTAACATCCAGTCTTGAAAATTTCTGTGATTTTCCCTCTTTGTGCGGAGAAAATATCGTGAAAGGAATGATATTGATTTGGTCTACTTCAAAAAAATAAAATGTGAGCGTAGATTTTTAAACACCGCAAACGAGATACGTGGTTTGGTAGTTTCACCGTCGATATTGCTTTGTTCATAGGAGGAATTTATGGATCTCGTTAGGCTTAAAGGCGGATCTCTCCACATACCGCTCATGTGTTACCTATACTTTCCGCACCTCCTTCCTCCATTTTGATGATTTTCTAGGGCAACTTAGTCTTTCAAATTGGTCATTACGCGTTTTTTTCACCATCTTAAGTAAGGGGCTAATCTCGCACTTAATCAATCTCCTACTTTACAGCAAACTCCAGTTGACCCTCACTTAAGACCATCAAACTCAGAACGCCTAACCGAGAATCGTACTTGGAATCTTCTACTTAAAGGGCCAGCGCTACAACCTTTACACCACAGGAACCATCAAATTACCAAAGGACCTAAATATCTCGGTTTACGATGTTGCAAATTTCCTTCCACATTTTACATTTTTGAAACATTGCTAACGATTGTTTCAAGAATTTTTTGTTGAGATTTTCATGTGTTCTTTTGAGGACGACATACAATTTTCGTGAAATATTGTCCAGAAATATTCTGTTGAGAAAATATAAAAAAAACGGAAATTGGAGAACAACATGCACAGTCGAGATTTGTGATTTGGTCGATATTGTGATGTATTCGATTTGCGCGGAGCTGGTTCATTCATCTTGGCATGTCTGAGAAATCAAAAATTGGTTACCATTAGCAGATGATTACGAAAAGAAGACTCAAACTTAGTTCTCCATGATTTGTAAACTTAGAACTGGAGGAAAACTGACTTTTCTATTCTTAGTCCCTTTTTTTGCCCCATGATGCTATAATTACGATGTTTGGAGTGAACCAAAGGATCATAACTTAATTTTAAGTATGAAATATTATCTTTTTTGGCCTTCGAGTCACAAACTAAGTTAATAAAACCCATTAATAACGTCGATAGGACACTGACACAAATTAGCGTTCTAATGTTGTCGAATTGTGCCAGATAATAGGCATTTCGCTCGGTAACATACACTATATACTATACCAGAGTTGCCAAACGACTATATTTGATTCTTACTACTGAATTCATCTGGCATATTGAAGTTCACTTAGGTTGACTGTAGATGACTACAGGTTTTTATTGACTTTTTTTTCATTTTTGAGAGATGATTTACGGTTTCCTCAGTTTGACCAACAAACTAATTTGAGGTCTCTCTGAAATCTTAGGTCTCCGTAGTCTGATCGATTTATTTTTGTTAATAACATTTTCACCAGTTCTATTATTGTATTTTTCAATATATTTAATTTGAAACATATTACTCTAAATCTGTACATATTTATCCAGTTGATAAAATCCTTTTTCTTGGTAGGATTTCATTATTCGTCGGTACACCTAACCAGAACATCCTCTAAGAGGCGCTAAGGTGACTCTCACCAATTTAACCCAGTCATTCCTTAAGCTTATTATCTGGCTTCTGTTTCTACAGTTTCTTTCAAATCTGCTAATGTATAATCCTAATCGCGCCAAACATAGTGCGGCCGCCAGTCGACGCGAAAGGCATAGTAGCTCCTGTGAGACTGCAGGAATACTTCACGCATTGCGTCAAACACAGTGCGATCGCCGGTCCCTCAGCAACGCATACTAGCGCCTACGAGACTGTAAGAATACTTCAAGCATTGCAACAATTGCAAACACATCGCTCAGACGCACCGCAGGTAAACAGAGGATTGGACCTCAACAAAAAAAGTGAGTCAACAAGAAATTATGACATCCGACAGAGTGATAAAACCCCCTTAATTTATGAAAACATAATGATGCTTTGATTTATTGAGGTATAAAGGAGTTTGTCCTGTAGTACCAATGAATAAACTGCGCATCATCTATCTGAGATTTTTTATTTGAGATTTGTCTTTAGTGAGTTTTCTGAAACTTTCAACTATGGTGTAAAATGCATGTTGGGTTAAAATGTTTACCTTATAATTTGGTACAAATTACCAGGAAAATTTTCTGGTCGAGGATATGGTACCGACGAATGACCACATCACACTTTTTATGGATGTATCACTGAAGAATTTCTTCCTTTTATTGGATTTTGATGGCTCGTGGTAAGACATTTGGACTTATTTGTGCTAAAAGGAACTATATCGCAAGCAAACCCTATGCACATAGTTCCTTTAAGCACGAATACGTCTATATGAATCAAAAGGAACGAAAACACACCAACTCAGAAAAATGAAAATAATCAAGACACAAACAAAACTGCACAGTAGGTGAAGAAGTTAGCCTGAGAAAAAGATTTTTGGTTTCGAAGGACAAGCACTATAGGACTCTTTAAAGGTCCAATCTGAAACAGATGCGCTAACCTCAATGACATTCGTGGACATTGCCTGTCTTCCATGAAAATTAAGCATTTTCGAGTTACAGACTTTGTGTGTTTTCGTTCCCACTGATTCATTCTTGGACAAATCAAATTTCTCTTCAGACGTATAATTTTTACTATTTTATTTTCTACTTACTTATTGTATTAAAAAAGTGGAGAAATGGTGCTGGGTCCACACCATTTCGCAAGAAAAACAAAGCCAAGAAATTCCAAAAATTGTAATTAGAGTCAAAATTGGTAATTTTTGGAATTTTCTGGCTTTGTTTTTCCCGCGAAATGGTGTGGACCCAGCACCATTTCTCCACCTTGTTACATACAGTTCGGGCCACTTCTTAGTGTTTTTTTTTTCCTCTTTTATTGCGTTATATGCATAATAATTTGACAATCCGACAGGGAAGGCGCAAGTAGCGCCCTCGCCACAAGAGGGGACACCCAGCCCATGAAAGAGACAATTACAACCCGCTCATCGGCGCCGGCGGAGCGTTTTAAAACAAACGGAAAAAGATTAATATTATCCGGGTAGCTAATTAATCTGGAGTGACTCCTCTTCAAGTGGAAGCCAATTCTCATTAGCGGAAGTGCCTGCGTAATTCCGCTCGTCGCGCGTCTTGGACTGCTCCTTCCCAGCTTCCTCGCCATTATCGAACAATGGAAACAGCGCGCTAACATTAATTTCCGACTTGGAGGCGGCCTTTAATTTTTGATATCTCACTCCCGACCGCCGTTGCCTCGTCGCCAAGAAAAGACCAAGGTAAACGAAAAACAACAGAAATGTTCCCGAGCAGAGTTCGAAACTCACCTTTGAGTTTCAGGAGCCAAGTGGCGCATCCAGCCCGATTTTTAGGCGCCATTGAAGATTTTTTAGGGGTCAAATTGACTTTTTGCTTATATGTTACGGTGCATTTAGTGAAAAGTTAGATGCAAGATGTTTTCATAACAGAACTAGTCAGTGGCGTGGCGTGCTTTGCGATCTATCGATATTTACCCATTTGAAGCTATGGTAAATAATCGATTATTAAGGTGTTCGCTGCGAACACCCTGTTTATCGATACTTTTCCATAGGTTTAAATGGCCGATCAATAGATATATCGCAAAGCACGCCACGCCACTGGAACTAGTGAGTAGCTGTAACTTGGGGAAGACAAAGGCACAAATGATGAAATCGTGGAAATAGAAAAAGCTTTCACTTGTGGTGCTGAAAATTTCGAATAATCACCTGATATGAAAATTCAGATTTTTAGGGGGCAATCTCTAGGGGCCACGTTGGTGCAGAGCCTTCATTTTTTAGGCGCCATGGCCGATTTTTTAGGCGCATTTGGCGCGTTGGCGCCTGTGAGTTTCGAACACTGTTCCCGAGTAATTATATGGATCGTATTCGCTACATCAAACGGGTGAGATCATATCGATATCTATTGGTTCAAAACATAGACAAAGCCTCAAAAGTCAATGGACCACTAGACGAGGTACAAATTTATGCATTCTGATACATGTTTCTTAACCAAAATTTCACGTAAAACACAATTTTTGCAACGGAAATTACTGAACTTGGCTCCTAACCATGATATTTACTGTATCTTGGCGTGTGAATTCAAACCTCCCGCTCATGAAAACTCAATCGTCTGCGTGAGTCAAATCGCACACCAAACGTTATCGTGGCAGTCTCTGCAATACGAAAATATAGTGACCTCAAGCATGACTCTTCTTCTCAGCTACAGCAAGTTGTTTACACCTTGAACGATAAAAGTTGGGAAAGGAACAGAGCTCGATTGAGAAGCCTGCTGAAACCATCGTAAGGCGCGATTTCACTCACGTAGAGTTTCTGAGAGTTTCTTATTAGACAATTTATAACACAATAAAGCGAAATTCTCCTTCATTTTACTGAATGAACAAAAAACGTACTTTACGTGCTTAAACTTTTTCGAGAAAGATAGTATTCGTGCTAACATGCCCTAATGCGTAAAGTTAGAACAGAAATTGATATTCGCAAAAACTGTACCGCACTTAACGTAATTTTTCCAGTTTCTACGAATTGTAAGCCTTTCTGCTGATTAGTGAACCCATTGTTCCGCAATCGCGTGTTTTAGGATTCAATATCTTCAGCGTGTTGCGTTTTTAAACGTCCTTGGATTTAGCTTGATTTCACTTACAGCATATAGTGACTTTGAAGGTTAACATTTCAAAAAAATGTCCTTTTTTCTTTTATCTCTCTTCTTCCCGCCGTCTATAAATTCGAAAGCATCAAAATCCATTTAACTGTTTTATCAGGCTGTTTTATCATTACGTTCAATTCAGCTTTGTTAGTGTGCTTTTTTCGTTTTTGTTATGTTTTTTCAACTGTAAAATATAGCTTTTTTTTACTGTTTGTGAGACTCGTCGTTAATCCGCGAGGCGGATTCTTTAAGGTCCAGTTACACGATCAAATTGAGCCACCAAATTGGGCCTCTCATTGGTCGCATCCTCACCTCAGGTCTTCTTTCACCAATCAGAGCTTCAGTTTGATGGCTCAATTTGATCGTGTAACTGAACCTTTACATTTCCTCAGAAAACACCTAAAAATCACATGCAATATATGTCGGCACGATTCCGCAACATCGCGCGCTAGCCTCAAACGCTTTTTCATCCTTTATTGCACCGTTCGCTCCCTGTCGCCCCGTGTGTTTTAAAATTGACGCTTTGCTGCCATACTTTTGCTCTCCGTTATTTCCTCCGCATTTTTCCAAGAATGCCTTCAATTTGCTTTAAAACATCACTTTAAAACGATCTCTTTACGACCCAAGAAATCGCGCAAGGGCACAGCAGGTAATCAGTTCATTGAGATCAATAATAGCAAACAGTAAGAAGAAGTAGAAGTGAATACCCACAAGGTTTCATCGCTCATGAGATACATTGAATAATGACGTATCGACGGTGAAATTACCAAACGACGCATCTCGTTTGCGCACTTGGAAATCTCCGCCCCTGTTTTATTTTTTAAAAGGAGACCGAAACAACATCAACCATTGAAATCTATTCAGGATATGCTTTCCATGGAGAGGGAAAATCACGGAAGTTTTTCAAAATTGGCATTACGTGGTTTTCTACTTGGAAAAATAAAGTGTGACAAGAAGTCGGTGCGGCGATCGGCATGTAACACATATCAGCGCCTACAAGACAGCACGAATACTTCACGCATTGCATCAAACACAGTGCGGTCATTGCAGTTAGCGTGAAAAGGATAGCGCCTACAAGAATGCATGAATACTTCACGCATTGCGGCAAACACAGTGCGATCAGCGTGAAACGTATAGCGCCTACAAGATTGTGTGAATACTTCACGCATTGCGCCAAACACGGTGCGGTCTGCGCGGCGCGGCGGCGGAAGTTAAAGTCATTAATCCACATTTATGTTTGTTCTTTCATAATTTTTTCGTTCATTTCTCATGAGTGGATGGCCTTGTCCACACAGAGATAGATTTACAAAACTTAACTTTCGCTAGTAGTGTTGACAAAGCTCCCAAAAAAAGTGTTCAACACGAGTAAACGCGTCTAATGCACTGGAAAAAAAAACACATTGGATCTAGAGTCCAGACTCTAAAAAACATCGACAAGAAAAAATATTCTTGATTCAATCAGATTTAAGCTTAAATCAAGCGCCAAGCCTCTTAATTTGAGCGGATTTCCTTTTTATTTAAGCTTAAATCTGACTGAATCGAGAGTCCTTTTTCTTGTCAAAGTTTTCAAGAGTATGGACTCTAGATCCAAAGTGTTTTTTCCCCAGTGTGCACCCCTCTCCCGCTGGCACGTTCATTTGATAGTTTTTACTGATGTTTCGAAGCGAATGAGATGGGGCGGAGAAATACAGGCGGCCCATGGGCGGCAAGTAGGTAAATCCGGCCCTGATTATCACATAAATATATTTCCTCGATAGTTTCATCGATTATTCCTCTCCATCGCATCGTTGTGCTCCATTTTGCCTCAGGGTGTCTAGCAACTTACAAAAAATCCCTGAAATTTCCCTAATTTTCCAGACAAAAATGGCCGAAAAACTGGGAGAAAATTTAAAATTCCCTTACAGACGAGAAACATACTTCCCTGACAAAAAGGGAAAATATTCCTAATTTGTTGACACGGTTGAACTTATTAGATGTAAAAAAAAAGTTATTCATGCTTTAGAATGTAATGTAATAAATGCAGCAAAATATATGGTGCCTAAACTTAAGCGAGATATTTTTGCCTCATTTTTAAAATTTAAAAGACGTCAGCAGAAATTCTGGTAGAAATTCTAGTAGAAATCCCCGCAAGAGTAAAATTTGCGAAACATGTCCCGAAAAATTTGTATTTTTCGATTTTCCTGACGTTTGTCTATGACTTGAAATTGCTTGCAAAATAAAATTCCCTGTCATGCCGAATTTTTGCGAACTCACTGACGTATTCCCTGATTTCCCAGACACGAAAAAAATTCCTTGACATTTCCCTGTTTTCCCGGTCGCTGGACACCCTGCGCCACATTCTACTGGCATGTCACTTTAATTTTTTAGGGAGGAGGTTGCACGCAGTCTCTGTATAAAGCGATATAAAAAGCATGAAAGGTAAATCGTTACTTTTTTCCTTCACTAGCGATACCCTCCATAAGGTCAACTTTCCACTAATTTTTTTAGCGTGAAAAGTCAGGGGGAGCAAACGTTAATCGAATGAAATTTCGGAGAATTTTCGCAAATGTCGAGGTTAAAAAAAGCTTGACATTTTGTAAAAGTTGCAGGATGCAGGGCTACCATTTCGGAACTTTCGCAATTTAGAGCAGTGTTATTGCCCCTTTTTGCGGCGGAAAAAGCAGGCACGGTAAGTTTGACGCAGTATAACTCTTAATGTCGTTACCTCCAGGCCAAGGTATTATAAGCGCTATGCGTTTAAAAATTTCCGCTGCCTTATTCTTATTTTTTTACAGAGAAATTGTTGGTTGATTCTATTTGACAATTTCACTGAATTTTATCAGCAGCACGAAGAAAATTCAATGATTTCTTCAGACAGCTGTGTTGAAAAATTTCTGTATAAAAAAATAAAATGGCGGCGGAAATTTTTAAAAGTCACATGGTGGCGCTTGTGATACTTTGACGGAATAAAGTATGACAATGCACAAAAAAAAATGAATGGTGCTGACGACAGAACCCTCTGCTCACAGGGCTCCTGCAGTTTCTTTGTTACATTTACAGAGTTTTTCTGTTGTAAGAACAGAACTTCGGTCGTAGGAACAGAGTACTCTGTCCTCATTTGTACCTCATTTGATTCGAACTAGTAGACATTCGTGTTTTGGCAAACGGGTTTGTGCTTTATGAAAACACGTCAAAAACGTTCATTTGTCAATTGTGAGTTACATTTGGTCATTTTCCTCGAGTTCATCGTGTTGTACTTTAAATTTCAATTGAAAAAAAGTGGGAAAAATTGTATTGAGATGTTAAGTTTTCCATCTTTCCGATTGGTTTCTTTGTGCAAATGAGAGCGAAAAACGCCAAGAAGTGGCCTGAACTGTATGTAACAACGTGGAAAAATGGTGCTGGGTCCACACCATTTCGCGGGGAAATCAAAGTCAAGAAGTTCATAACATTACAATTAGAGTCAAATTTTTATTTTTTTTTATTTTATTTTTTAAAAGAGATTTTATTAGAGTTAACAAATTTAAAAAGTTTCATTAGAGTTAAAAAAAATTATTTTTGACTCTAATTATAGTTTTGGCTTATATTTGTGCACAAACTGGGAGTTTGCGAGAAAATCTCCGAGGCGTAATTCTGGGTATTTTATTTAGCAGCATTGGGTCCAGCTTTTCCTTCGAGCCTGCTGGTGAGTTCTAATCCCAGATTACGCCGCCCAATACTCTAAGCTGGCACTTACCTCTGTTGAGCTCTCCCACAACAGCCTCTTCAGGCGTCTGGCGATACGTGGAAACTCAATACATGATAGATAATACCTATTTGAGGTTAGGACCGCATTCTTCCACCCTGCAAAGACACGAAACAGATCTTCCGCGCGAAACAACCGGGAATCCGGGTTACATGATCACGCGTCGTGATTGTGTCAAACAGCGCGTGCTCCATCGACGAATCTGTGTTGCCAGTTGAAAGCTTCCACCTCGAAAAGAAAAACTTAGCCCTTCACACTTATTGTTAGACACGCTCTAATCTTGTCAGTCTGAAGTGCTTTTCCCAGTAGTTCTAACTTTTAAGTAACTAGATCAAATTTAATAACCATTAAACTGCAAGGGATCAATGAACACAGCTATTCATTTGTATTTTCACTTGCAAGACTCAAGCACGACTCTTCATGGATACTAAATGGACTAGATCTTGCAATTAAGAGCTACAATTTCTGGCTCACCTGTTAAAAAAAACGTATGTTCATAAGGAAACCAATGGCACATACGTTGTTTTTGAACTGAGCCAGAAATTGTAGCTCCTAATTTCAAAATGCAGTCCAATGAAAAAGTAAAACTATCTACTTTGCCTCTTGACAGTTGCTGTAGAAAAACAGAAATCACAGATTTCGACAATGCAGATTTTTTTAAACTTTTTTGCAGGACGACTGAACATCATTAAAAATTATATTTATGTCTTCCGCTCCTTTTTAAAGAATATTTCATGAAAATTTTATGAACATAACATAGATTCTTTTGAAAATAGTGAGGTCTGTGAGGCCATTAACTACAATCGACATACTTTATTTTCCAAGTTTCACTATCGGGGTCGCACCATCACATATATCAAAAGCTAAAATTATGCGATAGTATATATCAGATGTGCACAGCTATTCACTGCGACAAATATATTCTTGGAAGATTACATTTCACATATTTAATACTACCTCCTTATCGAGTAAACATAGTTATAGCTCAAGAACCAAATCTGAAGATTTTCTTCTCAAGTCAAGTCTACATAACAATCAACAAAGTCTACATAACTGAGCGATAGATTAGGTGAATTTAATTTTTCATGCACATAGACATACACAAATTTAATAAATCTACCCGCGTGAATCGGTTGAATTTTGAGAGGAACTCGATTTTGAAATGTTGGTCGTTACTGCTATGACGACAGTTGAGTGTACAATTGGCCATCGAGAAATCGGAGATATTGACAACTGCGTGCACTTAACCATCTTCGCACATCGCAAAAACATACATATGGGCTTCCCACTCGGGCTGGAATGCATTTGTAAAGTGATATAGCGAATCGAATATGACCCGCGTGACAACCACACTCTTGAAGGGACTCCTCGCTAAGTGCGTCTAATTTTTTTTAGATGAGCTGTGATGAGCGAGGTTGAACCGAACTACGTTACGAACGTTACTGTGTTCAAGGCTGATTCTCGAACTTCTGGAAAAACAGATTTTGAGCTGTCAAAAAACGTTTCTTAAACGTTTTTCTTTAGCATAAAAAAATTGCGTGTCGATAGGTAAGTTCGCAGATTACGATTGCGATCTCCGATTGCTGCATTGCAATCCTTAGCTCATCTTTTATTGATAAAAATTGGTAACCAACAGTTCTCCTTGAAATTGTTTGTGAATATTCTTCGTTTATTCCAGAGTACAAAAAAAATCGAGGAAATATTTTAGTTAGTTTGCTTCTTATCAAAACACATGAAAAAATAAGATAAACTGAAATAATCGTTGTTGGAGATTTTGAAACTTTGCGATGGAAGTACGATTTTTCCGACTTCATACATGGGTTGAAATCTTCAGTTTTCCTTGTCATGTTCTCGCTGTAAGAGTACCTTGTGCACCTTCATCCTGAGCCTTAAGAACTTCACTCTACGACGATCCTTTTGAAATTTTCTTAGCGATCATTGCCATTTACGATCTCATTGATTTCTCGCAAATGAAAATCTCAAAATCGGTGTTTACTGAATTACATCTAATTATAAATAAGATGTTTTGAAGTACTTGAACATTCAGCAGAGAATGTTTATTCTCTCTCTTGAAACCTCTTTATTTTTTCACTTAATGATGCACGTGAACCAAAGTAAACAGGTGCCCCGCCCCCCTCCACAAATTGCAAGCTTGCTGAACCCGATTTACTACCCTTATGAGCAGCACAGTCCATAAATATAACTGGATCTCAATACAATCACCCTCTCACTGAAAACTGTATGCATTCAACTATCGTGCACGGGCATCCCCTGGGACAAATAGTCTGCGGAATTTATTGCCCATTCTATACGCCACCCTAACAAGTTCACCGATGTTTCAGGTTTGCCTGTAACCATAGATTAAGGAGTGAGAAGTCAAAAATTGCCTCCTTTGCTCGGCAAGCTGAGGATCACTCACCCTCCTCTCCCTTTAACAACCCCTTTCTTACCAATTCCCACCATATTCAACGGAATTGGGGTCTGGAAACGGAGGTCCGTGATTCTAAAGCCTCCCGAAAACAGTCCTAGTTTGCCCTACCTTTCTTTCCAGCCATTCTGCAAAGGAGAAACGACGCAACGTATGAACATTCGATAGTCGTCGAATCTCCTCCGATAAAATATTAATTTTTGAAGAAGGTTATGAGTTATATTATTGGAAATTTTCATATTTAATTTACGTCAAAATGACGCCAGGAGATTATATCTATTTTATCATGACACAGAGGAATAAATACACGAACCTTGATATTTATACAAATTTAATTTCAATTTCATTGGTTGGGAAAGAAATGTTTGCCTATAAGACTGATTTTTCAACCTATTTCCCAGGTATTTTCTGTTACTTTCTGACAAATCGGGGGAAGGGTCCGGATCAGCCAGTCTTACGTAATTCAAGAGGGGCCTAGAATTTGGTTTAGAGGTGTCTTACAAAGAGGAAAGGGGGTCAAAAATTAACACGGAGAAAAAAACTTCGTGAGTGGGACCCGAAGTTGAGGTCATATGGATCTCTGAAGTTTTCTGATCACGCATCCGAAAACTTGCGGTCGAGCTGCCGAAGTTCGGGTCACACATCTGAAGCACTCCGGTACATACATACCGGGGTGCACTTATCGATGTCTGACCCGAACTTCGGCAGCTCGACCTCAAGTTTTCGGATGCGTGATCCGAAAACTTCAGAGATCAATAGGACCTAAAATTCGGGTCCCATGCACGAAGTTTTTTCTCCGTGAGGTAGGAATACTCGCGCGGCCGTGTGCTGCCGTGCTAAGGGAGAACGCCGTATGAGCCATTAGGCGTTGCCAAATTTCCTTCGAAAAACTACGAATTTTCAGAAAAACTTGTGAATAATATTTGCCGTACGATTTTTCGGAGGATTTTGTTCGCAATTTGATGTAAAGAGTCTGAAAATTTCAAGGGAAGATATTCATAACTTTCTTCAAAAATTGATATTTTCTGAGAGGGAATAGACCACTAGACAAGGCACGAATTCAAGCATTCTGATACATGTTTCTTAACCAGAATCTTACGTAGAACACGATTTGCGCAACGAAATTGACTGAAACTAACTCCTAACAAAGATATTAATCTTTTTATTTCACATTGGTTACGCGGATTCTGAACTGCCCGCTGACAAGAAACTCAAAGCTCTACGTGAGTCAAATCGCGCACTACAACAGTTTCAGCAAGCCTCTCAATCGAGCAATGTTCATTTCTCACCATGTGTTGTTCAAACTATAAGCAATTTGCTACTGCTGAGCCAAAGCGTCAAGATCGATGTTGCCAGATTTTTATATCACTAAGACATCATGATAACGTTTAGCGCGCGATGTGAATCACGTAGAGCATTGAGTTTTCATGAGCGGATGGTTTGAATTCACGCATCAAGAATCATTAAATATCTTTGTAAGGAGTTGATTTTGGTAATTTTTGCTGTGCGCATCGTGTTCTACGTGAAATTTTGGTCAAGAAACATAAATCAGAATGCTAAAATTCGTACTTTGTCTAGTGGTCCATTGGGCAGCATTCGAATGCTGATACGGCATTCCTCCCTAGCACGGCGGCACAAGTGCTCCTTGACTTGAGATGCCCCTATTTTAATCTGAGATTGGCTCTTTGGATGATGACCTATTTTTTATTAACTCTTGTAATGTGAGTTTTCCTGAACGCCGTTTTTTCTTACGTGAAGTTTGCATATCAACCGAGGACTCAGAGGTAGTTCTCTGCAGTATTTTATCCTCGTTTTCCCATTCTTTCAGTATGTCTGGATTGATGCAATCCCGAAGCAGATACTTGGCTTGTCTATCCAGTCTTTTGTAGCAAAGGAAATCGAAAAAGAGGAGCTCCTCTTTGTAGGGGATGACGGTGCACTGGTAGCCCTCTCCTGGCTTGGCACGACATTTGGCTGATCCGATCCAATCAGTCTCGCATTTGTCCACCTTGTACCGTTCTGGCAGACTGTTCAGGGCCTCCGCTGCTTCCCTACATCCTGTATGCGCCTTGGAGGACTTTTTTTTCATATGGGCTTTGCTGAAATCCGCTGTCAAAGAGTTTAGTTCCGGGTCAGAGCACAGGTCGTTTTTGATCACCTCCTTTACTTTCTGTTCCCGTTCTTCGTCAGTATTTCCCCACCTCATCTATTTAAGATAACACATCATTTTAGTTACAATGGGCCATTTGCTTGGAAACACGAGATTCGTGATGGACATAGTTCATAATCAGGACTCTTGAAATAGCAGTGCGGCTAGCGCAAAACGCGTACTGGCGCCTACAAGACTGCATGGATACTTCATGCATTGCACACACGCACCGTAATGTATGCGCAATGCGTGAAGTATCCTCCGTGGTGTACGCGCAATGCGTGAAGTATCCATGCAGTCTTGTAGGTGCCAGTACGCGTTTTGCGTTGGCAGCATTGTGAAATAGGTCAATTGCGCTGCTAACAGAATCGTGTTTTGATGCTTGATTCTTGCAGATTAGCTAAAAATAAGACGACCTATCCAAACAGCAATCCAGGAGAAAGAAACTCTTTACATCCCAACAGGGTGAAATCTATTGCTCTCTCGATACGACAATATTATTTTCCTTGGCACAATCAAAAACTGCCGAGGAAGCCGTTTTCTTGTAGTAATGTTCGACCTAATTTTTTGTGGCTCGATGACTCTAAAAACAGTTTAATACTTGATGCGTGCAAACTAATATGTTCAATAATTAGAGACATTCTCTTAAAAATTGAAAACAAATTAATGAATAAATAAAAAAGAATGCGTATGGGCCAAATTATTTTCAGCATGTCGGCTATTCTTGCTTTCATGCCGATGTGAATGATAGAAAGAGATGAATAGTATTCTTTATGGATGTTTACCATTCCTCTCATATTGAGACCAGGACGACTGCAACGAAAGACAACACTGGAAAAAAAAAACATTGGATCTAGAGTCCAGACTCTTGAAAACATTGACAAGAAAAAGGGCTCTTGATTCAATCAGATTTAAGCTTCGATCAAAAAGAAATCCGCTCAAATTAAGAGGCTTGGTCCTTCATTTAAGCAAAAATCCGATTGAATCAAGAGTATTTTTTCTTGTTGATGTTTTTAAGAGTCTGGACTCTAGATCCAATGTGGTTTTTTTTTCCAGTGAATCTTTTTCAGCATGGAAGTTCTACATTCTCGGGGAGGCGTTGTAACAGTTGTAAAGCGTCCGTAAAATATTTGACTACAAATACGTCTTCTCTCCCAGATAATCATAAAAAACACATTGAAAAAAATGTTCAGATTTAATAATCAATAATGAATAATATGAAGAGATAAACATCTTTTTGGGCTTACCTTGTATCTGCCAGAACCACTCCTTGATGCTTTTGAAAGGGCCACGACAATGATAATTATGAATACTACTATCTTCATCGCGAAAAGCACTTATCTACATCGGTCTCATTCTAGAGTATTGAGTGATACTTATGAATTTTCAGGAGAGGCTCGACAGCGGCGGCGCTACACGTTCAATTTCGAATCGGAACTACAGCCTCAGAATGAACAACCTCAGAGCAACTCGCAGTTTCTCGCGGTATGCTTTTAGGATATCCACTCTCTTTCCGCAATATGTTTTTTCTCTTTCGGCGTTAAAATCTACATGGGGAAATTTTTTTTGAAAACCACTTGCTGTGGACTCGTTTCGAGCAGAAAAAGAAGACGAGTAGTAAAAAAGAGGGGAAAAATATTGCAATTCGGTTTCCATTTCTGATTTGAATCGAGTTCATTCCGAGAATGTGACTGACAGATATTTATGGGTTGCATACTCGTTACATGCATGATATGCCGAGATGGGCGTCATACGCATTCCGAATATATCCGGCCTTGTTAATACGGAAAGCTGTTTCGCTCCCAGTTACGTTCAGTTTGCGACGGTTCAAATTTGTATAGTCTGGGGTTATGAATAAGTCATTGTAACGAGAGGAATTTTTTTTTAAGCCCTCGTCGTCTTAATTTTCTTTACTTCATTTTCCAGATGCAGATGCTTGTTTCGTAGTGTTTGATTTCGAGTTTTTTCCAAGTATTTTGAAAGTTTAAAAGCCGGAGCTACGCTGTTTCGCACCAAAGCATGTGGCCTCTCACTACGATTTTAATGGAATTTTCTAAAAAACCCTCTAGATTATGGTGTCATACAACAGCATTTTTCTTAAGTCCAAAAATCAATCTTTCGCCGTTAATCTCAACGAACTATCAGTGAGACTTTTCTATACATACATTTATACGGGAGATCAACAATTTAAAAATGAAATTATAGGTGAAGCGAAAGTATGATCTTCCCAAAAGATTCTTGAAAGTTAGTAACAGTGTTTTTCCTTCGTTTAAATCCATTAAGAATATCGATTTTAGAATCGTATAATCAATTTTTGTGATCGATATTTTCAATGGAACAAAACGAGGAAAATAAATGTCGCCAACTTGCAGAATCGCCACTGATCTTTCCCTATTCAAACACCCAAAATCGACAGAACACTTTTTTGTGTTGGATCCGTTCCAGTCTTTTAGCGTTACCCATGGATTACATTTGATAGTGCTTCGATGTACGAGGTATCGTTTGGTTCTAAACAAAAGATCATAACTTCAAACAAACCTTTTAGGACTTAAGTAGGAAAAGCAAAAATTGAGAAAATTTCTAAGAATTTCACTTTTGATTCCCGGTTTTTACTCATAAAAATTAAAAATCTGTCACTAAAACCTGTTCTCACGGATTCCTCAATTGACTTTTGGCGCCATGTTTACAACTTGACCCAATCAATATCGATACAATCTCAACCGTTTGATGTATCAAATACGATCCACAATCGGGAACAGATCATTAAAAGCCAAATATAACAGAATCCGAACTTTCTTTCAAACTTCCTGTCGAGGCTGAAACCAAACCAAAGCGATCCAGCGTTTTGTCGATTTCAGATGCTTGAATCAGGGAAGAGCATTACCCTCGTTTCGTTTACCTCGTATCCTATAACCTGACCTAACAATGAGCTTAATTTCGTCACATTTTACCTAACTAGCCTTAGCCTACTCTCATCTGGTTTTCATTAGTCTAGGCATTCCCGACTAATAAGTTTCAGCGCTCATTAGGGCCCTGTCACTGACTTGAGTCTCATTTCCAACGTAGGAAAAGCTCTGCTACAAAATCCGTCACCTCATTTGGATTACATTAGGGAGCTACAATTTCTGGCTCATACGACACGTAAAAACACCTATCTATATACGAAAACTAATGGCTTATATGTTGTATCTATAATGAGCCAGAAATAGTAGTTCCTAATTGCAAAATGTAGTCCACTTCAACATTTTGCACAATTATTCGCGCATACGTTTTATTTCATTTTTTTTTTCAAATATACGTAATGGAGAACTTGCACAAAAAATTCAATGCTCAATCTAAGAGTGCTTCTAATGAGCTGAGCTCGCAAATTTTTTTTAAAATTTTTTTACGTGGAAAAATGCACTGCGTATGAAACGGAGTGAATTTTTTACATTGAAAAATGCACTGCGTATGAAACGGAATGAGGTGGAGTTCAAAAGAACGGAAAAAAATGTATTGTACACTATTATAATGAAAATACATTCAGACACTAAAGTAAATCGGAAAATATACACCATAAAGAGCTTCAATGCGTGTATCGACGGTGTAAGACGGCAATCACGAAACTCGGTTTGCGGCGTCGCAGACTTCCTGTCATACTTTATTTTTTAAACGGAAAACTACTCAACGGCAATGCTTTAAAACTGCCGTGATTTTTTTTCTCTGTGCGAAGAAAATTCAGCAAAAACTTCAAGGAATGATGTCAATTTGTTCTCCTTTAAAAAAATAACATAGAGGCGGAGATTTTCAGACACCGCAAACGAGATATGTGATTGCGGACTTGCGCCGTTGATATTTTGCTGGTATCGAGAGATATGCACCTCAGATGGCATCGTTGGAAATCAGTACTCGTGTTTTTTTACTTTTTCAAAATGGAAACAAACTTACAGTATTGAAATTGTCTGTAAATTTTCTTCGCTTGAATTTCAATTTTATGGAAATTGTTGCCTGCATCCTTTGAAGTTTGAACTGTGGAAGTTTGCCGTTTGAAGGAAATGTCAACAGTACGGACTGATTCTTCAGTCTCGTTATGCATTCACTGCACAGGAAAAAAACAAATTGGATCTAGAGTCCAGACTCTTGAAAACATTCACGAGAAAAAATAATCTTGATTCAATCAGATTTTAGCTTAAATCAAAAGGTAATCCGCTCAAATTAAGAGGCTGAGTTCTTGATTTAAGCTTAAATCCGATTGAATCAAGAGTATCTTTTCTTGTCGATGTTTTTAAGAGTCTGGGCTCTAGATCCAATGTGTTTTTTTTTCCAGTGTGTTAAAATAATGTAAATTGAGGTAGGTAACTGGGAAAGTGTCGGTAACTGAAATCAAAATCCCTTCAGAGAAGAAAATTTTGGGTCGTCATTGCCGCATCTTTTTTGGGTCGGTCTAAGATGCTTTCATTTTCAACTGCGATTTTTGTAAGACGACCGACACTAATAATTTAGAGACGCAGTAGATGACGAATAAAAGTAACAAACTTAAAGCCAATATCACAGAAATTAAATCCAAACAGAAATATTGGAAAATGGAGGCGTCAGCTGTTGCAGGCCTGAGATGTGATGCCCCGCCGAATTTTGCCACATGCTCCACCCAAAACACAGCTTTTTCCAAACCCTGAGAAGTGAAGTCACGAGATATCGCCGAGTGCCGCTTCATATTTTTGTAATACCTGAAAAAGGAATCGATACGGTCGTTAACTATTTAATTTTTGAAGACAAATGGCAAGGAAGGAATTACGGAATTTTTTCGAAAATTACACTCTATAAGGAATTTTTCTGAATAGGAGTAAATCAACACCAAGAATGACACTATCAGAATATTTCACTGGAAAAAAAAACACATTGGATCCAGAGTCCAGACTCTTCAAAACATCGACAAGAGAAAATACTCCTGATTCAATCAGATTTAAGCTTAAACCAAGAACGAAGCCTCTTAATTTGAGCGGATTTCCTTTTGATTTAAGCTAAAATCTGATTGAATCAAGAGTATTTTTTCTTGTCAATGTTTTCAAGAGTCCGTACTCTAGATCCAATGTGTTTTTTTTTTCCAGTGTTCCAGTCAGCGTGAAAAGGATAGCGCCTACAAGAATGCATAAATACTTCACGCATTGCGGAAAACACAGTGCGATCAGCGTGAAACGTATAGCGCCTACAAGACTGCGTGAATACTTCACGCATTGCGCCAAACACGGTACGGTCTGCGCGGCGCGGCGGCGGAAGTTAAAATCGTGAGTCCACATTTATGTTTGTTCTTCCATAATTTTTTCGTTCATTTCTTATGAGTGGAAGGCCTTGTCCACACAGATATAGATTTACGAAACTTAACTTTCGTGCAAAGTTTCGTGAACTTCTGCTAGTAGTGTTGACAAAGCTTTCCCAAAAAATGTGTTCAACACGAGTAAACGCGTCCTATGCACTGGAAAAAAATCACATCGGATCTAGAGTCCAGACTCTTAAAAACATCGACAAGAAAAAATACTCTTGATTCAATCAGATTTAAGCTTAAATCAAGAACCAAGCCTCTTAATTTGAGCGGATTTCCTTTTGATTTCAGCTTAAATCTGATTGAATCAAGAGTATTTTTTCTTGTCAATGTATTCAAGAGTCTGGGCTCTAGATCCAATGTGTTTTTTTTTCAGTGTTAGGCGTATTGAACTTGAAAGTACTCCCAATGAAGAGACCCAAACTTCTCTCCCTTCAAAAAAAGGGATGACGTGACTTTAATTACGGGGGCCTCGAAGAAAAATTTGCAGGAGGAAAAGCGCATAAACTGTTACTGTTATGGAGTAAAAAGTACCTCGTAAATTTTACCAGATCTTTTATTGTTACTTCCATGATACCTCTATACTCCAAAATTGATCAACTTTACTTATGAAATCTGATATTTTCATCATGATATAATTTTGCATAACGAAAAATTAAAACTTATACTCTGGCGTTACGTGTTGTCGGTAATGTATGTACACAAGAAGATGTATGCGTGTGTATTTCTTTATTTTTCTTTTCCTTTACTTTTTCATTGCTTTTTTCTTTAAAACCCCTAATTTTCTCAATGGAAATGTATTTTCTTATCTCATCTCATCACATTCTCACCTCTCATCATACAGCACTGCTTCCAGAGCTGATTTAACTTTCTCATATGAGCTGAGTTCTCCAGGTAGCAGCTGCACTCCAATTTTAGCGTCCACCATCTTAGCTACCATGCATTCTTGATCTCCAAACCAAGGAATACCAACCGTTGGAACACCATAGTGGACTGTCTCCTGGAAACTTTGTAGTCCCCCTTGTGTCACAAAGACTCGTAGTTTTGGATGCGCTGTGATGAATGAAAGAGGGAAAAAATTAAGGATAAAACACAGCTAAATTTCAAGCTGAATACAAGAGTGCACTAACAAAATGAATTCATCGTATATTGAATGGAAGAACTTATCTGCAATAATTTAAAATTAAATCAGAGAGAACGAAAACACACTAACTCGGTGACTCGAAAATGCTCACTTTTCACTAAGAACATACAATTTTCAGAAAGGTCATTGAAGTTACCGTATCTGTCCCAACTCGGACATTTAAAGTGTCCTTAAGTACCTGCTTTTAGGCACCAAAAATCTTCTTCTTAGACTAACTTCTTCACCTAATATGCAGTTTTGCGTGTGTCTTGATTATTTTCATTTTTTCGAGTTAGTGTGTTTTCGTCCTCACTGATTCAATTATCATATAGTTTAATAGCTCTTTTGCCCATGATAATTTGCAAGAAACACGGAGACATTTAAAATTTAAAATGAATTATATATATATAATATGATCCATGGTCATTTCGGTCGTGCAGTGATAACGCACACGGAAAAAAATAGGGTAGTCGACACAACCAGCCGCTGGTTGTGTCGACTACCCTATTTTTTTCCGTGCATAGAACAACCAACATGGCCGCGGCACGGGAAAGAAAAGGGATGATATTTTTGGCAATTCGAACTTCCATGGAAGCCTCAACTACGTGACTTTAACTCATATACTCATAAAATCGTTCAAAATAATCCGGTAAAATAATTTAGTCAACTAAGTGCATTGTCGACTTTTCAGGAATGCAAAAATTAAAACTTCCGGAACAGACTAATTGAGTATGAAGTAATATTATTACCGAGGACACTTTCCTGTGGAAGCCACTTTTGTGCCAAAATATTGTCGGATTGGCCTGGGATTGTCCCATCCAGCTCCCACTTCCAGATGACTCTAAAACCAGATGGTAAATCTTTGAAAAATTTCAAGAATTTGGCTCGAACTTCCAGAGGCAGAGATTTACTCTTCATATTGCTACCAAGGCTGAAATAAATCACTCCTCTTTCTGCTCCATCCATCCAGTCTTGCAAATTCTAGAAAAGAAAATAACAAAATTATAAATTTGAGCACGGTGGTATATTTGTTACAAGGAGAACAAAAGGGACGAAAATCGTCTAAAAAATCTCCCGGAGTAGGAAATAGTTTTTGCTTCCGACCAAGAAAATTGTTAAAATTTAAAGGGATTCAATTGTGTAAATGTTAATACTGTACATATTTTAAGTATTTATAGAAGTAAAGAAGAGGTTGCACGAGTTTCATGATACTGTTATCGCGCTGATTCCTTTTTGCGAAATGCAATCAATGTATGACTTCGTCCCTTGCGCTTTAAATTACCTTTTTTCGTGCACACCATATAGATTGCAAAAATGAACCAGAAGCATTGCAATGTTCCTAAGATTGTGCAATTTTTTTTGTCTTGGAAGAAAAATCTGATAATCTACGACCAATTTTTATTTTACACACCAAAAACTAAATTTAGTACAAACATTATCATGTGAATTTCATTTTTTTTCAGGATTTCTATAGTTGTATTGCAAAGGATGAAGTTGCACAATCTTCGCAACATTGCAATGCTCCTTGTTCCTTGTTGCAAAATGCAATCCATATAGTAAGGGATATTACCTTGGGCAGTTTTCCCGGAGGTTTTATGTGCAAAGGTCCGAGTTCAATGATGTTGGGACCCAAGGCTCTGGGATAGTAATACATCGGATTCGACGCCACGACGGTGAGACTAGCAGATGACCAACACGAATCCGCAAGTTTTTCATTTTCAGGACCGTGTGCCTCTTGTATGTATTTTTTGGCTGCCTCGACGACTCCGTCCCTGAATTGTTTGTGGAGGTAGTGGTGCGAGAACCAGTTCTCGAATTTCTGCCAAAGGCTCATCCGGTCGGTGTAGTAGCTGAAGAGGTCAGGGGTGAAGGACAGGTGCGTTGGGCTCCCGATGTTTGGCTCCGTGTGGGCGTCGGTCGCTATCGTTGACATCGCGATTATGGGTGCCGATCCGGGGAAGATCCGGGATATGAAGCACGCGAAAGGTAGGTAGAATGTCTCTGCGATGACCACGTCGAATTTGATTTGTTCGGATAGCACGCGTCTAGAAATGAACGATGCCAAAAGATAAAGCACGCACTGGGGAAAAAAAAACACATTGGATGTAGAGTCCAGACTCTTAAAAACATCGACAAGAAAAAATATTCTTGATTAAATCGGATTTTTGCTTAAATCAATAACCAAGCCTCTTAATTTGAGCGGATTTCCTTCTGATTTAAGCAAAAATCTGATTGAATCAAGAGTATTTTTTCTTGTCAATGTTTTCAAGAGTCTGGACTCTAGATCCGATGTGTTTTTTTTCAAGTGTGACACTGAGAAAAAAGTTACGGATATTATATACATACCGCCCGTTCCGGGCTCAGAAGCCGAAAGTTCCAAGTGCTAGAGTCGTAGCTTCGATTGCTCCGGGTGCTACACCTGGAACTTTCGGCCTCTAAGCCCGGAACGCGGACGGTATGTCTATGTAGCCTGTGAGTACGGCTTCCACGGCCGGAGTTTTTTTTTCCAAAGAAATATTGGTGGGAGGGGGAGGTCGAATCTTGTCCAGTTAAAATCTAGCGTTTTGTGGGTTAAAGCAAATTTTGTTTCCCACATTTTTATTCTTATTCAACAAATGCCTTTAGACAGAATTATGGTCTTTGAGGTAGTTGAAAAAATGATATTTTTTACTAAATTTTAACGACGCTCCCGCGGACAGAAACTTATGAAAAATTGCTACCCCATAGTTTGAAGCGATTAGTTTATCTATCAAACATAGCAAAATCTTATATAGATAGGAGATTTCAGGGGTTCCAAAGGCGAATCAAGTTTTTTTCACCCTAAAGGTTCGAGGAATTCTAATAGCACGTTAAAAATTGTAAAGAGTAGCCATTTTTAGTGCAGTCGTCAAAATTCAAAGGAAACCAACACTCCTCCAAAAATTTGGGAAGCTACTAGAGGCACTTTGGAGGGGGGGGGGGGGCATAATAGAAGAAAACAGTTTTATGTGAAATATGCCAGAAATATATCACAGAACACGTCTTGCAGTCTGCCGGTTTATATACCCTATATATCGACCTGATTTTTTTTTTTTGTCATGGGAACGGAGTTCCCCATGATATTACAATTGTTCCGTTGCTATCGCTATGGGATTCCCTATACCTCTGCGACCTTGAGCGTTTCGCCCAGTCTTCGATTTTTGGTTGATTTTCCGATGTATCAAAAACCGTTGTATTTTTTAGCCAATCATGTCTCTACGTCAAGTTGTGTTGATTTCTAAAATTCGCTTTCAGCGAGTTTTTTTCCACCTTGAGATGTCGTGTCTGACTGGTAAATCTGCGCAGAACCACGAAGTTCCGATTTTGGGCAAATTCTTTTTTTTGGGAGGTTCTGATTGGTTATTTTTCGCCATCAGTTTTCTGTTCGTTGGTGCAAAAGATCGCCTACCTCGGTGCTCTTGAGAAGCCGCCATTATCCCACCTCAAATTTGAAAAATAGAAGTAAAGAAATAATAACCATCGTACAAGGTGGAAAATTGTTCTGGAGGACTCGTTACGGACAAAGAAGTCAAAATCAGAGCTCGATTGATTGATTTAATTCATGGATAAACAAATATCGCCTCAGCTTACTGCCGCGATGACAAATGCATGTTGAGATGAACCCTGGGAGACATGAAAACAGTGCGAACCATGGCTCCTACAGCAATGCGCTTGGCTCATTTCTCTCAGCAACAAAGCGTCGCAAGGTCTCTTGTGATAAGCCCCGCCCATTGCCCGAGTCTTTTGTATGCTATTTTTACTCTTTCGTACACGCGATCCGTTATAGCCTAGTAGACTAAACCGCTCAATATTATTGAGGAGGTGCGGGCAATGGGCGATCGGGAGTTCGATACCCGACGATGGATGTCACTTTTTAATGGTTGTATTGAATGTTTTAGACTAATCATCAAAAAATAATTAATACTAGATGATAAATGTACGAACATTTTCTCGTGAATTAATATGTTAAACAAAAATACTGGAATATACCTCCTTCATATAATCAGCCACATGTTCCCCCAAATTAATGACGTTATTTTCTTTTTTCAATAAAGTTAATTTGCATTCAACGTTCGTAAGTTAAGCAAAAAGTACCTATTGATACAAATAGAAAGACATGAAAATAGTATGTCTAACATTTCAGTTGTTTTTTTTTTATTTATTTTTTGTTTTTTTTGTTTTTTCAATAAAACAAATTGACTGGGACTAGAATCATTATATCTCTGAAGACAAAAGCTAAGTTTTTTGATACAGAAATACTAATATATTCATCCTTTATATAATCAGGGAGATGTTGACCCAAATATTGATGTATATTTTCTCTGTTCGCCCAAATTAATGATGGTATTTTCTTTTTTCAATAAAATTAATTTACATTCCACGTTCTTAAAGCAATATTTTCTCCAAAATTCAGCAAAAAATAACAATTTATACCTACGCAAAAAGTAAATAAATAAATAAATAAAGCAATGACATGAAAGTAGTATAGGTAGTACACATCTAACATTTCAGTTACATCTATTTGAATGAAAAAAAATGGCAACTTAGGAAGCACATAGGTCACTTATGATGCGTATTCGGGCATATGCGTAGAGTAAAAATATCATACTTTACGCCGAAAAAACGAAACTGAAAGTTAAATGCGTTAACTTCCAAAGACCATACACAATCCAACGAAAATAAATAATTGGTAAATAACAGCTTTCTTGTATGCAAAGAAAAAAAATTAAAAATGTTAAAAAAGAGATGTCGACACAAAATTACATAGCCCCTTCAATTCTGAAGATACTACAAACGAACTGTACCTTAACATTTTCATATCCCAGAAGCAAAAGTTCCCATGACGAATATTGCTATCGCTAGCGATTGCAAAAACCAACTTGTTTTTTTTTTAAATACTTTCCACTATGGGACTTTCTTCTTGTTGGATTTAAGCCAATTTTTTTAAACGTCTGCATATTGTGAGCTTTGGAAATCATGATAATGAGGGTGTTGAAAAAGTTCGCACAATCGTCAAAAACGAAATTTTTCTGTCAACTCGCTCGTCGGGTAATTGATCAATTAAGACGGTAAGTTCATGGGCAATTTTTCCGTCGCACAGTGGGGCACTTATTGGGGGGGGGGGGGGGGGGGGGCGAAATTGACGAAAATACACTGCATTTTGGAAAATACACTCTTCCTGAGATAGACGCTTTGGGAGAATTCGTCGCTTCTGACATAAGGGCGTAAGTACACTCTGCGATGAGCCCTGTCTTCCATACAATTCAATGCTTTTCCGGGCTCATCTCAATGTGTAGTTACGCCCCTATGTCAGCCAAGCGACGAATTGGCAGAGAAAGAGTCGCGGAGTGAGAGGAAGATGGGTTGTCGTCACTTCCTGAACCATCGCAAAGTGCAATTTACTATACAAGTACGTCACTGGTATATTACAAAGTAGAAGAATGTGTTAACTGTGAATCACTTACTGTTCAAAATGCCGATATTGCTCACTGAGAACTTGCTTCCTTGCGATGTCAGTAAACGGTTTTACGATTTCCTGAATGTCCCATTTCGACAACTGACCTTGTAAGTTCATTGTATCGTCATCGTTAGCTTCCTCATCAGAAATATATTTGTACGAAAAGGAGACGTCAATATACGTGTAGTTTTTGTGGTTCTTTAAAACCCTGCGTCAAAAATATTATCGATGAGTTGAAATTTAATTTACTTAATTTCACTCACGGTAACGTAATCCTTGTTTTGTCGTTAGAGATTGATGAAGTTTCAACCTTTGTGCCATTTTTATTTGGGCGTAAAATCATCAAATATCATCAATAATGAGAGTTTGCTCTTTTAAATACATGTAAAAGAATCGATATATAGATCGATGCTTAATGAGTTGCCTGGGGTCGATAATCTGTTAGATACTTAAATGGACTCTCAAAAATCAGCATAGGTCAAATATGTTTGGTCGGCTCTCTTCTAAAAAATGTAAAATGATTTTACCCAAAAATAACGGTTTATTCATCTGAAATCGTTTAATAATATCTGACTTGCAAGCCATTAAATTAAACACAACTGTTATTTTTGAAAATTTTACCTTCTTGCTATTCCTGATCTCCTATTTTTTGTACGATTGAACATTGACCATTTCGAGAGTTGTTTTCCCCATCTTCCTTCCTTTGTTTCTTTTTAATCAATCTTATGAAGCAAAGGACCTGTGGATGGAAAAAACAGCTCTCGAAGTAGCCATCGTTCAATAGAAATAGTACAACAACTAGAATATCAAGAATAGCAGGTAGGTAACATTTGCAAAAATTATTATGAGCCAATTTAGCGGGAATTTGAATTATATTTTTCCTGAAAAGTCCAGAAAACCTTGCTTCTATTTAAATTAATCTATTGTCAAATGTTTTTCCGAATATTTGGTTAGTAGGAATGGGGGTTAGTACTGCCGTGCTAAGGAAGAACGCCGTATGAACCTTCAGGCGTTGCTAAATTTCCTCGGATAAAACACAAATTTAGTGGTAAACTTATGAATGTTTTCCCTCTAATTTTTTCAGATAATTTTGTTCGCAATTTCACCTGAAGTTCCTGAAAATTTCAAGGAAAAATATTCATACATTTCCTCATAAATAAAAATTTTATCGAAGGAAATTTGGCAACTATCGAATGTTCATACGGCGTTTTTTCTTAGCACAACAGAGTAGTACTGTGCGAATATTTATGATAAATCTTCAGTCTTCAGGCTGTGAATACATACAGGCACGTCGTTTGGACTGATGACGAATAGTTCATGACCATCTTTGACCAGTCTCTCGATAATGGCCATGATTGGACGCTGATGACTAAATGATGGAGTGGGGTATAATACTAAGATTTTGTAAGCTTCCAAACCAGAAAACACACTCAGTATGATGAAAAAGTGGCGTGGAATCATTGTCGGGCAGGATTTGGCCGGGATGTCTAAACCGACAGAAAGTCCTGTAATAGTGACATCGAAATAATTCAGACAAGACATGATAGGAGAAATATGATTAGAAAGCTAGTGTCTAACAAAACATAAAATAATGAATACATAATAATAAATAGAATAATTTTCCCCTTTATTTTTACTACTTGTTGACTTTACGCATACTTTCACACTCTCGTCATGCTCTTCAAATATTTGTTGAAAATAATTTACTAAGTGACTAAAGCCATAAATACACCAAATGGTCAACTTACTAAACGAGGTCATTTATTATAAAAGTAAGCCTTAAAAAAAAATTAATCAAAACTGAGAAATTGGTACCATTGCTTGCGTAGAATAGTTTTGCACACAAAATACGCTTAAAATTGTTATGCCAAACCGAAGTTACGACGAGACGATTGGACGTTTGAAAAATAGTACTTTTGAACAAAATCTATATATTTGAAGTTTTAATCTGCGATAAGCGAGGTTCAATATGTGTCGCGATGTCTTACGCCTCCCTCGCGTCTCTACGATAATATAGGCAGAAAATGAATTAGATTACTTGTAGCTTAATATTTAAGATTGCGTTTCTCTCCAAAAATCGAAAAACATCTTTTGTTACCAACTTTTGCTCTCCTTAAAAACTTGCCCTCGAACACGGAAGTTTTTTTCCCCGAAGATGGTCAGGAATGAAAGTATATAGTAGTCTCGGATTGTCAAAAAGTCAACTCTCGAGAAAAAAATAACAAATATCTGTGGGGACTTTAAATTGAAACAAATTATCAGACGTATTTACACTTCAAGCGAATGGGTTTTTTTGTTTCTCCTTCTTTCTACTCTTCAATTAATTTTAAACGGTACCCGTAAATAATTGTTTGACATAAGATCAACAACCATGAAGAAGGGATATTCCATAATTTTTCAAAATAGTGCAAAGCTGCGATTTTTAATTTTTTGCTCCCCTTGCGAGTAAGGGAGTTATTGTCATCCTAAAAAATAAAATTTAAAAAAAAAAAAAAAAAAAAAAGTTGCAAAATCAATTCTTACCGGTCGCTTGACGAATATTTTGGAGAAGTTTTTCTTAATCCGCAGTTCCTCACTGCTACTCACATTCTGATTTTTGATTTGGCACGCACTAATTATTGTTTTCAATGAATTTGCGTCAGAAATATGGGATGATCCCACTTGAACCAGGTATTTCCTTCAAAAATGAAAACATATCATGAGATCGGAGGGGACACTGACGCAAATTCGGTCTCCTTGAATGATGCGGAAATCCAGACATATAATAATATCTAGACTGTCTACTTGAGCAAGAACGCTGGTAAAATGAAAAAATAAGATTACACATTTATTAATAATCTATCTTTTACAAGTGCATTGTCACTGAGCTGCCACTTGGACATAATGCACGTGCGATCGGTGAAAACTTAGATGCACTACAGTGCAATTGAATCCCATGTTCTCATTCAAATACGTGTCACCTTGACCTTGCACTCAATTGGAGCCCTGCATCTCCTTGCAACTGAGGGAGGAGCAATTGAACCATTCATTCATAGAGAGGCCCATACGTTTGAACATCAGAGACCACAGTATCGTTTTTTCATCACTACTTACTGAATGTGTGAAATTTGGCTCTTAAACTCTCATGGGAAATGAAGTGCAATTATGCATTATCCTTATCTAATACAGACAAATAAATGACAGCTGATAAGACACCAGACTGTCATGGCAACCGTTTGGGTAGGATTTGCATTCAATAAAATGAAAGCATAGTATTAGTCAAGTAGATACCATCTCTCACCAACTTACGCGATACCTATTAAAGGACATGCACGCATTACTATCGGACCTTTACTTAATGTTCCAATATAATACACCTATTTGCATCTGATCACAAAAATGAATATTCTCGCAGTCGTACTACTTGTTATAATGATGTTAATTTAACTCTTTTTTATTGCTAATATTAATTCAATTGTTGGCAACTCAAGAAAAGAACTGAAGACATGCTTAGGGCAACTGAGATGGACTTTTGGCGGAGGTCTGCTGGCATCTCAAGAAGAGAGCGTATCCGCAATGTAAAAGTACGCGAGATCATGGGTGTGGAGAAGGACATCGTGCACGATATCAGGTCCAAGCAGTTGGTCTGGTATGGACATGTGCGAAGGATGGCAGACGACCGGTTGCCCAAGCAGGTCTTCGATTGGGTTCCTCTCGGAAGGCGACGGCGTGGACGTCCTGTGAAAGGTTGGCGACAAGGGGTGGAGGAGGAGATCAGAAGGTGCCAATTGCCTGATGATCTCTGGGAGGATGGGGGGCAATGGCGATTGGGCGTCGCAGGGCGCGAGGCGGCGCTATAAAAGCGACTTTATGTATGTATTAATTCAATTGTGTCAAAAAGTGCATAATTTCTTAAAAACAATAATTTTGACTTTCTTATTGTAGAACGATAAGCAATTTTCACAACTGAAAACTATTTTGACGCAAATTGATCCGTCTTAATTACATTCGATCTGAATATACAGCAACCAGCATCCGCAGGTGAACTCTTTTTTGTGGTTACGATCAGTTTTTAAAAAATCGAGAAAATCAGCAACATAATATAAGGAATGCATACAATAACCGCGAATTTTGAAATGAACCGTTTTAATAAAAATCAGCCTAAGTAAAACGGACTTCCAGCGTCCGTTTTGCAATTTCATAATACATCTTGACAACAATGCAGAGGTGTAATGGATAATCATCGCGGTTGGGGAAACGAAAGAAAATTTTAAACGCCAGTAGAATGGGCTCTGAGCAGGTTAATGGCACCGTGTTCGCACGCATAAAGGAACTAAGGCTGCCTGCTGAGCTTTTGCGCTAAGGCGGTGAAAGGTCTGTTGCAAGATTAGGAGAAAGCTGAAAACCTTTCTACCGGCAACCATTTCATTGATACACAACTTGAAGCTTTTCTTGGGCACCATTTCAGCACTAAAAGCACAGAAAGTGTGGGTGGAGATAAACCTCACCTCACTTTCAAGGTGTTTTTCCTAGAGTAATCTCGTAAGAGTTTGATGGTCATTGGGATTTCTGAAAATTAACCAAAGGCAAAATCGTTCTACAACGTGTATTTCACATGCATTGAAACATTTTAGAGGGGTTCTTTGGTCATTTTGAAACTCATTAGTTTAATTCATTGAAATACACCGTTTCCTAATGAGTGTCCGTTGCAGTGGTGGATGCCAAGGGAGGCTACAAGTGGGACGATACGAGAAATCTCCCATTTCCAGATACAGTTAAAAAGTAGACTATAATAGATCCAATGTTTTAGGAAATTAAGCACTCAAACTTACCATTGTGCATATCAGAGGGAGCAGATCTTACCCCTTTCGCCCAATATTTCAAGATGGCTCCTATTGGAGAGGAAGAAAACCAAAAAGTAAAACATAAAAACTAAAAATAGCATGAAAAACAGTGTTCATTAATCGAGTCAGTACTTTTGACCTAAATTAAAAAAAATTAGTAACATTTTGTGGTCTCCTCGTAAAACTGTTTCAGTACGCACTTAGTTTTCATAGAGGCTAATAGATTGGCCAATATGCACTTACACATTGTGCTCATTTTCTTTTAAGTCAATTTTCCCCTCTCTCCTTCTTTACGCATGAGATGACACTGACCCATGACTGCCACCGTCGCTACGCCCCTCACCCCTCCTGAATTCATCACTCCCAAGCTCAAAAAAAGCTCTCAAAATTCTGGCCGTAACGAAAGGGATATTCCACGATACATTCAAAGTCTACCTCTGTACATAGTCAAACTCTCCATTCACAGACAGGGAGCAAATACAGTATTGGCAGGTTTGCCATTTTGTTCGGCGGCTCCTAGATTGGAATCACAGCAACCCTGCTAATGGATTTGCTCCCAATCTGCGCATAGTGAGTCTAACTGGGTTTAGAAGTGGACTTTCAGCGTGGCATGGAATATCCTCTCAATTACGGCCCGAACTTTGAGAGTTTTTTTAGGTTGAGAGTTGATTTCAGAGTAAACCAGTGGTACCATGGTGTTACTCGAGAAATTTTACCGCAGAGCAAGCGCTTAAAACGCAAATCCGCAAAACATGCAAGAACTCCATTAGCGAGAAAAATTCATCAATGTGCCTGTCATACAAACTAGAGCTAGAGGATAAAGAAAACTTGCTTCATACAGAAAATTGTTAAAAAATCGCAATGAGTGCATCAGGTTGGGCCGCGGGTTGAGAGCTTTTGATTGGCTTTGGCTTCATCACGGATTCGGACGGATGGGTGCGGTGTCGATTAAAAAGTCGCACTTTCCCCTCCTCACGCTGGATTGTCGGGCTCAGTGCATGTCGTGTTGACGAAGAATGGAAGAGTTTTATGGTTTTGTAAACCACACATGAATTTTAATAAAAAATTTTAAAAAACTTCGCAAAAAAGTACAGACACTCACGTCCACATCAATTATTGTTCTGTCAAGGTTTTGTGATTCACCAACACAACTGTGCACTATCGCTTCTCTAAATTACACGGCAAACACCTAAAAAGAATTGTAGTTGCGAAAATGTAGTTTGAATAATGAAGAAAGAATCAATGGGCCTGTTGGGAACGTCGGCTAGAGCATAAAGAAGAATGGTTCGTCTAAAAAATGGATCAAAAATTACGATGGAAGCATTGGAAAAGTATAAAAAACACTTCTAACTTCACAGTATAGTTAGTTAAATTTAGTTTGAACAGACCCCTGAGGAAAAAAATCAATGGGCCTGTTGCGAAATTCGGCTAGAGCATAAAAAAGAATGAAAAAAAAATCGTACAAAAAATGGCTCAAAAATCACGATAAAAGAATCGGAAAAGTCTAAAAAACACTTCTAACTGCACAGTCTACGTAAAAAATGCGCGTTTCCTTAAGCATCCCGCTTCAAAATCGACACTACGGCACAAGTGAAAATATCCTGAGAAGAGTTGTTCCATCCAACCCTTGCGCAGTAGGAAGGTACACAATATTCAACATAGCCGACGCCAACACGCCAAAACGCACGTGACGAAACGGAATTTTATCAACCAGCGTGTTCATGTGTACATTTTCCTTGCGTTGACCATGCGCGAATTGCGCACGGAAGCGTCTAACATCTTAAATATTGGGTTGCATCCTAGTGCGCAAGGATTCGGTGGCTCCTCTTACGAAATTTCCACCTGTGCCGTGGTATTGTATCTGAAGCGGAAAGCATAAAAAAATGCATATTTCTTACGCAGATCGTGAAGTTGGGAGTGTATTTTAGACACTCCTGATGCGCTCATAGTGATTTTTGGGTCATTTCTATTAAGAAATAACTGTTTTTTCTTTGCTACAGCTGAAGTTTGTTACTGGCTCATTTAAGCCTTGACTGGTTCCCTGAAAAAAAAACTCCAGCCGTGGAAGCCGTACTTACAGACTATACAGACATACCGTCCTTTCCGGGTTCAGAGGCCAAAAGTTCCAGGCGAAGCACCTAGAGAAATCAAAGCCTCGGCTTCAACACTCGGAACTTTCGGCCTCTGAGCCCGGAACAGACGGTAGGTCTACATAGTCCGTAACCTTTTTTTCCAGTGTTACACAAATTGTGAAGTTAGGAGTGTACCTCTGGCTTTGCCGATGCGCTCATGATGTTTGAGCCATTTTTGACACATTGGATCTAGAGTCCAGACTCTTGAAAACATTGACAAGAAAAATTACTCTTAATTCAATCAGACTTTTGCTTAGATCAAAAGGAAATCCGCTCAAATTAAGAGGCTTGGTTCTTGATTTGAGCAAAAATTCGATGGAATCAAGAGTATTTTTTCTTGTCGATGTTTTTAAGCGTCTGGACTCTAGATAGAATGTGTTTTTTTTTCCACAGTGCAAGAAACATCTCTTCTTTCGGCTCTAGCTGAAGTTTGCTACGGGAGTTGAAGAAAACTTGAAGGGCCTGTTCGGATCCCTTATCCAGACGAAGGAGGGAAGAGGGCGGGGGTCCTTCTGCAGTTATTGAGCTTCTGAGATTCCCTTCTGGACCAATGAAGTGGGGTCGCGCGTGGCGTCGTGAGCTAGTTGATAGTTGGCGCACGATCCGGGGCCGGCGGGCCCTCCGCCTCGGCGTCACACCTCGGGCACGCTCCGGCTCCCCGGGACAGGGGCCGGGGGACCGCGAAATTAAGAGAGTGCATTTATGCCTGCGTTTATGGGCGCGCATAAATACTGTTTATTTATCATTTAATGTGCGGCGCGTCGCGCACCGTCGTGTTCGCTCGGGCGCCCTGCTCGGGGTAAATTGTTTTTTCGCGCTGTTCATTTGCGCCCGGGCCCGTGTTCCGCGCTCACCGGCCGCCGCGCCGCGCATCCCAAACGAGAGAATGAAAGACGTCGCGCCGATTGCTCTGTCTCTGTAATTCTCACCGCCCCGCTTTCGTCTCTCTTCTCATTCCAAGACTCCTTTAGGCCTAGTTGTCGGGTTTGCCTGCATAGGCCTCCATGAACAATCAAATTCCAATTGAACCGATGTTTTGCCAAATCGCGTAAACGCCAAAATTGCGAATGCGAGAAAATCAAGAAAACCCGTTTTATTCGCTTTTTTGACAATCTTCAAATTCCAGAGAATGTAAGTACTTTTAGAGGGCTATGTTTTAAAATCAGACATGATTGATTGTACCACAGAAAACAAGGAAAAAACGTCCCCTCTACCACCAAAATACAGATTGGCGCCCATGTGATTTGTGAGATAATCGGTTACATTAACATATGGACAGGGCCGGATTAAGGGGGTGGCCACATGGGCCGCGGCCCATGGCGGTAAATTTAGTGGGCGGCAAATTTTGAAAAATTTTTAAATGTAGGTATAAAAAAAATCGGATTTAGGAAAAAAAAAATTACAAACGAGAAAAGGCGAAAAAATCTCTAATTTCCTGAGAGTATATTAATTTCTAATTTTGTGGTCTTTCAGTGATACAAGAGACAGCACATTTAATTAGTTGAGGTAAGAAAGAAACCAAACTCGCAATTTGGCCTGGAACGGCGCGACTTAGGTAGAAATGATGACGAGGACTTGAGATGAAAAGGAGAAGCCCTCGGCGCGGCGATCGACATGTAACACATATTAGCGTCTACAAGACTACACAAATACTTCACGCATTGCATCAAACACAGTGCGGTTATTGTGCTCAGCGTGAAACGGATAGCGCTTACAAGAATGCATGAATACTTCACGCATTGCGGCAAAGACAGTGCGATCAGCGTGAAACGCATAGCGCCTACAAGACTGCGTGAATACCTCACACATTGCGCCAAACACCGTGCGGTCTGCGCGGCGCGGCGGCGGAAGTTAAAATCATTAATCCACATTTATGTTTCTTCTTTCATAATTTTTTTGTTCATTTCTTATGAATGGAAGGCCTTGTCCATTAGAGATAGGTTTACGAAACTTGACTTCCGCGCAAAGTTCCGTGACCTTTGGCTAGTAGTGTTGACAGGGCTTTCCCTGCAAAAAATGTGTTCAACACGAGTAAACCCGTCTTATGCACCCCTTTCCCGCAGGCACATTCACTTGATGGTTTTTATCGATGTTTCAAAACGAATGAGAAGGGGGCGGCAAAATACAGGCGGCCCATGGGCGGCAAGTAGGAAAATACGGCCCTGCATATGGAGAATGTATAGTTGGCTGAAATTTGTTGAATTTCGTGTTTAAGTACACACTGCAGATTGAACCGAACACGAGGATACCCTTATGGTTCTTATGTTGAAAAGGTATTGAAGGAGAAATGACAGAACGATCTTATGAGCTAATATTCATGTCGACAATCAAACTCCCAAACCACGTATCTCGTTTGTGATGTTTGAAAATTTCTGCTCCTATTTTATTTTTATAAAGACCAACAAATCATCATTATTCCTTGAAGTTTTCAGAGAATTTCCTTCGCACTTGGAGGGAAAATCACGCCTATTTTTGAGAAGTATGCCGTTGAGTAGTTTTCAATTTAGAGAATAAAAAATTAAAGGAAGTCTGGATGATGAAGGAGGAGTAGGAGGTAACAGAAAATGAGAAGCAAGAGATTGAGAAGGTAGATTAAAGAGAGATGCAGAAGAAGGGGGTAATAAAGGAGAGAGAGAAAGAAAATGAACAGTAGAGAGATTAGGATAAAAATATGGTGAGGATAAGAGGGGATTAGAGGAGGAAAAGGTGCAACAAGTGAAGAAAAGAGGAAGGAGAGGAAGTAAAAGTCGGAGGACAGGGGGGATACAAAGAATGGAGGGGAGGAGAAGAGAAAGAAGCATATAAAGGTTTAAAAGAGAGGAGAAAAAGAGAGAAAATGAAAAGAACGAAGATGACGAGAGGTAAGAAGAGGAGAAGAAAGAAGAGGACGAGGAGTGGACGGAAAGGAACGAGGTAAAGAAGGAAAGGAAGAAATGAAGGAGATGCTGAATAGAAGAGGGAGTAGGTAGAGTGATGTGGAGGAGGAAGGCGGCAGTGGAGAAAAACAGAAAAAGAAGAAGAAAAATATTACAGAGAAGAGGTACATATAAACGAGAGTAGTGAAAGAAAAGGAGTCGGAAAAAGAAAATGAGAAGAAAGTCATTAAGTTTTCAGCTTTCATCCCTCCTATTCCCAGCTCCGCTCCAAGCTCCTTCGCGCGAATCCACGAACATGGGAGAGATTTCGCGGTGAAGTCTGGAGGCGATGCGATGCGGCGAGGATGCGACGGAGGAGGTGCCGCAAGATTGGACGCCTTTTTTAATCGGCGTAATGCGTGCGCACCGCCCGTTGCGAATATGACCGGAATATGAATCGCGGAGGCTCAAAGGCGAGGCCTCGACGACGACGACGTTGACAATGTGGCTCCCGACGCGCGACGCGACGCGACGACGTTCGTAGTGATTACGGCAACGGGAGCTCTGCCGTGCTACGGAAGAACGACGTAAGAACATTCGAGAGTTGCCAAATTTCCCTCGATGAAATGATCGTTTTGTAGGAAAGTTATGAAAATGTTGCTTTGAAAGTTCCAGGAGTTGTAGGTGACATTGCGAACAAAATGGAGATGTTGCATGCGTGAGGAATTTGCGATTTGACTGTTGATTCTCATGCAAAAGTTTGCAAGAAACACGATGGTGCCTCTGGTTTTCTTTAAAATTAACTCTCAAGCTCAAAAAAAGCTCTCAAGTTTTGGCCAAAATGAAGGGGATGTCCCACGCTATCCTGAGAGTTCATACCTCTACATCAAGACAAAATTTCAGGCGCTTTAGGTGATATTGCGAACAAAATGGAGTTGTTGCATGTGTGAGGAATTTGCGATTTGTCTGTTGATTCTTATGTAAAAGTTCGCGAGAAACACGATATTGCCACTGGTTTTCTCTGAAATCATCTCCCAAGCTCAAAAAAAGCTCTCAAAGTGAGGCCAAAATGGAGGGGATATCCCACGCTGTCCTGAGAGTCCACATCTACATCAAGACGAACTCTCCATGCAAAGATAGGGGGCAAATACATTGACAGGGCTCCCTTTTTAGTTGGGGACTCCAAAACTGAAAACAGGGCATCACTGCTAATGTATTTGCTCCCTATCTTTGCATGGAGAGTTTGTCTTGATGTAAAGGTGGACTCTCAGGATAGCGTGGGATATCCCCACCATTTTGGCCTCAACTTGAGAGCTTTTTTTGAGCTTGGGAGTTGATTTCAGAGAAAACCAGTGGCACCATCGTGTTTCTTGCGAACTTTTACGTTAGAATCAACAGTCAAATCGCAAATTCCTCACACATGCAACATCTCCAGTATCTAAAAAATCTGAAGAAAAATATTTATAAGTTTACCAAGAAAGTTTTGACTCAATTTTTTACTTGTTTTTATGGTTTTTCGCAGCTGAAAATGAGCTGGTAACAGCTCGAAACGTCCTATGTGTTTTAGTGTTTTAATAGTTTTTTAGCCTTGTTTACCCATATTTTAATTAAATCTCCTCTTTATTCGCATATTCGGGCTATATTTTTGTGCTTTGTTGTTTTTACCAGGAAATTCGCGTTTTATCGAAGGAGATTTGGCAACGCCTGCAGGTTCATACGGCATTTTTCCGTAGCTCCGGCCCGTGTTCACGGCGCCGTCCTCCGTAGCAGGTTAATGAGCCTCAATATTGTCTCCTTATCAAGGCTTAATCTGGAAATGCGACCAGTTTCCCGCCACCGCCGGGATCGTCCGCACATACTCGGGATAATTCTCCGAAGGCTTATCTTCCTCCGGGCACGGGTCTCTTTTCGGCCCGCGAATGCAGTTCCGGCCTCGGCCAATTGAAAATTTCGCCCGCAGTGAGACAGGATACAGCTATTACAAAACTTGTCCACGAATTACGAAGCTTCTACCGACTAGGTGGAAGGCTTTCTTTTTTTCCTCCCACGAACACGATTAGAGGATATCTTGTCTTTCCAGTAAAGATTTCGTGACTTGAGATCATGTTGACTCGTTTTGGCGGCTAAAACCATCTACAAGATGCCTCATTTGAGATGTTTTTGAATGAAATTTATCTTAAAAGTAGCTTGAGGATGTTGAAAAACTACGGCTCTCTGAGAGATATCTTAGAGCGACGTGCAGATATTGGCCCTCTTTTAAAAGTCTGTGTCTATTGGTGAGAATGAAATCACACAGTTTGAATTCTTCTTAATTGATAAACTCAAGTCGAGAACACTGAGCGAGCTTCGTTTAAATTTATGAATCATGTTGTGGTGTGAAAGGGTACGTATGTAGGCTCAAGCTGAAGCCATGGTCCTCTACTTTAATAAAATTAATTTCATAACTTATGTCCTATTATATTTTTTCGATTTCAAAATTTTATATAACAATTAGATCTTTGGTTTTCGCTAGACTCACGGGTTTAAATAATTGAGTATAACAGAGAAAAATAAGTTACTCTCCTATTTGAATATCTGTCGAATGATCAAAACGTCTCACGTTCTGTGAAATTTTATTTTGCTGTAAAGTAAAAATTTCATTTCACATGGAATTTCATCGATTTTTCAGGGGCTTCGTATGCAACCCTTAACAATTTCCCGATATAAATCGTTAAGGAAAATGCGAAATTTGACTTAGGATTTTTTCCCCCTCAAAACTTCAGCATTAAGTTTCTACGATTTCTATTCGTTTTGTGGCATACTGAGTACAGAATGTGCAGAACTGCAAACATTTTGACAAATTTTGTGAAATTTGATGTTATAAAGTTCTATGAAATATTTCATATTTCCGTAAAGGTTTCGTGGACTCATGCAACACTGCATCATTTTCCATTCGAAAGTGATTGAAGAGAGATGTATTGATGAAATATTAGTTTTTTTAGTTTTTGGAGTGAGCTTTAAACTATCACCCCAGATTACTCAGATTATTGGTTCCGAAAACAAAGATCTCTTGATCAAATCGTGGTTGAGTGTAACTATTCCCTAAAATCATACGTAATGCATTATACTCAATCTTATTTTAATAAATCATGTCCATATTGTACCCGTAATGTATATTTGTTTGCTGAGCTGACAGTTGAAGGAGCGTTTTATCATTCGTTCGATTTTCGTACAGTTATCTCCATACCGGAACAGAGAAGTGTTGCTGCTAAGTTTCGCAGGCAAAAATATGGAACATTTCGTATCGTAATCAATCATTTAAAATATTCATGACCTGCGTGTTCATCAATGAGTCGTTTTAATTTCTCAATCTCCTCCGACAACAAATGAATGGGAAGAGGGCCTATCTCCCGAAATCAAGATAATTTTCTGCGAATTTTCCGGATTTTTTTTTTTACCTGATCCACTCAAAGCAAATTTTATTGGGGGAAAATTTTAAGGCTTGCCGCTTAGTATGAAAGTTGCTAGTCATGCCTCCGTGGGGGAGAAGAGATATCATCGAACAAAAGTTTGGTAAAATTTACCATTCCTTCACGCTGTATTTCACTTAGAGTCAATATTTCCAGAAGAAAGGTAAACGTTACTATATACTGGCGCAGGTAACCATTCTTCTGGCAGAATCGACTTGAAGATCGGTAGAATTTACCATTCCTTCACGCTGTGTGAAATACAGCGTGAAGGCATGGTAAATTCTACCAATTTTTTTTCAGTGACGAATGAGGACAATCATCAAACAATGCTTAGTTCATACTTCTTGGTAATTTGAACTTATCCGTAAATCAATAAGCCTACTTTTTTCAGGCAACTAATGTAGCTGTGCCTCGGAAGCAAATTCTTCAAAGCGTCTCTTTGGTAAGGAACTTGATTACCAATTTCATTCATCCAGAAAAATGGTAACCGCAAGATGCATACGGTTTTGATCGAGACGACGAGTGAAGAGGGCAGACACGAAGCTTGAGGATCCAGAAGAGGAAATGAGGATCAACGGATTCATTATTGGGGACGGTGTGTACACGTTCGACCGTTGAAACCGCAAGTTTTTTCCTAAATGATCGCTCACTAGGTGGTATCAGGGCCTAAACTCTGACTCAGGAACGGTTAAGAAACCGTTAAGAATCGAATCAATCGTTTTCTCCTTCTAAATCTGGAAGAACCGCTTTGAGAGGAGAGACATCGTCCAACAAATTTTAATAGTAACCGCTATAGTTAAAGTTAGATTTCTTACAATTTATTCTCGACAGCTTGACCACCCAAGATGCAGTAAATTTTAAAATTCGCTGTATGGACGAATTATGGGTCATACATAGTTTATTCAAGACATCTGTGATGTACTTAACGTGATATTCGTTCGATTTTGCCCGAAAAAACTTCTCTAGGCTCGCAATTGGTAAATTTAATTATACTATTTGCTTAACTTGAAATGTTAATAAAATAAAAATGAAGCTCACTAAAATATACACTGGAAAAAAACACATTGGATCTAGAGTCCAGACTCTTGAAAACATTGACAAGAATAAATACTCTTGATTCAATCGGATTTTTGCTTGAATCAAAACGAAATCCGCTTAAATTAAGAGGCTTGGTTCTTGATTTAAGCTAGATTCTGATTGAATCAAGAGTGCTATTTCTTGTCGATGTTTTTAAGAGTCTGGACCCTAGATCCATGTTTTTTCTAGTGTAAAACATACAAACCGACCCTATAAAAAGTAAAACTTACCCTTTTAAAACTATGCTGTTGAAAGCACCCCTAGTTACGATCAATCAGGAGAGCAACTGCAGACTGGAGTATCTACACATAAGGAGAGTGCTGACACGTCGAAATATGGAGCTCTTAGGGCCCGAAAGGGCGGCCAACCTTCTAACACAAAAAATGCCCCTGCCAATCTCCAGATTCCAATGTCGAACGAAAATGGCCAAGAATGTTCATAAATGAGCGCCTTTCCGTACAATTGGGTAAATTTATGAAAAAACTAATTCAGATACGTGCTTTGATAATAAATCACTGTGGATACTTTGAATTCATGGGTTGCCTGCCTTTTTGAGCCGTAAAAGCAGCGTAAAAGCTCCATGTCCCAACCTCAATATTCCCGACATGCCCAGCTATGACTGTAAATAAGGGTCTTCGTCCCACCGTGCGACGCGAAGCCCAAACAAGAGGTGTATGGGTATAGGTCGGGATACCAAACGGATCAAACCGAAGGGCACCCGCTCGATCCACGGTACCTACCCAACTCGACGAAGACAAAAAATCATGGGTATAACTGACCCGTTCCCACCCTTTTGCTCCTCCAGTTTTCTTACCCGATGCCTCCAATGAGGCGATGACTCGAGGTTTCCGAGCAGCTTCGAGTCTCGTCCAAAAACAAACGCACTCGATCGCCGCGCCATGAGCAGGGTGGAGGAGAGGGAGGTATCGGAAAAGAAAAGAATAAGCATGAGCCGCGTGAAGGATGGTAAGCTTTCGGGCCTCGTTGTCGGAGATCTATTTATATTGAAAAATTACACACGAGAATAATCTGTACACAATTTACTAGATTTTGAGGTTAGACTTTGCTCCCTATCGAGCAAACGGACTGTTTCAGCTGACACTGAATTTCAGTTCGACGAAACGAATGTTCAGTTCAATGTAGCTATTCCTGAGGATTACCTACTCAGTGCTAGCTTACACTGCGGGTGAAATAAGAAGAACGAGTTTTCTAAATTTGTATTGATATTCAAAGAACTTGATCAATTGCAAATAAAATTTATTATAATTATCAATTTTAAATAATAAAATGAAGATAGTACATTCAAATTATACAATTAGCGCCATCAGGCGTTGTTAAGGTCGTGAACGGATGTCCTCACCGTAAAAAAACGTAAACACCCTCACTTGCTAAACTTTTTATTGGACAAGTTTCTCTAAATTTTCGCCTTATTTTCAACACAGAATTTGCTGCTTCTCCAAGCATGCTTAAGTAATTCTTTGGAGGTTTGGCAACGCGGTGTCCTCAGATTCGAATCATTTTTCTATGGACCGAGTACTGAGTACACTCAGCCATCAGAGTCCCATTACATGCCCTGGCAAGTTACTCCAGTGCACCATCAAACGGACACGCTACATTCACCCGCGCACACCTGATCAGCGCTGTTGCTCTTTACGAAACTCTTCAATTTCAAGCTCAAGTAGCTTTGCCCTAAAAGTTTAGATCGGAACTATTTCCCTGGAAAAATTTAGTTAATTTGGAGAACGTCTGATAAAAGGTTTTCTTATTATCAGCTTAAAGTCCTCTTTAGTTTGCTTTAATTTTGGCTCAGTCGCTAGACAAGCAGCCACCGCACTTGGTTAGCACGCATCCATGTTCCAGACTTTCAAACTTTCAGGGATTGAGGCCGAGTGAAGTCTGTTTCTGCAGATCCGTTGGTCCATCTCTTGAAAATCCGTCGTCACCACCGGGATACGAACCCGGAACCTATTAGTCTAAAGTCAGATGCGCTAACCACCACGCCTGCCTGGCAGGCGATTGAAGTCTACAATACGCCGAAGTATTGAAAGACCGATTTGATCCAAATACGAATTCTGGGGGAAAAAAATGAATGATTAGTTTTATTACTTTGTTAAGCGAGCGCACACAATTACCTACCTATGGCACCCACCCTTGCTACGGTTTCATAAAACCGTAGAGGGACTATTATTGTTCAGATTACCAATTCTATTTTGTTCAACTTTTTCTCATGTGCTCGCATCTTCTGCCACTACGTTAATAATTGAAGAATATCTGAAAAATAAATTCGGGAAAAAAGAAGAAGAAAATGAAAGATGCGTTAGCGTTATACTGGATAAATAGTCGCTCGGATCTAGAGTCCAGTCACTTAAAAACATTGACAAGAAAAATTACTCTTGATTCAATCGGACTTTTTGCTTGAATCAACAGAAAATCCGCCTAAATCAAGCACTGGAAAAAAACACATTGGATCTAGAGTCCAGACTCTTGAAAACATTAACAAGAAAAAATACTCTTGATTCAATCGGATTTTTGCTTGAATCAAAACGAAATCCGTTTAAATTAAGAGACTTGGTTCTTGATTTACGCTAGATTCTGATTGAATCAAGAGTACTTTTTCTTGTCGGTGTTTCTAAGAGTCTGGACTCTAGATCCAATGTATTTTTTTCCAGTGAGAGACTCGGCTCTTCGATTCAAGGAAAAATCGGATTGAATCACGAATCATCGGATTGAATCATTTCTTGTCAATGTAACACTTTTTCAGCTACAAATTGGAATTGCGATTTTTTCCGGAGTTGAGCTGCTTTCGAAGCGAAACATCGAGTTGGTTTGGCAGCATCGCTGGTTATCGATCTCGTTGAGTGTATTTCATTGTTGACGGTTGGTATCACTGTCGAACGCGTCGCATGCGGCATGCCGTATGCCGTATGTCGTTGCCGTATGATAGGAGAAAACTGAGCCGGGAACCTCATTAACCGCAACTTCGTCCTTCTCCTGAGGTCTGGGCCACGAATCTGGAAACCGGAGAGCTCCCTAGGTAGGACCGGATTCGCGACCGCGAACCACCCTCAACCCCCCTCCTACCCCCTTCAAGTCGCTCGGTGACGGTGACCCCCTCCGTTACCTACCATCCGCTGATTTTCTTGTTTACTCTAAACCGCGGAAAATGAGACCGGGTTAAATTTATGAATAAATTAAATGGTCAACCCTCGCGTAATGAGCGGAGGACGTTTCGGATTTCTCGATCGGTGGAAAAAAGTGTACGTGCTGTGACAAATATTTCTAGAAATTGGTAATTTTACACTGCGATGGTATGTAGATAAGGTGTCACAAAAGTTTCCTCGGAGTATATGGATGAACTATGCACATCGAGGGATCCGATTCTAGGTTGATCCGTCATTTCAGGCTCTGTAGAGCTCTTCGGATCCGAAACAATGGCGGACGTTGAATGGATGCAGATGATCAAAATGAAAATGACATAAGATTATATTTGCTTCTATCACTGTAGACTTTCATTGCCTACGCAGTTTGGGTCGATGAAACTATAACATGGTAAAATGATTGAAAAAATAATCGAGCTGAAGCCGAAATTAAATTAAACAAAAAATATTTCAAACTACATAGAGATGAGAAATAATAAAAAACTTACAGGGAACAGAATTTTATACAGTTTTATGTTATCTCTCACCTCTACGTAGTTCGAAATATTATTTGTTTAATTCATTTTTGGCTTGTAGCTCGATTATTTTTTCAATCATTTTACCATGTTCTATAAAAGCCAGCCAAATTGGCAAAACGTAACTAAAACTTTGATCGATAAACCAAGTTCTTTTGGCTGACCTGACCAGAAAAAAGTAACTCAAAGTAACCATAAACACGGAAATTTTTAACTATGTCAACATTACGGTTTCCCCCAACAAGTTTTTGCCTTCCAACGAAATGGTGCTCCAGGATGTTGTACGGGAGCTGCACTGAAAAAAATACTCCGGCCGTGGAAACCGTACTTACGGGCTACATAGACATACCGTACTGAAAAAAAATCTCAGTGTACTTAATAAGAAAAGGATAAAATTACCAAGAATTCAGGGTTCTATTTGATCCCGGTTTTTTCTTGATAAAATTATATACATTAATGGAATTGGTAATTGTACCGAGAAATCTCAGTAAAATAATTGAACTTTCTCGGTAATTTTACTGGACCTTGGTAAAAACGCCAATATTTTTTATCGACTGTGGTAGAATTACTGAGTTAAAATGGCAAAGTTACCGGGAATTGATTACCAATAAAAGTGGTATTCTTACCTGAAAAATACAGTAAAAATACCGGTTTTTAGGTAAGCTTACCAGTCTGTCTTGGTAAAATTACCAATAATTGGTAAAAAAATTAGATGATAAAGGTACCAACGGACCTTGTTAAAAACGCCGAGAATTGCTTTTCAGTGCGTCCGCGTTCCTGGGTCAGAGGCCGAAAGTTTCGGGCGTAGCACCCGGAGCATTCAAAGCTACGACTCCAGGACCCTAAACTTTTGGCCTACGAGGTCGGAACGAACGGTATGTCCGTATAGCCCGTAACTTTTTTTTCAGTGTGCCGGTGAACTCGGAGGATCTGTTGGACTGGATCCGCGGTGGCGCGCGCGATCGGCATTTTTCCTCCGGTCGGTGGACGACCGTGAACGATGCGATCGATCCTTGAAAAACTGGACGCGCGAGCTTTGGCGTGCGGCCTTTGAGCCGGTGGCGAGCTTTGGCGGTTATTCGCGGAATCCGGCGAAATTCCGGGTAGCGGCGCGCGGTGGCGGCATTGCGGCGCGTGTACCTCGGCTTCCACGCTCGATATCCCCCTCGGAAGGGGCCGCCGCGCCCCTGTACGCGGATACGGGGAGGAATGTCGCGGTCTCTAAGTCACGGCAGTGGACACGCGGCCCGAGTTCTTACATCATCCACAGTCGTCATGGAATGATCCACGGCCGAGGCTCGAGTCTCGGTATCAGCACGCAGTAAGAAGAAGTAAGCGACATTTGAGGGGCTTGGAGGACAAGGTGCCTAAGTGCAGTTTTCGAAAAAGTTGAGATTTTAATTATTTTAAGAAAAACTAGTCTTAATGCATATGGTGTGAAAAATTAGCTTCCAAATTCCAATTACTAAGCATCAAAAAGACAGTTTCAACTTTCTTTTCACCATAAAGATCCATGTAATTTCGAAACTTCAAACACGTTTCAGTGTTCGAAACTTACCTTTGAGTTTTAGAAGCCATGTGGCGCATCAAGCCCGATTTTTAGACGCCATTGAAGATTTTTTAGGGGCCAAATTGACTATTTGCCTATATAATACGGCGCATTTAGTGAAAAGTTAGACGCAAGATGTTTTCGTAACAGAACTAGTAAGTAGCTGTAACTTGGGTAAGACAAAAGCACTGAGAATGAAACCATGAAGAATAGAAAAATCAAGCTTTCACTTGTAGTGCTGAAAATTCTGAGTTTTTTCAATTCAAATAGATTGGTTTTTCTTTCGTTGTGTGACCTCCTATGAAAATCCAGATTTTTAGGGGTAAATTTTTAGGGACCACGTTGGCGCAGAGCCTTCATTTTTTATGCGCCATGGCCGATTTTTTGGGCGCATTTGGCGCGTTGGTGCCTGTGAGTTTCGAACACTGGAACACGTATTTCTCGAAACAGCAAAAACTGCACTTATTCACCTTGTCCTCCAAGCCCCTCATTTTGTGTTAGGGAAATAGAGCATGAAGTAACCGAAAGTCCGTTTCCTACAATCCAAAAATGTCAAAAACCCTGCACTTTTAGATTGGAATATGCCGCTTTCAGGCTCATTGGGGAATAGATCTCGTCTCTATTTTCTTATCAAGCAAACAATACAAACAAATATATTCTCCCAGTAATGTGCATCTTATGGTTTAGGAATATGGTTATACACGAGATAAGGACTGATAAAAGTAAAATGGATCAGTCAGGTTGAACTGATGCAGCCATTAAGACTAGGCCGTGGAGTTATGCTGGAGGGACAAAACCCAATTTCTCCAATATATTGAGTGCTCCAATTCCGCTCACGGCCCCTACAGCCTACTGGAGGGCTACCACGGCCCGTGCTCCTGAGTTTGGGCCAAAGCAAAGGCAGTCGATTAAAATTAATAACTGTCATTGTAAAGATGGACGCGGTTCGGATGCTGGGTAAATAAAGAGGTTAGAAATCATCCTCGCCGTCCCGACAAGGCCGTAACCACGCTTTGAGATGAGCCCCGTCGACCGTGTGACTCGGTGCTTTCGGGGCTCACGTGAAAATCGGGATATGCCCGCCAGGCGACGTCATGGCTCCGGCCGTCAAAGTTATTACCCGTTTGACAGGCCGAAGCCCACCATATCAATTGAGCGCCCGCGGAGGAAATTACAGAATCGCTGGTCTTGCGTCTTCCTTGCATCGCACCGGAGCGGCGCGACGCCCTCTGATGCCAGTTTGGCGCACTCGAATCTGGACCGAGTTCTTCGCGGCCGAAATCGGAAGGGATGAAGGATGAAGGTCCTGTGGGACCCCCTCCCTTAGCAATGATTCTATTTTCTTTGTGATGGTCACCAAATCGCTACACCGAAAGAAAAAGTAGCCAACTGTTGTGTTAATTTGGGAAGTAAACCATGAAGTAACACAAACTGTTGGTTAATTTTTTATGTGTTGGTTTTCTCTGTGTCAAGTTGATCAAATATTTGGGTTGAAAATCTGCGACCTCGTAAAACACCACGCAGCAGTCGTCAGGATTGGACCTGGATCTCATCGGTGGCAATTCGTCGCCCTCCTGACATAAGGACGTAAGTACACTTCGCTATGAGCCATGTGGTCCGTGCAACTCAATGCTTTCCCTGGCTCATCTCTAAGTGTAGTCCCGCCTTTATGTCAGCCAAGCGACGAATTGATTACGCCAGACACTCGTAAGTCACAACTTCTAAGTAAGGGAGGAAAATAAGAGTCTTTAAAATCTTCGGGGCACTTTTTTCATGCCGTGATGTCTCAGAGTGACCTATGGTTTGGGTCAATTTACCACTTAATTGTGTTGAGCAACTAATATGGGACCTCAGATGATCCTCGTATCTTCCGTGCCCACGGGGGATGAAGACGTCTAATACGTCCATGCTTTCTACCTCGAATTCAGATCTAATAACCTCGGTCCTCGTATACCATGGTGCTCCAGCAGTATGTCTTTATACTTAAAAGACTATGACAGAATAAAGGAATGACTGAAATTTCGTGTTTCGGTCACAATTTAAATCTTAAATTTTGAATTTTAGTTGATAAAAAAAAGTACTGCGAGTTCGCCGCACAAATCAGTAACCGACATCGATGAAACGATTAATCATAGAACTTAAACGGTTTCCTCTGCGTCAGCTTTTTAAGGTTCCTGTGATCTACGACTTGCGTAGTGAACTTAAACGCCTCAAAAGCTCGACCTCCTAAAAAACTTGAGCATGGCTAAAAGCTGATCATTTGTTATTATTTCTTGTATCGAGATAAGTAAATAAATACATTCTATGTTTATAAGCCCGACATCCCTATCATTCCTCTCATCCGTAAATTTTACAACGACGCAACTGCCGCAAGATTCGCAGACTAAGTCGAATGAAGTATCGATTCGGAAATCGATTAACATCCTATACACCAACCTATAAACATCGAAGTTCGATGTATCGCGAATCGAGACTTAACGTGTCGCTATGGTCACGTCCCGAGCGCGGCGGAGCCGTACGTGCGAGAATTGCGCCACGGTTTATTGGCCTCCTCAGAAAAAGATTACTCGATCGGAGCGTGTTATTAGGCTAACCCCAAATGCTGCCCTCTCGTCTAGAACCACTTAACTCCATCGGAAAACCGGCGGTAGTTACGATGTTTTCCGACAGGCCGGCGAAATTCGAGTCCATGATAAATCTATCGCTTTGACAGCTCCCTTGGTCCGCGGGTCCATTTGTGTAAACATCTCGGACGGCGCGAGCGTAATTAAGATAATGATAGTGCGTGCCACCAACGACGAAAGTTATAACTGAATTTGTCTGAGCCCCCCGCGCTAAATACGCGATGATCTGTGGAGCTTTGATTTTCGGCCAGGTTGATGATAGTGATTTGCGACGAGTCCGCGACCCCTCCAAGGTCAAGAAACCTCCCAGGTAAAGTTTGTGGAGAAATTAAGAGGTGCCGGGTAAATATTAGGACGCTTAATTCCACGGAAATGAGTTATAAATTTCTTCCTTACCAGATGGACGCCCAGAGACAAACTGTGTTGAAGACGCTGCGCCGATTATCCCAGCTGAGTGACCGGGCGAGGTTGAAGTCATCGGGAAGGAGCTGTTCAACTGAAAAATTGGGAAATGAACGAGGATGAATAGAAAATGTGGACAGCATTGCTCTACGATCGATGAACATGCGCTTTTATCCCCATCCCGCGGTGAAAAGGTAGCTGGAATTGGATGGATCATGGAGCCGATCCTCTTTTTTCAACTCTTTCTGTTTCGCTTCTGTTTTCTCATCTTCTTCTTTATCCTTTTCATCTCCTTATTTTATCTTTACCTTCTCCTTTTCATCTCCTTATTTTATCATTACCTTCTCCTTTTTCTCCTTCCTTTCCTCGTTTTTTGTCTTATCTTCACATTTTCACACTTTTTCCATTTTTCTTCTTTTTCTTCTTTATTTCACATTATTTTTCCTTTTTCCTTCCTTACACACATCTTCTTTCTAATTTTTATACGCCATCTATATTTGTATTCCTCTCTTTTCAATTCATAATGCCCTTATCCCGCCCAACACGAAATATTGCAGCAATATTGCAGCAATATTGTCAATATTGAAACAATATTGTCATGTAAATATTTCCTTAAATACATTGCAGAAATATGTTGACAACATTGCTAAAATATTTCATGACAATATTGTAACAATATATTTATAAAAATGTTTTAAATATATTTACAAAATATATTTATGTAATTACTTTTAAAACAGTTTGTAAAATATATTTACAAAATATTTTAAAATTATTTTAGAAATATTAGTTTAAAAACATTTGTTTAATATTATGTTAAAAATATTTTATAAATATTTTTGTAATATTTAAAAATTTATTGCTAAAATGGCAAAAAATGGTTTGCGATTTCTGCAATTTGCTTTTTTTGCTAAAATGCCCACCCTTGTGGCGAGAACGACAAAACAATTTGCAAAAGTGGTAATTTTATTGTGCGAAAATGGCAAACTATACTTTTGCGAAATTAACATTACTAGTTTATGCTATCATGGCTAAAATTTTTGCTAGATTTTCAAAATGTTTGCCAAATTAGCGTATGGTTTTGCTCTGTTTACCAATTATTTGGCGGAACTTACTAAAATCAATCGCTAGAAAAAAGAAAGGGGGGGGGGGGAAGAAAAGACAAAAAGAAGGGAAAAAAATAAATAACATAACATAAATACATCGACATAAATTCAAACTAGGAAAAAGCTCAAATAATTAAAACTGGAAAAAGACGCAATTATAAAAAACAGTAATTTGGTAAAGAAAAAAATGAGAGAGAGTTAAAAAAAACGAAAATTTGTAATACATGAATAGGAATATGTTGAATACAATTAATAAAGAATTTGAAACACAAATTACAGGATGAAATAAAAAATAATAAATAAATAATAAATAATAAATTCTGGTAAAATATTATAAGAATCCGTCAATAAACAAACATATTACGGACTCAGAGGCCTGCGATAGTTAAGAGATTGAATTTACGGGCCCATCTACATCAAGCCTGGCTGGTCTGGTGGTAAAGTACTGGACTTCGGATATCAACTCCACCCCGAGGCGTGGGTTCTAATCCCGACTAGGACGGCGCGGATTTTAAGGTCAGTAATAACTCTACGATCCACAACCTGGACGCATGTGTACATTAGAAAGAAAATTAGTACCAAAAACGTCTCCTAGAGTGCGCACACACGGATATGGAATATGATAACCTCATCGCAAGTAAATATTTTTAAAATATATTATCAATATTACCTTGACAATATTGCTGCAATATTGTCAGGGGGGCGGACAACAAACTATTGCAGCAATATTATTTCGATATTGTTAAAATATTGTTGAAATGTTTTTGACAATATTTCAGCAATATTTTTAAAATATTTCCGTGTTGGGCGGGATGACGTGTTTTATGAGTCCGAATGTGAGAGCATCAGGCTAAAGTAAAAGTGGTCTTATTGTAGCTAGCAGCCTTAATAATAAGCAGCAAGTTGAAATATTAAAATAGATCCAAAGCCCTCGATAAAGTTCAAACTACGGTCGTGAGATTTAAAATCAAATTTTCGACACTCCAGTTTTTAGTGTAATACTTCATTACTGGCGCAATTCTATATTTTTAAAAGTCTCTGTACGTGTTCAGTGTTCATACACTAAATACTAGATTCTGGAGCTCAATAATCTGTAAAAAATCACAGAACCAGCCGGTTGTTAAGCCCTCGACAAAAATATACCGTCTGTTAAAGTTCAAGATAAAATTCATTTAATTAACAAGATAAAGGAATCGTTATTCATTATTTTAAACATTGAATGCTTGATGCTCCCTCGAAAACCCCTCTTAATTAAATTCCAAATTAAATGCCATTAATAAAAGCGTGGGAGTAATCATTATGTGCCTCGTTTCAGAATGAAGTTGATGAAATTTTGAAAAATATAGATTCCGCCTTCATTTTGGCCGTGTCTGCAATTTGCGTTCCTTGCTGCTCGAATAGTTGCCAGCAGCCCCTCGGTCCAGAACGTTGAGAACATATAGTGTCATTCATGTTTAACCAATAACTTCCACGGTTTGAGAACTTTTTAACTTCGTAAAGATAATTAATTGTGATACCCTACTTTTTTTCTTTTTAAAAAAGACACCTAGTGTAAAAGCAACAATTTTCTCAAATATTTTGAAGGATACTGTGTTTGCTTTGATCTTCCAAATACAACGAGAAACAAGTCTCATCTTTGCAATTCAGTGTTCCTGTATAACAGTGCTGACTTAAGTATTTCTCACCACGGCCTCATCTTAGCGTTGAATTGTATATCGACGGTGAAGCTACGAAAAAAGTACCTCATTTGCGATTTTTAAACTGTCCATTCCTACTTCATATTTTTGGGAGACTACTTCCTTGATAGAGTATCATATTACTTTTGTCTGACATTTTGTAGAATATTCTTCAAAGAATGGGCAAAAGTCGAATTTTCCGGCTCAACAGTGATCAGTAATCCTTTAAAACAATGAAATGCCTAACTAAAATACGATAACTCCGGCTTCGTCTGCCCATTTTGGAACTTCTAATGCGTCAAAATATTTTGTAAGTCACTCCTCGAAACAGAGGTATAAATATCTAGGTATTGAACTCCGGCAATAAAGACCCCTTTTACGTGAACTGTCGCATTTACAGACATCCCTATTGTGAGCTCTTATTCTAAAAACAACCTGCTTTGCCGTCCCTTCCCATCCATCACCCTTCGCGTGACGGAAGCTCAAAGATGAGTGCTATATTAGAGAAATACACGTGATCCATTGATCCAAACGAACGCCTGCGTTACGCATGTGAATCGCAACCCTCAACGCATCCCAATCACTCGTCTCGCTATTTTCAGCCCGAAGAAGATCTCAAATGCCATAGGGATCCCGTAGCATTTGCGTCCATCCGAGAACAAACCACTCATTCGGGGGTGCACATTGCACTTCACTTATCAGAAGAAGAGCCTAAATGTCATAGGGATCATATAGCACTTGCGTGGATCCGAAAACAAGGGGCTCATTTGGGGGTGCACGGTGCATACCTCTCGCGCCCGGCCGCATAATGAAGTCTTCGACGAACCCGAGAGGGGTGGTTCCCGATCCTGCCGCCTTCGGCGAGAACCGCGTATGTCCAACGGGACCACGTGGATACATAGGTGTATGTGGCCAAATGAGGCCACACACTCGCCGTCCCCGTCCACCCCTTCTGCCATCCATCGATGGATGCTGATCGGAATGTCTCAGAAGCAATTTACCCCGAGGGGCGGCGGGCGGAGGTCCCAGAGCACGGAGACAACTGTCGGCCAGACGCTGGTGTTCGAGGGGCGGTCTGACAAATTAAACGACCCTCCGTTTGATATTTTGACATCCCCCCGGCCCCCAGCCCCGATCCGCTCCTGGCGGAAAAATCCGGGCAGAGTTGTCGCGTGGTTTGGGTTTGGATATATCTGTGTTTTACTCCTTGTTTTAACGGAAGTTCGGGGGATGATTCTTATATCGTCTGACGCAAAAACACCGTAAAATTTTAATGTCGAATTTTCCAATTTTTTCTGTCAAAATTTTCTTTTCCGTGGTAAGAATCGCATGTAGATAACAAGGTGGAGAAATGGTGCTGGGTCCACACAATTTCACGGGGAAAACAAAACCAAGAAGTTCCAAAAAATATAATTAGAGTCAAAATTAATTTGTTTGAACTCTAATGCGTTTTTAATGCGAAAAAAAAATTAATTTGACTCTAATTATAATTTTTGAAACTTCTTGGCTTTGTTTTCCCCGCGAAATGGTGTGGACCTGGACCCAGCATCATTTCTCCACTTTGTTACATACAGTTCGGGCCACTTCTTAGTGTTTTTTTTTCATCGTTGTAGATAACCTCCTATTTTCAAAATAACTGTATTCTAATACAGTTATTTTGAAAATAGGAGGTAATCTACAACGATGAAAAATTGAAAATCGTGTTCGATAAAATCGAAATTTTACCTCAATTTAGAAAAATCGATGAAATTATGGAAACTTCGATAATTTTCACCAATTTGTCCGGTGCTTTTAAGCTTATCTCCCCGAATTTTGAGCTTTCATGTCGATCGGCAACTTGGCAAAGACCCGGAAGTCGTAGGAGGGGTTCGGCGTTCAATGGCTCGCCCTCGGTTTGGCGCCGCATCAAAATCGCCGAGGAGCACACTCGAAATGCCAAGGAAAGCCGGGGTGGCTCCCTCATCCCCCTCCCAAAAGACACCGGGCTGCCAGGTGTGGTGATAAATCAATCCATTCGGTGATTTTCCGCTTTGCTGGGCGGTTTTTATTGAGTCTGCAGCACTGATTACGCAATCCGAGTGCCCCGCCAAGATGAAACCTAGATGCCGCACCGCGCTTTCAAGGGATATTTCATCCCTGGAGTTGCCAAAAATTTTCGGTTTTATTTGAAAGATTTTATCTATACTAAAAATTATGTAACCTATATCAAGCAAACATTTCCTTGAATTTACCGCCAAGAAGAAATGAGGACTTATACGTAACAATAGCGGATGTGAAAAATTACCTTTTCGAAACACATTCAAAAAACTGTTTTGGCATCGAGAAAATTTTGAAAAAATATTTGAGATGTGATCTTCGAGATCTGTACATTATGCCAGAGCCAAACATATTAAATTTGTGTGTGAACAAAACAGTTTTTTTAAGCGTGTTTCGAAAATGTAATTTTTCACACCCGCCATTGTTACGTATAAGGCCTCAAATGTTTCTTGAATTGCAAAAAATAGTTCCTTACTTTAATGAGAAAATCGCTTCCATCAATCAGAAACCTGCTTGAAATCACGTAACTTTTTTCTTGATTAAAAAGAAAATATTTTCGGTGGAAAATTCAAGTCACTTCTTTCCAGTGCATCATACTAGCGCCCAGCATCAAAACAAAAATAAGCTTACTGGAAAAAAGCTTACCATGGAGAGTTATCTTAGGTGGAATTTAGTGAAACTGAACAGAGTATGATCCTTTTTTTGGCATTTTGGAAAATAAGGGCGGAAAATTCTCTCTGGGTACTTCAAATGAATTGTCACTTTTGAAATTCTTGCCACTGAACAGTATGAGGAAAGAGGAATCAATCACGCATCTCAAAACAGCTTCTTTTCCTTTTTCGGGCCCTGACAACTTGAAGAAAAATAGTTACGTATATAAAGGAATTTTGGTCAATATTACTGCATATACTGTATGTACCGCATTTCAAACAAATTGAGTATTCATGCGATATTGTACATAAAATGTGCTATTTTAATATATCTTTGCTATTGAAACTAAGGAATGTTTGAGTGTTTGTGGAGTTCCAGCCATACTTCCTCTTGAGGTCATAACTACGGTTACACAATATATATATAGAGTCGCTTTATAACGCACTCTGGCGTTCTACGACACCCAAACGCCACATATGCCTGTCTTCCCAGAGGTTATCGGGCAACTGACACCGCAACATCTCTTCGTCAACGCCCTGCCGCCAACCCTTTACGGGACGTCCCCGTCGCCTCTTCCCAGGTGGTACCCAATCCAAAACTTGTTTGGGCAACCTCTCCTCCGACATTCTTTGCACATGTCCATACCAGCATAACTGCCTGGACATGACGTCGTGCACGATATCTTTCTCAACCTTCATCACCTGGCGAATTCTCTCATTACGGACACGGTCCCGTCTCGAAATGCCGGCAGATCGCCGCCAAAAATCCATTTCAGTTGCCCTCAACATTTCTTGCGTTCTTTTTGTCAAAGGCCACACTTCACTACCATAGAGCACGATACTTTTAACGATGGCATCATATATCCGGTGCTTGTTTGCCTTTGAGATGCTCTGATCCCAGAGCACCCCGTTCAGCATCGCGATGGCCCTCCTGCCCTGGATGATCCTGTCCTTAATTGCTCTATCCATCCTTCCATCCTGATCCAGCCAGACACCGAGATACTTGTACTCATCACACTCTTTGATGCGCCGTCCATCCTCAAGCTCTATGCTTTGCCGTTGATGCGCTGCTCCCACGACCAGCTTCTCTGTCTTGGACACACTAACGTCCATGCCCCATTTCCGATATTCTTCGACCAACTTCCGCGTCATGTAATCTGCATCTTCCTCATCTTGAGCTACAACGATCTGGTCATCGGCAAAGCATAGAGTATAAAGGGTCTGCCCATCAACGAGTGGAACGCCCATTCCCGCAACCTTATTTTTCCATTCCTTTAAAACGTGCTCTAGGTATACCTTAAATAGTGTTGGTGACAAACAACAGCCTTGTTTTAGCCCTTTTGTGACGAAAAAACCTCCGGACAACTCTCCACGACATTTAATTTTTGCTATCGTCCCGTTATAAAATGATTTAATTGCCCCCACGAGTCCTTTGCTAAAACCCCTTTTTTCCAAGGCTTCCCAAAGCTTCACTAACGGCACGCTGTCATAAGCTTTCTGAAGATCCACAAACACCAAGTGCAGCTCCTGGCTGACCGCCCTTTTCTTCTCGATGACCTGGGTAATGGTGAACAAATGGTCGACGGTAGACCTACCGGCTCTAAAACCAGCCTGTTCTTCGGCTTCCTGGCCGCTCCAAACCTCTTCGACCTTTGCCTTGAGAATTTTACCGTAGACCTTGCTCAAGGTGCCTGTGACCGATATACCTCTGTAGTTGTCGCAATCTTGCTTACTACCTTTCTTATGACTGGGAGTAATCCAAGATTCCTTCCAATCCTTTGGTATTTTGGAACCTTGCAAACAGTCTTGCATGAGTTTCCTCAGATGTTCAAATAGTTTACCGGTGCCACATTTTATCAACTCCGCCGGTATACCCCCAGGTCCAGGAGCTCTGCGAGTTTTCAGCTCCCTCACAGCCTTCACTACATCTTGGAGCTGGATCTCCACGTTGGAATCTTCTTTGGTGCTTATGACTCCGCCTTGAAACTCGGGTCGCCTCTCCGTTAATAAATCTTTAAAATAGTCCTCCATCTTGTCAATTGGTATCGGAGATATGATGTCGCGCATTTTATTTCGTCGCAACCCTTTGATCACTTTCCAGCCTTCCGTACTTTTCCGGCCTCCAAGGTAGGTATTTATCTTCATACAGCTTTCTTCCCAAGCCTCATTCTTCTTCCGAGTGATGACCCGACGGACCCTTGCTTGAGCCTGTTTGTACATGATTTTATCATCTAACTTTTGAGAAGAGAGAAACTGATGGTACCTATTCCTTTTCACATTTATTTCCTCCTCTACCTCCGCATCCCACCAGTACGGTTTTTGATTATCATTTTTTGGATCAGAAACCCCCAGGGCCTCCGCTGCCGCCGAGTGAACGCAATTCTTGATAAACTCATACCGCTCTTCCGTACTGCCATCGCACGCATCTCCTAACTTTTCATCCAGGCGCTTTGCGTACAGAGCCTTGACACTCGGGTGCTTTAGGCTATCGATGTTATACTGAACTTGATGTACGCGTTGTCGCTCCGGTTGTTGATTGTCGCCTTGATCGTTCTGCGACACACGAGCGGGAAAGGCTACATCCGCTCTGAGGAAATAGTGGTCACTACCGCAGGAGAGTCCTCTACATACTCTCACCTGCTGGATCTTAAGGTTTGTTACCTGTTTAACGAGCACGTAGTCAATGATGGATCTTAAGCCGCGAGTAGGTTGGACCCAAGTATATTTGTGAATATCCTTGTGTTGGTAGAACCCGTTCAACACTTTTAGTTCCCTCTGCTCGCAAACGTCGATAATGCGGCTTCCGTTGTCGTTCACCGTAACTTCACCGAACGGGCCGACGACTTTACTGTTCACCCGGGATCCCGTTCTACCGTTTAGATCTCCCAACACAAGGACTTCCCTCCCAGGTCCTACCTTCACTACCTCCTCGTCCAGTTCTTCAAAAAACTGATCCTTAAGTGCAATGGTAGCATCATCATTGACCCCGTATACTCCCAAAACAGTGACTCTGTGACCGTGCAATGTTAGGTTCATCTTAATCATGCGAGCGTTGATGGCCTCCCAGTTCTTAATATTTTTACGGTTACACAATCACTTTTGAAATAAAGAACTTTAAGATGAAAAAACACCATAAGTTGATGACGAAATTTTGAATTATTTCTACATTTACCCCTCTCCAGGGAAAAATAGCTGATTTCATTCATGTTTAGTGCGCACAAATGCTTAAGCCTGAATTGGCTCTTGGCTCTTTCTGAAATGAGTGAAAACTAGAATAAGTGGTACTCTTGGAATAAAGTTTACCTTACAGAAACATAAGGGGCTCGTTAGCAGCTACAGTCATTTACGACTCGTGGTAGGCCTGTATTGCTTACTGGTAGTATCAGCCTCTTATTCGGAGTTTTATAAGCGCACCCCGACTACGCTACGAGCGAGGAAAGTGAGAATTCTCTCTCCGAGGCGAAGAGAGGTGGCAATAACGCCATCATAGCCGGAGGGTAAAATCATCGTATTGATGAATGGAACTGAGAAACAATACCGACTTCGCGTCCCCATGTTAACAGCTCCAGACTCGTAATTTTGCTTATGGATTCACAATACTTACATCAAATTCTGACGCTTCCTTTGAATAGATGATTTGGACTTTGTATGCACGTGGGGCTTCTTGAGGAAGAGCTGACTACATATTTTAAGGATGCATTAGTATGCTTTACAATTACGTTAATACTTTTCCGGAGTATCTTTATTACTTAACGATTCCTCACTCCTCCTATCAACCCCGTTTATACTTTCAAAGTTACTTCTCGGTATGATTATCCAAGATGATCACTTTGGTCAACACGGGTCGATTTTGCCCAAAGTTTTGTAGCTGATTCTGCTGGATCAGCTCGATGTTTCCCAGAGTAATCAGTAGTTTTCCTGATGATTGAGCTTCTCTCGAGAAAAGACAAGTTTCCTCAACACGGGTCGATTTGCCCAAAGTTTTGTAGCCGATTCCGAGAATATGATTCTGCTGGATCAGCTCGATGTTCCTCAAAGCTCCCATGATTGAGCTTTTCCCGAGAAAAGTCAATTTTCCCCAACACGGGTCGATTTGCCCAAAGTTTTGTGGCCGATTCCGAGGATAATGGAGTGCTGAGAATATGATTCTGCTGGATCACCTTGATGTTCCACAGAAAAATCGGTATTTTCCCTGATAATTGAGCTTTTCCCGAGAAAAGTCAATTTTTCTCAAAATCTGTGGACGATGGAGGAAAACGAAAGTAATTTTTGGCTTCAACGGCAAAAATTGAGCGGGACGAATGCCGTTTGCTATCCGAGAATTTTTTTCTCCTCTTTTCCGACGCAAGACAATCGGATGATCTGTGCATGGTGGTCTGGTATACATATGGCCAGGAGGGAACTCCTGACTGGAAAAACATCGATATGAGGAACAAAAAGGAAATATCTATAGGCAGGCAATTATGGATACAAATTGATTTTTGGCTGATGATTCAAAAAATGATCTTAATTTTTCTCCACCGTACAAAGATTTTGAGGAAAATTAAATTTTCTCTCGGAAAGCTCGATTTTTAGGGGAAATTCCGATTTTTCCGGAGAAAATCTAAAGCTGATCCCAAAAATCAGAGGTCACTCTCAGACTCAGCGCCAAAAATTGACTTAACATCGGGTAAGAAATTCCACACAAATCTAAAAAACAAAAATTTGTGACCAGTTATCATACATTTTCGGCTATTTTCAGGTGAAAATCTCCAGGTAAACCGCTGTCTTCAAATCTCCGAGTTATGATTCAATTATTCTACTGCCAAGAAGTGATTTTTAAGGGGGTAGAACGCGAAGCGTCCGTTAAGGACTGGGTCGCGGAGCGGTCGGGGGCGCAAAACCCTCCCTAAGTTTGATTAATGTTAAAATTGCTCAAGAAGTGGCATCGTGGGTGCAGATAGACTCATCTAGATGGTGTGCTTTCTAGCTAACAAAACAAGCCTCAAATTATCGAACGGAGCCGATGATATAGGTTCGGCGCCTCGGGCCCCGGGGCTCCAGTTATGACCCTGAACCCTCTCCCTTTCGACCGAAAATCCTGCTTTATGGTCAACTTTCCCGGCTCCAGGCCGAGTCTCTACCGTCTTTCGTGACTAAATTCTAAAGATCAAATGCCAACAGCTTTCATCGGACAGCTCGAATTCGATCCCAGTGAATATCGCGATGAATATCATTAAACGTTATGCTCTTTATTTTTCTTTACTCAATCATGAGTCATTGTGAACTAAGAACTCTTTTTCCCTCGGGTGGTAAAATATACGTTACAGATGAATTTCACAAAACAACGCAGCTATCCCAATAGCATCTTTCAACGGAAAAATCGCTATAATTTGAAATTAAGTTGCGATTTTTTTACGATTTTTTGACGATAAAGTCGATAGGATCATCGACATCCAAGTGATTATCCTCGATCCTCGAACCTGTCGCAATTTGGTCTCTATAAAATCGCGTTCGATAAAATCGAAATTTTATTTCAATTAACCACTATATTCTGTTGGATAATATTGCGATAAATCGCGATTTTATTGCAAGTCAATTCGATAAAGTCAAAATTATTGCAATATTTTATATGAAAATATGATTGCAATAAATCGGGATACATTCTCCGATCAAATCGCAACGTATCGCGATCACTGCTACTTATTGGATCCAGTTGCTTCAACATTTTGCGGCAACTTTTATCCCAATATATTCTTTGCTCTCCTATCAATAACTCAATTTTAAGTTTTTGTAGACTTAGGCCCTTTTTCCTCGGGCCGGTCACAAATAGCTTTTAGGAACACGCACCCCTCAATCTTCTCACGATGTTTCAACCGCCAGTCGCTTTCACCGACATTCACCCGCTTCCCTCAACAGATCATGAAGGCTTAAGGGTTGATCCCTTCCGCGCCTTCACCCCTCATCCAACGCCCATTTGAAATTCAAATTGTCCCCGGGAACAACTGGATGGCTAAACGCTACGAATCGCTCGCCGCTCGGCAAAAGCTCCCCGCAAAGTTCGGTCCAAATTGCAACATTGAAAAAAACCCGCAGATGAATGATTAATTCCCCCCCCCCTCTAAATTAACTCAAGCTTTAAGAAAAGTAGCTTGAATTTTGCAGCGCATTCGCATGAGATGAGAGGGGAGCTTTTGCCGAAAGTTTTTTAAGGGGTGCCATTTACGCAATCAAATGAGTTTAAAAAGCTCTTAAAAATAATTTAAATTAAACCCACGATGATCGAAAAGTAGTTGCTCAGCTCGTTGCTTTTCAGTGGAAATGGCTTTCATACACTGTGAGCACTCTTATTACTGAAGTCATTTTGTGAGTCTTAAGTCTCATGCGAAAGATCATTCAACTTGCAAGGAACGATGTTGAAATTATTCACTGGGTCAAAATATTTCGATCAATAATTGTCATCATTTACTACACATCCTTAGCCCTTTGCGGCCCAAAATTGGATTTATGCGACAGGACAGCGCTCCAGCCCAAATCCATGGACTTTTGAAAAGCATTACTTGCTTTTCAACAAAAAATGCATTTATAGTTTGTTTAGTTAGAACAACCATTGTAATGCCCGGCGTTGCCGGTTGACAGTCTAAAAGTTCCTTTTTTAAAGTTTTATCGGGGGTTGCGAGGGACTATTTGCACGAGGTGGCAACGGTGGACGGGGGCAATTCAATCGATAGGCGTGCACACGGCCAGACGAGGTTCACAGAGTGGTGACGCGAAATTAGTCGGGAATTTTGATAAGTGGATGTTTTAAAATCACGACCACTTTCCGGTCAAAATGAACCGATCCCTGCAAGTACAGCGGATCAATGTAATTCCACGCAGAGGTAAATTAGGTTATGTAATCCGAAGCACGGTTGAACGTAATTTTCCCGAGCCCCAAATGCGCCTCTCCTTTCTTCAACTGTGTAGCTCACGTAGCATTTGGAGTCGCAATTAGAAATAAGACAAACGAAAAAAAAACATGTCATACATTTTTATTAAAAAATTGTCCATTACTTATTTGCGGCAATCTTTTTAGGTAAGGCGCGTTTCGGAAATCGAAGCTCCATCATTAGGCGGCAGCGAACTCTCAAAACGAGCGTGTTATGGAAATAAAGCAAAGGAAAGACAACGCGCGTAGATGACGGCGCAGAGATACGACTATTCGTACTTGATGGATGTCCGCGATGGATGATTGCGTCTGTAAAATTGAAGGCGCGATGGCGCGAGGCGTGCACTCGCATTGCTCCGCTGTATCCTACAGATAAGGTGTCGCTCGATTTCGACAGAAAAGTTTAAAAACGAGGTCCGAATACGTCTCTCGTATCTCCGGTTTTGTTGCTCACGTAGCCCTTGATGCTCCACTACAAATATAAGATAAACTAAAACAAACGCAATATGAAAATAGTGCAAAGGCAAGGACGTGCATTGATGACGGCGCAGGGATACGACTATTCGTGCTCGATGGATGTCCATGTTGCGTCTGCAAAATTGAAGGCGTGATGGCGCGAGGCGTGGACTCGTATTACTCCGCTTTTCGCTGCGAATGAGATGTCACTCAGATTCGGGCGAAGAGTTAAAGAACGGGACTCGATTACGTGTTTTCTATCTTCGGCTGAGTTCCTCACGTATCCCTTGAAGCGCCACTACAAAACAGAACCGACACAATATGTAAACAGAGCAAGGGAACGGACACGTGATGCTTACGGCGCAAGGATACAACTATTCGTACTCGATGGATGTCCATGTTGCGTCTGCAAAATTGAAGGCGCGATGGCGTGAGGCGTGAACTCTCAAGGCTCCGTCCTATGCTGCCAATGAGCTGTCGCTCGGATTCGGGAGAAAAGTTACAATACGAGACCCGATTTCGTCTCTCCTATTGCAGGAGAGAAATAGAAGCATGGCAAATAATATAGTATGGCAAAAAATAGAAAAAGAGAAGCATCGTGTTAACAACAGAAAAATTAGAGAGAGCCCTATGTTGCGAGGAAAAGCCTAGAGTTTGAAACCAAACCGCAAAGTAACAAAAAACAAAAAAAAACCGGCGGCCAAGGGTCCCTCCAGACGCCCCATAGCAGCATAGCAGGGTCTGCGGGGGTGCCCTTTACGCCCCTGTTGTGGACGGAAGTTACACATACGTTACTATTTCGCGTGCAATTTCAGAGGTACCTTTGCGTTTAACTATTACCTACTCAAATATTTCTCATGTGGGCAACACGCACATAGCTATTTCGCCTTCCATCTTCGAAATAGGCCGGAAAAAAGCCCCCGTGCACAAACATCTATTCACTAATTTACTTTTGAAGCATTCGCAAGCAACGTCTAACATTTTTTATGGTATCCAAGATACCCCATGAAGCCCAAGATGGTTGAAACAATCAGCAATTGGACCGCGTTTAGCAGAAAGGAGCCAAGCCATATCAACTATTGCCAGAACGAATTGGGCAATTTAATTTTTTACGTTTTGTGGATTTTCGTGCAAATTTCAGTGCAAATTTTTTACATAATACGAAGCAAATTCCTTAAAATTCTCAAAGGAACCCTCCCAAAAGTTCTCTTGAAAACAAGTATAATTTCTCAGTAAAAATTTGGCAGTAGCTGATGTGGCTTGGTTCCTCTCTGCAAAACGCTGCCCAATTGGACCGAGTTTAACAGATAGGAACCAAGCCACATCAGCTATTGCCAAATTTAACTGGGCAATTACATTTTTTACGAGAGAACGTTTGTGCAGATTCCTTTGAAATTTTTAAGGAATTTGCTTCAAACCATGGAGATTTTTCACTGGAATTTGCACGGAAATCCGCACAACCGTTTTCATGTAAAAAATTAAATTGCCGAATTAAATTTGGCAATAGCTGATGTAGCTTGGTTCCTTTCTGTAAAACGCTGCCCAATTTATTGTTCCTCCAGTAACCATACACTGGAAAAAAGACACATTGGATCTAGAGTCCAGACTCTTAAAAAGATCTACAAGAAAAAGTACTCTTGATTCAATTAGAATCTAGCCTAGAACTGGAATCAAGAACCAAGCCTCTTAATTCAAGCGGATTTCGTTTTGATTCAAGCAAAAATCCAATTGAATCAAGAATATTTTTCTTGTCAATGTTTCCAAGTGTCTGGACTCTAGATCCAATGTGTTTTTTCCAGTGTACTCTCCCAATCTAGTTACTCCACCTTTTTCTTGCATGCCATTCAAATGACAAGTCCATACTCCACCAATAAAGGCACCAGCATTTATTTCCTTAGCGCATAGGTAAAGGCGGATAGGTGAGCGCAGCGACTCTAATGAAACCGATCAGGTGCACGGTCGTGTGTCAGGCGCCCGCCAAGCTCGGTGCAACACGGCGGCGGTGCATCGGCGCGGTGGTGCATAAGAGCGAGAATCACACGGAGACCGGACTACCGAACTCGAAAAGAGCAAGCGAGATGCAGCGAGGGTCGCGTGGCTCAGCTTCGGCCGCGGTTCCCAGAGGGCGCTGCCTGTACTGAAATTCCCTCCTCAGCTCCCGCATTCGACAGTTCGACTCTGCCGCAGCCGACGCGAGGTCTGTGCCCGTGTGCGCCGCAGCTTATCTGTTCCGACAAAGGATTTCAGTGCGAATTTTCGTCGTTCCCGAATTGTGGTGCTCACCCTTTTGATGGTTTACAAAAAGTGCATCAACTAGTGCAATAATCCTGGATATCTTTTCACACTCCTTATCCTGTCGGCTTGCCGATTGCTGTGGTTGTTACCTTCCACTCGCAATGTTTACGTTTTTCTCTGAGCTCAGATGATCGGAAAGTCTGAACTTCGGGTTTCCGTACTTTAGCATAATACTTGATCAAAGTGTTGATTCCTTGTGCGCGCGCGGAATCTGGTGAATCTGTGCTTTGTAAATGATCTTCGGGAGTTGATCTCTCCGAATTCTTAACTGGTATCTTGATTGTGTGTGCAGAATCGTGAAGTTTGTTCCGACTGCGTCTGTGTGCAATATCTGTTGATTGATTTTTAGTTCGGTACCGGCTAATACTAAAGTCTCGTTAGTGGATTCATTGTGATATTCTCGCGAACCTTCTCCCTGTTTTTAAATTAATAGGTCCAACTTATCATTTTGCCGTTGGTACTTACCCTCTTGCCGGCTCAGGTGTTTGATTCTAGTTGTTAAAATAGTTGTGTCTGTTCAATCCTCGTCTGTTGGATAACCTTTCTTGGATTACTTGGATAACTTTACTAACAGGTATGCAAATTTTATGAACTAAAGTGTTTTTATATTTTCACCAATACTTAGTCAATCTTTAAAAGAGGGAATTTAGTGCATTTTGATTCTTTTGAAAGTTATGGAAGCTCACCATGAAGTTCTGTGAACTGAAGAACTGAGCAGTGTTATTCAATCTTTATCTCGTGCATTTTTCTGGTGGAGGTATTTCACTCAGCGATTGCTGGTTGAGTACTTTCTTCCATTATTTTTGGAAGTGATAGCTTAAACCATTTATGCCTCCTACCAATCTACCAATCGATACTTAAGGTATGCATTACCGGGAATTTAATTCGGTCGGCTGGAAAAATAAATAAATATTAACCGTAATACTTACCTACCTTATAACTTTCAAGTCCTTATAACTTTTCCCAAATTTTAATTTTTTAACGCGAAGAGGGAAGTACATTCTATTCACCCTAATTGTCCCTGCTCAGTGCTCTTCCAATTTTTAAGATGTAGATATTATACCTTCATTTTTTATCAGTGTTTTATGCAACGATTAAATCGATACGGAATGAAGTATACTCTTTTATTTTTTAAATTTGTCTCAACAATCTATCAATTTACTGAGAAATGTTCAGATAATTTTTTTAACAATAACTCTAGGAAAATAACTACGTTTTGTGTTGTCTGTGATATTTTGCTGTCCTTTACTATCTTTGCCACGAATATAATTTTATATTCTAGCCTTTAAAAAAAGGTGCCCAAAAACAAGTAAGAAAAATCCAGGAATATGGTACCAAATATAAGAAATCAAGTAATAAATAAAAATTATAATTGGAATGTATTGCGGAAGTCACGAATAGGTATTCTAAACTTGAAGTAAAAGCTCGAGCAACATTCCGTAATTCGCGAAATTCGTTTTTAGTACCCCGTGAATTTGTTTATGTGACTTGTTTATGGTATGATGGAAATTAAATGCATTTATGAAATAGGGCTTTACTGCTCGGAGCTAACACTCCTTCTCGTGCTGAAGCTGATTCTGCATGCACAAAGCCGGAGAAAGTGGTGAAAAATTACCTTGGGACTTGATGATTTACGAAACGTCATCCTTCGATGACATCGAAATTCATCAGAATCTTCCCCTGAAAGGCACAACGGGCCCAGCGTGATGCAGCGTGGTTGTGGGCCATTAAAAATGCATTAATAAATAGAAATCGCAACCGCTGGTCGCGGCATTTCCTCTACTTGGCAGTTTGTCAACAGGACATGCCCCTGTACCTGGGGTCATAAAAAATAATAATGTAACAACGATAATGAAACCGAAAACCAATTAGCCGAATAGAGTACATTTTTTGTGGGACCTCCAAACCCGTTAAATACTGTCGTCGTAGTATTTTATTGAACTGCATTCAATTTCACACTGATAAGAGGTATAGATTAGTGTTTTCACGTATATCATATTTTCCTTTCCGTCAGATAATTCCCCGAGAAAACGTGGTGCAAACGTACAGTATGAATTAAAAAAGAATAATTAGGGTAGGTACGTAAGTAAAATAAGCTCGGTATACCCACATACTTTGATGGTTCAAAGTCAAACTGAAATTTGAATGAATGTTGGTATTCTTCAAAATCGTGGCGTGAGAGTGGCAGAAAAATATCAGACCTATTCGTTCACATTGTTCTGGTAAAAATTCGGTGACGAATTCCAACCCACGTATGTCGGTTTGCGGCGTTGAAGGCTTCTTGTTGTTAGGCACTATGAATTTTTCAGGGAGCAAATATTTTAGGTCTTCTCTCAAAATTGTCCGTGATTTTTCTTTTCCATATGAGGAATATTCCGCGAATATCTATTTCAAGGAATGATGCTAGTTTTTTCTCCATTAAGAAAAGTAAGAAAAGTAGGGTTGAGGGAAGTTTTGAAACACCGCAATCGAGGCGCGTTGTTTTGACCTTTCACCGTTAATTTGCTGTTGAAGCCGTCTCTAATTTTTTCAAAATTTTAGGAAGAGGATAACCGCCCATTACTTATTGCACGAAAATTTGGGCCAGTAATAGTAAATGCAGTCGTAACTCAATTCACTCACCAAATTTTACTAGATTTCAGAGCAAAAATAGTACCGCACAAATATTTTGGCACTTTTGCAATTTGATTCCAAGCGAAATAACATTCCAAATAGAAACGTGTATTGATTAAAATCTCTTTTATATTTCAATCAAATTTATTCCGATGAAGAAATTTTAGAATTATTTAGTTTGTTCATTATGTACCTAGGTCCGATTTTTCATTCATGTCAAACAATTCGTGTAAACTGTTTTGTCCGTGTCTGTTCTGTCACGATTTTTTTAATTACGCACCCCATCAATGAAAAAGTAGGTTTATTAATTCTTTAAATCTGAAATGGATTTTATTCTTCGCGGCTTGTTACTTCGTCGTTTCCCGTACGAAGGAACGTAACTCCAATCCAAGGTTGCAAAATTGACTCAAACAATTCAATTTTTTTACAGTGCAATTTCCCCCCTAAATTTTTACAATTTGCCCATGTGATCAGAAGAAATATCAGGGAAACTTGCATCTAGAGAGTCCCAAAATTCCTCTGGTATAACTGCAATTTGCTAGGGAAATTCGACAGCATTGAAATATAGTTACGTGCTTTCGTGAGAAAAACTGCGACTTCGAGTGCAGTACTAGGAACAAATTAAATGATGTTTTTCTTGATATTGAAGCTTTTTGGCACTGCTGATGTAAGTACTTATTCAGAAGTTTTGCCTCTCCTTAAGCCTTACTTAAAGAAAAACTCCTGACGAAACAGCAATTTCCGGGGGACATTTGGCAATATTGAAATATAGTTCCGATCTTTCGTGAGAAAAACGGCGAATTTGAGTGCAATACTGGAAAACAATTAGTTGCTGCATCTCTTTATATTGAAGCTTTTTGGCACTGCTGACATAAGTACTTATTCAAAGGTTTTACCTCTCCTGATAGCCTTAAAGAAAATTTTTAAGCCGAACTGAAAACTCAGATAATCCTATTTGAGGGCAGCGCCTAGATCCCCGGGTGAGTCGGATGCAGCGGCTCCTCCATTATCCCGGAGGAGGATGAAAAGCACAAAGCTCAGACCAAAGAGGGTCAACAAAAATAAGACGCGAACAAAGAAGACACGACCCGAATAAATAAAGTGACCCAACAACGAAAACACCGGGGAAATTCAATAAAATAAACAGTATCAAAAATGCTTTACTGTACCCTCGGTCTCGGGACCCTGTATTTGTTGCCCGTCTCTGTACGCCGCCATGAAGTATGAAATGTGAGAAGCCATCCCCCGCGCCCCATTCCTCTCCCCGCTAGACCCCGAGTCCGTGATCAAAGGGTCTGAAAACCGGCCAGATTTCAGCGGGTCGTTCGGAGGCCAATTTGTCAAGAGAGGGGGTCTTCGGCCCCCTTTTCTCCACCTTCCTTATTGCAATCTTATCTCTTGGGGTGCGTTGCCATGTAGACGAAGGCACGAATGGAGTTTGGCGACGTTACCACGCTTGAGAAATTTTCCTGGGTATTTCGTATGGTAGGAGGCCTTTTCACCCAAACTTTTTTCCCCAATGGCCAAAAGTCCAGAGTCTCTTGTCCATACTCTTTTCAACCTAAAAGCACCAAAATTCGTCCAAAGAAAATTCACCCTACAACTTCACCCAATAATTTAGAATGAAAATGCCGATGAAATGCCGGGTCATTTCCCCGGAAAGCTCTTCAATTTCTACTCGGTCTGGAAAACCTGGACAAATCAGTTTTCTACAACCAGCTGGGAATCCTAACAAGCGTTGATTCGCAGCTGCGTGGCAACATAGAAGGTGATCGAGTACCGTCTTCTCCCCGTCGGAGTGGGGTAGTCGCCCCTCTGACGCGATTTTCACTTGATCTCTGTTGTCCGTATGACTCCATGCTTTCTGGGCGTCATCTAAAAAGAGAGATACGCCCTTACGTCAAAGGGAGCGAGGGCGAGATTCGGCGGAAGGATTTATGCGAGGAGATCGGGCGGAGTGTCATTGATACTCTCCGATTAGCTCAATTTACTCCCGAGCCCCGGTGGTGGTCAAGAAGTTTCGACCGTGCGGAGTCCTCAACTTCGCTGCCGTGCTAAGGAAAAACGCCGTATGAACCTTCAGGCGTTGCCAAATTCCCTCTGATAAACTACGAATCCATTGGGGAAGTTATGCATTTTTTTCCCCCTGAATTTTCAGAGTATTTTGTTCGCAATTTTATCTTTAACGTCTGAAAATGTCAAGGAATACATGCTTAAATTTCGTCATAAATACATGTTTCATTCGAGGAAATTTGGCAACTCTCGGATGTTCATACGGCGCTTTTCCAATGCACGGCAGTTCGGGCGTCTGTCGGACGCTCGGACAGCGAAAGACGATCCTCTTGTCGACGTGCACCTCGGGGATGATCTCCCCTCGTGAGGTCTATGGTCCAGATTGGTTCGACCACCCTCGTCTGGAACTCGGCTGTGGAAGATGACAGCCGGAAAATGACTTGTGGGCTTTGCGCGGTCGTGATCTTCCTTGAAAGTCACGTCCCAGATTCGCAGTACTTAGTCGCGAATTTTAACTCGCATGAATGTGGCTATCTATCACTGGAAAAAAGTCTGTAGGATCTAGAGTCCAGACTTTTAAAAAATTTGATGAGGAAAGGGACTCTTGATTCAATCGCGATTTGTGCTTGAATAAAAAGGAAATCTGTGTAAATCAAGAGACTCTGCTCTCGATTTAAGCAAACATATGGTTGAATTGAGAGTATTTTTTCTTGTCAATTTTTTTAAGAGTCTGAACTCAGGACCCGATAGACTTTTTTCCAGTGACGGATGGTCATGGATTTTATAAAAATCATGTGTCAGGAAAATATCTTGTTCAAGAATAATCTGAAACGGATTTTTCGTGCGTGAAAGTTTCCTGGAAAAGTCGATTTTAGCTGGGATTGCCCGAAAAAGTTCCCTCTCAAACCCCTTCACTTTCTTCTTTCCCCTTACAAAAGAACGTAATTACAATTCAATTTTGCCTCTTCCCAAGTGAATTGCATTTTTACCAAGAGAATTTTGAGTATTTCTAACAGAAAATTTAACCGATTTTTCCTCTGATCTCATCAAAAATCAAAACAATTTTCGACTAAAGTTGCATGTAGGTATATTCTTGTAATAAATTTAATTTTTTGGGTCAATTTTGCAACGGTGGAATGGAGTTACGTTCCTTCACCGGGAGACGACGATTTCCCCTACGGATCTATAGGGACAAAGAAATCACGGCAAAGGAAAAATCTGACGGGAGGGGCGTGCGACTGGAACGAGCTTAATGAATTAATACGCTGTTTAAGAATTAACGTGGAGGAAGGGCAACATTCGTCCGACAATGCCAACATATTTCACATAAAATATTAGTAGGAGCCAGGATTGATGGGCATCGTGTGTTTTTCTTTCTTTTTTTACGGAGGCAGCGGCGCGATGCACGAGCTCCGACACGCAATTTTGTCATTTAAACGGAACCGAGTTGGAAGCCACCGCGGAGAAGGAAGAACGCCGTATCAACATTCGAAAGTTGCCAAATTTCTACCGATAAAAGCTTCATTTTTTCGGGAAGTTATGAATATTTTACCTTGAAATTTTCGAACCTTTTCGATTAAATTGCGAACAAATCGTCTGAAAATTTGCAGGGTGAATATTTACCATTCACACATCAGTAAAATTATTTTTTATCGAAGGAGATATGGCAACGTCTGGAGGCTCGTATGTCGTTCTTCTTTAAGCGATGGTCGAAGGAGCCCGCCTGGATTTCAACGGGCGGAAATGCCGGGTTTAGGCAATTGCGTGTAGCCCTGTCCGTCTTCAACAGGGCGTGCTATTGACAAGGAGACCGCATTTTTTCTGCCGCTGAACAGACCGTCGTCGCGTCGCGTCGCGGGAGAGTCGCGGTAATACATTGAAAACTAAAGTTCGGTGATTTTTACCAAAATCTTTGGTATGTATACGGTTGTTCGGTGGCACAAACCTAAGTATTGGGTTTTGTGAACCGAGCGGAATTGCGGGGTTCTGAACACACGAACAATCGAGTTCGGTGAGGTTTTACCGAACTTCTAAGGTCTTGGAAACCGATCATTCGGTAATTCGTACCGAACTATCAGTTTATATTCGGAGAAAGTTGGGATCATTCGGTTGGCGTCGTATTATTGTGCGTTGATTCATAGATATGCTCCAAGACGTTTTTCTTATGGCCTTATTTGAAATCCATGTTGATATTCTCTCTGTGAGGGAATTTTCCTTTAAAATTTTTTTACATATATTTTCCTTTCCAAACTACTTTGTGCATTGAATAAAATTTCATTTATATCTAGGTACAGCTTAAAGTCAAAAGAATGCTGCTCAATCTGGATGTGATCAGGAAGTGATTATAAAGGAACTTCCATTGCATTTTGCTATATTTTAGGGATCATCTGGTTATATTGCTCTATGCGTCATACTGAAATAGCATTGCATCCGAAATATGAATCCGATCAAAGTAATAACTTGGCATCTACAAATTCGATATAGCTTTTGTAGTTGTGTTCAGGCGTCGATATGAAAATTGCCTTCAATTTTTTGTATATGCATCACAGATACCCATCGAGCAGGAATAGTTGCATCCAGGCGTCGATACACAAATTGCCTTCAATTTTTTGTATATGCAACCTTGACACCCGTCGAGCACGAATAGTTGCTGCATCCAGGCGTCGATATGGAAATTGCCTTCAATTTTTCGTATATGCAACCTGGACACCCGTCGGGCACGAATAGTTGCTGCATCCAGGCGTCGATATGAAAATCGTCTTCAATTTTTTGTATATGCAACCTGGACACCCGTCGAGCACGAATAGTTGCTGCATCCAGGCGTTGATTTGCGAATCTCCTTCACTTTTTGCATATCGAGATTAAAATTCCTGACCTAGAAACTATTTTTTACGTAGAAAAGAGGCCGGAGCGGAGGAAAAGTTATCTACCCGCTACTGCATCGCTTTCCGTGGCCTCGTATCGCGCGGCGGCTGAAAAGTACAACTTCCGGCGGCGGCGAGCATTGTTTCCCGCCGGACTCGCGCGATTATTCCCAACGCGTGCACTCGCCCCCTAACACACGCGGAACCGCCGAAGTAACTCTCCGGCGGGGGTATAAAGATATCCACGTATGCAAATCTCCGGCGAAATTAATTTTACGAGATTACATTCTCATTTTTTCCTCCCTTCCCCCATGGGGACGCCGCGAGATTGCGTGTCCACACACGCGTGGTCGCTCGCGGAAAACGACCCCCGACCGCCCCCCGCGCCCCCCGCGACAACGCGCGCCCTGTCGCAATATTTTAAACAAGATGTAGGTTACCCCCGAAGACTCTTAATGCCTGCGCAGTTATGCAAGTCCCATTAAAAACTGATTTTTGCGCCAACTCGGAACTAACTCGGGGATTTTTTTTTATTATTTCGTTCTTTGCGTCTTTAGTATTTTAATCGTCGCTAGCGTGCGGATTAGCCTACGCGTAGATCGCGCCGCACAGTGGATCGAGTCAATCATAAAAGTCGGACGTACAATTTTTGACTAAACTGTAAATTTTGATGTTTTTTAAGTCAAATTTTAAATTTTAAGGGGTACTTCTTGAAAAAAATTTTATGATAAAACAAATGGAATCACTTTTAGATCCTCGAAGTTGTGTATAAACGGAGTTAAGAGCGTTTAAAGTTTCCAAATTTTGTCCGACCTCTCCTGTTGACTCGATCCACTGTGCGCCGCCCGTAAATTATGGAATTATGAAATCGAGAGTTATGAAAATATGAGTGCGCATGCCCTTTACGGGCGACTGCATTCCGGCGGTGCATCTGGCTGCCGCGCGTTATCACTCTGTTTGGCAGCTGTCTCGAAAAATTATCACGAGTTAATAGGAGATTGATGGCTCGCAGGAAATGCCGGCCTACGGAGATGCCCACCCGCTTGGCAAGGAAGGGAGGAATACGTAGTCGTATTGGTTTCGATCGTATGAATAGCGCTTTGTAACGTGATATCTGGAAGGTAGGCATGCGTGATTGTCTCTTTCAAATGTCACATCCACGGAAACACAAGAAGTTGAAATAAAATCATAGAAAAATAATTGTTCTGACGCAACTCATTGAGATGGCAGATGGCTAAGGTCCAGAGGCATGTATCTTGAGTACAATGTTTGAAAATTTCCAATTTTTTCCCATGTTAGAGGAAAATGACTCAACATTATACTGCTGTGCTGAGGAAAAACGTCTTATGATCCTTCAGGCGTAGCTAAATTTCCTTTGATAAAACCTGAATTCCCTGGGAAACTCATGAATATTTTTCTTTCAATTGTTCAGAGAATTTTTTTCGTACTTATATTGTTCTAAAACTCCAGAAAATTTCAAGTTGCCTCAAAAGTAAACATTTTATCGAAGGAAATTTGGCAACTCTCGAATGTTCATACGCTGTTTTTCCTTAGCATGGCAGTATAGCATGCTATGGTTTCTTATCTGGGTAGATATGATGTTTTAACATTGCATGGTCAATTTTCTTCAGAAAATATCATTTCATGGAATTATAAGAGGACACACACGAAAAATAAGCGCATTGCCTCTCGTTCACCGCAGTTGTAAAAATTCAGACGTAAGTTTAAGTAATAGAACACTGCAAATATTGAAATTAATAAATTCATATCAACGCTGACAAATACTATGGCCATGAGTAGGATTTTTTTTTTTTTTTTTTTTTTTTTTTTTTTTTTTTTTTTTTTTTTTTTTTTTTTGTTGAACGAGAGGGAAACATCCGTAAAAAAAATTAGAAACAGTTCCGTCTACTTTTCCTTCCCAAAAATGAAGCATGGGCGAAGATTAGCAACGTCACAATTGTAGATACGCATTCTTCGACTTAGCTATCGATGGCGCTTTCCCCAGCTAACCCCTCACATTTCCCCGCGACACATCGCAGGAACGCGCGAAGGCGCGCAGTCGATGCAAACCGACTGTTTTTATGAACCTTGTCACTCAGCCTCCAAGAAAGGTCCCTTTCCTTGGACGCTGTCACAAACGTAAGCCGTCACGTAACTCTCGAGTGGATCCGTGGGCAATAACACGAGGAAATATGAAGGATGTACCCGGAGGAAAATGAGGGTCGACCGAATCAGCGCTCCGATCTGAAAACGATTCCGAAGAAACCGCGGCGAAACCTCTCTCGCGCGCAGGCGCTTCATCGGACTTACGCCGTTCTTATTAACGGCCACCTCGGCCGTGGAATTCGAAGGAGAGGCTGCGGCCGGTAAAGGGGGGGGGGGCGGAATTCGGCCTGTTTTTTCTTGCGGTCGGATCCGAGTCCGATCTCGGGCTTGCCGGGATTCGAGGATCGGGAGCCAGGTGCATCGGGGGGGGGGGGGGGGGGGGAGGGGGGCATGTGTGCAATCCACGAGTGGCAAACCTGATTGAATGCTTAAGCGAGTGAGCCAGTTTCTGAGCTTCAAGCTCGGGCTCTTCGCAAAGTGGGCACGGAGGCACCTACGGGAGTCGTTGCAAGTGCCTGGCCTGTTTTGAAAAATCTGGTTTATTATAATCAGAAAACAGGTGGAAGTTTAAAACTTTCAATCGCGTTGTATGAAAATTTGGCAAATAAAATTATTTAAGTATTGCCTCTTCCATTGTGCATAAAATTAAATTGTTTTACTTAAACCTATCCTTTCCGGATTCTTATCATTTTTTGTTTGTCTTTCGCCGGTTTCTTAGAACATGAAATGCACTCGTAGAACTTTCAGTTTGATGCACCCACAAAAGAATGCGTGATGAAGCAATTACTCATTTTCTTCCTCTTTTATTTGCCCTTAGGCAGTTTTCTTCAAGAGGTTCTGATTGCGCGGGAAAAATATCTAACCTGTTAAGAAAGCGACAAAATCCTGGTTTTCACCACTAAAAAAAATGTGTTGGATCAGGTCGTAACGATTGTCAAAACAAATCACTCTGGATAATTTGAATTCATGGTTTCGCTGCCTTGTGGGCCCCACAAACTCTGTTACCTAACTTCAAAATTACTGACATATCTGTACTCTTAATAAGTAGGTACTCTAGATAGGTGGTTCCCAAGTGAGGAAAACTTTCCTCTCAGGTGGCGGTGTGTGTACATCTTCTTACAAGTACCCGACTCACCCGATTGGAAAGTGTATGTTTAAGTACCATTTCCCTCCTTCGCAGTGTTCCCATTTCCCAGAACTAGTTCCAAATTCCGGAACTTTTGAGATTTTCCGGAATTTCCCTGAACTTTTGAAATTCCCGAAATTTTCCGGATCTTTTGCATTTTCCGGAACTTTTGACGGTCATGGAGTGGGAGATATTGGAACATAGGAACATTTGACGGGCATGGAATGGGAGGACTGTTCTTCCGAGAACATACGAGTCCAAGTTTCCTTCTTGAGGGATCCGAGTGCGGCGCCGCGACGGGCGACGGGGCCGGCCAGGGCTGAGCCCCAGGGCGGGCCGACTGAGCGGATCCGGACCGCAATCTGCAGCAGAGTTACCAACCTCGCGCAATTAGCCCCAGAACCTCGCGTGATCCGATCGAAATCCTTCCATCTCCCGCCAAAAATGGCAACGTCCGCGCGAGATGCTCCTTGGCGTCGCACGTAAGCTCGTAAGCTCGGCCGGCTCCGAGCTCTGCCCCACAACCGCTGCCATGTTGTCAGATTTCCCGGGTTTTCAATGTTTTATTGTTGATGCCTTCGTAGTTCTCCGAGGAAATGACAACGGTAGATCGCTCGCAAGTTGCTCTGCTTCCGCGATGCCACGCTGTAGTTAATTTCTATGCGCCATTTCAATCCTCGATTTTTTCGCAGTTCTGTCTTGTACAGGGTGACAAGTTTTTGAACAGTCACAGAATTTCGCTGAGCCCCGAAAAGTTAGGGAAAAGCCAGATAATGCTACAGCGACTGACCTCTGAATTGCTTTTTCCTCTTGCCTGAATATTGCATCTTTCAATTTTAAGAGCCTACGCGATCTAAATGTTTTGTAAAAAATATCCTCTTTTTAAATTTTCATATTTAAGCAAAAAAATGGGACATCAAGGTCTGTTTTTCATACTTACCGAATTCCGGATTTCGTTGGCCAGGTTGCACCGACCTACGTCACAGGGTAAACAAAACCTCAAGATGCAAACACCTCCTTTTTTTCTCTATGAAATTGCATAGATGCTTTTAAAGTTTAAAAATTTTCGTCCTCTCGTACCTTCCTTGCCCGCGTTCAAAGTGTCTAGGTCCGCCTATGATGAGATAGATGTAGTTCCATCCTTTTGTCTGGAAAACGGCGAGATCGAGATTTTCCGTGGGAGGAAAATGTCAAGAGTTCGAGGGGCCTCGGCAAAGCTGGGCCGGGATGCGAGAACCAGGCGGAATGCACTGGAAGTCGGGAGAGTGCGTGAGGTGTAATTTGCGCGCGTCTCTGCGTTCGCTCTCTTTATTACGGACGCGACTGAGCCGTCGGCGCGGCGTGATTCGGCGGCGGATAACCGGACCGGATTCCCCGGGCCCGAGACCCGGACGGACGGAGACATTGACACTGACGGCTGCACGGGCACTCGCACTCCACTCCATCGGGGGCAGTCTTCGTCGTATCGATGTCCATCGCTCGGGCTAGGCAGACCTACAAATTGATCGCTCGTGCAGTGTGGAAGTCGTGCCGCTTCCTCTCGGAGCAAGTTTAAGTCTCCCAGCAGGCCGAATATTGAATTTAACAGACAAAACCATAGACAAAGAAGACAAAAGGGATATGGAGGGAATCTATTGGTAGATGGTGGCGGTTGCAATGGACAAAGAAGGTACGTAATAGACTAACTAACGGCAACCCACGAGATATCCGACAGGTAGTCCATCATTATCTCCCTTAGCCTATAGGAATATACACATTTTAACCAATAGGATCGGTCCACACTTTCTGTGTCCTCTTGTCTATAGCTTTGTCCATCAATTTCAGTAATCAGCCCGCTGATATTGAGACATTGTGTCTAGAACTGGGAATATTGGAATCCCCCAGGGATCTAAAATTAAACTGAAAAAAAGTACGGGCTATATAGACATATCAACCGTTTCGGGCTCAGAAGCCGAAAGTTCCGGGTGCTGGAGCCGTAGCTTCGACTGCTCCGGATGCTACGTCTTGAAATTTCAGCCTGTGAGCCCAGAACGTAGCAACAACAACAAAACACCCGAGACGTCTCGACTCAAAATAAAGGATAGCGCCTACAAGAATGCATGAATACTTCACGCATTGCGGCAAACAGTGCGATCAGCGTGAAACGCATAGCGCCTACAAGACTGCGTGAATACTTCACGCATTGCGCAAAATATACGGTACGGTCTGCGCGGCGCGGCGGCGGAAGTTAAAATCATTAATCCACATTTGTGTTTGTTCTTTTATAATTTTTTCGTTCATTTCTTATGAGTGGAAGGCCTTGTCCACACGGAGATAGATTTACGAAACTTAACTTCCGCGCCAAGCTCCGTGAACTTTTGCTAGTAGTGTTGACAAAGCTCTCCCAGAAAATGTGTTCAACACGAGTAAACGCGTCTTATGCACTGGAAAAAAACACATTGGATCTAGAGTCCATACTCTTAAAAACATCGACAAGAAAAAGTACTCTTGATTCAATCAGATGTAAGCTTAAGTCAAGAACCAAGCCTCTTAATTTGAGCGGATTTCCTTTTGATTTTTAAATCTGATTGAATCAAGAATATTTTTTCTTGTCAATGTTTTCAAGAGTCTGGACTCTAGATCCAATGTGGTTTTTTTTCCAGTGAAGATTCGAGGAAAACAACGTCTCGAGTGTTTCATTGTTATATTTTAGCCTTGTTTCCGCGTTCTCTCCCGTGTTTTCTCTTTTATTCAAGACGCTTTCAACACATAATGCTAAGGAACCTGGATCAAATTGCCAAAAATTCCAAGAGAGTGGACTGACGTAAAAGTTATTAGCTACCAATATCCGAAAAAACCATGGATCTCGAGAAGGGACCAGGTAACAACAAATTAAGATCTGGTGAGTCAGAGAGTGTATTATGTCCGATCATCAGTGATTCATCAATGAAAAAAGTTTCCGATATTTTGAGATCTCTCGTTGTAGCAACCCCAAAATCATTTCAGCGAACCCTGACAACCCTTTAGACAATTCTGGTGTATCGACAGGAGACACAAAAAAGTTTCCGATATTTTGAGATCTCTCGTTGTAGCAACCCCAAAATCATTTCAGCGAACCCTGACAACCCTTTAGACAATTCTGGTGTATCGACAGGAGACACGATGCTCCAGGAGGAAACATTTGGCGGCGCGTAGGCTGAGGATTCGGCGAATCGGGTCGCCAAATAAGTTCCGGTACTCGAGGAAGAGTTTCAGCCCCTCGCCTCGATGACTTGAGGTTATGTGCCTGATAAACTTCTCGAGGTCTCCGGTTCCCCGTAACAAGTTTTCATAAGTCATCAAACTCATCAGAGGCGCCCCCGCCCCCTTTTCGGGAACTCCGCTTAATTCCAGCATTTACGACTTATCCGTCAGATTTCGAGTGGTGTTTCGCTCTCCTTGTCTCATCGGCTTCGGCGTTGTCTCGTCCGTCGGAGGGCTTATCTTTTGGATAGATCCCTCCGTGTAGCAACCCAAAATCATTTCAGGGAACCCTGACAACCCTTTAGACGGTTCTGGTGTATCGACAGGAGACACGATGCTCTAGGAGGAAACATTTGGCGGAGCGTAGGCCGAGGATTCGGCGAATCGGGTCGCCAAATAAGTTCCGGTACTCGAGGAAGAGTTTCAGCCCTCCGCCTCGATGACTTGAGGTTATGTGCCTGATAAACTTCTCGAGGTCTCCGGTTCCCCGTAACAAGTTTTCATAAGTCATCAAACTCATCAGAGGCGCCCCCGCCCCCTTTTCGGGAACTCCGCTTAATTCCAGCATTTACGACTTATCCGCCAGATTTCGAGTGGTGTTTCGCTCTGCTTGTCTCGGCTTCGGCGTTGTCTCGTCCGTCGGAAGGCTTATCTTTTGGATACATCGAATTTTTATACTTTGCCCCTGTCTTAATGATTCGCAACACCGGGGGAAAAAAACATATTGGATCTAGAGTCCAGACTCTTAAAAACACCGATAAGAAAAAATACTTTTGATTCAATCGGATTTTTGCTTAAATCAAGAACCAAGCCTCTTAATTTAAGCGGATTTCCTTTTGATTTAAGCTTAAATCTGATTGAATCAAGAGTATTTTTTCTTGCCAATGTTTTTAAGAGTCTGGACTCTAGATCCAATGTGTTTTTTTTCCAGAGACGAGTAAAATTCTCCGTTCTTTACTCAACTAACCTAAGTAACTGCAAACGAGTAAATAACACTAAAGAATGGCCCGAACTGTCTTGTACTGGTAGGTATTAGAGCAAAAACATTTTTTTTACGCTAATTGAAACATATCTGGAACTTATTGGCTTTGTTTTCCCCGCGAAATGGTGTGGACCCACCACCATTTCTCCACCTTGCTAACTTAACTACTCACTCATCTATATAAGAAGAAAAACTGCCCGAGTTCATTAATTGAAACCTTGTAGTGATATCATGCCCCCTTGTAAGAAATCAATTCAATTTTGTTGCCGGATAGATGCCCAAATTTTACTTATTGCTTCTTGGACCTGTATTCAAAGTTGCACCTTGAACTTTCAAACCTCTGTAAGCGCTAAAAATTAAAAAAAAAGTTCATCGATAAATGAGGACCTAGCATCTATGACACGACCATAAATACGACCCTTATGGCTGCTGCTTTTTTCCTACTTTCTTCATTTCTAAATTAAAGTTTTTTTTTGTTTTTTTTCATCCCATCTTGTCTCCTTCACTGGTAAAAAAAAAAAAACCTCTTGGACCAATGCCGCGGTGCATTGACTTAAGAGTGCAGTTTCTTGTCGCCGGATTTAAGAGTCTTGAACTCTTGTTTCAAGCGGATTTTGCATTGAAACAAGAGTCCTGACTCTTAAATCCGGCGACAAGAAACTGCACTCTTGAACCAAGAGGTTTTTTTTTTACCAGTGTAAGCTTTGGAATTTCCACCAAATCGGCTAGAAAAAACTCGGAAAAGTAAAGAGATCCCAATTCTCAATTTGTGTGGCCACTTTGAGAGTTTTATGATAATAAATTCCGGAAGTTATTTCTTCTAGAATTCCGGAAAACTTTCAACAGGTTTCGTGCGCCCCGGAATACCCAATCGGCAACGCTCGTTTTCATCAACCCGACGCAATTGTACTTACCTACTCAGCTCCGCTACCTTGTAAACGCACGCCTTAAATATGCTATCAGGAGCGTGATTAACGTTTTCATTACGCTCTCGAAACCTTGATCTCCGGCGGCGCCGCCGAATCCACCCCCGGGAAATCCTCCGACGCGCCGGAAAACGCACGACTCGGCAACGGGCTGTTGTTCCTGATTTAAAGTTGGGTCCGAAAGGGAATAAAAACCTCATTTTCGTAATTTATCGTGCTCATCTTCGGAAAATTGCGCCCGCTCCTCAGGTGAATCCCTAATTGTTTACACTCGGCGGGCTTTTACGCCCGTTTTATGCGAGCAACTTTCCCGCGCGGAAATTTGATTTTTTTCGCCCGGGTATAGCGTTTCGCGCCCGAAGTTCAAACAGACGCGTTTCTGAGTCCAGCTTTATCGCAGTGATGAAATTCTTTCCCGGATTTCCTGGAACATAGAGCGTAGATAAGAACAAGAGATGTATAATAATGTTCACGAAAGGAAATGTCAAGGAATTTCCTTTGGCTGAAAAATGTAATTTCATCAATGTTTAGGGTTCCGTGTAAGCAACCCGTAAACGTATTCGAAAATTTGATGAGGAATTTTGAAATTCGACCCTGATATTTTTTCCCCTCAAAGTTTCAAAATTAAGATTCTGCGTTCTGTTTCCATGCATTTCATGGCAGATATACTGAGTCTTTGCAGAAGGTCTTAAAGGGCTTGATGGAATTTAACGAAATTTCATTATGATATTTCTTTCATAAAGTTTCATGTCATTTTTGTTCTCTAATACATTTTCTTCATCGGATTCCTGTGTGAGATAACCGGAATTAGTCCCGTTGTTACAATTATAAGATCATGACGGTGAGTACAACGTTGCAACTATGGCAGCAAATGCAAAATTAGTTATCTGTCTTTTTCCTGTAGGTAATCTCAAATTTTTAAATGTCACCTTTAATACTTAATGTTTCCCACTAGTGATAGGTATAATATATTGAAAATGACGTCAAACTTAATACTTTGCTAATATTATAATTTGCTTTTTTTCTTCTCTATTTTCAGGTACGAAGTAATCCCATACTCTACTTCATCAACAAATTGGTATGTTACCTCACATAACTACCTTTAATTTCAGGGCTTAAATTTAAAATAGAGTAGCTCCGTTGTTATCCTTAGAAAGATTGAATATCATCGTGTTGTACGCACATCCCTTTAAAGATAATGGTGGATCCCCACAACTGTTGTTCATCCTGTAAAGCGAATCGTTCCTGAGTCACCAATTTGCCCCGCATCTTTTTCAAAATCTTCCCTCGTGAAATCCAACATCGATCGCTTGGTTGGTTCCCCCGCAAGATAGTCCGAAAAGTTTCGCGATAAATGCAATGCTGTAGGGGTTGCAGTAAGGTGCACTTACTGTAAACTTGTAAACTTCTTTTATTGCTAGCGTTAGCTTTGATTAGACGGCATCACCCGTTTCTCCTTGATTAAAACTTATTGCGACGAACGCCCGCCGGAAAATCGAAAATTATGACGATAACTGTTTCTCTTTCTCTCCTATTTGCCCTTCCTTTTTTATCCTACCCGTCGTCTCGTCGATTCTACCCTCCAATCTACCATGCTAAAGAAAGAACGCCTTATGACTCTTCAGACGTTGCCGAATTTTCTTCAATATAAACCGAATTTTCTGGGAAAATTGTAAATATTTTTTTCCAAAATTTTTAGACAATTTTGTACGTAATTTAATAATAAATATTTGAAAATTTCAAGGGAAAATATGCTTAAATTGCGTCAAAAATACATGTTTTATCAAGGGAAATTTGGCATTTCTCGAATGTTCATACGATGTTCTTCTTAAGCACGGCAGCAATGGCGTCAGCTTTTCTTTGCAGGCTAGAAATCGTAGAAAAACTTCCGTGAGAATGTATTTTGGGAAAACAAGGCCCGAAAAAAGTGGAATGAGCTCCGTTCGTCGGAACAATACATAGTATAGCATATCCATCTTTCTCTTCCTCCAGGACTACATTTCGCGATAAGGAACTAATATCTCTGGCTTATCCATGAAATCATCTATCTGCATTGGAACTATAATGGCACACATATGTTGTTCCTGAAATGAAACCAGAAACTCGTAAATGTGTTGTTTTTTAATTTTTTATTGTGTATCAAAGATCTGATAATGGGAGTATTTTGAAACGCATCGGATGTGATTCACGCGTATCTGTAAATGTAAAATATTAATATTCAATAGCACTTTGGCCAATACATGTTTTCGTATCAATTACAGCAGTGATGAAGGCAAATTTGTTCGATTACGAACCATTTTCATTTTCCCACCTAGATGACGTAATCACCGAGGTTCTATTGGACGTATTTCTGTCAAACGGAACTATGTGCATTAAGACATGAACCCTGAGACCCGTGAGAATATATGCATAACAGAGCTCACGTCACAATGCACATAGTTCCGTTTGACAGAAATACGTCCTATTCAGAGCTGCACCCACGCAAAAAAAGTAAAAATGATACTCTCGTAATAATGATGTTACAATCCCGGCGGATCACGAAATTGACAGCCGTTAAAAGATTCAGCCGTGGCGTCCGGTTCCATCCGGGGATCCGAAATCATTAGCCGCGCGGAAAATAAGGGTGCGCAAAACAGGGTACTCAATCTCATTACCCATTATTCCGCGCCCGCAGGACTGGCAGGTACTCAATAATTACTCATCATACGTTCATGACCCGTTGTCATCAGTCAAGCAGCCCCCTCTTTTCTAGGCAACGAGGAAATAATACAGGGTGTTCCATGAACAATGCCCTAACCGAAGAGAGCCTCAACACTTGAGTACCGAAGAGCCTCCTCTCCCCAAAATTATGAGCACACCGAGAACAAAATATCGTTGTAAATTTGCAAAATTAGGTTTGCTGATTAACGCGGCAAAGTCATGGAAAGTATTGCAGTTAAGCAAATAACAATATGGTGATAGCTTTCGCTCCAATGTTCTTCTTCAAACAAGTACAAAAGTGCATCGAAAATTTACGAAGAGTGCAAGCAGAAAAGACACTGAAAACCCTGGACGTAAATCACTCGATACCCCCTCCCTCCCTTCCTCCCTTCCTCCCTTCCCTCCCTCCCTCCCTCCCTCCCTCCCTTCCTCCCTTCCTCCCTCCCTCCCTCCCTCCCTCCCCATCCGCCGTGCAACGCTCCGTAACATTGGCAAAGACCCCCACCAATCTCCTGCAGCGTTACTCGATGCAAGAATAATCCATAGAAGGGGCGTATGCAAATGTTCAATGTTCACTAAACTATTTTCCGAACTCTTTGATGCGTGTACGGTATACTTCAACGATTTTTTTCATCCGATGGAAATCCACGCAAACTGGAACAAGGCCCAGTGCGCCCCCATCCGTCCGAAACACCCCGTAGCCGTGACATTTTCAATTAGCGGGCGTTCGTAGTTTTCCTTTTTTCAATTTTTTTGTTGATACAATTCCCCTACAAACGTGATTACACGGGTGAGCAGAAGTAGAACTTCGTGTTTACAATGGCGAGCGAATACAGAAGTTGATCGCGGAAACGGTTAGCAGTTTATGCCCCTTCTCCCCCCTCCCCCTCTCCCACCCCTTGGTCTTGTTTTCCACGGCAGAAGAGGCGAGGGACTGCAGTACCGATTTCACGTCGGGATACTGAGTTATTTTTATGTCGGCGCAAAATTTTATAGTTGGAAGTTGGCGGCTCATAACTCATTGGAGTTTTTAACAGAACTGCGTCGCTCTTCTGCGGCAAGGTGTATCTGTACCTTTAGAATGAGCTCTCGGAAGCATAGAGTTTTATGGATGTTAGGTGGATTTCAAAATGCACTTACGCCCTTGCGTCAAAAAGCGACGAAATGCGTCACGGCGCTGGCACCGCCGTTAGTTCAAAAGCGCACATCTTCTCGTCGCTATCACACTTGGCATACTCTTTTAGGATTCTCGTAGATTGGCAATCCCTGTGTTTAGTCCATTTAAATGTATGTAAAACTATAGACATACATATATATCAGGCTAGGCCGCCTCTCTTACAGTCGGTTATCTCTAATGGACTTTAATGAAGGGAAAACAGTGCTACCAACTGATCTTTCCATTTAAATTCGAAAAAGTGAACCGCTCTCTGATTGGTTGGTGAGTTTTAGGCTGAAAAAAGAATAAGAAAAAATAGTAGCTTCCGTTCACGAAACTTAAACTGCAAACATGTCAAACCTTTAATTGACAGTATTGATACTATTGGTGTTCTCCCCAGTCCAAGCAAATTCCAAAGCGGTCAAAGGAGTCATCCAATTTTGAGGAAACGCTGCTCATCACCATCAGAACATCCGGCCAGGAGAAAAATGTGGCCCGAAGATATTCGCTCAATCACTCGCAAATCTTTCAGAAACCTCCGAATCGATCAAGCGTCGATCAATGAGAATAAATTACCACTCCGAAATTCCTGATCGACAACGCGTCTCCTCCGAGGAACTAGAGTTTTCGCGTCTCCCCTTTTAAACGTGTCGGGCCTAATTGAGCTCTTAATTTTATAAACAAGTCACGTCTGTCCGTCCGAGCAACGAAAATCGGTCCGGGAGAAACAGTTACGAAGAAATTAGCCGAGGACCGATCGCAAATTAAAACAATTATTTTTATTTATTTATTCCTGAAATTACCTGATCGGAGTGCTTTTGTTTGTATTTGAGACTCTAAATGGTCTGTGGCCATCTCTCGAACCTGTTTCTACAACCTGTTCGGACTCTTGGTGACTCCGCGAGACAAGGATGGAGATTTTAGAACTTCGGGTTGCTGGTGGAATGACTGTATTAGAGAACTATCGCCGGTTCATCGCTAATTAATTCCAATTCGACGTCACACATTTTCCAATGACATTATGTTCGTTTTCCTCCGATGATTTGGTCAATCCTACAATCATGTTACGCGATTAGAGTACGGAAATTTAATGTTTTCGTCATTTGGCCGATTTATAGAGTGAAAAAAATTATACTCTGCCTTAACTTCTGTGGTCAATTTAAATACTAAAAATCATTCGGTAGACAAATCTACGAGTACCGAGCACGATCGTCTTGCCCCAAAATATTTTCAAGAAATTCAATGAGAAATCTACCACTTCACAAGTCAATACCTCTGGTTTTTACGTATGACTTCGGTAAAATATTCGGTCGAACACATTATAGCACTTCCCAGCGCTCTATAGTGAATATATAGTGTTATGAATCAAACGTAATAATCCTAGTGGTCTGATTGAAATGTTCTAAAATTTTAAAAATATCTTAACTTCATTATTATGCTTTCTTAAAATTAAGCAACGTGACTCCTCGTCACTTCGTCCTCTATCTTCCGTGATCCGGCCAATCAGAATAATGTAAATTTAAATTGAAAATGTTTCCCTTGTAAATACAATATTTACTACTGTTTTTTGACAATTGATTAATCAACCGTATGAAATGAAACCTGACTTTATTACTCCCCATTTTTATCCCTTGCAAATCGTCCCGCGTCCGTGTGTATAGAGAAGGAGGTCACAAAAACGAACATCGATAATCAGTCAATGCATTTTTTTCCCGCGCTAAGCTTTAATCGATCAAAGATAAACCTTCCTTGTGTATAAATCCGCGTGATTCTCTCTTTACAACTTAATTTGAGTCGGAGATGAGAGCGAATCGTTCAATCAGCATAATTAATCGCCTCTCCGACCTCCTCTTAACCAGCTCGTTTTTGCGTCTATTTTTGTCCTTTCAATTAGATATTCCTCTCTTTTTTTCGCTGTTTTTTTAGGCGAGATCGCGGTCGTGCACCTGCTTCAGATTTGGGCGAGATTTAAGAGTTTTTTCGTTTTATTTTTTTCCCCTCCGCCTATTCTTCTCCCCTGCTCCTTTAAATAAATTACCATTTTGTTTTGGCTCCCATCGCTCTGACTGATTCTGTCTATCAAGAGTGATCGGCCCCTAAGGGCGGAATAAAAGTCGCTCTGATTCCTGACGTAAATGTGAAAAAAAAACAACAAAAAAAATACAAAAACCTCATTTAAGTACATGTTGCTAGGCTGACAGGCGCATCATGCTAAGGTTCGCAGTCCCTGGTCGCATGTTTCACATTTTCTTCTTTTTCTTAAACTTTCTAATTCTTTTTTTTTTAAAAAATGAAGTCTTTTACCTAGATAGGAGTCTTGCCTAGATGGTTCCCCTTGTTCAATTTCAATCAAGGCGTTTGGAATTCTTTCGAGCAGTCTTCAGACTGTTAAAAAGCGGGCTTGTCCGGGAATTTGGCTTCCAAAACACGCAATAAGTCACCACGAAATCTACTCAACCTGTACACTGAGAAAAATATCTCGGTGTACTTACTAAGAAAAGGGTAAAATTACCAAGAATTCAGGGTTCTATTTGATCCCAGTTTTTTCTTGGTAAAATTACCATTGATTGAACTTTCTCGGTAATTTTACTGGACCTTGGTAAAAACGCCAATATTTTTATCGACTGTGGTAGAATTACCGAGATAAAGTGGCAAAGTTACCGGGAATTGATTACCAATAAAAGTGGTATTCTTACCTGAAAAAAATAGTCAAAATACTGGTTTTTAGGTAAGCTTACTAGTCTGTCCGGGTAAAATTACCAATAATTGGTAAAAAAAAAAGTGAGATGGTAAAGGAACCAACGGACCTTGGTAAAAACGCCGAAACTTTTTTTTCAGTGCATCGGCCCATCTTTTCGAGTGTGCATCGATTCGGCGATTTCTGGGATCCCGACTTCGGGGGGCTGCGGAACTCGGTGAAATATTCGGCTAGTAATGAGGGATTCCCGCGGAACGGCGAAGTGACCAATGGCCGGGTCCCGGAAAATCGGGCGTTTCGGGGGAGCCGTCGAGCGGGGCGGCGGATCCGGGAGTGACCGCAGCCGCATGCTCAACCCCGGCTCTAATTCGCTTTACGACTCTCCCCGGGACGATGCACTTTTATGAAATCCCCGCTCCTCGCCGCGATAACTCCGGCTTTTATGGCCCCGCTCGCCGCTCACCCTTTCAACGGCGTCTTAAAGCCCTCGTCATCGCCCGCAACTGCGGTCCGATCGCCTCGCCACCTCCTCCCGCCTTTATACTCCACCGCCGCCGACGTCAATTCACCGCCAGCTCGGCATCGACGTCAGTCGCGAGTAGGGCTCCTGTACTGCCATGCTAAGGAAGAACGCCGTATGAGCCTTCAGATGTTGCCGAATTTCCTTCATTAAAAACCGAATTTACTGGGAAAATTGTAAATTTTTTTACCAAAATTGTAAGACAATTTTGTAAACAATGGACCACTAGACGAGGTACAAAATTAAGCATTCTGATACATGTTTCTTAACTAAAATTTCACGTAAAACACTATTCGCGCAAAGAAAATTACTGAAATTAACTCCTATACAACATATTTAATGTTTCTTGACGCGGGAATTCAAACCTCCCGCTCATGAAACCTCAATGGTCTGCGTGAGTCAAATCGCACACTATAAACGTTACCGTGGCAGTCTCTGCAATACCAAAATATAGTAGCCTCAATCATGACGCTTTGGCTCAGCTATAGCGAATTGTTAAAGTTTTGAACGATAAGAAAGGAACAGTGCTCGATTGAAAAGCCTGCCGAAACCGTTGTAAGGCGCGATTTGACTCATGTATAGAGTATTGAGTTTCTTGTGACCGGGCAATTCAAATTTCCTGAAACCAATGTAAAATTATAACGTTAATATTTTTGTTAGGAGTTAATTTCAGTAATTTTTACATACATGACGAAGGGATGAGGAAAAGAGGGGGTGTTCAGTTCCAAATTTCAACGTGGCGACAGCAAATTTCATTCGAGAACGACCCCTTTCGAACACAATACAGTTTCCCTTTTTTCCCTATTCATAACTTACCAACTATCTCCTTCACATCTTATTTTTGTCGTCTTATGCGACGACGTTTGTTTCATTGTTCGTTGACCTCCCGCTCAAAGTCGTGAGGGAGGGTTCGAGGGGGGGGGGGGGGGGGGGGGTCGCGGGACGTTGAGCGTCGGGGCTTAAAAAGTCAAAAGTCGGGAACGTTTCGGGTTCGGGGCGAACGCCTCATAACCCGGGCAGTGACGCCTGGGGGTGGGGGGTGGGGGCGGGGGGGGGGGATCTCCGGGGGATTAAATCACAGCGGTCGTCGCGTTGCGCCTCGTCGGTCTTCTAAACGCTAATGATGAAGCGTTAATTATTATGCTCTCGTGTTTCCGTCGCTGCTGCTGGTCCGACTTTCTGCCGGGCGCCCCGTGTCCGCGAGGCGCCCCGAGTCAATTAGGCGCCCTCTGCGAGTTGTTTACATGCAATGCGCCCCCCCCCCCGCCTCCAGTTTGTGTCCAATCTTAGACGGGAAACTAGACCTTTGCCGGTTGAAAGTGGGGTTTCGTGAAATGTTTTTGGTCTTCGTCTGAATCGATTTTGAGAGAACGTGAGGTAGGTTTAACTTCTTGGAGAGAATCGTACTTACGAAAAATAGACCTTTATCCTGTATCCATTCTTAGACGTGAAGACTAGACCTTTGCCGGTTGAAAGTGGGATTTCATGTTATTTTTTTGGTCTTCCTGTGGCTCAGGTTTTCTGGGGTCAAAATAAGCTCCGGAATGATCCCCCCACCCCCACCCCCCCACCCCGGTCGCAAAGGTAGGGCGCTGAGTGGCCATGAACGGGTCCCTTAATAATTGATATATTCTCCACAGACAAAATCCAAATAGGACCAAAAGAGCAATGCGTCACAAGCAAGGTGTTCCTGGACGTGAGTCGAGAATAGTGAGCGGTTGTAAACGTGTGCACCTCGCTTGAATACAAAATACTGCAGAGGGGGGCTCCCTGGAGGAAGGGGGCTGGACCGGGGGGGGGGGGGAGTGCGTGTGCCGGACTAGCGTACAGGGGGGTCGCGGGTAAACAAGTTGTTAGAAGTGTGAAACGGTTACGTGTTACAAGTAGTCCGAGACTTGCTACCACAATTGTGCCGTTCATCCAGAGGACGCTTGAAGCTCGCTGACCAATGCTTCCACACTATTTGTAAAAGAATGAGAAGTCAAGTTGGAATCGCCGGAATAACTGCACAGTTGGACTATCATAAAATTCATGTTTTGGACGATGATTTTAGTTTTTTTCCATTTATGTGAGGGAGCGCTTCAATTACGCTTTGATGTATGAAGAATTTGCAAATCTAACGTTAAAATTACAAAAATGGCGAAGTTTTCACTTCGTTTGGCAATATCGTCAGTTTGAAGATAGGAAGTATTGTTTGTTAGCCATCGATATGAAATAATCCAAATGGACCACTAGACATGGTACGAATTTTAGCACCCTGATACGTGTTTCGTAACCAAAATTTCACGTAGAACACGATGCGCACAACAAAAATTATCGCCATTCACTCCTTACAAAGATATTTAATGATTCTTGATGCGTGAATTTAAACCACCCGCTCATGAAAACTCAATGCCCTACGTGATTCATACCGCGCGCTAAACGTTATCAAGACAGTTTCTGCGATATAAAAATCCGGCAACCTCAATCTTGACGCTTTGGCTCAGCTACAGAAAATTGCTACTAGTTTGAACAACACACGGTGGGAAATGAACATTCCTCGATTGAGAAGCTTGCTGAAACCGTTGTAGTGCGCGATTTGACCTACGTAGAGCTTTGAGTTTCTTGTGAGCGGGCGGTTCAAATTCCTCGTAACCACTGTGAAATAAAAACGTTAATATCTTCGTTAGGAATTGGTTTCAGTAATTTTCGTTGTGTGAATCGTGTTTTACGTGAAATGCTGGTTAAGAAGCATGTATCAGATTGCTTAAATTCGTACCTTGTCTAGTGGTCCATTAAATGGATTGCATTTTGCAAAAAGGAACCACTAGCATCGCAATTTTGCTAAGATTGTGCAACTTCTTTTGTCTTGGAGGAAAAACCCGATTATCCATTCATAGTTTCTATTTTACTCGCTAAAAACTGTAAATTTAAGACGAAAAATTACCATCTAAATTTCATAGTTTTTCACGATTTCTGCAATTTTATTGCAAAAGATGGAGTTGCACAATCTTAGCATCATTGCAATGCTAGTGGTTCCTTTTTGCAAAATGCAATCCAAATCTAAAATCAATTAAAAAGTTACGGCTCTTAAAATGTTACGTTGTAAAGTGTTTTCTTCGAAATGTTGCAGTAGATTGAATTGCGAATAAAAATCTGTGAAACATTAGACGGGTAATAATCAGAAATTTCTGAGAAATTTGTACTTTATCGAAGGAAATTCGGCAACGTTTGAAGGCTCATACAGTTTTCCACCTGGGGGGAAACGGCGAGTGAAGGAGGGGAGCGAAAAAGTGTAAAAGTTTTGACTCTCCCGGAGGAACGTCAACGTCGAATCATCGGATCGTACGTAGCTGCAACTCGGTCGCGCGTCGGCGAGGTGCTCGCCGTATCCCTCGGGACACGCTCGACAATCGAGTTGACATTCGGTGCAAGGAAAATATTGAACAGACGAAAGTTCGGGTCGCTTTTCGCATGCTTTCGCAGACGGAGCCGAGTGGGGGGTATCTGGCGGGCCGGAGATCTCTCCGAGCAATTTATAGCGTAACGGTGAATGAAGAGGGGTCGGGTAGAAAGTTAAGTAGCGATTTTGGGGTGTTATTTCGGTTTAAGTGCATGTTCGAGTGGTTTGTTGCATGGCTAATAAGGAATGTCTTTAAATGGCGAGAATTGTGGCCTGATGCAGGGTGTTCACCGCCAGGAAAACCCGGGAAATATCGGGAAATTTGATGTCATCAGGAAAATATATGGAACATTGGTCTTGGTGAGGAAATTCCGAGTACGTCAGGAATATTTCAAGTACATGCAGATTAGTACCTGCAAAAGTGAAACATTTGATGCAGTTCATTAAATATGTTGGTTCGTAAAATCGAACGATTATCAACTTATTCGCGCAAATCATCAGGAAATTTCATTTAAAATATCAGGAAAAACCAGAGAACGATCAAGAAAATCTAAAATGAAATTTTAGTGGACGTCCTGTTAAGTAAGTTCAGGGACGACTTTTGAAGGCCTTTTCCTCAAGATAGAATAAATTTCTAGAGGCGAAAATTGTATCTTTTTTTTTAAAAAAAAAGAATAATAGAAAAATAAGTTAAAATACGAATAAAATTGAAAAAACTGAAGAACAGAGCAAAGCAGGAGAATTTCTATACGAAAATGAGGGAATTCAAAATTGTCAAGTCAAGTAAAGTTAGAGCATGTGAGGGTTTAAACAATTTTGTCGTTGGGAAAAAACAAGATAAGTTGGACTGCATTAAGCAGAAAGGAACCAAGCCAATCAGGTATTGTCAATTTAATTAGGCAATTTAATTTTTTACATGAAAACGGTTGTGCGGATTTTCGTGCAAATTCCAGTGGGTTTTCTGCATACTGCGAGCAAATTCTTAAAATGTTCAAAGGAATCCGCACAACGTTCTCCTCGTAAAAGATTAAATTGCCTAGTTAAATTCGGCAATAGCTGATGTGGCTTAGTTCCTTTCTGTTAAATGCGGTCCAGTTAAGGAACATTCAGTGAAAGTCGGAAAATCTCAAATGAAGGAACTATGAATTAAACGGAAGTAGTTCGGGCGTCCTGATAGCGTCCCGTAAACATTCTCACGTGACGTCGGGTCGGACAGGCATTTTAAATCGCCCCTCCGTTTTTCGCCACTCGTCTGGAAGATCGACCAGGGGAGGGGCGACTCGGAGGTTTCGCGCGTGTTCGGCTGACAAAAAAGAAGGAGCCCGGCCCTGAAAAAAAGCGGAGAAAACTGCGAAAACGCACGATCCAGTCGCCGGCGTCGGCGCCCCTCCAATTAGCGAGGCAAAATAAATAAGAGGCGCAAAGAATGAGAGAGGGGGAAAAATTCAATTGAAGGGTACCGGTGAGTATGCTTGACATTATAAAAATGACGTCGCGCCACGGAAGACAGCCGTAAGTGCAGCGCGTCAGGATCCGCGGTCGGCGTTTACCCTCGCGCGTCTCCAGGCTCACGTCGGGGTGTACATACTGCTGTTCGCCGTAGGACGGCGGAGTCGAGACTCAGGAGGAGGTTCCCAGAAGTTAGACGAGGGGATGAAAAAATACACCTAACGGGGTTCCGGGTTTTTTCGTCGCGGACAGGAACGCGGGGTGTGGAGGTTTGACTGATAAGCCTCCGCGTGATGAGTGCCATGCTTCTGATGCCAAATTGGCCGGGAAAAACTCCTCTGAAGATTTGCTGAAACAGATTCTACTCGGCCTTAATCCCTGAAAATTTGAAAAGCGTAGAGCATGGATTGGTGTGGAAATCCCTCGATGTCTACGGACAATGAACATAGTCTAAAGTTGGCTGAAGGTTCCAGACACGTAGCTATAAAATCAGCAGGGAGGGAGGGGGAATAAAAACAAAATTCCTCTGAATCGGATTTTCCGCAATTTTTCCCATCGAATATGAAGCGCGTTCTCGTATCATGGTTTTTCTCCGAACACATTCGACTTTTTCAGGGAAGTCCTCTGAAACAGTTGTATAAAACGATTGAAAGTTGCGAATTGGCCCGTGGAGGCGGTCTCTCAATTCAACCTCTGTTTTTTAATATCCCTAGCTTCGATAATTAGGAAATGAGTGAGGTATGTATTAATAGTGTAAATTATCATTTTGAATTTTCTGTCAAATTGATGAAAAACATGAGTAGCTCCTCGTGACAAACTCACTGTCCTTCTCTTTCTCCATTGGCTATCAACTGCGAGAAGATTGATTTAATGAAATTAATTTTTTAAAAAAAAAACCATTTTGAAAAAGGAAGAAAATAAGGACTTCTGAAACCAGAGGAGGCCAGACGACTTGTCGTTCGTAAAGCAGCTCTGTGACTTGGTTCTTCCTAAAAATTCCTGTCTTTTTGGCCAAATTACATATCTTCCATTGTCAGGGAATTTTACCACAATGTGTCAGGGAAGCCAGGGAAATGTCAGGGAATTTAATTTTCCAAATTCTGAGGCAACCCTAGTTGAATCACTAAATCCAAAAAGGGCACATGTCCAGAAAACCAAATTGTTCAGGAGACACAAAAAACTGTTTATTTCGAAATATCTACCACGAAATAAACAGTTTTTTGTGTCTCCTGAACAATTTGGTTTTCTGGACATGTGCCCTTTTTGGATTTAGTGATTCAGTTTAAATAGAAGGTAGCTTTTCTGTTTTTATTTTTCCCGGCCAAATCGGCAACCCGCAACGCAAGGGGCTCAAAATTGCGGGGCGCCGTGGAGTTGTGTTGCTCCCTCCTCGGGATTTTATAAGGATGCCGTATGGTTGACTTTTTGTCTCCTGCCCTCCCTCCCCCCACCGGCCCCTCCCGGGTCCCTTTCGTCCCCTCGCTCGGTTTTAATTGGTCGTGCGTAGCGTGTTTCGACTGTTTCGCGGCTCGGCGCGGCGCGGGGATCGCACCGAGTACGGCTTCTATTGACTTTGGCAAGCGGTGTGCGTTTCGTTTCGCCATTTGCATAAGGCCCATGAAACTTTATTAGTCCCTTTTGACGGAAGCCTTTCACCCCGATCCGGAATCACGATGCGCTTCTGTACGGCTGCATTAGTTCTTTCTTCTTCTTCTTTTTTTTGTTATTCCTACCGGAAGCGTGTTGCCGATTCTCGAATCGCTCACTTAGATTTGGACTTTAAATCCGAAAAAGTGGATTCTATTGCACTGAGCCCTGGGAACGTTTGAAATCCTTTTCTGTTAACTTCGTAAAAAAAAACCCTCCCATGTACAAAAACATGAGTAGCTCTTTTGACAAAATCATTGTCCTTCTCTTTCGCCATAGGCTATCAACCGCGAGAAGACTGGTGTAATTAAATCCATCTTACAATTATTTTGAAAAAACATTTTGAAAGAGGTAAAAATTAGATCTTCTGAGGCCAGATGAGTCCGCAGTCGTTCGTAAAGCACGTATATTTGACTTAGTTCTTGTATTTTACTCATTTTTGAGGAAGAAGCTTTCATTTATGAACATTCTTGGCAATCTGGGTTTGATATTAGAATCTAAAGATTGATCTGTTTGAAAAGTTCACTGAATTTTATCGGCAGCACAAAAAAAAATTCAGTGAAATTTTCGGACAGCTTCGTTGAACAATTTCTCTGCAATAAAAAAAAATGGCGGCGAAAATGTTGAAACGTCGCATGGCGCTTGTGATACTTCGCCCGAAAGGTGACGAAATGTAGCATGAGCTTTCATTTTAACATCTCCGCCATTCGAGCTGTTTCGGCGATTTTAATTTGCCCTTTGCAATGTTTTCAATACATGTTTAAATGTTGAAAAAGTTCCGAAGCGACTCGACAGCGCTGTTCGGGAAGCACCTGCTTCCCGGGGTATTAGCGCAGGTATTTGCCTACTCTGGTTACCGCCGCGGTCGAATTTCGCGTAATTCGACTCAAGTGTGTTTTCTTTGAGTGTGATTTCAGTGACAGCAGGGAATGTTTGCGTTCGTTTGAAAGTTGGAAGTTCGAGGACGGCTTAACCACGCAGTGTTTGTCTTCACTAACAGAAGGATTAGGGCGATGGATCTACCTTCAGCGCGGAGCGCGGTTAAGTCGCGTTCAAACAAACGTATCAATGTTCACTGCCGTCCACAGGAAAAACGCCGTAACTCACTTTTAGATTTTTAAATTTTTACTTTCTCGCTTCCCTCGCGTGTAGAGGAAGTATTGTCATTGTCCAAGAAAAATAAAAAAATTGAAATTTCATAATTTCTACACTGGGAAAAAAACACATTGGATCTAGAGTCCAGACTCTTAAAAACATCGACAAGAAAAAATACTCTTGATTCAATCAGATTTCAGCTTACATCAAAAGGAAATCCGCTCTAATTAGAGCGGATTGGTTCTTGATTTAAGCAAAAATCTGATTAAATCAAGAGTATTTTTTCTTGTCGATGTTTTTGAGAGTGTGGACTCTAGATCCAATGTGTTTTTTTTTCCAGTGTAGAGTCCATAGGCTCTCGGAAACATTCACTAGAAAAAATACTCTTGATTCAATCAGATTTTTGCTTGAATCAAAAGGAAATCCGCTTAAATTAAGAGGCTTGGTTCTTGATTTAAGCTAGATTCTGATTGAATCAAGAGTACTTTTTCTTGTCGATGTTTTTAAGGGTCTGGACACTAGATCCAATGTGTTTATTTCCCAGTGCACCTGATTTTTCTCTGCCAATAAATGTTCTTTTATACAAGATGATCGGCCAAGCTGATCAATTCAACTTGTCTATAACTTTAACTATGGCTGACTCCAGAGGGTTGCTGTTACTTGGTCTGTATTACTTACCTCCTTCGTCCATTGCAACCTGCTTCCACCAACAGAATCGCCCCATTTTCTCTGCTTCTTCTTTGTCCATCGCTTTGTGTATCACTTTCAATGAGTAATCCGCAGCAGGGTCATTCCACGTCAACGCAACCAAGCTCGGAACCCGACCCCCTCCGATTTGGCTGAAAATTGGTATACGAGGTCTTTACATCATTCTAAGAAACTAATTTGAAGGGTTTTCCCATCCGACGCCCCGTTCGCGAGATATCGACCCCCAAAGATGGGGTGAATTTTAGCGATATTCAAAAACGCCCGTTTTTGCGATTCTCATTTTCTCGACTTCCCTCTCTTTGACTCTCTGTAGCGAGACTCTGTATCAATGGATCATACTTTGAAAGAGTGTTTCTAGACCAATTTTTCATGTAGATTCTGAATATGCTATCAAAATTGAGCTAAAAATTATTTAAATGGCCGTAATTTAGAGTTTTTTAAAATTTACGATTTTTTCGCCATTCAATGTTCAAACTGCATTATCTAAAAAACAGTCTCTCCGATTTTCGATTTTTTTTTTATACTTCAAGCTTAAGATATATACTTTTAGGTGATATACTTTTTTCAATTGCCATCGGACGGTTAAGGGCCTAAAAAAATTCAAATAGGCCAAAAAAGGCCAAAAATTGGTAAAAAAGGACGATTTTTCACACGTTAATCCAAATATTTAGATAATGAACTCTTCAATTATCGATATTTTTTCCCACTTTACCCTCTGACAAGTATAAAAACGGACTATCAACGCTTCCCATACATGCACCGATCGATTAACGGCCTGATGGAAACCGGGAACCGACCGAAAATCCTCGAAATTGACGCAAAAAGACGATTTTTCACACCGTAACCGATGCATTCCATGGATTGTAACTGCAAATTCCAATTTTCTCTCTCCATTTCAACCTTAAGGTGTATACTTTCGAGTAATAAACCCTTACTAACGTGCATCGATGGGGCACGGATCCAAACGGAAATGAAAACCGGCCGGAAATGCTCAAAAATGACGGGAAAAGGCGATTTATTGCATAGTCAGGGGAGCATGTGTTCGAAAATTACGTCCGTTTGCACGTTTGTGATGCAAGTTTACTCTCTTCATTTTGGTCCCTAGGATGAGAAAATCTTTGGTGGACTCTCCGATTTTGATGCCAAGGCCCCAAAAACAAGATGGCGGCCAAAGTGGAGGCTGAAATTGAAATTTTGGTAAAACGGCACAAAACGCCAAGAGAGGTGTCGATTCTCATGTTTTTTGGATCGTAGATTCCAGAAAAATTGTCATACAGACCCATCGACCCACGGAAATGCCCAAAATCCAAGATGGCGGCCGATTTTGGCTCTTCCCAAGTACCATTTTTCAACGGATAAATCGCGATTTGTTGAGATTTTGTCGGCGATAAAATCGCTAAGATCATCAGCATTTGAGCGATTATCCTCGATTTTGTCGCAATAAAATCGCGATTTTATCGCCCGGCAATTTATAATAATAATAATAATAATAATAATAATATTTATCTTTATTTGTTTTTTGGCTTGCACATGGCTTCTACAAATGCGTCGAATTTTTCTAAACAAGAAACAAGAATAAATATATGTATATATAAAAAAAAAGAAAAAAAAGACAATGATATCAACCTGTCCCCTTTAAAAAATCGTTGATTGAATATGGACATTCCTCAATTAGATAATGTCTGACCAGGGCATTGTGGCTTCGGGGCTCATCTTTAATTTTTTTCCTTATGTTTGATGGTAGTTTAGAGAAAAAGTTATGGCCTCGAGCCGCTGTTTTATTAATTTTTATGATTAGACTTTCTGTTCTGTTTCTGGTGTTGTGGTTGTGCACCACTCTCGATTCCTGTAGTTTCTTGTTGTTGTATAATTTCAAAGATGAGTATATGATCAATGCTGGAACAGTTAAGATTTGTAATTTTTTAAAATGTTCCTTGCAAGATTCTGTAGGCTTTAATTTAAGCATAGTTCTAATAGCTTTTTTTTGAGTTATGAATAATTTCTCGATCTTTTTATTATTGCAAGTTGACCAGGCATTGATACAATATAGTATGTGAGATAGGAAAAGAGAATGATACACTACCATTAACAGATTCATGTCGCAAAATCTTGATAGGACTCTCAACACAAAAATAGCGCCATGCAGCTTTTTACACATGATGTCAACATGGTCATTGAATTTAAGAGTATCATCTAACAAAATACCTAAATATTTTGCAGCGGCTACTCTTTCCATTTGCTCATCATCTAGTAGCACTTGGAAGTCCTTGATCAGTTCATTATTTACATTAAAGAGCAAAAATTTCGATTTACTCGTGTTTACATTAAAAAGGTTGATCTTACACCATTGGCTAAAATAACTCATGACAGTAAATGTATCAATTTCCAGATTTTCCAGTATGATATTGCTTAGAATTATGAGGATGTCATCAGCGAACAATAGAAGGTCAAAAAATGATTTTAAGAGAGATTTAACTTTTACTTTTAAAAATATAGCTAAATCATTAATGAACAGAATAAATAGTAGTGGCCCTATCATTGATCCTTGCGCGATGCCTCCATAGATCATTCTACTTATTGAGTTATATTTCTTATTGCTTTTCCTCATATGGACATATTGTTTTCTTTGTGACATAAAGCTTTTTATCCATTTAAGAGCTTCTTTTCCAAATCCCATCTTTTTTAGTTTGAACATTAGGATATCATGATTTACCGAATCAAATGCTTTACTTATGTCTATAGCGATTACAACAACAGGGTTTTTTTTCTTTGTGCTGATGATTGCTTCATAGCATCTAAGTATGGCCGCTTCAGTACTTAGTTTCTCCCTAAATCCATACTGATTATCACAGAGTAAATTATTTATTTTAAGGAATTTATTAATTTGCTGTACTACGGACATCTCATAAATTTTTGAGATTGGCGATACAATTGCAACAAAAATCGCGATATATGGCGATTCAATCTCGATTTTATCGTCGAAAATTGATCGCGATTTTATTGAACAAAAAATTGCGATGCATAGCGATTTAACCGCCATAAATCGCAATTTTTTATTCGATAATATTGCGGTAAATTGCCACCAATATAATCGCGATAATCAACCGATAAAATCGCTATCTATCGCGATTACTGGTACTTGGGTTTATTAGCTAAAACGTCAAATGCGGAGCGAAGAGAGGAGTGAACTCTCTATTTATCTGTTTTCGAGGTCATATATTTAAAAAAAAAATAGGATAAAAAAACATTTCATGCCAAATGGTGCTGATTTGGACCATGCAAAGGCCGAACTCGGCAGTCATTTTGATTAGAGTGTTCCTGAACACTCTAATCGAAATCATTTTCCGGGTCAATTTCTATAATTAGCATGATTGGTTTTTTTTAGGACCGGTACCTCTGCAGAATATGGGTAAATTTGTTCTCAAATATGCAATAAAACTATTCTGATGTGTTTTGAGCCACTAAATCTGAAAATTGCGTTTATTCTTCCCGATCGCCCCTCGGTTTTCCGAAAAACTAACCAGGATAATGATCATTTTTTCGGGCGGAATCGGCTTTTCCAGAGAATTGTAGGGTGATGGAAAAGAACGGAGGTTTCCGGATTCAGCCCCTGAAAATACGTAGGAATCACCTTATCTCATCCGGGAGACATGGTTGTAATTTTTTTGCTCGTTAAACAGTGCTATTGCCGGGGAGTACCTGATACTCCCATAATTTCGATAATAATTAATATACGTATTACACATACATATGAAGCCGCTTTTATAGCGCTCTCTGGCGCTCTGCGACACCTAGCCGCCAAAGTTCCCGATCCTCCTAAGGCCTTTCAGGCAGTTCACATACCCTCATTTTTTCTAAAACCCTATGTCGCCACCCTTTCACTGGGTAATGGGTTCCCCTATGTCTCCTCCCAGGAGAAACCCAATCAAGCATCTTTTACGGCAGTCCTTCGTCCGTCATTCTATTGACATGGCCATACCAGTCAAGCTGTCTGATCATGCTGTCGAATACGATGTCATTTTCGACTCCCATGATCTGACGCACTCTTTCATTGCGGACCCGATCCCATCTAAAAATTCCTACAGCGACCTCCTCCAGAAATCCATTTCCGTTGCTCTTAGCATCCCCTGTGTCCGTTCCTTCAGCTACCAAACTTCACTGTCATATGTAAGAATACTTTTGTCTTCAACGTTATAAATTTTCCTCTTGTTCTCTTTGGAAATCTGCGGATCCCAAAGGATTCCATTGAATATAGCTGTAGCCTTCCTTGCTAGGATGTTTCTTTCCTTGATCCCTTTATCCGTTCTTCCATCCTGGGTCAACGGAACCCCCAAGGACCTATAGTGCGCCTTTGATCTGCTGCCCATCCTCCAACCCAATGCTTTGCTGACCACCAATAGTTTTATTGCGTATTTGAGAACTTTACCCATATTCTGCAGGGGTACCGGTCCTAAAAAACCAATAATGCTAATTATAGAAACTGACCCGGAAAATGATTTCGATTAGAGTGTTCCTGAACACTCTAATCAAAATGACTGCCGAGTTCGGCCTTTGCATGGTCCAAATCAGCACCATTTGGCATGAAATGTTTTTTTCTCCTATTTTTTTGGAATATGTGACCTCGAAAACAGATATATAGAGTGTTTACTCCTCTCTTTGCTCCGCATTTGACGTTTTAGCCACTAAAGAGCCAAAATCGGCCGCCATCTTGGATTTTGGGCATTTCCGTGGGTCGATGGGTCTGTATGACAATTTTTCTGGAATCTACGATCCAAAAAACATGAGAATCGACACCTCTCTTGGCGTTTTGTGCCGTTTTAACCAAAATTTCAATTTCAGCCTCCACTTTGGCCGCCATCTTGTTTTTGGGGCCTTGGCATCAAAATCGGAGAGTCCACCAAAGATTTTCTCATCCTAGGGACCAAAATGAAGAGAGTAAACTTGCATCACAAACGTGCAAACGGACGTAATTTTCGAACACATGCTCCCCTGACTATGCAATAAATCGCCTTTTCCCGTCATTTTTGAGCATTTCCGGCCGGTTTTCATTTCCGTTTGGATCCGTGCCCCATCGATGCACGTTAGTAAGGGTTTATTACTCGAAAGTATACACCTTAAGGTTGAAATGGAGAGAGAAAATTGGAATTTGCAGTTACAATCCATGGAATGCATCGGTTACGGTGTGAAAAATCGTCTTTTTGCGTCAATTTCGAGGATTTTCGGTCGGTTCCCGGTTTCCATCAGGCCGTTAATCGATCGGTGCATGTATGGAAAGCGTTGATAGTCCGTTTTTATACATGTCAGAGGGTAAAGTGGGAAAAAATATCGATAATTGAAGAGTTCATTATCTAAATATTTGGATTAACGTGTGAAAAATCGTCCTTTTTTACCAATTTTTGGCCTTTTTTGGCCTATTTGAATTTTTTTAGGCCCTTAACCGTCCGATGGCAATTGAAAAAAGTATATCACCTAAAAGTATATATCTTAAGCTTGAAGTATAAAAAAAAAAATCGAAAATCGGAGAGACTGTTTTTTAGATAATGCAGTTTGAACATTGAATGGCGAAAAAATCGTAAATTTTAAAAAACTCTAAATTACGGCCATTTAAATAATTTTTAGCTCAATTTTGATAGCATATTCAGAATCTACATGAAAAATTGGTCTAGAAACACTCTTTCAAAGTATGATCGATTGATACAGAGTCTCGCTACAGAGAGTCAAAGAGAGGGAAGTCGAGAAAATGAGAATCGCAAAAACGGGCGTTTTTGAATATCGCTAAAATTCACCCCATCTTTGGGGGTCGATATCTCGCGAACGGGGCGTCGGATGGGAAAACCCTTCAAATTAGTTTCTTAGAATGATGTAAAGACCCCGTATACCAATTTTCAGCCAAATCGGAGGGGGTCGGGTTCCGAGCTTGGTTGCGTTGACGTGGAATGACCCAGCAATGAGACGAGACTTCACGCTTCGATCGATTTTCCACCATTCTATTTTCCTCGGAAAAATCTGTGATTTATCCCCAGCGATCGGAGACTTTCAAAAGAGCCATTCGGTCGGCCCAATCAACAACTGACGAAATAGGATCATGGCTAGGTATGTAGAAAAGATTGGCACGCCAATGCGTGCAAAAAAAGAAAGAAAATTGGCGGAACGGACTCGAGAATTGTAGAAGCTCGGCTGGACGATAGATCTCTTAATTAAACTGCGATTTAATTCAAAGCGTTCGACATTCCGGGGATGCGCGGCGACGGAGCGGGATTCCACGCGAAAAATCATGCGCGGAAAATGACAAAAATCCGGCGGAATCTCGGAGAGCTCGTCGACAGGTGAGTCTGACGGGGCAGGCGGAGGTAAGACGGACAGAGAAGAATGCCGCCTGTCCCTAATTCTCTCCTCCCATCCTAGAACCGCATAACTCCGAGAAAACACCCGCGTAAATCCGCGGTTTTACCCCGCGGACCAGCGCAGATTTACCGTCCGAGTACGCGCGGATTTAGCGCGATGAGCGGTTTTCATCGGCCGAGCAAAAGCGAGTATCGCACGTATCCACGCCACGGCGGATAAGTCGTTTTTCGGCTAGGTGCGGCTTCGCGTTGACGAGAAAATCCGGAGCTGTCTCGAGTGTCGCGGTTGGAGTGCTCCGCGGCGTAGTTTCTCCCACGGAACAGAAACTCGGGCTTGGTTTGAGTCTGACGAAAGGACAGCCGCCACCCCCCACCCCCCTTCATACGTCGGCGTTTTGCGATAGTTTAATTAGTGGGCAGACTGGGATAAGTCCGGAATTTCAGGAAAGTCCGGAGATAGTACTGAATTTTATGGGCGGTCCGGAAGTACTGAAAAAGTGCGGAAATCCCGCAAGAAGGTCCGGAATTTTTTTGGTTTTTTTGTCATTTTTGTCGCAGTTAGAGCGAGGAATTCAAATTTGTGAACATTTTCGAATTTTACCAAATGGAGGCACTGAAAAAGTACTGACTTTTTCTGCTGAGGAGGTACTGAAATTCTTGGGAATGTACCGAAAAAGTACTATGAAAGTACTGATTTTTGACCAGCCTATTTTAGTAGACACCCTGATTTTGGTTATCTCTATACTCTATAGTCAGTCCATAAATCAGTCTGTAAGAACCACCCGTTTCAACCAATAGGCTCGCACTATTTTTTTAGCTTTTCTTTTTCTACTGATCAATTTCAATAATCATCCCTCTGGAGCGCCAAAATCTTAAACTTATGATTCCCTTAATTCGAGACGGGCGAAAAGCTAAGATTACCCTTCACTTTCGCGTGATACCACATACCCACTCCGGAGTTCAAACAGTTGCGCGTTTGATTTCCAATCTAAAATATGAAAGCATTTTGTTCTTAAACATCAGTACACATCTAATTTTAATGCAGCATTCTATTGCTATATTTACGGCACAGTCGAGTAGATCTAAGCTATAATTTGGGGAAATTGAGAATAAGGCCTTGTCTCTACAGGAAATTTCATGGGAATTGTCACAGGGAAAAATCTCTCTTCCGAGGTTGGAAAAAATATTGAGTTAGTCAATAATAATCACAGTACCAACTAAGAGTCACTGTGGAGTCCCAGGAACACTGGAAAAAAAACGCATTGGATCTAGAGTTCAGACTCTTAAAACATCGACAAATAAAATACTCTGATTCAATCGGATATTTGCTTGAATCAAACGAAATCCGCTTAATTAAGAAGCTGGTCTGATTTAAGCTAGATTCTGATTGAATCAAGAGTACTTTTCTTGTCGATATTTTAAGAGTCTGGACTCTAGATCCAAGTGTTTGTTTTTTTTTCTAGTGAACGACTTAAAAGGAGAAGAAGAAATTTTATTGTGTTGTTTAACCAGGAAAAGCCAGAGGTTCATTCCTGCGATTCGAACTTGGGAAAATCCGGAACGTCCTGTGGAGACAAGGCGTTACTGTGAATTTCCATTGAGCATCCTGATCATGATGAGATCAGGCAAGACAGATTATGACGTCATCAACTTAGGATGCTGCACGGAGAAGGGCGACAACCGCGGCTGAGAGCGCACATCGGAAGGGACCGGAGTGAAGTTGTCCGGGCGCCCCTCGCCCCTCACCCCACGCCGCGCGCACCCTTGCGAGGGATGAAAACATTTTGACTGCGCCGTCACCGATTGTCTTCGCCGGTTCCCGGTCCCTGCGGATCCGTCCGATGATTATTTCGGCGTATAAAAACACTGGATATTCATCCCTCCGTCCCTGCCGCTGCAAGTGCGCCCCGCGCGCGCGATGACGCATCCCTCGCCCTCTCATTAATCGCACGTATGGCGCGGCGCCCTCCCCTCCCCCCGCCGCCTCAGTCTCCTTAATCGTATTTATTTCGCACTCCGCACGCTACCTCGCGCGGTTGCCGAACTTCGAGGAAAGCGCCTTTTTTTCGGGGGTCGATGAACTTTTTCGGGAGGGTAGGCAGAGGCTAATTGCTAGTCGTCGCCGGATGAGCTGTGTAGGAAGTTGGCGGTTGTGAGGGGTGGCGGAGCTCCTCGACTGCTACCCCTTTCAATTTGCATCTTGACTTTTCTCCCAACTTTCTTCGAATTTCAGTCCGATCCCGGAGAAAATATTAGGGTTTAACAGTACTGCCGTGCTGAGGAAAAACGCCGTATGAACATTCGAGAGTTGCCAAATTTCCCTCGATAAACTGTTTAATTTTGAGGAAAGTTATGGATATTTTTCCTTGAAATTTTTAGGAAATATAGACAAAATTGGGAACAAAATTATCTGAAAAATTGAGAGAAAAATCTTTTTAGATTTACCAGAAATTTCTTGTTTTATCAGAGTAAATTTGGCAACGCCTGAAGGTTCATACGGCGTTTTCCCTTAGCACGGCAGAGTACTGCATAATACCCTCCAAAGGAAATTTTGAGCTTGTCTTTCTTACTGATTTATACAGTAAGGGAGTGCAAATTTGGGAGAAACGTTTGATGAACGGATGGAATGGCATGACATTAATTGTAAGCTAAGTTCGGCTCGAAGTTCTTCATTACTTTTTTTTTCGTGTGAAATTTCGGTAGCATTGGGCAAAAATATTAAACTTGATTTTCTGGGAAAATTATGATTTTCATATTTTTAATATTATGTCGCATCCTCAGTAATACTCTTCACTTCATTGATTTTAGCCTCAGATTGGCTTGGTGAAATATTTCATGAAATCTCAGAAATTTATGAAAGATGTTGGAAAATACCGATTCCTTTTCATGTTTCACAAAATGTAAAAATTGTGACTTTCTTCTATTATTGCGCGTTGAGTGCGGGTTGCATACTCTAGCCCCTGGAAATATGAATTATTTCAAAGCCTCTTGAAATTTCTTGAAATATTTCACTGAAATTTCCAATCTTTCATTCCTTTCTCACGTTTCATGCCACCCTGGTCAAATACTAGTTGCCTCTAGGCAGGTATGGTCGAGCAACCTCTTCACGCCCCACAAAAAAGCAGCAAACAAACTCATCGGCGACAAAAGTAAATAAAGTAACAGCAGGTGAGCACTTCTTTTCGGAGTCCAGCTCATCAGTCTTCATAAGTGTCCGTTTCATGTTGTACGGCGGCGATTCTACCTCGTTGAGTAAACAACAGCTCAACCCTCGACTCGACAAGAACCTGCACCTCTCAATATACTGCCGTGCTAAGGAAAAACGCCGTATGAGCATTCAGGCGTTGCCAAATTTCCTCTGGCCAATTACTAATTTTCAGGAACATTTTTGAATATTTTTCTGCCCATTTCTCGGATAATTTTGTCTGTAATTTGGTTTAAAGTGTCTGAAAATTTTGAGGAAGTATGTTCATAGTTTTCCTCATAAATGAACATTTTATCGAAGGAAATTTGGCAACTCTCGAATGTTCATACGGCGTTCTTCCTTAGCACGGCAGTATAGCGTATCACTCAAGGTACGGAACCTTAGGCGCGTCTAGACGCGGCGTCCTGGACGCGGCGTCCAGACGCCGATAAATCTGTCTAATGATTTTTGCGCGGGGACGGCACCTTAGCGGCGAAGAGACGCTGCGGAAAACGCCGATCGAGGACGCTCCGATCTGTCGCGAACAGATCGGAGCGAAGACGCCGAGAAATTCCGCTCAGTCCGCTGCCTTTCCTACCGATTTTTGAATGTGTTTAGTTCGACAAACCCACGAATCGATCACAAAGGCCGTGAATTGATCGACAAAAGCCGCGAATCGATCGAAAATTCCGTGAATCGATCGACAAGAGCCGTGGATCGACCGACCCACCCGTGAATCAATCGACAAAAGCCGTGGATAGATCGACAAACCTGTGAGTCTATCGACAAACCTGTGAATCGATCGACAAACCTATGAGTCGATCGACAAACCTGCGAATCGATCGACAAACCTATGAGTCGATCGACAAACCTGTGAGTTGATCGACAAACCCGTGAATCGATCGACCAAGTTGTGAATCGATCGAATTACGTCGATTGGTTCACGTTTTGGTTTTTCGATCGATTCATGTCGATTGACTAGATACCGGTTTTCCTTTTAATTGTCAATCATTTCTCGTCTATCGATCCACATTTTTTGTCGATCGAATCGACACCCGTTTTTTAGTAATTTGTCCATCGATTGGTGTCGATCGATTCACGTTTTTATTTTTCGGTCGATTTTTGTCGATCGAATCCACACCCTCCTAAAAAAAAGCGCGTACAGCCATTTTCGCGGCCCAGAGCATACTGTCCGATCAACGAAAATTCGAGAAATTGACGGCGGACAGAGCGGAAAAAATCCACGGATTCCGCTCCTAAGGTGCCGTGCTCTAAAATGTGAGCGTCTTCTCGCCCTCGACTCGGTAGCAGCATTTTCCGCCGGCGTCCAGGACGCCGCGTCCAGACGCGCCTAAGGTTCCGTAGCTTAAAAAGTTGTCAAAATCCACCTGTGCAGCGATGCAGGTTACTCACCGCGACCGCTCACACCCTCCGAGCCAGTCAACCCTTGTGCATTTTTTTTCCCGTGACCGTAGCGATGTTGCCGCCTGTACAACCGCTCAACTTCCCGCCTCGACTCCCGCCAAATTCCCTTTTTTCTGCACGAAACGGCATCGCGGCGGAGGCCTCTCGATCGAACGGACCTCGGCGGCGAATCAATACTCATCGTTTTCAACACACATTATATCCATGATTACGCCTCTTTGTCATTCCTTTCACCGCCCCCCTCCCTTTCGCCCTCCCCCCGGGCGGGCCGGTGTCCCATTCTTCCCCTTTTTTTTCGCTCGCCCCCTGACACGCACCGCGCCCGGACCCGATTATCCGCGTCTTTCGAGCCGCGTTTCCACAGGGCGTCGGTGACGAGAAGTCGGCCGCGCGAAATCAACCTATATATTTTTATTTTTATTTTTACTATATATTTCTATTTTTAACTTGTCTGTCGCATCAGAACAGATGTTGCGGACTCGAAATCGCCTTTTGTGGGCAACAGGCAAGTTTCAAATCTGCGCGATCGACATGGCGCGGTTTATTCCGCACCGCCCGCGCTCTGTGGAACCGTGGCTTTATCCGCCAGTTTCCCGGCGTCTGACTTTCGACAAGCTTTCTCCATTTTTCTTTTTTCCTGCCTCTCCCCGGAGTTGAGTGAATTAGCCGTTCAAGTGACCACACCGAAAAAGGGGACCTTTTTTTTTCTTTCCCGCACCAGGTGACACGGTAAAAATGTTGCTCTGATTTTCACACCGCCTCAAAATCCCAGGCAGGCGAGTTGTTCCCCTTCAAAAGCTCGAGTATGGAATCCGCAGTGTCCGTATGATGTCCCTACGAAGCGTCGAATAATGTGACTCGCTCAGTATACGACGCTCTTTCAAAATTTAGATGATACATATAGAACCTGGGGAATGAAAAGCTCAGAGAAACATTCAAAACGTTTGGACTGACAATACGTAATACTGTTTTACTATGAACTACAATTGTACAGTATCGTAAATTGTATTTCGCAACTGACCAGTGGCGTGGCGTGCTTTGCGATCTATCGATATTTCCCGATTCGAAGCTGTGGTAAATAATCGATTATTGAGGTGTTCGCTGCGAACACCCTGTTTATCGATACTTTTACATATGTTTGAATAGCCGATCAATCGATATATCGCAAAGCACGCCACGCCACTGCAACTGACCTCTACCTCTTTAAAGGAGCAATGAAATGCGATGTTAGATAATTCTATATACCTATGTTTTTCAAGCATCCCTAAAAATTGGACATGCTTCGTATGACGAATTCACTGATCGTTGAAAGAAGGGTTTCCCCACTTCCCAAGGCTTATGTCTTAATTATTTCAATTTACATGCGATAATGAGTAGATTTAGATTCACAACATAGACACGTGTCCTTGCTCGTGATAATATTCGTATAGAAATTAAGTTTGTTTGCCACTGCCTGTCCAATTCTGTCATGCTAAGGAAAAACGCCGTATAAACATCTAAGAGTTCCCAAATTTCCTCCAATAAAATGTTTATTTTTGTAGAAAGTCACGTTTCTTCTTCCTCGACATTTTCAAGAACACTAGGCGAGATTTCTTCGAACAAAATTATCTGAAAAATCGGAAGAAAAATATTCATAATTGTATCAAGAAAATCGTGTTTTATCACGGGGAATTTGGCAACGTCTAAAAGTTTATACGGCGTTTTTCCTTAGCACGACAGCATTATTAAGGGCTGTTTGAGATGGGTGAATTTATGGTAGCAGTAATAGCAATATGTAGGTAATGGTTCCAGTCCAAGAACGATAAGATTTCACATTCCTGAGGTTCGCGGTGGCTTTTTGTTTAGGGTAACACCGAAAACTTGATTGATAATTAGTCTCACCACGTCTCCATCTTCTATCGATATGCCTCTAGTGATTCTTGGTCTTCCTCAATAATTTATTCCACGAAATTAACGGCAGGAGCATGGAGGCAACCCTCGCAACCAACAACAATCGAGTAGTCGAACGTATTAAAAAGAAGTATCCGATGCCGAAGTTTGGATGGAATCTCGAATAATTACCAATTAGGAAACGCTCTGCATCTCGGGATGTAATTTGCATCTCGGGAACTTCAGTTATTTTCTGCCTCGCCCGCCATACGACGCGACGCACAGTGGCTCGACTCAGAAGGAGAGATCGGTCAAAATTTGGAAACTTTAAAAGCTTATAACTCCGTTTTCACTAATTTTTCAGGTTCTAAATGTGGTGCCATTAGTTTCCCTGTAAAATTATCTTCTTGAAGGACCCTTTATAATTTAAAATGTGACGCGACAAACATCAAAATGGAGTTGTTGCATGTGTGAGGGATTTGCGATTTGACTGTTGAGTCTTATGTAAAAGTTTCCGAGACACACGTTGCTGCCACTGGTTTTCTCTGAAATCAACTCCCAAGCTGAAAAACAGCTCTCAAGTTGTGGCCAAAATGGAGGGGATATCCCACGCTAACCTGAGAGTCCACCTCTACATCAAGACAAACTCTCCATGCAAAGATAGGGAGCAAATATATGAGCAGGGTTGCCGTGTTTTCATTTTTAGAGTCCCCAAATAAAGTGGCAGCCCTATCAATGTATTTGCTCCCTATCTTTGCATGGAGAGTTTGTCTTGATGTAGAGGTGGACTTTCAGGATAGCAAATATCCCCTCCATTTTGGCCTCAACTTGAGAGTTTTTTTTTGAGCTTGGGAGTTGATTTCAGAGAAAACCAGCGGCACCATCGTGTTTCTCGTGAACTTTTACGTAAGAATCAATAGTCAAATCGCAAATTCCTCACACATGCAACATCTCCATTTACAATTTTTGATAAAAATTTCGTATTCGACTTCTTCCAAAGATACGTTCCACTGTGCGACGCGACGCCTCTAATTGCCTTTCTCCGAGAAATAACTCAAGGCTTAAACCCAAACGTCGATTTTAACCCCGCTAGTTAAAGGAGTTTTGGGAGCTAATTCACCATCATCTTACTTTTCCACCCGCGCACTCGAAACCGTTATAGCAAAAGCAATCTTTTTACCATTCATTCGGCCACAAATTTGAAACGCCCCCCGAAACTTCTTTAAGTTGAAATCCCCGGGAAACTCGTAAATACACGGATTCCAATGCGCGGAAATTTCAACAGAGGATTTTCTAAATCCTAACTTTTGACCTAAGTTTCAAACAAACTTTGATAAGATATTTTTATCGAGAATTACACTTTGTCTGTCAGTATGATTCTTCTCCCTCGATATTTTAAATACATTCTCTCCATCATTTTTGTATACACTGGTCATTAAGCCTAAAATTAAAATAACCCTATCAGAGCGCGACTCTGGTTAGCAACACTTCCTATAAATGTAGGTACTCTAAATTAGTATCTTCTTCCTTAAAGCTTACTACCAAATACGAACCTAAACTTTGATGTAAGTATTCGTGCTCGATGGATGCCCATGTTGCATATCTAAAAATTTTAAGGCGCAAGAAAGGGACATCTTTGAAATCCGCGATCCTTAGCCGCAACGACCAACGTGACGAAAAGTGCTTTGATGCAACTATTCGTGCTAGATGGATGCCCGTGTTGCATATCTAAATTGTTGAAGGCGTAGGATGGGGGCATCTTTGAAATTTGCGATCCTTAGCCGCAACGACAAACGCATCGAATAGCGCTTTGATGCAACTATTCGTGGTAGATGGACGCCCGTGTTGCGTATCCAAAAAGTTGAAGGCGTAAGAAAGGATCACCTTCGAAATTGGCGATGCGTCGCGGCGGCAGGAGAGGTGATATCAGGTTTGTTTAATTAGCGCAGAAGTGAAGGGCATCCGTCGGGCGACTCGGGCGTGTCAACAAGCCAATCAACGAGTCATAAATTATCGACCCGATCTCATCTTTTCGCAACCCCTCATCTCGTCGCGCGCCCCGCCGCGGCCGTCGCGTCATCCCCTCGGATTAGAATAATAAAAAAGGGCCAACGCTCCGGCCCGGGCGGGGACGCAAGGACGCGGTAATCAGACGCCGAGTCATCCTTCCGTACGCGAGTTTTTCCACTGTTGCCGAATTTCAAAATAACTTCAATAACTCAAGTGCAGAAATGCAAAACCTGGTAAGCGCCATAGAGATGTTGCCAAGGCGGTGCAATTTTTTCCCTCTTATTTTAGAGTCGAAGCCAAAAGCCTGAGAGTGATAATAAGTCGTGAAAATAATCGATTGGATTCCTCAGGGTCGACCGATGAAGAGTATACTTAAGATTGTTGAAAAATAAATGTAGAAACGCTACTTCAAAAGCATCATTATAATCACAGCTAGAAAATTAGAGGGAACGTGGAATCCACCATCTATTTTGTAAGATCAAAGATTCTTGTTTCTCAGTGCTGGTGTTTGAGACAAGAATCTATGTGTGAACAGTCCATGCAGTTTTCACAATTATGACATCATTCGGCTTTTTCCCAGATTCTCGATTGATTACATGTAATGCCAACAATGACGATGAAGGATAATCGAATTATAGCTCAGCAACGTGACAACGGTGTGGATTGTTAATTATTTCACTATTCATATTCAACCGGCGAAAAAAAACCAATATTTGCATGCTCCTTTTATGTAAAGAATAATTTCACTGCATGCGGGAGTAGATGCATTAATTTATTAAATTAATTTCGGCTAATTAATGCAGATTCACCGACCTCAGCATAGGTTGATTAACATCTGGTCTCTTCCTTTCCTCGTAACCTAAGCCCACCGGCTCAAGGATCAGTATTGATCTAATTAGTTATCATTCCTTGGAATCGCACCGGTGGAAAAACTCCAATCCCATCGAATCAAAAGCAACTTCAAAGACTCCTTAGGTTGCCATTTAGATCAAGCAAACCCACGGTATTGCATCTTTAATTGTGTTATTTCCCGCCCGCATGGCAACGCTGCCCGACCGCAGCCCGGCTCAATATGCGTATGATTAAGTGTAACAATATTTTCGTTGCTCGTCTCAATAATTCCGGAGCAATGATTCCATTCCAGAGCTCGGCGTCATTTTTTCTCCCCCCCCCCCCCCCCCCGCCAGGGCACACCCCCTCCCCCTTCGATCCGATCAGAGGGTGGAAACGGAAGGGAGACGCCTCGACCGGCCCCGGCAGGGTATGAAAGTTGAGTGGTTTGTTTTAACCACGCGGTCTCTTCTTCGCGTGCTCCCCCCGCCCCCTTCGCCGCCACACCCCCGCCGTTCCACCCCTTCATCCCCCTCGGAGGAAGTCCCGACGTCAGTCATCGTCAGGCTTTCCCCCGGTGGTGCCGCTCTAGGGGTTGAACTTTGGTCTCAGGTTAAACTGTTTGACTTGGAGTGTTTTTGCTGTGGTAACTTGACCGGAGTTACTTTAGGAATGGGATTCGAATATTAAAGAATGCGTTGCATACCGATCCCTTAATATTCCTTTGAGTAATGGAGTAATTGGGCAGTAATGATGTTGATGCAATAGCTTTAGAATTTTTATTTGGCCATTTTTCAAGAGTAGATACTTTTCCGATGGCATAGAAAATGAGACGGGAAATGAAAACTCGCTCCCATGAATAATTTTCAACCTCCTTTGTTCCCTTGATCAATTTATTAGCTGCAGAAGGAAAAAAAAGTCGCATTTATTTCTCGATGGTCAAAAATGAGCATAGTTAGCTAAAGGCACCTCATTGGGCGTATCTTAATCTTCCTAATTAGTTTGCTTCCAAAACCCGAAAGTTTGACCTGAAATCCTACCAATTCGATCGACATTACCGATTTTTAAAACATATTCTAAAATGTTGCCCCTCTTCCTCCATCCCACAGCTAACTCAACCCCCTCCATGCTTCAAATTTCCGCCTGAAAATTGCTTAATTTCTTATCTTTTTCAACATTATCAAGATCAGTTTTTCTTATGTTCGAGTAATAAAGTAAGCACCTGAGACTTACGAGCTGTAAACAACGAGACTTCTAGACATTACGAGTGTTATCCCTGCATTATTATACGTTGCTTCTTCCCTTGGTTTCCCGTCCGTTTTGGCCGATGAAGGAAACTTGCACGCGAAAAAGGGACCCTAGTCTCGAACTCGGAGCGCATCGAAGTTGGCGAGTAGTTTTCGGCGAGGGGGAGGCATTAATCACCGATTTTCAGCTGGAAATAATTGATTCTGACGTCATTAACACTGCCACCAATCTCGGCCGACTTCATCAATTACGGCAACCGGTAATCCCGCCGAGAAAACGAGGTGCCCTCCTTGCCTTTTTCCGGCCGCGCCCGCTTTTTCCCAATCGGCTCAAAAAACTCAACTTTTTCGTGTAAGATACGCGCGAGCTTCCGCGGCGCACACTGGACCTAGTCAATAGGAGAAGTGGGACGGAAACTTTGAAAGCTTATATTTTTCGAAAATATTAAACACAAACGTTTAAAAGTGGTTTCCTTGGTTTTGTCGTGCAATGTTCTCTCTGATACACCCCTTGAAATTGAATTTGTGACGGTATAAACATGAAAATTTGGAATTTTAGCTAAAAATTTCATGTTCGACTTCTTCCTCTAGCTCTTTTGACTGTGCGGCGCGGCGCTTTGACACGGTTGAAGTTTGTAAGTCGAAAAATTCCACATAATGGATTCAGATTGTACTCTTGTTTCGAATAAAACCCTTTGCTATTACTTTTACGATTTTCCTATCATGATAGTTAAGGTCTTTAGTCCTAGTCTTGAGTCTAAATTTATCATATTGCAAATATTCTCATTTCATGTGCAGGATTCAGAAGATGAATATAAACTTAATAATAAAAAATGAAAAAACTTAGTGAGGAAAAATGAGTGAACTTTTACGGTAATTGGAAATTTGCAACGTTATTCACGAGTACAATCACTCCCATCCATTCCATTGCATTGCCAATGTCGGCATTTTGAACTGTGTGGCGGTGTGCCTCAACATTAATGAGTATGAGTGACTTTGAATTGGTAATGAGCTAGTTCTATTTGCACGTAGCTCTTCATCTGACCGTGTGGCCTAATGGATAAGGCGTCGGACTTCGGATCCGAAGATTGCAGGTTCGAGTCCTGTCACGGTCGCGTTTATTTTAAGTGAACAATTCGAGCGCAAAAGCATCTATCAACGGAGTAAATACACACAAAGGTATCCCACCGGGGGAGTTATATGCTCTTTTTTATTTTGATTTTTTTTTTAGAAAATATTATACCTTCAATTTTCGCATTTATTTTTTTAGAAAATGCACTCTTGGAGACGCATGGCAGAGAAAAATTCCACTTTTCGTGCCGTAACATCCACGTATCGTCTCTCAAAGGAGTAAAATATGGCAGGATGCAACATTGCTCGTATTGCCATTTCCTGAGGAAAATGATATCCTTTAACCTATCGCGACGAGAGCCCGGTCGGTGACTTACATCTAACTGCAACTGGACAGGCAAATAAAATTCTCCCCTTTCGAAGAGGATAACATGATTTTCCACCCCGTTACCTTGATGGTTATTCCCAAAGTCGAGGTCATTCAAAACGAATGGAGCGTGTCGCTGAAGAGCCTTCCCGCGGGAAAAATTCACCATAACATGGCGAATCAATCGTGAATGATCGATTATCGATATGTCCCTATTCGAAGCTATGGTAAAGAATCGATTATTAAGGTGTCCGTTGCGAATACCCTGTCTATCGATCCTTTTCCATAGGTTTAAATGGCAATTCGATCGATTTATCGCTAAGCACGCCACGCCGCGCCACTGCAACATAAGCATGAGACGCCTCGTTGCTCCAACGTGTAAATCGATGTTTATCTCGACAGTCCTTTTCATGATTTTACACTCTAAAAATTCACCGGTTTTTTCTTTATTTTGAAAGAGACATAAACAAACCCGTAATTAACTACTCGTTTTAAAATGCTTGCTACATTATGACCTTCTTTTAAGTTAAGATTACATTGTACCTACGCGATATTTTTTTTCCCCCAGCAAAAATCTCGCTAACCGTTCAGAGGCCATTGATTTTGATGATAGTATGCCTTTTTTTTTAGTAGGAAGAGGACTTGTGTAATATTTAATACGTTTCTGGAAATGACATACATTATCGAGCGATTATTCCGGGAAAATCAGGGAAAGTCAAGGAGCCAGGAAAAACCGAAAAAAGTTAGAGAATGCAAGACCCAGAAATTATGGCAATCCTAATATTGACGAAGCCACAAAATTTGAGTGGTTTTCGGGGACATTGTGACCCATATCGTGATACCCACTGCGATAGCCGCTTTATCCACCGACGAGTATACCAGCTTACAGTATTTCAGTCGGCGAATTCTTTACAATCCGGAGCCCGGATATTAAAAGCAGGGCCAAGAAAGCGGCGACTACGCGAGAGGGCCAAGATAGCTTCCCACTGCCGCACACAGGGCCTAGTCAATAGTAGAAGTCCAACGAAATCTGGCAACTTTGAAGGTCATTTAATCAAAAATATGAAGCAAGAAAGTTTGAAAGCGGATTTATTAGATTTTTTTTATACAATTTCCTCTCAGAATTACCCCTTGAAATTGAATGTGTGACGACATAATCATCACAATTTGAAATTTCAGCTAAAAATTTAATGTCCGACTTCTCCTAATAGTTTCTTCCACTGTGCGCCGCGCCGCGACGAGGGACCAGCATCCAGGCTCCAGCGACGGGACGCGCATCCATCCCGGAAATCCTGCAGGAAACCCGCTTTTTACTCGATATATTTGATCGGAGACGAGGGGGCTCCGGCCGCCGATAAGCCTTGAGGGGAGGGGGAGGGGTATCGGGCTGAAAATCTCTTTGAACCACAGGCTAGGCATTGAAATGGCTTTGATTTATTTGGCGGGTTTTTTTAAGCGTAGTCGCAGCCTTCTGAGGTCTTTCTTTGTAGGTTTGGATGTATTTACTGATAAGCTCTCTTGAGTGTGCCGAAAGTATGATCGAATCTTAGAAAGATGACACTAACGCCATTGAATTATGCGCGTTGGCCCTATTCAATTTTCGATTGAATCCGTTGCCCTTTTAATTTTAAGGAGCTGTTCAAGTTTACTTAACGCACTTAGGGAGGGAGGGAGGGGGGGTTAGGCAGTGTCACAGTGCGTTACAAGGAGGAGGGGGTCAAGCCCGGCGTTGCAAAACAAATTCGAACCGGGGATAAAAACTTAGAAGAAAACGTGCGAAAAATTGAAAATCCCGGCTTTCCCGAATGAATCTTTTCAATCATTTTTTTTTTTTATTTCGATATATTATTTTTGCGATGGTTAACTCATTCAAAATTGTCCAAGTGCATTTTTCCGGTAAAATTATGAATGTAACGAATCGAATCGTGTATTTTCACACCTTCGTTGATCTCTTCCCGAAATATCTCTAAAAGAAAACCCCGAATTTTACACCCCACCTTAATTCGCCCCAAAGAATGTCTGGCTATATGGCTACGCTATATAATGATTTAATCCTGTTTTCTCTACGGGAGATCCGTTAGATTGCGGTATCGACTGGAAACGAATCATATCTACAGTTCTATAACATGCTGGTATGTCTACGACTCGAGCTAATATCTGAATCGCTGAAAATGGGAGTGAAAAATTCAGCTCGCCTCGAACCGATGGATGCAATTTGAGCGGCTCACCCTGGAAAAAAAGAACACATTGGATCTAGAGTCCAGACTCTTAAAAACATCGACAAGAAAAAATACTCTTGATTCAATCAGATTTAAGCTTAAATCAAGAACCAAGCCTCTTAATTTGAGCGGATTTCCTTTTGATTTAAGCTTTAATCTGATTGAATCAAGAGTCCTTTTCTTGTCAATGTTTTCAAGAGTCTGGACTCTAGATCCAATGTGTTTTTTTTTTTTTTTTCCAGTGCAGGAGTTGATTAGTGCGATGCTCGAATTGCGAGTGACATCAATAATTATTCTTAATAATTTATCGGAAAATTAGAGAGGTCCAAAAACTCCTTATTTAAACGAAAAGGAGTCATGAAATTTGCCTTCGGACTGACTCCGCTGAATTTTGTCTACTCAGTGAGAGCCAATTGAAACCCCTACGCTGAGGGAACGGGAGTATGTATGTAAGAACGCAAGTCGGGATCGTGGCATGTTCGCGGCTCCGAGGCCGCATTTTTCTCCCACATATTTTTGTGGAGCCATGCGTTTAATGTTTATTTACTCGGAAGGAACTGCCGACTTCGCGGGATCTCGACATACTCGTAAATTCCATCTCTATAAGCTGCTACCGTCCAGCTGCATTCTGCACTCTCCAATTTTTACAAGCGTTTTTCTCTTGTTTGTTCTAGGTACGTAAAGAACATTTCTGTTACGCTGTCCTCTTCCACCGCTTCGTAAGTAACTTTTCCTTTCCTTTTTATAATCTTCCTCCACCCCCGCGGTTTGCCGTTGCAACTTTATTATCCAAGATCCGCGTTCATAGTCTACTTACAGTCTTTTCCCGAACAGTTCAATTCCCCTGATAGAGGTCCAATGGTTGCAATTGTCTCTGGGTTGCAATGAGACCAAAAGAGGGGGAAAAAGCTTCAAGCACAAGGAAACTTTGGATGAAAGTGAAGCAATAGTGTAATCAACAAACCTCTGGTATGTATCCTTAAACGAGTTGCAATGATGAGCCCTTGGAATGCGAAAGCACAAAGCTTTTCTTTGGAGGGGGGGGGGGATGAATTTAGAGCCGTATAACGTGATGAAACCCTAAAATTCATTTTCCTGTGTTCACTTTCGCATCTTCCAGTGCAACTCCATTTAAACAATCTTGAAAGGATCTGTATTTTTGGTTACTTATGTCGTCAATTTTCATATCCTTCAAAATCGTACTTATTCTTACACTGTTATAAAATCCTCCATTATTCTCTTCGAGAGCTGTTAAATAGACCGCGTTCAAAAGAGAGGAACCAAGCCACATCAGCTATCGCCATTTTTAACAGGGCAATTCAATTTGTTTCCCTCGAAGAATGTCCGTTAACGATACCGAGGAGAACGATGTAGAATAATTACCTAATAAGAAAATTGAGGATCTTCACTGTATACCTTTGAAAATTTTGAGGAATTTTCTTCGTACTGTGCAGAAAATTCACTGAAATTTGCACAAAAATCCGCACAGCCGTTTTCATGTTAAAAAATGAAATACCTACATTGGAAAAAAAACACATTGGATCTAGAGTCCAGACTCTTAAAAACATCGACAAAATAAAGTACTCTTGATTCAATCAGAATCTAGCCTCTTAATTTAAGCGGATTTCGTTTTGATTCAAGCAGAAATCCGATTGAATCAAGAGTATTTTTTCTTGTCAATGTTTTCGAGAGTCTGGACTCTAGATCCAATGTGTTTTTTTTTTTTTTTTTTTTTTTTTTTTTTTCTTTTTTTTTTTCCAGTGCAATTAAGTTCGGAAATAGTTAATGTGGCTTGGTTCCTTCCTGCCTAACACTGTCTAAATAAGGGTTTCTTCAGCTTATTGGCTTCCCAATCCACTCTTCACCGGACGTTGCCAGGCGTCCGGATGGCCAAAAATGTGAATTTTAAGGTTAGATCTGTCAACCCTACCTCCCCGTGGGTTAAGAACCCCTGCCGGTCTCAGGGTCGAGGGCGAAGGACGCGGCTGTGGGTGGTGGGGGGAGGGGGTTGAAGCGGGGGCTCCGTATGCAAATTTGCGTTTCCGAGACTGCGGGGCGCGATGCGAAATCCGGAAGATCGATGGAGCACACCGCGAGATAAGATCGGCCGAAAGTCGGCCCGATCCTTCGCCAGCGGAGGGTGCGGGGTGCGGGCTTGTATTGAAGGGATCGAAGGGATGACCCGGCGAAAGGGCCACGACGCTGGGGGCGCGGCGTTGCCGGTCGCCCGCTCCCGGAAGTGCGCCCTCCAGAACCGGGGCTCCATCCCTCACACGGATATCAAATATCGATGAGTGTTGATTAAGACTCGGTGAAAGCGTCGAAAGAGGTTGTGCATGGCGGATCCAGAAAATTGGCAACATTGTCTTTTCTCCATTTAAACCTGAAGAAATGTATCGATTCTGGGAGGTGCCAGGTGCTCCAACAAGAATCGATTATTTTCATATGTTTAAATGGAGGAAATCCGGTGTTGCCAAATTGCTGGATCCGCCTCTGGGTCGAATCCAACCCGATACAATCGATTGTGCCAAATCGGACCATGACAATCGCATAACCTCTTTACATGTTTCCAATGAGTATTGCTGGATACGTGCCAAGTATTATATATCCGTTGTGACGTATGACTAACAGTAAGAGCAATCATGGACTATGATGGTCTTAAAATGACGTCACTTCTGTGGGGAATTACTGACAGTCATTTAAAGCTTCATTCGCGCATTCAATATGCTCGTCCGCATTTCAAAGTCTCTCAAAATTAAAAACAGAAATGACGTCAAATCAGTACATTTCCGTCAATATTTACAGGGGGCCAACGAAAGTAGAAATTTAAAATCCGGGCGACTCGTGGTTTATGAGTCTTATCATCGACGTGCTTTCTCGCGACGTTTGGACTACATTTTGCATTTAGGAACCGAGGTTTTTTTCGCTAATTTTAGAAACAACATATTGGAATACGCACAACAATGAGGATCCATCACTTATGAGATATATTTCCTATTCACTATCAACATCAATGGCATCAGTTTCCTTTGCAAATGAGTGGTTTTATGGATAAACTAAAAATAGTCCAGTTGTACCTCCATATTCCCTCTGCAAGGAGATGCCTTTTTGGAAGAGCCGCAATTTGTGGTCCTTCATCAGACAATGTAGTCCAGAAGTGTCATTAGTTTTTCTCTGCAGATATGTGCTTTTATCCGAGCTTTCTATCGCAAAATGAAGTCCATTTGGCAGGGACGGAAAACGGCGGGGACATCGGAGCCGTTGGGGTGGTCAGGTACCCCTTGCCGTGCCCCATCCCAGCGTACCCCACCGTGAGCGATGGACGGAGTGAGAGCGAGTGTTGCTGAGATAACGGCCCTTTCATCACGTCCAATTTTCGCCGGCGTCTTTTGATGCCGAGAAATTCTACCCCCTTCCTCCCCCCTCCCCTACCCGCCCCGGGATCTCACGCCCGTGCACTCGTAACCTCCGGCAAAACCTTAATGAAATTGATTAGTAAAGGCAGGGGGCTCCAAACGCGACCCGGTTTCATATCGTCGCTTCCATCGACGAATCCAGCTAATTGACAACACTGTTTTTCTCCATTTAAACCTATGGAAATATATCGATTCTTGAAGGGGCCAGGTACTCCGACAAGAATCGATTATTTAACACCTGTTTAAATGGAGGATTGCCAGTGTTGTCAAATTGCTGGGTCCGCCTCTGGTCGCTTCACTGGCGTAAGGGCGTATCTGTGCATGAAGTTTTATGCTTCCGTGCTAAGGAAGAACGCCGTATTAACTTTCAGACGTTGCCAAATTTCCTTCAATGGAATACGATTTTTCAGGGGGATCTAACTCGAGTTTCTTATAAATGAGCCAAAAATAAAAGCAAAATTTAATCCTTTTAAACGCGAATATTTTAGCAGATTCGATCGTTTCGACGTAGTCCTTTCCTTTAACGGATTGGAATTCTGGCTATCTTTGCACTTTCCTTGTACCTTTTGTAATATGAACGTTCTTACTTCAGAATGAAATGTATCATCTTACGAACCCGCAAATTTTCTGTAATGCATTCCAAACCACGAGTGTACAACTGAAATTCCACTACTAGAATTAGTGCTAAAAATAATTTTGGATTCACTCCGTGTGCTTCCTCGCGGAATTCGTGGCTGCACGGTCGTGGATTTGCCTTGAAAGTTCTTTCGCCCCACAAATAATATCTTCCCGTAAATTTTGCAGTAAAGTAACTCATGGCACTGCAAAAAGGATTCGCTGCTTCCGGGAAGCCGCGGCTACAGCTACAAGTTTGCCGTCTGAGAATGGGAGTTTTTCCGGTTGAAAACATCCCAAGTCGCGAATCGCGCCACCTGAAAGGGTTCCACCTCGTAAAGTTCCAACCGTGCCACGTGCCCTAGCTCATCCTCGTTGTTAGCAAATTGTGCGATATTCTACAAATATTCCGAGCTCACATTGAGATGAAAGCGTCTAAAACTGAAGTTTAATTATTATTTTTTTTTTAATTTAATGGGACTGTTCTTGGGGAAAGGACCTAAGTCTACGGAGGCAAACATTTATTTAGAAAAATTGTTTATTCTTCTTATTTTTCTTCTTCTTCTTCCTCTTCTTCTTCCTCTTATTCTTTCTTCTTCCTCTTTTTATTTTTCTTCTTCTTCTTCGTCTTCTTCTTTCCTCTTTTTCTTCTTCTTATTTTATCTTCCTCCTCTTATTCTTCTTCTTCCTATTCTTCTTCTTCTTCTTCCTATTCTTTTTGTCTTATTCCTCTTCTTCTGCTTCTTCATCATTCTCTTCCTTTTCTTTTCATTCTATTTTGGAAAGACTTGAACAAATCAGGAATGAATTCCCTAAATTCTGCAGGCACTCTGCATCATTCACTGGAAAAAAAGCACATTGGATCTAGAGTGCTGACTCTTGAAAACATTGACACGAAAAAATACTCTCGATTCAATCAGATTTAAGCTTAAATCAAAAGGAAATCTGCTCAAATTAAGAGGGTTGGTTCTTGATTTAAGCTTAAATGTGATTGAATCAAGAGTATTTTTTCTTGTCGATGTTTTTAAGAGTCTGGACTCTAGATCCAATGTGTTTTTTTTCCAGTGTTCATTTTTTCCCACGCATTATGGATGCATGATGCTTATTGAATGTTTATTTTTTATTTGGACGTAAAAAACCAAAATCAACCCAACTGCAACGGACGTCGCCTAATTTCCTCTGATGTGTTACCCATTTCAACAGCAAACCGAGCAGCATTCTGACTTGAGCTTTTGCGAGCAGTATAACAATATTATAATCCAGAGAAGCCTCACAGGACGTGAAATGCAGTTTCGCTGATTTTGGTTCAATCTTGACCAACAATGAGTGCCTCGTGCCTCTAGGTTTCGATCCTTCGAAAATTTCGCAACCGCGTCCGGCGAAGTGCGAAAACGGCGCTAGATTCGGCTGGCGAACGATTTACAACGCCACTTCTCATTCAGCGCACCTTTGCACCCTCGCCTTTGCCGGCTACCCACTTCCTCGCCGAGCCACCCGCGCTCCCACCCGCAGCCCCAGACACCAAAGTGGTGACAAATTAGACGAAAGTTCACAGTGTGTTCTCCCACTCTCCCATCCATTCTTAGAGTCCACCTCTGGATGATTTTCTTGTGGAATTGTACAGTGGCGTGACGTCCTTTGAGATCAGTCTCAGGGTTAAATTTCACAAAGTTATCGATTCAGTAACTGATATTTCGATATTTTCAAACACTGTTACTCATTGCATGTTACTCACTGCATGTTACTTACTGCATTTTCCTCAGAAATAGTTGGGTAGGTGTAGTGCTAATGCCTCTGAAGTAGTTGAGTTCTTAAGTCTCGAAAGCCGTTTTAATATTTTTACCCTCCTGTGACGGAGATCCTGAAATTGATTAAACGTTGACAATGAGACTGCAGTCGGGCAGTCCATCCCTTGTGTTTAGGATGCGGCACACGGCGGCACATCGCATTCACGGCAAGGAAAGTCTACTCGCCTTCACCGCTTCGGTATGCAACACGGAGAGCCATCAAGTATGTGTGGTCGCATCCATGAAATGGAATTCAGCTTTTGCAACCCCTCAATTAGTAGGGGAAAGTCTACTCCGGAGTCCCTTATTGTGAATTAAGATGAGAAGACAATTAGAATTCATTTCTGATGGGTTCATGTATTTTATAGGATCCCCTCAGAGATGAGACGCAGAAAAGGAACGATGAGAAATTTTTACATTGCCGAAGATGGAATTCGTCTGTATCCAATCAACTGAACCATTCGTAAGAGTTTTTGGAAAGATAGATAATATAGTTTGACTAAGAAGTGAGAATTCTCCCAATAAAATTTTCCGCTCAAGCGTTCACGGGTCCGTTTTCTCAAAACCTCACGTATTCTCACACGGTAGCATAGTCTTTCATGAAAGATACGCCTTATCAGAGCTCAATAACTTCTACTTCATTTGAAAATTTTCGACAGATCACCGAAGATTCTCGGCAGATTAGTTCGGCGAATTGCGGAACCCGACGTCAAAATCGAGGCATTTGCACGTGTATTCCGTCGCGGGAAGTTCTCGACGTCACCCTGTAGTTGCCAGGCCGTTGCGCCGGGAGCGTTCTCCCGTCCTCGCGCCCGTATGCGCCCGTTTTGGAAGCCTCTCATTTGGCGCAAACCGCTAACTTCTTTGAGGAGCGGGTGTTAAAATTGCCACCTCGCTTTGCGGTCCCCCGACTCCCATCGCGGGAGGCGTCATCAGTTCGAGACTTTTGTTTCGGCTCCTCCGCGCCCCAGAAGAAAACTTGATGTTCGTCATAATGAGCAGTGCTGCCTGCCTCTCTCCGCCAGAATTTCCGTCTGTCAGGGCTCCGTCCCTGCCCCCGCCGCAGAGCTCTAATTTAAAATTAAACCGTCTTTTCAAAGGTGCCTCAGTCAGTCAGCCCATCCGACGCTGATAAGATGGTGTAGTATCGTATGCGTTTTGGAGATGTTGCCAATTTTAAAGCGTGTAATACTCACAGAGAAAAAAATCTGTCACGTCAGTGTTCGAAACTCTTTTTTGAGTTTTAGGAGCCATGTGGCGCATCAAGCCCGATTTTTAGGCGCCATTGAAGATTTTTTAGGGGCCAAATTGACTTTTTGCTTATATATTACGGCGCATTTAGTGAAAAGTTAGACGCAAGATGTTTTCGTAACAGAACTAGTAAGTAGCTGTGATTTGGGGAGTGCAGTGCACTGAGGTTCGTAAAAATTGACTTTTATGATATACGAAGTTGGATGAACCTCTTAAAAACCAAAAAAGGCAGAAGATAGCAGCTCAAAAATCCGACTCAATCCGGGAGTTGCCATCGGAAAGGAAGATGGGAACAAAATCGCCCGTAACTCCCACCGCCATCGGCGTAAATTTCATCGCGCTTAATTGAAAATATCAGGCCCGGTTTTTATCGCCCATTTTTATTCGATCGAGCAGTTGAATTTTGGTAGTCATCGGCGCTGAGGACCATTTTTGATCCGTTTACAACAGTAAAGATCACAAACACAGCTCCTCACTCCTCGATCAATCACGCCCAACCCTCGACACCTTATATTCGATACCATTTTTTTCCCATCATCGTAACATCTTGACCGGTGGTCCAGGGGCTATAAAGTTGGAGAAGCTTGTACCGAGAAAAAAAGTCCTATGGACATTCCAACGTTGCCAAAATTCTTCAGACGAAATGTGTATTTCAGAGCAAAGTCATGAATATTTTTCTCTGGAGTTTTCAGATACCTTAAATTAAATCGGGGGTAAAATTCTGGAAGGAAAATCAAAGAAGTAAATACATGGCTTTGCGAGAAAATTGGATTTTTATCAGAATAAATTAGGCAACGTCTGGGACCTCATATGGTGTTTATCCTTACGGCAGCGCAGTGCGACCGCTTCGAGCGTAGACCGATTTTTTTAGACGGGAGTTACAATGAGCTGGAAGCGACAAAAGTGTCTTGGAGTCCGGTTAGTATTTCACGATTCGTTTCTCCCTCTCTTCACGAAACACCGGAATTAAATTTTAGTGGCGCTCCAATCACACCATAAATATAAATGATCTATTTTACGGACTTTTATTATTTTCGGTGAAATGCAGCGTCGATTTTGCGGAGTGGCTTTATTGACGGGTGCCCGCTTATGGTTGTCGTTACTTCCGTCCGTCCGATTTCGATCCCATCAAAAACTATGTTTTCCGATTTTGTTAAAATAAGTGGACACTATTCTGACTGTAACCTGATGGATCCGGGACAAAAACGAGTTTTTTATGCCGCGATCGTGGAGGCCTAAGCATTAGGGTTTTTTATTGTTATTAAATAGATGGACGCAATTATTATTTTTTTGTGCCGAATAGATTGAGTGCGCGTTTTAATGGCGATATAAAATGAAAATCGATACGGGAACGGCGATCTTCGTTTTATTGACATTTAAATCCGATTTTTTAACTGAATATCACCACCATGCTCGTACATTATGCTCCGCGTATTTACTAATACCAGGATTTGAGAATTCAAAATTAAAGGTATTCATAATCATCTTCTTTCGCTTCTATCTCTTATTCTTCTTCCTCTTTTGCACAAAAAACAAAAAAAAAAACAAAAAAAAAAAAACAGAATTAGGCTTTTCGAGGGATCACTGGCTGCGTGGAAAGAACGAATAAGAGCTACGCAAAAGCTATGCTTTGAGCGTTAAGCTCAAAATGTTTGCCACTGGCAATAACACGGCTTCGTTCTCGGATGGTAGGTGATTCTCTTGTTGAGCAGTTTGCTTCGGGGTCATTTTTACAAAACGAGTATCGTTCTCTCACTTGCTAAACTACACGCTTGCTAAACGAAAATCATGACGATTCACCGAGAACCGTTACTGCGGGTCTTCGAAAAATTTTGCCTTTGAAAAAAAAAGAAAAATCGCTAGTATTTTTGGACATTTATTATCTTAATGCCTTTTAGGTTACAGGAGATCAAGAGTAAATTGATTAAATTCGAGGCAACAAATCTCTTCTCTGTGTCTTACATTTGGGCAAGGGAGAAGAAGGGGGGGGGGGGGGGGGGAGAGGCTCATCTAAAAATTTGTCCGCCTTGATCGTTTCTGCCCAAGCGAGGTGAGTTATGACCAGTCTCAATCTCAGTACCATCCGCGCGAAAAAGAAAAGAAAAAAAAGGAAAAGAAAAAACTCGGAAAGCAGAACAAAGCTTAATCACGCGAGCGCGAAACCGCTGGCTGGAGGGCAGCAAGCGCGAAATTATCTATTTGATCTAGAATAAAAATTGGTTAATTTGAAGCGGGGCCGGGATCGGAATGCCGCTGCGTCGATTGACTGCTGCCTGTCATCTCAATTAAGACGTGCGAAAAGAGCCTGACCGAAAACAAATTCCCGGGCGGAATTATTCAAATTGTGATAGAATTCAAATTCGTCTGATAGCGCGCTCACTAAACGGATGAGTCGGGCTCCGGCGATGTCGGTTCGGTGGGCTGGGCCGAAGAAAAAATTGTCGGGCGACTACGGACGAGTGTGTTCATCTACACGGAGAAAAAAACTTCGGTTTTTAAATGGGAAACCAAAGATGTCGGTCAAAGGAACCGCACTTTAGTTAAGTACCAAAGTTCTTGGTATATAAGCAACTCGTGTTACTGACGCCGACCCCGTATCCCACTTATTAGGGAGGTCTGCGGGATGATTGTTGAAATTGATAGAAAAAGCCATAGACAAAGAGGACAAAAGGGATATGAGGGGATCCTATTGGTGGAAGCGGGTAGATAATAGACTAACTGTAACCCACGAGAGACCCTATAGTTGGTCCATCATTTTCCCCCTTAGTGTATAGGAGCCAACCATTTCAACCAATAGGAGCGCTCCATACTCCCCATGTCTTCTTTATTTATTACTTTGTCTATCAATTTCAACAATCAGCCCGCCGTTATTCTGCTTTAAGATGCGTGGCGAGGAGGAAATTAAGGTTTAGCGTTATGAAAAGATCCAACTTTAAAAAAAGTGTGTAATTTTTGGGGGAGGGGCGGTTTAGGAATATGTTTTCTTAGAGAGAGGAAATGGATCTATTCAGAGTTACGTGATACTTATGAAGAGGATTCAGTGTGTCTCAAAATATCTGATATTGGAATATTTTGAGGAATGAGATATCTTTTTACATCAAAATTTCTGAAACGTATATCTTTGCATAGAGAGCAGCTCAACAATCTCAAAACAAAGAAGGCAACACTGGTAGTATTCACTGACGTATCATTATTCGAGTAAGTTTCGCATTTTTGACAAGGTTGAAGAATTTTGTCAAATAGGAACAAAATCCGATTGCTGGGATTTAGAAAAACACGTCCGAGTTTTAATGACATACGCTACCGAGAGCCAATATCGATTAAATAGGCGACGTCCCGTCCTAGGATTATCATGCAAACTAACCACGCATTCCACGGATAAAAACACAGAGATGGGTGACGGAGGATGGAATCGGTAATATTTTTGACGGCTTCATTATGGATGTTAGGTATGCGCTGGATAGATCTATTTGGTGAGAGAAAATCCTTACAACTATTTTCCTATCTCTTGAGGCAGGACAACTTCGTACTTAATTCGCACGATTAAAACTGAAAAAAATCTCGGTGCCAGAGAAAAACAACCTAAATACAGATTGGCCAAATTCTAGTGTTAGACGAACGATCACTGCTCAATGACGGTTTTCGAATTATACGAGTACATTGGCAGCAGGACAGTTGTTTCGAGAATTTTGAAAGGTATTCTATCCTTCGTCCTAGATTAGTATATAGGGATCTTGAGGGTAGCCTCTGTTTGAGGAGAGATTTGAAGGAGTGGCAGCTGAGAATCTCCTCCCCCCCCCCCCCCCCGGCCACCAATTACTTAACTTTGTACATCTTAAATTTTTTCTTTTCCGGTGTAAATAGGAGAAAATTAAGGCCAACAGTTTAAACATGTATTTGCAAATGCTTGATTTAAGGGCACTATAATGTTATTCAGTCTTTGACGCATTCCCGAAAGTTCTTGATTTTTCTCGCCAAAACTGTTACGAGCTCTGGACCCTAGTCTATATTTTTGCAGTATTCCCTCTCACGATACGTTACTCGGGACGCAACACAGATCTCAGAAACTGGTTTTCGATAAATAATAAATAAACGGGCCGGACTCGGCGATAGCCCCGGCCGTTGGACCCGTGTTCGGTTTCGAATTTCGGGCGACAATAATTGGGTGTTGGGCGCAAATCTGGTACGAACCCGGGCGACAGGCCATAATTGCTTCTTTCCCTAGCATCCATTCCTTCTTCTTTTCGCTCGAAAATGTTTGAACAGCGGTCCAGGTCCGATTCTGCCGTGCTAAGGAAAAACGCCGTGTGAACCTTCAGACGTTGCCAAATTTTCTTCCATAAAACGCGAATTTCTCGGTAAATTTGTGAATATTTTCCTCCCAATTCTTCAGATCATTTATTTCACAATTTTACCTAAAGATTCTGAAAATTTAAAGAGAAAATATTCATAACTTTCCTCAAAAATGAACATTTTATCGAAGGAAATTTGGCAACCCTGAAATGCTCATACGGCGTTTTTCCTTAGCGCGGCAGGATTGTCGACGAATACGAGGAAAGTCATTAGTCAAGACGTCAACGATCGCAGATCCTAATCTGACCGATACACCGCGAGTACTCGTTGTCCGGTGCGCGGCTCCCGGTGGGGGGTAGCGATAGGGGGCGAGGGGGGGGGGTGTATTTTATCGCGGGGCAATTTTCGGCCTCGGCGGGTTCGAGTGAATTTGAATGGGCCCAGTTAACGCGCGGCGTAATCGCGTTTTTGCATTTGAATCTGAGCCCAAATTGACCCGCGCTCGTAGCTCGCGCGAACGGATGATCTAATGCGGATGATGCCACGTGGTGGCTAAGATCGAAATATGAGCTGCGGCGTAAAAGATTAGGATTTCTAGTGGACTTTTATATTACAAGTTGGGAAATTCAAAAAGGTTCACTGCAGCAATTGTTCACTAGATTTTCTATAGCTCAGCCTGGCATATGTCTGCTGAGCTAAAGGTTCAGTTACACGATCAAATTGAGCCATCAAACTGAAGCTCTGATTGGTGGAAAAAAACCTGAGGTGAGGATACGACCAATGAGAGGCCCAATTTAATGGCTCAATTTGATCCTGTAACTGGACCTCAAGGAGAAATGTAGCTTCTGCCTTTGTAAAAAACGGAGTGAAACAAAAAGAATGATTAAATTAAAATACTTTTTTCGTTTTGAATTTTTCTCATCTGATGAATGGTCGACTTTCTAAGAAAAAAACGTGAGCTTGAAAAAATGATTGTTCAAAGTTTCCGCAAATCTTCCTTGGCTTTAACCAACGAGCGAACGAACGAAACGAACGAACGAACGGAACGATGCAGAATTCATAATAACGGCTTGATACAACTATTCCAGCTCGACGGTCGTCCGTATTGCATATGCTAAAAATTGAAGGCGTTTTTCATTACAGCAACTGGATGCGCACATCCCTGTTCAACTAGTGTTGCATGTCGCTTTTCGTTCGCTTTTCCACCCATGTTCTTGCACGCTGATTGCATGCAGATTTATGTAATACATGTTGAGGTAATTTTACAATTTTGATTTGAAGTAATTTGCTGATGACAATCATGCAATGAAGCTTTTCTTTCATCCTTTGAAAAATGTCTCACTCGAATTTTTCCATCCCCAATTTCATTCCAGCAATTTTCCCTCGACCTCTTCAAAATCCCAATCAAGTAAATTGAATTTTTTCGTGTAAGCTGGCAAAGCTACGATCGCAGCTAATTTCCCGGCAGATAAAATTGAATATTCGACTTGAACCGTCCGCGAGTGACCGGTCTCATTACCGGCCCGCCCGGCCGTGCCAAAAATCGTCCGGTTTCCCGTCCACGCCTACCCTCCCCCCCCCCCCTTGAACTCATTATTCTGGGGGCCGGTGGAGGGGGGGGGAGGTGAAATCCAACTCCACGTCGATGTCGTTGAATGTTCGTCCGCGGTGATTCTTATCTTCTCGTTATGATTGGATGTACGCTCATGGCTTCTGCAGCTCAATGTCTGCTTTTTCGACATCGGTCGATTCAAATAGATCGTATTCGATAGCGGTTTGATGTATCGCTTCGTTCAAAACAATAGAACATAACCTCAAACAAAAATTTTAGAATTTAATATGGAAAAGCTGAAAATGAGAAAATTCCGAACAATGACACTTTTCGCTGCCATTTGATACTCGAAAGAATAAAAATTCGAGCACCAATGACCCGTTACATTAGGTTTCTAAATTGACTTTTGAGGGTGTGTTTACACATCGAACCAATCGATATCGATATAATCTCAACTGTTTGATGTATCGAATACGATCTATTGCATCCTGAGCTGTCGTCGCAGGCGCAGTCCAAACGGCTAATGAAGAAATTAGGATTGATGGACGGTCGGCCGTTCGAGGAAAACAAGCAGACGTGCAGTTAGTGCTCGTTCGCTTCTTTTTCCCCCGGTTTTTTGAGCCGCTGTCGATTTTTATCGGTGCTTTATGATCGCGTAATCGGATGTCGAGCAGTTAGTGATCCGGTTGGTGATCGGCGAACGAAGTTTTATTCCGCGTCTTGCCAGAGTTTCGATAATCGTGTGGTAATTGGCTGTGGAGTTTTGCACCGAGAAAAGAAATTGGAAAAATACTCCGGTGTAGCTCCCAAATCCAAACGATTGCAAGGGCTTTCTCGATGAACAGTGATGATAGACGCATTTAGTGTGAATTCACGTTTCGATGTAGTTTCAATGAGAGTACCTGTATACGGGAGAGTGTTGCCATCTCTGTGCCGCTGTCTGATTGGTTCATCAGTTTCAAGCTATCATGGAACTCCAAAGTTGGCGCAATGTAAACAAACCCAACCCAGAGGAACAAGCGTTATCGACTGAGAAATGAATGATAATCACACTCAAAGGTTAATTTTCGGGGAAAATATCCATCGAAGTTGGATCCGAACTCAATTCAGAAGTTGGATGTAAAAAAATGTCTACAACATCCAAAATCACGTCTAGAACTTTGGAGAACTTTGTCGCCTTCTTGTTCGTCTACATAGGGCCAAACCATGAGCGGAGGGGTTGAAGTTTGTCTACATTGGACCAACTTGGGGGCTCCATGATAGTCGACCAATTAGAGAGCGGCGCATTTTTTCTGTAGTAAAAGGATTGAGATGGCAATATTCTCCCGTATGTACTCTAGTTTAAATGTCTCGAAAGTCGGAACGTGCCCCAACATACGAACATAATCTCCAAAGTGAATAATTAGAGGAAATTAGACGGGAATCTTGGGATAAAATCACGGGTAAAAAAACCGGACGAACCACGGTAAATGTCAGACTTAACCGTTGTTCTTCCATCAAAAATGTCTTAAGTTCGTCAGTTTCTTCAAATTCTCTTGAGTGTAAGAAAATGTGTGTAATTCAGGTAGTTCTCATCATGTAGCTGAATTCGCGTGTAACGGTGACCCCTGTAAAGAAAAAAATGAGAATTTGTTCTATTCCTCGACTGAAAAAAAATGAAAAATCATAATTTAAAAAAAAAGCTTTGCGGCATGTTAACGATCGTCTCTAAGAAAGGTCTCTTACTCCGGAATGAGCACATAAAATGTCTCGGGAATTTTCACTCGTGAGTATGCTCGCAAAGTGGGACGGAATCCGGAGAAAAATTCTATCAGTACTGTTTTCGCACGAGTTTATTTGGCGCTTCGTAAATTAGAAACGTCGGAGGCCGGGATGAGAATTTAATTCCGGTGAAATTTATGTTAAGTGGAAAGAAATTGGCAGAGAACGAGTTCATGCCTTCATAAAAACAAAATGATGCGTAATAAAAGAATTTAAACACACACGCGGAGTTTCGCCGGAATAAGATCTCGACGCGGTGCTCGCAAGAGGTTGTTAGTCTGGATTGAGTCACACCTAAAGAATCCAAATTTTGCTTTTATTCGCTGTCTCATTAATCTTCTTCGGTGGTAACGAAAGGTGTGAAACCAAATTACCTGACATATCAAGTTTTTTTCTTTTTAATTACGTGCCCTATCTTGTGATTACTTTCAAGAATAGTTTATGACTATGGAAGAAACTCTATCGAAGTAGTGTCGATTTCAAGTTTTCCTACTCCTTTGATCTCTCCTCTCGTGAATTGCGATAAAGTCGTACCCAACTGTCCGAAGTGACTAGTAGTAATCGTACCAGTCTAAGAGGAAACGATAGATTTACTCCTTGCTCTCCTTACCAAAAAATAAAACAAAAAGTAAGGATTGTTTCTTTTTTTTACTGTGCTGATTTGCCAGCGAGATTTCCTTTCACTGTACGGTTACCAACGAGATCCTTACTGCCGTGCTAAGGAAAAACGCCGTATGAACATTCGAGAGTTGCAAAATTTTCTTCGATAAAATGTTTATTTTTGAGGAAAGCTACGTATATTTTTACAGTAGACTCTGGATTATCCGGATTAATTGGTGCCGGGCCCGATCCGGATGAAAAAGAAATCCGGATAATAATAGTAAACACAAACAAACACCTTATTATTCTTATTATGTATACATCATGTACATACAAACACGAATTTAAAAGGTTAACGCCAAACTGAAGAACTCAATGGTGATTGTGAATGGTAGCCGACAACGATAAACTACAATACGACGATTAAAGCGCGCAATGCGTGAAGTATTCATGCAGTCTTGTAGCCGCTAATGTGTGTTTTCGGCTAACTAACCGACTGCACTGCGTTTGGCGTAATGCGAGAAGTATTTATGCAATCTAGTAGGCGCTAATGCGTTCCACGCCGACCTCACCGTTTGGCGCTATGTGTGAAGTATTCCTTCAGTCTTGCAGGCGCCAATATGCCTTGCGACCGCTTCTCCGCGGATCCGCTCACTTATCGGAATGCGTGCGTAGTTACATGGTTGCAAAATCGATCCGGATAATCCAGAGTCCACTGTACCTGGAATTTTCAGGCGCTTTAGGTTAAATTGCGAACAAAATTTTCTGAAAAATTGGAGGAGAAATATTCACAAACTTTCTCTAGAATTCGTAATTCACCAAAGGAAATTCGGCAACACCTGATGGATCATGCGGCGTTCTTCCTTAGCACGGCAGCTTAGTGGAGGGACGAAATGTCGAACGATAGCAGAGCCCGATACCGCTGAAGAAATTATAAAGTCTTCACTCCTCGTGTGTAATTGTGTACGAGTATAGATTTTAGACCCGAAACCATACACTATTCATAGCGGTCACCATGGCGACTTGCACCTGGTCGAAGGCGCGCACCGTCGGCAAACAGCGACTTTCAACAGTCAACAGTCAACAATCAACTCGACGAGCACTGTTTACACGGGGAGGATTCACGCTCGTTAAGCAATGAGCGGCGAATGAGTTACAGGTGTGGCCAACAATTTTATTAATTGTTCTACATGACACTATCATTATTGTTAATTAAGCCGTTGTCACGCTCCGCGGAGCGCCCGCGCTGCGCCGAGCTCGAGGCCTCTCCCGATTCTAACCTCCTTCAAGACGCTCACCACGGCTCAATCTTGATTCTGGAGGCCCCAGTCTACTGCCGTGGTAAGGAAAAACCTCGTATGAGCAAATGTTGCTGCATTTCTTAAAAACCTTTTTTATAAACACAGTGCAATGATACTTCACTGGACAAAAAACACATTGGATCGACACTGGGAAAAAAAACACATTGGATCTATAGTCCAGACTCTGGAAAACATTGACAAGAAAAAGGACTCTTGATTCACTCAGATTTAAGCTTGAATCAAAAGGAAATCCAGTCAAATTAAGAGGCTTGGTTCTTGATTTAAGCTTAAATCTGATAGTATCAAGAGTATTTTTTCTTGTCGATGTTTTTAAGAGTCTGGACTCTAGATCCAGTGTGTTTGTTTTTCCAATGAAGAGTCCAGACTCTTAAAAACATCGACAAGAAAAAGTACTCTTGATTCAATTGGAATCTAGCTTAAATCAAGAACCAAGCCTCTTAATTTAAGCGGATTTCGTTTTGATTTAAGCAAAAATCCGATTGAATCAAGCGTATTTTTTCTTGTCAATGTTTTCAAGAGTCTAGACTCTAGATCCAATGTGTTTTTTTTCTGTTTTTTTTCCAGTGTTGTATGTATTTAAATTTTGAAAAAGACTTTACCCCAATCCTATCATGGATTTTGAAGTGGGGAAAAAATCTTTACGAACGATTTTCGCCCAGTAGGCATTCGCGGCACGCAGCTCAAAGAAGGAATGGTTTTACGAGCCGGCGGCGTTAGCGCGAGCAATCGCCTCGGGCTCATTAAAATTAAGTAAAGAAAAAACAAAGGGTTAATAAAATTAGGGAACATTTTTCCAGGGTAAGAAGTCCGCGGGTCGTCCGACTCGACGGTGAGAAGAATCGGTCGGCTCAAAGGTGACAAGACCAAGCCGATAGCTTTGACGACACCGCTAATTAAATCCTCAAGAGAGGACCGGGTTCACAGGGGCACCTTCGGAGGTGTCAGATTCCCCGAGAAAAACCTCATTTCCGAGACGTTCGAGTCCTGAAATTTCGTTACTTTGGTAACGGAGGCGCCTCTAGTCGTCAGCCTAGGATGCGCGGAAGGGCATCGTTGCCTTATTTGGCTAACTAGATCTCCTCGGGTTTCTCGCGTCTATAATCAAGAAAATTAAGTCAGATGCTCGAGGTTTTTTCACGGAGAATAGACACTTTCACTGATGCAGTCTGACACGGCTCGAAATTCATGTGACGGTGAGCTCATAACGGCAGGTTCCTCAGTGCGGTTTTTTAATTTTCAAAAACTTGGGTCCTTGGTTCAGTGTTCCGCAGGTATTGAAACTTTGAACTTTTCGCGTTTTTAGAACGAACGTGAGCTTATCACTGTCGAAGCTTTAGTGGTACACGCAACTATAGCCGTGAAAATGGTTTCTAGCGAAATGAACATTTGGATTTTAATCTGAACAGAAGGCTTCGAAAAAACAGGAATACATGAAGATGTGTTCGTCGTTTCGGTGACGCACCCCTTTGTGTACCCTCTGATTTCGAATGGTTGATGGTTGGGAAATGATTATAATTCGTGACTGAGCAGTGCCTTTGATAATTTGGACTGCATTTTGCAATTTGGAGCTATAAATTCTGGCGCATCTGAAAAAACACTTATGTGCATAGGGAAACTAATACGTTGTTTTTAAACCGGGCTGGAATTTGTAGTTTCTAATTGCAAAATGTAGTCCATTTAATTTGAATGCATGAAATTAAGTAGAAAGTGGCGAGGGAGAAAGTGAAGGGTGTCGCCAAAATGACAAAAAGCCCACATTTTTGCACCAAATTTTTTTTGAAACCAATGTGAATTTCGAAAATTTCTCTCTGCAAGTATCAGCATTGCACTCCACGAGGTTTTTCGGGCCAACCTCGAAAGTGGACCTTCGGAAGAAAAAAACAAGCAGTAAGCTCCAACGCATTCGCGTCGGAAAGCGGCTCTGGCGACGATAGTTGTTAAACGTTTACGGTTTCCTTGGTAACCTTTATTTGCTATCAGCTGATATCGAGTAATATGCCTAGGAAGCTCCAACCACTGCATTCTTCCAAAAAACCGAGAAAACTTTAAAATTCAAAATTTCAAATTTTGAACGTAAAGTACATTTTTTCCATCACGAGATTAAAGCACAGACAAGTTTTGAATTATTGACTGTGTCACCATGATTCCAAAAATACACTACACAACATAGCATTGGCTAACAATAAAACAATATGCAATAAAATAAAGTCATGACAAGCTACATAGTCGAAAATGGCGCCGATTCCCATCAACCAACGCGCGGTCTCTCCAATGTAACATGGTCCATAGATCGTATTCGATACATCAAACGGGTGAGATTGTATCGATATCGATTGGTTCAAAACATAAACATAGCCTCAAAAGTAAATTCAGAAATCTGAGAGAACGGATCTTTTGAAACAGATTTTAATTATTTTGAGTACCAAATGCCAATGCAAAGTGAAATTGTCAGGAAATTTCTCATTTTCAGCTTTTCCAATTAAAATCCTTAGAGTTTGGTTTGAGGTTATGTTCTATTGTTTTGAACCAAACGATACATTGAACCGTTATCGAATACGGTCTATTGATACTCCCCAGCTGGGACCGTCCGGAATAGCAGCTCTAGTGCAAGCACCAGAGCCGCTAATAGGTAATTGGCAGATTCCCCCATAAGATTGCGAGTTGTCGCTTTTTTGAAGCGGACGTGAAGTTGTTCCCCCGCGAAATTTGAAACAGTGGAGACGTAGTCGTAGGGTGAAAGCGGCCGGACTTGGACTCGTTTCCCCGCGAAATTTAAAACGGCAGTCTGAGCGGGGGTCGCGGGATTTCAAGAATCAGAGCAAAGATGGACGACTGCTGTCCTTCTGGCAGGTAGCTATTATTCTACGTATTCTGACATAGTTGAACTGATTCTGTGTAAATCCGGCCAAGCACACCGGTGAAAAGGGAGTTATGAAGTCACCTTGGGTGCAGTGTTCGAAACTCACCTTTTAGTTTGAGGAGCCATGTGGCGCATCAAGCCTGATTTTTAGGCGCCATTGAAGATTTTTAGGGGCAAAATTGACTTTTTGCCTAATATTACGGCATATTTCGTGAAAAAATTAGACGCAAGATGTTTTCGTAACAGAACTAGTAAGTAGCGTCACTTGGGGAAGACAAAAGCACTAGGGGTAAAATCGTGAAGAATAGAAAAAGCTTTCACTTGTAGTGCTGAAAATTTCGAATAATCACCTAATATGAAAATTCAGATTTTCAAGCGGCAATTTTTGGGGCCACGTTGGCGCAGAGCCTCCATTTTTTGGGCGCTATGGCCGATTTTTTAGGCGTATTTGGCGCGTTTTTGCCTGTGAGTTTCGAACACTGTTCCCAAGGGCTCCCCGCGAAATTGGGTCGGGACGAATTTCGGAGGACCCCCGAAAGGAGCGAAGCGCGGCAACGGGAAGCGGGATTCTCGGAAGAGCGACGGCGCTGGCTGCGAGGACAGTGGTGAGGAATGTCGGGCGAGTCTCCGGCGCGGAGCTCGTAAAATGGAAATTTAAAGGGCGATAATGTTGGACGTAAGATGCTATAGGTGTACCGATCCACGAACCCGCGGCAGCAGCGCCGGGCTCTCCCGATCTAATCCCGTGTCAACCGTCCCAACTCCGCGCTCCGCACACGGGAGATGATGCCGCCCGGATAAGCCGACGTCGTGTGGAGCAGCGCGCCGTCAGCCGCGAGCATTCGCTGGATGCTCCGCTGCCGTGCTAAGTTAAAACGCCGTACGAGCATTAGAACGTTGCCAAATTTCATCTCGGAAAACATTTATTTTTGAAGAAAGTTACACTGGGAAAAAAACACATTGGATCCAGAGTCCAGACTCTAGAAAACATTGACAAGAAAAAATACTCTTGATTCAATCAGATTTTTGCTTAAATCAAAAGGGAATCCGCTTAAATTAAGATGCTTGGTTCTTGATCTAAGCAAAAATCCGATTGAATCAAGAGTATTTTTTCTTGTCGATGTTTTTAAGAGTCTGGACTCAAGATCCAATGTGTTTTTTTTCCCAGTGTATGAATGTTCTGCGTTGAAATTTTCATACCTTTTAGACCAAATCACGAACCTAATTCTCTTGAAGATTCGAAGAGAAATAATCAGAAATTTTGCGATAAGTTCGTGATTTGTCGAAGGAAATTTGGCAACGCCTGGTGGCGCTTACGGCGTTCTTCCTTGGCACATCAGTACGCTGATGGCGGAGTTCGGGCTTGTGGACGTCGAGAGTCCTCGTGCAACGTCTTTTTTGTGCCCAGTCCGGGTTGAGTCTTTGCAATAGAAACATCGCGACTATATTTTCTCAAGGAAACCCAAATATTTCTCTCTTGTCATAAACAACGCATGTGTCATTGGTTTCTCTTTGCAGATAGGTGCTTTTATGGTAAGCCAAAAAGCTCATTATTGAAAAATGTAGTCCAATGCAATTGACTGACTTCGTGGCCACGTCATGGTTCTAATGTACGATAAACGAACATAAAACTATCCAAAATCTCTGATTCGCGCCATGATTATAAAATGCGTCTCTTGCTATCAAAATTTCTCGCGTTCAATTAGTCTCAAGTGATTCATGACCTTTCAATGACTGAATCGTAATTCAACGCACTCAGAATTTGTACTTGAGACTTTTTTTTAATTGATTATTTTCTTCAATTTGGCTTTATATTATCAATATTGGCTCCAGTGGCGTGGCGTGAATTGCGATATATCGATTGTTATGCCATTTAAACCTATGAAAAAAGATCGATTATCAGGGTGTTCGCAGCGAACACCTTAGTAATCGATTCTTTACCTCAGTTTCAAATGGCGAGATATCGATAATCGATTATTCACGCCACGCCACTGATTGGCTCAATATACACTGATTTAGTGACTACGTCATCCGATATAATATCGAACTCTTGATTCAAGCCAAAACAAACGAAGTAACCTCATTTACGAATTCTGCATGAGTTAATTGTGTTCATGTATTAAAAAACTTGGTCATTGACAGGTCATAAATAAATTAAGGACTCAGTAAACACGAGAAATTTAGATTTTAAGGAACGCTTGCACGCATTTTACCACCATGGCGGAAAGGGCGCAAATCAGAAACAAGTTTATGTGTTCGTTCACATTTGAACTATGACGTAAACACTAAATCAGTGTATTGAGTCGATAAATTCAAGAATATGCGCAAATATTGACCTTATACTGCCTCAATATTTTTGTCTAAACTGTGAGAGCTTTGTCTCTAATTTTGTCTAGCGGTCTTGATCAAGATCGAAGAACCGGAATTTTTGTTTGCCAGCAAAGAACAAATTCTTCCCACTGTGCCTCGCGCCGAGAAGTTGAGGACCCGAAAACCGAAGACCCCGCCATGTCGTGCTCACCGATCGTCAAATTATGTGAAGCGTTTATTAGCATTAACTTATACGTTTCCCGTGTATATTTTTGATGATAAATTTATCGCGGCGAGATTGTAAATATGCTAACCGCGGCGAGGCGGAGCGAGGGCGACAGACGTCGCGGACCTCTAGCAGCGTACTGCCGCGCTAAGGAAGAACGCCGTATGAGCCATCAGACGTTGCCAAATTTCTTTCGATAAATACCGAATTTGCAGGGAAATTTGTGAGTATTTTTTTCCAAAATTTTCAGACGATTTCATGCGCAATTTTATCTAAAATATCTGAAGATTTCGAAGAATAATGTGCGTAAATGTCGTTGAAAATTCATGTTTTATCTAGGGAAATTTGGCAACTCTCGAATGTTCATATGGGGTTCGTCCTTAGAACGACAGCATAGTGGTTCCCATTTTTATTTCGATTTCCTTGCTTCGTCTCTCCTTTGATTTTTTCAGCGCCCGTCGTGCTTTTGTCGTCCCTATGATTATTCGGTTCCCGCGCTCCTGGAAAAATTACTTACAAAAAAGCTCTGATTAAATTGCCCAGTGGCTCAAGTGGTGATGGTCGGCAGTAAATTTGTCTAGTGTCGCGTCATGAAACTCAACAGTATAGCCATCGATGCTTCCATCGTTGGCAGTTTGAGGGACCCTCGGTTTCTCTCTAGGGTAACAGAATAAGGAGGTTCAGGGCCGGATTAAGGGCGTGGCCACATGGGCCGCGGCCCATGGCGGCAAATCTATAGGGGGCGGCAAATTTTGCAATTTTTTTAAATGGAGGTATAAAAAAAATTCGGATTTAGAAAAAAAAATTACAAACGAGAAAAGACGACAAAATCTCTAATTATCTGAGAGTATAGTAATTTCTACTTTTGTCGTCTTTCAGTGATACAAGAGGCAGCACCTTTAATTAGTCGAGTTAAGAGAGAAACCAAACACGCAATTTGGCCTGGAATGGCGCGACTTACCCAGAGAGAAATGATGACGATGACTTGAGATGAAAAGGAGAAGCCCTAGGCGCGGCGATCACACACCGGCGCGGCGTGTGTAACACATATTAGCGCCTACAAGACTGCACGAATACTTCACGCATTGCTTCAAACACAGTGCGGTCATTGCGGACAGCGTGAAACGGATAGCGCCTACAAGAATGCATGAATACCTCACGCGTTGCGGCAAACACAGTGCGATCAGCGTGAGACGCATAGCGCCAATTTTTTCAAACTGATACCATGGATTCTTTCATCTCAGTCAGATCAATCCGTAATTAACGTTGAATCTATACTTTAGGCATGTTCTTGATGAGACTTCGGAGGAGGGGGAGGGGGGCGCTAGGCTAATTAATATCAGAGGATACCAAGGTATTTTAGTTGTAATATACTATTGGTTAGGCTAGGTTTTGTAACAACACACAATTCCAGTGAGCCTATACAACCATTGTTATACAAGATGCGCAGTCGAGTATTCACTCGAAAATTTTCACGAAAGCGGTGGACGAAGGTAGGATTCAAAGTTCACGTTTTCCGCTTACCGTTCCATAAAGTTGGATGTCAGGATTTGGGTCTCGCCGTTTCGGTAAGCATGGGCACCCCCGCCGTTGGCCCTGGCAGGCCGTCGAGACAAAACCTATCATGCGAATCCGCGAGGGGCAGTTTTTCAGCTGCTCACCCATCCTCCGCTTTGTCGCTGACTCGGAGTTTTGATCGCGGTATACAAATGCCACACTCTGCATGATAATGTGGCCGCTGCCTCAGACCAAAGCTCTCCGCTTTGATGCCAAATATACCGAGAGTGATGATTTACTGTTCGGAAGTGGATCTTTGAAGAATATGATCCTCAGGAACACAACTCCGTATTGATACTGTCCCCTCCCTACTCTGCGCAAAAAATAAAATAAAATTATATAATCAGCAAATTCTATGTTCAAAAGCCCTGACAAATCATGAAATTGGTTCTCGAATTGTGGATTGTTTCAATCTTAAAAGACCTTGCGCCAAAATATTTTGGGATGTGTATTTTTGTGAAAAATTATCCCTCCCTCCCCCCCCCCCTTCCTCCAGAAAATAAAATAAAACGATGAAATCCGAGAATTCTATGTTCAAAAACTCTGACAAGTCATGAAATTAACTCTCAAGTTGTGGACTTTTTTTTTCAATTTTAAGAGATTTCGCGCCAAAATATTTTGTGATGTGCATTTTCGTGAAAAATCACCTTCCCTCCTCCCTAGGATATAAAATTTAACTATGAAATCGGGGAACTCTATGTTCAAAAACCTTTGAAATTCTTAGAAGTTTGAATTCCAAGAGAATCCCGCGCATACTCACCTCTATCTAGTCTAGAACTCAGCGTGGCGAGGCGTGAGTGATCGACTATCAATATTTCCCCATTAGAAGCTGTAGTAAAGAATCGATTATTAAGGTGTTCATTGCGAACACCCTATCTATCGATCCTTTTCCATACGTGTAAACGGCAGATCAATCGATGTATCGCAAAGTACACCAAGAACTCGAGAAGTGTAGCAAAGGAGGCGGGAGACGAGGCCGAAAACGCGTTGTTTGGAGGCGAAATTCGACAGCGCACCCCCCGCTGCGGCGCGGTCACTTCATATTCCTCGTCTTGGAGACTGACTCGCGATGCGGTTAATTTATGATTATAAGCCTCTCAGCCCATGAACATCCGTGTTTATAGCGCGGGAGCCGATTACGTCACGCGGCCCAGTCCCTGCTCCCTTCGCCTTTGTTTTCGACATTGTTTGAATACTTATTTCACCGGTGACACATAGCTTCGCGCTCGCCCGAGATTTATGTAGTCGCGCCGCCTCGGGCTCCCCCCCTCCCCCTTCCACCGGTTCGACCCGGCAGCCCAATATTTTTATGGGAATTACGTTTATTGCTTCTCAAGGCCGGCCCCGAGTTTCTGCGATTCCCTCTTTATCAGATGGTAAATGATAAGCAGGACTCAGAGGTGTTCGGCTTTTGGTTTAGACCCACGCTCCTTATGCAACGGGAGGGGCCTGGATTACTGAAAACATATTTTCCCCCAAAAAATGTCATTTTTCGTGTTTTGTGGAAGTATTTTTCCCTTGGAATCCCCCCCCCCTCCCCCCGATTTCATGAGAAATGTTTGCTACCCAAACGAAGGGATGTACCACCATTTCAAAATTCGAAAATTTACGAAAACTAGGTATCGAATATTTTCAAGAATGTGGGCAAGTTTTGTGATTTTGAGTGTAAAAAATGAAATTTCCAATCGGACATGTCCTGCAGGCTCCTAGTGCATATGCAATTTGCTTTTGGATTGTGGCAAGCCTTGATAAGAAGTGCGGAAACTCAAAAATACTTCATTTCAGAATTCAAGCTGAATTCAAGGCTCATATCGGTTCCTCTCAACGGTAAAGAACAAAAGCATGGTGAAATCCTTCTGCTTTTCGTTGAAAAAGAAAGCCGATTTTAAGGTCCTGGAGTGAAAACGCTTCGGGAAATTTCCCTTGAAACTTAATACCACCGAAGGAGATTCCTCATCGAAGTGCGGTCGCGGGAATCCGCCAGTGGCATGGCGTGGGGTGCTTTGCGATCTATCGATATTTCCCCATTTGAAGCTGTGGTAAATAATCGACTATTAAGGTGTTCGCTGCGAACACCCTGTCTATCGATACTTTTCCATAGGTTTAAATGGCCGATCAATCGGTATATCGCAAACCACGCCACGCCACTGGAATCCGCACCGAGCGCTCCGAAAGCTCATCAGTCCCCACCTTTGCACAAACAAAAAGTTCTAAATAAGTTCTCCGTCCCTTTCCGCAACATTATTCAAAAGCCAAAATTTAGTTCATAAAGGGAAATAAAGGAAGTTCGCTCGCGAGAAAGGTAAAAAAGCACGGAACTTTCCCGCAAAGCAAACCTCTTTGCAGTCAGGCTTTGAGCTCAAAGCACAGGGGGAGGCGGGGGTGGAGGGTGGAGAAGATAAACAACTTTAAAATATGCCGCCCCTAAGACTCCTCCCCGTGGGACCTCGACCTCCCGCGTTTATTTAAAAGTCCGGCGCTTATCGCAGACAAATACATTTTAAATACTGCTCCAGCTTTGTCGACGATCCGCGGTGGATAAGAGGGGGGAGGCGAAGTGCATTCGCGATGGAATTGATATTTCGTCGATACGGTGTAGGTCCATTCCTGGCCGAGCCGGTCGCTGAAATGAAGTAATTTTTTCGCCGTCCTGAATGGAGAATTTGCACGCAATTTTTTTTATTGCTTCATCTGAAAGTGCCTAATGAGCTGAGTTCGCAACATTTTTCATAATTTTTTTCTGACATGGGAAATTGGAGAAAAATTGATTTAAAAGTGAGAAAATGTGCCGCCTTGTGACGTCATCTGGCGGCATTTCCCATTTAAACACATGTATTTTGGCAAATTAGGTTATTTTGTCATATCTCCTCTAATAATTGCTCAATTTATGAATCAAGGGTATCTTCGTGTTCAGTTCACTCAGAGGATTCCACTTAAACAGGAAATTCATCAAATTTCAGACCCTTGCAAATTCTCCATTGAGTGTATTTGAATCGTAATTGAACGGGCCGGGAAGTATGGTTGCTCGCTTTTAATTTTATTTCAACTTCGTTTCGCCGTCTTTCTCTTTCAGTGTTTTTTTTATTTTTTATTTTTTTTTCCAAGTACAAATTGGATTACTGCCAGCGTCGTACCCGTGCAAGTCCCCATTACGTGCGTAGACCACTGATTCAACAGCCGCGATGCCTGCTCCGCGATGATCGCTGAGACTCGGGAATAATTTATTCCCTGGAAGGGACCAGTCCAGCAGTTCTGCATGAAAGTTGAGTGATTCGTGCCGCTCAGTTTTTATGCATTTAGCAGCCGGTGCCTCGGTCAGTTTATGTATAGGATTTCTGTTAATTTTCGAAAACTTATTTATTTGTCTTACTCTATCCACTCATCATCGAATGATGACTCTATTGATTCATCTCGAGATAGGAATATGAAATCGAGTTTATTACTTCTCGGTAGCATAAAAAAGATGAGGCCTCTGCTAGAAATACTTAATTTTAATAGTATCACGTGAATATCGATCTTAAAATTATTTAATAGTTCTAAATCAGACTTGAGATACTTTGAATTTCACTTCCTATATTAAATAAACCCTGGTATTATTGTATATTTCGGTGTATACACTGAAAAAGAAAGTCTCTTGGATCCAGAGACCAGACTCTGAAAGATGATTCAATTAGATTTTTGTTTTATCAAAAAGAAACCGCTTAAATCAAGGAGTTTGACTCTCGATTCCGGCAAAAATCCGATTTAATCAAGAGTATATGTTTTCTTGTCAAAGTTTTTAAGATTCTGGATCCGGATCAAGAGACTTTTTTTCCAGTGTAGAAACCTGTCGAATTCAAGCGATTTCATTCTAGATCAAAGAAATCTCCATCACGGCAAATGCAAGTCACTTTTTTCCAGCGAGGCAAACCTCAATACGAATCACATCAGCTCCATATTATTTTTTGCCGAGATGTTGTTCACCGCATGTCCGATGTGGTTTATCACACACTAGGCGCGGGAGTTGTAATAGGACAGCTGAAACGAATGCGCGCATCTATGTTTAACATCTCACACCCGTCGAGATCATTTACCGTAGCGCGCCGGTGCATCGAGGGTCTTCGCAAAAATGTAATAAATGTAGAAAATTCCGGTAATTTATTCATCGAGCGCTCCATTTGCAGAAATGCAGAGTTTGCAATCTCGCATACCGGCAGCCGGCTGGTTTGCAACAGCCCTTCTGAATCAGCGGCCCTGATTGCGAATTGTAAGTTATGACTCCTGACGCTGTGTTTGAGTGAAAATGCCCCGGCTGTTGCCGCGTTTATCCCTACATGGAAAAAAATAATATTTTTAGATTATCTAGTTCTACTTGAATCGACTTTGTTAACTACCAATTCGGATTATTTAAATTGGATCATTATTGCCTTCGGTGACGAATCAATACGAAATAGATTGATTACTGGAATGACTTGAATATGCCGGCAAGAAGATTGCCTCTGGGATTGAAAATACAATAGCTTGATTCAAGTAAGTGTTTCCTCGACACAAGCATCAAACTTCTTGATATATAATCATATTTTCTTCTCGATTCAGAGAAATTTTTCTATAGCGGCAAATTCAGAAATATTACCGTTTAAATCAAGTTAATTTTTCCAGTGGATTGCGAACTAAGCTGCTTCTACTTATGAGCTTTGGAATACAGCAACTTCGTGCTTAATTTGCAGCAAGACGATATAAGGTCACACTTGAAATTTGATCGCAAAAAGCCAGTAACTTATACTCATTTTCCCATATAATCATAACTCTCATAACTTTTTAGCAGGACGATACACCGGATTGTGTTCAGAACTGAAGGATTGACGGCAGAAAATATGACCCTATCACCATTGATTCCGTGCTACCGTGTGTTGTTCTGTATTGATTCTTTCAGCAACCCAAGCTTTCAAAATTCCATGCAGAATCGACTCTGTGTTGCAAATTGTATGTAAATCCACGAGTACTGACCACGGACCACCAACATAACCACAAAACATTTCTAACAGTGTATCTCCAGTTTTTCCCATCATTTTTCCGGTATTGCAACGACGCTTGTTTTACATGTATATTAGTTCTCCGGTCTAAATATGACGCAGAGCGTTTCGCGCCGAGAAAGCGATAGCCCAAGTGCAGAACCGCGTATCTCTCTCAGCAAATCAGGGTCCAGGAACGGATCGCCTCGTCGGAAAGAGTATTTGAAACGAGCCGCTACCGGGCCCGGATCATCAATCGCAGATGCGTTTTTGCATATCCATCGCTCTTTCGCAAAGGCACGGCGAGGGATCCAGGGCAGATGGGACGGATAAGAGAGACATAAGGTAAGAACCAGTCGGACAGGTTACCTCCCCGGGTAGTTGCAAAATTTGCCGCTGCAGCACGCGTGTCCGGCGCGAGGAAGTTGAGTTCTCCCGAACTTTCCGGCAACCAAGCGCGCATAAATTGAGAACTAGGTCCGGCCGGTAAGTGGTGGGTAGAGGGCACTTTAAAATTGGACCGTTTTGCGAAGAAATCGGAAAAGGGAAATAATTCTCTCCTTTTGATAACGCATGCTAAAGGCGGATGAATGAGGCCAGGAGAATTGTTTTATTTTTATTTTTCGACGGAATCCATTTGTGCATTAAATGCAAAACTTGTGTTTTTTATTCTTATGAAGCAGTTATTAGTTTAATCTGACTACAAGTTCTAAGTTGTAATTTTTTTTCTTGTTTGTTGCAGGTAAGGAAGGATTTCTCATCAACGGAACAAAACTTTCATGGTGCTTTTCTTTCTATGACAAACTAAATCCACGTTTTCAAATCGATCACAGTGAAGTAATGAAGTAAGTGAGTTTAAGTGCTATGTATAATCCAAATCCCTTGTACCATCGAAAATTTCAGTGCTCAATGCTCTTTTGAATAAGTAAACATACTTATGTGTATCTCTAGTTACGAACGGGAAAATTAATATAGATGCAGAGCATCCGATCCAAAAAATTATATCAAAGCAGCTCGCGGCGTTTATCATCAACACTCGACAGTGATACAATCGCATGAACCTGCGGGCTGATCATTGAAATTGATAGACAAAGCTATGGACAAAGAAGACAAAGGGAACACGGAGCGATCCTACTTGTTGAAATGGGTGGATGTTATATACCTAAGATGGAAATTATGGAGTATCTTTAGGGTCTTTCGTGGGTTGCCGTTAGTTAGTCTATTACTTACTCCCTTCGTCCATTGCAACCACCTGTTTCCACCAATAGGATCACTTTGTATCCCTTTTGTCTTCTTCTCCTATCGCTTTGTTTACCAATTTCAACAATCAGCCCGCTGACGTCTTAAGAGGTGCCCTTCCACTCCTCCCTCAACCTGTAACAATCTATAGGATCGCTTTATTTCCCTTTGGTCCTCTTTGTCTATAGCTTTGTCTATGAATTTAAAAAATCAGCCCGCACGGTCATTTTGAAAAATTACATAAATCGGTATACAACATTACAGTAAGCTCGTTTCAAAATGGTTCGTGACGCCACCAAGACGTCGCACTTGGCGACATTTCCACGGGCGAAGTCACGCAGTCACTTATCTCCCGCTCGGAGCGAACACGAAAAATATGTCGAACAAACAAAAAACATCAAATTCCATCCCCCGCATTCGTAAACTCGGAGCCGCGCGCCACCACCGGGCCTTTCGCAGCCCGCCGAACGCCCCCCCCCCCCCCCCTAACGCGGAACCCTCCGCCGTAAATAAACCCACCCCCGGTTCGGGAATGTGTTCGCGTAAGGCGCATTTCTCCCCCGCGGAAAAGTTAAATCACTCGCGTGAGACGGAGCGGGAACGTCAGGAATTAATACGTCCCGCGGAATCCGACGGGCGACACTTGAGACATCTCGCCGATCCGCCTAACTGCGTTTCCGCGTGAGCCCTGGGAAGCGCGGTATGATATGAGCGGAAGGGTTCATCTTAAAGTTTAGTCGTGCCCTTGTCCCGGAGGAGAGTGACGGAATGAGGGGAGCAGCCCTTCGCCGGGCTGAATTAGGCTCGTTTAACCGACGAGATGTTCGGACAGGCTTGCCAGTTCGGGAAACAGCCGGATGATTGTTGACTTCACTGGACAAAAAAACACATTGGATCTAGAGTCCAGACTCTTGAAAACATTGACAAGAAAAAATACTCTTGATTCAATCAGATCTAAGCCTAAATCAAAAGGCAATCCGCTCAAATTAAGAGGCTTGGTTCTTGATTTAAGCAAAAATCCGATTGAATCAATAGTATTTTTTCTTGTCGATGTTTTTAAGAGTCTGAACTCTAGATCCAATGTGTGTTTTTTCCAGTGTTTGGTAGACAAAGTGATAGATAAAAAAGACCAAAAAAAAAAAAAAAAAAATCAAGCGATCCTACAATGAGAAAAAAAACCTCCGGCTGTGGAAGCCATGCTTTCGGGTTATACAGGGTGATCCAAAAGTCCCTTCCACCCCCTCTAACTTTTTACCTAATTGAGGTAAAGATTTGAAACTTGGGGGATATTCCTAGGTCAAAGGGAGCTACTTTATGGCCCCCCTAAAATTTTCAGGGGGGCCCCCTTGGGGGGGCAACGGCCCCCAACTTTTAATTTTCAAATGGGAAGACCCCCTTTGTGATAGCTCGTTCGAAAGAGCATAAAAAAAGAAAACTTTTCGCGCAAACCCGAAGTCAATAACTCAAACCGTTTCAAAATGGCGGCCGGTTAAAGTTCAAAATGGCCGAAAATTCACACCGGTTATTTGTCGATGGATTTGCGCGAAAATCGGTATGTAGGGGTATTTTGACACGAGAAAAACGAATTTGACGTTAGATTTTCAAAAAAACCGAAATTTCCAAAATGGCCGCCGGTTAAAGTTCAAAATGACCAAAAATTGATTTTTTTAGAAATCTAAGTTCAAATTTGTTTATCTTATGCCAAAATACTCTCAAATTCCAAGTTTAAGGCAAATCCATCAGCAAAAAACCGAGGTGACAATTTTCGGCCATTTTAAACTTTAACCGGCGGCCATTTTGGAAATTTCGGTTTTTTTTGAAAATCTAACGTCAAATTCGTTTTTCTCGTGTCAAAATACCCCTACATACCGATTTTCGCGCAAATCCATCGACAAATAACCGGTGTGAATTTTCGGCCATTTTGAACTTTAACCGGCCGCCATTTTGAAACGGTTTGAGTTATTGACTTCGGGTTTGCGCGAAAAGTTTTCTTTTTTTATGCTCTTTCGAACGAGCTATCACAAAGGGGGTCTTCCCATTTGAAAATTAAAAGTTGGGGGCCGTGGCCCCCCCAAGGGGGGCCCCCCTGAAAATTTTAGGGGGGCCATAAAGTAGCTCCCTTTGACCTAGGAATATCCCCCAAGTTTCAAATCTTTACCTCAATTAGGTAAAAAGTTAGAGGGGGTGGAAGGGACTTTTGGATCACCCTGTATAGACACACCGTCCGCGTTCCGGGCTCAGAGGCCGAAAGTTACGGGCGTAGCACCCGGAGCAATTGAGGCTATGGCTCCAGAACCCGGAAGTTTCGGTCTCTGAGCCTGGAACGTACGGTATTTATATGTAGCCTGTAACTTTTTTTTCAGTGTATTGGTGGAAGGTTGCCGAAGAAGGTCCTTGACTGGGTTCCTCCTGGGAGAAGACGCAGAGGGAGCCCAATGAAAGGTTGGAGGGACGGGATTGAAGCAGAAATGTTGAGGTGCCCAATCCCCCAAGATGTGTGGTTTGAAAGAGAGCAGTGGAGGTTAGGAGTCGTAGAGCGCGAGGGAGTGCTGTAAAGCGACTTGTATGTATGTATGTATTGGTGGAATCGGGTGATTTTCATGGTATAGGTAAAGGGCTATGTAAAGGCAACCCATGAGAGTGAGAGACCCTCCCAGAGGATCTCTCCATTCTCCATTTGTCTTCTTTGTCGATCGCTTTCTCTATAAAGTGTACCAAACGACAGCAAGTTTGAACCGAGAAAAATAGCATGTTTGAAGTTGTATTACCTCCATGACACTCTCCGCGCATTTCTTTTAAAAGCGGCCCGTCCGTAATTGCTATTTTTCTCGTTGCCCTGGGTATAAAACAAACAAATCTCCGATTTCTTGAACTTTGAAAAATCATCGTTTTCATATTCCAGCTACTTACGAGGTAGTTACCAGTGTTCCAAAATAAGCTATAAGCGGTAGCAATTGCAACTTGCTCGCCGCACTTGGCCTTATCGCATCAACAATTACCTTGTTTGCATGCGAGGATTGTGAAAAGAGCGAATCAAAAATCGTACAACAAGGACTTCCAATTAGGTGGTGCCTTATCGGCGACGTCCATTCCCACTCGCTATCTTTCTGTCAGCACTGGCCGGGCCGGGCGCCGGGCCCGCTGACCGGGACATAGAATTGAATGGTTGATTGCCGGGAGTCACGCCCATGTCGCGCGGGTTGTCGCCAAAGCATTTGGCACGGATGAGCCCAGTATATCACGATTTGTCAGCGGCATACGGCGATACGGCCGGCGTTTCTCCCTGCCTCGGGTTCGAGTCCAAAGACTCCGCATTCGGAATCGCTCGCGGGACGCCAGTGGTCGCGCGATGATGTATAACACGTTGAAATCCCCGCTCTGGACGTAATATAGCATCCCACGGAATCAGGAGGGGGCTAAGTTGCGAAAATCCAGCGCCAGGTGGGCAACTTTCCTAGTTTCGAAGGCCGAGATTTAGAACAGGTCAAAAGTAAGCGAAGAAAAAAAATATTCTCATTATCTCATTTTATCGAGTAAAAATAGCATCATTCAGTGTCTGGTTGTCGGCCATTAATAAAAACCAGAAAATCATACCACACTGGGAAAAAAAACACATTTGATCTAGAGTCCAGACACTTAAAAACATCGACAAGAAAAAATACTCTTGATTCAATCATATTTAAGCTTAAATCAAGAACCAAGCCTCTTAATTTGAGCGGATTTCCTTTTGATTTAAGCTTAAATCTGATTGAATCAAGAGTATTTTTTCTTGTCAATGTTTTCAAGAGTCTGGACTCTAGATCCAATGTGTTTGTTTTTCCAGTGCAGGCAATTCGATGTCATCAGGAAAATCGGTCATGTATCAGAAAATCCCATTGCGTCAATTATTTTTCAACATCATGCAGTTTAGCAATGCATGTAGTGCAAAAGTAAAGCATGTGTTTCAATTCACTAAATATATTGGTTTGCAATGTAAAACGAGCGAAACGGAGGGGTTGCGATTCGGGCCAAAATTAGCCCCTCCACGAAATCGGGAAATTTTTTTATATTTGGCAGTTGATGATGAATATTTTACAGAGACAGTCGGGTTTTGCCGATAATCAACTTTATGGGCTCCGAAACAGGGGCCAGGGGGCCTACACATGGCTCTAGAGCCCATAATAGCTGAAAATCCGTGTTCTTCGCGGTTCTACCTCAGATTTCTACCTGGGCACTAAGGTGACGGGTCATGAGCTTCGAATTTGTTGTGAGAATCACCTAGACACGTAACATACGATGATCACTGTTCGTTATCGTTGGGCCCAGGTCAAAATCTGAGGCAGAACTGCGGGAAAAATGGATCTTCTCAGCTATTATGGGCTAAAAAGTCAGGAAAGTTCAAGGTAAGCGTAATTCAAGTGACCCGTACACTGAAAAAAATCGTTGGGATATATCAAACCAATAAGTTGTGTTGAGCTATGTTGTGTTGATTGAAGTATACGAGTTGCATTAAATTGACACTACGAAGTTGGGTCAGGAGGCTTTGTGTTGGCGCAACACAATATTGTGTCATTTCAACCCAATTTTTCTTGAGTCAACACGGCTACTGTTGGCATGAATGAACACAATTTTTTGTAATGAGAGAACACAACTGATTGTCTCGAATTGAGAAAACGATTTTCTCGTATCAAGAAATCTTCATTGTGATACAATAACACAATAAAGTTTCTCAAATTGAGAGAACAATTAATTTGAATCAAGAAATCGTAGCTTTAACTTGATACAATGCCGTGTAGATCTTGGAGCAAACGAGGTGCCTTATAGCCAAAAGTTACTTTGGAGCCGAATAAATTCTACATACCACCAATACTATTTTATTCAAATATTTTGACATATTTTATTTTCTTTATATTTATCTCAATCTACTTTATTTTATTTTGTTTCTTTATACTAGTTACCATATATTTATTCATTTTTTGTTTTATTTCATTTTATTTATTTTTTATAAATTTATTTTTCTTAATTTTACTTCTTCCTTTGAAACTGCATAGAAATTTCCGAGAATATCATTGCTTTCAAACATGGAATTGGCGCTGAGGACGCTTATGAACGCTTAGTTACCCCACCATGTAAAGAGAGCTTCCGGAACTCCACTGCAGCGGCACTTGGGCGATCGCGGGGTTAAGTAACATCGGGCGTAGTTAGTACTTAGATGGGAGACCGTTTGGGAACGACCGTGATGCGGATAATTGTATAGAGATTTAATATCGCTCACGTGACGATAGGATGCCTCGGCACCAAATCCATTTAAGTTCCGTATTTAATCCTGTAACTTTTCACCTTTGCTTCAAGCTTTTTTTTTTTTCCAATGTAGGTTGTGTTGATTTAACACAACTACTTTCTTTGACTTGACCCAACTCAGAGTGTTAAGTGGTGACAACCTGTCTACTTGATCTGACACAACTATTTTCTTGATTTAACACTACGTTGTGTTCTGTAAAAATGGCCAATCCAACAGTTGTGCCAACCCAACACAACTCTGTGTTGATTTGACACCCCCCTTTTTTCGGTGAGTGTGAGGTTTTTTTTTTTACTTTCTCTCTACTATTGTTTTGCGTATTTTATTTCATCCACACTTGGAAGCCCTCATACATTTGCTCCATTATTTTTCGACAGGTGTGGAAATACTGTTTACTCGGTATTGATGATTTATTCCGCCAATTGAGAGCGCCTACTGTGGAGTTATAATATGACTGAATAAACGAACAAATAAATAAATACACACGCATCTCATCTCAGCGACTTTCATTTCCCTCAGCGGAAATTGGAAAAAAAATTCGGCGCCATTCTGTCCAGCGTTCGAAAATAGGAACACGTCGTTTCTCCTTCTTTCGAAGACACGGGTGGAGTGGAGGGGATTAAAATTCCAACCCGAAAGTTCATGTTTATAAAAAAGTTGCGGAGAATCAATAATTATGCTCAGAATCGAAACCAATGAATCTTAGCGATCGGATGATTTACGGCGCACGGGCAACGAAAAGCAATAAATAGGCGCACGAAGAGCGAAAGTCGTAGGCACGCGAAGCAAGTTGTGATGGAAGCGCGTCTATAAATATGAGTCCATTAGAATATTCTGATTTTACAGCAGCGGTGTCATTGTAGAGAAAAAATACACCATCAACATTAAAACAAATTACTCGAGATTTTCGGATATCACGCTGTGGCGACCGCTGCTGTTTCCATAATGGATGCTGAAACATTTTAGTATCAACCGAGTGATTAACAACATTATTACATCGCGATGGAGACAGGATGGAGTAAAACAAATATTTTAGTCGGGAAGAGGTAGCTTACGAGGATAGACTCTTAGAAATCTCGAATTATTCTTTTTGGGAAACTTGAGTCGATCTTGAGGTGAGAGGTATGTAAAGTCCCAAGCACCCATTTTTTGGCTGGTCTAGCAGTACTTGCAGTGTTTGCCGCGTGTTAGAAGAATATACTTTTTTAATTAATTCGAATAATCAAATGTCATGCGCTCCAATCGGACCGAGTTTATCAGTGAGGAACCAACCCACATTTTCAAAAAAATTGAGTTAGGAATGTTTTTGAGTTCCACTAGTCGTAAATTTTCTCCTGCCCAAAACTGAAAGTTCGAAAACAAAAATTTGTCCTAATTAGCGGGATTTAAGTTAATTTTTTACATCGAGCCTTATGCAGGAATAGAACTTCAAACCTCTTTCCCTCAGGTTCATCTTGATATGGATTGGTTCCTTTCTGATGAACTTGGTCCAATTAACAAGCAAGGCTTCTAGTATGAAAATAGCACAGTAGGGAGGATCTGAATCTCCATAACGTGTTAAGGAATTTCCTACCTTTGTACATCCTCCCCCCCCCCCCCTCGAGAGATTTTTTACCGTAACCACCCCCCCCCCCCATTAAAAAAGGCTGAATCTGCCACTATCGCCCGATTTTCGGGTTACTGAATCAGGCCACCGTGATTTACCGGTCCCTCAACCGGCAACACGGCCAAGGAGCTACTCTGGTAATCCCATTACTTTTTTACGATTCTGATAGATCATCCTGACACCCAGCATCCAAATTTCGGTGCGCTGCCGCCGCCGCTTGTATCCACCGCTGGACCTTCCTCGCCCCTCCCCCTCCCCCGCAACGCTACGGAGGGCGCCGATATCATAAGCGCTGATTGGCCTCTTGGACCCCGCGCACGCTCAGTTCCACCGCTCGACGTCAAAACCGAACATTTCGATCATCTGATGAGCCCCAGAATATAATCATGCATGTGGACCTCGAGGCTCGTGAAAAAATTGACTCCCGAGGTTTTGGCTTCGGCCGTTTCAGCTGGGAGTTCGGACGAGACTTTAAAATCTTAATAACGGGACTGGACATCATTATCTGCGCCGGAACCTGTTTTCGCCGAGTGCGCATGCGCGCTAAGGCCGTTGCCGGAGCGGGAGTTCCGTCCGACCGGGTCTGATCCGTAAAATTTTAAATATCAAGGCTTAGCTGATTGTCGGGCGCGAGAGGCGAGTCGAAAACTCGCGGGAACTTGGATGTGTTCGATTTGGATCAGAGACACGTTGAAGAGTGGGAATATTCGGGGGGGGGACAATCTCTTGCTGGTATTAAGTAAGCATGTGCTAACTCGAAATTTGACCTTTCAATCTCATCTTTGACAAGCCCCCAGGTTTTCGAGGAAGGTCTACGATTTTTCCGGAATCGTGGCCCCAAGAGTGTGTGTTTTTTTTCCCGGCTCAAAAGCTTTTCCGGACCGGGTATACCTTTTTTTTCAACGCTCTTTTCCAGGGGAAATTCGCTAAAAATACATCTTTCCGCATGTGTGATACATCGTGGTTTTACTATGTAACTTGAGTCTGAAAACCCCAAATATGACCTTAGGAGAAGAAAATCCGTTTTCATAGATTTGCTGTTTTATTCCCACCACCAGAGAGGAAGACAGGAGATAGAGCAGTAGAGAATTTCATGAACTCCTCCCGCCCTGAGCACAAAGGGCAGTCATGGAGGGAACGCTAATTTAGAATATATAATATAACAAGAATGAAATCTTTGGGAACTAAAAACTCCGTATTTACCTGGGTTTTTAAAATACCGAAAAAGAAACTCCGTTTTTTTTTAGGAAAAGACGGCCCTCTTTTCCGGAAAAATAAATGAGGGCGTGCGTGATCGGATGAAAAATCTTGAGGATTATTTATGAATGTTCTCTAACTAGTTCATATACACTAAAGGGAATCGAGTGTTTATACATACATAAGGAGTCATTTTATAAATGATTTTCGAACACCCTTTGAGTCCGGCCGAAGTCTTTTACGCCGATACGCTAACAATTTTAGGCTCGGAAAATATAAACATAAAAAAAATCGGCTTTACTGGATGTTCTGAAGGTGTGATTAGATAAGAAACCGAGGTCCAATAATCTGGATGGTTCCAGCTACACCCTCACAGGTCCATTCAAAATAACAGTAATGAGGCAATATACTAGTCATCATGGATGTCCAGGAAATTTATAAAAATAAATTGTCATGCCCACATTGGACACTTTCCATATCTACGTCGAATCGGGAATTTGCACGTTTTCCCGAGGTACAAGTTGCTTTTTCCCGGGTGATAAAAACTGAGAGGTATTGTTTCGTGGAGGGGAGTGGTGGATCGGGAAGAAAATTAAAAGTACAAACGGTCATTTCCGGAGTTTGTTATACTTTGTTAGAGTCAGTCAAAAAGACATCGTAGCAAAAAGGTCTGCTTTGGAGGGTGGAAATCTGTAGAAAGGCGCTATCGAACATCGTTACCTCGTTATCGCCTTAGATAAGTGGTATTTTTATATTTTTTTATTTTTCTACTACATTTTCTGTCATTGGGATGATAATTTAAACATTTAGGGGGAATACACCTCGGGACGAAAAACCGCAAAATCGAAAAGCCATCCAACCAAAAAAAAATGGCCACTTTTCGCTGGAGTTTTTTATTAAAATTATGGGGTAAAAAATCAGGTTTTTTTTTTTCCGGAAAAATTAAATTAACAAACTAGATTAAACAAATAATGCGGAGGGGTGATGGAAAAAAACGGAGGTCGTCGGTATTCGGATTCAGCGCCTCAAAATACGTTATAGGATGACTTTTATTTTTAGCCCAGTTGAGCAATACTTAAAATATGCGTTTTCGCTATAGTGGGATTTAGAATCCGACCCATGCCGAATCATGCGGAAAAACGCGCTAATGTCCAGTTTATTTGCTGGTAGAGTCCCGTGATGAAACGCTGCTTTTTTTTTTTGTAAGATGCCTCAATTGTCAGTAGTATTTTAGTTTTTTCTACTTTAATTGAATGAATTATTCTACCGTTTTTTTAATTATCAGTAGAATGAATTTTTAAAAGTTAATCCAACTGGCTCCAAAACCTCGGCGATTTTTACGAATCATGCTGAAAGAACGCGAATGTTCCAGAGTCCTTTTTTTTTAATTACTCCATCACAGTCTGAAGAGGAGCGGGTGCCGGTGATGGAAACTGATTAGGGAGGATCCTTTTCTACAATGCCATGCTTGTAATAGAATCCACTTTCTGAACATTTTTTAATCCTCGCATTTTGAAAGCTTCTAAGTTTTTGTGGCAGTTTGACTCAAAACTAAAGAGGCATACAATGGAGACATTAAGCGGTTTTCGACGAGCCGATTCCAATTGGGTCAGTAACTATCGCGAAAATCCCTCACTCAGCCTCTTCCAAGAACCCTAATCCAAACACCCGTCAATACTTATAAATCAGTAAATTAAAGCGTTGTATAAACTCGTTTTTCCTGCGAGTAGCTTTGCCAGGCCGGACGGGAATGGATGGTTTCGACGGCGCGAACTTTCGCGATGATTGGACACGGACGGACGGACCGATGGTTTGGGTGGGGGTGGTGGTGGGAGTGGGGTTTGGGTGGGGTGTAGGGGGAAAATTCAGACGATAGCGCCCTCGCCGCCTGTGCAAACGGAAACCGGCCAGTAAGACAGCCACCCATGTGATGAGGCCTCGTCACCGCCTCGTCACACGCCAAACCAGCGACTCAAACCGGCGAAGGGGCACATACTGCGGTCTTCCTAGCGTAATGTTAAATTACGACGCGACGGGAATGGTTGGCGAAGCAACCTAAGAATGAAACTGGGAAATCCCTGGTAAGGGATATATGTTGTTGTTGACTTAGGAGGTTGTGTAATTGAAGGGTGGCCCAGCCGTGGCGAGTCGAACAAATACGCGGTCTGGTTTTTTGTGACGGCCGAGCCGAGATGCATGCCTTTCGCGAGCGCACCACGCATACACATGCACGTACGATACAGACACGCACCTTTCATTGACACCTGCCGCGGTAGTGGCGGGTGGGGTGGGGGAGGATGCTGGGATGCGCGGACACCAACATCCATGTAGTTCGATTGCCTCCTCGCGCCTGATTGGAGTCATCTGTCCGCGGAAAAAATGGAGCGCGTGGTTGCTCAGGTGGTGGTTGGAGGGCAGGAAATAAGGCGTCTGGAGACTTATCCTGCTTTAATAACAAAAAACTTGTTGTAAGGGGGTGTTTACTGTAAAACAGGCTGGTCAAAAAAATGAGTACTAGCTTTTACAGGGACTTTTTCAGTAATATTCTCGAGAAATGCAATACACTCCTCCGACAGAATAAAATTTCAGAACCTTTTCAGTACCTACACCACATTTGAGGAGAAAATTAGAAAAATGTTCAACCAATTTGAATTTCTCAGCTCAAATTGTCGTCCAAAAATTGAACGAATTCCGGACCTTTTTGCGGAGTTCCGCACTTGTTTCAGTACTACTCAGATTCCGCCCTTGAAAAATCAGTACTATTTCCCGGACCGTTCCGGTAAGGAAAGTCCGCACTGGTAGACACCCTGCGTGTAGTTGTCTCGTGAGAAATTGGTTATAAAAACGCTCAACATTTCACATTGTTACTAGTAGAACGCCGGAAATGTAAATTTAATAATTTATGTAGGATTATTAATGTAAATTCCTCAAGTGACAAGCACCCGCAAACGAGTGCCAAAACTGAGTTGCGCACCTTTGGTTTGTGTTTCACCGTGCGAACGGCCTGAAATATATTTACTCAAAAATGCGCATCAAATAGCGGTAGCGAGGAAGACACTGAGAACAACATTATCCGAGGGGGGTCAATAAAAGTCGTTTCAGGATAGGGATGTAATCATTTCCGACTGTCTGGAAGAATGCAAGACTTTGGGTCTTTGCTTTTGCACTATTTCTTTTATTAGGAATTAAAAATTAGTTAAAAAAATTTTATTGGACATGTTCATTCCTAATAATCATAATATCCAATTGACCCTGAGTCTACTAATAATGTTAACTTTTAATATTTGATGTAGGATAATTAATGTAAATAGTCTCTCAAGGTGCGGTATCAAAGGCGACCAGGCCTGAAGAGGACAAACTACATGAGGTCACCATTATTCCTTCGGTTTGTTTCTGTTTTCCCGGTGCGATCATAGAAAGGAAAGATAAGGAAATAACTCAAGAATAAAAAAAAATGCGCACATATGATAACTCATAGCTAATGACATAGATATACGACAAAAAGTCGGAGCAGGGGAGAACAGAGAACAACATATCCGAGGGGTCCTCCGAAACAAGTCAGTTGTCAGAAGGGAACATCTCCAACTTTCAGATGACCTTAGGGCTTAGCGTAGACTACTATTTTTAGCGTGAATGTTAAAAAAAATTGTTAAAAAACTTGACGATTTTCACATATTCCCTATTGTAGTCTAGTCAAGGACTTAACTGTAAAGTTTAATATTTTGTAGGATAAATTATATGTGATTGTAATAAAAAATTGCGCACTAGATAGTTGACAAGCACTCAGACGAGGCCACCCAAAAAAGACTGATGCAACCTTTCGGTTTGTTTTTCCGTGCGAAAAATAACTCAATATGCGCACAAAAGCGGTAGTAGCACCAGCAGGGGAGACAGAGAAAAAATACACCCTAGGAAGTCGTTTCTGAAATGGGAATCATCTCCACTATTTCGTACTTGTTATGGGGGGGAGCCTTGGGCCGCCAATGATAAGCACTATCTTCCTAGGGGCCCACTCTTAAAATAAAACATGTTCAAACTTGTTGGCTCGTAGCATCGCGACGAGGACGACTTAGGCCGCAAAAATCAAGACGTTCATCATCTGCTTATTTAACATACCTTTTCACATCGAAGGCGGAAGGGAGGTGATGAGAACAGAAATGGGGGTCGGGGTTACCCTTTCACGCTTCCCTTCGAATCGTGCCGAACTCAATTCCGCGAGTTATGAGTGCGAACATGATTACGTCGGTTGGATTCGCTTTTTATACGGTGTATGTTTATGCAACATATAAAATATATTGTTTAAGAGAAGGCAGTCGGTATAAAAGCGCCTCGGAGCGGATTGTGGCGATTCTGGAAAGTTGGCGACACTGTTTCCCTCCATTTAAATGTATGTAAAACAATCGATCCTTGGTGAGGCAGCGTGCCTGACCTGAAATCGATATTTTTAATGGATTTAAATGGAGGAAAAACAGCGTTGCCCTCATGCGAAAGCGCCCCTGTGTGCATAGTGCTTCTCACTATGAAGCACTGTAAACGCGTTTACTTCATAGACCGTTTATCGCGAAATTTTTCCTAAATTTTGGTCTTATTTTCGTGACGAAAATGTTATTTTAGGCCCTCTGATTTTAATGAAACAAGAGAGAAAATTGTGCAATCTTAGCAGCATTTGGCGGCTATTAAAGGTTTTCCTTTTCTCATTTAGTAACCTTGAATTTCGCACTTTACTTTTACATGATGGTGCAGCGATTGATATTCGTGGCGGAATCAGGCAAAGTGTGTTAGAGATTATAGGGAAGGTATCATCGGTAGGAATGGAAAGATGAGATAACTATACCTCACCTCAGATGGGATACTTCTGCATCCTTTGGCGTGAAGAGCATCTAAGAATTCCAAAAATTTCCCCTTTGCCAGCACGAGGACGAAAAAAGGCGTTTGCGGGAAAAGCGCCGTCAAAGTTTGCCGACAATGTTCCTACTTTTCGAAACGATTCAGTCAAAAATGCACTGCTTTGCACCGCTTCCTGTGATTTTGATGACGATATTTTATTGCAAATTTAACTTTTAATTTCGATCGTGTGGTTTCTATTGTTATAACTGCACGCAGCGTTAATTTAGGGACCATCTTTGATTTTTTAGCGTAATCGATTTTTTACGTAAGCCCCTAAGTGGCCGATGCAGGAAGTTTCGCGCAGCCGTCTTACACATCGGCAGCTTAGGCCCCATGACATTTACGACTCGACAATCGGGACTAAATCACTCTCTTATCGATTGATTTCAATCGATGGAGGAAACCACTACCCGATGCAAAACCATCAGGGCAATTCGCAGAAGTTGACGCCAATTTTGTCCGGAGGCCCTGTTTCTCAGGCGCCAATGTTCAACGACGAGCTACGTCGTTTCGAAGACGAAGGAACGTAATTCTTCTCCAAGGCTGTAACATTGACTCAAAATATTAGGGTTTTTACAAGGATGTGACTGTGCAATTATCGTCCAAATTTCGCTGACTTTTACGCGTGTTCAAAAGAAAAATAAATGAAATTTTGAGTTATTGATAGCCCAATAGTTTCCTGTAAACATACAAGTTGCAAATGAAACTTTTGCACAGTTGAAATGGACCGTGTCTAGCAGGAAAGAACAAATCCACATCAGCTACTGCCAAATTTAACTGGGCAATTTAATTTTTAACAAAAGAACGTTCGGGCGGATTCCCTTGAAAATTTTGAGGAATTCGTTTCGTATCGTGCAGAAAATTCACTGAAATTTGCAGGAAAATCCGCTCAAACGTTTTCGTGTAAAAAATTAAATTGCCCAATTGATTATATTTTGGCAGAAACTGATCTGGCTTAGTTCCTTTCTGCTTAACACGGTCCAAGGATCGTCCAAACTTTTGCTGAATTTGCGTAAGTTCAAATGAAAAAGTTGTGAAATTTTCAATCATTAAGAGTCCAATAGTTTCCTGCACTGGAAAAAAAACACATTTGATCTAGAGTTCAGACTCTTATAAACATCGACAGAAAAATGCTCTTGATTCAATTGGATTTTTGCTTAAATCAAGAACCAAGCCTCTAATTTGAGCGGATTTCCTTTGATTAAGCTTAAATCTGATTGAATCAAGAGTATTTTTTCTTGTCAATGTTTTCAGGAGTCTGGACTGTAGATCCTATGTGTTTTTTTTCCAGTGAACATACAATTTATGAATGGAAATTTCGCGACGTTGAAATGCAGTTACGTTCTTTCGTCTGAGGAACGAAGAATTAGCAAGAACCGGCGGCGCCAGGCGAAGGTGGCCCTGGTTCGTCCGAATTTTTTCCTCCTTTTTTCCGGTGCGATTTCACAATGGCCGGCCGGGGAAGCAGCGCTGTCCCTGCCAGGTATTCGGCTTGAGTTATGATCCGGCCAAAAAGATCCTGACAACCGGTCGTTCGCATCTGGGACCGGACTCGCGGCCGGATTTATAAGTGCAGGACCGGGGCCGTTTCGCGAGCGGCCCGTTTTTCGGCCGCAGTTTATCGCCCCCACTTAATTTATGTACTTAATTCGGCCCCTCCCGCCCCCCGGCTCGTTCGGTTTTTACTCCGCCACCACCGCCACGCACCGCCGCCGCCGCGCAAAAATCAGGGATTAAGCCGTATTAAGCCTTATTTATGCAGCGTGAGAATGGAAACACAGCCGAAGGCGACGTCCCCTCCGCCTAACGAAGATATTTTATCGTCGTTTGTACACCGGGTGAACCGGCCGCTGTGTCTCGTTTCGTGGAAAGCGCGGAAATTACTGCCATTCAGCACAGAAAAAAGTGGATTGCTGATTTGACAATTAAATTGTGAAAATATTTGTCCGCCATGTTTTAAATGTACATTTAACAATAGTAGAAAGCTAATTAGAATCAGTGAGAACGAAAACACACCAACTCGGTAACTCGAAAATGCTCAATTTCCATCAAAGACAGTTAATTTACATGGAGGTCATTAAAGTTAGCGCATCGGTTCCAACTTGGACCTTTAAAGTGTCCATAAGTGCTTGTCTTTCAGCGGCATAAATATTTTTCTTAAACTAACTTCTTCGCCTATTCTGTAGTTTTGTGTGTGTTTTGATTATTTTCATTTTTCCGAGTTGGTGTGTTTTCGTTCTCACTGATTCATTTAAATACGGATGTGGAAAAATTAGCATTTTTTTTCATTGTAAAATCTACTGTTAAAACATGTAGGACACTTTTTTAACTACAAAATTGTTAAATCAGAAATTTCCTTTTTGTGCCATGAGGATATCTTCTATACCGACCGAGTTCAACCTGAACAGACCGAGTTGCATAAAGGTAAACCAAAATGGACCTGTTGCAAACTTTAGCGAGAGCAATGAGAGTTCTTCGTTTTAGATAATGGCTCAAAAATCACGATAAGCGCATCGAGGAAGCCTGAAATACACTCCTAATTCCAAAATCTGCGTTTTTTTAAAGCTTCCCATCCCGCTCTAAAACCGATACCACGGCACAGGTGATCATTTCGTTAGGGAAGTCGTTTCATCCAACCCTTTACGCAAAGACAAGACCGAGATTAAGACTGAGGAGGGAAACAAGAACAACCTTGGCGATTGTAGAAAGCAAGAATTTTTTGAGGAAAAAAAGAGGAGACAAAAAGTAAAATTTATAAATAAACATATACGAGCTTAGTAAAATAAAATAAAGTAGTAAAATATTGAATGATAAGTATGAAGTAGACGTGACACAAAACTATTGGAGGATTCTCTGCGGCTTTTGTTCACCCAGCGAACGGCATCGTGTGGACGTTTTGAAAATGCCGGGATCGATGTAATTTGGCTTTCCCTCCGGTAATGAAATAGCAGTATCAATTAACTTTGTAGCTGCAGCTCTTGCCCTGCCTTTCCTTTGTCCTCGGCTCACCCCTGATTATTTCAATTTCGTCTACTTATTTTCTCTATCGCCCTTTGAAATATCCTGATTTGGAGTGTCCTCCCCGCGCGATGCGATGTTCGGGGAAAATAATGCTGTGAAGCAGAAGCAAACAATTTTCAGAAGTCCCCATAATCAATATTAGAACATGCAAAGCAGAGATGCTATACTGCCGTGCTGAGGAAAAACGCCGTATGAGCCTTCAGACTTTGCCAAAGTTCCTTTGATAGATTAAACATTTTCAGGCAAATCTGTGAATATGTTTCTTTCAATTTTTCGGAGAATTCTGTTTGCAATCAGATCTAAATGATCTGAAAATGTCAAGAGGTAATATTTACAATGCTCCTCAAAAAGAAAAAATTTGTTGGAGGAAATTTGGCAACTGTCGAATGTTCGTACGGAGTTTTTCCTAAGCACGGCAATGTAGCATTGTAGCCCTTATTAAAAGTTCAACTATAGGGGCAGTTCGTTATCGTGAAGCTTGCCGATCTGTCTTCAGTGTATCGAGAACCTAAGTAAGTTTGTATTACTCCCATTAGTTAGCTTTTTTTTAATGAAAAATCGTTCACTTTACGCAGGATTGTATAGAAAGCTTCAGTTCAGCGATAATGTCAATATTTACGGTACGCGGTATCATTAATTTCGTTTTGAGTATAGTAAGGTAAATGCGCTCTGCGTCCATCTCACCACGGTTTGCCACAATCACAGTGCATTTTTCCAAGTGCATCGTGTAAGAATTTACGCATTAGTTTTATGTATTTATGATTCCGTGCCGAATGAGCATTTAAACATTGCCAACTTTCGTTCGCCAAGAAATGTCGTTCCCAAGAGATGTGTCTTAAAATGCTCAGAAATGTCTTATTTAATGCGAAAAAAAATTCCTGGAAATTGCTCTGAACAAGATTCACAAGTTTTCAGAAAATTCGTTTTATGATGCGGGAAATTTGGCAACGCTACGGTGTTCTTCGTTACCGCGGCAGCAAAATTCCGTGCACGATCGAGCAACCCAGCTTTTCAATCATAATTTGCAGCGTAACACTGCAGCCTGGAGTCCCGGACTACTCGTGAATACTGTTAGTTGATTGGTCATCAATATCTTGTTAGCTGGGTTTATTCAATAAAGGCAGAGTTTTTTACGTACCGTTTGAAAAATGGGTCGCGACGTACTGCGGTCATGCCGTGTTTCAGCGAAAATAACTGATGACTTACATACATGACTCCGCTCGGTAGTGGTGAAGTTGTAAAAAATCGCGGGGTTTTATTTCCAGTTTTTGGGGCTTGGCTTTATGTATGAACATCTATCACGTCACAACTTTTACTCGAATTTTGTGCGCCCCCCCCCCCCAAATTCTGAAAGGTGCGCATTTAAATCCTCCAGCCAGACTTATAAATTACTAAAGATTCAATTTTTGTAAGATTATTCAACAGATCGTAATTTCACCTGTTCAGAATATCAAAGCAAACGTTTTCGTCTTTCCGAATGTATATGCAACTCACTTTCTCGGTGTGGAGGATCCATTTTTTTTCAGCGCATAAAACTGTAGTAACCCCAGAAGCAGTCGAAGGCGACTTTGGGTCGCTGTGGGTTCCACCTCCTATATCGACATAATTTTTCTATTAACTTTTCTCCTAGCGCGTTAGCTTTCGTATGCATGCATGGAAACTTTACGTGTATTTTGGTTGAGGTTAACTGTCTTAGGGGAAAATGAGAGCTCCAATTGGGAAGCAAAGTCACAACTGGACTGCATTTTGCAATTAGGAACTATAAATTCTGGCTCTTCTCGAAAAACACTTATGTGCTTAGGGAAACTAATGGCATATACGTTGTTTTCAAACCGCGCTAGAATCATAGTTCCAAATTGCAAAACGTAGTCCAACTATTACGTTTCCCCTCTAATGATAACCTCGTTGCTGATCTCAAAGTCTTTAGCCGGAAGCTAATGCTATACTTTATATACAGGCAGAAACTTTTAGCAGCCGTACATAATTTCCAGGAAGCCTAATTTCCAGTGCTCTACCTTCATTCTGCCGTGCTGTGGAAGAAAGCCGTATGGACATTCGAGAGGTGCCATATTCCCTCGATAAAATATGTACTTTTTACGACATTCATGCACATTTTCTCTTAAAATTTGCAGATATTTTACATCAAATTGCGCACGAAATTGTCTGAAAATTTTGGAAACAAATATTCACAAATTTCCAAGTAATTTCGAATTTTATCGAAGGAAACTTAGCAACGTTTGAAGGCTCATACAGCGTTTTTCCGTATTACACCGCACTCACACGCTGAATGTGGGAGCTGAATGTGGCTTGAATGTGGAAGTCATCGGCCCGATGCCTGAATTTTGCGCGTGACGCGCAAAATTCAGCAACGATTCTCAGCAACCATCGGACCAATTTTGAATTTGTCTGAACTATTCGAGTAGATTTAATACACATCTGGATGAAAATAACTCGAATTTGCTAAATTTCAGCCGTTGGGCGATGACTGTTGACTTCCACATTCAGCTGCTAAATTCAGCGTCTGATTGCGGCATGACGGCAATATTCTGCTCCGTTCCATCGTTTCTTTCCCAACGAGTGGCGCTCCAAGCTCGGCATATCCCAACCCAGTTCCCGGAGCTTTCGTAGGCTCGAAATGAAACCGCAAGGAGTGGCACTCACCGAAGGCGGTTAAACCACTGATTCGCACGACGGACGCTCCCCTGAAAATCCGAGAACGCCCGATGCCGACTCGACCGACCGACGCCGAGGATGACGACGCCCTCTGACGGAGGCGGAATCGAAGACGTGGTGGTCGCGTTTGAGGACCCTCCGATTGCACCGGGTCGGACTCGAAATTACACGGCAAGGATCGATGATTGACAATCAGGGTGCCCGGGAGATTGCGGGGCTGGCGCTGGGAAGGGCTCGTACGAGGATGCCAGGTCGTGCGAGAAATTGGATTGCATTTTGCAAGAAGGAACTGGTATTTGTGGGTCATTTTAAAAACGACGTATGTGCCATTTTTTGTATGTAGATAGGTGTTGTTATTTATGAGCCAGAGATAGCAGTTTCTCATCATACAGAAAAAAAGGAGGTGTTTGCATCTTGAGGATTGTTTACCCCGTGACGTAGGTCGGTACTACGAGGCGTCGATATTCCAACAAAATCCGGAATTCAAAGTATGGAAAACGGACCATAACGTCCGATTTTTTTGCTTAAATCAACTCATGATATAATTTCAAAAACTTTATGTAGAATGACTTCTTTCTCTAAACTACACCATTTTCAAGAAAATCGATGATAAAAATCGTCCGTACCTACCTACGTCATCAAAGAGACACCTCCTTTTTTTTCTCTATGGCTCTATGGTTTCTTATTCATATTGCCAAGTACAGTCCAATGAGCTTGTTGCAGTCTTTAGGTAGAGTAAAAAGAAGAGTTGTTCCATGTATAAAATGACTCAAAGATCACGATGAGCGTATTGGAAAAGTCTGGACTACACTCCTAATTTCACAATCTGGGCAAGAAATGTGCTTTATTTCAATCTTCTCGCTTCAAAAGCGATACTACGGCACAGGTGAACATTTCGTAAGAAAAGTCGCTCCATCCAAGCCTCCAGAATGGGATGAGGGGTTGAATGAACCGCTAACCACGCCGCACCGTGTGGCGTCGTCGCTGAAGGCAACGATTATTTCTGACCTAATTGAATCATTAACTTCCCCTCCCTTTCCGCCCTAAACCACGTGTGGGAGAAGAGAGAATCAGGGTTGAAACCGTTTCCTTCAACCAAAAACCGAAAGGGGATGAATGGGTAGTTGCGCCACCCCGGCGGCCATAGGCGTCTCTAAAATTGAGTCATTATATTTCGAAGGTGCGAGGGATTACATTCATGCCTAGTGCTCAGAAAAATAATATATCCTCACCGTTAATTGAGGAGGTTCCCAGGCGTTCACAATCTGGCGGCTCGGGGGCGAGTGATCAAGTCATCGAATTTGATGATCGGGGGTTGAAATATCGGGTTGTTGAACAACTTGAACAACACAACAAATCTACTTTCGGGAGGTCGTGCGTGCGGAGTCAGCGTGATCTGAAGTGGCTTCGGCGCTGCGTCTGGAATGTCTGCATTATTCGGGAGTCTGCTTTGCGGCTTTTTACCTGGTCATCATCGGATGAGCGGAATCTATAAATCCTCATTTCAGCATTGCCATTTATCAATCATGGTCATTTGATTAATATAGAAAGCATTTGATGAACATAGGTAGAATTTCAGGGAATTTTACCCAAATGTGTCAGGGGAAATGCCAGAGAATTTCATTTTTCTGAATTTTGTGGCAACCCTGGCTAAAATCCAGAAATCATATATCGATTGACCAACTATTGAATTTTTCTTTATAGTGCTGAAGATCCACCTCTATAATAATTCAATTTGAATTACGTGAATGTTGAGTATCGATTAATCGTATTCGATACATCAAACAGGTGAGATTGTATCGATATCAGTTGGTTCAAAATGTGAGCATAGCCAGAAGTCAATTGAGTTATCTGATGGAACGGGTTTCTTGTGTTAGATTTTTGATTCTAAGAGTGTAAAATGGCAATGAAACGTGGATTTGTTAGGAATTTGCTCATTTTCAGCTTTTCCTTCTAAAATATTAAAATTTTTGTTTGAGTTTATATTTTATTGTTTTGAACCTAACGATATCCATCGAACCTAACCACTATCGAATGCGATCTATACAGCGAACCGAATCTGTAATCCCTTCGGATCCCTCCTGCGGTACATAGACATCGACGATCCCATAAAGAAATTCATTCCTTTTCTCAACGGTGATCTCAGCAGAAAACGGCAACGTCGCCATCGATGGCATCGATTATCGAATTGTAATCGAATGACCTTCATCGATAAACCAATGCCTTTTGCTGATCGGGATCGTTCGATAACGTTTCAACCATCCAGGCGCGAGAGGCGTGTAGAATCGCATATATCAACCGGTGAGCGAATTTGCGTTCACCGAAAATCATTCGCCTCCCGCCCGGAGAGATAACGGTGAGATATTGACGCGTGATCAACCGATCGGTCAGATCGATTTCGTGAAATTCGGAACCCTTGAAATTAATCGATGAGGAAGTTCACTCGTCGTTTTTCAAAGAAACGGGAGTGTGCTTTGATTCGGTTCTTGGCGCCGGCCGATGATATGGACGTATTTCTGCCAAACGGACCTATGTGCATCATGACATGAGCCCTGTCATGCATCTATTCTTATGGGTCTAAGGACTCATGTCTTAATGCACATAGTTCCGTTTGGCAGAAATACGTCCATATATCAACGATCATGAAGGGGAATATTTCGGACCTCGGAGGATGATGGAGTATTTGAGATCAGGTTCAATTGCGATGTCCGCAGCTGTGTGATCGATTATTTGCGGGAAGGCAACAATTACTCTCGAGTCAGTTTCAGGAACGCTGCTGAAATGTGAAGACGCTTGGATTAAACATATTCTTCATAATCATGTTAACGTATTTTTTTTTGCTTTTTTTTTTTTGCCTTTTATTGTATGATTTCTACCAGGCAAAGTAACCATCAAGTTGCTGTCCTCTAAGAATATATATTATTGTTCTCCAGACTTGCAATATTTCAAAAATTTACTTATTTTCTATACAAATTAAACTTTTTCGAAAACCGATTATAGTTTTAACCGAATTTACTGTTAAAATTGCTATTTGCATGGAGAAATTTGGCAACATTGAAATGTAGTTACGTTCTTTCGTGGGGGAAACGACGATTTATCCTTCTTAGTTCTAAAATAACTGTGGCGTACCACTGAGAATCCGTAATGCATACGAAATGAAACATCTCACTTCTCAGTGATCACTGATCAGGTTTTCTTGTAATAGAACAGTATGTGCGGGGGAAAATGCAGAAGTTTGATTGGAGTTTCGGCATTTTTGCTGTGGACGGCAGAATACAGCAGCATATCCAAACCGCACTGGAAAAAAAAACACATTGGATCTAGAGTCCAGACTCTGAAAAACATCGACAAGAAAAAGCACTCTTGATTCAATCAGAATCTAGCTTACATCAAGAACCAAGCCTCTTAATCCAAGCGGATTTCGTTTTGATTCAAACAAAAATCCGATCGAATCAAGAGTATTTTTTCTTGTCAATGTTTTCAAGAGTCTGGACGCTGGATCCAATGTGTTTTTTTTCCATTGCGGCAGCAGCGCCCAAGACCAGGGTCCGAACGAGGGGTCCGGTCCAGCCGGGCGCACTCCAGTCGCGAGCCGGCTCGGTCCGAGGGTTCAGAACCTCCAGGTCCACGGCCAGTGCTCTCGTTTCCAGCCTCCTCCCCCCTCCCCCCGCTCCGCGAGCTCGTCTGGCCAGCACGCCACGCCTTCGGAAATTCTTGAGAGGGAAAAAATAGTATAAAATCCGGGCATCCAGGAGCAGGTGTTTACCAGAACCTCGGCCGAGGTCTAACCACCGACCGCGAGCGCGGAGGGGGGCCGCGGGGGAGGGGGGAGTGGTGGGTCGAGGGGGGGGGGGGGAGCTCCGACTCCTGATGGGCTTCCATCAATCTCCATTAATTACCATGGAGTCGAGACGCGGGTCGGTGTTCGTCTGTGGTGCAGTGGCGGAGCGTGCTTTGCGATATATCGATTGATCTGCCATTTAAACCCATGAAAAACTATCGATAAATAGGGTGTTCTCAAGGAACACCTTAATAATCGATTCTTTAATACAGCTTTAAACGGGGGAATATCGATAATCGATCGTTCACGCCGTGATGGTGGTGGTGGTTGGGCTGGGATTCAATTACGTGTCTTTGCAGTGTCACTCCCGAATCTGTCCTTGCGACGACCGTCGCGATAAGATCCAAGCGGATTGGTCCGCGAGCCGGGGGCGGGGTGGGGCGACGGAAGGGGGGGGGGGCAATTGTGATGCGATGACGATGACGAAATGCGAGCGGGCTGCGCGTTTCGCTTCGTTTCGCGACGGGAAATCGGATTGCGATTGGTTATGGTGAACCGTTGACGGGCCGGCGAAGATGGTGGGTTAGCTTTCCGTTTCGCCTTTGTTGATGGCTAACGATCTTGAAAATGTCAATGGCACCGTATCGATCGGCTTCTCACTTTTGGGTTGTTCTTCTCAAATTCAAAGTATGACATGACTAGCGAAAAGTCGCAAGGAATCTCTACGTAACGAGTTAAAGTCCTTGCTTTTCGAGAGAGATCTTAAGACGTACTCCCAAAGATCTAAGTCTTGGAGGATAGTCGAGACCTTTAGGATCACCCACCTCTTAGTCACGCCTTTATTGCCCACCGACTTGATGTAGTACATGTCATTTTTATCATATACTCTCCCTCCCCCCAACTTCAACGTCAATTAGAAATTAAGACGTTGTTACCCATCAACAACCATGACTGCATTCGCAAAATTTACTTTGAAGTACTTTACCTCCATTTAAAAAATCTCTCGAGAGGAGTTCGGAGTAAGGCGAATTAATTGCTTCAAAGGAATTCGAGTTTCTGGAGAATGTAGGACCTCAGTTGGCAAGTCGCAAGTTGAGTGTAATAGTTCACAAACGTCATCTCATTTTTACTTTTTTAAAACCCTCTACGCCGATCTGTGAATCCAGGTTGTTATTCTTACCCGCTCGTTGAAGTCTCTCTGACGCGGTGGACCACGATTGCCAAGTCGGGCAAGGTGATTTTAATGTTGCATAAACTTTTTCATCTCATTTATACATTTTGTCAAAACCGTCCGCGCCGAACCGAACCCAGGTTGTTTTTCTTACCCGCGCGTTGAAGTCTCTCTGTTTGCGGAGTCACTGATCGAGAAAATTCAAGTGTGCGGTTCGTGTGCTGGTATCAATCACTTTCTCTATCTTTAATTCTCTTAATGTGCATACTTTTGCCTTAAGTTTTTCTAACATGCTCTGTTCATTTTGTTTCAGGTTGGTTACCTATCTGATTCTGCCCTACCTTGCACTGAACTGTGCGTGTATCCCATAAGTACAAATTTTGTCTGAAAACTACTTTAAATCATGTATCATTAACTATCTTACATACCTTCAATTATCAGGAGATTTTACTCAAATGCGTCATAGAGAAATGCCAGGGAATTTCATTTTTTTATATTTTGTGGACCCTGCCTGAAATTCATAACTTATCACTTGATTGACTGACTATCGAATTGTACTCTGAAGTGCTGAAGATCCCCTTTAATAAATCCAATTTGAATTAAAAGGATGTTGAGTTTAATAAAATTAATATCCCTGGGGTTGGGGCCGAGGCTTCTACTCACAGTTTACTTCGCGGCGCACAATGGATCGAGTCAATCAGAAATTTCGGACACGAAATTTTCTACTAAAATTTCAATTTTTGATGTTTATTTCGTCACAACTATTTCAAGGGTTATTTCTGCAACACTGGAAAAAAAATACATCGGATCTAGAGTCCAGACTCTTGAAAACATCGACAAGAAAAAGAACTCTTGGTTCAATCAGATTTAAGCTTAAATCAAAAGGAAATCCGCTCAAATTAAGAGGCTTGGTTCTTAATTTAAGCTTAAATCTGATTGAATCAAGAGTATTTTTTCTTGTCGATGTTTTTAAGAGTATGGACTCTAGATGCAATGTGTTTTTTTTTTTTTTTTTTTCAGGGAAGGAAATGTCATGAAAACCCCAATGGAGCCATTCTTAAACTTTCTTGCTTCATAATTCCGATAACATAAGCTGTCGAAGTTGCCAGATTTTGTCCGACTTTTCCTACTGACTCGGTCCAGTGTGCGGCGATCCGCCCAGCGTGGGGCTCGAAAAATTATCGGGTTCGAAAAATACGAGCGGGCAGCAAAACCAAATGCGAGCCTTTGGCCGAGATTTTTATCTTTATTTAATTAGCGGCTACCGCCACCCGGTTATGATTCACGGGGACTTTTTTTCGCCGATCCCTGGCCGATCCCCCGTCCGCTTTTCGGACTCGGCGGAATCCAGCCGTCCCCTCCCGGGCGCGTTCACCGTTACGCGGTAGTGTCGCTCCACATGAGCCCCGGAGAGCATAGAATTCTACAGATAACAGGGATCACGTGGAAGTAGAGTTACGCCTTTACGTCATTGTTACGTGGAATAAGACGCGCGAACAGCCATGCAAATCCACCGTGCGCTGCCCACTCAAGAGCTCCTGCAATGTACATATTTATGCTAAAAAGAACTATGTGCATAGGGCTTTGCGTGCAACATAGTTCCTTTCAGCATTAATACCTCCAATTGCCTCTCCTTGCTCTTGCTCAACAATTAAAATGCTGCTTTCCAATGGTCGCTCTGTATTTGTCTCTACGTATAGTCCATGTAGTCTTAGAATTACAGCAGTGAGGCTAAGTAAGTTTGATTTTCTTTTTAATCTTTCTTTTTTACTTTCGTTTGAAAATGTTCGCTACAAACTATAACGCAACCTAGGACCCCCTGTAATTAATCACGCAATGTTCGGTGACCTTTACTTTTGGGAAAAGAAGAAAAAATTTCAGACCCAAAGTTAGATAAACTTTTAGGCATTTTGCTCTACTTCTGTACAAAATTCCATGGAAAAACGGCACTGGAAAAAAAAAACACATCGGATCTAGAGTTCAGACTCTTAAAAACATCGACAAGAAAAAATACTCTTGAATATTCAATCGGATTTTTGCTTAAATCAAGAGCCAAGCCTCTTAATTTGAGCGGATTTCCTTTTGATTAAAGCTTAAATCTTATTGAATCAAGAGCCCTTTTTCTTGTCAATGTTTTCAAGAGTCTAGACCCTAGATCCCAGTGGGTTTTTTCCCAGTGGGGGTTATGTGAAGAAGAAGATGGTTTAATTCCATTCTGGCGGAAAAAGCGAAACCTCCCGTGTGTTAGACTGGGTTTCAATCAATGAATTTATTTCTCCAATATCCTCGTTGGAAACAATTACAATATTCTCGCCGGAGACAACGGAATAATATAACGGCAACGATGGTAAAATCTCATCTGCCTAGACTCGTCGGGCCTATCCCGAATTCTCAATCCGAAATCCGAATCAGCGGCGAGGCGCAAACCATCGATATTTTCCCGTTTGAGACTATGATAAAGAATCGATTATTAAGGTGTTCGTTTCGAACAGCCTCTCAATCGATTATTTTTCCAGGTTTAAATGGCGGATCAATCGATAGATCGCAAAGCATCGCCACGTTTCTCATCCGAATACCTGCCTCGCTCGAGTCGGACGATCAGATACGAATGAAATACGCGCCTCGGAATTAAAGGAGAAAGAAGGGCACGGGCCCCCAGCCGGGAGGGGGGCGCAGGGGCCATGAGCATAACACGAAGCCGGGCGAATTTTCGTGTTTGCCCGCGTGAAACGGATAACGGGCAAATTAGGCCGCTGTCAGGCCGAAGCTGTCGATTAATTATCTCCTCAGCTCTGCATTAAACGATCGGAAATTTTGGGCCTGCTTCCAATTTCAATCATTGTCTATCAGCGCCTTACGCTCCGTATCCAGGACTATCATTTGGACGTATTTCTGTCAAACGGAGCTATGTGTGTTATGACGTGAGCCGTTTTATGCATACATGCTTATGGGTTTCAGGGCTCTTGTCTTACTTGATACACGTGGTTTTGCTTGACAGAGATGCGTCCATTCGAAGCTCGGAAATGCACGGAGCGTATTCTATGCGCGCTGGGCGCCATGCCATGCCATCCTCTCCTGCAGCCCATTCCGTAACGTGTGAATATCACTTCAGCGTGCTGAAAACTGTCCGATCGTGCCCCTGACAGCGACGCAGCTAGAAATGTTTTATGACGAGAGGAATTCACGGACAAGCATCACTCTTGAGGGAGCTCAAAGGCAAAAAATTCAGAATAATTACGAAACTTTTTGTGGGAAAATTTTTCAGGTATGGGGCGCATTGGTTGGGGATCCAGATCGCCCCTGTGCTTGGAACCCCCTTCCTGGTGAGGCCACTGCTCATGACCAATATTCCATTGATCATCCAGAGTCCGCAGAAGTTATAGATTATCTCCATTTTTAGAGCAAAATATGAAAGTTCACGGAGACCTGTAAAGTAACCAAAACAGTAGTGTCTGGAGAAACATGGCTTCACCTAAAAAAATGTCAACCTAACCTAACCTAACCACTTGAACGATTAATAATAGGCATGTGGTTTGGTTAGTTGCTGATTATACTACGGAAATCATATAATTCGATCAACAAAATTCCCCCTGTTAAACATGCACTGGGGAAAAAACACATTGGATCTAGTGTCCAGACTCTTGAAAACATTGACAAGAAAAAATACTCTTGATTCAATCAGATTTAAGCTTAAATCAAAAGGAAATCCGCTCAAATTAAGAGGCTTGGTTCTTGATTTAAGCTTAAATCCGATTGAATCAAGAGTAGTTTTTCTTGTCGATGTTTTTAAGAGCTCTGGACTCTAGATCCAATGTGTTTTTTTTCCAGTGTGCACTGAGTTCATTTTCGAACTTCGTGTTCTTCGCAGTAACGCGGCAGAGGCGGATCCAGCAAATTGGCAACACCGGATTTCCTCCATTTAAAGCTATGCTAATTAATCGATCCTTGTCGCCCCTCCAAGAATCGATACATTTCCATGGGTTAAATGGAGAGGACAATGTTGCCAATTTGCTGGAGCCGCCAATGTAAACACGGCAGCATTATTGGTTATCGCATTCTCTGCCTGGTCTTATTGGATTGCATTTTGCAAAAAGGAACCACTAGCATTGCAATGTTGCTAAGATTGTGCAACTTCTTTTGTCTTGGAGGAAAAACCCGATTAGATCCCTTAATTTTTTCTATTTTACTCGCTAAAAACTGTAAATTTAAGACAAAAATTACCATCTTTTCATAGTTTTTCACAATTTCCGCAATTTATTTGCAAAGGATGAAGTTGCACAATCTTAGCATCATTGCAATGCTAGTGGTTCCTTTTTGTAAAATGCAATCCTATTAATAGTAGGTCCAGATCGTTGGCTTTGGTGCCCGGTCGGCCTTTGCTCCGACATCCGACAACGGCGGTGGACTTAGCTATGCAATTAGCTAAACAGGTTTTCAACAGACGCCGGGCAACCAAGGAGCGACTCCTCAAACCAGATGATAAGCGATGTAAGCAGTTTCTCACCGAGAGGTTCCGGTTCGGGTCGCGGGCTGGACCGAAGGCACCGCTGCGTTCGGCAGCTAAATAGGCCGTTCCTGTCAGATCTGGAGCGCAGGCCGAATTAGAGTCTTCCTCACTTGTCGAGCAGCCTTCACCTCCAATTCATCCTCCTAATCATCGCTTCACTCGGAATGCAGATTTCCGAGAAGTGAAGCGAGACGAGCGCACTGAAATTTGAGTGAGTTTCGGGTGTACAGGGTGTCTGCAAGTCCGGAATTTTCGGAAAGTCCCGGGAAAAGTACTGATTTTTTAAGGGCGGCCCGGAAGTACTGAAGAGGTGCGGAATTTCCCCAAGGAGGTCCGGAATTTTTTCATGTTTGTCGCAAATTTTGAACGAGAAATTCAAAATTTTGAAATTTTCCGAATTTCGTTAAATGGATGTTCTGAAAAAGTATTGAATTTTTCTGTTAAGGAGGTACTAAATTTATTGAGAATGCACTTAAAAGGCGTTACGGAGCATTACACACGGAGAAAAAAACTTCGTTCATGGGACCCGAAGCTAAGGTCATGTGGATCTCTGAAGTTTTCGGATCTAAAAACTTGAGGTCCAGCTGCTGAAGTTCGGGTCAAACATCTGAAGTACTTCGATACATACCGAAGGGTTCGGGTGACACATCTGAAGTAGTCCGATACATGCCGAAGTGCTTCAGATGTCTGACCCGAACTTCGGCAGCTCGACCTCAAGTTTTCGGATGCGTGATCAGAAAACTTCAGAGATCCATAGGACCTCAACTTCGGGTCTCATGCACGAAGTTTTTTTCTCCGCGCAGGGGGTGGGGGTGGAGTAAAAAAACTGCAAATTTAGCGTCACGCAATTTAGAGACGGCTCCAGGATCTGATTTCACACATCCCGGTGTTTAAAACTAACCGCAGCACGGAAAAAAGTCGATCAATATCTCGATGAAAGATTCTGGACGGGTGGTAAAAACGACAACGGTGGGACTAGTGCAACGGCTGGGCACGGTGGACAGAGCTTGGATAGTTTTACGAGCTCATTTCGGGGCTAAATAGGGGCCAAAACAATACTAATAGCCCGGCGAGAGATTAAGTCATTTTGTGTGATTATACCGGTATCGGGTCAGTATCCATAAATCTGACGCGACGGCAGTAAAGAATCTAGTCGAAGCCATTTGATACCTTGAGGCCAACGATAAAAGGCCCCGTGTTGCCAGCGTTTGCTCCCACAATTCGGACATCGCCTAACCGCGGAGAATCGACAAAGATAATTGGGCACCGTTCTGAGCAGTCATCAAATCAGGTGGCTCAAGTTTTTTTCTTTTTTTTTTTGTACCTGCAAAAAAGTAAGAAAGTGGCTGTCAAATACTGGTCGAGCTTTTTATATTGGATTATTTTTTCATCACTTAAAAAAAATTACCTGGCGCTCAAACTAAAAACCAAAAAAGGGGAGCAAAAGAAAGTTAATCGTAACTCGAAGAATCAAGTGATATATTCAATATTCATCCAAAAAATAATAAATAAATAAATTGGCCATAAGCATTATGATAGTCCTGAGCCATGTAAGATATTATAAAACGCACCTTTCTCTCACCAGCCATGAAGTCGGCTCATAAAAAAATCGTGTTCAGTCATCTATCAAACACTCTCTCACGACGATGTGTCAAAGGGCACCTGTTTTTATTCCTTCGCTGCAATATTTTCCACGCGTAAAACACTACCAGTTTTCAGCCTAGTTCTTGGCAGAATGCAGATTCGAAGATCATGAACTTTAGCGTTTACGTCTCCAGGAGGTCAAAAAAACAGCAGCCATAACGCAACTATTTACCCATGCATCATTGTGAAACGGTAAACAACTACGACACGAGAACAAGTTTGAAACAGAACTAGTTATTTCCCAGACGAAGGAACGTAACTATCCCTACGTCGCAGTGCGTTGCATTGGTCGTCAAGAGTCCCTTAAGAGGGTGAACCCGACGAACCAATCAGAAAGCGCACAAGCATGGAAATACTCCAGGTATCATTTCGACAATGACGATGTTTTTGTACGCGTGGAGCAGGTTGCCCGCTTTGAGACGCGAAGGCGCAACGTGGAGCCGAACGTGCCAAAATCGCATGATTTGTGGTTGTGGATACGGGTGGACTCGTTACAAGTCGAGTCCGCCCCGTCCGATGTTTCCAGAAGAGGCTGATTTATCTGCATTTTCGCCATTTTAACCATGTGAATCATCCGCATTTCATCGGACAATCTGGCAACCTTGGCTCAGTTTACCTCGGAGCGGGAGTCTCAACGCAGTGCGCCTTCCTTGCTGGTCTTCTTTCCAACTTCCGAACTGACCGGTCCAGGAATTTTGCGTTGCCGAGTTAACGAATCCGAAAGCAGAAAATTCCAAGAATCTGCGGTTAGTGACCTTTCGCATTGCGCATACAAAAATGAACTTTCGTCCAAAAAGTTTAACGGTCCCATCATCTTCTTATCCCACACGTTACAAACTTTCTGTAACTTAGATTGCTATAGTTTTATCAGCACGGAAAAGAGAGGTAGAGAGGTTAAGCTCAAACTTGATCAGGGAACTTTAAAATGGGGTAGCACCGTAATAAATTAGGTTACTAACCCAACTGTTGCGGTACTACCTCAATTAATTGGAAATGTCCACAACATCCAACAAAATGGGGCACTCCACAATTTTAGGATATTACCCCTAAAATTTCTCTCCTTGAATACCTCAAAAAGTATAATTTAAATTAGTTATTAAAAGCCAACGAATTTTATCTGCAACCGTATAAATAGGGCTTTTTCATTGCATGTTGGTCACAACAGCATTGCAAAAGTGATATGTTCCGTATGCTTGGGTGGTCAGATCTTGACCGCACAACAAAATTTGAAAGTTAGAAATTTGCAGAAAAGGCAAGCATTTTACTCAAGGCAATAGTAACTGTAGTTCTCGCGTGGAACAATGAAGACATATTGGCTTCTGTTTTGTCTAAGAATATTTGCACTTCCGTTGCTATTTTAACCTCTTTTTTTATAAATACGACGAATTTTGCTGATTCAACTGAATCGATCGGTCTATTTAAATAATTGGGCAAGTTGAATTTTGAAAAAAAATTCCGCAATTTGGCTCTTTTCGGTGACCAGCAGAATAGTCATCTGATGCCGAGGGGATTCATGGAATAAAACCGAAAGGAAACCTTCCCTCACAGCTGAATGCAAGGGCGGAGGTGGCGCGGCGCGCGGCGGAAGCCGAAAGGAGTCGACCGCGGCCGGAGTGACGTCAGCACGAGGACGTCATTCATTTTTTAAGTGCTGTCATGTGGAAGGGCGAGAGAGCCCTTACAACTCCAAACTTCTGACTCTCCAGGCATCTTTTCATTGACCGCACGTTGCACGGGGAAACCGAAGTTCTAAGCTCCCCATGCGTGCCAACTCGTGTCCGTAAACCACCCTGTCAGAACCCCTGCCTTTCACTCGGACTTGAATTCGGTAGTTAAAAAGAGTAGGAAGTATTTTTACAGGTCGTAGCGAATGACCCTAGACCGTGGTGAAATACACTTCACTCGGGAGGAACAAGAGCGCATCCGACGAAATTCGCGGCCCACTATGTTGCGGCGATTCTGCGAGTGCCTTCAATTTTTGGGTATGCAACCGGGACATCCGTAGAGCGCGAATAGTTGCATCCTCGATGTATCATCACTGCCACGCATCGCATGAGGGAGGGAATGAACTCCACCGCGAGAAGTGCATCTATTGCGAGTTAATTTAACGCCAAGTAATTTAGAATGGACCACTTTATGAACTGGGAGTAGTATCGAATTATCGAAACGAACTCTTAGATGGAACATGCAGGAGAGAAGACGAATAGGGAGATCGAAGAAATGAAATGAAGAAAAGAAGTGAAGAATTCGAGCTTCTTTATCATGAGGAAAGTCAGTCGTGTATGAGATTTTGAATTTAAATTTATCAAGACCCATGTCGGTCATAACCACGTACTTCTCATCATTTCACGTTACCGTAGAATATGGAATAGAAGAGAGATCTAAATGTTGACGTTTAATCCTCTCCGCCCTTTACCAAGGGACGTAGAAAACTCATTTACGCACTGAGCGGCGTAAATCCGATAATTTCGCAGCACAGTATGCAAACTGTGTCAGTGTGTCGCTTGCTTTTAACTTTTGTCGTCCACTCAAAGAACCGAATGATTTGATGGCGCTTTTAAAGGCAAGAGTTCTTCAGCCGTTAATTGCTGTGCGGCTTTTAATTAATTGAGTCCTTTCCCGTTCATTCAGGAAAAGGCTGACACACATTTTGAAACTTGTGAATATACTGATGAAAGCACTTCAATCTGCACTAAGTTGATGCTTTTCCAAGAACGAAATCTGTTGAAAAGCGTGTACACACATGTAAAACTGCCAATTCCGTGTACAGACACAAGCGAACACGCATGAGTAAATTCACACAAACATTTGCGCATTTTTTTGTTATAAACCCTTGGAAAAGAGGAAAGGAATAATCGTGGAAACTGGAAGTATGTTGCCAAGCGCCCAGATTTCTCCTTGGTTGCTAATTATTCATGATTCAGAGACATTAAATGCGGAATAGTGTTTAAAATTAAATATTCATTCCTCTATTTTCCAAATGCTATGTTATGAATCCCCGTGTATGAAAGCTAACACAAGTTTTAAAACTGAGGACCGCATGGTTTTCCGTGGTAATTTCAGTTAATTTTGGAGGATAGTGGTTTTGGCATCCAAGTCTGTCATTTCAAAACATACATTCCCGACTTGGAATTTTTGAAAGGAGAAAACGTGAGGCTTAAAGTTTACTCATTTTCACCCTAAGGGGCTGTCCCTAAATTACGTAACGCACTTTTTCGGCATTTTTGCCCCCTTGCTCTCACCCCTTGCAACGCTGTTGTGACGCAGTTCCCTATCCTTCAACACGTAAAAACAAAATGGCGTAACGCTCTCCTCGACCCCCTTTCCCCCCAAGAGCGTCATATAGTTTACGTGCGATTCGGTCCCTATCTGTTTAATTTAGACTACATTCTGCAATAACAAATTACTGTCTCTGACTCCATTTTGAAACAACTTATATGCTATTGGTTTTCCTATGCAGATAGGTTTTTTAAAGGATTGGTCCGAAAACGTAGTTCCTTATTGCAAAATGCAGTCCAATTGAGAAACGTCGCGATGAAAGCACACAGCTTTTCCTCTCCGAAGAGCGATTCCTTCAGTATACTGTCCTCCGCCCGAAAGGAAGAAATCTGATTACATTTTCGGAATACCCCGTTCCTTTTGAGCTGTTAGGATTCCCTTCAGCTCCATTACCTACACTGCCGTGCTGAGGAAGAACGCCGTATGAACATTCGAGAGTTGCCAAATCTCCCTTCATAAAACATGTATTTGTGACAACATTCATGCACTTTTTTCCTCGAAATTTTCAAAAAATTTATATTTAATCTCGTACAAAATTGTCCGAAAATTTTGGAAAACAATTTTCACAATTTTCCCAATATATTCTGTTTTTATCGAAAGAAACTTGGCAACGTCTGGAGGCTCATACGGCGTTCTTCCTTAGCACGGCAGTACAGCTCTATTTCCGCGGGCCAGTCTCAGTCCCCGGTCAGTTTCGTAGCGGCCAATGCAAGCTTCCAGGAAAACACGGTTTTCGGCACGCGCTCCAGCTCGCCCAAAGCCCTCGCCACCCCCTCCCCCTCCCCCTCCCCCGCCGCCACCCACGCCGCCTTGGAATAAAGACCCGAACTTATGAAAGTGCTTTGAAACCCCTCTCAAACTAAACTTGTAAAGCACTCGTTTACCTGCCGTTTGAAAGGCAAGTGGCTCCTCGACGACCAGAAAAGCACTTTAAGGTTTTAATTAAGAAGTACAGAAGACGTAAAAAATTAATTTCGTGCGCGTGCCGCGCGCTAAGCGGCGCGCTGTCAGATTATAGACGGAATTCGGGATTCGCCCTCGATTAATATCTTATGCTCCGTGAGGACATATTATCCCTCGGGAACTCATCTTCCAAGCGCAGGTGTCGCAGATAAAGGATCAAAATTGACGGTCGATTCTAGAATCGTTATCGATTCATCTTGATGTATACATACATTGTTTGTATTAGGCCACAGGAAAGCGATTTATATCGATTTATTCCCATTGGTACCATTGAAAGAGCAGGGTGTCCAGCGACCTGGGAAACCGGGAAAAGTCAGGGAATTCTTTCTGTATCAGGGAATTCGCAAAAATTTGGCATGCCAGGAAATTTTAGTATGCAAGCGATTTTCGTGGCAGGGAAACATCAGGGAAAATGGAAAAACGCGGTTTTCTTTTGTGAGGACGAATCGAGTTTCAGAAAATTGAATTCATATTAAAATTTCTACCAGAATTTGCGCTGATGTTTTTTAAATTTTAAAAATGAGGCAAACGTATCTCGTATAAGTTTTGAAACATGAACAAATTATTTCTTACATCTAATCGGTACAATCGTATCGAAAAATTGGAAATATCTTTCCTTTTCAGGAAATCATTTTTTCCGCCTGTCAGGGAATTTTAAATTTTTCACCAATTTTTGGTCGCTTTTGTCAGGGAAATAAGGGAACTCTCAGGGAATTTTATTTTTGATACTTGCTAGACACCCTGAAGAGGCATTGTTATTGTTTGAAACCTAGAAACAGAGGAATATTCCTCCTATACCACCTCCTTCAAAAGGATTCGTTCTGGTTGACCTAGTAACCACTCTCTTAAGTACCCGACTTCATTTGCAGAACGACATTTTTATGAATGAAACGTTATTATTCTCGTCACATAATTTCTGAATTTCTTTCAATTAAATTTGACAACCTCATCCGGCAAAGCACGCAAAATTTGTGCCGCGCGTTCACCGAGACTGAATTAGGTAATTAAATGAGGGCACTACACAACACAGTTGCCTTCGCTTGAGTTTTCCTCGCGAAATTCGCCCTGCGTTAATTTTTAAAACGGCATCATTTGGCAGCGTTTGGAGTGTCAGGTTGAGGTCTTCGTTCTCGCAATAAAGGTGAAAAGAAACTTTGACTACGGATAAAAACAGCGAAGAATGAAAGAAAAACGGGAGTTAATTTTTCCGTCCTTCGGTCTGAGGTCATTCTTCCTTTGAATTAATTCCTAACGACTTTTTCATCCTCTCCCCGCGCTTGAACAAAGATCCAACAAAGAGACGCACAAGGGCTTATAAACTTGCACTTTTCCACATGCATGTGATTCTTTTTTCAGTTTTTCGAGTCCTTTTCTGTGTCCTTTTTTTAAAATTTTGTGCTTCAAATTTTAAAATTAACTACACACAGCGTCTCATTCAATGTTTAGTTTGCCTCTACACTACACTGGAAAAATAAAACACATTGGATCTAGAGTCCAGACTCTTAAAAACATCGACAAGAAAAAATACTCTTGATTCAATCAGATTTAAGCTTAAATCAAGAACCAAGCCTCTTAATTTGAGCGGATTTCCTTTTGATTTAAGCTTAAATCTGATTGAATCAAGAGTCTTTTTTCTTGGCAATGTTTTCAAGAGTGTGGACTCTAGATCCAATGTGTTTTTTTTTTCCAGTGTATTTTATTTTATTGAAAATGTGATGTATTTTTCTTTCTGTCCTCAGGTACTTGCACTCTTCCAAGTTTTACTTGCATGAACAGCCGACATTTACAACTTAAAAGGTAAAATGCTAATCAATGCATAATATAACGATTTTCCGGAAGTGTTAATCCCTTTAGTATGATGTTAATGATAGTGATAATGAATAACCTTTTTTTCATCGTGTAAAAGTTGCAGCAGCACCTGTTATATCTTCTTTAAACTGGTTCGCGTACTGAGGTCTATGACGTTTCAAGTGTCGATCGTAGAACCTTAGAACCCTGGAGTCATAACCATTATTTGTGGAGGAACCGAACTTCGAACTATCAAAAATTGTTCCAATAAGCCAAGAAGGGCTTCTGCTAGGTAGAAATGTGTTTAAATGTAAAAGTTGTGAATTATACAGAAAACAATGGGACTACACTAGGCAGTATCTTCTCGTTGTACCATCGCTACTCAGACGAAAGAACATAACTACATTTCACCGTTCCTAAATTCACAATTTCAGATTTATTTTTACCCGATTTCTTTTGGGTATTTCTGATTGAAAACCTCGCTGATTTTTCTCCTAACTAAACGCGGAAATAAGTAGATTTTGGAAAAAATTGCACATTCATACTCTTCTATAAAATTGAATTGCTTCAGTAAATTTTATAGCGTTGCAATGGTTTCACATCCCTTTGTTTAGGAAAAAACGATATCTCGAAACTGGAAAAATTTAGTTACGGCCCCTCTGCTCCAAATCACTAATGCATCCGCACAAAATTACAGGAGTGGAGAAGTTTTCTGGTGGAAAATCACAATGCGCGAGGAAAGTGACACACTGATAAATGCGACATTACGTCGCCGCACAGTAGAACCAAATGAACGAGCTGAGATCAGAAATGTAATTTTTAACGTAAACCGCAAATTTTCATGTTCATCCCATCGCAATATAAATTCCGAGGGGTGTTTCTTGAAGATAATTTCACGAAAAAAGCAATGGAGCAATTTTTAAACTTCAAAGTTTTTGTTTAACGAAGATTTAAGCTTTTAAACTTTACTTACCATATAGGCTCTCGCCCAATGGCCAAGCTTCACTGTGCGACGCCGCGGAAGTTGTGAGAGTCGTAATTCAGGAAGTTGAAAGTTGGAGCAACTAGGCCCCAGGTGCGATTAAGCCCAATCGGACCCCTTGGAAGGGGGGGGGGGCGAGGGTTTCGTCGTGGGGTTATGATGAACGTCCCGAGTAATTAGTATTCTTAGAGCATTCTTACACCCCAACTCACCACTTAAACGCACCTGATGGCTCCTACATGCAGCGACATCTATCGGTGACGGATGCAGCTGTGGTTCCGCCACCATGAAAAATCTCCAGCCCCCCCCCCCCCCCCCCCCCCACTCCGACTCGAGTGGATTTCCTGGAACATTGCTGAAGTATGAAAAAGCTTTTTCATTATCATTATTAATGATTTATTTCTTGTTATTTTCTTTTTTTGAGAACTCACCGCTCTAAATCACCCTTTAATACCTGTGCTTTACCGGTGATCTTCACGATATGAAAGCTCTTGTAACAACTCAACGGTGAACCCTATCCGCAACTTCCATCTCGCCTCAGAATCTTCAAGATTTGCCTCATTTTAACTGAAACTTTGCGGGTTTGGATACTTTCATTTGTGTTAGAATAGATGAAGGAAAAAAGGACGTACCCAGTTGTAATATTAATTCATTTTCAAACGGTTCCTCAGGAACGAACTATGGCCTTTCACATCTCTGCAATGAAGTTACACGTTTTCATAATAAAATAAATGCAAATATGCAATAAATCAGGTTTAAGCTTTAAAAAATTAAGAATGATAGCAATATTTTGGAATGCATTTAAACCAGAAAAAAAGGGAAAAACTTCCTTTCTAAGGAGCTAACCTTAAGCTCAGGCTAATCATAATCATATTCCTCTTTTTGTACAACCTTATGACTTACAAATTGCAGTACTTGACTGCGGATCAATGTCGCTGAATATCTAATATATGTAACTAGGGTCACCCAAGGGCTAAACACATAGCCGCAGCTCTTTTTTATCTCTTTCTCCCTTTATTGACTCAAACGCTTTGAAGGGATTTTGGGAGGATGCGGAATTTTGGCGAGTAGGTGTTGTTGACCGCCAGAGAGCACCGTAAAAGTAGATTTTATGTTCACTGAAAAGAGAGTTACCGGCTGTGTGGACATACTACCCGTTCCGGGCTCAGAGGCCGAAATTTCCGGGTGTTAGAACCGCAGCTTCGTCTGCTCCGGGTGCTATGCCCGGAACTTTCGGCCTCTGAACCCGGAACGCGGACGGTATGTCTGTATAGCCCGTAAGTACGGCTTCCACGGCGGGAATATTTTTTCAATGTTTGTGCATGTATGCTTCAAACGGAAGTTGGATGTTCCAAAACGACAGTTATCAAAAGGACACGCCGGAGAGATAAGTGAGTGAATTAAGGCGCATCTCGAAGATTCCGGGGCGGAAAAGTGAAGAAGCCCTCTCTCGTGGCGATAAATTTTTATCGACCCGCTCTGCCGCCGGACTTGCCCCGAAAGTTCCCGAGGGTCCGCGTTAACCTCGCCGAAGAATTTCGCCTATTCGTCACCCTTCCCGGGCCGCGCCGTGAACTTGCACAAATCGCCCGATCCGAGAGGGAAATCGTAATTAAAAAGCAGGAACGGAGGGAGCCAGCGCCGCGCGGAAAACGCAACCATCTCCGTACGCGCGTAAGCAAACAAGTAATTAAAAGAAATTACAGCCGCCGGCCGGTTGCCGCTCCTCCGTCCTCCGTCGCCGCGGTCCGACGCGGGACCGCGGTGCGCCGGCGCCGCGCGCGCCATCTGGCGACGCCGCGCCCGAGTAATTGCGATTTTTCAGCACGTAGGTATTATAAAGTCAAGATTTACAAATGGCCGTGGCCGGGGCGGCCGACGCACACACGCACACACACGCGCGCGCCGCGGACGACATTAAATGAGGGTAATTGTTGTAAAATTTACATGCAAACGGCTCCCGGGGAGCGGGGAGGGGGGAGGGGCGGTCGCGGACGGGGTGTTATTGAACTCATGATTATAAAAAGGCTGCGCGGGGGCATAAGGGCCGAATTAAGGGGCAAATTAAGTCGCGCGAACCGCAGCCGCTCCGCCGCCGCCGAGGCTGAAATTGCACCGATCGGGAGCCCCGCGCCCTTGCGCCCTCGGATCCCCGCGCTAATCGGCTTAATTTGGCCCCGCGCCGAAATAAAGGTCGGCTCAGGTGAGCCTTTTCGGTTTTAAAGCCGTGGAAAGTCCGCGCCGATGTTTACACGGCTGCCGCCGTCAAAAATTACAAATCTGGTCGCCGATGAGGGAAGTTAATCGTTCGCCTTGTCATGCGTTTTTGTTCACCTCCTGCCTAACTCACAGTAGGGTTGCCACAGTCACGGAATACCGGGAATTTCAGGGAAAATGACGAAGATGAGAGGGAAATATTGATAGGCACCTTCATTTGTTTTCTAGAATGGGTTTGACGTTTTGAACAAAAAATTTTGCCCAGAAACTATTTCTAATTATGTTTTTTTAACCACCTAGCATATTTGTAATTCTCAGGGAATTTCACCAAAATGTGTCAGGGAAATTTCAGGGAATTTCATTTTATAGATTTGGTGGCAGTCAGGGAAAACCGGGAAATGTCAGGGAATTTTAAAAAGTCAGTAACACACTGGAAATGTCACGGAAAAATTCGAAAATGTCAGGGAAATGTTGGGTCACCTTTATTTCCTGTCAAGGAGGGGTTCGACGTTTTTAAACGACACATATTGCCTGAAAACTGTTCGTGATGTCTCTTTTACCATCTAGCATATCTTCAATTGTCACGAAATTTCACCGAAATGAGTCAGAAAAATCAGGAAAGTGTCGGGGAATTTTATTTTCTCAATTCTGTACCAACCCTGTATTTTGCCGCAACATTCCGGACGGGAATTTCATTTTTTCCGAGTTTGGCAGTTTTTTGAAGGAAGACGTTCAACCTCGGACCGATGTAAATCGGGTCCAAGTCCACCACAATTATACGCACGGTGAGCAGATAGACTCCTCAGAGGACGCAGCATTAAATCGCGACAGTCCGAGCCCCAACCCATCCGTCTCGTCAAACGCCCAGCTGTCAAGGGACCCACTCCCCTGAACGCGTCGCCCCCACCCGAACAACCGCAGAAAGTCCGTAATAAATCCGGGCTCCAAGTCGAAGTCGCCGGAGACGCTGTCGAGACACCCCGCGAAAATAAAGAAGCGCTGACGGACCGGTACCGACCCGGGGGGGGGGGGGGGGGGCTGAGATGAAGTGTTGTCAGTTTCGGAGCTCGAAATAATTAACGAGTTAGCCGGGGACCGGGAGCTCTTGAAATATGAGCTTTAAACCCTTGAATATCTCCCACCGTCTGGGGCCGGGGAGTGGTGAGGAGAGGGGGGTTGCAATTGTAACCGCGGCGACGACGCCACGCCACTCGTGAAAACTGTCGCGAAAACTCGAGATGCGTCTCCCGCGGTGGGTCCACACAGGGTTGCCGGAAAAGTCGGATGCAAGCCCCGCGATTTCGAAAAAAAACATTGAAATTTTTGGGGTGTCATATTGACTAAAGTAACTCAATCGATCCTTATGTATGGTTTGTAAAATGGAGGGGTGGGGGAGGGATAGGGCATTCAGTCGACTTTCAATTGAACCGATTGTTTCTCAAATTGCGTAAGCGCCAAAATTGCGAATGAGAGGAAAACAGGAAAAACCGTTTGATTCGCTTTTGACAATCTGCGAATTCCAAAAAAATGCATGTTCTTTCAGAAGGCTATTTTGAAATCAAACAGGATTGATTATACCCGAGATAACAAAAAAAAAAACAACCCCTCTACCACTAAAATACAGATTGGCGCTTACGTGTTTTGGAAAATTATCGGTTCAATTATTATACATACGTTCAAGAAAACCTTGAAGAGCCTTTTTTCCTAATTTAATTCTGTAGAAATGGACGTCATTCATCAGTCATCATTATGTGTGGATGAGTGTTGCATTTTGCTGCTCAAAGGAAATTTCAAATTCCTGAAACACGGAGAAAAAACTTCGTGCACGGGACCCGAAGTTGAGGTCATATGGATCTCTGAAGTTTTCTGATCACGCATCCGAAAACTTAAGGTCGAGCTGCCGAAGTTCGGGTCCCACATCGAGGCACTCCGATATGTACCGGAGTACTTCAGATGTGTGACCCGATTTCGGCAGCTGGACCGCAAGTTTTTAGATACGCGATCCGAAAACTTAAGAGATCCATATGACCTCAACTTTGGGTCCCACACACGAAGTTTTCTTCTCCGTGAATCAACCACGACCTCGCAGTTTACACTGATTGGCTGATCTGTCCGAGCAAATCGCACAAACGCGTGTGGTTTTCCTCGTCAAATTATTATCAAAACTGAAGAGGCAAGTAGTGCGAAGAAAAATCAATTTCAAGGAATTCAGCGTAGTTCACCAAGGACTCAACGACACATTTTTACTGTCTGGGGCCGAATTTGCTGGCTCTTTCACTTGTAGGTTCATTATTCACCGATGAGTCCAAACCACACTACAGCCAAAGGAATCAGGGATAATCTGATTCTTACCTTTCACGTGGTAGGGTCCCAGAGGAACGAACTTCAAAAAACAAAAATTCTCTCTATTTGATAAAATTTTAGAATATTAGGGGATCCAGTACTCCTGAGCCCTGTATAAGCTGGTTCATCAAAATTTTCGAAAATACATTTAGCTCGACAACATGGGTCCCCCGCAGTCAACTCCGTGCAAATCAGCCCGACCACGGACGACTGACAAATCGCAGCATAAAAACCGACATCCTTTCCTCATCTGTCTTCGAACCGAAAATTGTTTATCTCTGCTCTCGAGAAGTGTGACGCGTCGATCGAAACTGACACAGTTGCCGTATAGTCAATTTTCCACACACGAATTTAAATCGAAGTACATTTTTCGCGTTGAGGTTGGCAAGAGGCCAAAGCTTAATTTTTCCGAATCCATCCGTCAGGGGGCGCCGAGGGTCCGCGTCGCGGTGGGCGGTCCGGCCCCGAATTTTGCACACCTTTGTCATCCGCAGATTTAGATTAATGGCCTGCGTAGGTTGTGCCCGTCGCGTGCTTCCTTGTAAGTTTTTATCAAAGTCCAATTTTTTACGGCCGGGATGCCTCGGATTTTGGGCTCGGCGCGTTTTTGGCCGCTTGTACGTGGGGTCGAAGGTGTGCCGCAAATTCATCGCAGACTTGAAATTCTCGCGTCAGAAGCTCCGAGAAGGCTTGGGCTAGTGTGGGACATTAAGATTTTCATTTCAAAATGAAAAGTATGTTGAAGCCCTATTCTGAAAAAAATTTATGGGCTATACACCGGAGAAAAAAAAACACATTGGAGCTGGAGCCCAGACTCATAAAAACATCGGCAAGAAAAAATACTCTTGATTTAATCGGATTTTTGCTTAAATCAAGAACCAAGCCTCTTAATTCAAGCGGATTTCGTTTTGATTCAAGCAAAAATCCGATTGAATCAAGAGTATTTTTTCTTGTCAATGTTTTCAAGAGTCTGGACTCTAGATCCAATGTGTGTTTTTTTTCCAGTGTGGACATACTGTCCATTTTGGGCTCAGAGGCTGATAGTTCTGGATGCTGGAGCCGTGGCTTCAATTGTTCCAGGTGCTACGCGTTACGCCCGGAACACGGTGGGTACGTCTAAATAGCCCGTAAGTACGGCTTTCACCGTCGGGTTTTTTTTTCCCCCAGCGTGTTTTTCATTGAATGATGATTGGCAAGTCACTCGGGAAATGGATGAATTAAGCGCAAAAAATTACAGGGAGGCAAAGGTAGCCTTTTTCATCAGTTTTGGTCCATAACTGTCGCCAAATTACAGTAAAAACCATGATTTTCTAAAACAAATTTGACCAACTGAGGGCACCTTGGGGAAAATCTCAAAAGAGGGGAAAAGTTCTACTCTGACCCATAGAACAAGTTGCTGCAGTCTGACTTTTTACCCGTTACGTGCGGGTTAGTTATTGAAATGCATAGACAAAATGAAAGAAAAATGAGACAACGAGAAAATGGAGCTATCTTGTCGGTGGAAGCGGCTGATTACAATGGACCAAAGACGTAACTTGACTTTCCAACAGCATCCCAAGAGAGACCCTTGAGTTGGTCCATCATGCTCCCCTTCGGTTCATTACAACCACCCGTTTCAACCAACGAGAATGCTCCATTTCCCCGTTGTCTGTTTTATCTATAGCCTTGTCTATCAGTGTAAATAATCAGAACGCTTGAACACCCTGTATTTTGTATTTGAACGAGACAGTTTCCGAAACGAAACGTACATCTTTATTTCAATTTGTCGCATCATAGAACTCATCATGGGAGTTTCCGGTGCCGAACGAAAGAATGAGTAACAAATTCATCCCGCGGAAGGGTACGCTCGGGGGTCCGTAATGGCGGTGACGTGACGCCAATAACAAAAATCCCTCCCACGGAGGGACACGCGTCGCGGTCGCCACCGGTGGTCCGGTCCCGCACGCAATTTCGTATTCATAATTGCAGCCTATGCTTCTGTTTACGGCGGCAACCGAACCGCCAGGGACGGTCTTAACCCCTCGTAAACGCGGGGTGAGAAAGTATCGGCTAATGGAAAAACGGAGACGTGCTCGGGCCCCGGGTTCCATTATTATCTAATTTGACGACGGAACCCGGATTATAACCGCCGCCCTACGTGACGCGGGGGAGACCGACTTACGATCAGCACCCCCCGAGATTGGCCCCAAATCAGCGGCAAAAGGCTCCGTGGACCCGAAGATGTGCAGGGATTAAACTCACGCAAGTGTTGTCTCAATCCTCCAGTGTAAGGGTTGGAACGAGGTAACGATCGGAGAGTCGAACATGTATTCTGCCGTGATAAGGAAAAACGCAGTATGAACCTTCAGGCGTTGCCAAATTTCTCGTGGCAAATCACTAATTTTCAGGAAAATTTTTTGAATATTCGACCGATTTCTCAGATAATTTTGTTTGTAATTTGTTCTAAAACGTCTGAAAGTTTCAAGGGAAAATATTCATAATGTTCCTTAAAAATAAACAATTTATGGAAGGAAATTTGGCAACTCTTGAATGTTCATGTGGCGTTCTTCCCTAGCACGGCAGTATTGTGACCTGGGATGAGAAATTTTATGAAAAATAAGAATTTCATTCGAAATTTTATGACAATTTCCTGTAAAATTTCAATAATATGAAATTTTCCTGAGCAATTTCAATAATATGAAATTTTCCTGAGCAATTTCAATAATTTGAAATTTCAGGCAATTTTTCATGAAATTTCAGTAACTTTCTAAAACTTTATTGAAATTACGTGACATTTCAACGGCGATCTCTGATTGCGACGTCGCAGTCTTTCTATAACAACAATGAAAACAACGCAATATCGGGCCAGTCCAATTAAGATTTTCATTTGCGGTGTTTGAATTTTCCTGAAAATTTTAGGCGGTAAGTGACAAATGTATTTTACTTTTGGGGGTCTCCACTAACGCGACAGTGCCTCATAGATATCATCAGGAGAATCAGACTGGTGTATTAGGCAGGTCCGCATGATACAATTATATAAACGTATATGTATTGATGTAAAGTATCATCTCAAATTGAAGGCGGTTGCCAAGACAAGCCTTTGGCTGATACTTCACTACGATGCCGTTAACCTTGCTCGATCAATGCTGCGTTTTAAGGAGATCCAAATCAAACGCATTTTTTTGATTCTTCAGTATGTTCTGTTCTTACTCTGAATTTCGAACTCTTTTTCAGCAGCCGAAAATTCATCATATTTAGGTAATAAACTTACCGCATTCTTCGAAAACAGCCGCTTCTCTGCACGACCGCCAGATGCTTTAAGAACGAGTTGACCCACATTTCACAAAATGTATTTTAGGTAATTCGAGACGAATCTAATTGTAAAACTGAAGCTTAATTTAATACGCAATATCAAATCCCACGGCTGAAACTCCAGTCTCTTTACTCCCTTTGAAGTTCGCTCGTACCACTAAGTACATTCTACGTAATTTTCCAACTTAGATCCTCATTTCTCAGAGTTCTCTCAGTCAGTGTTGTTTTCTTTTCCTTGAATTCTTGGCCCAAAATTATGAAGCCAATCTTCATCCCATCATTCACGCAATTCCCAGTAATGAGCGCAGATATACAGGGTGTCCAATAGAGTTTGCGCACGAAACTCAATAAGGTTCCAGAGGTGAAAATTTGATGTATTCATCCTTTAAACGTGGGTCACCTTAAACTTCAAACCCCTCTGAGCTACTGAGATATGAATCTTTGAAAAAAAAGGTTTGGTTTGCATTTTCAGCCGTCCTGGCGTGTTAACTTGCACCAAGTTTTCTATTTGATCGTTGCTGTAAAATACTTAATTCTAATGGTCGCAAAAAATTATCATGATGTTTAGTTTCAAAAATTTTCGAGGGGATGAGCAATCAGTCGAGGAGAGCTATTAGCGGAGAGAATGGAGTGAATTTAGATCATTAGGATCAGAGAAATCGGAGAAGTTACGTTAACAACGCCTTGATACAACTATTCGTGTCTATTGGATGTGCGTGTTGCTTGCAAAAAACTGAAGGCGCGTTGCTTTTCTTTCGCTCAAAGCGTTGTGCGTGACGCTACGCAACGTGACGCGCTGTTAGCGGGCCAAATCACGTTATCAACGCCTGGATGACCTCGTGCAGATCGTCATGAGTTCCGCTTATTTTCAGTAATTTTTTTGGCAATGCTGAATCTTGACACGCGGAAAGGATCCCAGAATGCTCCTCTGATTGTTTTCAACTTCCTATTGTAGATTTAAAACAACCCTATAAAATTGCCAGAAATTGCCAAAATGCATGAGAATCTGGGCAGAGGAAGCCCTGAATGGGCTGTATTCTATAAAAACTGATTTTTTCCTTAACAGTATACCTATTTGTAGATTGAAAGGGTTTCATTTCAGGATTCTAAATAGAATCACTCGATCAGAATGTCCCGGATTCTTTCCTCAGCCAGGTTACCCGAGTTTTTTAGTCTCAATCTAGGGTCATCTGAGGCTGGTTCTCGTGGAGGGGCGATAAGCGCAGGATTAGCCTTTGGGGTTTCTTTCAATATATTTTTTGTTTCGTCTAAAAAAAAGAGTCCTCAAAATTTGTCAGTGATAATAACCCTGGAACACCCTGTATTGGTTTCGACTTTCGTGATTTCACTACTGGGCACTGGGTGTAGCCGAATCCCACACACACTGCTCGTCTTGTCTCGGCTGTCGAGAGAACGCACGATTTTCCCACGTCAAAATTGTTCAGGAACTCGAAATTTATGGCCGCGCGAACCGTTGGCGACAACTCAATAAGAACTCGGACGAATCACGTCGCGGAATTATGTTTTGCAAATATATAAATAAAAATGAGGAGAGGGAAACATTCGCAGTAGCTCGGATTCCAGTCATGATCGTTCGAGTGTCCGCCCGCTCATAACTCCAGCGATAATTATTATGCAGCCACTCACTCCGCTGCCGGGCTAAGGAAAAACGCCGTATGAGCCTCTAGACGTTGCCAAATTTCCCTCGATATAAACCGGATTTACTATTAAAATTTTGAATATTTTTCCCCCAAATTATCAGACAATTTTGTACGCAATTCAATCTAAAATATCTGAAAATTTCAAGGAAAAATACGCATGAATGTCGTCAGAAATGCATGTTTCATCAAGGGAAATCCGGCAACTCTCGAATGTTCATACGGCGTTCTTCCTTAGCAGGGCAGTCTACTCGTCGAGTCAGGCGCAGGGTCCCCGACTGCACTTCGAAGAAACCACCAGCGCGCGTGCAAAAAAAGGGCCGGGAAAAGGGAGAGAAAAAACATGTCACCGCTGATAAAAGAGGCGCAGCTCATCAGAATTTCACGAGCGTTTCACTTTTCCCTCTGATAATAATTGTAAAATTAGAAGCTTGACACTGCACTGGAGACAGGTAATTTACGATAACCGGGACAGATAGAACGCGACAGTTCCTTCTCTATTTCTTCGGGGCTGCATCCAGGTGCCACATTCCGATATATCGATCTCTCGAGCTTCGAGATCGGGCGAACCGTTGTGAAATCTCGAAGTATCGAATCGCGAGGGGTCGATCGGGAAATGACCGTCCCTGGCGTAATCCTCAATTTGTATGCGCTGCGATGTTGCTTTAATCTTAATTTAACTGCCACTAGGAGAGCAGCCCGCTCGCGTTTTTTCAAACTTTTTTTCTGGCCCCGGACTACGGGGTTTTCGCTCCGGAGGTCGGGGGGAAAAATTAGGGAAGCGGGAGTTGTTGGATGCTGGCGACGGACGGGAAATGCTGGAATCGAAAACTATATTATAGAGTAGCCGCATGCATTTGGGTAATTATGGGACTCGCAACGCTACGGCTTTAATAAGCGTCATCGCTTGATACCCTCCAGATAGGAGCAGTGCCAAGTTTCAAGCGAGTCGGGCCGGCCAACGTTTTATCCTCGAAAATACTGTATTTGTGTGTTGCATACGGCTTGGCGCGCATTGCAATCGAACTGATTCTGTGGAATAAATTAACACAGATATCTGGTTAGAATTCTCTAGGTTCTTCCGTATTGTTTTACGTCGAAAGCAATGCAACCTGCACCAAAATTAACACAGCCCGAGGAATAGTTTGTTCGCATATAATTTGTATCTTACATTTTAACCGAAAGTAACAAAAAAACTGAAGTATGTCAGTGTTTACTTTTATTATAACTTTTAACCTGAAGTATCATTTTCTTCGCTAATATTTTTGATGTGAACTACATATTACAACGCCAATTTCATCTCCTTGTGTTTTACTCCTTTTGTTTTGTTTTATGAAAAATCCATTAATTTTTCGTGAGTTTTTTTCCTCTTTTTGAAAATGGGTAAGAAACGATGTGAACTTACTGTTTTGTTATCAGTAGAATGGAAGTAGAAAATACCCGTTTCAGTAAATTTTTCGAAGAAAATACACTCAAGATCTTTATTTTAAGAAAATTTAAAATGAAGTTGTTTATTAAGTAAAATAAAAAAGTAATGAAGGTTTAACTAGCGTTCTCCCTTAATGTCAGACCTGGATCAAAGACCATGCAATGAGCATCGATCCAACTTTTAGTTCGAAAGTTTCGAAAGCTCATCGAAAATGTATCAGAAACCCACATTTTGCATGGTAAAAGAGAAAAAGGGGTTCATCCAAATGTTTTATTCAACTTTTTAGAAGGACTCACCCTAGGGTTACAGGTGAATAACAGGAGGGTAGAATTTATTGGATGAGGCATTTTACCTTATTCATCAACGGGCTTTCAGGGTCTAGTTCCTGAATTTCCCGTTTTAACGGTTAACGTGGCAACGCCGTTTAATGAGCGGCCATTCCGTGTTTTTTGCCTCTTCTCCGTGACCGAGCTTACCTTGCACCCCCTGACCGGTACCCCCACCGCGACCCCCCCTCCCACCCCCCGGTTTATTCCCCTGTCGCCCGCACACGCAGATAGCCGCAGCATCACGGAGCACAGATTACACTCGAATTTCGGGTGCAGGATCCGCAGCGTTGCCAAAATATTCGAACTCCCCCGTTTTGATCCCCCGAGAATTTCGAATACACGATTCGGAACGGCAAAGCGGGAAATCTGCTCTCGTCACGCCACTAAATAATAAGTTTATTAGACGCCCGAGCAGATAGCGCCACAGACGGACAAACGAGAGGAAACTGAAAAAAAAAATCGTAAATGACCCGGAGAAAAAAAGCCTACATTCAATTTATGGGCTCCCGAGAGGTAATGGTTCTTGAAATATGTACGCGGAGTGAGCGACTACTGTGTAATGTCGGGGCTGACGAGTCGTCGAGGTCGGAGGCTCCGCGGAGGGTGGGAGGGGGTTAATTTTCTCACGCAGCTATGTCGTATTATTAATATATTACGCTTCGAAATTGAAATGAGGATTGGATTCGTACGGTGGAGGCTCTCACATTTTGGTGGAACGAGTGGATCGGGATATTCTGAACCGTGTCAGCTTCGTCGTACCTAGACTGAAATGCCTCTGAAAATGACTTCTTATCCGCTGAAAATTCTGTTTCAAATGCTGCAACTGATTTCAACATTTCCTCCGAAGTATTCCAAAACTATCACTTAATGAGCGTTGATGATAAAAATCAACCTGAAAGTCAAATAATTAAGTGTATTTATCTACATAATGCAGTAGATGAAAATACAACTCACAAAAATGCTAAAAATCCCGCTTATAGTAAAAACAACATATATCTCATTATTTTCCGTGTGCAGATATGTGCTTTGATGGATCAGGCATAAATTGTAGTTCTCAATTGCAAAATATAGTCCATCTTATGGGTACTCCCCCCAAAACCCATGCAGATAGGTGCTTTAATGCATGAGGCATAAATAGGGATTCCATATTGCCATATGTAGTCCTACTCGCTTTTGGAACTTTTCAAGTGAACATTATCAAAATCGATGTTTTATATCGCACCGGAAAAAAAAAAAAAAAAACACATTTGATCTAGAGTCCAGACTCTTGAAAACATTGACAAGATAAAATACTCTTGATTCAATCGGATTTTTGCTTGAATCAAAACGAAATCCGCTTAAATTAAGAGGCTTGGTTCTTGATTTAAGCTAGATTCTGATTGAATCAAGAGCACTTTTTCTTGTCGATGTTTTTAAGAGTCTGGACTCTCAGATCCAATGAGTTTTTATTTCCAAGGCGGGCATTTCTTACACTCGACACCCAAAATAAGGCACCGCCATAAAGAACCGATTTCGTCAGCTCTGTCGACGAGAAGAATGGAAAAATTTCTAAGCGATCGAGCCACTGCGAGTCCGTTCAACTCTAGCGAAAAAGGGCCGAAAAGCGCAGCTTATTTTGCGAAACTCCCTCCCTCCACCGCCCGCGCACCGCATCCCTGCACTCGGGGAGGGAAAATTTATCACATGCTAATTTCGGGATTACACGAGTCAGGGAGCAGGAACGAGTCGAGGCGTCCCTTCGGCCCTAAAGTTATTGTTTATGTGTTGAATCCAGTCGCAAGTTTGGAGCATGGCCTAGGAGCGGCGGCACCAAATTTCGTCTTCGCCCCCGTTTTTTATCGAATAAACTCGAAAAATCCAGGAATCCCTTACGTCGGATGGCATCGTCGCCTCGCATAGTTGCCGAATTCGTGGAAATTCCTCCATGAGGGACGTCATGAAAACGACGAGAATGGCAACAGCGCGACGGACGCCTACGGCAGGTTAATTAAAACACTAAACTCAAACCGTGCGTCGCTGATTGCGCAGAGATTAAGGTGCAGCTGAAGAATACTGCGCCACGGTGGAGGCGGGGGTCAGGGAGGGGGCTTAAACGCGAATCTGCCTTCTGAGACCGTGTCCTCCTCAAAGCTGAGGGGTTATCCGGGAATAAAACTCGGGTACGAGAGATTAAGCGGCTGCCACGGCTGAAACTTTCGTCGCGGCGCTTCGCAAGTTTCGGGGGAACTTGTGTATTGCGGGGGGATCTGTGCACTTAAATGTTGAAACACATTTTTGGTCGTACTTATGGGTAGAGTAGTAGAGCGTCTCGGCCGCAGCCGTCGCACAGTGGAGCGAGTCAATAGGAGAGGTCGGACATGAAATTTTTGACTAAAACTTCAAATTTTGATGTTTATTTCGTCACATTTTTAATTTTGAGGGGTGCCTTCAGAAGAAAATTTTACGAGGAAACCAATGGAACCACTTTTAAAATCTCAAATTTTTGTATAAACGGAGTCATAAGCTTTTAAAGTTTCCAAATTTTGTCCGACCTTTCCTATTGACTCGATCCACTGTGCGTCGGAACTAGACTTGAAAAAGACTTTATCTTCATGGATGCTGCGCATCTCTTCACCGAGAAAAATCTGAGGACTCTCAGTATGTCAGTGAACTTGATCATTCAATTATGAACGGCTTAATATCTGCTAACTGTGATAAATTAAATGAAGAGAGGTAATTGAATCTCTCAGTTCGAAAACTACCCAACTCGGGTTTTTCAGGATGTTTATTTTTTTGTGCAGAAGCATTCCTTTTCTTGCTGTTACGCAGTTTTTATCGTCTCTTGAAAAATTGTAGAAGATACTTACGGATCTGAGTGTTTCCTTGGAAATTTTAAAACCATCTAGTGCGACAAACACCAACCAATAAAATAAAACTTACCTGTGTTGGAAAACTAAGTGCACAATTACTTTGTTGACTCTATAATGAGCCAGGAATTATAATTTCATTGTCTTAATTCTTCCCGAATCAGGTTCCATCCTTGTTCGCATTGTCTACCTGACATCAAGAAGGGATTCATATAAAATTCAAAATTAATCATTCGAATATCGAAATTTAAAAGAAGTTGACTTATGGAAAATTTCCCCACTCACAATCGTATCGTTTTTGGACTGCAGGAAGACTGCATTTTGGACTGCAGTTACCCCAAATAAACCCCCCCCCCCCCCCCTCGGCCCATTCCCTACCCCTCTTGACTCCTCCACCCCCTTGTTCCCTCCTCTCTAGACCCGCTCTCGATTGGTTTAAATAACTGAAAAGATGAAGTTCCGCTCAAAGCTAATCTGGCTCTGAAACTGTTTTCGACCCCCCTCCCCCTTTTCGCCCCCTACCTTTCGCCACGGCAACCGAATCCGAAACGGAACTGAAATTGAGAGCGAGATGCATTAGCGTTGTTTCCGAAAACATGAATGCGTAATAATTGCATCGCGTTAATTATTAAGGAGCTCCTACGTCACGTTATAATCAGCGCAAGGTTTTATTTTTGTTTTTCCTCCCTTTTTCCTTTCTCCTTCGGAGGCCGATGTTGGCGTTTCAACGATCATCCAGCAGATGGCACCAGCTGCCTTGCTTGTCTGTATTTAAATTTTTAAAGAAATGGTCAAGAAAATAGCGAGTTTGTACAATGGACTTTGTGCTATATGTTTTAATTGTAAACATACTGTTTCAAGAGAATGAATGATGTACATGTTTTCGAAAGCTCAAAATTTAATTGTTAACCTAGATAAATTAATTTAAAGTTTCAACCTACCCCTCAGAAGCCATGGAATATTAATGCTTCTTTATCGAAAATTTAAAAAGTCTACCTTCGCGCACACCGATCCCTCCTTAGCCGGGTTGAGTCGCACAGTAAAGTTGTATACTGCTTTTTGCAATTGTGAATCTCAATTGCTGACTCAGTTTGAAATCAACGTATGTAGGTATGATTGGTGCCCCTATAATAGAAATAAGTTTTTAGACGGGTGAGTCAGAGTTTGTAGTTCCTAATTGCACAATGTATTCCAGTGTGAAAATAATTATTGGGTCGTTTTCATGATTCATCTGAAAGCTCCAATGGATCGCCACCACAAATTCTGCCGAGGTAAAAGGAGCCGGAAATAGTAATTCCGAATGGAAGAATGTGATTCAATTCGTGAAATGGGCCTGGCTTCATTTTTGTCCTAAAACAACGCCTGAGGATTGACCCTTACTAAATATCTCTGCCAGGAAATTTCGACGAATTCAAAAATTTTCTTCTGCCATTCTGGGGAAGGACCCCCCCCCCCCCCCACCCCCACTGTAGGAAACGCGGTCTTGCGGCTAGTGTGTACCATGTCGCTTTTCTGCCGCTCTCAAACAAGAGATGGACTTAAAGTGAAAATTGTAACGAGGGATGAGTAAATAGCAGTTAGCCTCGGTGCCTTTTGTTCCAGCGTGCTGGCCGTTTTTCCAGCCCAGCTCCGCGGTGTTTCACTTTCCTTTTGCCTTTTGCACCCCCTCCGCCTCCACCACTCGTCCTATGGCTTGGAGGGGTTCTCGCAGGAATTAGAAGGCTGGTTGCCGCACAGTATGCGAAACCATTATATTTACACACAGAAGAATTAAAGAAGAGAAGTTTACATCATTTTAGCAGTATTGAGGTACTCGCAGTTGGATACATTCGACAAATTCCGTTCGATTTTAACTATAAATCGCGCTTACGGGCAAAGTGACTAGTCTTTAGAGAAAAGTATTCCCGGGGAGTGATTTCAGTGAAGTTTTGTCGGGAAAGCTGGAGTTCAAGTTTTTGATGGCAACCAGTATTTAGTATCGTAGGTATAGATTGCAAGAGGTTCCGTCCATTTTTGTGTCAATGAAAGCCATGAAAATGGCACTGCTACGTCTGACAAGAAATTACTAACACGTCACATTACAACCGTTTCTCGAAAGTACGTAAGATTTTTTTACTGAACTACTACTAATAACTTCAAATCGTCATCTAACTGTTGGTTTGACTTATCGTGAGAATGCTTCGTTTTCAAGTAGTCGTTAAAAACTTCTCTAAGTAGTGACAACAAGATCTCAATTTTAAGTCAATTTTCCTGAGGACGGTGACTCATTCAATTCAGTGATTCGATAGTATTTCAGACGTTTCTTGAAGATGAGTCGACCCTCTAATTGTTAGCGTAATCTTGAATTTAAAAATCATCAATTTTTTTCGGGGGACTTCTGATGTACGTAATATACGCATTTATGCTGAAAAGAACTATATCCGTAACATTTGTGTGCATTTTAATTTCAGCATTACGCATAGTCTCTTTCAGCATAAATACGTCCAACCTAGAGTCCCTTTATACCCAGAGTTAAGACAACTCACTTTTGGTTGGGCTGAAAGTGGCCTAAAAAAAAATCCAATTCTGATTGGTTCTCGCTCATGGAGGCCGAAACGAGTGCACCAAGATGGCGGTACCTCGAATGTGAACAAGAATAATGAAAATAGTACCTAATTGTGGTTTATCAAGAGTAAATTGTTATTTCCATCGGTCCAAAATGAAAATAGATTAAGAAATTATTCACAAACCAATCTCATTTTCTTTTTAATTGATCAATTTGTTGATGTTGTTGTTTTTGTGTGACAGACATCGCAGGATTCCTGATCCTTATCCCTCAATATCGTTCGTTTGGGTGCACTCGTTTCGGCCTCCATGGCCAGCCAAGGCCGGCTGCCAGTCAGCTGATAATCGAGTTGTCTTAACTCTGGGTATAAAGGGACTCTAGTCCAACCCAAATCCTATCGAAAAATTCCCATTTTTTATAAGTTCGGCATCGCAGCTGAGGATTTAAAAGTACAACTTACTCGGGCCGGGAAATCCAATTTAATGAAGCTGCTGGATTCGTAATTTCACACGTGTGTGTTTAAAGAACACTGAGTGTAACATGAGCCGCGCGGTTGGGCTTGTCGAGCCGTGAGCGAAAGCTCGCAATTCTCTGCCGATTTCAGTGTTAAATCAAGGCATTCCTCATCCAATTGGCAACCGCGCTCGTTGGTTGCAGCGAACTGCAAGTTGACTCCCTGTTGTCGGGTCAAAAGCTCCCTCCTTCACAAATGCCGCTCACCCCTCTTCACTAAGTTGCCGACTTGTACTGCCGTGGTAAGGGAAACCGGAAAACGCCGTATGAGCCTTCAGACGTTGCCATGTTTCCTTTAAAGAATCACGAATTTACCGGGAAAGCTGTGAATATTTTTCTGCAAATTTTTCGGACAATTCTGTTTGCAATTCAATCTAAAATGTCTGAAAATTCCGCGGAAAAATATGCATAACTTTTCTTTAAAATGTATGTTTTATTCGGGGAAATTTGGCAACTTCCAAATATTTATATGGCGTTCTTCCTTAACATGGCAGTGTAGAGGTCATAGAGACAAGCTTGGAGATATACATGGTAGTAAAACATGTTGTAACCTAGCACAGTCAATTAGAAAGTTTGGACTTGAAATTTTTGAGGAAAACTGCAAATTTTTATGTTTATTTCGTCACACTTTAAATTTAAAAGAGTGCCTCTAGAAGAAAATTTCACGAAGAAACCAATAGAACCACTTTTAAAATCTCAAAGTTTTAGATAAACAGAGTTATAAGCGTTTGAAGTTTCCAAATTTTGTCCGACCTATCTGGTTGACTCGATCCACTGCATGTGCTCCGACTATACTGCCGTGCTGAGGGAAAACGCCGTATCAGCCTTCAGGCGTTGCTAAATTTCCTCAGGCAAATCACCAATTTATAGGAACATTTTTGAATATTTTTCTACCAATTTCTCAGGTAATATTGTTTGTAATTTGATCTAAAGTGTCTGCAATTTTCAAGGAAAAAATGTACAATTTTCCTCAAAAATAAACATTTTATCGAAGGAAATTTGGTAACTATCGGATGCTCATGCATCGGATGCTCATACGGCGTTCTTCCTTAGCACGGCAGTATACCCCTCGTGCGATTGTCCGTGCGTCGTACACCACCGACAGTGTGCGTTTTTTTAATTTGTCGTGAAAGCTGGCAACCTTTCTACCCCTCTAACAACCCCCTAGTTCCGAGCCGACCGATTCGTGGAAATTTGCTGACCTCAGAGAGCGACTCCGTTTTCCCTTTCGCGCCATTGAACTGATATACAGAGTGGGTGCGAATCATTGCATCGTTGTTTTTCCTCGAGGTTCTGACCCGTTTCGCTGAAACTTCAGATGATTAACTCAGACTGGGTCGCTAAGTTTCGCGAAAATAGATCGGGGATTCAGAGACTCTTACGCTCTGCAACTGCTTCGATTTCCTTTATCAGAACGACACAGAATATAACCGTGCAAAAATCGGTCTTCTTTGGATTTTAAAAGCTCGACAAGGTCAATAGGTCATGTCAGTATGTATCATAATTTGTGACTGAATTAAAAAAAAGAGACCGTAGTGCCAAAAATTTCAAAATTGAAATAGTTTTTCTACCGTTTTGCGGTTATAATGAGTATTTCATGAGCTTCATGGCACAATAATAAGCGTTCAAATATCTTACTAAATCAGAGTTTTGATTATCCAAGTACCTAGTATAAAAAACAAAATATTGCGAAAAAGACTTAAAGTTTCAATATTATTTACCATCTTTTGGCATCTAAATTCTTGTTAGAATATAGTAATTCTGCTTCCGACCATCGATGATAACAATAATTAATTAATCACTCTTTGATAATTCTTCACCATAAAATGAATCAGAGTCAAATGCGAAATGAAATGTACTTCGGAACCCATTTTTCCCCTCGAAAACTCATCAGATATGAATGTGGAGCGCAGCACACGCACAAAAAAAAAGGTAGGGGTTGTTGAACGATATGGCCATTTCCAATTAATGCGGTAGTACCCCAATTATTTATGTTACTAACCTAAATGTTGAGGTACTACCACAATTAATAGGAAAGTCCGGTATCTTCCAACAAATTGGGGTAGTACCAAAATTTAAGGAGGTAACCCTTGAAACTTTTTTTCTGCGAACCTGCTCTTTTTAAGGAATAAGCTTCACTCTTACGAAATGAGTTTCACTCCTAGTATGTATGTATAAAGCCGCGTTTATAGCGCTCTCAGGCGCTCTGCGACCCCTAGCCGCCAAAGTCTCCTTTCCTCCCAAAACCGAGTCGGCAAACCCTCATTTCTTCACTCCCAGTCTGAGGGCAAAATATACTTTACGGTGAAATAACACTCCACGATTTCTAAGTGAGTTATTAAAAAATTATCCATCGGAAAGTTCAGTTGGGATTTCTCGATCTAACTCGATCAAAATCGCTTTTCTAAAAAAAAGACTTCTCTTGAAGGACTATTTTCCTGAAGTGTCACATTTCAAAGGTGTAAAATAAATCCGACGAAGGGTCGTAAATCCTAGCAAGATTATCGATCAACAACACGTCTCCGCGTTTCCTCGCTCAGAAGTGCCGCGGCGAAAGCGGTGGATTTTAGCGGCGCATAAAAAAATTGGCTCGGTCACTCGGATCCCGGGGATCAATGGCGCGGGGCCGCGAAATAAATTTCAATAGAACGACGGCCCGGAGACGTGAATAAGTGCCGGCGCACCGGTGTTTGTCGTCGACGGTAAGCCACTCTGCCATTTCGTGTCACTCGACAGCTTTTGCTAATTGAACTGGACGTAATCGCTCGAACGGGTTAATAGACGGGTCTTACGCAACCTAACCTCCTCTCCTCGCCGATCGGGACTCGGGGTCACTCTTTTCACCAGGATCGCCAAGTTAGACCATAGAGTTACAGATAGAGTCATAGAGTCGTAATGTAAGTTGGAGAGCTGGCGCCACTTTTAAGCATTTTCCATGTCCCGAATTCCGAGACTCCTGTGTGACGCCGGGTCACTTTTTCGATACATAATCGATTGTTTGCGATACACGGATACCCGGCCATCTGATGACAACAACAAAGGAGATAGGAATAACCATGTATTCCACACCGCCATTTTGGATCGAAAATGTATCGAAAAAGTGACCCGAACTCGGCGCACACCAGGCTCGGAATTCGTCGAGCAGAACATGGCGCCAGCTCTTCCATTTACATTACGACTCTATGTACTCTATGAGTTAGACCGAGTTCTTTTCCAGATTGGAGGAAGAGTCTATGACGTGCAGACAGTCAAAGAGAGGAACAGCGTAAAAGTCGGAGGACACTTAGGTAACAAAACCTTTAGTTCCGTAAGACGCGACTTAAGTACTTACAAACGGTGCGTCGCGCCGCTGCCGGCCGGCTCGAAACGCGCACTGACGCCTGCAAACCTAAGGGGATACTTCAAGCATTGCGCAATACGTGAAGTAGCCCCTTAGGTTTGTGGTCGTCAGTGCGTGTGTCGCGGTGGCAGCACGCAGCACGCCGCGGCGGTAAATGAGGCTAGGTCGTGGAGCTTTGAGGGACCGAAAGAACAGCCGCAACCACTTCAGACCGTCTAGAAAGATTCAATTGTTGCGACACATCGTTTATAAAGCACGTATTTGACTTATTGTTAGTTTTTGCCTACATTCACTCATTTTTGCGGAAGAACGCTCTTATGAACATTCGTACTAAGCCATCCTCGTTTGATATTGGAATCTGAGGATGGGCAGTGACATTTTTTGTGTTTGAAAGTTGGCTGCCCTAAGAGCCATGGGGGTTCTATTTTCCGACGTCCGTACACTCTCCCTATTATTTAGTTCCTCTAGACGCGACGACTTGCCGTCTAACATTTTCAAGCCCCTTCATATTTTTGCATAGGCCACATACACATCCGCTGGACACGAATAGTTGCATCCAGTCGCCAAGCGTCACCTGCAGGAAGTATTAAAACCGCGGAATTGATCTGGGGTACAGGCAGAGACAAGAGACCCTCCACTGGCCTCCTAGCGACAGGTGAAAGCTTTTACTTTCGAGGTTTCAACAATTCCTTATGGAAAATTATTAGGGAGCAACAGTCATCACCCTAGTTTCGGCTGTTGACTTACCTACATGGTCGATGATGAGCTTCGGATTACTTCATGAGCCAAACAATTTTCCCAAACGTCGGCCATTTTCGGCTTGTTTGCAAAACGAGACTGCCAACACGTTGTTGAACATCAACCATGTAGGTAAGTCAACAGTAGAATGCTGAAGTCCCGAAAGTAAAAGCTTCCACCATGGCCAAGATACTACTAGTGGAGGGTCTCTTGTCTCTGGGTACAGGTTTTAATTTTACGAACATGGAAATGCACTTTGGGGGATAACCCCTAACACTTTTTTTCCGTGTCAACCGAATGAGAAAATTCGCTCGATTGGGGGCTTGGTCCTTTGAACCGAAAAGCGCCTACCGAAATACTCGGTTCATACAACCACGGTTTTTCCTCCGTGTAAATTAATCAATTTCCCAACCATGCTTTTCCACAATAGAAGGATTAAGGCGGGTGTAAGCATCGACTTATCGCTCGTTATCATCGACACGATACGCAATTCGCCGACACCCGGCAACGTCCACCGTTGGCAGAGCTCACCACTCACCAGTCACCACTCGCCATAAGATCACTCAATAACGACGATTATCATTGAACGGGCCCGAGCATTTTGTTAAGTCATCAAAGCTTGTTGGTTTAGACGCTTATCAATCGGCCATCGACACGCAGGCATCTCTCTGACGAAACCGTAGGTGGAGAGGCGCGGCGCCGATCGACCCATCGAATCCAGATCGAACGGATACATGCCGCGCAGCAGTACTATCGAAAGGTCTCGAACTCGAACTTCGATACATCGATGCCATGCGGTGCGCGGGAGCGTGGAGTGGGTGTTTGGGCTCGAGTCGCGATTAATAAACAAATTACACGAGTAGCGAGTATTAGAGCGGCTGGATACACGTTTGTCAACAGTTGGTCCCCAGGGAGGAAGGGGAGGGTGAGTGGCGGGGTCCTGTCGTGCGGGTGCGAGAGCCGATCATCTTGACCCGGATTCGATTCCCAGTCGAGCCGAACTGATCGGATCTAGTCCCCGCACCCCGGAAGTGTCGTGAATTATTCTACGATGCTATGAAAGAACGCCGTATGAGCCCTCAGACAGGGTTGCCACAGTCAGGGAATACCGGGAATTGTCAGGGAATTTTAAAAAGACAGGCAAAACCTGGAAATGTCAGGGAAAATGACGAAAATGTCAGGGAAAAATTATCAAGTCACCTTTATTTGCTTTTTAGAATGGGTTTGACATTTCAAACGACAGATTTTGCCTGAAAACTATTTCTAATTATGTCTTTTTACCATTTGGCATACCTTCAATTTTCAGGGAATTTCACCAAAATGTGTCAGGAAAATCAGGGAATTGTCAGGGATTTTCATATTCCAAATTCTGTGGCAACCCTGCTCAGACGTTGCCTAAGATCCTCTTATGAAAGCGGAATTTCCAGAAAAACTCGTCGACGTTTTTCTTCTAATTTTTCGGAGAATCGTATTCGCCAGTAACGAAATTTCACCAAAACTTTTGGAGGGGGCAAATGACCTGACACGATCACACTGCACTGATTATTATTGGCTCTTTCACTCTTGGTCATATTTGTTATTGACGTAGTCCATAGGATTTTAGGGTGAGTTCCCTCCGCCCAAAACTCAAATTCAGATTTTTCGACCCTTCTCCACAAAAATATCTCTCTGAAAATGCCCCTCTGTACTAAGATATCTTTCCCCGTCGACATAACCACACTTGCATTTATTTACTTCTTATTTAGTCAAAAACTTGGAGCTTTTTCAACTTCACACAACAAAATTCTTCCGAAAAGTTATGCAGGCAGCCGCCTCGCCGCGTCTCTGTCGTTCTCACCCCCCTGGAGTGCCTAATTTGAAAGTCTTTTCACGGGTTTTATTTCAGCCTTGCCTCTCTCCCCCTCCGGCGCCAAGCGATGTTATTAATTACGGTTAAAAGTGGCGGCGCGACCATATTTCACGACGTGGAAACAGACGCGCCAGCTCAATTTTTCTTCCGCTCCCTTCGATGACAGTGGGAGTATTAAGTCGTGTAAACACCTGTCTCAAGAGCCCGTCGGCTCGAAAAATAATATTTCTGAGTTTTGGGATCATTCAAAGAAAACCAATTTTTTTTTCGTTAGCTTCCTTCAGTTTGATAACGAATTCAACACTTCCTTGTCTTGTAACAGAAAGGCGAGGAACAGCGTGGAAAAATTAAGACAAAAATCACAACAACACAAAATCATATCAACAGTGATGTTCATTGTTCATTTCTATCGAATGGGAGAGAATAACTAAGGCAACGACCAATAAAGTAAATGAGTTTGTTAAACTGGATTGTTCGAGTATTTGTCAAATGGGAGAGGATGGCTGTGGGCCGATAAGTGAAGCAAATGAGTTTGTCAAACTGAGAGCTTCTTTCTGCAGCTATGTTCATTCTACGTTCATGTTTCATCTCTATCGAATGAGAGAGAATGACTGGGGCAACGACCAATAAAGTAAATGAGTTTGTTTAACTGGATTGTTCGAGTATTTGTCAAATGAGAGAAGATGACTGTGGTATCGATCAATGAAGCAAATGAGATATCAAACTCGGTTTTATTTGTGAAAGAGACTACGCAGCAGTACTTCAGGAGTAGTCATTATTACTCGTCTTAAGACACTTCTCAGGATGAAACCACAAGACTTTTCTGATAGCAGAGGGATCAGTGGGTCCACTGCACAGTGGATCGAGTCAATGGGAAAGGTCGGACTTGAAATTTTGGCTAAAACTGCAAATTTATATGTTTATTTCGTCACATTTTAAAGTTTAATGGGTGCTGCTAGAAGAAAATTTCCCGGAGAAACCAGTGGAACCACTTTTGGAACCTCAAAGTTTTGTATAAACGGAGTTAAAAGCATTTAAAGTTGCCAAAGTTCAACCTCTCCTTTTGACTCCATCCACTGTGCGCTGTTGAGATCGGCCCATTCAATTTCGGAGATTTTCCAGCGGAAATTTTCAGACGCAAAATTATTACATCAATACACGAGCTAAACTATTTCCTCTCTTTTATTCTCGATAAAGAGATGAGTGCGGTGGAAAAGTTATCAGCAATTATCAAGTAGTATTTAATCGTGAGCGCGAGGCTAAATTGTTTTGTCTCTGATGGAGATGCTCAACATCTTGGAGCCCCTCTAACAGTAGCCGGCTTAATCTACGCTTTCCATTTTACTTTAATACTGTTTCTTCCTTTTTCTCTCTGGTGGTCTGGTATCGGAACAGGAGCCTAGGCCCTTTTGTCGGACACGGTTTGGAGTGGTTGAACGCGAAGTCGAAATGCAAGTGCGGATGTTGATGGGAGACGGGGCTAAGTGCATGGACGGACGTGTGTCCTGAGAGGATGTCACTTATCTCATGTCAGGGCACATATCAATAACCCTCCCGTGGCCGCTGGGGGAAGGTGGTTCAACTTGCAACTTGCACCGCTCCTGCCAAATTGCCTACAAAATCATGGGTTTGTAGTTGCCCTGGCAATGCTGTCTCCAAAATGGAGAATTTGCGCGCAATTTTTTTATTGCTTCATCTGAAAGTGCCTAATGAGCTGAGTTCGCAACATTTTTCATAATTTTTTTCTGACATGGGCAATTGGAGAAAAATTGATTTAAAAGTGAGAAAATGTGCCGCCTTGTGACGTCATCTGGCGGCATTTCCCATTTAAACACATGTATTTTAGCAGAATCGGTTATTTTGTCATATCTCCTCTAATAATTGCTCAATTTATGAATCAAGGGTATCTTCGTGTTCAGTTCACTCAGAGGATTCCACTTAAACAGGAAATTCACCAAATTTCAGACCCTTGCAAATTCTCCATTAAGAATAGAGTACCTTTACAGGGAGAATGCGGACATTTCGTTAGTTGGGAGGGATCATGGAGCCTTGAGGGCCCGAAAGAGCAGCCAACCTATAAATTCAAATTATTTAGAGCGATGTATTATTACAATTGTTCCGACCTCTCGTTTGTAAAATGCCGAAAGAGTCAAAGAAAAAATGCTACTCTAAATTTATGACCACACAACAGCGACTTTTCTTTAAAATATTACTCGCCTTCAAAATCTTCTATTAGAGACCCATCCGTATCATTTTCACGTTTTCAAATAATTAATCTACTCAATTTCAATAAATGCCCAAGACAATATTTACTAATCACTTTGTCTCGTTTTGTTTCAGGTTCGTGTTGTATTTTTAGTCAAACACCCATGTGAGTAGCACACACAATATATACCAAGAATATGCACGGTTATAATGCATAATGCACGTTTTGTATACTATCACGTCTCATATCTCCTTATTGACTGAAACCAATCTATAATTTCAAGGAAATAGTAAAATTCGGCCAAATAAGTGTTTCATTTTTGGCTGAGTGGGACTTCAAGTTTGGCAAAAGAATCCGTTTGATTGGAGTGCATTTAAGATTGGATGATCGCACGGAGTGCATTTAAAATTGGATGATTGCATGGCGTGCATTTAAATCATAGAACAGGCAAAAATTTACTGTAACCGTATACAATGCATGAGATAATACCTTCCCAATATTTAACTCTTCCCCTTTGTAGTATCAACACTTGTAAGGAGCATGAGCTTTGTGTAACTCTTTGTAGTATGAACACACCAAAACTATTTTTGGCGTGCGCTGTGTGCCGCTGATCGTCGTTTATCGATAACATGAATGGTTGGTTATTCCACTTTTGAAATATTTTCATCGTCCTAGAAGTCAACTTCAATACTAGCGTCTGAACTACCGCAGATCAAACGGAAACTTGTATTCTTGTCGCAATAACTCTGCCAATCCGTCCTTCGGATTGTTTGAATGTATGTGCCACAGTTACAACTGCAGCAGCTACAACAGTTCAATCTCAAGCACGATCATACGGCCTATTCATATACGATCCCTTTTGACGTTACTCTTGAAAGTATCTTTACAACTACAAATACTCCGGCATGTACGTATCACGGGATCGCGATCTCCTGCTTGCTTTTATTGTGCCATCACTTGTGCAATAATTGACGCATCTTGACTCTCTCATCGCTCAACAGGTAACCGTATAACTGAACGGCTACAACGTGTCATAAACCTCCCTTGTTTTCAGATCACTGTAAATTGAATTTTTCCAATTGTGAAAATCGTAGCCCTGATTGCACTATCACCAAAAAGAGTCTTACGAAACCATTTTTTGGAACAGATTTCCAATATTTTTTTTTTATTTTTCGAAATTTTTGAAATTTTTTCTTCAAATTTCCACCCGTCTCTTTTTAGTGAGCTCAATGTTTCTTTTCTAAGAATATGACTGTACATTAATATTTTCCAAAACGTTGACGATTTTTCGGCGCAATCTGAAAAAAAAAACAATCAGTGTTTTAAATTGTAAATAATGGTACAATTTGTTTTGAGAAATTTTGCAACGTTGGAACATAGTTACATTCTCCAAAGCTGTACTCGGTGCATCATCACAAAACCTCAGTTTTCAACTAACTGCTGTCCTCAGTAACACTGCAGTTCAGTTGAAAATCTTTCCGGTCCGTGAAGTTTGGCAGCCCCGGCGAAGAACTCGGAACTGGTTTTCAGCCCTGCGGGCGCTGCATGCAACGAGATAATTGTATCTGCTCCAGAAAAATTCCAGTCTTTATCACAGCCCGGCTCCGCTCCAATAGATCGTGCAGAAAAACCCCGAATCCCCTATGGCTTTCGGCTCGGGATCAAGGGCATCTGGCAACCTGCTGCTGCAGCATCACCTGTTTTTTTTGCTGCACCGCATTGCTCGAATTCGTCCGAGTCGTTTCGCCGAGCCGCCGCTAGAGCGCGTTTGTCGATGAGTTAATCATCGGACAGCTCAAACCGGCTGAGGAGAAGAAGAAAAAGATACCGGCGCGGAAATTAACGAGGGACCGCGGATCAAAATAATTAAAACAATAGCGATCACGCCGATGGAGACATTGGCGGGACGAACGCGATACTAGCGCCGTTGGTGGGGGATATTTGCACTTGCAATCTCTTTTTATGACCCGCTGTTGTGTGTAAGAAACTTAGTAGAATGAAGCTATGACCGAAGACTCCGGGATTCCGGGCATACTCTCCTAGAAAGGCCACCATTTTACCTAGCCCAACATTAGGCGCAGCTCTCTCTCTCCCAGAAGTACGTGCGATTGACGTGCAATATTCGAAATGACGTTAATTTGCCATTTTTCACGTCGATCCCATGCCGTACGAAGTTTCTTCTTTGCTCCTTTTTCCTGTTTTCGAACCATCCAAATAATATCATCAAAAATATGAAGGGGACAGTCATGAAGATATATTATTATCCAAGGAGAGGCGTGAAGATCTTTCAGATCATAAAACTTTTGTCTGATTCCCAATAAAATGATTTCCGTAGACATTTAAATTCGAGAGAGAGAAGGGGGAGGCCGTAAGGAATTTTGGCGCCCCCTAAAGTTGGCGTTCTACGCGGCTCCGTACTTTGCGTGACCCTCACGTTAGAACTAAATGAGTGGCGTATTTTCCCCCGACCTAACTTGCTCTCTCCTTTTTTATTCCTTCTCATGCGGTTTACAGAACTAACCAATTCCGTAAAGGAATAACGGTTGTCAATCAGAATGCAAATGCATTATTAATGGGCAGATTCTACATTTATGGGAATGTGATTTTTCTTCACTATGGGATCCTCGCTAGCTCGGGGACCTCCAGCGCTGCTGGGAAAATTGATTAATATCGACTCCTGATTTCTCGCTGAAAATGATTCCCCACGAGGCCTCAATATTCAAGAATTTCACCGCAAATCCCCCGCGGGCGATCCTCTACGGAATCGTTCTCTTTTATCCGCTCAAGAATTCGGTGATTCCGCCGAAGGAGGAAAATTAAATGTGAAATCGAGTAGTTGAAGATAAATGCCCTCCTTTTCTGATCGAGTACGAGTCTCTTTGTGTATTCGAAACCACCAAGAATTCGTTCGAATAATTGGTTTTTAAAATTTAATGAACGAAGCTCGATTCATTTCATATTCGCCCATGATATTTTCAGCTGAGGTTCTCGAACGAAATCGCTGGTCACGTGTCTTTGCTCGTAGCAGCTTGTGCGGATTAACGAAATACGAATTGTAGACGCAGAGTTCGAGATTTTTCTCTTCAGTGATGATTTAGCAAGGTGAGGCACGTTTCAGTGGCGTGGCGTGCTTTGCGATATACATCAATTGATCTCTCATTCAGACCTATGAAAAAGAATCGATAAACATGGTGTTCGCAGCGAAGACCTTAATAATCGATTCTTTACCATAGCTTCAAGTAGGAAATTATCGATAATCGATCATTCATGCCTCGCCACTGGCACGTTTGTAACATTTTGTGCCTTTTACCTTTTTGGGAGGACAACGCAAAAATTGATTAAGTGCGCGTCCCAACTGAAGAACTATGAGGTAAGATAACAAACTACAGATTTTATTAACAATAACAATAATAAGCTGAACAATTCTTAGACAATGCATTAGTTTTTTGAACGATCTGCTTAAAGTTTCCATTATTTTACGATTTTTCTCGACGTTCAAAAAAAAAAAAAAAAAAAAAAAAAACAGAAATCGATGAAAACATCAATATCAGCAATTTCAATACTGTATACCCTAGAATCGGTAATTTTATGCTGGTTTTGAACGCGGACTGGAAAAAAAAGTCTCTTGGGTCTAAAAGAAACTCTCCTGATTCAATCGGATTTTTGCTTGAATAAAAAAAAAACCCGCTTGAATTAAGAGGCTTTACTCTCGATTCAAGCAAAAAGCCAATTGAAACAAGAGTATTTTTCCTTGCCAAACTTTTTAAGAGTCTGGACTCTGGACCCAGAAGGTTTTTTTCCGCGGTGTTTCTTTGAATTCCCTATTCGTATTTCACACCGAGCCGAAACTTGAGATGGGATACGAGTAACTCAGAATTTTCCGGGGAAGTTTGCCGGCCGAGGAGGGAGAAACAATCGCGTCTAAGTCGCGATTCGGAGGCGTGCAGGAATTGCGCACGGCGTCAAAGTAATTAATGATTCAAGAATTCGGGCTCAGTTGAGCGAAAGATCTGCGACGAAAGTTTCCACCTTGGTCCTAGCTCCCTAATGCACGGGGAAAACAGTGGAGCCCCGGACCGAACACAGGGATGCGACTCCAATAATCTGCTCGATTCACATCAGTTCATACGATGCGCATTCTACATATCGGTGGTAAAACTAGTGTATCTCGGATTGCGACGTTGCATACTTTTTAGGTTTTGAACCTTCTATTAATTCGAATTTAGAGAGATAATACACGCTGGAAAGAGAAAAAAATCACATTGGATCTAGAGTCCACGCTCTTAAAAACATCGACAAGAAAAAGTACTCTTGATTCAATCAGAATCTAGCTTAAATCAAGAACCAAGCCTCTTAATTTAAGAATTCGTTGATTCAAGCAAAAATCCGATTGCTCATTGCGTCGATGCTTTTTAGCAAGTAGGATCAGTGACGATTCTTGAAATTTGGCTACACCGTATTTCCTTCACGTAAGTATGAATCCTTGGTTCATTTAGAATCGATTGTTTTACATACATTTGAAAGGAGGATAAACAGAATCGATAGTTTTAGTGATGACGCGGGTGATCGCGTGGGTTTACTAATATGGAAACTTCCATCTATTTCGGAAATACAGAAATTTACGAGAAGTGAATTTTCGATTTGAAACGAAATATCCGGTTCTCGAAGGAGCATGTGCTCATTTCCTTTTGTAAAGACGATTAACAGTAACACGCTGAGAACGACTCGGGCGCGAGTAGGTAACTATTCGCACACTGAAGTGTCCAATTTTGCCTAACCTCAAATTTGAAGGCGTTTTCGCCCATCGCGTGCTTTTTCGCATTTGAAGGATATGAAGTTTGCCAGATCCAGCGATACTTTCACAGGTTCACAGTCAATAAAAAATGAACTCTCCTTTCTCTCGAACGAAAATTTACAACATGATTATTTCAAATGCTTGCGACTTATTTTCCATCCTCATGCGTCATACTTACCCTCCGACTTGCCGATTTGATTTCCCTCTACTCCAGGAACGGTCGGAAACGCACGTCGCGTCGCTTTAGCCTTCTTTCCCAGGAAGCTGCCTCAGCGCTGCGGTGCTAAGGAAAAACGCCGTAAAAGGTTTCGAATGTTGCCAAATATCTGCAGCTTTTATGTTTATTTTCGAGGAAATTTTTCAGTTTTTTCCCTCGTAATTTTCAGGTTCCTCAGATCAGATTGAGAATAAACCTCGTCGAAAAATCCGAGGAAAATTATTCACCATCATTATAGAAAATTCGTGTTTGAGCACACGCGATTCGGTGACATCTGAAGACTCATACGTGGTTCTTGCATAGCGCGGCAGAGCGGGCTCTCTTCATTAATTTTTAACGAGTGTTTGAATAGGGAAATCAACAACACACTCTTCGAATTGCAGCCGAGACGAGGCCAATGAGTCTGCAACGAAGCTACAAACGGAAACATTTTAACAAGTTCCTCGAATTTTCATCGACTTCGAATCCCTTTGCACGCGCCTCGTGCACCTCGGAGTGAAGCAAGGCAAGTCTAAGAAGATTTTTGGCTCCGGCGTCTGAAACTTACGGCCGTTGGAATTCTTCTTGAAGGTGACAGACGCACGTCACAAATAGGAAGATCAGTTAGAATCGTAGACAAAGCCATTTTAATGAGATTATTTAGTTATTTAATTAAACATAATTCTAAGGAGACTCAAAATCACACGAGCCAATCAATCTGTGAGAAGCGATAATTGGATCCTATCGACGGACCATTTCAGACGTCACAAGACTATACGTCAATTATTCGATAGAAATTGATTTATTACTATGCATAGTTTTCCTATTCAATTACTTCTCAGACTCGAATTATTTTTTACTGGAATATGATTCCAATAGACGTCCACAATCAAGTCAGTGAAAATGAAAATGTACAAAAAATAAATAAAAAAAAAAAAAAAAACCTCAGAACAATAAAAACGTTCCAGACACAAAACTGAGTCTGTAGGTGAAGAATTTGGTCTAAGAAAAAGCTTCTTCGTGTCAAAAGACAATTTTTACTTTGGGAATGTTGACGTTTGATGCGCCAACTTCAATGGCTTTTATGAAAATTGGGACTCTTTGATAAATATTGGGCATTTTCAAGTTTCTATTTCGTAATACATTCTTTGTGTAGGCAAAGTTTTAATACAAGTTTAAAACAAAGTCTCCGAGTTTGTGTGCTTTCATCATCACAGATTCAATTTAGCTAATTTATGTTTGTAATTGCAAGAAATATCGCATAAATTTTCAATCAGCACTGAAAAAAAAAACACACTGGATCTAGAGTCGAGACTCTTAAAAACATCGACAAGAAAAAGTACTCTTGATTCAATCAGAAGAATCTAGCTTAAATCAAGAACCAAGCCTCTTAATTTAAGCGTATTGTTTTGATTCAAGCAAAAATCCGATTGAATCAAGAGTATATTTTCTTGTCAATGTTTTCAAGAGTCTGGACTCTAGATGCAATGTGTGTTTTTTTTCTAGTGTGACGCCCAACGTTTTCCTAATGAAGAAGTAGAGTGAGGAGTTGAAATTTCCCAACGTTTCCGACGAATCGACATGGAATCCCTATGATAACATCTCGCCTGAAACAGTCTGAAGTATCGATAGCTTCGTGTGACGTCACGACCAAACGCGTCCTCCCTTGAAGCACTTTGATGAGCCGAACCCTGAATTATTCATCGGTGAGGAGGACGAGGGGTCGGAGACAAAATATTCGGGTGACATTTTATGAATAAAGTGTCCGAAAAGCGAGGGAATGACACGACGAATGAAGTTATCCGGGCCCGGTAGACGTGACGGGGGAACAAACGGTGTTTTAATTGAATTACACGGAATGGACTCGGGTTTTTGATGTTTTGCCGGGCTCCGGACACGTTAAACTGTTTATGCACAATAAGTGGTCGGCGGAGGCTTTCGCGTGTCCACACCGCCGCCGCCGCGCCGCGAACTCGGGCGTCTGCTGAGGGATTAAAATTCTCAAGTGTTGGTTCCTGATCCTTGTTGCCAATTATTTTTACTCGATCAACTAAAATAGATCTAAAATATAAAATTTAAGAAAACTCACTAGTCAGAGAAATTTACAAATCCTACGCGTTTCGACTCCATGAGTCCATGAGTCGCGTCCCTGATGATGACCTTACCGGTCGAAACGCGTAGGATTTGTAAATTTCCCTGACTAGTGAGTTTTCTTAAATTTTACATTTTAACCTTTGACCTAGTCTGGTAATTTTTTTAAGAAAATATTTGATCATAAAATAGATATGTTCGAATTGTTAACTTCAAGGTCGCCTTCAATTTTATCGTATGGGCAACGAGCAAACCGGTATGTGCGAATAGTTATCTACGTCTCGAACCACTAACACCAATGAAGCCAAGGAAGAATGGGTAACCCTATCGGCACAGGTTGCCCACTTTAGGTTTGCCCATCAATTCAGTCGTGTTGTCGTTGAAAGTGAATCAAGTTGCCTTTTTAAGTACATATAAAGTGAAAATGCGCTTGAAAATTTGGGAAAATGCACTTGGAAATGTTGGAAAATGCACATGAAAATGTGGGAAAATGCGCTTGAAAATTTGGGAAAATACACTTAAAAATTTGGCATATTGCATTTGAAAATGTGGGAAAATGCACTTCAACATTCGGGACGAAATCAGTGGGAACAGCGTTGAGCCACGAAAGGAAAGAATTGAAGCCTCTTACTTCTGTTTAAAAAACAAATTTCTTATTATTTTTTTAAAGATCCATCCATCTTCGTGATCAATTTATGCAAGTCGTCAATTTATTTCAAAAAAACAATCCTAATAATAATAATAATCAGATCAATACAAATTCCTCTCGTGTTGTCAATGTTTTCAAGAGGGTTATAGAGAAAGAAAAAAATGTACCAAAAGACGAAAGTTCTCTTTCCGGTGCTGGTAACAAGCAAGCCATTTTAAAACCTCGGGTTCGATAGTGGTCGAGAGACAAAATTTTAATGTTTACCAGCCGGCAACGGGGCGTGCACAAGTTATTCTTTCAATTATGCGCAGTTTACCCCTTTCTCCTTCGCCCTCACTTCTAGGGCATCGCTACCTCACCGCTGATTGATCACTTCAGCATTCATTTGCTCATTTTCCCCGACCGAATCGTCCGTTTCCACTCAGAATCGAGCCGTGTTTCCTTTATTTGGCGTTAAATCCGCCGTGGACAAGACCCGATTCCCGGATTTGCATCTTGTCGGCCCCTCGACTGTCAGCCGACGTTTGTTTGTAATTTTCCCCGTACCGATTTGATTATAATTATTTAGAGCACTCCGCGAGACTGATTTGAATCGAGTTTTGGAGCAGGCAGCCTCGCAACTGTTCGTTTTCGGGTGCACCGGCTCCCGCACGCGCGCTGATTTTGGATCAGTCAGACTGATTTCCGACCCGTCGAATTAGTTCGCTCGACCGTAGATTTTAACTACTGCAACGTGTAACTTTTTCGAGTAGCAGGTTTCTGTTGTTGTGCTTAAATATGTACTCAATTTTCTACCGAAACGTGTGTATTTGAAGCGGTGGATGTCATTATGTTGGTGTATCTGGAATCAATCGACCGTAAAATCGAAAAGCTTTAATTTATGTGTACATTTGTTTTTCTTAACATTTATGTTGTAAGAAAGGATTACGAAGATGAAATTATCATAAAAAGCTATCTGAGTTGATCGTTTACTCTGTCATGAAATGTTCGTGAAGTGTAATATCCCAAGCGTGTGTTTTTGGGAGTAAATTTTTGAGATGAACTCGGATTCAATACAGACGTTTCAGGGTTTTATGATCATCAATGCGGTAGAATTAAGTCTTTACAGTACACTGGAAAAAAAACACATTGGATCTAGAGTCCAGACTCTTGAAAACATTGACAAGAAAACGGACTCTTGTTTCAATCAAATTTAAGCTTAAATCAAAAGGAAATCCGCTCAAATTAAGAAGCTTGGTTCTTGATTTAAGTTTAAATCTGATTGAGTCAAGAGTATTTTTTCTTGTCTATGTTTTTAAGAGTCTGGAGTCTAGATCCAATGTGTTTTTTTTTTTCCAGTGTATATTGGAAATGATTGTTGTACGACATGTACACTTGGTTCCGATCGGTGGCACAAAAAAGTTGTAAGTTTTTATATACTTAGAGGAAACTATGACCTTACAAGTGTGCGACTCCGTATTTTCAGTAAATGGGGAAGCATTATTCTCTAACCAGGAGAGATCATAAAAGGGTTACGATCTAAACTGCAATAACTTCTGGTCCCATTTCCGCATTTAAGCTCGACTGTAAATCATTAAAGGTCCTTACTTTCATCCACACGCACCTCATGTTTTCCACAATCCTCCTTGCGAGAGAATATCATTCACGGTACTTCTACGGTCACAGGTTAATGCATTTACTCTGTAAAGTTGCTTCGTAACACACACCCGAAATTCGGCGGAAATAACATCGCGCGTGTGGGAAGAAATGAAGATGGAAACCTCAAAACTGCCTAGAGAGCTCTGCGTTTTGCGCAGGAAGGGACTACAATCCAACCTGTCACGTTTATCGCCGATTTTACCCGTTGAAGGGGCCAACATGATCCCTTCACGAGCGAATTTCCGCATTCGTGGGGAACGACCGTCGAGGCGTCGTAAGGGCACTCGACCCCAAGAAAAGGGCCCCTTCAAAATTGGGCGACGCAAAACGTGAGTCCGATCTCGACGGAAGAAGGAGCGGAAAAGCTGTCACGTTTATTGCCGATTTCGTCGTTTGAAGGGGCGAGAATCCAGACGGTTGGCTGCCGCACTGCCGATTCGCACTATGGAAAGGGGGTCGCAGACGCCGTCGATTTTCGGTTTTCCAACGGAACGTATGACGGCCCGGTTGTCCCGGGAAGAAACAATATATTAAAGATTTTGCGGAAACAGGAGCCGGGGGCACTAGGGAAACGGTAAAATGCTTTAATTTCCTTTTTAGTCGCCAATCTGTAGCCCCATTCATATTCCGACGGAGGACTGGAGGGGTAACCCAGAGAAATGACTTCGAATCCCCCCCCCTCCGCCCTCTTCGATTCGACTATTTCAGTTTCAAGTGCAACCCTCCGTCCCAACCCCATCCACCCCCTTAACCCGTCCCCGCCGATCGCGCTGTATTATCAACCTCATGAGATCCAGCATTGCCAGTGTAACCGGCGGGACTGATAAACTGTCAGTTTAAGGCAGAGACACGCACAAAGGCAAGGCGGTAACTGCGGTACGCAGAAAAAATTGAATAAAGCCTATTTTCGTGTCTCCGATGCAAACTATTTTGTTCCGTGTACTGAAGTTGAAAGATCTCCGTTTTCATGGACGGATTTTTTTTTCGGAGTGCCTTTGATAGGGATATGTAACGACCAGAATCGTGCAATGACGATTCAAAAATCGACACGATGGACTAAAAACTTTAGTGTTCCACTTGAACCAAAGTTTTTTCCGCCGTGTTTCTGGCCGACACTCCTCCTTCCTCGTGCAAGTTCAAACTTTCTAGTAGGATCTATCAAAAGCCTTCCTTTCCAAACCCATAACCCCCATCTTTTTAACATTTTTGTAATTTGTAGACTTTTAAATTTATGAAAACTTTAAAATTTTAAAAAAACAGATGATATTGATGTAAATACATTTCACTTAAGTTTGTATCTTTGCAACTTTATCAACCCGAAAGGGTAAGAATAAAGGATACTCTCTTCTCTCCTCTACGCAACTCTACTCTTCTCTACTCTACTCTACTCTACTCTACTCTACTCTACTCTACTCTACTCTACTCTACTCTACTCTACTCTACTCTACTCTACTCTACTCTACACTACCCACCCCCATATGCCTGGGAAACAGTCCAGCGCGGCATCGCCGCGGCGCTGCAGTGAAAGCTCTCGCGAGGCGAGCCCAATAAGTCCTTCTCCGGCGCGCAACTTTCGACTTCATATTCGGAGCCTCTTGTTCGGTTCGGGGCTAATAAGAATTTTGATTTATATGCGGGTTCGAGCCTCTTCAACGGGGTCTCCCGCCACCCCTCCCCCTCCCCCTGGGCCCCCGGACCCCGGACTTTTGTTGATTTTCGAGTTAACTGCTCACCCGCGGTTCCGAGCTCCTTGTGCCGAGTGTCGCATCGTTCGATGGGCCTCCCTCTGTCTCGGGACTTGGGGCTCCCGAAAGGGGGGGGGGGGGGTTCTCAAGGAGGAGGGGGAGGCGAGAGAAGGAGGAGCTTCGCTTAGTGCAAATTTTCCGCTCCGGACTCGCTCGCAATCGAATTCACCCGAGTAGCTAAGTTCTAGAGGGCTCTGCAGAAGCTCGGCTAACCCACAGCTCTCACCCTGAAGGATTATTTTTCTCCCTTTTTACTCTTGCTATTTTTGCTTTTGGATTTATTTTTTCTGAAATCATTATTTGGACTGCATTTTCCAAAAATCAGGGTGGCAAAATTTCATGGAAAATAAAATCTTGAAATTTCACGTGAAATATTTCATGCAATTTCAGAAAAGTATGGAAAAATACCGGTTCCTTTTCATGTTTTGCAAAATGTAAAAATTGTGACTTTCTCCTATTTTTGCGGGTTTGAGTGCGGGTTGCATACTCTAGCCCCTGAAATTATGAAAAATATGAAATATTTCACAGCCCCTGAAAATATGAAATATTTCAGTCTCGTGAAATTTCATGAAATATTTCACTGAAATATCTAGATTTTCATTTCTCTCTTACGTTTCATGCCACCCTGGCCAAAAAGGAACTACAATGAATTTCTGGCTCATACATGAAAAATGTCTATCTGCATAGAGATACTGATGGCACATAATGTTGCCTCTAAAATGGGCCGGAAAATTTAGTTCCTAGCACTTTATTTTTAACTTTTTCTTTTTACTTTATGAATGCGGAATAATTTAGAAGTTTTGTTATGCATGTCATAAATTCACGGAAGCTGAATACCGCAAATGACTGACGAATTCATGAGCATGCCAATCGTAAATGATCGTGTGTATTATTTCTGTCCTCGATAAATGGATTCCTTTCATTATTGTATCCATGTCTTCTCTATAATTTCATAGATTCTGATCAAAGAGATTCTCATCTTCACCATCTTGTTGAAGGTCTGGAGTTTTTCAAACTAGGACAAATTGAAACGATTGACTGATTGGGGTCGCACGTAACCATGTGCTGTCGTGTAGATCGTATTGATATTGCGCGATTAAACTCACAGCCGTCAGTGTGGTTAAATGTCGCAATTAGATGAATCGAAGTGCGAGATGTATCGTTTCGTGGGCAGTTTCGATACAACCCAACTTCATCACGTTTGGTTGTATGTTTATATTTTAATGTTCTATTTCGAAGTTTAAAACCGGGCCTTAAAATTGGACCAAATCCCTCTTCTTCGTCTTCTTCTTCGTCGTCTTCTTCTTCTTCTTCTTTTCTTCTTCTTCTTCTTCTTTCTTCTCTCTTCTTCTTTCTTTCTTGTTCTTCTTCTTTTCTTCTTTCTCTTCTTGTTCTTCTTCTTCTTCTCTTTCTTCTTCTTCTTCTTCTTCCTCTTATTATTCTTTCTCTTCTTCTTCTTCTTCTTCTTCTTCGTCTTCCTCCTCCTCTTCTTCTGCTGCTTCTCTTTCTCTTTCTGCTTCTTCTGCTTTTCTTTCTTCTTTCTTCTTCTGCTTCTCTTTCTTCTTCTTCTTCTGCTTCTTCTTTCTTCTTCTTCTTCTGCTTCTTCTTCTTTTGCTTCTTCTTCTTCTTCTTCTTCTTTTCTTCTTCTTCTTCTTCTCTTCTTTTCTTCTTCTTCTTCTTCTTCTCTTCTTCTCTTCTTTTCTGCTTCTTCTTCTGCTTCCTCTGCTTCTCTTCCTCTTTCTGCTTCTTCTTCTGCTTCTCTTTCTTCTTCTTCTTTTGCTTCTTCTTCTTTTTTTCTTCTTTTCTTCTTCTTCTCTTCTTCTTCTTCCTTCTTCTTCTTCTTCTTCTTCTTCTTCTTCTTCCTCTTTCCTTTCTCCCTTTGAATAGCACTACGGTGGATCATATTCCATGGCGAGAATATTGGCGAGAGGGCAGTGCGAATATCGATGAGGGCCGAATCGCAGCGTCTACTCGCGCGAGTATCGATGACTCGCGCGAGTAAGGGCGGGAGCGGCGGGAAGCGCGGACCTAAATACCGGTAATTGATAGCCCGGTTCTTGCGCCTGGAATAAACAACGGTATTTAATGAGCCGACAGACGGACGGGGCATTTCTGCGGCTACATTTTTCATGCTTTTTTATCGATCCGATTTGCTTTGTTCGCGCTTATCATCAGTTATTTACGCGCTTCCAGTCGACGGAGACGCCACCGCCGTCGAGCCAACGGGCCCCGTCCACGCAACGATGGCTTTTATTGAGCCGCTCATAGACGGCCTGAGACATCCCGAGACATTCTCCGAGCGGCTCACCGCAATCCACGCTTCCGGAGAGGTCTATCAACAATGCAGCTTTCTTTTTCGACAAAAAAAAAAAGAAAAAAGAAAAAAAAGAATGAAAATAAGTGTAGGATGCAATTGCAAGTGCCCCGGGAGTTGATGTGGACGTATTTCTGCCAAACGAAACTGTGTGCATTATGACTTGAGCCCTGGTATGCACATATTCTTATGGGTCTCAGGGTACATGTCTTAATGCACATAGTTCCGTAGTTCCGTTTGGCAGAAATACATCCAAACAGTTGTAACACGCATTTCAATTTAGCGTGATTACTGAAGGACGAGTGACCTTCGTCTTGATCATCGTGTATTTTAAGTGAGATCATTCCTGCGAAAAGTCCCGTAACTTTCACTCGATACTCCCCCCTCCCCCCCTCGCAGATAAAAATCATGATAGACATTGAGATAAGTTGCAAAATGATGGCCAAGGAACATTACCGCCTCTCTGCAACGACGGACAATTTTACAGGGCAGGGAAAAAACGTTGCCATTTTTGTGATTTTGAGGTTAGATTTGCAATTTTTTCATGCATTGCAGTGTCATCACAGCGCCCTTGACGCTCGGTCCTCAGAATGCTTTACCTGATAAGATGATCAATCGCTATCTTATTCGTCAAATTTGATGAATGATCGAACGTTTCTGATTGACCAAATAATTTCCGAATAATTGTTTCCCGGTTCGCCTGCAACTCAATGGATGCAATATGAGCGGCTCGGAAAGTTGTATCAAGCATTTTAGTTGAGCGTGATGGCCAAAAGACGAGTGACTTTCGATGTAATCTTCGTGTTTTAAATGAGTTGAGCAGTCTTCCTGTATTGAAAAAATTGAATTGACGACACTGTCCGTGTAAAAAAAACTCTAGCCACTCCAGAGACTCCAGACAGCAGCGAGTCTAGGTTCGAATCGAGTACGTACGGAGTGCCAGGTCGGTGAGGGTGAGGTTGATCTGTTCCCGTACACTGATCGGGGGCAGGGACATGTGTAAACGACGTGAAGAAACCCGAGCATCCTCCCGTCTCTTATCGGACATTGCCAGACACCAAGTGCGGAGCAATCGCACTGTAATTGAGTTCGAGTAACTAATGAGCCTCACAGATAAAGTAACAAATGTGCTCTATGGAGTGCGACTCCGTCCATGGAAATCATTTTTATTGTAGCTTGTTATCCCGACCCCTCCGGCTCTCCAGACAAAAAACTTCGGGTTTAACAACTGGGATTAAGCGCGCCGTTGCCAGCTCGTGGCTCTTGGGCTCCCATGGTTGGTGTAAAGTAGTGGTCGTGGATAAGTGTAGAATGAATTTTCAAACTTGGTAAGCGCGACTTTGTATGGTGTTCTTCATCGTAAAAGAACCAAAATGCCCCAAATTCATGGTTTCGAGTATAATTCTCCAATTTCACGATTTTGATCGTTGCTCTCTTCTCTCACTCAAGTGTCTAAGTTTCAATGTGAAACATGCAAGAAAACTCTACAAATTTCGAATAATAGAAGCGCTCAGCTGTTTTTTGTGCAAGCGCGTTTTTAAGTTCCCCTAAGAAGATAAGCACTGTTGAGTTGAAATAAGTCTCTCGCCAAAATTTCAATATACCTCTTCATTCAATATGTATATATCTTCATTCCATAATAAATAACCGTTTTCTTTTTATGGTAGGCAGAAAAACTGTGCGTCATCCTCCTGACACGAAAGCGTATCGTATACCCTACTCCTGGAATGAACCTTGCTGGCCGTACAATTCAATGATTTTTCGGGCTCATCTCAACGTGCACCTATAAATCCTATTTTTCACGAAATAAACACATCGAGAAGTAAATCGACCCCGAAAATTTGGTCATCTTCACTCTCTTTGATAACGCAACAGTAAAGCGCCAGATACACGCGCGAGCTAGACGCGCGTCTTTGAGCGACGATTTCGGCCGTTTTCGGCAATCTCCGCAGCCAATCAGGTTTCCATCTAGGCTAGGATCGGGTCCTACTTTTCGCGTTTACACGCGCGTCTAGCAAGCAGGTGTATCTGGCGCTAAAAGGTTAAGGTCCAGTTACACGATCAAATTGAGCCATCGAATTGGGCCTCTCATTGGTCGCATCCTCAACTCAAGTCTTTTTCCACCAATCAGAGCTTCAGTTTGATGGCTCAATTTGATCGTGTAACTGAACCTCTAAGGTGCAGTTTGTTTTGCAAACTCGACAACGCGGCGCGGGTGGCAATCACGCGGCGAACGGTGGAAAACGCGAGGGGGCAAAAAAAAAAACAGATCGAAGCTAGCGTTACGTCGAACGTATGAAATTGGCGCGGCATGACATCCGAGCCCGAAGACGTCGGAGGAAGGAGGTTGTTACTCCGGTATTTGCGTGCGGAGTCGAGCCGAAGTTGAAGTTGAAGTTGCACCTAGATCCGCGCTGCGCACTGCACCCGGAGAACCGACTCCTACACGATAATAGCAATTCATTAGACGCGCATCTCACCTGCGCCCGAAGCCCGAAACCATGATAAATCACCATTGATTTTTGTTTTGTGCTTTCGCCTCGACCTCAAGCTCAGCTCGGCCGTCGTCTTTTTCTCGCGAGCTAATGCTTCGTGCTCAACGGTAGAGAGACACCGACCACACCTTCTTTCCGGCAATTTATATCTATTATCCCCCCCCTCTCGCTCTCCCTCTCTTTCTCTCTCTCGTGTTTGTCTTCCTCAAATTTCCCGATCGCTTAATTTCATTCATTACGCCCCGAACCGGGAACGAGTCGTTTGTTTATCGGTTCTGCGGGCTTTCCCACCACCGTTGCCAGCCAGTGGGCCACGATGGCGAAAAATGCGTTTTTCCATCGCGAAGGTGCGGAAAATTCCTCGATCAGACGCCCGGGTGGGCCTGTGGAGATGTGGTAAGGCCCCAAAAAATATGAAAGGAGGGATAATTTTGAAGGGTCATAAGTCGAAAGTCAAATGAAAACACATTGGGAAAAAAACTCCGGCCGTAGAAGTCGTACTTACGGGCTATATAATACAGACGTACCGTCCGCGTCCGGGTTCAGAGGCCGAAAGTTGCGGGTGTAACACCCGGAGCAGTTGGAGCAGTTCCAAAATACTATAAACCTAAAGCCGGCTGTAAGATTTCCAATATCTTCTGTAGCCGGCTGTACAATTTCTTATAGCCTTTTATAGCCGATGGCGACTAAGCAACAGCCAGACGATAAAGTCTATGCTAAACGTTACTAATTACGGATACTAGGACTTAGTAAGTTTTTGGACTACCGCTCTTTTTTTGTGCCGTAGTATCTTGATTTATTTTGCGAGGAAAGCTCCGTACTTTTGAAGGATGCCTGTCATTCTTAATATGTTGGAGCGCCTTCAATTTTTTATGATACTGTGCAATACCTCCGGTGTGAAATAGTTGCTTCAGCCGTGGCACTCTGCGGCGCGGCGGGCGAGCAGAGAGCGCGAAACGCGCATTGGCGCCTACAAACCTAATAGGGATACTTCACGCATTGCGCAATGCGTGAAGTATCCTGTTAGGTTTGTAGGCGCCAGCGCGTCACCGCTCCGCTTTGTGTCAGGCTCTAATATTTAATCTCGCGGAGTCAGCGTTTTTCAACTTATGATTTTGAAACGTTTGCACACTCTGTATGGACTATTCTCATTTTAATTGATGAAAAAAAAAATGTTCTAAAGGAAAATATAATCTGTGTTTTGTAAATATAAAGGTAGTTCCGTATCAAACTTAATGATTTCAAAAGCACACGAATTTCTACACAATTTCTTGAAGCCTTTCATAGCCAATGGCGATAAAGTATAAAGCCCGGCGATAGGAACTACAGCCCGACTGTCTACTTTTTCATAGTTTCGTATAGCCCGGCTATATGATTTGCTCCGCTTTCTATAGTCAGCTATATGATTTTCAATAGCCTTCCTTAGTCGGCTATAAGAACTCCTATGGTATTTTGAAACCTCCTATCGCCAATTTTTTACCAGGGAATATTGTTTTAAAATTGTTATGTAATATCGCACATCGAACAATCTCAGCAGCATACACCATGTTATCAATTTTCATCCTCTTTCACCTCTCATTCACCGATTCAAAAATCTCACATATTCGATCTCGTAAATTCGCGTAAGGGATTTTCGGAAACTGCGTTCCGTTGACGAAAATGTCCTGTTAACTAACGCAACGTTTAGTAAAGCTCAGTTCCACTTTTCCATACTGCCGTGCTAAGGAAAAACGCCGTATGAGCCTTCAGGCGTTGCCAAATTTCCTCAGGCAAATCACTAATTTATAGGAACATATTTGAATATTTTTCTACCAATTTCTCAGATAATTTTGTTTGTAATTTGATCTAAAGTGTCTGCAATTTTCAAAGGGAAAAATGTATAATTTTCCTCAAAATAAACATTTTATCGAAGGAAATTTGGTAACTATCGAATGCTCATACGGCGTTCTTCCTTAGCACGGCAGTATAGTATCCCGAGAATGTCGAGGTAACCGTCGTGAACTTTATCGCTTAAAGCGATGAATCCCTCCGGGAACTTTGCGCTTTCGGCGGAGCGAGCGATCCCGGAATTCCCCCCGGAGATCCGGGAACGGGCGATTTGGAATCGGGATCCGAGCGGGAATTTATCGAAACTTCGCAGACGCCGCGGCGCGGCGCGGAGCCCGCGTGCCGTAACGAAGTTGTTCCTGCAATGATTATCTCGTCAAAGACAAATTGGGCTCCCGTTAATTGACGTCTATTTGTTCGCGTTTTATCTCGCCCGTTAGCGCGGAATTTTTCTCACCCCGACCGGAGCGATTCCGAAGACGAGCCCGACCCGAACCCCCGCCCCCCGACCCTCGTTATCGCCGCAATGAATAGCCTTACGGTCGTAATCGGTTACGCTGCACAATTGTGCGAAACTCCGGACGAGGCGAATATGCAGTCACCCGCGGAAGCATACAGGGTGTCCTGCATGTAGCACTGGAAAAAAAAACACGTTGGATCTAGAGTCCAGACTCTTGAAAACATTGACAGGAAAAAATACTCTTGATTCAATCGGATTTTTGCTTGAATCAAAACGAAATCCGCTTAAATTAAGAGGCTTGGTTCTTGATTTAAGCTAGATTCTGATCGAATCAAGAGTACTTTTTCTCGTCGATGTTTTTCAGAGTCTGGACTCTAGATCCAGTAAGTCTCAAGTGTTTTTTTCTTTCCAGTAAGTCTCAAGTAGAGTACCCACTACCCAGTACCTATGTAGGGAGAGTACGGATATGTCGGTAATTATGAGGTCAGGTCATGGAGCTTTCAAATTATCTAGAATGATTTGTTATTAAATCATTGTTACGACCCTTCTTCTGTAAAGCACCTGTTTGATTTTGTTTTTGCATAAATTTACTCAATTTTGCGGAAGAACGCTCATTTATGAACATTCTTGGCTACTTGATTTGATACTAGAATCTGGAGATTGGCAGTGATATTTTTGGTGTTAAAAGGTTGGTTACCGTGTTGGGCTCTATGAGCTCCATACTTCGACTCGTCCACACTCCTCATATAGGTACTCTGGTTGTAAGTACCTTAGAAAGCGATTTTTAGGCTAAAATATTACTTTTTTACAGTATGAAAATTTTCTTCCTTCCAGCTATTTTCAGGAGGATAAGGTTTTTTTTTAAAAATTAATGAAAAAAATTGAAATTTTTCGAATGCAGGATTTTTTTCAACCAAGTGGCACGGAATTTAATTTATCGGGGATGTTTTTGTCTTCTGTGGCGCTCTGCATTTCACCTTTTCTGAGCGAAAAAAAAAAAGATCAGATTTGACAATTTGAAAACCAGAGACTCCCGCAAACCTGTCAGATTTTTTCCTGGTCGATATAGATCGATCGCATACAAATACTCCCGTGAAACTTTCGTGTAATTCGGTCGAAAACTTGGATCTGTCTTCCAAACAAGAAAAAAGTAGACCTGAACCATTTAGTGGAGCTTCATCAAACCTTATGAAGGCCGAAAAGAAAAAAAAAAACCATAAAAAATGCTCGTTCCTCTTCCATGATTTCGGGTTACATGATTTTTCCGTGGCAGTTTCCGGTCAGTGCTCGCTTTTTCCTTTTGGCTGCTGTAAAACGAAGTTTTCCAAAACTAAGGCAACACGGTCTACTTGAATCGTTTACACCGTCAAGCAACTGATTGAAGCAAAACTCCGAAGAAAGTTCCGTCGAGGGGAACTGTATTCGAACTCGTTTCAAAACGAGACGCATTGAACCCCAACTTGTGAGCTATGAAGTTCGGGAATGTTACTTTAATTGCATTTCCTGACTCGGAATAATTAATCCGAATCCGCAGTGTTTTTTGAAACTTTTTTCCGGCGAGAACGTGAGTTAAGATAATGGCTAACGTTCGACATTCGGAATTTGACAGGAAGGCTTATTCCCCGTGTGAGCGAAATTTCCCCTGAATAAACGTGTGTAGTGCATACGCGAAAATCCGGGGTATAACTTGAAAGTTAAAAACAGCCTCACGAAAGTTTTACATGTCGGTATTTTTTGCATTTTATTTTCCAAACTTAGCCCGACTTCTCTTTTCTGAAAGTTTAAAATTTTCCCATTATATCTTGCTCTTGTGTTTGTTTCTGAAATATGACTGAGAGAAGCACAAATTTAAAAAATAAATAGAAAATTGAACAATGTAGTGGATGCGACTAAAGGCAAGAGGAGCAAGAGGGGGAAAATGAAAATAAAATCCAACCGTGGTGCCACCGAAATGATTTATCGAATAGATTGGCACACGCCTGTTTTCGACAGGGACGTGGCTGTTGACTCCATACCTTCGTTGCCAAGTTTTAATTCTGATTTTAGAGTAGATTTACTGTGTCTTCCCCCATAAATAGGTTTGGTTGCCGTGATTCTAGAGGGTGTTTAGCACGACGATAAAGCCGGTTATCTCGAAAGTAAGCTTAAAAAATGTGCCCTTAAATTGTTAGCAATGCCACAAATTGCTGAAATCTACAAATTCCTACCGACCAGACAATGAATTGTGCAAAACATCTAGAAAAACTGAAAATCCCAAATAAACTTAAATGGTTTCAGTCAGTCAGGGAAGAAATCGGAAGAAACATGATATGAATGTGCGTAAATGGGCTAGAATCTGTTTCGTTTTTGTCCTCCAAAGCTTCCACAAAAAAAATGTTCATCGGACATTCTCCCGCCAAAAGGCGTGCTAATCTGGATTTAAAGTATAGTATACAAATCTGAAAGATTCCGTAAAGTCAAGAGAAAAAAGTCTCCCTCTGGTATTATGATGGTAGCAACAACACGAAAAAAGTGAAATTGCTCATTTTACAATTGTGTAGTTTAAAAAAGGGTCCGACATGTTTCAATGTAGATTTTACATTAAAAAAATGCTAATTTAACCATCTCCGTGGTTAAATTAGCTTTTCACTCTAGTGAAATGTTCATTTGAAACTTGTTGGACATATTTTTTAAACATTTAATTCTAAAATCAGCAATCCATTTTTTTTCCGTAAAAAACGTTCGTCCCCTCATTAAAGAAAGCGATTAAAACAATTGCGATAGCGAGCCGGCACCAGGGGCCTCGTCACCGGATCCGTCAAGCCCGCTTTAAATATATTTTTCTCGCCATTGAAAACTCGACGAGCGGCGCACCGGGACGCGGGAAATATTGCCGCCCATCGGATCGGTGAAATTTTCTCGCGAGGAAAAATGGCGCACAAATTCGGCGTGTCCTATTGAGGGCGATAAATATATTATCGCCGGCTCCACCGACGATGTCGAATCTACGCTTTTCCGCCCCGCGAACCCCTCGAATTGAGCCAATTCGGCCATGGCGCCCCACAGCTCTGCCGTTGATGACTCTCCCGGCGTAAATCAGCCTCCGTGCGACGTTGCCGGATCGCCGGGAAAGTCCCTCTTTTTTCGTTTGTAATTGCAGGTTCGGTTGTCTAATTTGGCAACAGAGCGAGGGGCTGTCGCGCAGCTCAATCGCACCTAATTCGTCGCACTCTTGACATAAAGGCGTAACTGTTTTTCTTGATGAGCCCCGTCGTCCATTCAACTCAATGCTTTCTGGGGCTCATCTCAATGTGTAGTTACGCCCCTTTGTCAGCCAAGCTGCCGAATGCGATGAATGGACTGCGATGCGTTGTGAGTGAGTGTCACGAGCGTGTCGTAAATCTCAGTTTGAGAGTGTGTTGAGCTTTAACACTCGAGTTTACCCTTGAGATAAAAACATTAAAAAGCAATGCGAAAATGTATGAATGGATTGTGCTCAGATTCGCGTGGTCAAGAATGGAAGTTTGCGTCAAAACGAAGCCCACACGACAAAGAGCGGTTTCCTCAGTATGTCGCCTTTTGGGGCACCCAGTCGGTCGGTCAAACACGCTAAACGTCAAAGCGTGTCTTGGCGGACGTTTGACGAAAACTTAGTAAATCCCTTTTTTTAGTTTTTTTGTGTGACAGTTTTAAGTGAAACCACGCCTATCGAATTTTTTAAGAAAAAAAATGATATTTGTTCCCCTCTTTATTCTTAGATTTCATCTTAGATTTTAGGTATTTAGTAGTGCACGAGAAAACCGAAAAATTGGCTTTTTGACGTGCTTTACGCACACTCTCTGTCAAAAATTGAGCACTCCAGAGTTGCCATCTGAACAATGAAATATTAAAATTTTCAAAAATCGTGCTCTTGCGTTTTTTGTTTTCTGTTTCTGTTTTTTCTTTTATATTTACATCTACTATACAGCATCTTATCTTATAAGAACACATCAGTGAAATGTTTCAAGTTTCAAAGTCTAACCCTAATTAAAAATCCGCGCGATCTTCCGATCAGTCGGAGCAGCAATCTTCGTAATTACAATAGGTATCGTTAATTATTACATTTCTGTAGGGGGTTTCTAGTACCACAGTCATAATTTATATGCTCTCTCCGTGAAGTATTAATTTAAGTCACGGTTGATTAATTATCATTTCATCTTGACTAATCTAATATTCTTTCGTCTGTTTCAGGTTGGTCTAGATTTTTCGGTACATCCTTTCTCACCGCATCACGTAAGACAATTTTGAAACTGTTTTTTAGTAATTGAATCAACCCCCAAAAAAGTCCTCCCTGTGCAAACAAGTTTTGAAACCGAAAATAACTAACGAACTTAATTTACGCATCCTTCCAGTATTCAAGTAATATCAACAATTTTCTGGGTTTCATTCTTTTTAAGCTCCATGACTTCTGCGCACAAGTACTCAGGTCTTTAACATTGCTATCCGCATAGTTTTAAATATTTACCTTAAATATTAGTGAAGTCTGTTAGTGAAGCACAGTGAAAAATCGCGTGTGAAAGATGCCGATGAAATGTTTACTTTATATACTTACAACTTCAATTTTTGTTTTCATAGAGCTATCTAGTTCTCCGTAATTTTTTTCACAAAAAATATTGGCTCATACTTGTGAGAGAGGGACAAACCCGCTCTTTGTTTCTCGTCCCTTTTCCGCAGAAAATGTTTAATTGAGGAGTTCGGAGGACGAGGCGCATAAGTACAGTTTTTACTATTTCGTGAAATACCTTTTTGAAGTTTCGAAATTACATGGATCCTTATGGTGAATTGAAAGTTCAAACTGACTTTTTGATGTTTAAAAATTGGAATTTAGGAGCGAATTTTTCAGAGTATATTTTAAGACTAGTTTTAGGTGAAATAATTAGTATCTCAATTTTTTAAAAAAAACTGCTTTTATGCGCCTAGTCCTCCAAGCTCTTCAATTGTTTGAAAAACGTTTTTAAAAAAAACATTAACGCTAATAAAGCTCTTTGTATTGTTCAACTTTCGGCCCGAGTCCCGAAGTCCCTCTTGAAGAGTGCTTTGTCTCTCTGTAACTGTACTTTTACGCGGAAAACCAAGAAGAAAGTACAGAGGAAAACAGATCCTGAGCCTATCACACGCCGAAATCGTATAAATGATGAAATCCATACCCACCTCCCCCAACATCGACCCAAACAAACTCCCGTGTAACGGACCCCGCGCACACAGCCGCGTTTACACGGACGAGTGACCTCTTGGAGCTTTATTAAAGGACATCGTCGATTCCAAACTCGACGTTGTCAGAGCTTTCGGAACTTTTCAACGTCCTTTAAACCACTCGCCGAGCGGGAGAGATTTCTTTCACAGCATTTCTCTTTTGAACCGAGAATGAAAATAATTGCGCACATCACTCACAACGTGTAACTTTGTGTTTTAGCCCATGTTTTATTGTACTAAAATTGACCCATTAAACTTGAGAAGAAAGCTGAGTTTATAATCGTTACTGATAAAATGATGCTCGAACGAAAAGCTGAGTGTTATAAGTCGTTACCATAAAAGTTATTCTCGATCGAAAACTGTAAACATGTTGCTATTTCATTAACTGAATTTTAAAATTTCATTTTAAACGAATGCCCAAATGAATCAAATTAAAACTAACTGCCCAGCACGCAAACCCACGCAAGTTTATCATTAATCCTATACTTATTTATTATGGTCCTTTTTAGCATAAGTATGTTCAATTAGAGGGTTTTGAGTCAGCATCATGGAATGTTCTAAAGGGGTCACGGAAAAAGAGTGTCAGGGGTTAGCCTCTAAAATTGTGGTAACACCCAAATTTGTTCGGATGGTGTGGACATTTCAAATTCGTCGTGGTCTTACCGCTACCAGTTGGAGTAGTATCGAAATATTTGGATTTATAACTTAATTAATTGAAGTACTACCACATTTTATTGGGAATGACCATTTCATTCAACACTCCTAGCTCTTTTTTTTTTCATGTTGAGGGTATCAAAAAATCGCGAATTCGGGGTTGCGTAATAACCATACAACGGCCTCCAACTCGCCAACAGCGCGCCAAGTTGAGTCATTTCGAGTTTTTCCAGAGGTTCATCGGATATTTGACACTGTGCTTCACGGGCTTCTAATCAAGCGGCCGGCGACGACGGACGGCCCGCCCCGCTCCGTCGCTACGAATTCCTGTAACCCGAGCACAATTTGGCCCCTCGCACCCCCCCCCCCTCTTTGCGCCCCTCCCGCTCGCATTAACCAGTGTACGTTCGTTAAACTTCCGCCCTCTCGGACCCGGCGCCCCTCCCGGCGAGTTTTCTTCCTCTTTTCGGAGCTCTGCCCCACGCATTCTTGCGCGGCGAGCCGGGGAGCTTTGTTTCGCGACGGCGACACGTTCTGTTTTGGCAACTTGACACTTTTAAAGTTGTAAGTGGAGCCGCATTCCGGCCGGGAATTAGAGGACGGAATGTAAACTCCGAAAAGGGAAGCACCCTCGAGACTCGATGGCTCTCCCGCGACCCCCTGTCAAAGCTGTGTTCGCGAAAAAATGTCGGTGCTCGAAAGAAAACACGCCGCGCGAAGGGGTGGAAAATCTAGCCCGTTTTTGTCGCGACGAATCGACGGGTTTGATCTCGTGTTCTCTGTTTGTGATGAAGGTTTACCAATTATTCCCGGGATGTCGAACCCGTGATGGGTATTCAAAAGTATTCTTTCTCTTGTTGTGCGATGGCCAGTCTGTGAGTATGTGACTGTTCCGACGTGTAGGAGCTGATTTTGTCTGTGTGTACTGCGCGTCGCATAACTTGATCATGGATCAGAAATAAAACGCCTTCAAACGAACCGATAGGCAAAAATAGATCCTACCTGTTGAAATAGTCGCATCATTTGAGATTGAGATTGACGTGCATATTTCAGTTGGCGCGGCTCTAGTGGAAGCGCAGGATTACCACTGGTGTGGTATTTGAAGTAGTAAAAAAGAAGACAGAAGTTTTACATTTTCAAGTGGTTAAAATTAATTTTGACATGCCTCATGTCTACTTGGAAGGAAGTCTTGTAGGTTTTTTTCCTAGTCAAAGAGTGCGTTGAGACGCCAGCTTCAAACAGAATAATAATTTATTTTTATTAATTTTTTAATTTCTCATCATTTTGCTTTAATTTAAGCAACAGCCGTCACTTCACGTTGTTGATTTCCTTCATTTACAATATCTCGGTATCCTGAAATGAATCTACATACAGAAGTTACAAACAGCTCGTATCTCACACAAGTTTAAAACAACTCAAAGGATCTTTATTTTACACTGGGAAAAAAAACAGTTGGATCTAGAGTCCAGACTCTTGAAAACATTGACAAGAAAAACTACTCTGGATTCAATCAGATTTAAGCTTAAATCAAAAGGAAATCCGCTCAAATAAGGAGGCTTGGTTCTTGATTTAAGCAAAAATCCGATTGAATCAAGAGTATTTTCTCTTGTCGATGTTTTAAAGAGTCTGGACTCTAGATCCAATGTGTTTTTTCTTCCAGTGTAAATTTCTTTACAATTGAAATCGTGTCTTAAACGCGATCCCTCTCGGTTTCTTGAAAAAGCAATTATCCCCTAATCTCTATACCTCGAGCTGAGATTGCATCCAAGATTCCAAGCACCTGCTCTTTTATCCCCATCATTCTCGTACCACGAATCCGCGCTCAGCGTTACGACTCTTGTAAAAATGAGCGTAAGGGATGTAAAAATGAGCGTAAGGGATGTAAAAAATGCACTCGCAGCCGTGCGTTCTGCTCCGCGCTCCGCGGGGTCGGACACAGCAGCAGCCAGGGGGCGGGCGGGAGACCACCAGAAGAAGCATTTTTATGTTAATAGTGCTTTTAGGAACTCCCCCATCCCCCGGATTTTTCCCGGGAACCCTTTCTTGCCAACGACCCTTTTACGGCAGACTTCACTTACGACTGGCCAACTTATTCCGAATACCTATCCCTAGCATTTCGCCACCCCCTCCCCCCCTTCCCGCACCCCGCATCCCTCGTCCGTGAAACAACTTTGTTTTCTTTCTCTTGCGATCCCGCGTTCGGGGGGTGAGAAGCGTCTTGGTCATGGAAGCTGTGCACTCCGTGTGGGTGCGGGAGGGTGGGGCGGGGGAGGGAAGAGAGGGAGGGGGTCGTAATCCCTTTTTTCCCGATTAATGGCGTTAAAGGCGCCCGATTAGCCTGCACACCCGAGCGGGCGCCCCGATCCGAAAGTCGCAAGTTTAGCGGAAGATAATAGGTTCGGCTTTTCCCGACGGTGTCTTTAGTAGTTTCGAGTTGGGGCGCGTCGCGTCGCGTGCGGAAAACGCCGGGCCAAACTTTCCCGCCGCTCGTCCCTTCCGTCCCGCAGTTGCCGATTCTAATCCCTTCCCGCTCGAGCCCTTAATCTCTAATCTAATCTGATATGATCTGATTCCGACTCGGGAACGTCTGCCGATGAAGGGATGACGTAATGTCATCCCGAATGATTATAACTTTATTGGCGGTGGGAAAAACTCCCTCGGGTTATACACGGTGACACGTTCTTGAAGTCTCCGATGGCGCGAAGTGGTTTTCAAAGGGGTTGGGCTTAGTAGTGACTTGGGGAGCCTCCTGATAACTGACTTTATTGTCAGTAAATCTCTGAAATTTCTCAGTAATGGCACGAAAAAAAGGTAGGAGCTGTTGGATGATATGGGCATTTCCAATTAATTGTGGTAGTATTCCAATAAATTAGGTTACTAATCCAAATGTTGAAGTAGTACCACCACCAACTGTGAAGTGCGACGTGCTACTACAAAAGATTAATTGAGACCATAGCAGTGTTTGCAATTTGGTGCACAAGCAATCATGTCCGGATTGATTAAAGACAACGTATACCAAGAACGGTTAGGATCTCATGGTTACATGAGTGTTCTATAGACAGAAAGCCAAATTTGAAATCGAGGTCTCCAGTGGTTGCCATTAGTGCAGTCTGTTACCTACCTCTTGACCATTGTGTCCACCATTCTAAAAATCGGGTTGCACCAGTGACCATTTTGATTGGATAAGCCCTAACACTTTTTTTTCCGCAGGGTAAAGGTAAGGGATTATGTGTTGCCGCTGTGAGTGCCAAGTCATGGGAAGTTTATTTTTTCTGGAAATGTGAAGTGAAAGTTCTTGAAATTTTCTTTCAAGGAATTGTCGTTGTAGAAAAATCCTCGAACAAATGTGGCAACTCGCCGGAAGTTTGAGACGAAGGCAGATCGAAGTTCAAAAGCAGCTTCGGGAGCCGTGTAAGTATGTGTATGCACTCGGAGCGCACACATGAAGAGACACAAGAGGTGGAAGGGTCTATCGTTTAATTCAAAATCACCCTCGAAACCATACTTTTCGTGTAAACGCACAAACTTTTTAATCGCATTCTCCTCTCCAGCTCTCCGCCCCAGCCCTGTATCCTGTATCAGTCTCACATCGAACAGTTTGGTCGTTCTTAAAAGAATTAAGTCTATCAGAAACGCATACAAACACCGAATGAGTGACTAAAAGGGGCCGTTAAAGTATTACATAACGCACTTTTTCCGACTTTTGAGCCCCCCTCCCTCCTTGTAACGCACCCGTAACGCAGCCTTTCACCCTCTTTTGAATTGCGTAACGCTGGCCTGCACCCCCCCCCCCCTCAATTTTAAAACATCGAGAAAACGCTCATTCAGGAAGGGCGAGATTTTCGATTTTTTGCACTGTTTTCAAAGTTTTTTTATTTCCCCCGGCTCGGATTTGTTACGCAGGAGGGCGAGATTTTCGATTTTTTGCACTGTTTTCAAAGTTTTTTTATTTCCCCCGGCTCGGATTTGTTACGCAACGCTGGGCTCTTTGAATTTTTACTAATTATTGTGGTCAGTCTAGGATCTCACACATCTCCTTTGAAGTTTCTTATCAAACGCTCGGGTAATTGTTGCGGGTTGCCTACGCAGTCCTCGAAAAATCGTTGAAATTTCGTGGAAAATGATGATTTATTTTTCAGGAAAATAAAATTTCGCGAAATTTCATGAAAATTCACTTATTACTGGAATCTCATGAAATCTCATTTTGCATCCCTGCTCAAAAGACACTCTCGCAGTACTCTGTAATTTTTGAAAATTTTACGAAAAACCATTTTTCTTGAGAATGAATATGTATTCAGGTGTGGGAAGGGGGGAGTTGGCAACATGAGAATGCTCATACGTTGTTCTTGCATATCTCTCCTCTAAGGTGTTAATGGCTCAAACGTTAAAAGCACCAAATAAACGTATCCACCAACCAACCATTGGACGTGACGCGACACGACGGTGGCTCGGACCCGGCTCGTTTTTCGGCGGGTTATCAACTGTGACGGGGTGACGGGGCGGCGAGTGGTGAGTGGCGCGGATCCGTTGAAAAATGAGTGTGTAATAGTTAAGTATTAAGTCTTCTTCTCGGAGGCAATCATCAATCATAACCGCGGGGCTTTAGCCGGGATTTACTCCTGTCGTCCCGCGGCCTATTCAATCCGCCCGCATCAATTTTACAAGTGAGTATCTTACGTCCCCCCTTTGTAGTTTACCTAGATTTATATTTTATTCATTTATTACACCCCTTTCAGCTTGGCTCCTTTTTTACCTCGCGCCGCCGAGCGCCGGCTTTCTCTTCCGCTCTGAGTGGATCTATTCGTGTGATGGATGGAGAAGATTCGCACCCGATGTATCGACAGGGAATTTCATAAAAAATAACGCTCGCTCCTCGGATCAGAGCGAGCTTGGAAAATCTTCGGATACCACTCGGAGGTGGTTCTAAGCGGCCGTTCAGACGTACATTCGATAAAGTCTACGCGATTTTTTACGCCACCCACGACCCGCACATAGATTTCGTTACGCCGATATGAGTCGAAGCCAGGTATCACAGTTTCCCAAGAAGTCAAAGTGGCAAGAATGGAAATTCTGCGGAGAACTTTCCCGTTGTCCCTTCGAGGAGTATGCGATTACCGCTTACACACTGAAAAAAAAGTTTCGGGTTATATAGACATACCGTCCGTTCCCGGCTCAGAGGCCGAAAGTTCCGGGTGCCGGAGCCGTAACTTTGATTGTGCCGGGTGCTACGCCCGGAACGTTCGGCCTCTGAGCCCGGAACACGGACGGTATGTCTATATAGCCCGTAAGTATGGCTTCCACGGCCGTAGGTTTTTTTTCAGTATTCAAGGAGTGTGCGATTACCGTTTACATCGGCTTCACTGTATGACTCGATCCATACTTTGCGCCGGAGCAAGGTGTGTATACACGGAGAAAAAAACTTCGTGCATGCGACCTGAAGTTGAGGTCATATGGATCTCTGAAGTTTTCTGATCACGCATCCGAAAACTTGAGGTCGAGCTGCCGAAGTTCGGGTCAGACATCGAGGCACTTCGGTATGTAACGGAGTACTTCATGATGTGTGATCCGAACCCTTCGGTATGTATTGAAGTACTTCAGATGTCTTACCCGAACTTCGGCAGCTGGGCCTCAAGTTTTTAGATACGTGATCCGAAAACTTCAGAGATCCATATGACCTCAACTTCGGGTCCCACGCACGAAGTTTTTTTTTCCGTGTAGACATAGACCGTAGATTCACCCCGAAAAACTTGGAAGATGAAAATGGGACGCACAGATTTTTACTAATGATTTTCCAAATACCACCCGGAGGAAATGATCAATAACACGGAGGTTTGACGACACGGCCTCTCCCTGTTATTGGATTGTCCCGGGCTCTGCGGAGGGGGGCAGGGGGGAGTGTTTTTTAAACTAGGTAAATCCACCCGCGTCCCCCTGATCCGCGCCCGGCCTGCGTTTGGTCTCGTCCCACCTGCTCTGCATTTTGAGTGGCGGAATAAATGGGTGGTTCCGAGTTCGTTGGCTCGCAGGCCCCCAGCTTTTGTCGTCACTATTTCGACGATTCCAAATGGAAAAAAAAAAAAAAAAAAAAAAAAAAAATGATGAATAAATAAAAACCGACCGCACTGGTTTACCCCTGCGCTCGTCCGAACCCCAGGAAGTTGAGGACGGCAGGATGCTCTCTCGCAACTTCGATGGAAATTTGTGCTTTTTTGTGGTCGTTTCACTCACCCCCGCCCCCGCCCCCCGACTCGTCCGACTTTTCAATCGTGAAATAGTTGTTCACGGGCTATCTCGTAAATCCGTTTTTATGGTATTGTAAGGAAAATGAGAGGGGAAATGGGAATAGCGCGGTCGGAAAAAGTTCGGAATTTTTCATACTTTATTTTTATGATTTTGTATCACTTTCATGCTTTATTTGCGTAGTATTTTATTCTTGAAATTGCGCCGAAGAGAGGTCAAGTAACGAATCAGAAAACATGAATTCACGCACTGGAAGAGTTTTACAGAATAACTTTAATGTGTAAAATTTGGAAACAAAATTACAGAAAGAATACGTGAATTTCTATGTTGAGTTCGAGGAGCACAACTTTAAGACCAAACAAATTCGTCATCGTCACAATGTACTCGTTTGTTAAATTCCTCCTTTACGAATATATTCACGTGTAGAATCACGCGTAAAACCTATGCTACTTGCATCAAAATTCAAAATTACCTCTCTGCAAGCATCCATCCTTCGAATTCTGACGATCCAAAAGTAATTACCTAAATTTTAAAGCTCTTCAAGCAAGTTAATTTAAAAATTTAAGGTAAATTCCTTGTCTCAGACGTAAGTACCAGGGTGTCTACAAGTCCGGAATTTCCGGAAAGTCCGAAAATAGGACTGACTTTTTATGGGCAGTCCGGAAGTACTGAAAAATTGCGAAATTCCCCAACAAGGTCCGGAGTTTTAATTTTTCTCATTTTTTTCGCAAATTGAGCTAGCAGCTAGCAATTGAAATTTTCGAAATTGTTCGAATTTCGTCAAATATTTGGAGGTACTGAAAAAGTACTGAATTTTTCAGTTGAGGAGTTACTGAATATCTGGGAATGTACCGAAAAAGTACTTTAAAAGTACTGATTTTTGGCCAGCCTGTTTTAATAGACACCCTGTAAATAGCCTAGTTGTTGATCGTCGTAATAAATTAACTAACTAACTATTTTGTCTATATTTTTTGCACTTAATCATCATCGAAATATGATCGGATCCTATTTCCGAATATCCGCGGCAACCCCGGGCGTGTGATTCCGGCGACGCAGCAGCCAGCGTCCCGTCCGCACCGGGTTTTTTTTTTTCCGGCGTGGCATTTGTTACCCAGTTACATGACACGAGTCGCGCCGTGTTTAATATTCATCCGCGATCGTCAGGCCACCCGCCGCTCATCCCCGTTCGGCGTTTGCCGTTTGACGATTTCAATTTACTCGCGTGATCCTGGCTCGCCGCTCGCGCTCCTCAGACGCACGGCTCCCGTTTAATCCCGCCCCTGCACCCCCCCCCCCCCCCCCCCCGGACCCGAGGCTCCATATCCGTTCTGAACGTGATTTTATTGTATACGCAGCCCCCCCCCCCCTCCCCGCCGCTCCATCAACGGGTAATTCGCTTTCAACGCCCCCCGAAAATCCATATGTTGTGACATAATAGGGATAACTAGTACCTGTGCTCGGAAAAGCTTTGCTGCGTGATACCCGCCAAAGTACTTCGTCAAATTCCGGCCGAAGTATCACGAGCGCCATGCAACGTTTCAAAATGTCTGCCGCCATTTTATTTTTTTCACAGAGAAATTGTTCTACAACGAGCTGCCCGAAAATTTCACTGAATTTCCTTTGTTCTGCCGACTTGTGTTGCCGAGTTACGAAAAGGGCAGAAAAGGCTCAAATGTACAAAGTCGACTTTCCCTTCAAAATTTGACCTATTTCATTTAAATGAACTGACTGATTCAGTTATACCAAAGGAACTTGTCTTGGATGTAAAAACCGAGAGTTATGAGCGGAAAGTGCGCAACATTTGACTTTTCATACTGACTGGACTTCGTTTTGCAATTAGGAGCTACAATTTCTGTCTCATCCGTAAAAACACTTATGTACGTACGGAAACTATAACGATACATACGCTGTTTCTTAACTGAGCTAAAAATTGCAGTTCCGAATTGCAAAATTTAGTCCAATTAGCTGTGATTCGCTGTATTATTCCGCGAGTGGGCTGTACTTAATGCTGTCCTAAGCAAAATGAGACATTTCCTGCCAGTTTCAAATCTTAAAATATTTTTTTTGTATTTCCTAAATGTAATCATGCAAATGCGTAGAATATTTCACAAACCGTCATCTCGCATTATATGAAGTGAATACGGCCTTTTTTGCCTAATCGAAGCTGACATTTGACCCTTTTTTACCATTCGAGCACTTTTTGAAAGTCCATGGTATTACGATTGACAATTTTATGAGAACTGGCGGATTCGTTTTGTGAAAATTTTCGATCACACCGTACCTGGTCAATTTTCTCAAAAAATATAATTTTACCTTTGCTGCTCTCTTCAGTATCACGGCAGTGTGTGCCTGAAGTGGATTATTCCCACTCATTTGAGATGTGTTTAAGTGGACGCATACCTTAACGCCGCTACCTCTTTGCCTCAAACCACAGGCACCTTTTTGATTCCTCCTAATTAGGCGAGAAACGCAAAAGCTCGTGGTTGCATTATCGACAAGCTACAATCCAACTATAACCGAGCTTTTCACGCTGAACCGAGGAATCTACTGCGTTTGAGAATTTGCCGACTTGCAAAGTCTACTTTGGATGCAGCCCACAGCTATGCAGTTCCGAGAACAGTAATTCAACAGATTGAATGCCAGCTACTCTCGAGATGATTCAAAATACACCCTCAAATATTCCTCCTATCCAAGGCGCTTATTTTGGAAATGTTCCTATCCTGTTCCACGAAAAGGTTCCGTTTGGAATCGCCATGACCCTAAACGAGTTTTCATCCGTTTTCGAAACTCTTCTTAAGTAATTCTAATTGCTGGAGAATGCTTTTAAATAATCGTCCCGCAGGAAAATATTTTCTCTCCTTAAATTGCCAGTCTTTTAAGTTTATGGAAATTGAACTGCGCACATGGGCCTAAGATCTCCACTGAAAAAGTAACACGGCGAAAATAACCCGCGAAAAAGAAATTACAGCGAAAAAGAATTGTGGAAAATCCTATTGAGATTCATGGCGATTTTTGCTGTTGTGATTTTAATAATACAGGGTAAAGATAATTAGATATCTGGTAGCATCACCATACTTTTAGTGAATGCAGTTAAAATCATACAGTATCTGCTACCATACAGTCTGTCACTCAAACCATAATAACTTCAGCGGAGACCTCTCTTGAAAGGTAGAGGTTAGACCACCTTCGGAACATTTCTGTAGCCTTGCTCATGGCCTGTATCAAAATTTTCAAAGTGAGGCCCAAATTTTATATCAGCGTGAATCGGTCATTGGTTGTTGGGCCGCATGGTATTCAGGGTTGGCCTCCCACTAAAATATCGCTTGTACCCGCGGTTGCGAAAAAAATGAAGCTGTGAAGCATTTGACTATGATGGCGCCTGATTTTCCGGATTAAAAGCGACACCCGGGGAACGCAAGACAAGGGAAGCCGGAAAAACCGGGGGGCGGGGGTGGAAGAACAAGATTACGACGACTGCACGAACGCCCGAACTACAATAAATTCGTAGGGCGAGGGGGTCACGGCGTAAATATTAAATGCAATATGCACCCTGCACCCACGACCCATGTATCCATTAGAGGGCGGATATAAACTTCAGCAGTTCCCGACCAGGCTGACAGATTGGCTCGCCAAATCTCCTCTTTCTTCCGCAAAGCCTCCTTTTTTCTACCTAAAACACGCCATGGTTTCGTCATCAAGCACGAATAGTTGCATCCCTGCGCCGTCATCCAGCGCGTGTTCTATTTCTTGCTCCATTTCCATATTGTGTTGCTTCCGTTTGTCTTATTTGTAGGGCTTCAAGGGCTACGTTAGGAAAACAGCCGAAGATAGGAGAAATGTAATCGGGCCTTGTTTTTTTACCCTTTCTCCCGAATCTAAGCGACACCTCATTGGCAGCACAGAGCGGAGCATTGACGAGCTCACGCCTCACGCCATCGCGCCTTCAATTTTGCAGATACAACACGGACATCAATCAAGCACGAATAGTTGTATTTCTGCGCCGTCATCAAAGGGTGTTCTTTCTCTTACTCTATTTTCATGTTGTGCTTGAAGGGCTACGTGTGAGCAACACAGCCAAAGTATAACTTGGATTAATTTGTTGGTCAAACCATACGTTTTGAGTAAAAAAATTGGGGAAAGTGTCTAGCCACTGGTCAATTTATTGCTTTTTCGGAACAATTTTAAATTGTCATTATCAACGAGAGCGAATAAGACCAACGATGTAAATCTGGATTGTGCAACCACGGCGAGAGATCGACCCGCGAAACATATCGAAGTCGAGATAGTGCACGCCGCCGACAACGTCGCAGCGCCCGAAGGCGCGAAATTTGCAGCCTCATTCGAAAACCGCACCACCTATAGCGCCGTAAACTTTTTCACAATTTATCACCATTATTTTAATACGCTCGCACACTCGCTTACCACTTACCTCAGGACCTCCTTTGTTATTCAGCGAATTTATTCGTCCTCCGCTTATTGTTTCGCAAGCCCCCTTCTCGCGCCCGAAACGCAAAAAAAAATACGACGACGCTCGAACGAGTGGTTTTCATTAACCGACTCCACCCTCGGACTTCATTTTCCATTTTCGCCGACGCGTTCGCGATTTTTCGCGGTCGTTCGATGTTTTCCGCCGCGCGGGACGGACGCGATTTCGAGAGGATATCGTTAGCAGCGCCATCTAGGGTGCGGTCGCGGACCCGCTCGCCGCCCCACGCCGGACAGAAGATTAACGCTCTTTTGTTTTATTAATTCACCTAAGAGCCAAATTATGTAAGTTTAATTCGGTGTGGTTCCGAGTTAAGCTGAACGTACCCTTCCGTACGTTTTATACGATCGCACCGGAGTCATTGTTGCAAATTAAACGCCCCCCCCCCCCCCCCTCCTTTCATCCTCTAAAAACAAGCTTACGAGCATATGAAACATATCGTTTTATAGTGCACGTTTTATGGTGGCAACACGACAGTTTCATTGGTTGGGAAATTTATATTCACTTAATGATATCTGTAATCCTTAAGCTGTTTCTCGGAAGTTTAACAAAAATGCTGGTTTTTATCAGTCTCCCTAAAAGGTAGTCGAAGCTTTGAACTTTAAAATGGGTCGAGAGTAAACAGTGAGCTCGGAAAAATAATAAAATTTATTTCACCTGAAGTGTCATTAATAATCGGGAGGTGCAAAGCTTATAAATACAGAAAACATCAGTTTAAATCCTACTGTGATTGTTCCAACAAATTTCCAGTAATCTAAGTCAGAGAAAATTTTGAAGAAAGAAAAAAAGTTAACTACAAATAGTCGAAGGGAGATGAAAAGAAGAGAGGTTAGAATAATACAAAAGATAGACAAATGCTGGAAATGAATACTTCAATTTGGAGGAATATCTTTTCAACCCATGTATATTTTTAAAATCGCCTCGAATCATTTTCAAAAACTCTTCTTCCTCCTCCACCAACGAGTAGGGCATAGCCCTGTTTGCCAGGCCATCCAGTATCGAGCACAATAAACTATATAAATATGAAAAATCTAAAAATCACTAAAAATAAAGGACTCGTCAAATCTTTTAAAACAGCATAAAATCTTCGATCATTCTCAGGAGGAGAGAGTCAGCTCTGTGCCCATCTCTTGGGCGGTCTGTTTCCAAAAACATTATTTACAAATTCACGATTTTTGCCGAAAGGATGGGTCATTTGAAACGATGAGATTCGCCATTCCGCTTACCGCGCTTCGTGAATGTACTTATGTAAACACTTCTGTAGCACTGAATGCTGATCAATACCGTCGCAATGCACCAGCACGCTGAACGGCCATCTCGCTAAATGCAATTTCGGTCCATTGAAGACATTTACGAAATAACGATCCAAGCCTCTGGCTCGCCTCTTCCATTTCCCCGAATTATTTCAGTAAACGAAAACCGTCAGCACTAACGCTTCGATTCAGCGCTGCTGGAAGCGTGTCCATGATCTGAATCGCCCAAGTTTTCAACCCGCGTTCCAGCGTTCCGAGTCTTAAACAAGTCCTGCACCCCGGACTTCTAAACGAAAACTTCAACTAAAAATTGGGCTGAAGTTTGGAAGTTTAAGAATGAGGATAATAGGTCGAGATCAATCAGTATTGAAAGCTTGATGGAATAGTTTCGGAGATTTTCCGAGGGTAAATAAAGTGAAGGACTAATTGCCCTGAAGAAAGGTGGAGGAAAGTAGGTCAGGAATGCGTACTCAGCTGTAATTGTGGCACTGAAACAGAGGTGCGGACATTTGAAAGTCGTGAAAAACGCATTTTTCAGACGATAATGTAAGTCGAAAGAATGAAGAGCATTTGAAGTCATTACTGTGAAATTTGGGGAGAAAATACGTTTGAAAAGGAGTAGCTGAATTTCAAAATTTGGGAGGTTTGGAATTCATTAAAATAAGGTAAGTAACGTGAATCGAGTTGACAGAATATAGTTTACCCTTATTTGGAGCGTAAGGGGAGCCAAATTTAAAATTTCCTGTGGTTTGTAACTCTTAAAAATGAAGTAACTAACATAAATCGACTTGACGGAATATAGTTTATCCTCCAAATTACCCTCAAATTATTTTACTAACTATGCTACTAGGGATCTTCAGAATCGAGAAATCAGGCAAATCAAAAAGCCATATTGTAAAAAAGTAGGACGGGATAAGAGGAAGTTTCAAGGGAAATCCCTGCTAATGCTATACACTGGAAAAAAAAAACCACATTGGATCTAGAGTCCAGACTCTTAAAAACATCGACAAGAAAAAATACTCTCGATTCAATCGGATTTTTGTTTAAATCAAGACCAAGCCTCTTAATTTGAGCAGATTTCCTTTTGATTTAAGCTTAAATATATTAAATCAAGAGTACTTTTTCTTGTCAATATTTTCAAGAGTCTGGACTCTAAATCCAATGTGTTTTTTTACCCAGTGTAATGATAAATGATGCGCGACAATTTTGAATTTTTGCAACCTCCGTGGTTCTTATCTCGAGTGCTGTCTTTTCCATCTTCATGCAAGAAAAATTTAAAATTTTGGGTGGGTACAGCTAATCCGTATTTTAGAAAATACCTAGTACGAAACTTAGGAAAACCCGACCATCGTTGTATACTTTAGAACCATTTAATGCCTAATCAAAGCGAACCCTGACGTCAAATACTATATTTCTAGAATACCCTGGAGTTTATCGACGATTTCTCTCCTATTTTTGCCTCAGCGAGCGGGGCACTGTGGCCGAGGTGAATTTCCCGTCGACTGCTCAGTGGAGCAAAATACTCCCAACCTAGCAGCCAAATTAAACAAAAATCCCCTTATTTCCTCTCCGCATTTATTTTAATTCCTGGGAGTCGGAGGAAAGAGCACTTTGTGTGTGCACTATGGCAACTGTATTTTCTTGTTGACACACGGCCGACAGAATGCCGAATGCACCCTGTGCGGGTTGCCAAATTGCCGGGAAAATTCTGGAATTCGGGGAGGATCCGACGCAAGGCATCTCCGTGATTTTGAGGTCTCGCAATGCCTCATCCCGCCACTTGGCCCTGTTCTCAGAGTTTAATCCGAGTGAATAAATTATGTCAAATAAAAGGGTATTATCCTCTATTTACACCCGCGGGTAGTGCTGAGTCTTTTTGGCAAGAACTGTAATTGAACCATTAGCTCCCATCACTCTGAACCGGAAAATTCTCAAAAGAAGGAGGAAATTCAGCCTCTGCCTCCCGCGGAAATTGCAAAATGAGCTTTAGCTTGGGATTAACTTCACTGGTAGGTTTCTCCCAGGATGAAGGCGCTGAGATCATAATTCGATCATTTTTCTAGGTTAATTTGTTTCGTTTTTTGCCTACATTCTCTTCATGCAATATACAGGTATGAGCAAAAGAAACGTTCGACACGCCATAACTTCTGGTTTGGATGGTGTCCTAATCATCGAGGGGAACATTTTTTGGGGGTCACGACCCTCCGACCCTCCAAAAGGAGCACCACCTCCTCCCAATCTCAGCATTTTTAAATGGGTGTGTGACACGTCAAGCTATGGTGTATCAAGCATTTCTTTTGTCCATCCCGGTACCTTTTAATATCTAATAATCGTGTTGTTATAAATATCCAATAATAGAAGTCTATTTCCCAAATTCCGAATTTTCGAAATTGTAGTCATAAAAGTGGGGATGTTTTTTTTTAGTTCAGATCTTGTCTCGTGATTGACTAAGCTTGACTTTTTTGACGTTTTTAAGCATATAACTAACAATTTTCCAATTATGGATGTTCGCACAGGAGCTGTTTCAAGTGAAACACCTTCTGGGAATTCGTTCGGTTCCGCCTCTGCGACCACTTCGTTATTGTATTTTAGGCCAAATTAAAGCGGGCCCTTCCCTCCGCAACACGGCGCATTCCACACCGATACACCCCCGCAACTCATGAGCCCCGCACCGACTTGCCGAGCGCGAAACGCGAAGCTCATCGGGCGAAAGACTCGAAGTGGCAAAACCAACTCGAACGCGTACATAACCGAAGTGGATTCCGCCGAATTTCGGCCCACCACAACCGAATCCCGGTTCCTTGGGGTCGGAGCAGTTTACCTGCCTCTCGCATTCCCGGAAAATCGATACCCGTTCAGGGAAGGGTTTAAAATTCCCCCCGCCCCCACCCCCGCTGCCCCCTTGTCCCCTGTCCCCTGTCCCAGCGCAGCGCGGAACAGTCCCGGTCCCCGCAGGACGGCGATGCCTGCGCTTTCGCGTTGTGTCAACTCCTCCTCCGCATTAATCCCTTTTGAGATCGGCTTCCGCTGAAAGCGCGAAATTTCCAACAACCGCCGGATAGTCCTTAACTTTTGAACTATTCGCGCTAGTATGAGCCCGGGAGAATCTGACTGGAATGTTTTCACTTTGTTTTAAAGTATTGGATGACAGAATGCTTGTAATCAATATGGGATGGAGTCGGCAAAATATGCCATAATGTGGCGCAAGAGAGAATCCGATAACTGTATTACAGCGTATTCTGTCTATCTTGGCGCAAAGAAACATCAAAATGCCCACAATTGGTCCGTTGGCGTAGCAATACAAAGTTTAAAGTGGGAAAATGAGGAATTCGAGATAAAGGCTGTTAAAATTTGCCAGCGTCGCTCCCAGCCTTCTCAGCAATTAATTTCGACAGCTCATGGAACTATCAATAATTCGAATCCTAGAATGAAACAACCGCATGATATTTTTAATAGCGTTGAAGTGTCTTGCATCGGAAACTGAAAATCAATATTTTTAACCTCAAAACCGGTTATTTTCACTGAACTGAACCATTTTGAGTTTTTGAATCAAGGCACAGGGCTGCTCTAATTCTAGTCTTTTATTGAAGTTATATCTTTCTTAAGTTGCATGACCAATTTTTTTGCATTTTGTAAAGCCTCATTAGAGCTACTATTCTGCCGGAAAAAAATATTGAAATTTGAGGCAATAGATTTCAAGGGATGGGGCTCAGAAGTGGGGGAGGTCAAATCTTGTCTTTTCGAAAACTCGAATGAAAGTGAATATTTTGAGCTGAAATTTTTGAAAAATTGAGTCGTTTCAGGAACATTTTAAGCTGTTCTTTCCGAAAAATTGACTGAAATTCAATGTGAGAAAGATTCGACACGCATGCATCCAGCGAAATCCGTCACAATCCGCGAACGCCCGGAGCGTGGCGCTCCGGGCGGCGGATCGCGTTGCGCCAACTCAACTCGCGAGTGTTTATCATTTCGAGGGATGAAAATTGGAAAAGCGGGATGACGCATTTGCATAAACAGTCGGTATCTATTTAAATCCGGACGGACGGTGTCGGCCGAGTTTTAACCCCACCAGTTGAATCCGACCCGCTCCCGTTTTTACACCGGCTAATGGTGTCCGTGTTCGGCCTCATGCTCGCCGGATTGTTGCCGGTTTTGGGGGGCGCATCGCACGCACGTGACTAGGCTTCACGATTCGAAAATTGACCTAGTTTATTGGTAACAGTAGGGGTTGAGGGGGCCCTACCCCTTGGCCGCCACGCAGCCCAACCCATGGCAGCGCTTTGCGTCTTCTTAAAGCTGTTTCGAAGCAGTATAAACCTAGATCATAATTATTCGAACATAGTGGGTATGCGTGGAGATCCTTCCAATCGGCGGAAACTTATGAAAATAAACCGAGTAGACCTTTTAGTTATAATTTCGTTAAAAAATGACAAGTTGGGGAATCAAAAGAGCTTGCGTAGCATTGTACTAAATTAGACACATTTTTATTTTAAGGAAATCTAAGGAGGGATTACTATTGTAAAACGCTCCTCAAAAACTCCCTCGATTTGTAATCTTACCTCCTTTCAACAGCGTTTGCATTGGTCTCTTACCCTAGTGTTTTTCCAAAATAACGCGCTTTTCTTTGTAAGTACGTACATCTAATTAGAAAAATTAGGAAGGAAAATGACATGCAAGTTAATGTCTATCGAATCTTCCTGCAGCATGGTGTATCAGAGGTATTTATGTGGTTCAATGGCAAAGTCCGACTGTTCGCAAGTTGATGTGCATTTTCATATGAGGAGAGGAAACAAAATTTCCATTTAGAATTTCAACGTGGCAACGATAGGGGTTCAGTCCGTAAAAGAAGCCATTGAATGAAAAGGCCGTGGTAAATTTTGTGAGGTTTACATCTCGCTCATTGTTCGTGGTTGAATGTGCACAAGCGTTTCATTATGCCTGCCATTGCTAAGCTATGCAACCACTCATACATCTGTTAACTCATTCAAGTACAGCGTAGAGAAAAATGCGCAGGGTGAATTGGTTTGAGGGCACTAACAATTTAATGTCAGTTTGTTGAATGTATACTCAACGAGAGGATTTAGTGCATAGAAATAATGTCTGTTTGTTTTCATAACCAATAATATATCGTAAATTTTTTCGTATCGCCGGTTGCTTTGTATTCTGTTGGATCATACTAAGTAAGGTGAGTACGAACGCGATGGTAAAATATGCTGATGTCAGTCTCTGTCGTCCTTATTGATTTGACTCCTACTTTTTCTGTTTATTCTCCATCTCTTATAAACATTTTCAGGTGAAAAATCTTGTAGAGAATACTTTTCAAAAATGCATAAGCAGATTTTGAAGGTCGCAATCAAAATACGTACTTCGCGTTTTGCATTATTGAAATATTTATTCAGGAGTCGAGAAGGGTTATTTTCCAGGAGTAAATATTTAAAGCTAAGCGCAATCGCACTTTAAATGTTTTTGTTTTTCTTACTGACATTCACTCTTATCCTATTTGTACGACTCAATTAAACCGTCTCCCCTTGGATTGATAGCGCCTCCCTCCTCCTCCACCGAAACGCGCAGTTAATGCGGTTAATATCATCGCGGAGTAAATGTAGCATTCGGAGATTTTTTCGTATCATTATCACCCAGACCCCGGCTCCTTCCGCGCCGCCACCCCCCCCCCCCCTTCCTTTTTTTAATATTCACGACTGCTCAACTTGAGGTAATAAATTATATTCCCCCGAGAGGTTTCCTTTGTTCCGTTTTTCCCGATTTTAATTTCGCCCGGAAACTTTTTCCTCCTCAAACGCGTCTGCACTCCTGCAACCCCCTCCCCCCTTTCGCGCCATCGAGGGGCCAAAACCCACCTGTTCGATTACTTTCCCCCATCTCGGTAGGCAAGCCGCACGTCAGCGGAGAGGGTTGTCTATCCGCGCCTTGCTAAGGAAGAACACCCTACAGAAATTCAGACGATGCCGTGTTCCTTCGAGTAAAACACAAATTTTCTGAAAACTATTCGACAATTTTCTTTGACTTTTTTTAAGTATCGCACGCGTAACCGCACCGAGTGTATCCGTCCACCTTTTTTAAAAATTATCTGATTTAACTTTAGGTAAATAGTTTATTTTATCAGGGGCAATATGGCAACGTTTTAATGCTCATCCGTCGTTCTTCCCCAACGCCCCCGCCGCGGTAGGCAAAACGCTCCCGACAGACGTCCTTGACGTGAGGGTAGCGAGGTTTATGCAAAGCAGGCTGATTCTTCCTCCTTTATTTCCCTTTTTTTTTTTATCAAAGTATTTTTTCTGTTTGTCGTGTCAAAAATGTTCATGCAAGCATGAATACAAGATAAAAAGAGGAAATCAATTTATTTTTTTCTCGCCGCCGCCCCCTTCCCCCCGCGTTTCGCGCCCGTTTCCATTCTGTTTTATTAAATCCTCGGCTTTTCGCTCAGTCGCTTTGTCGCCTTGTTAATATGTCATCTTTTCAATGGGGCGCCTTTCGGCACCCCCCCCTTTACACCCCCTCCCGCATTCCGCCCTCCCGGACTTGTTGCTGACACTTCGGCCCGACTCGTGCGTCGTCGCGCGCCCTCCCCTTACACCCCCCCCCCCCCCGGCTTGACGGGATGCAAATTTTCGGGGGTCGTTTGCGATCCCTGCGCTCATTTCTCACCGTGTTTCCGCGAACTCTGCTGCTTTTTACATCTCGTTACAACTAACTCTTCATCCTTGAGAACGAATTTTCGTGGAAGCTTGATGCTGGGTAATCAGGATGTAATTTTAGATGAAGATAATGTGATGGAATTTAACTTAAGTTCAATGTGATATAATGACATACTGATGCCCTAATTGAAAAACTTTGCCTGTCTTCAGTGCAACGTTTAAAAATCTCCAATTATGTTCCGTTTCCTCAATGTAAACCAACCGAAATATCTCCTTTAAATTTCTTATGAATGTATTTATATGAAAGTCTTAAAAGGACTAAACAGGAGCGTAAATCCGTAACGTCATACAATCGGAGGTATGCATGTTACGACTTAAACCATTGATTTACCAATTTTTTGTGACTTTTTATCTTGAGATTTGTCTATTATAGCCTGGGATTTATACAAATCATAATTGTATGTTTCTTTGGAATTGGTATAGATAATCCTCCCCCACCGTTGACATTATTTAAGGGATGTTTTGGCTAATTTCGATTGATTCCCGGGTAGTTTTGTGGATTGTTTTAAGTTTTTGCCCCCTCTACCAAGCACACTTTCCTTTTGATTGATTCCCGGGTAGTTTTTTGGGATTGTTTCCTAGTTTCTGCCCCTCTATCAAGCACACTTACCTCCTCTCAAAAATTCCATTTCCTCTGCAAAGAAAAAGCAATAAATTATAAATCGAATTGACTTGAAATCATATTTATCAGAATCTTTTTACATACATCGGTATGTATAAAATTTCGACGACTAGTTTGCACCCCTTCCTTCTCACTTCTGATCTTACTTTTAGACAGCTTCTGTTAGGGGGTGCCACCACTCGAGTTTTTTGGCGGGAGAATCTGGAGAGACTCGACCCGGATTCTCGCCCGAGCAGTGGCGAATGATCGATTATCGATATCTCGCCATTTGAAGCTATGGTAAAGAATCGATTACTAAGGTGTTCGCTGCGAACACCCTGTTTATCGATCCTTTTCCACAGGTTTAAATGGCATAACAATCGATATATCGCAATTCACGCCACGCTACTGCGCCCGAGATGTTTTTGCCCGCGTTCCTAGCCTCCAAATGAAATGCAAACCGAGCCCCGAGCCGATGTTTGCCCTAAGACGGGTGTTATTAATTCCCGATTTCAACGCTCGAATTGTTTGGTTAGAATTTTCAAGAGGATTTCTTTCCCGGCTCCGGCGTCGCGGAGCCTCGCACGTCGCACGTATGCGATCAACGAAGCTTCGCTCCTCGGGAGTTTTCTCTCCTCGTAAGAGCCGAGTCTCTGCGAACAAACATCTCGCTGCAATATCCTTCTCTCTCTCTCCGAGCAATTTTGCAATTTCGATGCTAGAGCGCATGGAAGCATGACAGGAAGCGTGAAATGTAGAATTTTCTATCGATATGACTCCTAGATCCTGGATCCGAAAACACGCATCGCAAGTCTTGTAAATTAGATTTGTTTAAGTTCGGCGTCTAAAATAAATTCCAAAGAAACTGAAAGTTCCAGTAAAAATACGTCGTTAACACATGATTATATGGACTGCATTTTGCAATTTGGACCTATAAATTCCGGCCCGGTTTAAAAACAACGAGTGTGCCATTAGTTTCCCTATGCACATAACTGTTTTTTCAGATGAGCCAGAATTTATAGGTCCAAATTGCAAAATGCAGTCCACATGATAATATTCAAATGCCGATAGTTACGCAGCGTGAAGCGGGGAACCCTTCATTTTCCGCTCAATAACTCGAAATTTTTGCGATTTTGTTTTTATGTATGTATTGACTAAAATCATGTTATTTTGTGTGTTTTAGGTACGTTCAAGTTGTTCCCATGCAAATCGAGCTTTGTCTTTGGTCATTCATCACTGACATTGTAGTAAGTGATGAATATTTTTTAATTTATTCTGGTTTTTTTTCTCTCTCTCTTAATTTTTTACATTATTTAAATAATTTTTCAGAGATGTATCTTTGGAAGTTTAGGATAAAGAATAGTTTCAATCTAAGGTTCGCAATCTCCAATGAGCCTCTCATAAAAAAGCCTTTCTTTGAGAAACCCAAGGCTGTCTCTGAAATGCGTTTTCAAAAGCCGCGTAATTCAAAAAGCCTCTGTTGTGCTTTTAGCTAGATTTCACAGCTTGTATTACCGATGAACTAGTGGAAAGTTTACATTTTTAACACACGCAAAGGTATTGTGCATTTCATACAGAACAATGTAAACTTTGCAATGCTGCATGTATCATCAAAACCAGCTTTGAATTCAAGCTGAAACTTTTACCAAAAGCTCGTCGCATCGTAAGCTTTCATTTCAGGTATAGATTTTCTATATTGCCTCAAAAATACTGAGTGAGCGCATCGGCAAACTCTGAAATGCATCATAACTTCACAAACTGCGTAAGAATTTGCGGTTTTTTGAGCTTCCGCTTCAATAACGATACTACGGCACATGCTGTGAAACATTTCGTAAGAAGTCGCCTTCGGAGTTGTCGGCCAACCTAATCCTCAAAACTGAGAGACGAGAAAACAGCTTGCATGAACTGGACTACCAGAAACACGTGATGCAGAAACATCGGTGTGTTAACGTTCATATTTTCCACGCCCGAATGGATTGACCTTGAACTCTCCTTGAATTACGCGCGTGAACTGCGTGCAAGCGTCGGCCCATGATGAATATCGCCGACGATGGAGAGACTCCTCTAACAAAATGTTCACCTATGCCGTAGTATCGTTTTTGAAGCGGGAAGCTTAAAAAAAACGCAAAATTTCTTACGCAGATTGTGAAGTTATGAGTGCATTCAGACTTTGCCGATGCGCTCATCGTGATTTTTGAGGCATTATCTATAAGAAAACAACTCTATTTTTGCTCTAGCAAAAGTTTGCAACAGGCCCATTCAAGCTGAAACTTTTACCAAAAGCTCGTCGCATCGTAAGCTTTCATTTCAGCCGCAAATTGATTCAATTCCTAGATTCCCGGAAAAGAGGCGAAAAATGCTCCATTTTGGAAAACTCTTTACTGCATCTCTCCAGATCTCATAGCTTTTACTATTTTCGCTCACAACATTTCAATCATGAGCGAATATGCGCTCCCTCTAAATGAAACAATCACAGATCCGTGTATTCTCGGAATGGTTTTCCAATTAATACCTCCCACCGGTTTCAAACGAAGCGATATTGCAGATCCACCTGAATTTTTCTCCGCGAGTCCCGAACGAACTAATTAATCGCGACAACCTGCGCGCCCTCTATGGACCGAGCGAGCGGTCGTGTCACCGCACTGCCGTGATAGCGAAGAGGGCCGTAAGTGCAAAAATGAAGTTCTGAGAAAACGGGCGCAGAAGCTTCTGACAAGAACATTTTATTGAAAGAAGCCACCGTTCTTAGTCAAATTGCCACTAATCGTCCGGAAGACTCCTAGAAATCGTATGGATGATTAAAAATCGACTGATTTTATTTCCATTACATAAAAAGGGTATTTTTCGTTTTCATGCTAGGTTATTGTTAGGCAAGACAACCGTAAGTGCTATCCTCTGCATGCTTTCGTGGTTGCGTTTTGGACGCAAAGCAAACACATTTTCAGGTTAGAAATTGGCAGCAAAGGGCGGCACTTTACTGGAAAGCACTGTTTTCATTGGCTCTCATGCACCTGCGGCTGTCTTGAAAAAAACTATGTCATTTTTTGTGTACTTACGGCTTTCTCATACGTCTTGTTTTCATTAAATTAGGATGAATTTTGCTGTTTTAGCTGTCTCAGTAATTTCATCTAAAAGAGTTCAGACGAATTTTGAAGAAAACTCGATTTCGAAAATTTTGCACTTGCGGCTCTCTTCGCTATCACGGCAGCGCAGTGCACCGCCAGCGGGCGGAGCGAGTTCATTTTCACGAACCATACTCCCGTCTCATCTTCCCATGTTCTTATTCCAGTCATGCGGAATGGAATCCACCTCCGAGAATCGTCCCGGGTTATGATATTACAAGTAAGTGGCTACTCACAATGAGTATGCAAAGCTACCGGGCCGGGCCATTGTGTGCCTGGTTATGGCTAATGACTGTGACTCCCGCGTTACCTGTCCGTGCGGGGACCCCTGAAACGCCCGTGTTGGTGCCCGCTGAAATTCGGATGTTGCGCAACACCGGTGACTGTTGCGCACCGAGTGCTAGGCGGAAACCGCGTATGTACGCGGGTTTCCCATCGGAGGTTCGTAGTTCTCGTTTGTAGGGAGGACAATGGGTGGAATTACTGATTCGGGGCGGATGAGTGACAACCGTGGCGCGCTCTGCCCGCGGCGGTATCAAACAACAACCCCCCCCCCCGCCCCCCTTCGGCAAGTCGCATCGGACGCGGCGAATAATACTGACAAACGTGGGCCTAACTTGATCGAAAATATCGGTGCTTCTCTGCGCTGTTCAAGATAGGATGTCTCGGAAGCAGGTTGACAACTTACGATTACCTGTTTCCAGACGAGACGATCGAATTTGAAGGAGGAACCCTATTGTGAAATGGAAAGTCTTAGCGGACGAAGGAGGCTATTACCCTTTAAAAAATGTAAGGAAAATTGTGGAAAGAAGTCGCTCAGTGCACAGCTTGCACACTAATTATCCTGAGAAAAATTCGATTGCGTCAGTCAACTCTGTAACTTCGGTATGAAGTTACGTTCCTGCAGTGGCGATTCTTGAAAGTTTTCTCGAATTTTCCCGCCTTTGAATCAGGGTCGCCACAGTCAGGAAATACCGGGAAATGTCAGGGAAAATGATAAAAGTATCAGGGAAAAGTTGGTAATTCCCCTTTATTTGCTTTCTACAGCGGGTTTGACGTTTTGAGCAACAAATTTTGCCTGAAAACTATTTTAAATTATGTCTTTTTAACCATCTGGCATGCTTTCAATATTGTCAGGGAATTTTACTCGAATGGATCAGGGAGATGTCAGGGAAAATGATAAAAGTATCAGAGAAAAATTGGTAATTCACCTTTATTTGCTTTCTAGAGCGGGTTTGACGTTTGAAGCAACAATTTTGCCTGCAAATTATCTCAAATTATGTATTTTTAACCATCTGACATGCTTTCAATTGTCAGGGAATTTTACTCAAATGTGTCAGGGAAACGTCAGGGAATTTCATTCTCTAAATTTTGTGGCAACCCTGTTAAATGTGTATGTAAAAAAATCGATTCTTGGTGAGGTAGCTTGTCCCACCGAAAATCCAAATTTTAAATGGATTAAATGGAAGAAATACAATGTTGCCAACTTTTAAAATTGACACTCAGCGTTACTGCGTCTCTTAAACGACAAAATCCACGGTAGCTATCCGAGCGATAGCCCATTGTCGGGCGGGTCATAGTCTCGAGACCTGAGCTCCGAGAGGAGGAGTAAAAGAATCTCTCGAGAGGAAAACTAGACTGAAGGAGCGCGACAGTTTCCGGATCTCGAGGAAATCGGAGGAACTGAGGACCCTGGCGTTGGGGAGGGGGGGGGGGGCCGCGGTTGGGGCGGATCAAAAGTCCACTTTTCCGGACGGCGTGAATAAAACACCCTTTGATCTCGGCTCCCGACCCGTCCCGGAGCCGGACACCGGACAACTTTTGCCTTTGCCACTCACCGACAAAAGTTCGGGAATCGAGCTTATATCACCCAATTGCCATGTCTCACGAGTAAAGCCAACAGGATATGCTATACGGAGAAAGGAACCTCACTGGAAAAAAAAAAAACACATTGGATCTAGAGTCCAGACTCTTAAAAAAATCGACAAGAAAAAGTACTCTTGATTCAATCAGAATCTAGCTTAAATCAAGAACCAAGCCTCTTAATTTAAGCGGATTTCGTTTTGATTCAAGCAAAAATCCGATTGAATCAAGAGTATTTTTTCTTGTCAATGCTTTCAAGAGTCTGGACTCTAGATCCAATGTGTTTTTTTTTTCCAGTGCTCTGTTGTACGAACTGAATAGTTCAGCGTAGTGTATCCATATATAGGGAGTGTTGGGGAGGTAGGGACTTCTCGAAATCTGAAGCTCTTAAGGCCCTGAAGGGTATGCCAACCTTCGAACGCAAAAAATGTCACTGCCAATCTTTAGATTCCAATATTAAACTAAGATGGCCAAGAGCAAAACTGTTTATAAATGAGGTCACACGTTTTGCGATAGGAAACTGCAATTTCTGGCTGATCCACAAATGAACTTATCTGCTCAAGAAAATTGATGGCGCGCGTGTTGTAAGCCAGAAATTGTAGTTCCTAATATGTATTGCACTAAGAGCTTAGTCCTCTGAACGGAAAAACGCCGACTAAACTTTTCGGTTTGTATAACCGATGTGTTTCTATGCTGTGCACAGCTTTCAAATACTCGTAATTTAGTCATTATCATTGCCCCACAGCTTAAAAAAGTTGAATCAAAAATATTTTGATTACATAGGTAAGTAGCATTTGTTAACTGATGGGTTCAACCGAACTTATTTCCTCTCCAAATCCTGGATTTCTTGGAATATATGTCCTTTATGTAGGAAAACGAGACATTGTTCATCGAGACGGTTCGTTTTGAAAGGCGCTCAAAATACTCCCGGTTTTCATCCAATTTACGACCATAGAGACTTGCTGAGCTATCGAATTAAAATCCAGCAGAGAGTCAATGATACAGATAATACTAACGGCATTTCACTTGACCTCTAACTGTATAGTCTCGATCCCTTCTCTCCGTTTTTCGGCACGACGTGGCTTCCAGTGGCTTAAGCTCGGCCTTGAAGGCGAGACAGTTTTCGCGGACGAAATAAGGGGGAAAAATGCCAAGGCAACAAATTTCAGCCAATTGTCGTCGGCGTCTCGCCGAGGATGCTTAAATTCTGGGGTTGGCGCCGGCCGACTCATAATTAAGCAGTCATGACGCCGAATTTTTGCCGATTCCAGCGCCGCGCAAAACCGCTCCGTTCGGATGGCTGAAAGGTCAAAGGCTATCGTGTAATAAATCTGATAAGAAAAAGCCCTCGAAGAAAGCTCTCATGAAAGCATAAATCTCAGAAACAAGTGTACAAAGTTTCAACTTTACATCAAAGCACGCTATAGATGACGTAATACTCTAGACTGAAAAACATAAGGGTACCGCATTGATTTTCAGGTTGAAGAAAATGTTCGTAAAAAATTGCCCCTATATAGGAGCTCATTTTGAATGAAATTGGAAGAAAGTCTCTGTTATGTTGGTTGAACATACTCCCCTTTTCAACAGCACACCAACAAATGAGCCTTAATTAATGTTTAAAATCATTGAGACTTCGGTAATTTTAAACAGAAATTGTTTCAGAATAAACCGTATTACTTCATTGATCTCATAAAGTTCATTTTCAACCCCACAACCTTAGTTCAACGTTTTTAAGAAGTGTAAGACAAAGCAACTCAAATTCTCATCATCTTTCTAGATTATAGGAATTTTTTTATATCCTTTCCATTTTCTGCGGCAAAGCAAATTTCCGGAATCCTGTGCAATAGCATCACTCCCTACGTACATGGGAACATTCATTAATCTACCGTAATATCAGCTCTAACAGAACTTTTCACCATTAATGTAAAAAGAAGTCCCACTCCAATTTTTAAATTGTTATATTAAGTTGTGAGGCTTTTCAGAACCAATGTGAACAAATCCAACCATGAAGAATTCGTTTTATCGACGGAGAAATGAATATTAATCACAGGAAACAGATAATTCGTGGCAAAACATTTCTATGAAAGCTGTCCAATACTCGCCTCAGAAGTACGAAAATTGAACAGGTCTGGAACTCTTTCGCCATCTTCACTGGAAATAAAAAACACATTGGATCTAGAGTCCAGACTCTTGACAACATTGACAAGAGAAAGGACTCTTGATTCAATCATATTTTTGCTTAGATCCAAAGGAAATCCGCTCAAATTAAGAGGCTTGGTTCTTGATTTAAGCTTAAATCTGATTGAATCAAGAGTATTTTTTTACTGTCGATGTTTTTAAGAGTCTGGACTCTAGATCCAATGTGTTTTCTTTTTCCCAGTGTGCTGTCATCCGAGTTTCCTGATGAAAGTAAGGTAGAAGAAACGTAGGCTGACAGTTTACCGCGGTGGATGATGTCAAAATCCCTACTTTTCAAAGCGCGATATTTATATTCAACGTAGAAAGTTGCAGTTGGACAGACCCTATTATTTTAGCTTATCTACAAGAATATAGCATCAAAACACGATTGTGAGACCAGTGCAACTGACCCATTTTACAGTGCTGCCAGCGCAAAACGCGTGCTCGCGCCTACAAGACTGAATGGATACTTCACGCATTGCGCGTACACCACGGATGATACTTCACGCATTGCACGTCCGTGTGCGCAATGCGTGAAGTATCCATGCAGTCTTGTAGTAGTGTTGTTCGGTTCCTTCGATCTCAAGGACGTCCATGGAGCCTTAAACTTGCCAACCAACCAAAGAGCAGCACTTTGAAAGGATTGACACAGCAATACTCTCATAGGGACTCCAGCCAGGACGACTTTGATATCCTGCAAACAGCTAGTAAACCTGCCGAGGGACGAGAATAGCATTCTTTACTGGAGAGGGCTCTAGTCGAAAGTGAGAAGGAACTTTCGATGAAAATCACTTGCCTATGATAGCTGAACCTTCGGAGGGTTTTTCAAAGGGACCCCGAGTCTTTTCAGCGGGGGTGCTTGGGCGAAGTGAGCGAGGCAGTAAAGCGAGTACAATGTCCGGGTGCATATCGCCCGCGAGGCCGGAGGCATTGTCCGCGTCGCGACGCCGCCGCCGCCGGCGGGAAATTTCCGACGCGACGCGACAAAGTGCGAGACGGAGCGCGGAAATTGTTTTTGACAAGTCGGCTCTCGAGCGGGACACTCGAGACAGCTGAGTGCGGGGCCTCCGTCGCGCGTATAAGTAGCAGGAGTAAAAACTAATATCTGAAAGTGAGAAATGTTTGACCGTTGCAACGACGACCCGCGATGCCGCGTCGGACGAGGAATGACACCTTCGAATCTGCTGCGACTTTCACTCACTGGAGAAAAAAGTCGCTTAGATCTAGAGTTAGGACACATTGGATCTAGGGTCCAGAGTCCAGACTCTTGAAAACATTGACAAGAAAAAATACTTTTGATTCAATCGGATTTTTGCTTAAATCGAGAGCCAAGCCTCTTAATTTAAGCGAATTTCCTTTTGATTCAAGCAAAAATCCGATTAAATCAAGAGTATTTTGTCTTGTCAACGTTTTCACGAGTTTGGACTCGAGATCCAAGCGACTTCTTTTTTAGTGCTGAAAAAAAAGAATCTTAAATTTGCCGCCAAGAAGTATTTTTTCTTACACTGGAAGAAAAAACACATTGGATCTAGAGTCCAGATTCTTAAAAACATCGACAAATAAAAGTACTCTTGATTCAATCAGAATCTAGCTTAAATCAAGAACCAAGCCTCTTAATTTAAGCGGATTTCCTTTTGATTCAAGCAAAAATCCAATTGAATCAAGAGTATTTTTCTTGTTAATGTTTTCAAGAGTCTGGACTCTAGATCCAATGTGTTTTTTCCCAGTGTAAATCAAGAATGTTTCTGCTTAATATAGACTACTTTTTTGCTTAAACCAAGCCTTATTTTACTCGCATCAATTAAGAAAAATTCTGCTTGAATCGAGATGAAAACAATTCTTGGCGGCAAATTCAGGAATCTTCCTGCTTGAGCCAAGCACCATTTTTTTCAGTGTTGTCAGACGTGAATGGGTCAGTTGCGTTGGTTACAGAATCGTATTTTGATGCTTGATTCTCGTAGTTTAGCTTAAAATAATAAGATCTGTCTAAACAGCAACTTTCTACGTTCAATATCAAACGAGATATCGCCGTTTGAAAAGTCGGGTTTTTGACGTCATCCACCGCGGCAGTGGCACCCTTGGTTTCTTCCACCTCGCTGTCATCGGAGTTTCCTGTTGAGTAACCAGTTCAAATGTGCGTCACACTTCCTGATGAAAGCAAGGTAGAAGAAACCAAGGCCGACAGTTTACCGCGGAGGATGATGTCAAAAACCCTACTTTTCAAAGCGCGATATTTTTGTTAATATTCAATGTAGAAAGTTGCTGTTTGGACAGATCCTATTAATTTAGCTAACCTACAAGAATCAGCATCAAAACTCGATTCTGTGACCAGCACAACCGACCCGAATCACAGTGCTGCCAGCGCAAAATGCGTACTGGCGCCTACAAGACCGAATGGATACTTCCCGCATTGCGCGTACATCACGCAGGATACTTCACGCATTGCGCATACACCACAGAGGATACTTCACGCATTGCGCGTACATGACGGTGCGTGTGCGCAATGCGTGAAGTATCCATGCAGTCTTGTAGGCGCGAGTACGCGTTTTGCACTGGCAGCACTGCCATTTCAAGAGTCCCGACTATGAAGGGATGTAAGAGAATACCGTGGTATATTCGGAAACCATTTGGAGGGGCGATTCCTCTCCCTACCATATTCTCATATTAGGCTCGACGAGGCAACGCAGCAAAGCTCGGCGGGTTGCAGACCTGCAGTCGAGTAACCGGTCGTGGCAGCCATTAATCAAGTGAGTTTTGTGTGAAGCTGAAATTTTTTTACCACCCCCCTCTTCCCTCTCTCCGCCGTGCCGGCGGGGGAGGGGGTCCGAACGGCTCGGCCACGCGGTCAAAACAATAGCGCTGCCGCAATGACCGACCTAGACCTCACACACGCTTCCCAGGTGCCATATTAGACGAAAAAATTTGCCCTCTTCGATCTCTGCTCCCCTTAATTTTGGACCTCCTCAGTTAGAAAAAAAGCGGAATTTCCTCCGATTTCCGTGCAAATATTTTGATGAGTTTTAATCGGCTCTACATCTGTACTTGATTTTCAAGTTCACCTACGTAACTTTTTTCGACTTAATTTATTTTCGGCTCCTATTTCGATTTATTTCGATCTCTACTCCCCTTAATTTTGGACCTCCTTAGTTGGGAGAAAATACGGAATTTCCCTAATTTTCCGTGCAAAGATTTTGATGAGTTTTAATCGACTCTACATCTGTACTTGATTTTCAAGTTCACCTGCGTAACTTTTTTAGAATTAATTGATTTTCGGCTCAGTTTGACAACGCTGCTTTGCCATCATTTTGACTCTTCTCGAGTGCCTTGCCCGTGAAAAAGCTTCATCAAATCCCACCGCATTAATCAACATTAAGGTGCGGAGCTTTTTCGAGGAATCATAATCGGAATTCCTCGAGTCAACCGTGGACCATTTTGGTTACCGATTCGACGATTCTTAGCTCCTCCGTTAAGATTTGGCTCTTGTACCCTCGGGTCTTCACCTTCGAAGAAAACCTTTTACATTCTCTGGTGTAGAATATTTGTATTTTGAAATTCCCCGTCCGTTGGTCCGTCTCTTGCAGGAAACTTCCTGGAAATTATGTGTTTCAACTTCACACAAAATTGAAATCGAGATCTATTCGAGTCACTGGAAATCACAAGATCTCATAAAAGCCCTAGAGCCTGCAAACGACAAAAATAGGCCGTTTTCCTCAGGTGAAGCACGAATAATCACGTCGAGCCGAAAAGTGGATTATTAGCAAAAAACGTAGGGCAAAGAGACAAACAAATAAAAAAAAAAGATCCGTCCACCGTATTCCTACAATATTTGGAAGATTTATCAACGCACGGCTTTAACTTTTTTACTCGCAAGAATACAGTGGCATGACGCGAATGATCGAATATCGATCTTTCCCAATTTGAAGCTATGGCAAAGAATCGATTATTTAGGTGTTCGTTGCCAACACCGTCTTTATTGATCCTTTTCCATGGTTTAAATGGCTGATCAATCGATATATCGCAAAGCATGCGACACCACTGCTAGAATGTTCATTGTTCATCTTCTATCAGTTTAACTTTTCTGGAACTATCATATTATGATTTCTTTATTCCATGAACACTTCTAATCAACTTCAAAATTACACCACGGCTCGTCGTCTTCCAACTATTAATAATGAAATCCAGGCTCGGGATTTTTCAACGAATCACTAAAAGTCCGTCAGGTAATTTCCTATAGATATTGATCGTTCCCTGGAAATATGGAATCGTCAATTTTAAATTTCCGTTGCCGTCTTGCCTGCTAAGGGCGCGAAAGCCTCTTTGCCGGCAACCATGACTCTCAACAGTCCGTATTGACACTCAGGATTGTACACGGAGAAAAAAAACTCGTGCGTGGGACCCGAAGTTTAGGTCATATGGATATCTGAAGTTTTCAGATTGAGCATCTGAACACTTTAGATCTAGCTGTCGAGGTTCGGATCACACATCTGAAACTCCAGTTCTTACATCTGAAGTACTTCAGATGTGAGAACCGAAGTACTTCGGATGTGAGAGCCGAAGTACTTCGGATGTGAGAACCGAAGTACTTCAGATGTAAGAACTGAAGTTTCAGATGTATGATCCGAACTTCGGCAGCTAGACCTGAAGTGTTCAGATGCTCAATCTAAAAACTTCAGAGATCCATATGACCTAAACTTCGGGTCCCACGCACGAGTTTTTTTTCTCCGTGTAAGTACTTACGACCTCCCTCCTTTCAATTTCTCATTTTTAAGCCGGTGTTCACCTGATCCGGACTCGGCGTTTCGCAAGACAGGTAAGCCGGAGTCCTCAAAATCCGTGGCCGCAAGACCGAATCCTGACAAATATCGATCGATCCATTAGAGATTACGCGGCCCGGCTCGGCGCTCGGTAGTGAAAAATCGATCCGGGCGAGATTACCGGTTAATCCGGCAGTCGGAGCCGAACCGGAGAACCGTCTCTGGGACGTCAGCGTTACGCGACGCGACGTGCGGGCAACGCGATAAATTATTTAATAACATAATGCAGCCTTGTTTCTCCATTTTTACGATAGGAGGCGCTGATCGGAGTGAGATAACTCCCCGTGATTACTGCACCTCTCATTCGAATTTATTTTAAACCCAAAGAAAGGAGCCTCCAGTGCGGGGCTCCGTTGTCGGATGGCCTCGTTCGTGTTGTAAATTCTTCATTCAGGAGTTGCCAGGGGTCTGCCTTAGGTCGCTGCGCGGTGCGACCCCAACAAACGCTTTGGGTTCAGATCTAGAGATAATTATGACCTGTTGATACGTATAGTTGGAGAACCCTGAAATGAGCCCGGCAGATCCCTGGTACATAGCGTCGTTCCTTTGATGGAAAGGTGTAACTGTTTTTTTTAGTCAATTCCTAACATTATCATCATTACTTTTAGCTGTGCCTCCAAGTCTAAATTTTTTGTTTAATGATCTGTCGGGCGAATTTTCATAATTTTTGTGGGTGGGAGAAAATTTGAAATAGAGGACGATCTTGTCCCTGGTATTCATTAGCATATAAATGTATTGCATTCCTATTTTTTGGCCTAAATGTGAAGATAACACAATTTTTTGAAAAGTGCGAAGTAAAAAAATTGCCGTTTATTCATTTTTTCTAAAATTTTTGTTCACCCTTTAAACAGTGCCAAACTCACGACCATCACGCGTCTTCAACACATGGTTCCTAGCTTGCACTAATACAACTCAAAGATTAAAACGTTAATCGATAAGTTACACCTAATTAAATATTTAAAAACGTATCTTCATTATAAGACAAGAAATAAAGGACAAAAAATCATCAAACTTCTCCAGTCGTTTTTTTGAAGTGACAGTCATCACTCAAGATAATTTTTGAGTAGCACCTGGTGTTGCTCAGTAAAAATGCTGATGAAAAAAATCTCTTAGAGCTGTTCCTGCCCCAAACACGTCATACATGGCAGACATCCTTTTGCCCCCCCCCCGACGTGTGCTTTAGGACCCGAACATCATTTTCGGACGATCCCTCACAAGGTATAAGTGAGGTTAGGTCCAAGACCTGGAGGCTCCACCGACGCCCCACCTGACAACACCGCATTATCATTGGTAGCATCTTGACGCTACATTACACGGCGAGCAATTATTATAATTATAAAAGACACTCCGAAGTAACTCACAATCAAGCGGAGGCAGTGCTCCACACTCGCTACCTGCGCCTCGGCGCCGCCAGATCGCGCCCCCGCGTCCCCGGAGGGCCCCCGGGCCGCGGACTTTGAGGTTAGGTCGGCAGCGCCGCCCGACCGAGCCCGGATTTATACCCTGCATCACTAACATGATAAACTGGCATTTTCACCTCCATTCGATCCTTATCAAAACGGCCGCGCTACATACGTTCTTCCATCGCACCGCGCTGTGGCCCGGGGGGGGGGGGGGGGGTGAAAGTTGCATCGCTGCAGTTCTGGTGGCGTCAAGTGCAGTTGTTCGCCCCTCCGATTTGTTTGTAGTCTTTTTTTTTTCGCGCCGTTTACACTCCTGGCCTTGCCGCCGTTTTATTGCGGATTTGCAAGGTTGTAAGCGCACTCGTCTGGGTGATGCCCGCGAAAAACGCATCGGATTCTTTTATTGCGACGACGCACGGTGGACCGAAAAGTTGTCAGACGAGAAAATTTTGACTCAAACTGCTAATTTTGATGTTAATATCATCAAATTTTCAATTGTAAGGGGTCATGCTTCAAGAAAATTACCAATGGAACCACTTTTAAAATCTTTAAGTTTTGTATTAACAGAGATGCGAGCTTTCCAAGTTGCTAATTTTTTCCGACGTCTTCCATTGACCAGTCCCATTGTGCGACGATGTAGTTAACGCTTTAATGAAGGTCGGTGGACGGTGGCTGATTTGAGAAGGAAAATACGGGATCGAATAAAAAACGACGATTCTGATTCGAAGACCCGACGGTTTCCTTTTTAATCGTCTCGCAAATTTTTCCAGCCATGGCATCATTTGCTAAAAAAGTGCGCAGCAGGGAGCATCATCTGCTGCACTAGAACCAGTTGATGTCTTAATCTACCGCAATCCGACGATCTTAGACTTCCTCGAGTTTACGTAGCGACATTCCTCGCTGCACTATGAACATGTTACTAAGTGTTGAGCCGGTTGTTTTGCCATGTTGATAATTTTGTTGAGACATCAAATCTCAAAGGTCAATAAAATGATTTGACGACGAATCCTTTACCATCCACGTGCAGTTTACGACCATAAGCGTTCGCCGGTGGTTGGCGCGATGCAAAATATCATAAAGCTTCAAACTGTGGAATATTTCACCCGTTCATTGTGCAAGTGTATAGGAAGACGAGTTTGATATTTAGATCACATTTAAACGTCGTTTCATGGCAATTCTGATAATAATTCACCACAAAAGACGAATAACATAAATAATAATTAATTAATAAATGAAACTATGAAAATTAAAAGGGGTAAGTTGAAAATTTAATCCAAAATATTAGGAATCCAAAAATCAAAGGGTAGTACTGCAAAGGCAAAACCGGAATGCACAGCAAATGATTATTTTGAAATATATGTGAGTTGAGGGATGGGGTTCAAAACTCTTAATAATCCCCCAAGTTAGGTCTCTGCACGTTCAAAATTCACGTTCCAACATAGATGACGAAGAAATAGAAAAGTAAAACTAAGGGGGAAGAGTCTGTAATACTTGGACCACATTTTAAAATGAGGAACTATTATTTCTACCTCATTTTAGAAACAACGTATGTGCCAATAATTTTCCTCTAAAGATAAGTGCTTTTATGGGTGGTCCAAAAATACTAGCTCCTTCTTAAAATGTGGTCTACATCTCTTAAATGGCCCTTGAGTCAGATCATGGACCTTACACTTGAGTTAGGTAATCTCTTTAGGCTTTGGCGTCGATTTCATTGACAAACATCATTACAAGGGAATGTTAAAGATCATTTAATTGGTCCTCCACTGATAATAAACCCGAAATAATAGTGTTATTTCAATCCGTATACCAAGAGGAAAGATTAAACGGAAGGAGGAATCCGAACAAGGATTTCCGAAACTATAAAAGCCCCTCGCGAGGGATTTTTCGCGGGGAGAGGAAAGTCGAAACATTCCGGCCGACATTAAGATTTCAGATAGTGGGAACTTCTTGGAGTGTGCTTAAATTTCCCGAACGCGTTCATTATTCACGAGGGCGACGCGCCCGGGCAGGATAAACTACCCCCGTCGCAACCCCAAACGTACGTTAATAGCTCCTCCACGGCAGTTCCGCAAAATTAAAGCCCGGAATGAGCACGAGCTCGTCGAATTAAAAACTGTAAAGAGGTTTCTGAACTTCATTCTCGGCCGGTGCCCCGCCACCGCAAAAAAAGCCGTCTCCGCCGCCTGAAATGGACCGCAGTACCTTCCTCGTTGACATTGTTGTCATTCAAGGAGCTGCACTTTAATACATACAAATACACGATAAAACAAATACACAATACACTGGGCAAGAAAAAACATTGGATTTAGAGTCCAGACTCTTGAAAACATTGACAAGGAAAAATACTCTTGATTCAATCGGATTTTTGCTCGAATCAAAACGAAATCCCCTTAAATCAAGAGGCTTGGTTCTTGATTTAAGCTAGATTCTTATTGAATCAAGAGTACTTTTTCTTGTTGATGTTTTTAAGAGTCGGGACTCTAGATCCAATTTGTTTTTTTTCCAGTGTAGTACAAATACACGATAGTACAAATACACGATCATCAGCACATTTCTCATAGACATTGTTGTCATTCGAGGACCTACACTTTAATATATAATACACGATAATAGTAAAGCACGTTTATAAATAATTGATTTACAGAATAGACGATAATAGAATACTGCAGATAGGGTAAAAGCCAAAACGTCACGAGAATTTGCGTATGATAATTCGAAGTAGAATGCGTGAATGCGCAACTAAAGTTGAAATTTAACTCAAAAGCAAGTTAATCTAGTACATTAAGGATAATTAATAACAAGGGTTTCATGAATTATTAACAACCGGGAATAGGGTTTCTTTTTTAGTGGTGGCTCTTTCGTTTTTTCAAATGTCTTTGTCCTGTGAGTTCCGTTTTACATATCGCCCTACCCATATTTTTAAATTTAAAACTATGGAACATCCCTTCTTGAAAACATCCCTGTTTTTTCGTCTCTATGCAAGAAAACTGTTAGGAATGACGTTGATTTGTTCTCCTTCAAAGAAATAAAATAGGAGCAGATATTTTTAAACACTGCAAACGAGATACGTGGTTTTGGAGTTACACCGCCAATATGTTTTATTATATTCCAAATATATTTATATATTATTATAATATCATAAATATTTTTTAATATTCCAATACTAATCTTCATCCGCAGCCAGAGCGGAGCAGAATTACCCTGAACAAGGTCGTGGATAATGCTTTGTTTTTTTTTTTTCCTCGCGAGTTTTAAAAGATCTTTTGAAGTTGTGCCCCTCTTCTCTCTCCGCCGTCATGAAAGTCCTCAAGAATGCTGGTCTCCGAGAATGTTATAATTATAGAACTTCTCCGAGCTTTGAAAAAAAAGAGATTTTAGGTTTCCTTTGATGCGTCCATCAAAAGCCAAAATCAAATTCCCACATTTTTAAAAGATTTCCCCCGTCCTTTAGTTTCCCCAATCTCATTTACTCTGAAATGTCGGTTTGAGGGCCGTCTTAAGTTGACTCAATTTGAAACAAATCGGTTTTGACTGGTATTTAACACGGAAGTAAGAAAAACGGTGGGTCTTAGATTTTGGAATGTGATTGGTAAAATATAAAGGCTCAATTCAGACTGTCGTCACTAAATAATTTGTAACAATCTCATCAAATAACAATACTCTTATTGTTGATTGCTAGTTACCTTTGAAAAATTCTCCCCAAACGAAACCCCAAATAAAAAAACAAAATTATCCTCTCCTCAGGGTACCTCAGATGAAATTCGAATGTGTCATCGGAAATTATGCTTGAGAACTAGAAAACCCGCAATAATTTAAAATCGTAGAACATTGAAAAGTCTCAAAACCCTCGTAATTTTTTCATCTGAAACTTATTTAAGTTTCAGATGAAAAAATTCTGTAAGCGTGTCTCATTAGAAATAGTGAAAAACGGGTCTATAACATCATGACTTCGAGAAAGCTTGACACTTTTAATCATCTGCCAACAATTTCTGCACAGACTTGTCCATTAAAACTCCACCAGACGGCAGCACTGGCTGCGAGGGGCCTGAATTGTTTTTCGAGGAGGTTGAAGTGCCACTGAAAACGCTCGAGTCGTTATTCTCCGTCGACGTAACGGCTTTACAGCACTCCTAATCCGCGTGCAATTATCGCGGACCGATACGATATCTCGAACGACCCCTCGATATACTCCCTACTATCCCCTCGAAAAATATCGAAGTTCGAGAGTCGAGGCAGGGGAGGAAGACAGCGGCGCGGGGCGGATAAATAAGTAAATAATTTCACGCTCCCCGAATTAGGTACTGTATCGTCCCCTAGCGGGCGGGGAAATATAGGGGGTGGTTTATCATTTTTATTTCCTTAAAATAGTTTCGTTGTCAGGAGAATTGTTCGCGCTCAAGCGGGTGAAGCGCAATGAGCGTCCCTCACCATGAGCAGCTTTGAGACCACCACTTTACGGACGGCGATGCCGAGTTGCGGGTTGCATAACCAGTCGGCGCCTACGAGGAACTAAATTAGAAACGAGGCACTCCGAGATCAGAATAATGAGACTGTGGAATTTGGAAATTTCCGAAATTACGTCGAGTAAATATTTAGGTCCGGTGTTACTATATCCATGGAGATTTTAAGAGGGGGCGCGAAGTCAGAAGAAAGTACTCGCTGTAATTAAATGAGTTTATGTTAAAATTCTTCTTATCACACACATTTAAGTTATTTAAGTCACTTTTTAAGGAAGAAGAAAAGAATGATTATTTTATTGTAAAAAGTAACAGATAAATGTTGAAAAAACGGTCGTTTCATGTTCACAAGCGTGTATGGACTAAGTCATGGTTAATCTTAAGAATCCTGCTGAATTTACATTGTTTTTTGAGCAATATTAACTTTCGGATGTGTTGCGGAATGGGCTAAAAAAGCGCTTTCCGCCCAAAATGAAATTCCTTTTTTTAGAATTTTTGCGCAATCTTCACACAAATTATCTATGCGCTAACAAAGAAGCGCCTTTCGCTAAAACCCCCTCATTTTTTTTACTTTTTGGGCATCCTAAGTTTATTCGTTGAATTTGAAGGTCTGCTTGGATTTTTGAATGTTGGTCCAGTGCAGAATATCTTGGCAACGTTTTTGTGTACAAATATTGGAGCTTATTGACTGGATTTTCCGTTGATTTTCAAAGTCATAATTTTAATTTCAATAATTGATAGATAAATAATTTATGTATAAGTTTTTAAGTAAGCTGCATCCCGGTGGCATCCTCATCGTCGCGTCTAAGAACATAATCCCTCCTACATCTCTACCTTCGAGTGTGGGCGGCAATAAAACCCGCTTCTTCCCTCAATCATTGTGAAACGAATCTATGGAAGCCGAACCCCCGAACCCTAGACTCGAAACGCATAACCTCAAAAATCCATCATGCGCGGTCGAAACAATACCTCTAATCGCCTCGTTTGATAGACTTGCGATCCGATCGCTAGATCTTTTCTTGAAGGATGAGCCGGACCGATCCGAACTCAAGTATCAGAGATGAATCGATAGATAGAGGGGCTCAGAGACCTCCCGGGTGACCGGCATGCTTAGACAAAGTCTGGCTCGAGGAATTGTTTTAAATAATTTTTCCTTTTTGTTTTTAATAACCACTAATTCGGGGGGGGGGGGGGGGGACGTGTGGCCAGAAGCAGCGTCTAGTATCGAGAGCCCCACTTCAGTCAAGGTCGAATATTTTCGAGCGTCCAGGAACTCACGAACGAACGCCTGCCGCGTTGGCGCCGGATCTCTGCTCCCCGCGGGAACTTCCTGAACTTTCCGGTCGTTTTTTTGTCGTCGAATTCTATGTTCAATGTATACTGTAAGTGAGACATGTTCTTTTAGGGTAGGCCCCTAAAATTTTTGTCATGTCTCCTTGAAAACGTATTTCGAAGGTTCTTGATTTGCCTCATTATACTTCCGTGAAAAGCTCTTTAAATTTATCGAGGTGACCATCATATACCTGCCATCATATAGGTTCATCATATAGCTGCCATGAACCCTCGACTTTTTTAGCGAAAATCCGTGTGAATACCCTTGAAATTAAGTATTAGGGTTAAAGGCTGTGCTTTTCCGTGGCGACGGCTATTGATTATGGACACATTTAGAAATATTGACGAAGTTTAGGACACCGTGTCCTACCATCGCATCAACTGGTATCCGAAAATAGGGAGCAAATGGTAAATTCTCTTTTTCAGAGACCGACTTTCCTGTACAGACACTCCGCAGAAATTCATTTTCTCTTCCTTCCTCCCCGTCCTCTACTTATTTTCCTACCCTTCTTCTCCTGCTTCCCTCTTTTTCGATTTCTAGTGCGTCGCAGTGTAACTCATGCTAGGATTCGTAAGATCCGAGTCTGTCAGATTAGGATTTAACTTTGAGGAATTTTCTCGGATGAAATTGGTCCGCCGAAGGCGAAATTTTGCAGCGCGGTCGGAGATAAGGATCTGCGACCGATAACTCCCGGTGCTTGAGAATTCCCGCCCGAAGAGAAGAGCTAGACTTGGGACTCCTGAGTCGAAAGTTGTCTGCCAAGGAGTTGCCTCTCAACTCGACAGCTTCATCCTCGTCATCCGTCGACGTCGAGCCAGATCGTGATGGCGAAAAGAGAGAGAGAAAGAGGCTGGAAGTAGGGAGGAAGAGAATGGAAGAAGGAAGGAAGAAGTCGAGGAATTGCAGAGAGGAATGCGAGGCTGAAAAGTTGCGATTTTCTTACGACTCCTCGCGCGCCTTATGCGCTGCGCTTATTTTTTAACTCGGGAGAAATCTTTTGTTTCGTCCAAGGTTCAAACAAAGAGACTTGACTAACAAAAGAAAGTGTTTGGTGTAGATAAGCCTTTGTTTCATCACGCTTGAAGCATTCTCCGGCCGGCTCTTCTTGTCTTTTATTATATTACTCTATCTTTTTTCGTCTTCCTCGTGGCTCTGTCCTCCGGACGCTTTGCCAGACTATCCGTCAAATTTGTTGGATTCTCGCTTTTGAAATTGTTTAAATGTATATGAACGCCGCTTCCGCGCGCTCTGCGACTCTCAACTGCCATTTTCAGCAATCCTGCCATAGTTTCTCCGGCGAATCGGACGGAAATGTCCAAACATACGCGAAGAAAGAGGGGAAGGCAGGCAAGATACAACCACTAATCAAACCGGAAAAGGAATTAGTGTACAGTGGAAGAATCATACTGAAGAGCCACTTGCTCTTAAAGATTGCGCTCCCTTAACCTACTGCAAAACCTTTGGGCAGTTTCACACTTATTCTGAAGCCTTAGGGCCGAGGGGCGTCATTTGGAAGTTTATTAAGTTCATCCTGAAGCAATTGCTCTCTCCATCTTATGTGCTGGAAATTTACTCTTTTTTGAAAGGGATTTGAATTTATTTTAGTGTATTTCTTCACAACATCTATTAGAAAGACGTTTTATCTGAAAAATATCACGGCCCACCACAAAAAAATACCGAAGATTTTAGCTGATCTCTATTTCAGGAATATACGAGGAAAATTCCGAAAATATTCGAGAAAATTAAGTATTTATTCATTATGTAAAAAAAATACCCTTACGAAGGCCCTTTTTGATAAGTTCCAAACCCAAAACGGTAGTTAAAACAACACTGGAAAAAAAAACATTGGATCTAGAGTCCAGACTCTTGAAAACATTGACAAGAAAAAATACTTTTGATTCAATCAGATTTTTGCTTAAATCAAAAGGAAATCCGCTCAAATTAAGAGGCTTGGTTCTTGATTCAAGCAAAAATCCGATTGAATCAAGAGTATTTTTTCTTGTCGATGTTTTTAAGAGTCTGGACTCTAGATCCGATGTGTTTTTTTTCCAGTGATGTACAGAACCGCATGAACCTCATTATGTTTTTTTTTCCATTTGGATATTTTGTGCGAATCGCGCAACAATGTTCTGCATGGCGCCTTTTGTGCGAACTTTTACCCTGTTTGGGGTTGTCCCACGCCTCCGCGTATTCCTGCGACGCTAAATTAACTTGCAGTCCTATTTTTGTTAGCTGTAACTCTTAAACGCGGTAACTAAATATTAAATTGAATTTTTTTCCCCGCGTTGTTCAGCTCGCTCTTTTTTCCTATCGTCTGCCGAGCTCAAACGTAGCGGCCATTCTATTCAATATTTTCTCGCATGCATGCGCGTTGCCATGCTGCGCACTCTACTAAAGTTCTCGGGGCAGTTTCATGCTCGTCCTCAAGTCACAAGATGTCATGAGGAAGCTATTTGGTTCATTCTGAAGAATAATCGAGATATTGCGCCTTGAAAAAACTCGATTTATGACGTCATCCACCGCGGTAGTGCATACCATGTTAAGCACTACCGCGGTGAATGACGTCAAAAACCCTACTTTTCAAAGCGCGATATTTTTGTTAATATTCAATGTAAAAATTGCTGTTTGGACAGATCCTATTATATTAGCTAATCAACAAGAATCAGCATCAAAACTCGATTCTGTGACCAGCACAACTGACCCAAATCACAGTGCTGCCAGCGCAAAACGCGTACTCTCGCCTACAATACTGCATGGATACTTCACGCATTGCGCGTATACCACGGAGGATACTTCCCGCATTGCGCGTACATTACGGTGCGTGTGCGCAATGCTTGAAGTATCCATGCAGTCTTGTAGGCGCTAGTACGCGTTTTGCGCTAGCCGCACTGCTATTTCAAGAGTCCCTCGATTATGAACTATGCCCATCACGAATTTTGGAAAATACGATGATCTCCGGCTGACGGCTCTGACATCTTTTTCAGACGCGACTTGTCCAATGACGCTATCTCGGTTAATACATGTACTCAACGTAGGAAGTTGCGGTCTGGATATATCTTATTATCGTGACGTGCTGGATACACACTCAAATTCCCATCAACTTCCGATCAAATGGTGACTGGTGCGCACCATCTACCATCTTTCTGCGGCCTGCAAAAATTTGATGGTAGATGATGGAACTGTGGGGCTCATCCTCCATCTGATTTCCACACAACCGTGCTTATTTCATGCTTATTTCAATCAACACGCTCTTTTAATTAATTTTACTCATCAATGTAGATAACTCTCGACCGCCATCTTGGTCATCATTTTGATCGGAATTTGACGGAAATTTGAACGTGTAACCAGGCCATTAGCTAATCTACAAGAATTTAGCATCAAAGCACGATCATGTGACCAGCGCAACCGACTCATTCTCCGTTATGAATTTTGAAAAATACGCTGATCTCCGGCTGACGGTTCTGACAACTCCGCGAGCGTCTTTTTGTTTCGCGGCGCTCACTCACAATATTTTTATGTTCGCGCGACGCCAATCCCCGCCTCCCTTTTCATAAGTTCCTCTTTGTCTCCTCCGGCGCTCCTCGCCCCCGGCCCGGCGTTCATGCTCACTAAATCCTGTCTTCCTCTAATCGTCCGCGTTTTACTATTTATTGGAGCGACGATCCTCACGCCCGACGATTCTTCCGCGTGTTTTCCGCCGACTTCGTCCCTCCGAAATTCCGCCGGATAATCCGCGCTCGAGCTCGACTCGGCGCAAATTGGTCGCCCCCCGCAACGCTCCGATTTTTCGCGTTACCTACTCCTCAGAAAATGCATAATTGGTTTCTTTTTTACTTCATTGTTGGAGAAATTCAGTCCAATCTTACGGAAATTTGTAAAAACCACAGTAAAAAAGCACGAATGTCTATGGTGGAAGAAACCATGGTTTGTCCTATTGGAATAGATGACGTCACACACAATGTTTTTATGAAAGGCGATACCATTTTTGATATTAGACGTGGAAACTGGGTGTTCGGACAAATTTTTTCATTTTTTGATCATCTGTAAGCTTAAATCATCAAAACACGATACATGACCAGCGTAACTGACCTATTTCCTCCGAACGCAGCTGCAGTCTGTTCGCGGGAGGTGGAATGAGCCTCCTGTTTCCAGGAGCCAGTTGCGAAGGATATCGATGGCTAAAAATCAAAACCGCGTATCTCAATTACTGTGTTCAAAAACGTCCGCTCTTGCTATATTTTTTCGAAGAAAAAGGAGCCAACTTAATATTTTGAAATTTCTATAGAAATTTCTACAAAGGGAGAAGAAAAATTACGGAGTTTTCCGAGGAATTACGTCGACTAGTTTTCCAAGGAAACAATAAAGTGCGTGACAGAAAGTCTGCATCGTCACAGGCGGAGTTACGCGCTTTTGCACTTCGGCCATCGATCTTCGGATATTCGATTTGGAATTTTCGCGGGGTTTGATTCGGGGCGCTCGCCGGTCGCCGCGCATAAATTGAAAGTTAATTATCCCGGTGAATTATCCGGCCGGTGCCGGTGTGCCGATGCCGCTGGAACACTGATTAAACCTGTCGCGGCTTGATTAATCGCCGCCGACCCGAAAACCATCGCCACGACAAAAACTCGCGGAAAACCCCGTGAAAAATGAAAGCCCCAACGCGCAACGGAGGCCGACGCAACTCCCAAGTCGCCAAGTCGAACAATTTTTTTGGAAAAAAAAAGTTAAGTACACTGGAAAAAAAAACAAATTGGATCTGGAGTCCAGACTCTTAAAAACATCGACAAGAAAAAGTACTCTTGATTCAATCAGAATCTAGCTTAAATCAAGAACCAAGCCTCTTAATTTAAGCGGATTCTGTTTTGATTCAAGCAAAAATCCGATTGAATCAAGAGTTTTTTTTCTTGTCAATGTTTTCAAGAGTCTGGACTCCAGATCCAATGTGTGTTTTTTTCCAGTGTAATAGGCCAGTTGCGCTGGTCACATAATTGTGTTTTGATGCTGTTATCTTGTAGATCAGCTAAAGATAAGCATATCTGTTTGTAAAGATAAGCATATAAATTTTGAGCTCTGATGAGCTCAATATTTTTGACTTTAATTGAAATTTATGAACTCTCAGGCCTTCTGTCCCCCGAAAATAGTGTGGACCCATCCCTATTGTACCAACCTTGTTACATACATATAGTGAGGGCCACATTTTTTTAGTGAGGATGCGGCAACATTATATTGACCCTGCGGACTTCTCCAAGCTCACTTGATCAGCCCCGAAAGGCATCGATCTTTGGACCGTCCTGGAATCCTAATACCGGGAGGATTCCTGTAACGGTATAAACCTTTCACCATCAACATTTGAAAAAACTAAAACGTAAATTGACTATATTATGATTACCAACAGAAAAAAACATACGTAAATGATACAAGAGGCATCACTTACTGTTCGAAAAGTGAGTCTGGAGAACACTGATTTCAACTTAAAGTCTGTTGCATTTTATACTGGAATCATTTAATTTTATACTGACAAATTGTCATATTTCTGTTGCAGGTAACATAAACTCTCTTACTGCTCATGCCTGAAGTTAATCCCCCATATTCCTTTCACATTCATGTAAGTTAAGTTCTATCATTAAGTTTCGATTCTAATTAGTCATGCGTTTTGAGAACCTTGATTCATTAATTTGCCTATGAGACATTAAAGTTTGTTTAAACTAGAAAATAAGGTTTGTGCGAAAGAAAAAAATGTCGACACATTACAATCGATGACTGGCAACGGTGATCTTGCGGTGAAATCTGAAATGCCGCAGAATGATTAATCTAAATTTAATCAGAACAGGTAATCAAGGTGAGTGGTATTAAAACTTAAAATTTTATGATTGAGTAACTTGAGAATGAAAAACTCCGAAGCAACTGACTAATAGATTGATGTGGGTTCTGCTAGGTAAATAAGGAATTAGATTGATTCGACCATCCGTCGCACTCGAGGTGAAATCGGATATTTTTCAGATTGACTTTCGATTCAAAAGGCAAACCAGACTTTAGATCTCAGCCGTTAGGATGATTCTATTGGTTCCCGGTTCATCCTTGGCTGTGATGCATTTTCTCTGCCGTAGTTATAATCCGAAAATTCGAAAAAAATAGCGCTCTTTTATGGCAATTATTACCTGCAAATAAGCGATGAAAACTTATCAATCGGCAAAGTTTTAAAACAAATCAATATTTTAAAAGACACAGAGCATACGTCGATGAAAGGTCAAAGTTTGTCGCCGGGCTTTTTGTTTGTCGTTTTCTGTGTGGGATTATTTGAACATTATTTTTACTAACAATAGGCACAGTCGATAGGGAGCGCTTATTAGAGTTTTCTCGCTTGTTTTTTCAGGGGCTAGTAGGTTAGGTTTTCAGTTGTAAAAAGTAGAATTGTTACAACTGTGCGATAGGCGGATTGTTCAGTTAGCTGCATGCGCAGCACACTCCGGTAGAATCGTGTTGTTTGAGTTTCCAGCTCCAAAAAGGGCTTTTTCCCGCTTCGACCGCCGCGGAGTATATTTACGAATTGTTGAGGAGAGACCGTCAAATACTGGAAAATGTCGGTTCGATCCGTTGTCGATTCACAAGAGTGTAAGTGCTGTCAGCTTTTTCCTCTCTTTTTTTCATCTCCTCTTTTATTTGCAAGGATTATGATGAATTAAATGTGGTCGCCGAGAGCTTTTACGTCTCTTGCACCATCAAGTATGTCCGAGCGTTACCGAGAAGTAGAGGGTCCTGAACGTTAAATTTCCCAGAATTGGACGTATTTCTATCAAACGGAACTATGTGCATTAAGACATGAGTCCTGAGAGCATTAAGAATGTATGCATAACAAGGCTCACGTCATAATGTACACAGTTCCGTTTGATAGAAATACGTCCAATTAAAGGATATCTTTCCGATGAGTGTTAACTTGCATTTTGTTTAATCGGTCACCGACCGTTATATTAACAAACGAACGGTAAAAAGCCACGTTTTCTGTAAATCTGTCAAGAAGTAAAAAGGAACGTCAGATAGGCCGTTGTTTCCCCTTTTATGAACCCCTTGAGGACTTGCAAGAACTTTTTTGGCCTAATTTTTGAAATCAGGTCGACTAACCCTTTTTATATCCTGCAGAACATCAATCGTTGTTTCGCCTTTTCACAGAAGGATGCGAATACAAGGGGTTATTTTATTTTCTTGAAAGTTGGCAACATTGTTTTTCCTCCATTTAATTGTATGTAAAACAATCGATCATAGGTGAGGCAGCTTACTTCACCTAAAATCGATGAATGAATTCAAATGGAGGAAAATCAATGTTGCCAAAATTTAAGAATCGCCACTGGTTGAGAATTCAACGTTTTTTCTCTGATTGCATGCAAAACTCAGCCAAACATTACAAAAATTGCAGTCGTACTCTTGCAGAAATAGAAGAAGAAGTAATTGAATGGTTTATTGGGTCAATCCTGAAACATATTGTTAGAGTCCTGTCCCTTCGAAAACGAAACGAATATGAAATCATCGTATTTAATAATATCGAAGTATCAATCAGAATCGAACCCCTTACATCCCGAATGAGGCGCCACATCGATACCGCGCCCGAATTTGCAACCTTTAAATGTCAGAGCAACCTCATCGGCAACGTTGCCGCTTGCTCGGAAAAAATCTGCATATTTCCCCGGTGATCCGTGGCGGTGTGGGATGATTTCCCTCGCAGCAGCCCAGCGCATGCAGCTCGGGCCGCCGAGGCGAAATCAATTAGCTAAGTAGCGCTAAAATAATAAACCTCAAGTCGAAGACGAAATTAATTTAAGCTCTTCGGCCGGAGCCGAGCCGGGATTTATTTAAAAAGAATCAATGAGTTGCGGATAATGCGCTGCTTAAGTGCAAATCCGCCCTTAACTTCGGCTCATTTGCTCCTCCGCTCCGCCACGCAGACCCTGTCGTTACTCTAATCAGAGTAATCAACAGAAGCCCTTCGCACAGTTTCCAGAGGGCGATCCTGCCGTAGTCTGCACTGGAAAAAAAAACACATTGGATCTAGAGTCCAGACTCTTAAAAACATCGACAAGAAAAAATAATTTTGATTCAATCGGATTTAAGCTTAAATCAAGAACCAAGCCTCTTAATTTGAGCGGATTTCTTTTGATTTAAGCTTAAATCTGATTGAATCAAGAGTATTTTTTCATGTCAATGTTTTCAAGAGTCTGGACTCTAGATCCAATGTGTTTTTTTTTTCCAGTGTGCGGTAATCATGCTTGCCGATGGCAAAAATTGGAAAATCAGCGAACAAAGCAATCAGAACGCTGCGGAATTCGAGGGCCGTTCGTAAAATACACGACGCTCTAGTTGGGTTTGAGCCTGCGTTACACAGAGTTGCCATAGTCAGGGAAAATTGAGAAAAGCAAGAAATGCGAGGGAATTTTAAAAAGTCAGGGAAAACCTAAAAATGTCAGAGAAAATGACGAAGATGCCAGGGAATAATTGCTGAGTCGCCTATATTTGTTTTCTAGACTGGGTTTGATGTTTCGAACAACAAATTTTGCCCGGAAACCATTTCTAATTATGTCATTTTAACCGTTCATCGTATCTTCAATGGTCAGTTAGGGAAGTTTACCAAAATTTTCAGGGTAGTAAGGGAAATGTCAGGGAATTTCATTTTCTAGATTCGGTGGCGACCCTGGTTACAAGGAAGAGGGAGGGGAAGCCCAGGGCCGCATCGAATGCTGAAATTTCACAGCAGCACTGTCGGGCTAAGAAATAATGCCGTATAAACCATCAGACGTTGTCAAATTTTCTCTGTTAAAATACAATTTTCAGAGAAATCTTTGCATGTTCTTTTTTGCTAATTCTCAGAACATTTCATTCGCGGCTGGATCTACGTATAATATCCGAAAATTTCAAGAGAAAATTTTCATAACTCTCCTAAGAAATAAACATTTATCCGGATGAAATTTCACAACTCTCGAATGTAGATACAGCGTTTTTACTTAGGCACGATGCGATTGCTCATAAACTTTAGAGTCTCCGGAAATTTTAAGATGCTTCTTAATAAAATTAACGTCTTGCCTGGGAATTGTAGACGGGTGTTTACAAATCTGCATGAAAAGGCAGGGCATTAATCGTAATGCGGAAGAGTACTTAGTCTCCGAATAAAAATGAAGCTCCCATTCATAACATCATTATTTCATCTGAAAACTTGCAGAATTATCAAGTGCCGGCCACATTTTCAGACTGAAGAAGAATCCTCATTCATTCTGTTTCCACGTCGTTTAGGAATGAAAACATGAGGAAGGTATCTAATTGCCGTCATCAAATATGCTGTGAATAGCCCAGCCACTTTTTGATACTCCTCACAAACGAAAAAAAACTCCGAACGGTTATTTACAGTGGGGAAAGGCGTAAATAATTTTTAATGAAAATTGAATGAAAGTGCCCATTACCTTGCATTTAACGTAATAAAATAAATTGGATTAAAATAAAATAATTGAAATGGATGAAAAGGGTGCGGTAATTCTGAATGACGATTTTTTTGTGTAAAACCTCGTCTTTGCGCCCTCATTTAATGGTGCAGTAATGCATCTTCGACGAATTTCACGTTTTTATTTGTTTTCTCCCCTTTTTTCCGCAGGCTATGATGGCTATCACAATGAATTTTTATTGTATACGCCGTGCGCAAGTCGGCAGATTAGGGTAGCTTTCCTAACCTTTCTGTTTTCCCCGCACCGTCAGCGCAGGGGCTTAAACCTTTTATTTTGTAATCAAATTAAGGCTTTTGTTTCTCTTTTTCCTCCGGCACAGCCACGGTGCACCCATGTGCAACGACTCGATCTATCGAATATCCTTGCTTCCCTACTTAACACAAGTAAAGTGCTAGCGTATCGAACAGAATCGATTCATCGATAGATCGATCAAGCACGTTCTTCGAATGGTTTGAATCTAACTGATATGCATCGATAATAATCGATTTATGAACGTTACTGCTTATTTCGGGCGTATCGAGTGGAATCGATACATCGATGCCTCATCCTAGCACGCTTTTTCCGACGGTTTTCATTTCATGAGTCCTGATTACCTTGAGATCAAGTTAATCAGCTTAGCTCCACCGCGTGCATCCCTTAAGATCCGGAATCAATATTTCATTTTTGAGCATATTCCTTCGTTTTTCTTCGCTGCGTGCAGCGCTACCCTTATTTCCCTGATCCACTTGCTTTTCCCACGCGATTTGTGTCATCAAAGCAGTCTCGGTAAGAATTCCGTGGAAACGAAAAATATCGTTACTCAACACCGGGCTTCAGCCTCCTTCTTATGCACTAACTGAGCGGACTTTAATACGAATTCAGACGAACTTCCCCGGTTCGAGGTATGTTACGTAACATTTGGAATGCCTCGTAACGGAGTTATGTGCTTTTGAAAGTCGAGAACTTTTACTCGACCATGAAAAGACAGGAAATTTTGGTGTTGAGCCCTGTGTTTGAAATTATACTCTTCTGATTGATTAAGTTTCAATAAAATACGTGCTTAAGACCGATCAGAATTTCCTAATCAGACAATGTTTATATTTATTTTCCTAGGCAAATTAACATAGACTGATTAACATCATAGGATTGTCACTATTCCCCATAGGAGAAAATGTCTGAAAAGTTGATTCGCTGCACTATATTTAAGCAAACTATGGAAAAATACAAACAAATAAATAAAATAAAAATGTAACCAATTGCTGCAAATTCTGAATAGGATGGACTTATTGTTGGTGCTTTATTTTATGCTTTAAATGACTCAAATTCAATTTTTATCTCAGTGTGAATGGACTTTAGTCTAAAATATTTATCGTGCGTCCGCGTCTAAAAACCATGAAAAGTCCTAGAAAACTCTATAAAGTTCGAATTGCTTTAAAAACTTTATTCAAGGGGATAACCCCTTGAACAAAGCGCATCACCTTTTTGTCTCTCAGTAATGACGTCAGTAACTGCAAATATTATTCGTTGTCACGATCTGACGACGAGAAATGAGCAGGCAACGAGCCGTGGGCGAATCGCACACGTCCAAAAAACTTGCGGAGATAACCATTGCCACGAAGGACAGAATACCCCTCGTGGGGGATGGAGCTCGATTTCAATGGCGACCGCAGCGCTAACACGTCGAACGAAAGAACTAAAAGCGAGGACGACGCGGTAATTCCGCGACCAGAGTTTTTAAACGAAATAACCCTTAATTTACCTCTCCAACTTCTGAATTGTGCAAGTTTTAAGCATTAAAGTTCTTTCACCTTCTTATTACTCCAACTGTCACCGGCGACTTGCCCGACCCGTGCGACCAGGGTTGTCCGACTTAGCTCCCGAATGGAACTAACCATTTTTGCTCAGATTACTCAGAATGGGTATTCGAGAAGGTTGTTACGGGGTTTGACTCCCTATGACTCTGAATTCATCCCCTAAAACTGTCGTTTACTTTTTTAAAATTTTTTTAGAAATGTCTACCTTTGGAACCATGCTTACATCCCTCCCCTGATTGTAATTTTTCTCCAAATGAAGGAAATTAGAAAATTTTCAAATTTGCAATTTCATCTCTGTACGCTTTTCCATGAAATTTTTCTTTTCAATAACATGGCTTCAATCAAAGAAGGAGTGTCTACGTCGTAATATATAAATGAAAACCTCCGGCTACGGTTTTTTATTATTATTATTTTATCAATTTATGAAAACAAACCCAAAGTTTCCCTTAAAATTATCTGCAATTATACTTTGGAATAAGTGAGGAAAATTCACAAAAAATCTGTCGATCAGTTTTTTCCCTTGTAAAACAGTAAAAAACTAGCGTTCGCCTGCCAAGTCAAAATCGGAAATACGCATTTTGTACTTTAATCATCTTTTTCCAAAAGAAAATGCATTTTATTCAAAATGAGTTTTTAAAATATCAAGTATACCCGCATAATAAGTGAATCAAAAACCAAAATCCAACATCCAGACTTTTGGCAACTCCGCGAGGAGCGTTCCTAGGGTGGCGTCGGTGCTGCACTCTTTATTAACCTAGCCTTTTCAGAAATCCCGTTCCTTCTGCACTCCAACTTGTCCCCTCGTTCTGGCGAGCGCTCATTTCGGACGAACAGATTTAAATTTGAAAAGTTTAACTTTCCTGTCGCTTCTTCTTGTTTGACTAGGCGTGCGCATTGCGGGCAAATAAAAATCTCCGCGTTTAACGAGTTTCACGAGGTGCAAAATGATACTTTCCCGCGTCGTCGCGCGGTGGGCAAAAACTCGGCTCAAATCCGGACGTGTTTTCCGCATTACGAATGCAAATGGAAACAGCCGTAATTTAAGTCACAAACCGCCAGCGTGACATCCCTCTCCCTCTCTCTCTATCTTACGTTTAAGGTGAGAAGACAGGGTGTTTTTTGACTGGCTAACGGTTAAAACTAAGAATTCAACCCCCAACTCTTCAAAAACCTGTACTTGGGAATATCTCTATGATAAAATTGGGTTATCTCATTGTTTCATCCTCCACACCTTGCGAGGAGATTTTGGGAATCCTCACAAAACCTCTTCAGAAAAGAGGAACCTTCCTCTTTTTCGGGTTATTTCACTGCAAAAAGAAATCTATTTGTATGATTTCGTGTAAGGGAAAAATAGTGAACATCTTGGCACTAGCCGACCTAAAACTTGGCGGCATCCGTCAGCCAATAACAGGTGCCATTCCTGAAAATTGCAACATTGTTTTTCTTCCATTTAAGTGTAAGTAAAACTTGTGTCCTAGGCAGCTTGCCTCGCCTAAAATCGATATTTTTAATGAATTGAAATGGAAGAAAAACAGTTTTGTCAACTTTAAAGATCGTCACTGTCCAATGAGAGAGGACTCTCCATATCGCCTTAAAAGTAGTGATGTCAAGTGGATGGACATTTTCTCGCGTAAAATTTGTCGTTCAGCAGTATGAAACAGTCTCGACCCGTGAAAAGCCTTGAAATGACCCGATTCCGCTCAGAGTGCGACACAGTTTTGTTTGAAGTTGAAAGTCTTGCGTTTCCTCCGTCGGTCTCTCACTTGGAACTTATTGGGCAATGAGGAATACTAGAGTTAAACTGACGTAAAAGATGAAGTTTCTCTCTTCCTCCCTCGCTCTGAAGTCTTTATCTAGCTGTGTCTTTTAATTAAGATTTGGCGTTTTAATGACTCTTGAGTGAGATCGACTATTCTCCAAGAATTCTTGGTTAGCTTTTAAGACAGTCCTTCCCGCTGTTTTCTCCTCCTCATTTTGAGTGCCAAACTCTGTCGTTGAGAGTCTCATCTTTTTCCTTTTGTTTAAAAAAAAAAAAAAGTTTCACTATTGAAAAACTTAAAGTCTCAGCGAGGCCAAATCGCACGAAAATTCTCGAAATTATATTCCACTTCGCTTTACACTGGAAAAAAAAAAAAAAAAAAAAAAAAAAAAAAAAAAAAAAAAAAAACTGTTACGGGCTCTATAGACATATCGTCCGTCCCGGCCTCAGAGGCCGAAATTTCCGGGTGCTTGCGCCGTAGCTTCGATTGCTTCGGGTGTTACGCCCGGAACTTACGGCCACTGAGCCCGGAACGCGGACGGTATGTCCATATAGTCCGTAAGTACGGCTTTCACGGCTGGAGTTTTTTTTCAGTGTACTGAAAAAAGAGGTTTGTGTGTATGTAAGTGGGGGGGGGGGAGGAGGTGGACTATATGTATGAATTCCCCAAAATAGTAAAGAGTCTCATACTTTGGAGGAATATTATATTTCTTTGATGGATAGACCCCCAAAAAACTTGAGATCCTCGTTGGCTTTGCCTCTTCTATTTTAAAAAGTAGTGTTACAAATTTGTCAGCAATGTTTCATTGTTTAAATTATTATGAAATGAAGATGATCAAACTTCATATTCCGAGCTGTATTGCAATATCGCTTTGCCGCAAGTAAATCATTCACCTGAAATTTTCATCACTAACTTCCTCGCTTTTAATGCGAAAAATATAATTTCGAGGAATATTACAGAATGTCGAGTGCGGCTATTTTTGTGTGATTAAGTGCCATCTAATTTGTCAGTGGGTTTTCCCTTACGAGCCCGGCTCTTTGAGGCATATCTTCGGGGGGTATAAAGACATTAAAATAAATGAATAGAGAGTCAAAACAAAGGGGGCGCTCACGAGATTCCCCGTAATCGAGTTGGCAACCTGCGCCGGAGCTGAGAGGATAGTCGCGCTGAATTCTTCAAAGAATGCTGCGCTTCCTTTCTTTTTCCCGGAGAGCGGGGGATAAAAAAAGAAACTCAAAGAAGGAAACAACATTTTTCAATCATCTCCTCGGCTTTGAGCTCGTGTCAGTTTTGTAATTGAATTATTTGCTCGATAGCACTCTTCCCTCTAATGCCCCCCTCCGCCACCGTGCCCCCGCAAGCATGGTTGCGTGAAGCTTTCGACTCAGGTTGAACTGGGTCCTTGCCGCCCGCAATAAGTAGCCTTTACGCTACGCTTTTCGAATAATGACACTTTTCCCTCTGTTGTCTCCTCGTGCTTCAGTCCATCCTTACGATTTTTCCAGTCCAGACTCTCAAGTTGGGCTGACTGTAACCTATATTGCAATTCAAAGAATTTGCAGCATCACAGCAAATGGTGAGCAGTTCTGCACAGTTTTCGCCGAGACGAAAACGCCTTCATTTAGAGAGGATAGGCAGAAATCGCACTCCGGAGTTTAAATAGTTATCGTCTCGCGTGCATGCTTCCGCAACTGTCAGAAATCAGTGGCTCGCAAGCTTGTTAACTACATACATGCAAACTTGCTGTTGAGCAATTGTTGAGAGCAAAAAATCAAATAAAATTTGCCAGCGAGTATTTGAAATTAGATTAGGATTTCTGAACCGATTACTCAACTTTTCGGTCATGAGTCATGATTTGGCGAATCCAAGCATCGACTTCGGAAGTAACTGGGAAATTAGTAAGTCTCTACACGATGGCCAAAATACGAAACCACATATTTCCATAACGGTGTTTCAAAAGTTCCGCTTCTAGTTTATTTTTTTGAAGAAAAACAAGTTAGCTAAACAGCTTGAAATTGATAAGAGTATTCTCTAACAGAGAAGAGAAATCAAGGAATTTTTGAGAGAATTACGTGCCCTTGTTTTCCAGGAGAAAAAATGAAGTGATGACAGGAAGTTTGCAACGTCGCAAACAGCGATACTTGGTCTTTGCACTTTGGCCACACAGAAAAAAGAGGTAGGGGTTGTTAGATGATACGGGCATTTCAAATTAATTGGGGCGGGGTAGTGCCCATTAACTAGCAGACCCAATTAATGTGAGTGTACCCCCAATAAATTAGGTCACTAACCCAAATGGTGCGGTACTCCCAACTTGAATTGTGGTACTATACCGACAAGTAAATGGAAATGCCCATATCATCCAAAAAATTGGGGTAGCAACACAATTTTAGGGGATAACCCCCTCACACTTTTTTCCGTGCTTCGATATCGTCTCCGGAAAAACGTGAGGGTTTCTCCCCTTAAAATTCCGTGAAGACCCTGATGAGCACGTGAATGGAAAAGCGTGCGGCGCAGCACAGGGCACAGGCCGGCAACCCTCTGCTCGGATCGGATAATGCAAACTTGATAACCCCGGCAGCATATTCAGGGCCGCATGTCTCTGCCCGCGTCCGTTTCGCCGAAGCTCGGAGCTCCGCGCTCCCCGGCCTTCAATTCAAAGGGAAAAAGCGGGGACCGGAGGTAAAGGCAAGGCAAAGGCACCAAGGCAGACGTGACCCGGAGAAACCGAACGCTCCCCCGGAATGTCTCGGAGCTCTCCGAGCGCGGCTTTTGACTCGCGGACACTGCGTGGCCGGAATTGACATTTTTGTCATCATAATGAAATAAAAATGCCCCCGCCGGCGCCGGCACACGAATCACGATTCAACATCCCGCGGGCGGACTGTTTTGTGGCGCGATTACGGTTTCCCCGGGCCGGGAAATGAAAAGGCAGATCTTACAAGTTACGGTATTGTCCTCGTCGAATCTCGAGAGGGAAGGAAATGTAGGTCAAAGTTCAATCTGTAGGGTTCTAGTGCCTGCGGGCCGATTATTGAAATTGATAGACAAAGCTATAGACAAAGAAGACAAAAGAGATATGGAGGGATCCTATTGGTGGAAGCGGGTGGTTGCAATGGACAAAGGAGGTAGGTAATAGACTAAGTAACGGCAACCCACGAGGGACCCGATAGTTAGTCCATCATTTTCTTCCTTAGTCTATAGGAACCACCCACTTAAACCAGTAGGATAGCTCCATACTCCCTATGTCTTCTTTGTCTATCGCCTTGTCTATCAATTTCAATAATCGGCCCGCCAGGGTGCGTCTACGAGTCCGGAATTTCCGGAAAGTCCGGAAATAGTACCGATTTTCTAAGAGCGGTCCGGAAGTACTGAAAAAGTGCGGAAATTCTGTAAGATGGTCCGGAATTTGTCCATTTTTGTAATTTTTGTCGCATTTTGAGTGAGAAATTCAAATTTTTGAAATTTATCGAATTTCGTCAATTGGAGGTACTGAAAAAGTACCGAATTTTTCTATTGAGGAGGTACTGAATTTCTTGGGAATGTACTGAAAAAGTACTGTAAAGTACTGATTTTTGGCCAGCCTGTTATAGTAGATACCCTGCGCCCGCTGATCTGAATTTGACTCTGAATGTTCCAGGATTTTGCTGTTTTAGCTATTTCAGTGATTTCAGGTATCTTGATGGGCAACACTGTTCGGCGTTAGAAATATACATACGCCTAAAAATTTCGACAGAACTCAGAGCAAGTTGTCAATTCCAGGGGGGGGAGGGGGGGGAGTGGCGGATATAAATGGGGGGCCGAAATACAGCATACAGAGCGCCCGCAGCAAAAGTATAGAATTTCCGCTGCGAAAAATGAGTCGGGTAACAATAAAAGTTTGTTAATGATCGGTAATTCAGCCAAGGAGAGGACCCCTGGACCGTGGTAATTTTTCAGCGGGACCGATTGTCGGATTGTTTTCCTGTCGGTGCCGGGAATGCTGAATGTAGATCTATAATTAGATCCATTGTGTGGTGAGCTGATATCTGTGATATCATTGGAACGAGGAGAAAGTTCACGACGAGAGTTGATCGACCCCCGATCCTCGGTCAATTTAGAGCCTCTCATTAAGAATATCATTTTGGTCACTGAGTAATGAGATCTGGTAACTTTCATCAAATTTTTGTTTCGTTAGCGAGCGTTTCATTGCAAGTTATTTTGAGTGGCAAGGATCAAGGCCAATACAACACCTCATACGCGCTCCGCGCTATTCGTTTTCATTTTTTGTCATTAAAATTCGTTGCTTTTTCCTTGCCTTTTCTTGACTTTTTCCTTACCTCACACGCATATTTAATAATGTATTCGGATTGGGAACGTAGAATGAAAAGCAAAATTCTTCTTATTTTTATGAAAACAAGACATATCAGAAAACTGTAAGTGCACAAAAGATGACGTACTTTCAGACAAAACAGCAGTAAGTAACATAATTCCTCGAAAGAGCCAATGAAAACAGTGCTTTCAAGTAAAATGGCGCCTTTCTCTGCCGATTTCTAACCTGAAAATTTGTTTGTTATGTGTCCAAAACGCAACCTCAAAAGCATGCAGAGGATAGCACTTACGGCTGTCTTGCCTAACATGCAAATGAATAATACCCTTTTTATGTACTTGAAATAACATCGGTCGAGTTTTAATCATCCAAACGATTTCTAAGAGTCTTTCGCATGATTGGTGGCAATTTTACAAAGAACGGAGGCTTCTTTCAATAAAATTTTCCGCTCAGACGCCTCTGAGCCCATTTTCTTAGAACTTCTGTTTTGCACTTACGGCTCTCTTCGCTATCACGGCGGAGCACTTGGGCGATGTCGCCAAGTCGTAGCGGAAAATGACGATTTCTCGAGGGTGAAATCCTGTACTCGGCATGGCGTCTTGGTCGCGGTGTGAGAGCCGGGAAGAACAATTAATAATCGTTATTTGAATAAGGGAGCGTTGACAGGAGACACGGCTCCGATGACAGTCGTGGCGGCGAGACGCCGATTTATTACCAAAACACAAAAAGCCGATAAATTGCCCCGCTCGGAAGAAACCCCGTGTCACTGATCACCTTGCTCAGGAGGAACGCGCTCCGTGCATCCAGCGTCTTCGACAGGGTTGACAGCTTTTTGGGGGTGCCACGCATTTCCCCTCGAGTATGGGCGGTTTTCGATGTGAACGACTTAATCGTGACACTGAAATAAAATGATTGGATCAATATAGCTGATCCAAATTTTTGATGTGCACCAATTCGTCGTTTTCATCACAAATGAACGTAACTACATTCCAATGTTACCATATTTCGCTGTAAAAAATTAAATTGTTCCAGTTAATTTTGCAACCTTGGAATGGAGTTACGTTCCCAGGCCTAGAAAATGACAAATTGATTGGCATTGCACAACCGAATTTCTTGAAATTTTACTGTAACTTATCGGCCCAGCACCGATCAGTTACTGCATAGCCCCAATCAATAGTACTGCATAGTTGGGGGTACAACTCCGAACAGTCTGTGCACAACGCCAATTAGGGTTAGCCGATTCGAAATCAACCATTTTTTCAGTGGATTTTCCGTTATGTACAAGACGGATTTTAGTCAAAAAAGGAAACATGATGACTGTCAGGGACTGCATTTCAGCAAAATTTAGAGGGAGGGGAAAAGCTCCAAAAATTCAGGGTTGAGCTGAAAAGTCAGGAAATCTTGCGAGCAACGCTTTAGCTCCGAATTTTCAGCCGCGCGGCGCCTTTCAAGAGACCTTGAAAAACTTCTTATTCCATTTTCTCAAAACTTAAATCTATAGGCGTGGAAATGTTGTCCAAAGTTTAACAAGGTTGGCGTAATTAAAAAAAAATGTCAGTTTACGTCCTGATTATATCTGGGCATCTACTTCGCTGATCTCCATGACTTTTTTACTCTGATTAGATAATGATTTCGAGATGATCCCGCCGTCATCTTGATGGCATCGGCGAATCCAAAAATTTGGCAATATTGTTTCCCATCATTTAAACCTATGGAAATGTATCGATTCTAGGAGAGGCTAGGTGATCCAATGAAAATCGATTATTCAACACAGGTTTACATGGAAGTAAGACAATGTTGCCAAATTTCTGAATCCGCCTCTGCTTGATCGTGACCCAGGTTCTATATTGTCACGAAGTGACCTCAAGTAAAGGATACGGTTAGCTCCTGGGGGTATCGGACTTCGTAGCAGTCCAGAGGGCACCCCCTAGTACCCCTCGGAGCGACTTCAAACAATCGGAGATAACGGAAGGGTACATCCGATCGAGGCGCGAGGAGGCACTGCCCGATGAGTGAAAACAAGGAACTGAAGAGAGAAAGAGAGAATCCGGAAGTTGCGGGGGGCGAGGCAAGCCATAGGGGAGCCAGGAAGTGCGAGAGAGACGGAAACAACCCGGAAATCGCGGGGGAAGCTCCCGGCTACGCGGGAGCCAATGAGAGCGAAGGAGTCTCGCCAAATCCTGTCAACGATCAATCACGGATCTTGAGCCCACCGCGTTGCAACTTGACGCCCCAACTTTATTTTAAGGCCGGTTATCGTTGCCGGTTTTCCAAAGTGTCTTAAATACGATTCCTTGACCCCTTTCGACGCTATCGGGAAAATCCTGCGTTTTAGAGTTAACTCCTTGGTTAGTTGGCCAGTTGCTAACTTCAGCTAGAGCAAAAGAAGAATTGTATTTTATTGGAAATTGCTCAAAAATCACGATTAGCGCATCAAGAAAGTCTGAAAACACTCCTAACTTCACAATCTGCGTAAGAAATATGCGTTTTTTAAGCTTCCCGCCCCAAAACCGTAACTGCGACACAGATGAACATTTCGTGAGAGGAGTCGTTGCATCCAACCCTTGCGCACTAGGATGCTACGCAATATTCAACATGGCCGGCGCTAATCGCCAAAACGCACGTGCAGAGACGGGATTCGATCAACCGGAATGTTAATTTTTACATTTTCCTTGCGTTGATAAAGACCATGGTGTTTCCTCAGGATTTGCGCGCGGAAGCGTCAGCCACGTTGAATATTGAAGGGTTGGATGGAGTGACTCTTATGAAATGTTCACCTGTGTTGTAGTATCGTGTTAGAGGCGAGAAGCTTGAAAAACGCATATTTCTTTCGCAGATTTTGAGTTAGGAGTGTATTATAAAAAATAACTCTCCTTTTTTCTCTAGCTGAAGTTTGCAACAGGTCCATTTAGCTCTTGTTTAGGGCATTTTTTGAAGTCTATATCCTGCATCTAAGTAAATTCTATCTCCCTGCAATAGCCTACTGTCACTCCGAGTGCAACTTTGATTACGCTCTAAAATTAATACGTTAATTCGGACGTTTGGCAACCCAGCGGCGTAAAGCTCATTTTTCCCGGCCGGACGGCAACGTGGCGTCGCGGCTCGTGCCGAAAAGTTGAAACGCAAGAAGGGAAGAGATTAGTCCGACACCACTCAGTGAAAATAAATAGCTGCGACTACCCCTGCCGCCTGCCCCCGCTTCAAAAGTCGTGTTTGACAGATCACGCCCCGCGCCGCGCTCACCCCGGGTCCGCTGGGGGTGCCCGGCGCCCCCTCCCCCTCCCCCCCCGGGCGGGAAAAAATTGAAAGAGCACGACCCGGGAAACTACAGCACCTGTCAGTCGGGTAATTGTTTCTCGACGAGGGTGCCAGATTTCGGACGTTTACGAGTCATCGTCGTGTCAGACGGATCTCGTCAAGTGTCAAAGCCAGGAAATGGATCAGTTAAACTTCATTTTGTAATGGTTAATTACTGTTCCTGGCTCATGCTAGAAGCAACACAAGTGCCATCAGTTTCCTTCTGTAGACAAGTGCTTATTGAAATAAATCAAGAATAGTGTTTTTTTTTGTTTTTGTTTTGCTGTAAAATGAGGTTCAGTCGCGAATGCGCGAATTGTGAAAAGTTATCGTCTTCCAGACAGGCAAAATTTAATGTCACGAGTGGTTTCCGTGAGGAATGTGAGGAAACGTGAGGTTTCCAAGCAAGAATTTGCTAAGGAAGAAAAGAGGCAGAAAGTTCGGGGAGTAGCAGCCGGAACAGTCGAAACTACGGCTCCAGCACCCGGAACTTTCGGCCTCTGAGCCCGGAACGGACAATGTGTCTATACAGCCGGTAACTTTTTTTTCAGTTTAGACACTAAAAATAGTGCGTCCCCACCATTTTTGACCTACTACTCCAGGCATGAGCACCGATCCATTTTTCTCTCCTGATCCAGGAAGTACTGTTTTTCAGTACAGTCTGACAGCGTTGTTGAAAGTTTCTCGCGGGGCGCTAACTGCCGAATTCGACTGGATATGGTGTCAGGCGGGGAAAAATTGGAATGTGTCAGCGGGTGGACTGTTCTGTCTCTAGAAAGTGGGACTTGCATGCATGCCGGCGTCGGGGCCGCACGAGAGGTCGGGAAGCGTTGAATACTTTTATTAAAAAGCCCAACTCACATCGGCACGCGGAACGGAACGGAATGAAAAGTCGGCCGAGTGAGAACTGCAACCGGGATCATGATCCTCAAACCCTCTCTTTACAAGCTTAGGCTACATTACAAGGGATCGAGAAATTTCACAGAATCGTCATGAATACGATTTTCCCGTTTCATACAATGCTCCCATTTCCCGAAACAAGTTCCAAATTCCGGAACTTTCGAAGTTCCCGAGATATTCCGGATCTTTCTCGGAACTATTGAAAAATCTTAAAGGATCTCGGAACTTTTGACGGTCATGGAGTGGGAGAAATTGGAACAAAGAAGTTCCGAATCCCGGAAATTTTGACGGACATGGAATCGGAGCACTGGTTTCATACCAACGTCAGCGTTCTAACTGAACCGGACGTAGTGCGCGAAATGCTCGTAGAAGTATGATTTGGGCCGTTGGCGCCATGACTCAAGGGACTTAGGTCCGAAGAAATCAAAGTTCTGTCAAAATATTTATGTATTTATATTTGTAATATTTTATAATAAATTCCCTGACTTTCAGCCACTGTAGAAAAAAATTTCTCGACTTAAAAAAATGTTTCCAAAAATTTAAAAAAACTATTCATTTATTCTCTCAGAAAATTCGCGTATCATCAGAGAAAATCAGAAACGTGTGATCGTTGATACGGCGGTTTTTTCACGGGGTTTCGGCGGGTTTCGACTTGGAATATGTTTTAATCGCTCGTTGTGAAGCGTCGTAACTGAGAAAATATGGAAAAACGAAGTTCTCGCGAAAAAAGCGAGGAAAAGAGGCAAGCGCGTAATTGCGGCGGAGAAAGGATCGAAGAGCATTACGACGCCTTTTATGAGCGATTCGCTAGGTTTAGACAAGTAATCGGATTAGGAGAAGCGGGCAAGAATCTCGGACCTCGGTGCAATAAGACGAGCCGGGATTTTCATCGGACGCTTATCTGACCGAGAATTTGACTACCGGTAACATCGCATCCTTTTAACGCCCCTCGGACGCTTTGAAATTGAGGGCTACGTACTTCATTTTTCCTGTCACTTATCGGTCAAGATTTTTTTTTTTTTTTTTTAAAGCAAAGACGTGTCAGATGGATACCTTAAGGGAGAGTATGACCACTCATTGTGGTCTTTAAAATGGCAGCAATTATATTAATTTTCAGTAAAATTAAAAACATTGAAAGGTTCGAACTGATCTAAATTATATTTTTTGTATGTAATTACACGGAAAAATTGTCAGTGCACTGTAGTAAAGTGTGTACACTGTGTTTTCGGCTAGGCTGGCTAAAGTCACCATGCACGATTTTCACTGACAGAAATCTGACAGTGGGCACTATAGGTTTCCTGGAGATCATGTTAGACCAGGTTTCTAGTAACCACCAACATTCTTTTTTACACATGTAGCCCGAAGATGCAGAACAGAGGTGAATACTCTCACATCGGCGTTAATCTGTACCCGTTGCTGGTCCGAACAAAACGAGCAATTTTTCTCTTTTCGCACAAATACCAAAATCGTTTCACAAGGTTTCAATCTGGCAATAGCAAGCCCCCCCCCCCCCCCACCAGTGCCTGCCCTCTCAACGCCTTGCACTACACGTTAGGTTTTTTCTTTTCTTCTTTTTTTCTTCCTACGGCAGGAGTTTCATTTATTTATTCATTTCCTTTTTTTCCCGGCTCTCCGGGGCGGGCAGAGCCGGCGAAGAAAGCGCCGAATCGATTATCGAATGATCGTAATCGATAGATTACATTGCTAAAATAGGGACGTATCGATGAGGGTCGTTGGTCGATTCGAGAACCCGGGCGCAGGTTCCGTCTGAGCGGGCCCCGGCTCGGCCATAAATTGCGGTTGACGCTTCTTTTTGCGCTAAGTGAAAAACTTCGATAGCTTAAAAGTTGCCCGCGAGCCGAAATCAAAATAGATCACCGCCCGTTACAGTGGCGTGGCGCGCTTTGCGATATATCGATTGGTCGGACATTTGAAGCTGTGGTAAATAATCGATTATTATGGTGTTCGCTGCGAACACCCTGTGTATCGATACTTTTCCATAGGTTTAAATGGCCGATCGATCGATATATCGGAAAGCACGCCACGCCACTGCCACCCGACGCGAACAGCCTTCGAACCAGGATGCCGCTTTGTCCCGCGCACCCCTGTAAATTCTATAAGAAGCATGCAAATCGAGTGAGATCCGGCAATATTTTTTTGAACTTGGCAGTTTCTAATCATTCGCTTTGTGTGGTCCGTTGCATTAAAGCTCAACTTGGAGGGAGCTTTCTCGCCCCCCGGTTTCGAATACGCGTAAGTAACCGGCGTGAAAGTGAAAAATTGCGCAGTCTGCACGATTAATCTGTCAGTGTTTCGGTGTACTTAGAGGGAAATCCTCGGCGCCGAATAAAAGTGAGACCTTTTTTGAAGATTGAAATCGACTGAGTTCGATGTGCAGGGAGATTTCTCGCGATTAAGAGATTGAGCGTCCGGTTTCATCAGATATTTTTTTTTATTTTAAGCGCCAGGGCTCCCTCCCTATTTTGATAATAAATCCGTAGACAGAAGGGAAACTCCTAAATTGAGATGAAATATTTTACACCCTTTTTTAAATTTAATTTTTTTCTCAATTTGATTCAATTTCGAAAGGAATGCTTTAAAGTCGAAACTTTTCTTTATGTTCAGGAAGCAACTGGCGCTAACGCACTAAGAAAAAGATAAACGTACCCGAGAAGTGTTTTGAGAGGAGCAATGGAAAAAGAACTGACAATTTAACTCATCTGCACAATATGACTAGAATACTATTTTGTATTTTTGTGTACCAATGAAAACGATCCTTGCTTCTTTTTCAGACCATTGTTACTGTCAGCAATAGTATCTATTTATCTCGACAAAATCTATTTTCAATGTATCGTTGTACCCCCATGTGAGCGTATAAATGTTTATGCTAAAAGGAACTATGTGCATAGGGCGTGTGTACACCATAGTTCTTTTTAGCAAAAATACGTCCATATAGATGAGTTGGAGGATTTCAGTAGAATCATGTTATTAGACGTTGCCCAATTTCTTGTCATGTATTAATCCTCTAACAGAGAACGAAGCAAACTCTGAATTGAAGTTTTGCGAATATTTTCTCTACAGTCATAAGAAATTCACATGAGTTCAAAATTGGTGAGCTGTCTAGTTATCTGTTAAAAAATATAACATTAGAGGAAATTGCGCCACGTGAAATGTAGTTGGGATGATTCTGGCTTAATTCGTCTCGTACAGATTCCATTTCTATTGTGCGTCAATAGGAGTAATGTATCTTTGTATCAAGCTGAGGTAGAGAGGAGAGTGGACAGGTCGACCGCTATCGATTCGTGTGTTAGCGCTCACGACGCCTGCCACGTAGGCCGCCCGCGAGACAGAGGCCGGAACCTCATGCCTCTAAGTAGCACCTCGTGCGACACTGCCCGTCTTTAATTATTAACGTCGATGCTCTTCCCGGTGTTGTCTTCTCCACGAATAATCATCCCACTAAGAACTAGTCGTATAAGTTACTTACTTACTCATATTGCAATAATTTACATCGAAACGATAAAGGTCTCATTGGTAAAGACATTCTTAAGCACCAGCGTAGCGTAGAGCACCTTCAGTTTCCCATGATACTCTCCGCTTTGCTGCGAAGTTTGTATAGTTGCTCACTCGAATCAAGCCCAACTAGATCACAGATCTCACCACACGCGCATGCGACAACTGCTGTTGCGAAATGTTCACCTGTGCCGTGGTATCGTTTTTGAAGCAGGCAGCTTAAAAAAAAAACGCCTAGTTCCTACACAATTTGCGAATTTATGAGTGTATTTCAGGCTTTCTAGATGCTCTCGTCGTGATTTTTGAGCCGTTTCTTATTGGTAGTAACTCTTCTTTCTGCTCTAGCTGAAGTTTGCAATAGGTCCATTGCCTGCGGCAGATGAAGAGCTGCACTGACAAAAAAGTTACGGGCTGTATAGACATACCGTCCGTTCCGGGCTCAGAGGCCGAGAGTTCCGGGTGCTAGAGCCGTAGCTTCGACTGCTCCGGATGCTGCGCTCGGAACTTTCGGCCTCTAAGCCCGGTACGCTGACAGTATTCTGTATAACTTAAGTACGGCTTCCACGGCTGGAGTTTTTTTTCAGTGTGAGGGTACACAAGATTTTCTCGCATCGTAGCGATAGGAGCCGCGGCAATTCGCAAATTCCTTACGAAGAGGTGAAGGTTGAAAGCCTTTGAAAGTGAGGGACAAGCGATCCATCATGAGCCCCAGATCCGTAGCAGACCCGCGAGCCAGCGGTCACGGTCGGCGATGAAGAAGGCCGTGGCCGTGCGATATGTCGACGGGCGCGAGCCAAGCGATGATTGGCGAGGAGCGAGCATGAGCGATCGCGATCGGCATCAGATCGGGGGCGCGGCGCGGCGAGGCGAGGGAGGGCCGACCGCGGCTCGAATCGGACATCAACATCAATCCGTGGCTCGAGACGCGCGTCAAATCAATTACCGTTTGTTGATATTCGAATAACTTCACTGTTTCCCCGGATGCCGTTATTATCCTGCCCCACTGTTGTCCCGTCGCCTAAATGAGTCGCTCCAGTTTTATTTTACCAGGAGGCTACGCCTTTATTATTTTACAAGATGGCCTCCCGCAGGCTGATCGTTAAAGTTGTAAGAGACAACGATAGACAAAGAAGACATAGGGAGTATGGAGTAATCCTTATTAGTTCACTGGAAAAAAAAAACACATTGGATCTAGAGCCGAGACTCTTAAAAACGACGACAAGAAAAAGTACTCTTGATTCAATCAGAGTCTAGCTTAAATCAAGAACCAAGCCTCTTAATTTAAGCGGATTTCCTTTTGATTTAAGCAAAAATCCGATCGAATCAAGAGTATTTTTTCTTGTCAATGTTTTCAAGAGTCTGGACTCTAGATCCAATATGTTTTTTTCCAGTGTTGATGTAGGTGGTTCTTATAGACTAAGTGCGGGTAAATGATGGACTAACTGTAGAGTTTCTCGTTGGTGGCCGTTAACTAGTCTATCACCTAACCTCCTATGTCCATTGCAACCACCCGCCTCCACCAATAGGACCCCTCCATATCCTTTGGAAAAACTTGGATTCCTGCGTAACACTTAAGTTTTCGGTCCAAGCAATTGAAATTGTTGGTCCTATGGTACCGTACTTCTTGTTCAATGAAAATGGAACCTGCAGTACGCTCTAGTTTCCACCTTCTCTCTATGAAGCTCCTCAAGTTCCTCCCAATAATTTTACGATAAACACCGCCCTGCAGATGATACTTGCTGTAAGGGCAGGAATCTAATTGCAAACTTTCTCGGGAATTTGTAACTCTTATCGTCTTTTTTGAGCAACTCTGGTATAGGAATAACCTCACACGCTTGCTCTCACACACACTACATTCGATGATTTCATTCAGAACTTAATCACTGGCGCAACTTCTGCACCATAACCAGGTATTCTGACTCGGAGGTTGATTTAGAGAAATCAAACCACAAACTTCGATCAAGAAAGAATCAGGGAGAGCAAAAACTCTCACAGTAGAAGTAAATCGTCCTCAGACAACGATGGCAACGCGGTAATACGGTATACAAATTTGCCCGCGATCTAAATAGTAAATTATTGGTTTTGGACCGGTGTCTGGTGTATCTGGTTCAATATTCAACGTTCCCCGCCCAGACCCGTGTCTGATGATTGGTGATTGGTTTTGCTCAGCGAATAAGCAGCCATGAAAATTGCTCCACGATTATTTTATTCCCCGCAGTCAGCAGACGCTCCGATCGAAATTTAGGGCGTGCGTGTGTGGTGTGCTCTGTGCGAAGAGTGTACAGTATCGACAGACGCTCTAATTTTGGTGAAGCCCGGAAGATACATTCTCACAAAACTTATGTGTATTTGCCATTAATCCAAGACATCATCCTTGGGCGTGGAACACTCTTGAAAGTATATATGAAAAGATTCATCGATCGAAATTTCTCTCAAGGGCGGTCCGGAGGTACTGACAAAGTGCGGTAATTCCGCAAAATGACCCGGAATTGTTGCAATTTTTTTGTCATTTTTGTTGCAATTTGAGCGAGAAATTAAAACAATTTTTCGAATTTCGTCAATTGGAGGTACTGAAAAAGTACTGTATTTTTCTGTGAAGGAGGTACTGAATTTCTTGGGAATGTACTGAAAAAGTACTTTAAAAGTACTGATTTTTGGCCAGCCTGTTTCAGTAGACACCCTGGTGCATGCAAAAACACTGATTTTGTTATAGTCCGTACCCAAACTTGGATCGGAATTATGTCGATCCATATGTCGGGCAAAAGCGGCTTCAGAAATTTGGCAACACCGGATTTCCTCTATTTAAACCTATGGAAATGTATCGATTCTTGGAGGGGCCAGGTGCTCCGGCAAGAATCGATTGTTTAGCACAAGTTTGAATGGAGGAATTCGGCGTTGCCGAGTTGCTGGGTCCGCCTCTGATGTCGGGTGGTCTTACCTCTTTAATTTTAGCGTCTTCGTTCGTGCTTGAAATTTACGACAAAGAGTACTTTACCAAAATGTTCAATTCGGCAACGCTACTTTCGTATCGAACTTCACTGTGCGGAAGAATTTAAAACGGAGCCGAAAGTTAGGAGATAGCGTCACGCATCATACCGATACGATAACTTTCCACGGTGTAATTAAGGTAAATATTTAATATTGAAATTTCATCCACTTTTATTCTCGACATCGGGCGCCCTAGTAACAACTTTTGACGCGCGCATGCCACGTGGCAGCAATTTCCCGGGTCTCGAATATGCATGTCACAGGAATGCGCATCCATCCAGTGCGTGGGAGGCACTGGGAGACAGCTGATAATTATTTTAATGACATTTTTCAGATGTCGTTTGCTTCCTTTTCGCCAAGTGAGTTGGATTTTGTTTAATTTTGGTGCGATGGCATAGGAAGGTGGCAAAAGGAGAGGAATGTGCATTCTGCCTCGTTGTTTAGTTCGTGCTATATCAATGTATGTGTGGTTGGGTGTTGTTTAACTTTTCTTTTTACTTTCTTTGCAGATCCACGAGGGTTATGAAGCTTTTATGATCTATGTTGCAGCATTTCAGGAAGAGGAGAAAAAAAGTAAGTTTTTCATGTCTTATGTTAGTATAATAAGAGTTAGCCTTAGTTTTATCGCGCGTCTTACGTTCTACAGGAAAATATGGAAGTTTCTTCTCAAATTATGTTTTTCGAAGAGCACAAATCGAGCTAAATCCATTGGCGAGGCGTGAATTATCAATTTTCGATTTTTCCCTACTTGAAGCTGAGGTAAAGAATCGATTATTATTAAGGTGTTCGTTGCGAACACCCTGTACCTTGATTTTTTCAGTAGATTTAAATGGCAGATCAATTGATTTATCACAAAGCACGCCAGGCCACTGACTGAATCTTGTTGTAGAAGTAAGGGACACCCGTCTACTTTCCGAGAGATAATAGCCAACCGTCCTCCTTCAAAAACATATTTTTTTTAAAACCAATTCTCGTTTGTTTCTCTAGATGCACTAGAACTCGCAAAGACATAGTGCAGTTTTAACAAATAATTGAGAGGCTTGGAGGACAAGGCCCACAAGTGCAGTTTTTTCTATTTCGAGAAATACGTGTTTGAAGTCTCAAAATTACATCGATCCTTTTGGCGGAATGAGAGTTCAAACTTGCTTATTGATGCTTAAAAATTGGAATTTGGGACCAAATTTTTCACAGAATATGCATTGAGATTAGTTTTACTTCTAATAATTAATATCTCAATTGTATCAAAATCTGCACTTACGCGCCTTGTCTTCCAAGCCCGTCAATGGTACTTGAAGTTTTATCCTATGTGAACTATTGAATAGAGCCGAACCGTCCAACGATATCCCGCTATCGATGCGTTACATTTTTGTCTCAGTTTCTTTGAACTAGCGCACGCAAATAGGAACGACGACCGTGTACTATGATGTACTGCACGTCTCAACAGCCGCTTCAAAGAGCCCTTCTCTCTCATCAGAGCGTCGCGTCGCACGGTGGATCGAGTCAATGAGAGAGATCGGACAAAATTCGGAAACTTTAAAATCTTATTACTCCGTATAATCTAAACTTTGAGATTTTAATAGTGGTTCCATTGGTTTCCTCGTAAAATTTTCCGTGAAAAGCACCCCTTGAAATTCAAATTATGACGAGATATACGTAAATTTTTACAATTTTTGTGTAATACTTCATGTTTGACTTTTCCCAAAGACCCGTTCCACTGTGCGTCGGTCGCGTCCAGCATCCCACAGTCCTGACCCGATGACCAGCCCACCGGACCCAAGAAGAAAGCCTGTTATGAAATCGTATTTCACGGCTAATTAAAGTTATTGTCAGCGCATAATGCACGAATACACCTTATTTATATTAACCGTAACGAGGTTCGATCGTCCGGGAACGCGGCGGGGGGGGGGGGGGAGCTGTATTGATGCGCCTCCGATACCCCCCCCCCTCTCCTTTGGTAGTTCGATGACTTTGAATTTTGAAACAAACGCATCATCGATGAATAGGGCCGAAAGAAGGAGCAGTAGCTTTATTGGTAGGCTGATCGATATGACTGCCCGCATAAAATGGAATCAGATCCCCCCCCCCCCTGCCACGCCTCGTTGAGACCGGGGGCCGCATGGCGCGTTGCGCTGGATGTATTCTTTGAGATTCGCCCTGTTGCCCTGCTTTACATTTTATTATGAAGGAATCTAGCAAATCTCTTAATGGAAGTCGCGTGTGTAGAGAGGCCATCGAGGGTCAGGACGAGTAGGGTGAAGCGAGGGGACCAAAAGTCATGAAATCGAACTCACTTCTGTTGATGTTTACGCGGTAAAATAGTGTCAGGGGTTATCCTCTAAATTGTGGCACTATCTTAATTTGTTGGATGATATGGGCATTTCCAATTAATTGTTGGAGTACCGCAACTCAATTTGTTTTAGTACCGCAACATTTGGGTCAGTAACCTTATTTATTCGGGTACTACCACGATTGTTTGGAAATGCCCAAGTTGGGTCTTAACCCCTACCTCTTTTTCCGTGTAGTGACCTAAATATAAGTGCAAACGATCAGTAAAAACGTATTTTATTAGTACATGAGATTTGAAGTTTGATGAAAAGTTTCGAAATTGGTGGAAATCAGTACCAAAAATTGCGTATATTCAGAGCCTCTGCAAGTGACAGCAATCGTAACAGTATAACAAGTCTGTAGTGTATCACTGCACATTCCAAATAATGTTAAATCACAGTTTAGAGACACATTGGCGGTCAGGTAGAGGGAGTAGTAAGGGTTGAGAGCCTCCCCCAAAATCAAAGGAAATCATCCGACCAATCCCGCATAACATAGCCTTGCAAAAGAATCTATTCTGTTTAACTTTCTGAAGTTTCTTTATTGATTTCTCAGACTTGTTAGCACTGCCAAAAATTCCATGGCGTCAGGATTTTTCCAGGAAAAATCCAGTAGTCTATCCTAAAATATTAGATTTTATAGGCAAAATCCGATTTTTCAGAACACTTGTGTTGATGGACAAGTACGTTTCAGTAGGTTTATACATATGACAGCGTAGCTCACGTGCTGAAAGAACGCCGATTTCAGGAAAGTCTCCATCTCCACCCATGGGACAACAGCGCAGCGCGCGACGGGAGCTGTGGCCGGTGGCTGCAGGTGCTGCGCCTTTTGCCTATCGCGTAGGCGGATTTCGAAACGTCTCTTAGAGGAGCCAGCGCCTCCGAGGTCTGTAATCCGCTCGGTCGAGCCCAGGATCCAGCTCAATGGCGCGTTGGCCGCGGCTCCTAATTCCGGCCGCCCAGTTTCCTTCTCTCCTGATGAAGACATCCGAACCTCATTCAGGTGTCGAGATCTATTCAGCTACTATTGATTCCACACTCGCCCGCCAATCAGTCCACGTCCGCCGTCACCATTCTGCCAAGTTTCAAGCTTCTAGGAAGTATCGTCGGTTCTCTAATAACGTAACGGCGTATCTCGATTCTCTCGTGAGCCCTGGTTCACATACACATCGATGCTTTCTAGAGCTCATGCGCAAATCGAGATACGCCCTTACGTCAGAGGAGCAACGCACTGGAAAAAAACCACATTGGATTTAGAGTCCAGACTCTTAAAAACATCGACAAGAAAAAATATTCTTGATTCAATCGGATTTAAACTTAAATCAAGAACCAAACCTCTTAATTTGAGCGGATGTCCTTTTTATTCAAGCTTAAATCTGATTGAATCAAAAGCCCTTTATCTTGTCAATGTTTTCAAGAGTCTGGACTCTAGATCCAATGTGTTTTTTTTTTTCCGGTGCGATATCGTTGTCGCCGATACGGAACTCCATCCCGAGTAGTAAAATTTATTAAAACGATTTAACTCTTTACAAGGAATATACCTGTATAATTTTAGTCGAAAATTTTTCTGATTCTTGCATGAGATCAGTGGAAAAATCGGTGGAATTTTCGGTTAGAAATTCCCAAGATCCTCCTGGAAAAAATGCAATTTCCCTTGTGATTTGGATCACATTTAACGAACAAATCTCAGTCGGATTGTCTCGTAGATCACGATTTCATCCAAACCTGATTTTCATCCAAATACACATATCCAATCCCTCACAAAGCGCTCGAATTTAAGGCCGCGATGACCAAGAGAAGGAAAAACTGCTTAAATTCTCCGTAACTCCGGCAGTCTCGATCCTTATTGGCGTGATTCTTCAAATCAGCGCAGCGTTTGCAGAAATTCACCGTCGGACAAGACAAGACGCTCCCCCGAACGGAATCGAGACGATTTCTCTTTTCGGCGGGGGCGGTCATAAATTTCGTGGACCCCGCGCGGTAGCCCCCCCCCCTCCCTCCCTCTGACCGTCGGACATCACTTCACTACGGGGTTGGGGGTTCGCAGTTCATAGGATTGAAAGTCGGGGATCCTTAAGACAGCCGGTCAGGGACAGTGCGGAATCGCGAGGGATTAGGCGTCGTCGAGACCTGGAGCCTCACATCGATCCATCGATGTCGTCCGTGTTCAAGGACGAGTTCGAAGACGTTTATTGCCGTTAACGCAATCTATAGGATTCACGACTTATTCCTGTATGTCATTCACTGGAAAAAAACACATTGAATCTAGAGTCCAGACTCTTGAAAACATTGACAAGAAAAAATAATCTTGATTCAATCAGGCTTAAGCTTGAATCAAAAGGAAATCCGCTCAAATTAAGAGACTTGGTTCTTGATTTAAGCAAAAATCCAATTGAATCAAGAGTATTTTTTCTTGTCGATGTTTTTAAGAGTCTGGACTCTAGATCCAATGTGTAAGTGTTTTTTTTTTTTTTTTTTTTTTTTTTTTTTTTTTTTTTTTTCCCCAGTGTTGGATTTCAAATGGGTCCGTCGCAAACTTTTGCGAGAGCGGGACGGAGAGTTTTTAATTGAGGAAAATGGATTCAGAATGTTGATAAGTATGTCGGTTAAGCATGCAATTCCCTCCTTTAAAGCTTAAAAATCTGCTTAAAATTTTAGCGCATTTTACAATTTCTTGCTTCAAAAGTTCCACCACGGACACGGCAAAGACATAACTTGATACTTATGAGTCATCCCGGCTTCACAACTCCACGGGAAGTTGAAAATGACCGGCATTACAATTAGTCGCAATAGTCCTTCAAATGAAATCAAACAACAAAAGTAGTTTTTTTTAAAAAACTTTTTAGCGCCTACAAAACTGTGGGAATACTTCACGCATTGTGTCAATCACAATACGGTTGGCTCTGTCGGCTTGGAACGCATATTAGCGCCTACAAGACCGTGAGAATACTTCACGCATTGCGCCAAACACAGTGCGGTTGGCGTGGAACGTATATTAGTACTTTGCGCAGTGTGCCCATGCCGGATGTATTGTGTTATTATCATTGTGCACTGGAAAAAAAAACACATGGAATCTCTCTAGTCTGGACTCTTCCAGACTCTTAAATAAAAACATCGACAAGAAAAAATATTATTAATTCAATCGGATTTAAGCTTAAATCAAGAAATAAGCCTCTTAATTTGAGCGGATTTCCTTTTGATTTAAGCTTAAATCTGGTTGAATCAAGAGTCCTTTTTCTTGTCAATGTTTTCAAGAGTCTGGACTCTAGATCCAATGTGTTTTTTTTTCCAGTGTGTCCTTTTTTTTAATGAAAAAACTATGGGAAGTACGCCTGCAGCCGTTTGAAATTCTCAAATCTAACATATTTTGAAACGGGAGGCTTAAAATTACGCTAATTTATCAAGCAGATTCCAAAGTTAGGAGTGAATTTAAAACTTTCTTCGATGTGCTCATCGTAAATCCGAGCAGAATTCAATCAGCAACAACTTTGCTCCTGTTTTTGATTTTCTCATTTCATTTACATCACTTGCGCACCGCCGTAACGGAGAAAATTAACGAATTCCTCGCCAAGTTTGGATGCGAGGGCGAAATGAAAGACCGACCACAAATTATTAACTCTTTTCATTTTTCAGGCAACGGTTTTTACTCCCTTCACCCTCGCGCTCCGGGTAAAAAGAAAGGGCTTTCCGCTTCCCTGCCACCGTCCCTCCGACCCCCTCCCCCCTTCCTTCCGCGCGAGGCCTACCCTCGGAAAATCCCCTTCCGAGCCCCTTGTTTTTGTCTCAGCTCACTGAAAATAATGCTTCAATCGGGGGCTTGAGTGTCTCGTCTTTTCCGGGGCTTACAGCTGAATTTTCCCGGTTATTTCAATAGACTGATTTAGTGACATTCGATATAATATCGAACTCTTGGTTCAAACCTAAACAAAAAATACAATAAATTTATAACCTCATGTACAAATTCTTTGTGAATTATTTGAGATAATTCATCAGAATTTAGTCATTGATAGGTCATGAATCAATTGGACGTATTTCTATCAAACGGAACTATGTGCATTAATACGTGAGCTCTGTCATGCGTGTATTCTTATGGGTCTCAGGGCTCATGTCTCAATGCACATAGTTCCGTTTGATAGAAATACGTCCAATTGAGAACTCATTTTCTCTTGAGAACCCAAAGATTGGAAATTTCAGTGAAATATATCATGAAATTTCACGAGGTTGTGAAATAACTCATACTTTTTAGGGGCTAGAGTATGCAATCCGCACTCAAACGCACAAAAAACAGAAGAAAGTCACAATTTTTACATTTTGCAAAACATGAAAAAGAGCCGGTATTTTTCAATATATTTGAGAAATTTCTGAAATTTCAGAAATATTTCCCGTAAAATTTTAACATTTTATATTTCATGAAACTTTGCCTCCCCGCGAACCTAAGGAAACATTAACGAAGAAATATTAACCGCGCGTTTGAGTTACTTTGTGTTCCACCTCTCATATTAACTCAAAATATCGGTTACTTTTTCTCAGTGCGTTGGTTCTTACGAGCCTAAAATACTAGTTCTTTATCGCGAGATGTAAAGCAACCCATCATACGTGGCAACCGGGACGTAGGAGCAACCTTTTCCGCGGCCCTCAAAGTTATGATGTAGCGGAGGGCTTTAAAAGTTCCTCCGGCGGAGCGTATAAAATTTACATCAAACCGACGCTAAAATCGGCGCACTAAATTTTTAAACCCGCGGCCCGGGCCTCATCCCGGTGGATTTCCGGGCTGCCGTAGCTAGACGAGCGTCTATTAAAACCGGACAACTCTATTTTTTTTAATGCCTGCGTAAATCTTTTACGCCCCTCGCCGCAGCCCTGCCCCCCGCGCCGCTGTTTTATCTGACTCCCTCATTGTTCCCTGATGAGCCTCGTTACTGGTCTTTGTTCGGGGCAATGGAGCCGTACTTAATTGACCGGATTTACACGGGAAGGAACTACCGATGCTTCCTTTCAAAAGGTAAACGCGCCATCGATTTCCCGAGCACATAGGTGGTTTTTCCGGAAAATGTAAATGTAGTTACAGTTAGCGTTACGAACCGAACACAATGTAATATATCTGTGGAGTTTGTTATCTTGTGCCCTTAACTGGAAGAGGGATTCAGTTTATACTCATCGAGAGAGAATGTAGAATAAAGGGGCGTTTGTTGTTAACCCAGTTCTGGTTAAAGGAAGGTTCCTACTTTCAGAATTACTCGAAATCTTACCGGAAAATATTTGTTCGCAGCATAGTAATTCTTAATGTTTCCCCCTTTTATCACATCTTCTTGACTATATAGTGAACTGGTGCTTTATCTTGGGTTTTTTCCTTAACTTAAGCTTCTGAGTAAAATATCGCCAGGGTTACCCGGGTAGAATCTCTTGGCAGCAAATGTAGTTTTGTTCGCAATCAAATGGGCTTTAATCAATATCAGGATAATCAATTTACTCTAGACATTCGTCTCATTTCCTCTCGTGTTTCATTGTTTCCGCAGAAAACTAAGTATCACCTTATCCTGAAATTCTGTGATAATTATTCAGAGGAAGTTCACAAAAAGTTTCAAAGCGTTTTGTTATTTAATTTTCTGCCAATGGAATGAAACACAGGAGAAAATTGATCAGCGTGAAATTCAGTTTTGTGAACTCCGGTTAAAGCTATGTAAATTATGACAAGAGAGACTTTAAAATATTTAGATATTTTAAAGGCACAATCCTTAAAGGCATTTCACAATACCTTCCCAGAATGTATTAAAAAGCAAGCATGTAGCCTCTCTTTTTCAAATGCAGGTAGATTTCTGGCTAAAAAAGAACAACAGGAAACCAGGAATAATGAATTATTGTGGTTGATTTACACCCGACGCGCCAAACACTCGAGGCGGACCGACTTCAAGTTTCAACTCGCGGCGAAGAGCTTTCCATTGGAGTAATTTTAAGTTTGTCTCTAATAAAAATTGCATCAACAAACACCGAAAATTTATCAAGATAATGAATAAAAAATAATATCTCAAAGAAGCTGGTAACTTTGACTCGTCTGCAATTAAACTTCGCGGGATTCTGATAAAAATGAAACAAGAAAAAGGGGGAAAACTAAAAATAAAAAAAACGGAGAGAAATTCTTTGAGCTCGTTTGTAGCGGAGAGAAACTGGCTCCGCTTTATGTAACCGACGCCGGAGAAAACTTTCCTCTTTGTTGAAGGTTGAAGGAGCTCGAAATTATGAGAATCCTCACGCCTTTACGCCTTGCCTTAAGGTCAAATCGGTTTCGCGCCTACGAGAGGCTCCGAGGCGAACGGCAAATAAGTTCCCGTCGGACAGAAGTAATTCGGACTGAAATATTTACATCCGGAAGTTGTACCTTTTTAACTTTGTGCTCAACGGGAGAGGAACAGAAGAAAAATAAAGTTTAATTAAGTTTTGCGTTCGGATGACTCCCTGAACCCCCTCCCCCCGCCCCCGCGCACTTCCTTTCAACGTCGGGAATCTCGATAGCACCCCTCGGAACGGGAGGGGGGAGGGGCTCTCAAAAATAATTAATTAAACCCCGGGTATACGATGGACGCTTCCGACTCATTACACTTTAAAAAATTTACGAGTGAACTTCTAGGAAAGGTTGATGATTCGAGAATGTGTTTCCAGTGTTGATTCGTTTTCAAATTCTTCCCCCTCTCGACTTTCCCTTCTCAACGACTTTTCCCCCAAGCACCCGAGTTTTGTTTTGTTTTTTCAAACATTTTTGCATTCGCAGTTATTTCCGCTGTACGGTGATGCCAGAGTATTCCCATTGGAAGCTTTTTCACTGATAAAAAAAGTCGCTTGGATCTAGAGTCCAAACTCTTCAAAACATTGACAAGAAAAAATACTCTTGATTCAATCAGACTTTTTGCTTGGATCAAAGGGAAATCCACCCAAATATAGAAGCTTGGCTCTTCAATTCAAGAAAAAGTCGGATTAAATCAAGAGTATTTTTTCTTGTCAATCTTATGAAGAGTCTGGACTCCAGATCCAAGCGACTTTATTTCCAGGTTTCCGAATAGCCTCCCACTCTTTTCCAACTTTTTTTTTCTTTTTTGGGGGCTGGAGGAACCATCGAGAACCTCCCCGTTCCCGCTCCTAGATGAATACGACACTCGAGTTTATAGTTTTCACAGAGTGAGAGATTGTTTTTACGAGGACCGTATTTCTGGTTCACATTACTGAAATCGGCTGAAACCCAAGAAAATTCGCCGTAAAAAAACCGGAGCGAATGCGGCACGCTTTTTAGGATTCCGATCGGAAAACCAATCACCGCAGAGTTCAAATGACTTGATTGAGAATTCCCGTCATCTCATGGATGCATATACCAACCACGTGCTGTGTGAAGACTGAAGAATTATGAATTCACCCCTCAAGCTAAGCCGTGCAACCTAATTAGGCTTAGCTTTAGGATTCACAGGCGCGTCATGCAGCTATGCGTATGCTGCCTGTTGAGCACCCGAACTTAACTAATTATTCTCCCAATTCGTACATCACCTCTATCTTGCCCTGCTCTGCGCCTTGAACGCCGCGCGCCGTTGAGAACATAGAGGAAACCCAATCCATATGGAAACTGCAAATACTCGTATCTCATTTGCGGTGTTTCATAATATCTTATTCTAACCAATCAGAACGAACCATCGATATTGCATACAATTTTGGTAAAATATTCTTCACAGAGAGAAAAAAATGAAGCGTGTAGGGATGGTCCCAAGATATGACGTTGAGTATATTTTTCTCATGTAAAAAACAATTATGGCAGGAAGTCTGCAGCGTTGCAAACCAAGATAAGCGTTTTTCTAGTTTTATCGTCGGTTTTTGAAAATCAAATTTTTGGGTATGCATTTCTACAATTGCCGTTCCTTCAGTTTTGTTACCTTTTAGCGACAAGTTTAACAATTTGTGTACCTCGATACCTGTAGTAAAAGTTGTTTGATTAATAGTATTTAGTTCTTTATCAGGTTTCATTCAATTCGTTTTCCTCTTAAAATTTCCACATTTTCGATTCATTAATCTGCAAATCACAGTTCCAACGGAAATGTACTACATTGTTAAATCCCTTTGCTCAAAAATATTCGATGAAATGAGTGTGAGAAATTCACCAAATTTGGCAACCGCCGGATGAGTCTCCTTCGGGAACAAATAAACGCTCTTGATGCAGATTTCGAACCACTTATGCAACTCGTTGAAAAATCAAGAATTTTAAAACAAAGTCCTCGAACTATCTCTAACTTTCAACCAATCCTTACTGACACCTCATATACGAAATGGCAAAACGCATACGCCGTTGATAAAGGCTCCCTTTCCGAAAAATCAACGAAAAATATCATCAGGAATTTCTGGAAAAAAGTGACGCATTTTTGTCCTTGGTACGTTAGAATTAATCTCCTGTTCTTCGTCGAAAAGTCACAGCATCGGTTCAGATGCCCTCTCCTCTCCCTCGAACATTTTTACCACCCTTTTCCACAAAAATCACTCTGCGGTCTGGTGCTCGCTCGGAGCGGTTATTGAAGTTCCCTGCCCCCAGAATTCGCTTGACTTTGCAACTTCTGCGCCTCTGAAATGTGTGTGAGCTTTCCAAGAGACAGCTCCAGCGCACAGTGGATCGAGTTAATTACAGAGGTCGGACATGAAATTTCTGACTAAAACCGCAAATTTTTATGTTTATTTCGTCACATTTTAAAAAGGGGTGCTTCATGAAGAAAATTTCACGAGGAAACCAATGGGGCCACTTTTAGAACCTCAAAGTTTTGTACAAACGGAGTTATGAGCGTTTAAAGTTTCCAAATTTTGTCCGACTTCTCCCATTGACTCGATCCACTGTGCGGCGGAGGAGGCAGAGAGCAGAGAGGAAAAATCTCCCCCAGCGAATGTCGCAAAGAAATCGGGCGGATCTTTTATTAAAAAACGGGCCAAGTATGGAGCGACAGTATATGCCGGTGACTTGAGGAGTGCAAGATTAAATGGAAGCTATTGAAGGGTTAGATAGAAATCGGAGCAAAATACTTGAGACAAGGGTCCAAGGAAGATGCTGCAACTCTTGCCCTTCATCCCTTTAAGTCTTTCGGCCTCGAGTCGGGCGTTCAGCCTTGATGTCAAATTTCCTCTCTGAAGTACACTTGTTCGGAGAATTGATTCCTGCAATTTTCTGGTTTCCCTTCACGAGATAATTTCTTAGCCGTAAAAACTGCCATGTTGAGGATTAATAAGAACTACAATTTTCATTTAGTGATTTTTCTCCCTAAAATTAAGTTAATAATCAAAACTAATAATGACGGTATTAATCCGTAAAAAAATCCCATGTTTTTTGTTCCATGTTCATCCTATGTTTTGCTGATAGGGTCTGAAAGTCTTATCTCACGCATTATTTTGTCTAATCTCCTTCCCTTGGGTTTTGCTCCTTTTTTAAGCAGCTTAACAAGCACAACCAGCACTTTGTTGTAAGAGTTCCCTCCTTTTTTATGGTGTAAGGCGAAATTGTTTTTCCCAGTTTTGGTTAGGATTGCTGTATTTTTTTTTATGTCTACGACTGGCAATACTTTTTTTCCGATTTAATTTTTCGTCTTATTTTTTCAATTCTGTGAAAATCACGGTGATAGTTTAGCCATAGGACAGAATCCTAATTTGTGTAAGTTTAGGAACAGAAAGATGAATCGTTCAAAGCGACGCTCATCGAACAAAAAAAGTTTGTGCCTCGTCTGGAATCGTTTTACGGATTTTTTTTTTTCTCTTGGATTTATTTGTTCGTAAATTATCTTATTAATCTTAAGAATCTTATAAGATCAGCATAAGATAATATCTCATAATGGCATACAGTTTTATCACGTCTCAATCAATCTGCGGATATTACCGTTATGGAATTGGATAGCAAGTTGTCACTGACGTAAAAAATGACTATTTTCTCGACACAACGAGAAAAGCGGCTTCCTCTCCTCAGCGGCGAAAAAACTCGGGAAGAGAAAGCGCCTCATTGAAAATAATTTACGTCACATCAAACTTTGCATATTAATGACGAAACATTGAATTCGAGAGAAGACACAGGTGCTGGCTTGCACATTAAACTTTATTTTATGTGCCAGGGACTGAACTTGCCTCTCGTAAAAGATTAAATCAACAGCGCAAATAGCCTTTAAAAATAATTTCGCCAAGGCACCTCAGAGGAGCTGAAAGTATTAATTCAAGTTGCGTGCTGCGACCACCAGAGCATTATTTCAAGGAACTTTTCGGTGTATCAGTCAGGCGGCGTTACCCGACAGCGCCTCACTACCGCGCTACGCAGCCAGGTACTAAATTTACTTACATAATAGTTTTCGTGTAGTAACATCAATTACCCCCCCCCCCCCCCCCCAGCTACATGAATGTGGATTCCTTGTCAAAAGTCAAAACTGATATTCATTTAATGCCTTGCTGTCAGCAATTCTCTTCAAGTTTTCTGCGAGAGGGAAATCTGAGAGCCCGCTTTGTTACCAGCAGACAAGTTTTCCCGTTCTTCTTGATTTGTCGAGTTGTGTCGAGGTGCAACTTCAGTGAAATATTTCTGATGCTTGTGTGGAGAATCTGATTCCAAGAAAATTTGATCGTGGAATCATCTCCACATCCATGTGAAACCAATAATTAATTTTGTCTATTTTTGCTTGTTACCCCTTCAAAAACGGTTTCCGTCATTTGTTACTCGCACACATCATAAACCTGTAACGAGCATGAAGCTTACATATCCTTGCGAAAAAGAGGACAGTAATACTTCTTCCTCACATTCTGAGCTAGTTTTGCGTCGACCAAAAATGTTGGCTAATCGATTAGATTCGTGCTAGAACTAAGTCAAAATCCAATGGGCTTAACAAAAAAGCTGGTCAGTTTTTCCATAACGAAGCCGCATGTGTTCATATCAACTATGAATTTACCACTGAAAATCTTCATATTTTTTGTATACAGTGCGAAGAAGTGAACTGTTTGCTTCTTATGTTATTTTATTCCTTTTGGTGATTTGCAGCGATGTGTGACTCCGGGTACACTCCTGTGAAATGTTTTAACTTTATGGCGTGTGAAATTTTTGTTTGGGCTCCCCGACTCCCCGCATCAAAACAGTATACGTGAATATTCGCAACTTTTTTTTTCTTAAAATGCTCGTAAATTTCATTTTTTGCCCGCTATTCTAGACCGACATATCCCCTACCGCCTCTCCCTAACTGCAGCAGGATCCTGTTTTGCGGACGGACATAAACTGATTTTCTTTGTTGGAGGCCTTTATTCGTATAGTTCAGGCGTGCAAAAACTTGACAGGTAAATCCTCCATAAAACAAACGGAATCAAAAATCCAGATTGATGGAACCGAGCGTCCGAACGATCGGTAAATGATATCCTTTTTCGAGCAATAAAACCTCCAGTAATTCGATTAATAAAATCGAAACGAACGGATTGAGTTGACAGACTGTGCACGTCGGTTTCTACTGGAGTTTCAACGAAAGGACGAACCAAGTTTTATTTTATGTATGGAAATAGTGCGCAGTGGACTGGATATTATTTTACTCTGTACAGAGGGCAAACATAGATTCTTAAACGTAACGGTACAGTTCACTAGTCAATCGCGTCACGTGCAAAATAGTATTTTCATGAGTGTAGTTTTTTGATTAGCGAAAAATAAAAAGATTTTCTCCAACTCGCTAGTCCGATTTCAATGCAAATTTCACATCACAATAACGCCATTGGTTACATAAATAACTAGTAATAATTAAATAAATTTAATTAAATAATATTATAATTATACAAATAATTAGTTATATAAATTATTGATTCTTTTCAGTGACCGATTATGACGGAGTTAAATTTAACAACAAGGCACCATAGTATCATCAAGTTTGAAAAAAGGAAAAGATGTTCTACATTTTATATCTATGAGAGACGACGCGTTGTGGGCAATGAACCTAATATTGCCACCAAAATTCTGAAACTCTTCACCTCTCTTACTTTAAAAATCTAAATTTTCGTTTATACTCCTATTTTCAAAATTACCTGTAAAGACGTTAATAGCCTGAGTCGCTGAATGTCTCAAAATTATAATAACTAACTAACTGTTTAACGACTATTTTAAATACGTAAACTATATAATCTTCAATTTTGTTCTAGACTTTGCAGTCTAGTAAATTTTGATGGGGAATGAAACAAATAAAATAAATGTTGGCATGGGTAAAATTTGAGTTCAGTCAAAAATACGTTCAAAATATTTTTCCCCAACTATGAAGCTTCGACAGGAGAAAAATTACAACTTTCAAAACTACTACCAACTAATTTTTTCCAAACTGCGCCTTGGCGCGATTGACCTATTTGACGCATTGATTATGGCTCTTTCATCATCGGAAAGTTTTAATTTTCTGATATATACCATATGTAATCCCAATTTCCATTTACCAGTTGATTCTAGAATTTGTTGAACATTTTAAACGTGCTCAGCGGGAAGTTTCAATATTTAGTATGCCTTTTGGCGCTTTTTATATCCTGTAGTCTATCTAAGGAATATGCGGGGTGAAAAGGCATCGCTGGACCGCTCAGAGATAATGCGAGCTTCCAGTTGGAACTCAATCTCGCTGATGAGTCACGTTAACGCCGCGGCGAGCCAATAAATTCCGGAGCATGTATCCGATTTTCCCTGTTTTTTATGTGACAAAATAAATTGAATAAATATTATTCACAAACGAAGGGAACAGCTCACCGCCGGCCACACGTACGCAGCCCCCCTGACCCCCCCCCCCCCCCCCCTCGCCCGGCTACCTTTCAGCGTGATTTTTTCGCCGTTCCGGGGAGCCGATACGACGCCGAACAGTTGCGAAATCATGGTTATTTTCAAGTCGAATTGTGAAGGTTTTTACGAGGGTATTTTAGCGCTCAAGCAGGCATATGTGCCCGGTGCACCTCGTAAAAAGCCCGGTTCTTGATGACCGGCGATGCCTCAAGATTCAGGTTGAGCGATGAGGTGCGGTTGCCAATTATACCGACGCACAGTTGGACTATGTTTTGCCATACGGAATCATGCCTGACTCATCCGTAGCGAGTCATCCGACTTAAGCGCGCACCGTGGTATACGCGCAATGCACGAAGTATCCTGCAGACTTGTAAGGCGCTATACCATGCGTTGCGCGCACCGTGCTGTACGCGCAATGCATGAAGTATCCTGCGGTCTTGTAAGGCGCGACTACGCGTTTTGCGCCGTGCGCACCAGCTCCGCGCCGGCCGCAATGTGTTTGACGTGATTTTTTACCTATTTCTCATTTTCAATTAGTTTTTGACTTATTTGGAATACGGCCGGAGTGTTCCACGCCAATGGAGGTGTTGCATGTGTGAGGAATTTGCGATTTGACTGTTGATTATAATGTAAAAGTTCGCGAGAAACACGATGGTGCCACTGGTTTTCTCTGAAATCAACTCCCAAGCTCAAAAGAAGCTCTCAAGTTGAGGCCAAAATGGAGGGGATGTCCCACGCTATCCTGAGAGTCCACCTCTACATCAAGACAAACTCTCCATGCAAAGATAGGGAGCAAATACATTAGCAGGGTTGCCGTGTTTTCAGTTTTGGAGCCCCCAAATAAAGTGGCAGCCCTGTCAATGTATTCCCTCGGAGTGTTTGTCTTGATGTAGACGTGGACTCAAAGGATAGCGTGGGATATCCCCTCCATTTTGACCTCAACTTGAGAGCTTTTTTTGAAATTGGGAGTTAATTTCGAGAAAACCAATGGCACCATCGTGTTTCTCGCGAACTTTTACATGAGAATCAACAGTCAAATCGCAAATTCCTCACATATGCAATATCTCCATTACATTGGCTGAGCGCTTAAAGTACCATGAGCCTAAAACCTGGATCAACGAATTAGTGGCCTACTGCAACATGCAAATCTGGGTTAGTGGTCGCTCGTCGTTGAAAACTGGATAAAACATCAATCTAATTTCTATGTAGCACTCAAAAATCGCCGCCGGGCGTCCAGAAAAAATTTCGCCGCCCAAAACGGACGTCTCGAACGTAGCCGAGACAAAGTGCAAACGGTGATTTGACAAGAGGGCGGGTGGTGGTCGTTGCATTGCACCGATGGCAACGGCGAGGGGGGCCGCTGGGGGGCCACGAAGGGGGGGGGCAGGAATTAATGACGGCATTCCTCGGAAGCAGCGTAAGAACATTTTACTTACAGGTTAGTTTTCAAATTAGCGTTGCAATTTGCTTTTATGAACACGGTCCGGGAGATCAGTGCCCTCCGGCTGAAAATCAGACACCCCTGTAATTATTCGCCCGGGAACAGCATTTTTTAAACTGGTCCACGCATACTAGAGCCGCGGTTGCGATATCGCGCCCCTGCGTCGGGATCGCGGGCCCAGGCGCACAGTGGATCGAGTCAACTTGAGAGGTCGGACATGAAATTTTTTACTACAACTGCAAAGGAGATGTTGCATGTGTGAGGAATTTGTGATTTGACTGTTGATTATAATGTAAAAGTTTGTGAGAAACACGATGTTACCACGGTTTTCTCTGAAATCAACTCCCAAGCTCAAAAAAAGCCCTCAAAGTGAAGCTTAAATGGAGGGGATATCCCACCCTACCCTGAGAGTCCACCTCTACATCAAAACTTCTTAATGCAAAGATAGGGAGCAAATACATTAGCAGGGTTGCCACTTTATTTGGGGACTCCAAAACTGATAACACGGCAACCCTGCTGATGTGTTTGCTCCCTATCTTTGCATGGAGAGTTTGTTTTGATGTAGAGGTGGACTCTCAGGGTAGGGTGGGATATCCCCTCCATCTTGGCCTCACTTTGAGAGCTTTTTTTGAGCTTGGGAGTTGATTTCAGAGAAAACCAGTGGCACCATCGTGTTTCTCGCGAACTTTTACATGAGAATCAACAGTCAAATCGCAAATCCCTCACACATGTAACATCTCCATTTTGATGTTTATTTTGTCAAAATTTAAATTTCAATGTGTAGTCTTAGAAGAAAATTTCACGAGGAAACCAATAGAACCGCTTTTAGGACTTCAAAATCTTGTATAAACGGAGACATGAGCGTTTAAAGTTTCCAAAATTTGTCCGACCTCTCTCATTAACTCGATCCATTGTGCGGCGCTCCGTAGAACCGTCAACTTCGAGGAGCCTTTCTCCGAGGCAAGCATCATTGCGGGGCCCCCTCTCCCGCCGCGCTCTAGTTTTTTTCTGCCGAGCTCGGGATCTGTGCAGATGATGGCTCCAGATAACCGAGATGGGGGTACGTAGGAGACCATCTGTCTGAGATCGTTCACTCAGCAGTCTGATACCAACGAGGAATGCACCGAAAAAAAAATATGTGACGGAGCCAGACAAAAAATAGTGTCTTAAGGTGTGTGGGGGGGGGGGGGGGGAGCGGTCACATAAATATACCACGGATTAGAAGGGTTAACTCTGCATTATTTAGCGCATCATACTGAAATTATAAAAATTCAACATTTTTTTGCGCAATTCAAAGTTCGTCTCTAGTGAACTCTAAGTTGGGATCTCATTCGACTCCATCTAGGGGTCAATTGGACTTCATAATGTAATATTTAGGAACTGCAATTTCCGTCTCATCCGTAAAAACACTTATGTGCGTGGGGATACCAATGGTCCATGCGTTGTTTTCCAAACTGCCCCAGAAATTGTAGTTCCTAATTGAATCGGGATGTGCGAAAACCGCTTTTGTCCATTTTTTCAGTCCTCAGTTTTTTTGAGTCGATAATACTTTTAAAGAGTTGATACAACCATAAAAGTGATGAAAGTGCTCGTTTTGGGATTAAGGCAACCCGGAGACGAGTATGAACGTCACTTTCGTGGTTGCATCAAACTCCAAAAAGTATTATCAACACAAAAACACTGAAGACTGGAAAAATGGACATTAGCGGTTTTCGCACGTCCCGATTCAATTGCAAAATGGAGTCCAATTGACTCTACTTATCCACAATATCGAAACCGGGAACCATTTTTGTATTAGTGCACAAGAGGACCCACCGCGTGAAATTTTCATCCAGACATTCTTCCCGTTTGCTTTGAAAAAATGTCTCGCCTCGCTGCAGTCGCACGAGGGTGAGAATTTGTTCTTATCGCTAAGGGATGCAGAGAGTACCTCATGCACAAGCAGATGAAGCGAGGGCTGTTGGAACTGGCGCGGGGCAGAAAAGTTTAACGGGTGAAATTTTAGCTCCGACTCCTATCGGAACATTCGATCTACAATAATGCAAAAATAGTCGCGCAAAAGTTACGTCCCCTCCCCCGTTCTCCCCACCCCCGACACCCCCCGCCGCTGTCGCTTGACGTCGATCGCGTTTTGCGTTTGGCAGTCGTGTAAAATTATGCTAATGCCCCTCGTGGAAAGGAATTGCCGGCGCTCTGTCTATTTATTGCAACTTGTATTTCGACCGCGACAGGAACCAATTCCATTTTGTCGACGCGGATCCAACGGCCTTTTTTCTTCTCTTTCTTTTATCGCCGGCAAGAAATCGTTGGAATTTTCGTGTCCTGTTAGTTACTGTAACGTCGCAACATCTATAAAATGTGTAACGCTAAAAAACCGATTTTTTTTTTTTTGGTACTCCTTATTCCATTGGTAATGGAATCGGAATAGCTGGATTGCGTTTTGCAAAAAGAAACCAAGAGCATTCCAATGTTGCTAGGATTGCGCAACATTCTTTGCTTCTTTGTAATTACTCAAATTATGCTCGAGATTGAATTTACGAAGGTAATTTTTGGCTTCAATTTATAGTTTATTGGGACGAAAGATGAAACTTTTTTAGGTGTTCAGTCTATATCTGCAAGGTGAAAAAAGTTGCACAATCTTAGCGCGATTGGAATGCTCGGAATTTCCTTTTTGCAAAATGCAATCCAAAAACCTCCCTAAAAAAATCCGTAACGATCCTTTTCACCAGCCACATTATTAGAAACAAATCACGAACTTCAATTTTTCCCTTTTCAAATTGGTAATCTCTATTTGGAATTAGTCAATAACCTTATTTTGAAATGACTGTACTCTATTAATGTTTGTTTTTATTTGTTTGTTTTAGGTAAGCACTTGCCCTAACTAATTTTCCAACCCAAAAACCATCCTGGTATCGTAAGTAAACATAGCTTGCCCTCAGCATGATTATTTAAACCATAATTCGTACCTTTCTCATTGTTGGGAAATAACTGCAGTTGTCACTATGCTCATCTTTAGTAATTCCTTCCAAAAAGTTCTCTCTGAACCGAAAATCGATAAGGTAATAGATAGACTCTGTTCTCAGTATTAGAAAGAGGAGACGATGTATTGGTATACACAGAAAAATGCATGGTGTGTTAAAATTTAGAAAGCTCCTTAGAACCATAGAAGTTGAGCCAAGTCGGAGTGAAATTTTTTGGTCCGTGCTTGTCCAACTTTTGTGGTATTTGGTGACATTCACTCATCCTTTGACAAACAAAATTCCTCTCGATCAGGATCATCAACACAAGTTCTTCAGCGCTTCCATGAAAAGCCCAAACTAATGAACCAATCAGAGAGTAGTTGAGACATGGCAAAACAATCTTTGTATGGGCACCTACCCTACGGGCACCAGAAACTGCGGAAAGCTGAGGAAACGGACCTCACGGCCGGCGGCTCTCGGCGGGGTAGCACGGCCCTCGGCATGGTCGGGGGTCAGGTGTGAAGGGCCGCCAAATTGATTGGGCCATGCGCAACAAAAGCGGGATCCAATCGAATCTTCGCTCGCATTCAAATCGGACGTCGCTAAGCAGAACAGATCCAACTACAAAGGGAGCCTTAGACAAACGCCTAACCACCAAATCATTCCGTCAAACGATACGTTGTTTCTGTTCGTAGATAGAGCAGTGACGTTCAATTGTCTCAGTGCGCATCTCTTTATCCGATCATAATGCCACACGTAACGCCCGGTTCCCACTGATTCTTTCCGCCTTGTTTTAATCCGGGCCTTATTAACCCGTCTGCGTGTGTGGAGGTGTTTTCGTGTTGATGATGTCAGTGTGTTTTGTGCGTGTGCATTGAGGGCCTCGGTTAATTGGGCGCCCTGCACAATGGCAATGGTAATCGTATGATTTTCTCATTAGACTCCACTCCGCGCGACTATTGACTATCGAGCTGCTTGAGTCATCGGTCCTTGATTAATTGGTTTTTTCTCGTTACGGTTATTGTGTCATTATAGCGTGGATATAGCGCCTCCGAGTGAGCTTTTCGCGCTGTTTTCAGTTCATGATTCAAATACTCCTTTTTTGTCGCCTGGTATTAGTTGTTTTTTCAGGTGGACGATGATGAAAACGGTAAGGACAATATTAATTGGTTTTGTCCATACCGTAGAACATACAAAAAGTGCTAACTTTTAGGGGAATTCAACTTTGGATGGTGGTGCTCTTTAAATTTATCATGAATATAATGTGATCTGTTGAGTTATGCCAGCAAAAAAGGGTTATGAACATTTAAAACTTTATTTTCCTCGAATTTAAACGTTAAAAGTTATTTGAACCAACCTATGTATCTAAAAAGAAAATTTTGGGAAGGAAAGAACTGAAAATCACGGGAAAATTTACTCGAGAAGAACTTTTCTTTTCTCAGAAAATACTCTTAATTTTGATCGTTTCTTAAGAATATAGCACATTCCATATAGCATATACATATAAAAACACCCAATGGTTTTTTTTTTTTTTTTTTTTTTTCCTGTAGATTGATGGTATTTGTAAAGTCTTAAAAATTTACACGTCGATTACCCATAATCTCATAAGCTTATTACCTGAACGTTTTTTTATGTATGTGAATTGGTCGTTTCCTTTACAACACATGGATGTCAAAAAATGGGAGAAAGGCCCGAGACAAGTCGAGGAAATAGCTCATTATCAATAAAACAAGGAATCCAATACGTTTTGCTGCATCCTCTTTGCATCTTTGGGCGGAATAAATTATATTAAAGAGAAATAAATGACAGGTTCAAACCACACGTTTCCGCCATTAAAGTGAGGCCATAAGGTGTTATGTGATCTCAGAATTGACGGGCCAGATCAAAAGAACACAGGTTGTGACCGAACATGCCTCATAAAATGTGTTCCCATTTCCGTGTTTCAGTCGGAAAATAATTCAAACCTTTCGATACTTATGTCAAAATTAGGATGAGGAAAAATTGCTCAAGTCAAATTTTGATCCGATTTACTTGGGTTTATCTCGACCATGAAAGCTGGCTTAGAATTGATGTATTTAATTCCAATGTTGCAAAATTGACTTGAATAATCCAATTTTTGACAAGAGTATATCTATGCAAATTGTTGTACGAAAGTTTTCCGATTTTTGCATGAGATCCAGGGAAAATTCAGTGAGATTTTCAGTTAGAAATGCCCAAGATTCTCCTCGTAAAAATTCAATTTGTGGGGAAAATTTGGCAACATTGAAATGAAGTTACGTTCTTTCGCGAGGGAAACGACAATTTAAGAGAGCGTTGGCAACTTATGAGTGCCTGTTTTCATAATTATCATCTCCAGAAGTGAAAATTTTGTAATAAGTTCAGCGGAAGTTTATGTATTTCATGAAAACGAAATTAAAGTGTAACTGTTTTTCAAAGGCCAGGGAAGCCAGAAAATTCAGAAACTGAAGGATTTTGTGGAAACTCTGAAGTTCCATCATTCACGTGATTTTATTCATTTTTGTGCCAACCCTATTTGGACCGAGTTTATCAGAAAGGAACCAACCCCCATTAACCTGACACTGAGAAAATGTAAAAAATAAACTTAAACCCCTCTTTTCACAATTTTTTTTTTTTGTTTTTAGAATTTCAGTTTTTTGCCGGAGAAAATCAGGAGAAAATATACGGCCAGCGAAACTTAAAAACATTCTTAACTCAATTTTTTCGATAATGTGGGTTGGTTCCTTTCTGATAAACTTGGTTCATTTGGCGCCTGCGCCGCTCAGCATAGTATCCATCTGCGTAACACAATTGAAAGCGCCTTGCGCAGCAGTCATCTTCGGGATGTGCAATCATAGGTTCGAAGACATGATTTGAATACGTCTTATTGAAAGCCATTGTGGCAATGCATCGGGGGGCGTGGGGCTTCGCACCCTGTGAGTACCCGTCTCATTCATTTGAGCACTCCTTGCCAAACCGCGTGAAAAGGCCTCTCCAAAAGCCTCTTTCGCGAGGATATTTCTGTCCCGGGACATGATGGCAACAGTGTGTGCTACTCTCGGTGTAATGCTTCTTCGGGGAAATTTTTTATCATTTTGCATCTGCGAAATGACTTTTCTGTATGATATTCTCAGCCTGCGATGAGAAAATGATCCAATAGGTGTGTCTCGTGTCAAACACACAGCTGAATCCGCGGTATCTTTATCAACGCGGGAATGTATTGATCGATTGTCGAAGAACCAGTCTTCAGAATCCCAGATTTTATTGATTGATAATTACTTAAATGTAGGTAATGCAGGATTGCGCATTCCTTTTCTTGAAGGCGATTTGTGTTAACTGGCTAGGTTTACTTCCAAAAGTCAAAAATCAGGAATTACCGGAAAATACATCGAACCAGAAAAGGTTGACTTTTTTTACCCCGCCCTCTTCCCAAAAGTACGTATTTTGTATTTGAAAACCTACACCAACATTTCGTCTCAATTTTAAGAAAAAATTGGTTATTTTAAGGCAACAACATTCCCCCTAATTTGAGGAATACAGTCAATCCGGCTGTAAGGTTGTTTTAAATTTTGGTCAAAACGTTAGTAACAAAAACTGCTGAACGCTCTCGTCTTAATATCTTCGTATTGGGGAAACTCTTTTTAAAATTTTCTCGTAATAGGACAGTAATTATTGCAATTTTTAGACCAGAAGATTCCTCTTGAAATGAGAGAAACAGTAAAATCATCTCCACAACACCTTATGGCCGTCCAGCGTTAGGTTATTCCAAATTTCCATTGTCGCTTTTGGGACGCCTGTTTGGGCTCTTGTTCCCTGTTCGCCTATCGGCACAGCATCATAAAATTTTCGGGGGCGATGGCGCTGGGGGTGTGGGGAGGGGGGCAATATGGTGATGGCAGGAAAACAAGGAGACGCAGAATCAATTCGAGGGGCATTCCGTATCACAAACAGCATGACTCTTATCACTCGGGGGAAATGGATCCCGCGCGTTATTCAATAACATTTCGACGCGGGACCTTTACTGCCGTCCTAAGGAAAAACCGCTCTATGAAAATTCCAACGTCGCCAATTTGCCCCGATAAAGTATACGTTTTCGAACGAACTTGCGAATGTTGAATTTTTCAGAGGAAACTCCTCTCACTTTATTCGGGTAGAGGAACCCTCCCCCCCCGGCTACCACGAGAGCCGATCCGTGGAGGGCACTGAAAACATTTTTCTTGAGAAATTATTTTGACTACGTAGTTTCTCGTCGAAAAGATCCTTGCGGATTTATCCTAAAGTCAGTTTTTTGAGTTAAAAAACGCCATTTTTTATTTTAAATTAAACTTAAATCCTCCTGACCTCATTTTACCGGCAAATCACCCAAAAGATATGAATAAGGATTAAGATCTCATCTATGTGATTGATACCCACTCCACAAGAATATTGGATTCCGCCCCGCACTCCAATCACTCCGGTTTTTTGTCGATATAGGTTTCGGAAAGAAATGCATTCCGGATTTTACCCCGAGATTTCTAATCTCGTAGTATAAAAAATGAGTATGTCGAGAATCAGGAGCTTCCGTCTGTGGTGTTTAAATGTCTAATAATTTTTTAAGAATCCTTAAAATTACACAGAAAAATATTCTTACATTTTTTTTATAAATGAGTACATTATTGCGAAAAATTCGGCAACGTTAGAATGTCGATAGGGCGTTTTTCTGTAAGACGGGAGCATACTCGAAGGGCCGGGTCGCTACCGATAGGATTCGATTGCTCCCTTCCTTATTTATGAGGAATCATTAGCGTTTGACTTTATGTAATAGAATAAAATGGAGTGTTTCGAGTTATGGAGGAGTGCATTCATTATGCACAATGGAGAGCCGTTTCGGTTCGGGGAAGCGCTGGCCCGGCTCCAAGAGCCAGCCGGGAGGAAAATGAAAAGTCGGGCGGCCCGTGCCAAGTGGAGATGTGGGGTATCGGCAGAAAGAAGGAAGGAAGAAAAAAATGAGCCCAAAGTTGCGGTATGTTCGATATGATTGCCATCGAACGTACGCTACGTTCGCGGCATAAAGTGGTAGCACAGCATCGTTCAAGACGCCTCATTGCGCGCGGTATGGACTCCGCCGCGCCGCACACTGGATCGAGTCAATGGGAAAAGTCGAACACAATTTGGAACTCTTAAACGGCTTATAACTCCGTTTATATAAGACTTTTGAGGCTCTGAAATTGGATCCATTGGCAGGGGGTGTCTACAAGTCCGGAATTTCAGGAAAGTCCGGAAAAAGTACGAATTTCTTAAAGGCGGTCCGGAAGTACTGAAAAATTGCGGAGATTCCGCAAGAAGGTCCGGAATTTATTATCGATTTGTTGTGATTTTCGTCGCAATTTGAGCGAGAAATTCAAATTTTTAAAATTTTTCGAATTTTGTCGAGTGAAGGTACTGAGAAAGTACTGAATTTTTGCAGTTGAGGAGGGACTGAAAATCTTGGGAATGTACTGAAAAAGCACTGTAAAAGCACTGATTTTTGGCCAGCCTGTTTTAGTAGACACCCTGATTGGTGTCCTCGAGAAATTTACTTCTGGAAGCACCTCTCAAAGTTTAAAATTTGACGAAATTAACATCAAAATTTGCGGTTTTAGTCAAAAATTTCTTTTGCGACCTCTCTGATTGACTCGCTCCTCTGTGCGCCGCTCCGGCAACTCGGGCGAGTCTTGAGAGGTTATTAAGCGTAACTACGGTTGTAGTACCTGTTCGGGTCGTATTCCGCGGCACCTCGGTCGATGCAGGCGCCTGGTGGGGAGTTAGGACTCGTGTCCCGGCAGAAATTGCATCGCGCCTACTCTTGCGTTCCGTCGCTCAGAAAAAGCTCATGCGGCCGATCATTTCATTTTTTGCGTCTTCTTCGATTCAAGTTTTTATCCTGCTCTCCCGAAGAGATCGTTGCGGTGTTCATCTCTAACAATAAGATGGAGCCTTCATTTTATCGTGGAAGCTACCGGCTTTTCCGAATGGACTGACTTAGTGACCACGTCATTCAATATAATATCGAACTCTTGGTTCAAACCAAAACAGATAATCTAACCCAACATGACCTCATTTACGAATTCTTTGTGATGGATTAAATCATCACAATTTAGTCATTGACAGGTCATAAATCAATTGAGAACTTATTAAAAACGCATCGGAAAAAAAAGACATTGAATCTAGAGTCCACTCTTAAAACATCTACAGGAAAAAATACTCTTAATTCAATCAGATTTAAGCTTAAATCAAGAACCAAGCCTCTTAATTTGAGCGGATTTCCTTCTGATTTAAGCTTAAATCTTATTGAATCAAGAGTCCGTTTTCTTGTCAATGTTTTCAAGAGTCTGGACTCTAGGTCCAATTTGTTTTCTTTTTCCAGTGCGAGAAATTTTGATTGTAAGAAACACACTTGGGTGCATTTTACCAACGAACGCGAATCAGAGACAAGGTTATGTGTTTGTTTACAATCGAACTATGACGTTGCCACTAAATAAGTCCATGACGTATGTGAGATAAATGCGACACTCCGCAAAAAAGTTGTAGATCAAGGGAGGTTTCTTTTTTGTTTCTCTCGTATGAACTTTTATGTGTTTACTTGTTTTTTTGCCACGCTTCCTCAAAACAGTTCGTCAGTTATCTGTCGTCCCGGCGGAACACCTCTTCAAGGGTACGTCAAGAAGCTCCATTCTTTCCCTTCCTCACATCACCTTCGCAGCCCAAGAACTTTAACCTTTGACTGCCAAGCTAAGAAAACGAATCAAATTTCCTTTGAAATTCTTCTTCTCTTTTCGTCAGCGGATGAACATCGGTCGGTGTGCGGGGGGAGGGGCGTCCAGAAAGCCCCGAATTTGCGTCGTTCGTATCGATAAGTCACGAAATGTTGTCGGATTTAAGCAATATTCAGCGGAAAATAAGCGCAGAGTGAAACTACTAGACGTTTATCTGTTTTCTTGTATCTGGACTTTTCATTCCGCTTTTTTTAAAATTAGCTTTCCGACTGAGCGGAAAGACGCTCTCACGCTTCCATAAATTATCAAAGTTCGAACTGTCGCGTGTAGCCGTCATATTTTTGATCGAAAATCCTCAAGCACCTTTCTCGAATAAACTCTCCCACCGAAATCATTCTACAACCGGGTCTTGACACCATAAAAATACCTGCAAGTCGAATTATTGTCACCACGCCGACGCGAGCCCATAACTACACCCCAGAGCGAACCCTGATGTGAACGGATATCCACGCACCTCAAGGTTCATCCGAGAATCGACTCGGTTCGTCATCGGAGCGGTTGAAGAGCTGTCGATCAGTTGGGATCGTAAAACGGATCATTCCGAAGCCTAGTCTCAGGAACGGGAAGGATTGGAATCGAAACGAAGAACATACTGCCGTGCTAAGGAAGAACGCCGTATGAACATTCGAGAGTTGCCAAATTTCCTTCAGTAAAATGTTCATTTTTGAGGAAAGTTATGAATATTCTTCCTTGAAATTTTCAGGGACTTTAGGCGAAATAGCGAACAAAATTATCCGAAAAATTGGAAGGAAAATATTCACAAGTCCACCAGGAAATTCGAGTTTTATCAAGGAAATTTGGCAACGCCCGAAGGTTCATACGGCGTTTTTCCTCAGCACGGCAGGCATAGGTAGTGTCGCTCGTCGAACGGTTTATCGACGATTTATGACGATTATCGACGCCCCACTGTGCAAGGCTGGAAGCTGACATTTCTCGAAATGACCGTAAAACGGTCGAGCACCGGTTGTTTTTACGGGGAGATAATCATCTGTTTGTGCTCAGGGACATACCCTCTCTCGTGGTTTTCTGGAGGCAGGGCGTACGCTCCTTCATATTTTCCTCCTTGAAATAAATATATAACAATTATCCTCCGTTTAGATAAGACGATAAGATGGGTAAATGGGAAAGTTTGAGGCGGACACAGGACGAGACGATCCCCCAACGCAACGTGGAGTTATGGACTATGGAGACTCTAACGACGGATTGTTTTCTCCCCGCATGGGCTCTTAGTTTGGAAAGTGAACCTCGACTTCTCTTTACGGCCGAAAAAGACTATAATTGAAACCAGACGGAAGAGCCTGCTTAAAAATTCCTGTAATCTGCAAAAATGTAACTATGTTTGAGAACCGTCAAAAATTCTTTGTAAGTACCTGACTCTTCGCGTTCCGTATAACGCTCCTTAATATTAGTAAGTTCTGGGAAAATTACCCTCAATTACCTGCGTTGATACGATTATTGTCGAAAAGAGTAGCACCTCTCTTCCAGCCATAAAAGAATCCTCTTTTGGCCATCGTTGCGGTGAAAAATTTGAAAAAGGGTAACAAGTAGGTTTTTCCAATCCAACACAGATGATTTCATGTCGGCTCCTAACAATATCTCTCCGGGTACATCTTGGAATCTCAAACGTTTCTTTCTAATGTGTTTCACCAGTTATGTACAATTTGTACCTGTGATTTATTTTATTTGTTTCTTCAAAATGTCAAATAGACCTCATTTTTAAATGTGTTCAATTACTTATCTCTTTTAAGCGCGAGTGTTGTCTAGTGATCCATTCAACCGGAGCACCTAATTGGGGAGGAAATGGCTGTTTTTTAGCGCCGAAAGGTCTTGCCATGTTCCAATCGGGTCAAGTTTTAGGCTAAATGCTGCTACATACAGCTCCTTACAATCGGTACAGTCTCCTATCCTTCGAAAGTTTTTCAAAGATCAGACAAGAATGGCCGTACTCTCTCTACACAGGTATAATACGTTCAACAACCCAATCCTAAGTTGCTTCGCCTTCATTCGGCGAGGTATGCAAAACGCAATCCCAATCGTTACAGTCTCCTTTCCTCCGGAAGCTTTTCAAGGATCTGACCAAAATGGCCATACTTTCCCTATACAGGTGTAATACGTTCAACAACCCAACCCTAAGATGTTTCGCCTTCATTCGGCGAGGTATGCAAAGCGTAATTCCACGTGTTGAAATGGCGGTATGCCGTCTATGCAAATGGAGTCAGAAGCGACAACAGGGTAGGGGAAGCCCGGCGAAGCGCGGAGCTAACTTGTGATGTAGCGGAGTGACTTATTTAAGTGAATAAACTTTCGCATTACATTCCCAGGTCCCAGGTCCCCGGACCCCGGACCAGGGACCAAGGCCCGGGGTCCAGGGTCTACTGCTCCGCTGCGGGTGGGCCGCCATCCAGAACGCCGCCGCTCCGATTTCAATAAATCAGTGTTCAGCCGAGATTTATCGGGGGAAAGTTGTAGCACCCCCCTCCTACTTTTCCATCCCCAGCCCGACGTCTTCCCGCACACGACTGACGTTTGAATTAAGGGTTGGAAGCACCCCTGCACGACTACTGCAGTACCCCTCGCGGATGTCCGTAGCGGTTGATACCGTGAGGGGTCTCGAAGGTTTTTTTACGGAGAGAGTTTGGTTTTATTCGACAGTGTTAAGCGAATTAGTTACAAGTATCAACTCAAATCTCATTTTCACCGCCATGAAAACTGCACTGCATATTTTGTGGATTGTTGCTGCAGATCGACGGTGAAACTCCGAAACCACGCATCTTGTTTGCGGTGTTTAAAAATCTCCGCTCCTCTATTACAAAACAACAAACAAAACAAAGCAAAATCAAAAAAACTCCGCTCCTCTTTTACAAAACAACAAACAAAACAAAGCAAAATCAAAAGAACTCATTGAAGTTTTCTCATAATTTGCTTTGCACAGAAAAGAAAAATCACGGTAGTTTTTATGAATCAACTCACAATCAAAGTAATTTTCCATTTAAAAATTAAAGTATGACAAGAAGTATGCAGCGTTGCAAGCGGATATACGTAGTTTGGGTGTTTAACCATCGATATACGTGAGTTTCGGTTTCAAAAGAGGTTTCAAATCCCTGAGAGTTGAATTAGCATAGGTGGTGCATCCATCTTTGACTCGGACACGAAGTAGGCAGGAGCAAAGAAAGCACCATAAGTAACCGGTAAGTATTTCGATGGATGGTGAGGGCGGGACGCGGGAACGGGGAGGCATCGCTTGCGGTTAGGGGGCGCACCCGCTCACAGCACAGAGCAACTCTCCCGTGCTAAGGAGAAACGTCGTATGAACCCTCAGTCGTTGCCGAATTCTCTTTGATATAACACGAATTTCCTGATGCAGTTGTGAATATCTTCCTTCCAATTTTTTGGATGATTTTGTTTGCAACCTCACCTGAAGTTCCTAAAAAAATTCGAGAAAATATATACACGAGGTTCCGAGAAAATAAAAATTTTATCGGAGGAAATTTGGCAACTCTCGAATTTTCATACGGCGTTTTTCCTTAGCAGGGTAGAACTCTTCAATCCGTCCATTGAAGCTCAGCGTGCGGGGAAAGCGTCCGCGGGATCGCTCGCCTCGAGGGGTTAGCGTTTCCCACCCTCGCCTCAAAGGGATGAAAAAAGAAAATCCGGAGGGGGAGCCGAGCCCACCCATTAAACGTCACACGAGCCGGGAGCACGGGGAATTTGATACGTCTTGGTTTCTCCTTTTTTAAATATTTTACACGTAACAGCTTAAGCTTTACTTTACATCCAGCGTCTGGGCCCGAACATAAAAACCGCCCCGGCCTTTGCATTTTTCATGTTAGGAGACCTTTATTTTTAATTACTCATAGGCTAGGGACGGGGCGGGGGTGGGGAAGTTCAAGCGAGGCCACAGGAGCAGTGCAGCCTATCCTAATACGCTTTCTTGCCTTTAATTTATACACCACGTAGGATTAACACCAGCCCTCTTTGTGCCCTCTTTCACCCGGAGCGAACCTATCACCTTCAACTCTGATAATTCTCTCTTCTTCTTTTAGCATTCGTGTCTGTTTGATGATTTTTTCCCGGTAGACTCTTGTGCTTTCCTCGGTGCAGGGACTTAGCGCGCCCCAAAGGAAGGGACTGGGAAAATTCTGCCCCCTGTGAGTCCATGTAATGCTGTCGTTTCGTGTTCTGCATTGAGGTACAGATAGGGATTAAATACGCCAATCGACACAGAAATAATTTGTTTCTCCTTTTTTCTGTGATTTTGTAGCTCTTAGGGTAATTTTTTTTCATACGTACCTAGAAAGAAAACTCGGTGCAAACTTTTGGTTCATATATATGTAGAAAGTAAAACACAAAATGACTCATTGACCCAAGCCTCCGATTGACTCTGGGGTTTCTTAGTCTCTCCGTTGTTTTCTGCGCTAAAACCGCAAACTATACCAAAATCAACACATAATTTGGATTGGCTCGGGTTTTACTTCCTATGTCAACCAAAAGTAACACAGGAACACAAATATTTCTTTAATAAAGTTACGGGCTATATGGACATACCGTCTGTACCGGGCTCAGAGGTCGGAAGTTCCGGGTGCTGGAGCCGTGGCTTCCATTTCTCCGAGTACTATGCCCGGAACTTTCGGCCTTGGACATACCGTCTGTACCGGGCTCAGAGGCCGAAAGTTCCGGATGCTGGAGCCGTAGCTTCGATTGCTGCGGGTGCTACGCTCGGAACTTTCGGCCTCTGAGCCCGGAACACGGACGGTATGTCTATATAGCCCGTAAGTACGGCTTCCACGGCCGGAGTTTTTTTTCCAGTGTGTGATTTCAAGACAAAGTTAGTTTCATTTTGTTGGAAAAGCTACAAAGTACACGTGAAAAATCCCGCTCTTGCGGAATCCGACCATTGCGGCAAAGCGAAAGAACGGAATTAAACGTGTAGGGAATCCGAGCGGAACCCCACATTCACAGCTTCGAACGGTTTAAGTGCGAGAAAATTTCGCCCGAATGTCTCCCGGAGAGTTTTCGCGTAGGTGAGGGAGCAAACTAATGCTTTTCCGGGGACATTACCTTACCCCGTGCTCGAAAAGCCGAGCTCAGACACAGCACAATCGAGCTTTGTTAATTAAATGAGTTCAAAGAATGCTCGCAATCGCGACGGGTCCGCCCCGTTGGCCGCTCTTACTACGGGGATAATCGACTTCAAAATTAGACACTGTCAGGTTTTCCGGTCCAGTGGCGTGGCGTGCTTTGCGATATATCGATTGTTAAGCCATTTAAACCTATGGAAAAGGATCGATAAACAGGGGGAACACCTTAATAATCGATTCTTCACCGTAGGTTTAAATGGCATAACAATCGAGATATCGCAATTCACGCCACGCCACTGTTCCGGTCCGATCCTCGTCCCTGCACCCAGTTTCTCCACAGGGTTCGCGTTGCCAAGGGCTCGCAGTCCGAGGGCTCTAGGAGTTTTCAAATGCTCCATCGTTAAATCTGAAGTCGGAGTTTCAGTATTCGCAAGTCTGAATAAGTACACAATACACTCCCGATGAAATAGATGATATCGATCTAAGTTTTGATCTTTCAAAATAATTTATAATTAACCTGTGGTGAGACCATGTGACAAAGAATCCTGATATTAATTCGACTTTCCTATAGTTTATACGCGAGGAGTAGAAAGACATTTAACTAAGGAAATCGTAGTAACCCGTGCTAGCCTCTGATTGGATTGGTACCGGATGACATCATCCGGTTCGACGCGAAACTAGGGGTGTTTCAAATTTGCGAAAAAGTTGTGCGTTTTGAACTGCGTATTTCTCGGTTTCTGAGTTATTTTTTCGCAATTTTTTTGTCATTTACTTACATCTAAATGTATTCGCAAGTAAAAGTTCGTTCATGGTTTAGTGACCCGCCATTTCATTTATTTTTCGGGAGACCAGGAAGTTCTGAAAATACTTTGAGCTCAAGAAAACGCCTTTTCAGGCAAGAAATTGTAATATTATGGAACACCATTGCAACGCAGCGAAATAGCGCCAAAATCACTTGCCCCATTAAAATTGAGCAAGCGACTGAGCACATTTTCCGTTTGTCTTCCGCTTGCCCTCCTCCCCCACCTCTCCGACGCAGAACCTCCTTGTTCGAGTGTCAAGATCAAAAATCGTGTTTTATCCTCTTTTAATTGCTTCGGATGCGGCATGCGGCGCCATTAAATATCGCTCATCCTACGGTCTGCTCTCTCTGTTTTCTTTCTTTTACCCTTTTCTGAACGTGTATTTTGGATCGTTAGGAAAATGAAGCGTGAAGAATATCAAAGGGAACGGAAAGTACCCCTTAACGTGAAATTCTGATCGGAACCTCGCCGAGATGAGTTTTTTGAACGTTGATAAGGTCTCGGGGCTGAAGACGAGAGAAAATTGGATCCCCAGTTGACAATGTTTCCCCTACGTTCGATAAAGTGGTATTCAATTTGAGGCGTTGGTCTCAAGAAATCTGTTAATAAGAGACATCTCTTACCGTTCTCGCAATTCTAGATTGAATGATTTTGGTAGTACGTTACTGATTCTAATTGGGCCTCTCCTTCGCATGCAGTTTTTCTTTGATTTGTCTTTCAGCGTAATCATTAAATTAATGTTTTTTTGTATCTCGAATTCATTTTGAAAAGTTTTGTTAAGTAGCTTATTTTACGTCGCATATCACGTGTGTTACGTAAAATGAAATTACGTCACAACCACGCTCTAGTTCAGCAGGGACACTTCATCTTGGCAAGGTTGTAAAAGAATCGCTCCCAGTAGTCTTAGTCTAGAATCCGAGACGAGGCGAAATCCGGTTCGCACGCAATCCGGTTAGTATGCAGATTTCCTCGCAAGCAGGGTGGGGTAGAGGGTAATTAAGGAAAGCAATACAAATTAGAAGCTTCGCCGAGACGGAGCGCTGAGCTCTCTTTCGAATGACTAATGAACCCTATCGTATCGGGGCGCTCCAAAACACGGGCACCGGGGCAGCTCAAGTTCAAACGAACAGTACCCGTTGTGCACCCAGCGCCATCTAGCGCCAATACAGGGTGATCCAGGGATAAACGGCCAGACTGCAGGAGCTGAAACACCCCCAAACCCGGAGACGAGAGACCTTCTACTGGCCTCTTGCTTTTACTTTCGGGGATTCAACAGTGCCTTATGGACAATTATTATAAGGGAGCAACATTCATCACCCTAATTTCGGCTGTTGACCTACCTACACGGTGGATGATGAGCTTCGGGTGATGTCATGAGCTGAACAAGTTTCCCAAACTTCAGCCATTTTCGGCTTGTTTGCGAAACGAAACTGCCAACACGTTGATGCACATCAACCATGTAGGTAAGTCAACAGTAGAATGCTGAAGTCCCGAAAGTAAAAGCTTCCACCATGGCCAAGATACTAGTGGAGGGTCTCTTGTCTCTGCTCAAACCCCTTGTTTAAATTGAGTTTTCGATTCTTTTAGATTACTCATGAATTCAGGGCATAAAAGTACAGGGGAGTACAAAGTTTCATGAGATTTGGTTCTCAACCGTTGCTAAAATTCGAGAAAAACGACCATTTCAACCAAAAGGATCGCTCCGTACTCCCTATGTATTCTTTGTCTATGGTTTTGTCTATCAATGTCAATAATCATCTGGCGCCAATATAGGGTGATCCAGGGTCAAACGGCCAGACTGCAGGAGCTGAAACACCCCTTCTGTTAAATTGAAATTTCGATTTTTTTAGATCATTTATGAATTCAAGGCATGAAGGTACAGGGGAGTACGAATTTTCATGAGATTTGGTTCTCAGTCGCTAAAATTCGAGAAAACCGATCATTTCAACCAACAGGATTTCTTAGTACTCCCTATGTGTTCTTTGTCTATGGCTTTGTCTATCAATGTCACCAATCAGCCCGCAGAGCGTGGAAAAGCGAGCGGGGAATCGTAAACGGGCGCTCGTCCGGGGATCTCGACGAATGGAAAAGCCGAGCGGGGAATCGTAAACGGGGCGCTCGTCCGGGGATCTCGACGAAATCGGGAAGATGTAACCGGGACTCGACACTTCTCCGGTGCCATCTTCGCGCGCAAATCTCTTTATGCAGACGGGAACTGCGACAATAAAAATCATAAAAATATCCGAGAAAATCCGCCCAACATCCGATAATATAACGGCGCGCGCGGATCTCGCGAGTTCCTTTCCTCCGACCCCAGTTGTCGGATGGCCTTCGAAATTGTGATCTAGTTTTTCCCTCCTGTTTATATTCGCAAATTTTCATCGGGAGTCTTTTTATTTTAAAAATTATTGCGTAATTTTATCCCACACTCGATTTATGATGGGTTTTATAGATTAATTTTTAAGTTAATGAAAGAATAGTGAAGAGCAACATTTAAAGCGGAGAATTTAGACTAATTTTGGTTTAAAATAGTCCATCTCGAAAATCTAGACTTGTCCAGTCAAAGTGTGTGGGAGACGCTGTATTAAATGGGCCGAAGTTTTGATTTTTAAAAAGAATCGGCATAACTATGTGAATTTTAAAGGGATGATAATCTGCGAAAAATATATTTCCGAACTTAGGGCACATTCTAATTGCAACGCTTATTATTTAAAAAAAAATCATTTTAACATTTTTATTATCTGAATTTTGAACAAAAACGTTTCATTGAATACTAATACATCTCTTAATTTGTCAAGAGACTTAAGAATCCTCCAAATTTTGATCGGGTTTTTCCCCCCAAAATCAAACTTCCTACCAGTGTCTGCATATTTCCGTCCACTGTCTCACATGGGATTATTTCTAACCAAACCCTAATTGGCGTAAAATAATCGATTTTACTCTCCTTGGAGATTTTAGCCTACCCTTTCTCCTTTAGACTCTGATACATGCACTGCTCCTCTGAAACCGAATTTGGAAAAATTTACCTGCCCACGAGTATACTGAATTCTAATCCAAGTTTGGGTGCTCTTCGTTCTTGAAGTATTTCGCTTCCTCCTGAGATTTTGATTACTTTAATTTCCACCTTAAATCAATTTTTTTTTAAAATTTTACTTTAACGCACACACCTTTTTTCAGAAATGCAATTTCTCTGCTCCCACTTAATTTTCTTAAGTCGCTCAATCGACCCCGAACATAATTTCATACATATTTTTCGTTGCAGTGAACGAAATTTTTTCATCCGACAACTACGCCGTAGCCCTATGCAAGTCATAAAACTTGATTGCCGACATCGTCAATTGTCGTTGCGTCATCGCGAAAATAGGTAATATCGAAGGTGGGGGTGGAGCGGTAGGAGAGGGGGAAGAGGAGGGGAGGAGGAGCAGGGGGAGGGAAAATCGGTCGGAGCCATAAAGAAAAGCTACGACAACATTGATAGGGGGCTCGCTGCAAGCCGGTTATGAATGGCGCGAAAGTGGGGAAAAGTTACGAAGGGATAAGCTCTGAGGTTGCCGATTCAGCATCAAAATCCGAAATTTCCACGCGTGAGAAAACGTGAGAACTCATACAACTTGGCAGCCGGGAAATCCGGAGACAAAATAGGGGGAATAAAGCCCGTTGAATCCGAGACCGGGACCCCTCCCCCGCCGCCACCGCCTCGCCCCCGCCGCTTGCAACCGAGCTTAAAAGTTTGCTAATGCTTAATTCAGGTTCTATCAACCTGTTCGAAAATATTTCCAGATTTGGCCACCGCTTTAATTGGGAGGGAAAGCGGGCGCGGGATCTTAGATTTTCTTTGATAAGATTATGGATAGAGTTGCAGCAGAGCGCGATAACGAAGGACGACCGCGGTGTCCTCTTGGCGCGTTGACAAGTTTATGCCTAGGAAATTGAGCTGCTCTAGCTTCCCGGAAATGATGATGTGCAGGGCATGCAGCATCAAGAGACATTGAAGGGGCTCATAAGAATGTGCAGGGCTTGCAGCATCACGAGACATTGAAGGGGCTCATAAGAATATGCAGGCTTGCAGCATCGCGAGACATTGAAGGGGCTCATAAGAATGTGCAGGGCTTGCAGCATCTCCGCGAAGGGGCACATTTACTTAATCTGTAGTATTAAGATACCTGTATGGGAAGAGAACAGATATGTCGGTATTTCGAGGTTAGGTCAGGGAGCTTTTAGGGCCCTAAAGAGTAGCCAACCCATGAATTCAAATTATCCAAAGAGATTCATCTTTACAATTATTACGGCCCGTCAGTTATAAAACAAGTATTTGACTTAGTTTTTACAGAAATTTACCTTTTTGTGGAAGAATGCCTATTTTTAGAAATTTGTGGCCCTTCTAATTTGATATTGGAATCTTAAGATTGGCAATAGCATTTTTCGTGTCAGAAGGTTGACTGCTCTTTTAAGCCCTGAGAGTCTAGTATTTTGACGCATCTATGCTCTCCACAAATATGTGCTCTTGCATTAAATGCAGACAAGTCAGTTACTCTTAGTTAAGAACGACTCATGTTTGCAGAACTTGTGTCAGGTAAGTAACAAGCATTGTGGGAATAGGGGTAGATAAACAAGAATTGGCCTTCCTAGATGAGGAACCCAATTAGTTTCGATCGCCTCCGAATCCTGTAAAACATATAGCTTACATGCACCCATGTATCTAACTCTCTGATTTCTAAATTTTGCCTAAAATCAAAGATTTAAAAACCGTAAAACTGAGCTACTCATTTTCTTTCACGACGCGGAACAAGACGCACAATTTTCGCAACGCCGAGATTCCACTTTTCTTAGCAAACTTTACTGACTTTTTCACAAGAAACGAAATAATGAGTATCCCCATCAGAATTGGCATTGCCGCTGTAGCCTTTAACTTTTCAATATTATCGACTTCCCGGCGGCCCGTTCATTCGTAATTATTATGTATTTTATTTTATTCCTCTCCTTTCCGCCTGCCCTTGCGGACGAGTATCCGATAGGACGCTCCGAAGCACAGCTTTTTCGAAACTCTCCATCATTAAGTTGGGCACCTAGTCTCTTCTTCGGCTCCGCAATCAGTTCGAATTCAGTGGTGCGTTGCAAAATTATCGGAAGTTGCCAAAATGTGCAAAACTTCATAGATTTTTTCAGTATTTTTGACGAAGTCGTGTGCGTATAGGCAACGTTACCTGTGGCTTGAGTGATTATTAACACTATGAAATTAATCGAACCACTCAGGCTACTTAGTTGTCCAGACCCGATTGAGAAGTTGCTGCAATGCAGGTGTTTTGATTTGTTAATAAGCTCAAGGCTTGAACCTTCGACGAATTGTGAGTACTCGTTGCCTCTGATTGGTAGGTTCGGGTGAATTTTTTCCCTGTTTCCAGAATCTGCAGCTACTGGATTATGTTGAAATGTTCAGGTGAGATCTCTATCCGAGCAATTGAATGTGAGCACATTCTGAGTATTTACCGGAGGGAGACTGGAAAGTGCTATAGCGCTCGTCATTTTGAATGCCGGGTTGAGTAAAACTAAAAAGTGAGTGTGAAATAATCACTACTATTGCAACATTTAAAGCCCAGCGCTTTGAGCTGGCAATCGATGCAATCGTTGATCCGGTAAAAAGCGCGTCGTCGTGTAATTACACCGGCGCGGCGCCGTGAATTATTTTCCCACAGTAGCAATATTCTCAGACCTATAATTTCTATATTAACTCATTTTTTAAAGGCGAAAACTCTTCTACGTTTCTAAAAGAAATCCCTAGAGAATTAAGCTCGTTCAATACCCGCTAATTTTATAAGTTATTCCGCAAGAAATATGATGGCGCCACTGATTTCGCCGTAGATTTGCTATGTTCATGTAGCTTTACTATCAGAAAAAGTACGCCATGACGAAGGATACGCCGAGTAAAAGGTTGGTGACAGGGGTTTCACACAAAATGAGGGAGTGCCAACTCACTGAAGGACTTCGGGATAAAACGGGACTTTATGGTGGTTAGACATAGAGCGCTGTGGGTGCGGCTTTTATGTAGCATGAAAATTGAAATATAATTGGCATTTCATTGACTTTTTTAATTAACGTTTCATTTTTAAACATTTCATTTATCCATTTAGGTCTTTCTACTCTCAAGGCAGTATATTAATGTTAGTATCCATGCTTAGAACGCACATTGATAAAAGGGGGACAAACAATTTCAAGAGCAACTCTTCAAACTGTCTTGGTACATCCTCTCTCGACTCTCGACATCAAAGATCTTCTCTGCGATCTGACTGTCTGCGATGACAAACAGCAACGAACCGAAAGCTCGTCGCCGTTTCCGAGAAATGCACCGATCAAAGCCAATTTATAAAGAATTGAAAGCGCACAGAAAAAAATGACGAAAAAGAATGGCGGGCAGCGACAGGAACAGCGATTACCCATCGTCTGCCGAGACCTCCGGAAATTGCGATGCTCGTTGTGTCAGAAAACTGCGTTGACGCTCTTTATCATTCCGATTCGATGCCGATGATAACAGTTTTTTGTTCGCCCCACCCTCGGCGGATCGGAAACGAGTCACGTGATGAAAAATTCAAAATAAATACACGCATAACCGTCGAAAATGTCTCGTCGGGCTCGTCGCACGGTGGGCTCGGAGACGGATGTATTTTAGAGGCTCACCCTCGAAAAAATGACTTAACGTTGACTTAAAAATGACTTGATCTGCTTGTATTTTCCGTCCGCAAGAAATTTATCTTGAATCAAGGAGATAGGGTGATTACATCGAGAAAAAATTCGCTTGCATTAAGCGTAAATCTGCTTGATTCTTGATTTAAGAGTAAAGCTTTCTGACATCGAATTCGAGTAATCTTTTTAGTTCTGACTCGATGCTCGTCGCCTTTCTGATACAAGGGCGTATCTTCGTTTCCACGTGAGATTCAGAAAGCATGGAGTTACACAGACAATACATTGGCGTGGCGTGAATTGCGATTTATCGATTGTTTTGCCATATAAACCAATGTCTTTGATATGAACCTGTAGAAAAGGATCGATACACAGGGCGTTCGCAGCGAACACCCTATTAATCGATTCTTTACCATAGCTTCAAATGGGGAAATATTGATATATATCGAATCACGCCACGCCACTGAGACACTAGGGCTCACGTAGAGTTTTTTTTTCATACCGATGGCAAAGTCGAAAAACGTGCTTACTGTTAAAAATCTGGCCGAACTGTGACCGAAAACTTTGGTTACCTAAACCGGAAAACCCGGGTAGTTGAACAATCTTCCTCCTGGCGGCCAAGGGGGCTAGGTCGAACACTGAAAGAAAAAGTTACGGGCTATTTAGACATACCGTCCGTTCCGGGCTCAGAGGCCGAAAGTTCCGGGTGCTAGAGCCGTAGCATCGATTGCTCCGGGTGCTACGCCCGAAACTTGCGGCCTCTGAGCCCGGAATGCGGACGGCATGTTTATATAGCCCGTAAGGACGGTTTCCACGGCCGTAGTTGTTTTTCCAATGAAGTTAGAAACTCGCAGTAGGCGCTCACTGCGCGGTGCGGCGCGTTGGCTACATACGAGTTCTCAACTCGGGTCGCACTTACACGCTCGGAACCGAAGCGGAGCAGGCGCTACAACACTACACGAACGTGGACCGGTTTCGAAAGTAATAGTCTAGTGGCTGACAAGTAGTTCATCGTTTAATTTATAGTTGAAGCGCCGCGGATCGGCTGCCGCGGCATGTTGTCGTCGAAACGGGGAACCGGGAAACCGGCCCGGTTTAACAACACCGAGCGCCGCGGATCGTCAACAGTCAACAGTCACCAGTCAACAAGGACCCGACGACAATTGAATGCAAATGGCCTAACTGTACCCCGAGGACTCCCGCACCCCGAAACGCCGTAAAAAATCGATGAAATTAATGAAACGTGATAAATTATGCCTCCGCCCGGCTCCCTGCTGCCCGGGGGTCTTTTTTATTTATTTAATTTGATTTTTTTTCGGGTCCGTATACTTTTTTACCTATTCCTACGTGTGAGCTTTGGCTGAGGTGTTAGAAATGACTTCACACTAGTATCATCCCACGAGAACGTAACGAGGAAGAAAACATTCGAAATCACTGCAATTTCTCCCCTAAGCAGGCTAATAGTGGTATATACACCCATTAAATCGGAGGAGACTTATTACACAATAAGCATGCCAGCGGGCTGATTGTTGAAATTGATAGACAAAGCCATAGGCAAAAAAGACAAACGGGAGTTGGAGGGATCTTATTGGTGGAAGCGGGTGGTTGCAAGCTATAAAGGAGTTAGGTAATAGATAAACTATCAGCAGCCCAGGAGAGACCCAATAGTCAGTCCGTCATTATCCCCTTAGTCTGTAAGAACCATCAATTTCAACCAATAGGATCGCTCTATACTCCCTATGTCTTCTTTGTATATCGCTCTATCTATCAATTTCAACAATCAGCCTACAGGCAGAGCTGAAAACGTTTCCGAAATCATTTATAAATAGTTTAAAATATACTAAGGTCGCTGTTATGCTTTTGCAATATTCTTAATTTTATTGTGTCCTCGAGTTCTTGAAAAATTCAAATCATCACTGACAATAGTTGCATTATAATGAAATTTCAGTGAAATTGGCATAAATCCAATGATTTGACTCCCAATTTTGCATGTGAAAATCTCAAGCGTAAATGTACTCAATTTTGGAATTAGGAACCACAGTTTCAGGCTCAGTTTAAAAACAACGTATGCACCGCTAGTTACCCTGTACACACAAGTCTTTTTTTTTACTGGTGAGCTAGAAATTGCAGTTCCAAAATACAAAATACAGTCCAAATATCCACACTAGAAAAAAAAAAAAAAAAAAAAAAAAAAAAAAAAAAAAAAACACATTGGATCTAGAGTCCAGACTCTTGAAAACATTGACAAGAAAAAGGACTCTTGATTCAATCGGATTTAAGCTTAAATCAAAAGGAATTCACCGGTAAAAAAAAAACCTCTTGTCGTTCCACGGAAACCAGTAAACCAGGAATTCACGTTTGAATTGAATCAATGCAAAATCCGCTTGAAACAAGAGTTCAAGACTCTTAAATCCGGCGACAAGAAACTGCACTCTTAATTCAATGCACCGCGGCATTGGTCCAAGAGGTTTTTTTTACCAGTGAATCCGCTCAAATTAAGAGGCTTGGTTCTTGATTTAAGCTTAAATCTGATTGAATCAAGAGTATCTTTCTTGTCGATGTTTTTAAGAGTCTGGACTCAAGATCCAATGTGTTTTTTTTTCCAGTGCATGAAAGAATGTATTTTTTACTGAGGGCAGTACGGCAACAGTCCAACTCTCTTACGGTGTTTTTCTTCAGCATTAGCACGGGAGTTGGGATGAGGGGTCGGCGACGGTGGCGAGCTCTGCCGAATTTGGCCGGCATCAAACGTTAGTTAGCGGGGCATTCATGGGTCCATCGAGAGCGCTCTAATTGCGGTATCCATCAGGGACCATCGAATCGTAATCGTAATCGTAATCGCGTCGATATAATTTCCACGTAACCGACCGCGGCGGCGGCGCCGCGCTATCGGAGCGTAAACTTTTTAAGCGCACTCGGATTAGATTAACGCAACAATACACCACCGTAACGACCCCAGTTTGTACTCCTTGCGCGCCACGGCGTAGCCATCTCGCACAGGGACCCTATATTTTGGAGATCCCGTATTGCATCAGGGTGTCTACAAGTCCGGAATTTCAAGATAGTCCGGAAATAGTACTGATTTTTTAAGGGCGGTCCGGAAGTACTGAAAAAGCCCGGAAATTCTGCAAGAAGGTCCGGAATTTTTTTCATTTTTTTGTCATTTTCGTCGTAATGTGAGCGAGAAATCAAAATTTTTGAATTTTTTCGATTTTCGTCAATTGGAGGTACTGAAAAAGTACTGACATTTTCTTTTGAGGAGTTACTGAAAAAGTACTGTAAAAGTACTGATTTTTGGCCAACCTGCTTTAGTAGACACCCTGTGCATATTCTTCAAAGTGTTGAAGTTACCCCTGTATGCCAATGCTCATATTTGCCTCATCACGAAGAAGTTGAGAGCAAACCAAATCTAATTTGCGAAAAATCCTCTCAGATAATAGTGATCAACCCAACGATCATCAGTCAACGTGTGGCGAATTTTATGCGCAACTAGTTTACCCGTAGCAGTGCCAGGAAGGGACCCCATAGCCTTAGTGCACACTCCTAATTTCTATGATGTTCTCGTGAGATATCGACCCAATTTTTCTGATTTTAACTTTGTGGAAATCGCAAATTCTCAAAAGCCGGCAACCTGGCTTCACCGCCCGCGCTCCGCAGTTGAAAATGAAGCATCCGTTTTACTTTTCGATTCCGTAAATATGAATTTTATTCTTATGAATATTTTATTCACGCTTGTCGAATACCTACAGATCATTGGGTTCGGTGCGCGGCGGTTTGCGTTTGAGCGCGTGAGACCCTGAGACCGAATGGGAAAAAGTGGAAAAAGGACTCGGATCGGGTCGGCTCACCCCTCAACCCCCTTTACCCTCCCCCTCCCTGACGCACAAGTAAATCGGATTCAGCACCATGAGATCCCACCCGCAGTCGAAACCGAAAAACAATGAAATTAATGTAATGTCTAAAGAGTGAATAAATAAAAATGAAAGTACCGGATTCCATTCGGGAAAAAAAAGAAAAAATCTGATGTTTTACGCGGTATGCACTTGCGTTCTATGTGGACCATTGTAGCGACCTTTCCGACTGATTTTTTTTTTTTTTTTTTTTTTTTTTTTTTTTTTTTTTTTTTTTTTTTTTAAACACTTTATTGGATAAAGTACATATTGTCACCACTACAACATTACAATGGACCACTAGACAAGGTACGAATTTCAGCATTCTGATACATGTTTCACAACCAAAATTTCACGTAAAACACGATACGCACAACGAAAATTACCAAAATCAACTCCTGACGAAGATATTTAATGATTCTTGATGCGTGAATTCAAACCACCCGCTCATGAAAACTCAATGCTCTACGTGATTCACATCGCGCGCTAAATGTTTATCATGACAGTCTCTGCGATGTAAAAATCTTCAACTTCAATCTTGACACTTTGGCTCAGCTATAGCAAATTACCAATAGTTTGAACAACACATGGTGGAAAATGAACATTGCTCGATTGAGAAGCTTGCTGAAACCGTTGTAGTGCGCGATTTGACTCACGTAGAGCTTTGAGTTTCTTGTGAGCGGGCAGTTCAAATTCCTCGTAATCATTGCGAAATAAAAACGTTAATATCTTCGTTAGAAGTTGATTTCGGTAATTTTCGTAGTGTGAATCGTGTTCTACGTGAAATTCTGGTTAAGAAACATGTATCAGATTGCTTAAATTCGTACCTTGTCTAGTGGTCCATCACAGTGTATCTATTGACATGTATTAATTATGGATATTAAATGTTATAAATAGATTAGAACGGATGATAAGATAGTATACTTGATTTTTCTCTCTCTTTCTCTCCCCCCCCCCCCCCCCCCCCCATAGCGAATTATATTACAGAAACCTACAAACCCACAATGTATGACGTCTACACACAGTAGACACACACTAACCCGTATCACTCATATTTATTGATTTATTTATTTATCTACCTATTTATTTATTTATTCACTTTGGACCATTTATGTTTTTGGTTTCCTTATATTCCGATTTGCAGCGTGGCTACGAGGCATTTCCGTAACTTTTTTCCCTCATTTAAATATCTGTCTCTCATTGAATCATATCATTTCGTCTTCGTGTCTTTTACTGAACGGAGCAAGCCCCGCACGAAATACTCTACCGCTCTTACTGCAACGTCCGCATTCACACTCGACGGACGTCCGCGTTGCATACTCAAAAGAATGAAGGCGCCGAGCGTCAGTGGCACACATCACACGCGGCTCCAACGCTATAATGAAAGTTCCATCGAAATGTATCCGATTTTGCCTGCCTGAACACAGCTCTACACACAACATTTTAATCGTGGCACGGTAATTACCAGCGTCGCCAAATGTACCTCAATTTTAAAATTTCCCCAGCGTTTCGTCTAGAAAATCGAAATTTTCTTTCTCCACAGTGACAGCTCGGATGAGGAGCGTGACGCGTGACCCGCGAAAAGCACGGAACAACGACTCGGTGGTAGTGAGCCCGGGCGCATCAAAGCGCACCTAGCCGGCGTTTAACAAGACTGTCAGCGAGCCGCTATGATTTATTCGAGTCAGTTTCATGAGCTCCTCAAAGGAGGCAGTCCGAGATCATTTATTCTGATGCGGAGCACTGCCGTGCTAAGGAAGAACGCCGTTTGAACATTCAAGTGTTGCCAAATTTCCCCGGATACAACGTTCATTTTTGGGAAAAAATCATGCACTTTTTCCTTTGAAATTTTCGGATGTTTAAGATTAAATTGCGAACGAAACTGTCTGAAAAAATAGAAGGAAAAAACCCAAAATTTTTCTCGTGAATTGGGATTTTATTGAAGGAAATATGGCAACGTCTGAAGGTTCGTACGGGGTTCTTCCTAAGCACGGCAGTGTAATGCTCCGACCTGGCCGCACCGACCCCTCACTCACTTGCCTCTTTGTTTTCTGTTTCAGGGCCCTGTTAGTCCCGCAACTCGCTGCATGTGTCATCACGTAGCGCCCTGAAGGGCCCGACTCAAGGTACCGATCCCATCGATTTATCTCCATTTTCGTCAGAGTTTTCATCCCCGATAAAGGTTCAACTCCAGCATCGGTGTTGCCGAGCAATCGTCCATCGAAAGGAAAATGGACTCAATTCAGTACACTGGAAAAAAAATCTCTTTGATCCAGAGTCCAGGCTCTTAAAAAGTTTGACAAGAGAAAATACTCTGAATTCGATGGGTTTTTTGCTTAAATCGAGAGCAAGGCGTCTTAATTTAATCAGACTTCCTTTATTCCAATCGAATTTTTGCTTGAATCAAGAATATTTTTTCTTGTCAACTTTTAGAAGTTTTAAGTCATAGTTTTGGAAGTGTTCTGCATGTTAAACGTGTTTTTTGCGAGATTTTTATGGTCCAATTCTTACCCGGTCTTGTGGCCCGTTACTAATCGTGTACTTACATAAGGCGAGTACGAAAATATCAAAATATTTAAGGCCCAAAAGGGCAGCAAACCCTCCAACGCAAAAAATGACCCTGCCAATCCTCAGATTCCAAAATCAAATCAAGATGGCCGTAGAATTTTAAAAAATGAACGTTTTTCCGCCAAAATGAATACATTTATGTAAAAAAAAAGTAAGTCGAATACGTGCTTTACAAACCACGGGTTGTAACAATTGTAATAATACAACATTCTAGATAATTTTAATCTATAAATTGGCTATCCTTTTGGGGCCCTAAAAGCTCAATGACTTGCTAAACGCAAAAATTACCGACATGTCCGTACTCTCTCTGAACACTTACTCTGCTGCGAGCGATTCGCTCAATAAAACGCCTTCATTTTTTGCGTATGCAACATGGACAGCCGTCGAACACGAATAATTGTATTCAGGCGTTGATTTGTGAATCGCGAATAAGGTTTCGCTTCTCGATGACCGAAGTGCGAAACCACGTATCTTCGTTGCGGTGTTCGGCAGGTCGCAACAATATGATAATGCGTCATTCTACATAATTTGAATCCATGATTTGGCTTCCCTTTTGGGCCCTGAAATCTCCATGATCTAACCTCAAAATTTTTCTTCTTCTCCTATTTGATTTGAGCAGATTTCGTTTTGATTTGAGCAAAAATCTGATTGAATCAAGAGTATTTTTTCTTGTCAATGTTTTCAAGAGTCTGGACTCTAGATCCAATGTGTTTTTTTTTCCAGTGTTTATAACCTCAAAATTACCTTCATGTCCGTACTTTTCCGACATAGGTACTCTCGTCGTTAATTGCTTCTGATTGGTCGAGTTTCCTCTTGATATACATTTGGCAGCGTCGCTTCCGTGTCCCTGTCCCTCGGGGCCGCGTCTCGTAAGCGGCTCGAGTTTTCGCAGTGATCGCGCCTTCATCGGCGACGGCTCCTTCAGCCGCGAACTGGATTGATCGAATCGATAAATCAAGGCTTCAGCGATCCCTAGACAAACCGACCGGAAAAATGATCTTGTTCTCGGCCGCTGCCCGTCCCCGCCGGCGCCCGGCGTCGCGACGCAGCGTCGGGAACCGACGTTTTGCATCTTCGCAACCCGCCCGGGGCTACCAATGGTATCTTCGTTTGGCATTATCGCGGACGCTTCCGTAGCGGAACTTCAGCGTCTACGTAGCGTCGCGTCGGTAACGGGGAGAGGTAGTGGTAATCAAGTCTGAGAGAGATGAAGTGCTAGAGGAATGTCAACTTCGATGAATGGGTCCTAAGTAGGGCAAGAAATCAAGCCCTTCAATCATTGGAAAGGGCTTCGATCATACGAACTGAGGGTTTTTCACGGTAAAAGTTTCGTCCGACCCCTCTTACGGACCGTCTATAATTTGTATATAAGTCGAAATTTCGGTATATTTTACGCGCTACAAATATTATTTTCTTCAAACATTGAAGGCGGCCGTTACTTCAATGATAAGCACTTTCTCGAGTTTTTTATGATGTTAATTTTTTGCGCAGAAACACTCTTTTGCTGTCCAGTTTTACCCAGTTTTTATCCTTTCCCTAAAATATGTCATGTATCCGACATGTGTTGGTTTCGAACTAGTTGAGAGATCAAAATCAGATCAACACTTTCCAAGTGCTGTGGGTGTGATTTTTTGCATTCGCAATTTTTAAGAAGTCGTGCTTCGGCAGCCAAGCGGAGAAACGTCACGTACCAAAATCAAAAATGTAGAACCTCGTGCTTCCCCAGCCGAGCGAGCGCACAGTGAATCGAGTCAATGTAAGAGGTCAGACAAAATTTGGAAAATTTGAAAGCTTATAGAAATATGAAACCAAAAAGGGTTTAAGAGTGGTTCCATTGTTTTTCGGGAAATTTCCATTCCGGAACCCTCTTTGAAATTAAATTTGTGACGAAATAAACATTAAATTTTGAAATTTTAGCCAAAAATGTCCAGTGGCGAGGCGTGAATGATCGATTATCGATAGATCCCCATTTGAATCTGTGGTAAAGAATCGATTATTGAAGCGTTCGTTGCGAACACCCTGTTTTTCGATCCTTTCCTATAGGTTTAAATGGTAGATCAATCGATATATCGCAATAGAAAATGTCATGTCTGACCTCTTCTATTAACTCGCTCCACTGTGAGGCGCAGCAAGTCGTAAGCTGCATTTTTCTGTTTGCGATCCGAATCCCCGCCCCCGCCGTCATCCTCACCTCGATTGACGAATCGTCGACGTCCCGGCCGAAAGCGAGGGCGAAATCCGGCATTACCCGGGCGAAACGTCAAGCGGGACCGGGGCGGATCCGCGAGTATTAAGCCCGGATTGAATTGGACGATTCCCGGAGACCAAGCTCCAAAGACAAACTTCAATCATCAAGATTGTTCCGCGTCCCTGTCCCTGTCCCGGCGCGCGGGAAAAATTCTGCGCGCCAGGGACGGGGTGGGGGAGGAAATCATTTTCCGCGGCCCGGCCCTTGCGTTCACTTTGTTTTCACTCCTTTGATCTCGCCCTGGATGTATGACTCGGAAAGCAATCTCTAGTTGCGCCCCCTCCCCACACCGCCGTGCCAAGGAAAAACGCCGTATGAACCTTCAGGCGTTGCCAAATTTCCTTTGATAAAACACAAATTTCCTCGTAAACTTATGAATATTATCCTTCAAATTTTTCAGATAATTTTGATCGCAATTTCACCTAAAGTTGCTGAAAATTTCAAAGAAAAATATTCATATCTTTACTATCACAAATAAATATTTTATCGGAGTAGATTTGGCAACTCTCGAATGTTCATACGGCGTTCTTCCTTAACACGGCAGCACAGTCCCCACCCCGACATACGTCCCGAGTCCCGAGTGTTCCTGCGAGTAATTTTTGTAATTTTCCCGCGTTTTTTTTCGCTGTCAGGAAGGGTGAAAAGGTGGCAGAATTACTGCCCCGGAATCGGGAGGAATGCGATTATTAATTTAATTCGCGCGGGGCTAGGATGTGTGATGTCAGCTACGGCCGGCAGAGCTTCGGCGTTCTGGAATGCAAGGCTTAACACTTTTACGACACTAAGTTCAAAATAATAAATAATGATAATGGAAAATAAGTTGGTGGAATACAACGCGGAAGCGTTGCATGGCGTGGGTGTGAAACGTGAGAGAATTTGTTAATTTTTAATTCATTTTTATTGATGGAACACATTTTACCGTTTTCATTGATGACACAGGTCTAATTCTGTCCGACTTTGCAAGAAAAATGCATCAGTCATTAGGAAGAGACAGCTATCAAAATCAGTTATTAATTTTTAGACTGATTTAGTGACTACGTCTTGGTTCAATTGTTAAAAAAAAACACATAACCTTGTCTTCGATTCGCACCCATCGCGCCAATCATGACGGAATCATCTTGTGTTAGTCAACAGTCATCAGACCAGTTTGACCAATTAAAGCAGCAAGATAAATCGCGAAAATGATTGGTTACTTAAATGAACTCTTAAAGAAAATTCTTGGTGTTACCGGGAGATGGTCTAATTACCCGGGGCTCCTGTTAATCAGTATATATTGTTGAACATTGAATCAGTGAGAACGAAAACACACCAACTCGGTTACTCGAAAATGCTCGATTGTAATCAAAGACAGTTAATTTAGATAAACTTCATTGCAGTTAGCGCATCTGTTCCATAACTTGGACCTTTAAAGTGTTCATATGTACTTGTCGTTCGGCAGCAAAAATATTTATCTTAAACTAACTTCTTCACCTACTGTGCAGTTTTGTGTGTGTCTTGATTATTTACATTTTTCCGAGTTGGTGTGTTTTCGTTCTCGCTGATTCAATTAGAAATTTAACTAGCTTTTCTCTGCGTAAGACCGATACCATTAACGAACCCGACAAAAATTGCAACAGACACAGACGCATTTAAAACAAAAGGAACTTTATTATCCATTGTGATATGAACCGTGTTATGCATGTATTCTTATGGATCTCAGGGCTCATGTCAGAATAGATATAGTTCCTTTTGATTTAAATATGTTCATATCACAATGCTCGGAAATCTCAACGCGTGAAATTGCGCTTGGAGACGAACGTATACGCGGAGAGTGAGAAATAACATATTTTCACGACGGCAAATATACGATCCTGGAAAAAATAGAAATATAAATGGCATTTGAAACAAGACGGCCCGCGGGGGAGGGGGAGGGGAAGCGTAAGACAGATCCGAGTACGCGGGGTGGGGGCGGAGGAAGGATTCGATTTGTTTGTTTTGCATATTAACACACATCTGTGTCTTTGTCCCCGGACTAGGTATCGCCTCAGGATCAATATTTACTCGTCACATATTGACGAGTCTCCTATTAAACGGAGACCGTCAAAAACGCCCCCCCCCCCTCCGCCCGTCCCCCGGAAAATTTACCCCGACGCGGGGGACGAAATATGGTGGATAGCTTCGTAGCCTCCCGACCGTCTAGAACACTAGATATTCGATTTCGCTGACAAAATATTTGTACTCCGCACCGCGGCGGTGCGTCTTTCGGGGGGACGCGGGGCGCAGAGCCCCCCACGCCCCCCCCCCTGAAAATCTTGTTTGCCGACGCCGAATGCAACAAATAGGAGCTTTCCGTCTCATTGCATCGAGGCTGTGTCGCACTGGCAGCGGCCCCTATGCCAGCACCAAGAAGCAATCTCGATTCCGTCCAGCTTTGCCGATTTTTCACTGAAATTGGTGTTATACGTCCGGCGAAGTTGAGGTAGCGCCAGGATTTTTGTGTTCTTTAGTGCTGATTCTCGTCCCAAAGTTGGGTTGGTTTACCCCGGTGTAGGTTTATGACGAGGGCGGACTGATTTGTGTTTGTTTTTTACTGAGGGTGACTTCCATCATATATAACCTTGGACTGAATGCTGGAAGTTCTTCGGAGTAAAAATTAATCGCGCAGTATCAGGCCAAAAGTTTCCTCCTGCTTCTGATCATTTTTCTATCGACCAGGGGCTTAGTCCAGTGTGTCCTGTCATTAAAATTAAAATAATATTTTCATGGAAAAATCCCCCTCCCCCTTGTAAACAAAACCGCGTATTGGTTTTTTTTTTTACCAATTTTAAATTAGCCTACCGGCTAATCCCACGCTTATTACCCCAGCCCCAGATGACCATTGCCGGAGACCATCAAACTCAAATCACCTGGCCGGGAATCGAACCCGGTACCTCGTGATCATAGGGCCAGCACTACAACCACTACACCACAGAAGGCCGACAATTGGTGAAAATTTTAGCGTGAAATAATTCTTTGAGGAGTCAAACTCCGAGCGATATGAATACGGAGCAAAATGTTTGCTCCTTATGGAGTGACGTACACTATTACGGAGCGAAATCTACTCTTACTCTCTTTGCAGAGTCTTATATACGCTTTCATGGTGCTAATTTCATTTCTGATTCAAATCACGCGGGGTTTTGGGCGCTGCACGGACTCCAACACCGAATCTCACTCCTCGATTTTAAACAGTGTAACAAGGGCTCAGAGCCCCTCCCTCCCCTCTGAAACGTCACATATTTATGAACGGCCCGAAAGTGCTCGACGTCATCCTGCCTTGATAGTGAAGAGAGCAGTGGGATGAACCTCAACACACATAAAAGCATGCGCTAACCACGGCTCATACAGACACGCACTTACTGCTCTCTTCGCATCGGTGAAACGTCTGAAAGTTTAGAAAAAGCCACTGTGAAGTCGTCACCAAATCCGCCAGAAATCACGTTCACTGACGACGCTGTCACGAGCTGGAAAAAGGTGGCGGCGGCGAGACCGCGGAACAAGAGCGAAAGAGTCACCAAAAGCTCGAGGGGCTGTCAGAAGAGCGGCGGCAAAGGACCGACCGCGGGTCGCCGGGGGTGGGGGCGGGCGAAAATAAAGCTCCGAAAGCTCGGCGAGGAAGAAGAAAAAAGTGAACAAGTCGTCTTGTCAGGCGCCCTCAAAGTCGGCGATGATAGATGAGGCGGGGACGAAAGTCGCGTCCCGCTCGTCTGTCGCGCCGTCGCGGCCTCTAATTGTGCAGAAACGGAAAAGTTGCGCCCCCCCCCGAGACTCCCCGACAAAAGTCATTAATTACGCCTAAAAAGATGACAAAGGAACTACTTTTCATTAAACATCAACAACTGCCCCCCCCCCCCCGCACGCGCCCCCTTCGTCCCCTCGAGCCGCCTAATGAAAACCCTCTAATAGTCTCCGGGACCCCCCCCCCCCCCCATTTTTGCGGTTTTCACGGCTGACCGCTCGGACGATCTATTGAGCTTTTGACATATTTGGAGCTCTCAATGCGCGTTTCTCTCGCGATGATTTCTCTCATCATGATGATCGGATTTCGATTCGGAAATCTTGGCGTTGGCTCCCGTCTTGGGTTTAATTTTGCACGCTTGTGCAATTCGATACTTTTTTAAGGGTGGGTTCCCAGAATGCTAAGAGGTCATGGAGACATGGGACATTATGACTGATGCTCCACAGCCCATGACAAGATGTACAACAATAAAAAAAATTGGCCTCCGGCCAATTTATGCGCGGCGCTTCGCGCCGCGTACCGGCGCTACGCGCCGGCATTTGGGGGGCTTCGCCCCCCCCATCCGCTTAGCGGATTGGTGCGGGGACCGCACGGGACTTTCTCGCTCGAGCCGGCGCTTCGCGCCGGCATAGACACTTTTACTGGAATATTTAGAAAAATACTGCCAATTTTACAAAATCATAAAGTTTGATTGGAATTTTGATCACAGGATAATAGTTATGAAATTTTTATTCAAACCACTGAACTTTATTGTAAATGTCTTCGCGATATGTGATGAATTCATATATTCGGCCTCGACTTGTTGATTTTATGAGGCATCTTCAATTAAATATGTAATTGATTAACAAAGTCTCCTGTCAAAGATGGCGATCCGTAAAAATCTTAGCTTTTCTACGATTCATTAGGATCCATTAGATTCATTGACATCATACTTCAGATACGATTTTATATTATAATCTCTCCTTAAGCACGGTCAAAAGCCATCAAATATCTACTTGAATGGGTAGAATGACTATTCGATGTTCAAATAGTCTTAAATCTAAACGGTTTTCGCTTAGCATCTCCCAAATTTTAAATTTGGCGGGCGAATCTACCTGCTGGAAGGTTCACCACACGCCCGCCAGGAGCGCCATCTCCTTACCGCGTATCCCTGTAATTCAAAGCGAAAACAATAGAGAGCGCTGAGAGCGCCATCTCCTTCAACCAAACCTCGGGTTCTAACAATTTATAACCTCCTTTATTAAGTAACAAGCATTAAATCAGTCATATTTGTGCCGTATTATTATATTATATTTGTGCTTAGTACCTCGTAAAAAGGAACCGCGAAAGATGGAATCTGCCGGGATTCTAAATTCATTAACAACAAACATATTAGTATTTAATAAAGATGTAAGTGTCAGTTCTTGCGTCAGCTTGATGACTAATAGTAACTATATATTGTAAGTACTTACCTACCTAATTAGTTGTCTAATTTTGCTTGGTGTATACCTACGGAGTAATTTTGGAAATAGTATATGATGCATTATATAATGCATTTGAATTCCTAGGTTTCACCTGACTCAAAGCGTTTGCTGCTATTATCTAGAAGCGTTCCGACTCATTTATCAGAGAATTGAGCGTTTCCTATCGGCCCCTCTGCAATTATGAGATTAGTCCAAGAATCCTTTAGGAACTTAAATTAATGACTCAGATGGTGCTTTTGAGCCAACTTTCAAAGAATTAAAGGCATTTTTTCAAAATCTACAGTCCATGAGCTCTCCGTGTGACCGAAGTGCTCTCCTCGCTATATGACGCGTAACCCTTCAATTTTTAGTTTAGTCCAAAGACCTCATAGGAACTTACATTATTGAACCAGGTGGTGCTCTTATGCCAACTTTCGAAGAAATGAAAGGCATTTTTTTTCAAATTTACAGTCTTTGAAAATGAGTTGTTTGTGTGATGTCGCGGAGCAAAGTGCCCTACTTTTGGGCCTCGTAATCCCTTGAATTTTGAGATTAGTCCAAAGATCTTTTAGGAACTTAAATTAATGACCCAGGTGATGTGCTTGATGCCCACTTTTAAAGAATTAAAGGCATTTTTCAAAATTTACGGTCCCTCAAAATGAGCTTTCCGTGTGATTTTGCTGAAAATGGACCTTTAACCCAATTTGACCCTAGCCCCCCCAAATTTTAGCGTACCCCAAAATCGTTGGACGTGCATAAGGAGACCATAAATATGGTGTTCTGTGAGAATTTTGAATGAAATCGAACAGATAGATTCTGAGATATCGCTGTAGACAGATTTGGGGGACGCCGGACGGACGGACACACATTTTTTCAAGTATGGTTATTTTGACTCCTGGGACCTTAAAACGTCTAGAAATGATGAAATTTCAACTTTTTTTTTTTTTTTTTCTTGGAGGATGACAATACTTCCTCTCTACCCTAGGGGAGCGAGAAAGTAAAAATTAAAAGCGGGTAACAAGGCTAATTTTCACGAGTAAAACCGAAACGTTTCGGCTGAAATTTCACCCTTCCTCAGTTGGATAAAGTAGTAACAGAAAAAAAGGTAAAACTCTAAAATAGTACCTGGCTGTACCTACCTTCCAAAGCGAGAGTGTTGTTATCTCAGGACGCAGGACATCTCTTTGTAATATCACGGAGGCATTAGGTTGATATCGTCACGTTCCGGCCAAAGTATCACAAGCGCCATGCGACGTTTCAAAATTTCCACCGCCATTTTATTTTTTTTTGCAGTGAAATTGTTCAACGACACTGTCCGACGAGTTCACTGAATTTTCTTTGTGCTACCAATAAAATTCAGTGAAATTTTCAAACAGATTCAACCAACAATTTCTCTATAAAAAAATAACGTGGCGGCGGAAATTTTGAAACGTCGCATGTCGCTTGTGACACTTTGGTCTGAAGGTGACGATGTAGAGGTGAACTCTCAACATAGCGTGCGGAACATGATATCTCCTCCATTACGGCCTCAACTTTGAGAGCTTTCTGCGAGTTCTGGACTTTGTTTCAAAGAAAACCAGTGGCACCATCGTGCCACTAGTAAAATTTTACACAGGAATCAGTATTTAAATCGCGAATTCCCGACACATAAGAGCTCCGTTCGGTTGGTATTCGGCATTCGGTCGCACCGAAGTCTCGAACAAAACTTGGTGAAGCATTCATTCGGGTTATCCGATACGATCCCTCATCCCTTTCGGATACCCATCGACGAGGCATGGTTGCCGCCCCCACCGAGTCCCGCAGTAGCGTGGCGTGAATTGCGATATATCGATTGTTATACCATTTAAACCTATGGAAAAGGATCGATATACAGGGTGTTCGCAGCGAACACCTTAATAATCGATTCTTTACCACAGGTTTAAATGGCATAACAATCGATACATCGCAATTCACGCCACGCCACTGGAGCCCCGAGTCCCTTCCGCGCGGGCCAAGTCGATTATCCCCTCGTTCCGACGACCCTGCGGCCGACGTATCCCGTTTCGATACGCAGATTTCGCCGCTCGTCATCCGTGTTTTTGTTTCGTCCGTTTTTGTTCCGACGATAATTGGCCGGGCCTCGGCAGAAACGACAGACCTCGTTCGTGCGGAAACAACATATGTGTCCTGTATTCCCAGCGGGACGTACGTTTTTTTTGCCGATTCGGATCATTTTCGGTAGGACGCGCTGGGGCTCTGTGAAGTTGTTAACATGAGCCGAAATCGAGTTTACACTTGATGACGACGGATCAAAATTGAACAGCTGCCGGGCTTCTGTCTTCTGTCAACTTTATCAATCAGAGCCGGTTCTGGCAATGTTTGACACGATGTGTACCAGCCCTGCAACTGCCATTAGCCGCCTCCTCCCCTCGCCTGGGTATCAACGAAGTGGAGAAATCGGTCACATATTTCATTATAATGGATTTAACCGATCTCTCCTAAGTACACACCGCAGAGAGAATTACTTTAAGTCCTTTTCAGTTTTATTTTCGACCCGCTTCTATTTAATAATATTTACTTGTCACTGAGAAAATACTTAGAAAGGTTTCTAACTAGAACGCACATTAAGTTAATCATACTCTGCTAATTAACGTATAGGAATAACAGTCTATACTGTGGAGAGAAAGGAGTTGTTGCATTACCGTATTGATAGTAAATGAGAAAAATGCGTGTCTCAATTTTATCGATTGAATCAGCTCCGATTATGTTTTATTCTCTCAAGGGAAGCTAATGGTAAAATTTTCTTGCAATTTTGTGTGATTTTTTAAAACGAGTGAGGGACATTCACAGAAAATGTCATTGGAAACAATTGGATAGTCTTCCTTTTAAAAAAACACACCATATAAGCGGATCTTCACAACGACGAAATCTGAGTTACGCAGTTCTTGACTTGGTGAAAGAAATCATCCAAAAAGCTCCGTTTTGAGGTACACAGTATGCGGCTAAACATGCCTAAGCCATAGCTTACAACTCAGTGGTTGAACTTCAAACTCGTTTCTCTCAAAATCACAAAAATTTGACTCGCCACCCCTCTTTGATTCAACAAAGGGTTCAGCTGTTTCAGCGCGGCAAGAAAACCTCACAATAGGGCGCAGACCTGCTACTTCCACCATCTTGTCAGCCGCAAAAAGACTCGGATGCTTTCCGTGTAACTTTCAGCTTTGAGCGCCAAAGCCACCATTCTAAGTCAACATTTCAGGACTTTCTTTCTGAGCGAGTGAAGAGGAGCTTCCAGGGAATCGCCGATGAATGTTCCGGGGTGAGGGGCGAGGGAGGGGGTTAAAAACGAGCCAGCTATTTGACTCAATATTCGTGCGAGACTCTTTTGACTGATATTTCAGATCTCGGAGCTGAATCTTTGCCGGAGAAGACGCCTGTTGACGTCACTGCCAGAAGCGGCGTGACTCGCTCGCTGTTGCCAATTGGTGAAAAAATTGTCGAATTTTTCCCCGGGGGTTGGACCCTTTCCCCCTGCGCCGCGGAATTGGCGAGTGTTTGCCTTGAAATTCGCAACAGCGGGCTTGCTCTTAAGTCCGCTCCCAGCCGGAATGTCTGCGAGTGAATTAGCCGAATTGAGGTGGAGAGGTGCCGCGCGGTGGCGCCAAGTTGAACTGGGAAAAGCTGAAAATCCGGGTGCAATGGATCGCCAGATAGGGTTAAAAATTAGCACCACAACCCATGTCTCCTCATCAAAATTTCACGTAAAACATGATGGACCTAACAAAAAATCTCAAATTTTACACGTAAACAAGAAATGAGGGTTTCCTGTTGTTGTAAATTTAAAATTAACGCCTTTTACTGAAAACGACCTTTTTGATAATATGTTAAGAATTTGAGATCACACAGTTACATTTGGACTGCGTTTTGTAATTTGGAACTATAAATTCTGACTCATCTGAAAAAACACTTATGTGCATAGGGAAACTAATGGCTCATACGTTGTTTTTAAACCGGGCCAGAACTTATAGTTTCCAAATTGTAAAATGCAGTCCATTTATGGTTCGTTGGCATCACCTTGGTACCATGAGTCGTTGACCAAACCTAGGGCACCTATGGGGCTTTGGTAGGCTACCTTTCGAAAAACGTCTGTGCCTGACATTCCTGTATGCTTTGGTATCAACAATTCATTTTTGAGTCGTCGTGGACCCAGAATAAAAAACATCGCAAAAGTACCAAATGTGCAAAGAACAATTTACAAAATAAACCCCCCACACATAATATGGATATCCAAGGCTAGATATTAGATTTTTCATCATGCTGGCACTTGATGGTGTCGTAACAATCTCATTTAAACCCAGATTTACAGTATCGTGGACGTAAGTGCCCTTCCTCCATAATCATTGCAGTTTATCATCTTTTCGACTGGTCCGTTAGTATCCGTGCTCGATCGTTCTCTTCGAATTGTCCTTTCATGCTATGGTCCTCCGAGAGTCAGTTCCCAAAAACAGTCGACCACCTCACCGTGAGTTCGTCGAGAATCCGACGTTTCCGCTGCGATCTGGTGGCGGGGCGTGAAAGTAAAGACGGGGGCGCTGAGAGCGGATGTTTGTTTTTATTTCGGATCGGATTGGTTCGGCTTGAGCCAGGTGGTGGGGGAGGCGGGAGGGTTTGAAGTGTCCACTGGGCTCTAATGGAAAACGACGCTCGGTGAAAATCGGAAGGGGGGCGGGGGCGGGGGTATCTAGGGTCGCGGTCGCGCGCCGACCGGGAAAAACGGAGATTTCGAATCGGTGATGACACGGGTGAGCTCGCCATCCGAGCCGAGGTTCTTCGCTCGAGACGGAAGAAAATCCGCGCTCGGTGGAATATTCGATCGGATCTCTCAGAAAGTACATTTTATTGTTTTTAATTGAAGGGTTGAGTAAAGTATCTTTATAGGGGAGTGCGGCCGTTTCGTATACCACCTCTGATTGGCTCAGCCATCTTAGGCTGAATGGAGCCCTCCAAGGCCCAAAAATGGCGGACGCTGTTAGTGAATGTATGTAAAAATGACTCAAAATGTAGTTTTATTTGCATATCGCAACGAAAACTTTACTCAAATGCATTATTAGGTACAACGTATTTTTATAGTTTTACTGCTAATCGTGCACTGGAAAAAAAAAAACTCATTGGATCTAGAATCCAGACCCTTGAAAACATTGACAAGAAAAAATACTCTTGATTCAATTGGATTTTTGCTTGAATCAAAACGAAATCCGCTTAAATTAAGAGGCTTGGTTCTTAATTTAAGCTAGATTCTGATTGAATCGAGTACTTCTTCTTGTTGATGTTTTTAAGAGTCTGGACTTTAGATCCAATGTGTTTTTTTTTTCCAGTGTGTGCTCTTTTCGAGAAAAGTCATCATAGATGTAGCAAGGTTGGCAGTAAGTGCGGTTGGTTGTAACCGTCAAAAGTTGGCAGTAACCCCCACCCCCCTCCTCCCGTCCTCAAAAACCAAAACACGGCGCCGCCAATTTTGGGCCCTAATTTCAGGCTCGCAGTGAACACGATAAATTGAACACGATTATGTGAAACTCTCGGACGCACTTTACCACTATTGCGGGAGGGGCGCGAATCAGAGACAAGGTTAAGTGTTTGCTCTCAATATTGAGCTATGATGTAACCAATAAATCAGTCAATTGCATCTCGTTGAGAACCTATTGCAGATGAAAGTTTCTCTCGATACCCTATAAGGACGAAAGTGTAGCCAGGATCCCGCTGAAGCGCGAAGTTGCCTCGCCCGTAATTCTGGAATCCCTCGTCAGACGGCACCCGGCACAAAATTCGAAGACGTCCTCCCTCTTTACTTATTTACGTCGCACTTACCGGGCTGACTAGACGAAAAGACAAGAGGGCCGGAGGGGGCGGCGGGGGGAGAAAGGGGTTACGGTTATCTCTCCAGACCTCCCCGTGGGAGCGGGGGATGAGTTCCGGAGTTATTTTGAGAAGGCGCGATTTTTGAAAGGGATGAGTGACGCCTCAGGAAGGCAGGAACGCGGAACACGGCCCCGTTTCCATAATCAGACGTAATTTCGCCCGTCGCGCGCCCCGACGCCACCCGCGAAGCACTGTTGCCGGATTTCAGGGGGAGAAAATCGGTTCAGGAGGGAAATTTGAATTCCCTTCTTTCTTTGGCCAAAATGGGGATTTTTGGAACGCGAACTCCAACATTCGAAGAAACAATGGACCACTAGACAAGGTACGGATTTAAGCAATCTGATACATGTTTCTTAACCAGAATTTCACGTAAAACACGATTCACACAACGAAAATTACTGAAATCAACTCCTAACGAAGATATTAACCTTTTTATTTTACATTGATTACGAGGAATTTGAACTGCCCGCTCACAAGAAACTCAAAGGTCTCCGTGAGTCAAATCGCGCACTACAACGGTTTCAGGAAGCTTCTCAATCGAGCAATGTTCATTTTCCACCATATGTTGTTCAAACGATTAGAAATTTGTTATAGCTGAGCCAAAGTGTCAAGATTGAGGTTGAAGATTTTTACATCGCAGAGACAGTCATGATAACGTTTAGCGCGCGATGCGAATCACGTAGAGCATTGAGTTTACATGAGCGGGTGGTTTGAATTCACGCAACAAGAATCATTAAATATCTTCGTAAGGAGTTTATATCGGTAATTTTCATTGTGCGCATCGTGTTTTACGTGAAAATTTAGTTACGAAACATGTATCAGAATGCTGAAATTCTTACCTTGTCTAGTGGTCCATTGTAGCTTTTAAAACTCTCTCATTCTGTCATTATGTGATCTATGGTTGTGGGGCCATTCTTCGTGACCCCACAACTAGAAATTTGTCAGGAGAAGGCAATTACGTGGCCATTAAAATTGTCAGCTAGGTTAGGTTAGGTTAGGTTAGGCCATTTAAGCGTTTGGTTTAGTTTAGTTTTCTAACAACACATAAAGTCGATTATCCCATAACCGTTGTCGCAGAGGAGATTGTGTGAATATTGGAGTTAAGTGATCCTTTTTTTTTTAAAAAAAAAATTTGACTCGTTTACTAATTGTTGTTCTTGTCTCCGTTTCAGGTGAGATTTCATTATGACCACTCTATCTATGCTTCTGTATTCAAAGGCAATGACGTAAGTTTGATCCATCATTACTTTAAAATAAGCCTCCATTGGGATTGGGTCACATGGCAGCTCGAGATAGACCCTTGGGTGGATGCCGTCATCTTCCACGCAGTAGTGCGTTTTACTATTTCTCCCACCTTAGTCTCCTCAATTTTTTATCAATAAAATTAAATTTAATTGGACGTAATGAATAATTAAATGTTTGAAAGTGCTGAATAATTAATTCCTTCCATGCGAGAAAATCTTCAGTATCCTTTTAGGTAATAGGGAATTTTTACTTACACCATATTTCAAGAAAATGAAAAACTAAACGGAGGCATTTAAAGAAGAGCGCGGTAGGTTCAAAGTAAGTTTTGGAAGTTTTAGTACTCGTTTTTGTCATTTAAGAAGAGCATGGGGGTTTACACCTTTTAAACAAAGACTGAAAATTGGAAGAGCCTGGAGCATGGAGATCCCACGATGTCTACGGACACTAAACATTGTCTAAGGTTGGCTGAAGGTGCTTGACACGAAGCCATTAAACCAGCAGAAAAAAAAAGAAAAAAAAAAGAAAGACAAAAATGCAGAAGCATTGCTCCTCCTCCCCCCCCCCCCAAAAAAAAAAAAAATGATTAAAAAAATCTCAGAAAATCTGTACGTGCCTTTTAGGAGGCGACAAATGCTGGAGAAAAGAACTGCATATTGGACTTAAACATATTGGACTTACACCCTTCTCCCAGAAACCGATTCAAATAACTCCCTCGCTTATCACCGCCACGAACAGACGCGGAAACCCTCCTCGGCGAACACCTTGTTGCGTCCCGGAGCCGTGAAGGCGCATCGAGTGGCGGCGTCGTTTCGAGGCCCCAATCGGCAGCGACGGGGGTCCCGGTCCCGGGTGACGAATCGTCGCGACGTCGAAGTTCGACTGTCACATAGTTCTTAGACGCGACACCCCTTCCCTCCCCCGCCCCGCGCCCCCGCCTCCTCCCGCCGCAACCACCCCTCGGTGGATTGTCGACTTCATCGCTTCTTTCCGACTCGTACTCCGCCGCTTTATTTTTATTCGCCCCCCGAGCGCGCAGGATTGCCATTCCGTCGATGAAATACGCGTTTTTTGGAGGTGTTCGAAGGGGGAAACGAGGAGCGTTGGCAACAGCGGGAGCTTTGCGAGAATTATCGCCCCGTTCCCGACCTGGAAATGCACGAATTTACGTTAATGAATCCCGATGAGCGAACAACGGCGATCCGCCCTGTCAAATGGCGTTTCTCACCTCGGCTTCTTTTGTTTGCGTGTTTTTTACGGGTTTTTGTTGCGACTCCACGCGAAATGAATACCCGGGCTCTGTGCGTGAACAGCGTCGATGTTGAATGCATCTTTCTAGGTACTACGATTTTCCACAGACTGAAATCAACCGCGGTTACACTACCCTCCTAAAACCTAGCACGCAGCACAGTGGAGAAAAATAGGTATTTAAGTCGTTTTTTACGGGTTTTGTTGACTCCACGCGAAATGAATACCCGGGCTCTGTGCGTGAACAGCGTCGATGTTGAATGCGTTTTTCTAGGGACTACGATTTTCCACAGACTGAAATCAACCGCGGTAATACTACCCTCCTGAAACCTAGCACGCAGCACAGTGGAGAAAAATAGGTATTTAAGTCGTTTTATCTTAACATCTCATTCTAAGCCTCTAAAGCACCAAAACTATGTAAAAATGTTGACAGTAATTGAGGATTTGCAGGCGTCTGACATTGAGTGAATTTAAGAAAAAACTACTGCGTGAACTCTAATGTGAACGATTTTCAGCGAAGTTGTAACCAAATTGCCTAATCTGATAGAACATTTGTGTCTTTAGGACAGTAATGACCTCAGGGGTTGATTATTAAAATTGATAGGCAAAGCTACAGAAAAAAAGACAGAGGGAAAATGGAGAAACCCTATTGGTTGAAACAGGTGATCATACTAGAGTTGTAATTACAGTGAAAAAGAGAATCACCAAAATTTTCTTCGTCTTCCCTTTCTTCCTCCTTTTCTTATAGTCCTCTCAATATTCTTACTCTTATGCTTATTCTCTTTTTTATATCCCTCTCATTTTTCTTCTTATTTTTCCTCTTCTTTTTTTTATTATCTTTATTCTTCTCTTCTCTCTCCTTCTCCTTCTTCTTTTTCTTCTTCTCAGTTTTCATTCACGATTCTACCTCTCCTTTCGGAGTGGAGAAGCACAGCAAGAATTTCGTCTCATGAGCGAGCGCTCCACGAGAGACTGAAGAGATTTCATACTGGAGACAATATTTACTGGTGGTTTCATAATAAAGTCGTGTAATACCGAGGGAAGACCGGGACAAAGCTGAGGCGGCGACTTTGGCTCGCAAGACGGCACACAGAGTCGGTTATTGGAGCAGCCCGAGATTTTTACTTTTTTCACACTGACGCGGGGCTTTAGCGAGGTTCTTCATCTCCTTAAGGGTGTTAACCAAGTCGAGTGTAAGCCAATGTCCAGTGTCTAGCACCCGCACCCAGTAGCGGGGTTGTCGGATTGAGCACGTTTTCAATTTTCATAACGTTATCCAAACCATTCAGGCACCTTATAATACCTTCGTTATCGTGTGAATCTTCAAATTTAATTTGGTCCGTGTTTAGCATGAAGGAACCAAGCCACATCAGCTAGTGCCAAAATTAACTGGGCTATTTTATTTTTTACAAGAGAACATTTGAGTGGGCCCCTTTGAAAATTTTAAGGAATTCGCTTCGTACCACGTAGAAAATTCTTTGAACTTTGCACAAAAATCCGCACAGCCGTTTTCATGTAAAAAATTTATTTGCCCAACTTTTCTCTGCTCGTTACTCTTTTTCTGCTCATGTGGCTCGGTTCCTCTTTGCTTAACGCGGTCCATCTATTTTTCCTGGGTTTTTTTTTTTTTTTTTTTTTTTTTTTTTTTTTTTTTGTACTTTTCTATTCATTTCTCTATTTCTTAAGGTGTGAATGACCATGTAGTGTCAAGGCACCTGGAAATAAATGTATTAACCAATCAACACTTGGACGAATTTTACTTTCTGGTTGGAGTTCAATTCCTTTAAAAATTGGATCGGCTTTAACACGATGGCGCGCCTTCAAATGTTCGTGTAGGCCAAACACGCTTCTGGGGCACGAATAGTTGCCTACCTAGTCCTGCCTTTAAAGTCAACCGGATGATGCGCCTTCAAATTTTCGTGCAAGCCAAACACAACTCTGGAACACGAATAGTTGCCTACCTCAATTCGCGCAATAAGTACATCCCTCCGTAGATCTGTCAGTGTCGTAAATCAAAATTTCCTAACGCGCGTTTTACTCGCAGGTGCTGGCGATTTACTCGCAGCGCGGCAACAAGATGACGACAGTGTCCGTCGCCGGTCGCCGCGTTCTGACTCGCGAGAAGACGCGTGAAAAATGGGCAAGGGATTAGGGTGGCATTTGTTATGACAGGACTTCAGGGGTAGCGACGCGGAGGGTAGGGGGGGGGGACGAAAATCGTAAAGGGGTGAAAAATGAGTGCGCGATCGCGGTTTTTACTTTCCGGCTTTTTTCGCCCCTGCAGTGGGCAGCGGGCAGCGCGACGCACAGTGGACCGAGGCAACTAGAGAGGTCGGACATGAAATTTTTTTACCAAAACTGCAAATTTTGATGTTTATTTCGTCAAATTTTAACTTTCAATGTGTGGTTTTAGAAGAAAATTTCACGAGGAAATCAATGGAACCACTCTCAGGACTTCAAAATCTTGCATAAACGGAGTTATGAGCGTTTTAAGTTTCCAAATTTTGTACGACCTCTCATTGACTCGATCCACCGTGCGACGGCGGGGCAAAGTGAAATTAAAGCTGAGCGTGCTCCCGCGCTTTTATCTTGGGTGCAGTGCCGCATTCCTGCCGAGACTTTTCACACTCGACCTTTGCGTTGTTGTGAGGTGGTGCTGAAAATAACCGTTGTTCGCCACCGTGGCAGGGTGGACTTTTTTAGTTTTAGCGAGAAATCTACCGGCCATGTTCGGTATCCCTTCGGCTCGGTTTTCTGTGGCTTTTCCCGACGAGTTTTGAGTTCATCCATGGTATAAGCTTTATGGAGCTGGCGCATGGAATTTTAGTCACGTACCTCCACAATAGCAATAGGGAATTCTGAATCATCTGCACAGTGTATGGAGAGAGATCCGGTATTGATGATTGCTTCGGGGTGGAGGTCCCGTTTTTCAAAAATCTGTGATGAGGGAAAAGCATATCTTCTGGTTTGATCCAGAACTTGCGGGCCTCAGAAAGTCTAAAATTAATAGAAATATCTGGACTCAGCCTCACGCAGTCATTGAAAATCGACCAAAAGTGTCGCAAGTTTCAAAATCAGATGATTCATCACAAATTAGTCTATTCGGCACTTTTCGAAGAATAGTAGAGTTCTCCTTTTTAATTAAATAGGCAATTTTCTGTTTTACATTCAATGGAGCAAAATTACCAGATTATGAAGGATTTGAATGATAAAACATGGTCCATGTTTGTTAATTCATTACTTTCTCTTTATTTTGTTTTATTTACTGTACTTGACTTTGTTCATACAGTCTATTTTTAATGTATGGGAGAATAATTTTTCTTTTCTAAGGACACATTATTTTGTCATTTGTGTAACTCCGAAAGAATTTTCCAGCTTAGGAAAAGCTGTCGCAGCTTTAGCCTCTCACGAAGAAAAGAGAGAAATCGAGGGAAAATCAGTGACAAATAACGCATATTTTCGGTGTTCTTCTCTACTGGATCTGAAAATTCAAAAATTTAGTTCGCGTAGCTGACGAAGTAAATAGTCATTTCCGAAGAATACTCTCGTAGTCGTTTTTCATTGTTTTGAGTCTTTAAAATATTCATCGCCAAAAATACTTCCATGACACGTCTAGAGGCGCCAACGAAACAACGAGGAAAATCCTGATTTCAGAGAACCTTTCCGAGAAGATCATCCCATTCACCTGGGTTCTTGAAAGCCCGATTTTATCTTCATATTTTATGAATGGAGGAATTTTGCGCATTGCGCTGTTGTCGCGGCTTGCGTTTTGTTCTTTAACCAATTGGACTAAGTTTCGAATTAGGAACCCATCGGTAACTTATACCCATACGAATGTACCTTGGTTTCTCTGTGCACAAGTGCACATGAATACTTACTCATGTATGCACAGGTAAACTAATGGTACATTCGTCATTTTTGAACTTAGCCAGTGGCGTGGCGTGAATAATCGATTATCGATATCTCGCCATTTGAAACTATGGTAAAGAATCGATTACTAAGGTGTTCGGTGCGAACACCCTGATAATCGATCTTTTTTCATAGGTTTAAATGGCATAACAATCGATATATCGCAATTCACGCCACGCCACTGAACTTAGCCAGATATCGTTGTTTTTTTGTTTTCTTATTACGATGTTCATATTTTTGTAGAAACTTGCCTTTTCTGGCTGTTACGAAATTTTTTTTTACACATCCATGCTCCAGGATTTTCAAATTTTCAGGGATTAAGGCCGAGTGGAATCTGTTTCAGCAGATATACTCGTCAGTTCCGAGAAAATTTGACACAACTATTGGGTTTCGAACCCGGGACCTATTGACGTAGAATCAGATGCGCATGATCACTGGTCAATATGACCCGCTACGCGATTTTTATCATCCCCCGAAAAATTAAATTTTTCCGAGATGGATTGTTTTCGAACTGAGATATCCAATTATGATAGAATCCCTTGGAATATTATTGCTAAACTGGCAACGCCGGTGCGTAATATTAATATACTTACACGGGTTTGAAGAATACCTGCATGTAAACGTAAGCGGCTAAAACCGGGTCCGATCACGCGAATCCGCGCGCGGCCGGATGTCGGTCGGATTATTGCCCCAGGGTGGCCCAGACCCGCGGAACCAGGTTGCCAAACTTCCCTCAAAAATCCCTTCCGCCCCCATGACACCTGTAGCGAAAATAGGGTTATTCATGCCCCGAACGGCAAAAGGGCCGCTGAATTACCCTCTTCGACCTTGCCGGCCCGGTCCCGAAATCCCCGGAAGTCGCGCGCAGTTTCCCGATTCCCAGAAATCGGGTTTACGGCTCCGATAATCAGTGGCGTGGCGTGAAATGCGATGTATCGATTGTTATGCCATTTAAACCTATGGAAAAGGATCGATAAACAGGGTGTTCTCAGCGAACGCCTTAATAATCGATTCTTTACCATAGGTTTAAATGGCAGAACAATCGATATATCGCAATTCACGCCACGCCACGGCCGATAATCCCCGCGCCCTCCGGAGTTTCGCTCCAGTTCTCAACCCGCGAACTTAATCGCTCGACAGGTTGTCGGCGCCCGAGATTTGAATTTTATTAGGGGCTTTATGTTTTTTTTATTGTTTTCCAGCTTTATTTTTGGCGAGAGTTCGGTCGCCGGACAGCCTTGAGATTCTCCGGAGCATCCGATCCGAGATGGTCATTTCGAGCCGTCGAATATGAAATTGGACGTCGTTATGATTTCGGACGGAAGGTTGTCGCCGACGCAAATTGCGAATTTGACGTTCCGGGAAACTTCGAAACATGTGTCATCCATGCGAATATTATCTCGATTCCAGCAGCACCCTCTCTGAATCATAGGTCTGACGCCATAATGTGATTTTAAAAAAAATTTGTTCCGTTACTCACTTGCGGTGATCTTTTTAGATGGAACACAGCCAAAATTTTTAAATCTTTATCACAATTTGACTTGTGACATCCCCTACGAAGTTTCTAACGCCATAATGTTGAAAATTTGATCTATAATCAGCTTGTTGGTAGGGAAATACCTACTTACGCTAAGGCGAGCGTAAAAATTTTGCACATTTCTTGCTGAACTACACGCATAAAAAGCAAGATCTGGTGATGAGCAAAGAACCAGGCTATTACAAATGTGATTCGCGATCTAAAAATCAAGTGTCAGTGGATTTCAAGGGTGCTTGCCATTCTCCCAATTTAATAGCAACTCACATAATCACTCATGATTTTCTATAATTGTTACGCCTCTTCGATATGTCCTCTTGAAAGCCGGAACTACACAAATTCGACATCGCTAATAACGGAGAATCAAGCTTCAAAAATTATGAAGGGAATACTTTTTGAAAGTTTTTCGATTTTATTAGCGTGGGTATGAAACAGAATTTTACAGAGATGGTATAAGATATAATTTGAGTAAATATGGTCATATACGCAAAATAAATCTTATTATCTGCACTTGGAAATGGTCTGCATGTACGACGTCCGCCATTTTTCGGATCCTAAGTGTTCCTAAAAGGTTCAAGATGGGTAAGCCAATCACGAGTGGAACCTCCAGTGGCCCTACTTTGTCTGCAAAGGTCCTTTAAGTATCCGCCCTCATTGAAGGAAGTTCAGCCGTAGCTCTTTGATGTAAGAATCTAAATGTGACAGTGGAACGGTTGATGCATCGCCCGGGGTGCACCTAATGTGCAAGCACCTCGGCCGAAATTTCAGAATCCTCAATCCGAGCTGAGGATGCATCGAATAGTTACCGAAAGCGGCGCGGGTATCGAGGGAGAATTTATCGCCGGCATCTGTCAGTATTAACCGAGGATGTAAACGATCATTTGTGTCCCTCATATTCGCGCGAGCGCCCCAAGAATGCCAATAAGTCATCGGCAAAAGCCGGGCTCGGAGCCACCCTAGTTGTTCCGACTGCGCTATAACTATCAACGCCGCGTTGCAATCCGGATTCCGATTTTGCTTCCTCAGATTGCAGCGCAATAGTCATATCTACATTGAGAATTTCGGGAAAAAAACCTATGTGCAATGTGCAAGACCTACAGTACCTAGTTGTTCCCACTGCGCTATTACTATCAACGCCGCGTCGCAATCCGGATTCCTATTTTGCCTCCTGAGATTGCAGCGCAATAGTCATATCTACAGTGAGAGTTTTGAAAAAAGACATATGTGGAATGTGCAAGACCTACAGTACCTCGATAGAGAGTAACGCCATGTGGCTATGAGTTTTGATTGGCTCCTCCATGTGCGGTAGTTATGAACGCCGCGTTGCAGTCCGGAATCCGTGCATTTCCTATTTTGCTTCCTGAGATTGTTGCATGTAGCACAATAGCCTTATGTACATTGAGAGTTTTGAAAAAAACACCTATCTGCAATGTGCAAGGCCTAGAGTGCCTTGATAGAGAGAGAATCGCCATGTGGCATGTGGCTATGAGTTTTGATCGGCTTTTTCATTTTGAGCCTCATGGACGTGTTTTAATGCTCGACTCTCGTAGATTAGCCGAAATAATAGGATTTGTCTAAACAGCAACTTTCTAAGTTCAGTATTAGCCGAGATATGGCCTTTTGAAAAGTCGGGTTTTTGACGTCATCCACCGCGGTAGTGACACCCTTGGTTTTTTCCACCTAGCTTTCATACGAGTTTCCCAACCAGTGCAGTTGTGCGTCGCACCGACCGATGAAAACAAGGTGGAAGAATCCAAGGATGTCACCACCGCGGTGGATGACACCAAACCCGACTTTTCAAAGAGCGATATCTCGGATAATATGGAACATAGGAAGTTGCTATTTGGACGGATTTTATTATTTTTAGCTAATTTACGAGAATCAAGCATCAAAACTTGATTCTGTGACCAGCGCAACTGATCCAAATCACAGTGCTACCAGCGCAAAACGCGTACTGGCGCCTGCAAGACTGAATGGATACTTCACGCATTGCGCGTACACCACGGAGGATACCTCACGCATTGCGCGTACATGACGGTGCGGGTGCGCAATGCGTGAAGTATCTATACCGTCTTGTAGGTGCGAGTACGTGTTTTGCACTGGCAGCTCTGCCATTTTATGAGTCCTGACTATGATGGAATGCAAGAGAACACCTATATTCGGAAACCAGTTGGACGGACGCTTCCTCTCCCTACCTCTACTCTACCTAATATTGAACATAGGAAGTTGCTGTTTGGACGGATTTTATAATTTTTAGCTAATTTACGAGAAGCGTGCATCAAAACTTGATTCTGTGACCAGCGCAACTAGCCCACAGTGAAAATATCGATAGCCGATTATTCAGGCCTCACTACAGGGATGAAATAGTTTTCCCGGCCAATCCGGCAGCCCTGTCGTTACGGCTTGATCGACGCTCCGATTGTGGCGGGCGGTATCTGTCGTGCCGGTTGCGTCGGCCCGATTTCGGGCGCCGTTTGGCGCATTCCTGATCTTTTGTCTCGTTTGACCGTTGTCCCGGCGCTCGGAACTCGACGAACTATGCGGGCCGCTGCGGGCCGGCTCGCGACAATCGACAAAATGAAACATTAATCCGTGATTATGACTATTGGCCCGTGATTTACGTCCTGATTCGCAGTGCAGAGGCCTGGAATCCCGAGCCCATTGATGCCGTCGCCCGGCCAGAAATCAAATTAGCAGCCATGTCATCCATCTGGGTTGCCACAGTCAGGGGAAACCGGAAAATGTCAGAAAAAATCTGGGAATGTCAGGAAAAATGTCGAAAGTGTCAGGGAAAAATTGTTAATTTACCTTTAGTCGCTTTCTAGAATAGATGTCATCTATCTGGGTTGCCACAGTCAGGAGAAACCGGAAAATGTAAGAAATTGTCAGAAAAAATCTGGAAATGTCAGAAAAAATGTCGAAAGTTTCTGGGAAAAATTGTTAATTTCCCTTTAGTCGCCATCTAGAATAGATTTTACGTCGAGAACAACAAATTTTGCCTGGAAGCTTTTTCAAATTAAGTTTTTTGGTCATATGGCATATCCTTAAGTGTCAGGAAATTTTACTCGAATGTGTCAGAGAAATCAGGGAAATGTCAGGGAATTCCATTTTCTAAATTTTGTGGCAACCCTGAATTCTATCAGCATTCGGATTTCTGCATTTTGTTACTGCCTTTGGCTTTTCTAATATCATCAGCATGGTTTGAATATCAGATGAACTCGTGTGGGTGTGAGTATTAATTCAATAACCATCCCTGTTAATGTGTATTCGAAAAAATGTCAACTAATAAGCAGAAAGAAGGAATCGATTATCAGCTGAATTTCCTCAACTTTACGGTTTTTTGCTCATTGAAGTTCTATATTTTACGGAATGCAACATGGTTTGGAAAAGCTACCTGTGGTACAAACACAGACCCTCCACGCAAGTAGCAAAGCTATTCAGAGTAGTGTCATATTAACTAGTAACTAGTGTCGAACGATCTTTAATTAGGTTAGCTCTTCTACATGAGAATTTAATTATAGTGTTTCACTCACATGTGACTATCGTGACATCGACGTTTCCTGTCGGTTCGCCATTGATGTTAACAAATTTTGCAACATGGCTTTGCGGCAGGGACGCATGGACGCGCCGCGGCGCGTCAAAACAGGCGTCGAACAAATTGCTGCGACGCGATAATAGGTAGCCCTGAATGGGAATAGTGCCGAAACTGAATAGAATAGGTGTGTAATCATAACCAATGGGGGTTTGCCGTTTGTCGCCCCCCGCCCCTTCCCCGCGTTTCAGCCACCCCCGTCAGGTGCGGATTGCGAGTTGGATTGGTCGGACGGACAGCGAGTACTCCAAGCGGGAATCTCTCGTGGACAGCGATGCCGTCCTGTCGTAAAAAAAAAAATTCACCTATTTCGACTTACATTCCCGCTTTTCAAAAGTATTTTTATGGTCTATTAATCTCGAAAATGATTATTGAACTTTGGTTTGAAATTTTGGGACGTTTATTGTGTAAAAATGTTGCTGAGTTCCTTTTTCCCGTGAATGGTCGCTTATTTCGTTGAGAAAGTCATTTCGAGGGCTGATTTTCAGGGTGTCTACTGGTCTGAAAAATCCGTAGACTCGGGAAATAGTACTGAATTCTTTTTGTATCCCGTAAGATTGTATAAGGCCAAAAATTCCGTTTAAAGGTCCGGAATTTTTCGCTTCATGCCACGTCTGTTCGATGGAACAGCTTGGAAAGTCAACTCCTTGCGCACTGATTCTTGGCGCAGCATTTTCCGGCTAGATTGCGTTGGTGCAGTCAGTTTTTCCTCAGGTCGTCAATGAGCTTTGACCTCTCGGCTACGTCATTTTTGTCGCTATTTGCGCGTGCATGAATTTCGATATTTTTCGCATTTCGTCGTATAACGGGAATTGCAAAAGCACGGAACTTTTCTCCCGATGAGATACTGAATTTTTTGAGTGAATACTCAAAGAGTGCTATAAAATTAATGGTTTTTTGCCAGCCTGCGGGCTGATCATTGAAATTCTATTGACAAAGCGATAGACAAAGAAGACATAAGGAGTATAGAACGATCCTATTGGTTGAAATGTATTGCTCCTATAGACAAGGGAGAAAATGATGGAACTATAGGGTCTCTCGTGGGTTTCTGTTAGTTAGTCTATTACCTAAGTCCTTTGTCTATTGCAACCACTCGCTTCCACCAATAGGATCCCTCCATATCCCTTTTTCCCTCTTTGTCTATACCTTTGTCCATCGATTTCAATAATCGGCCTGAAGTTTAAGTAGACACCCTGATTTTCTCATTTTCAAGGTTCGCCTGCTTCGGGAGACGTGGCAACGGGAAGGATCGGTGGGCGCTGCCCGGAGCAAACACATCCTGCACCAATTATTTGTTTGTAGATCGTATTTATTTGCCCCCGCGCCGCGGCGTACTATTGTCAATAATTCCTGCGCGCACAACGGTTTGACAAATAGCCTAACACCCGGGCGCAAAGTGGACCCTCTCCCCGCGTTGCGAAATAAAAATCGCCGGCTCCCGGGCCCGGGAAATTAAGCCCATTGAAGCGTCCGCAGGAATTTTAATGCTAATCGTATTTACACAACTAATATCTGTGTCATGAGCGGCGCGCCGAGCCCTGTGCGATAATTAATCGCCGCTGTTTTGTCGCGGCCTTCTGTCATTGTTGCACCGGCCGTATAGGCCACCGCTCGGACGCTTGGGGATGAGATATTGCCGCCGGCTCATCCAATGTTCTATCCATATTGCGCAGTACTGGGGTGCCTTTGAAAATTTCAGGGAGCGTGCGGTAACTAGAGTACCTTTATAGACAGGGTATGGCCATTCGTATCTTTTTACTACAGGAAAACTGTTCCGCTTTTTGATTGGTCAACGAGTTTTTAGGCTTCATGATGCTCTTACGGCCGTAAATAAACAAACAAAATGGCGGCTCATAGTAACATCGATAAGAAGCTAAATTTGACAAAAATTTCAATTATGCGGCAGTAACAAATTGAATTAGCATATCTACTAATAACTCACGAAATTCACACATGAAAACATTGTTAAATCGCCTTTCACCTTTATCACAGGAGGATGTAAGGTGTGCATAACCTCAATCTTGCTTGCTGATAACAGCCATCTTGTTTGTTTATTTACGGCCGTAAGAACATCGTGTCAACCTATTTTCACGCGACCAATGAAAAACCGGAACAGAAATGGCCACACTCTGTCTATAAAGGTACTCTAGCTGTAACTGAAGTGAGGAACTTTAACAATACGCGTTCATTTTCGTAAACTAGAAAAAAAGTCCCTTGGATCTATTCCATGCTGACTCTTTAAAAATGTAACTATAAAAAACACTCTTGATTCAATCGGATTTTTGCATGACTTGGTTCTCTATTCAAGCAATAATCCCATGGGATCAATATTATTTTCTCCTGTCAATTTTTTAAGAGGCTAATCTATAGTGTGATCTGACACTGAGAGTGTTTGACTATTACAGAATTCTTTACGTTTCATATTGATACCAACTCCATAAAATATCGCAGCGTTGTGAGTCATTGCACCAGTTCAGTACCTCACCTTAAAAACGCAAGAAAGAAAAGTCAACGCCCTATTTTTCAAGCTTTAGGTTCTCTTCTCATTTCTCAAACACTCTTGCAGGAAGAACTAATCAACAGAACCAATGATACTTCAATGAGAAGGGATTTTAATTATTTTTTCCAGTGGCGTGGCGTGAATAATCGATTATCGATATCTCGCCATTTGAAGCTATGGTAAAGAATCGATTACTGAGGTGTTCGCTGCGAACACCCTGATAATCGATCTTTTTTCATGGGTTTGAATGGCACAACAATCGATGTATCGCAATTCACGCCACGCCACTGATTTTTTCTCGCCCAGTCCTTTCAGTTTTTCCACGGTAGAGGATGAAGATGCTTCTAAAATCAGCGTTCTACCGACCGGCGGTATATTTCCCAGAAAATCATATTGTTGCTCCTCAATCGAAAAAGATGAATCAAATCTTGAGTAGGTAGAGATATTGCCATGCTGAAAATGAAAAGATGAAGAAGCGAGGAGAGGATGGCGAGTGGTTTTCATGTGAAATAAATGGGATTGCTGTCGGTGGCGTGGCGTGCTTTGCGACTAATCGATTGATCTGCCCTTTAAACCTTTGGAAACAGATCGATAGACAGGATGTTCGCAACGAATACCTTAGTAATCGATTCTTTACTATGGCTTCAAATGGATAAATATCGATGACCGATCATTCACGCGATGCCACTGAATGCAGTCGATGAATCCCCGTAGATATTGTGAACACTTCATCGTCTCAAAAAAAAAAAAAACCGAGAGTCGATTCAGTTTACCTCAGTAAAAATACCAAGAAAAAACATTCATCCACTGAATCGCTGTATCTCGTCTTCCTCCGAAGATATAGATGAAAGCGGCCATTTCAGCAAGTATTCGATAATATAATAAGCATACCGTTAAAAGTAATAATGTTATGTTTCCCCGTTGGAGTGAGATCGGGTGAATGTTGACCTTACATTCCAATTAAATTCGACTAATGACTTTAGTTGTTACTTTACTTTAATTACTTCAGTTATCTTCAAGTTTAAGTCTTACTTGATTCAACTCTCGATTCATGCCTGTGGGGATAGGACTGGATTTTGCAATTTGGAACTATAAATTCTGGCTCTTCTGGAAAAACACTTATGTGCAAAGGGAAACTAATGGCACATACGTCGTTTTTAAACCGGGCCAGAATTTATAATTCCAAATTGCAAAATGCAGTCGAAATATACTACCTTTAACATTGTAGGTTCACTCACTTTTAACGTCTAGTGCCCTATTTACAATCATCCCTTGAACTTTGAAAGCTTCCCTTTTACCAATGTATTTTTTACGGCTTAAGGGTGCCAACAAGTTGGAGAGGGAACACAGCCCTCGGTAATAAATACCCCAGATAGAGAATAAAGCATCATCAGTATCAAAAAAGAAAAAAATCTGAATCGACTGAAAACTGTATTCCTTGCGTTAAAAGTATATCGGTTCAGTGACCATCGAACCTTCCCTGGGTTTTTTGCTGCTTTTTTGCGCGCTGAAAATCTTGCGAGTGGCTCAATGATGTCTGTTTGATTCTCGTTTATTCCTCGGGGGACGATGAAATCGAGGAGTTTTCCGGTACCAATCAAACCTCGCCTTTTTTCCGGGCCAAGTTTGAATCCTCATCATTATTTTTATCATTATCAGCTCCATTATTCTGCCGTTCTGCCTGGCCTCGGCGCAGTGCCCTTCGATAATTTCAGCAGAATCGATGTTTGCGGAAGGTCGAAATGGAAAGCAAACGGCCCGAAATGAAAGCGCGGTTGCCAAACATCGTTTTTCTAAATATGCAGTCTTGCCACGGGTGCCATCTGTCTTAACCACATAACAGAGCCGCTCGACTCTTAGAAAAAGTTTTAGAAACACGCTTGTTGTAGTCTTGCATGAGTAACATATCGAGTAAACTGTTTTTTTTTTTTTTTGTTTTTTGTTTTTTTTTAAAAAAAAAATCCTCTCAGTAGAAGCAAGGCGTCGCAGTGGACAAAGGAAGTAAGTAATGGACTAACTAACGGCGACCCTTTTTCATCATTTTCTCCCGCAGTCTATGACACCACCCGTTTCAACCAATATGATCGTCATTCTCCCTTTGCCTTCTTTGTCTGTTTGTACATTTCAATTATTAGCCCGCTATATCTGTATCGATTCATGTCAGAGAACAGGAAAAGAACAAGGAGGGAAACGGAAAACAAAGCCAAAATATAATAATAAAACACCCCGAACGTTTCGACTCCAAACTGAGTCATTTTCAGTCGGAATAATACTGTAAAAATTAAAAATTTCAACGAAGAAAAGTGGCAGAATTTTGACGAAATTTGTCAATTTTTATTGTATTTTTCCGACTTGAAATGACTAAGTTTTGAAACGAAACGTCTTAGGTATTTTACTGTCATATTTAGCCTTGTTTCCCGTTTTTATTCTTGTTTTTCTCGGTACCATTGTCTCAGGCTGCTTCATAAAAATGTGTATACACGTTAGAGGCCCCAGGGTGTCTACAAGTCCGGAATTTCCGGAAAGTCCGGAAATAGCACTGATTTTTTGGGGACGGTCTATAAGTACTGAAAAAGTGTGGAAATTCCGCAAAAAGGTCCGGAATTTTGTTAATTTTCTGTCATGTTTACCGCAATTTCAAATTTTTGAAATTTTTCGAATTTCGTCAAATGGAGGCACTGGATAAGTACGGAACTGTTCTATTGGAGGAGGTACTGAATTTCTTGAGAATGTACTGAAAAAGCACTGTAAAAGTACTTATTTTTGACCAGCCTGTTTTAGTAGACACCCTGTACACCTGAAAACGCTCAGAAATTGAAAGTTCGGCAACTTCGGGAAGCACGAAACCGGGAATCAATGAAAGAAAAATTGGAATTAATTATGGGAAATGAGTCGAACGAGTATTATCCATCAATCTTGCTCTCCGCCTCGCTTCGGACTGCAGTCCGTCGATTCTTCCTTCCCGCGTATTTATCTCTCGGGGCTGATATTTTTCTACCCTCTTTTTTTCAATTTTTTGGCGGGAGCTCCTCTCGCGGCTCCTCGGCCAGGTTTCAGCCGCAGATCGGGATCAGCCGTCACTTGCATACGCGGCCCGAGGTCCGAGGTGGAGGGAGTAATTAATCATTTCCACGAGGTTTTTTGTCTTTTCCCGAATTCTTCCGCGCGGAGTTGTTCATTCATTTATTCATTCATTCATCTCTCCATCCCTCATGAATATTGAGAGCGGCGGCGTGGCGCGTCGCGCCGGGGTCGTGTCTGGTATTAATGCGGATCGGACCGTCCTATCCAGCGCAGCGTTGCGACTCGACTTTAAGTGGAGCTTCCTCTTGAGTCAGTTGACCGGAAACATTACAATTTTAGCGCGTCCCCCGTTTTTGGCGCCTCACAATTTCGCGGAAAACATTGTTTTTCAACTATATTACATGTGATTCAGTACGGGGTAGTTTTTTAGAGCGTTATTTCACATGAAGTGCACGAACAATGAAAACTGGGGGATATCTTTGATGGAAGACCACTGGAAAAAAACACATTGGATATATGTAGAGTCCAGGCTCTCGAAAACATTGACAAGAAAAAATACTCCTGATTCAATCAGATTTTTGCTTAAATCAAAAGGAAATCCGCTCAAATTAAGAGGCTTGGTTCTTTATTTAAGCTTACATTTGATTGAATCAAGAGTATTTTTTCTTGTCGATGTTTTTAAGAGTCTGGACTCTAGATCCAATGTGTTTTTTTCCAGTGAGCTTAACTGCGGAATTAATAATAATATTCTGTTCCTATAATACAATTAGTCCAGTCAATTGGCCACTGGCCTGTAGCAACGTTAGTCTTATTCATCTCCTTCCTCATAAAAACTTTATAGACTAAAAAATTTAAAATAAAATCAAAGGTCACCTAAACCTAAATAATATTTTCCAGACATTAATTATTGATTTTAATCGAGCAGAAAATCTCAAAAACTTACAAAATAAATGTAAATATATGTTTAAAAAAAGATAACATCCGTCCTACTAAATAGAAAGGGTACCTGATTCGCTCCAATTCATATGAGCAACATAATAGTAATCACAAAAAAATAATAAGAGCATTCGAAAAAAGTCGCATGTTTTCCCTTCAAAATTAGAAAACGAATCATACCATGGGAAGTTCGAAAATCAACCTCCCTCACGTAGCCCTTGACTTGAAGTACCACTGCAAATAGGACAAACGAAACCAACACAGTATGGATGTAGAGCAAGAGAAATGATGTGCGTTGCTGACGGCGCAGAGATACGACTATTCGTGCTTGATGGATGTCCGTGTTGCATCCGAAAAATTGAAGGCGCGATGCTACGAGGCATGAGCTCGTAGTGTTCGGCTTTGCTCTGTGTTGCCAGTAAGGTTCGGTTCACATTCGAGAGAAAATTTGAAAATCGAAACCCGATTACGTCTCTCCTATCTTTGGCTGTGTTTCTCACGTAGTTCTTGGAGGCACCAATACAAATCAAACGAACGGAAATAAACACAATATGGAAATAAAGCAATACGCATTGATGACGGCGCAGAGATACAACTATTCGTGCTTGATGGATGGCCGTGTTGCATCTGAAAAATTGAAGGCAAGAAGCAAATTGTGCTTTCCATACCTTGTGTACATACTCATAAGAAATTGAAGTAATTTTGAATCAACCAGAGTAAAATGCATCGAAATCTGGTCCAACTTCATGCCGATCTCACCTTAAAACGAAGAACATAATTTTAGTAGTTTCAGCAGCGTATAAGGATTATGATGCGACGAAGATCCCACAGTTTCACAGAAATATGAGTCATTATTTAGAGTTTATATTGATAAAAACGCATCGCGGAGATTTTTGAGAGAACAGTACTTTAGAAAATGACGCGCTGTATGAGATTCCATCCCTTTGTCACGAAAATTCCTGCTCTGCAGAAAATAGCACCGAATGGTCATAATGTCTTTCTGTCGCTTCTTTCTTCTTTTTCGCCCAAACTCTCGGTGCTTATAGTTACTCCTTCAATTAATTGATCAGGCCACACTTTTGGTTCGTGAAATCGAACACTGGAAAAAACCACACATTGGATCTAGAGTCCAGACTCTTGAAAACATTGACAAGAAAAATACTCTTGATTCAATCAGATTTAATCTTAAATCAAAAGGAAATCCGCTGAAATTAAGAGGCTTGGTTCTTGATTTAAGCTTAAATCTGATTGAATCAAGAGTATTTTTTCTTGTCGATGTTTTTAAGAGTCTGGATTCTAGATCCAATGTGCTTTTTTTTTCCAGTGAACCACTGTTTGAGCACGGCCTCTGAAAGTTCGAAAACATTTTTTTTTCTTTTCTGACTCTTCGCGACGAACTTGTTAAATTTGGCAGCGCTCAATGCAGCAATTGAATCGTTTGCTGTTTGCGGAATTGGGTCGTATACATCCAATACGCAACGGCCTGCCCCTTGCCTTGCAGATGAGTCAGCCGGGGATGGAGCTTGCAAATTACGACCTCAATTGAACGTCATAATTAACACTCTTTTTATTCCGCGCTTGAGCATTCTTCTCTTATCGGAATCAATCTAATTTGCCAGCCCTCATCCCGTTACCCTGATATTTCTGGGTCATTGAATTTTAAAGGCTTCTATTTAAAACTTCCCTCCGCCAGTAAAGAAGCTGCCACTTGATCAGTTCGTCAACAAACTCTTTATTTTTATCGCCGATAATCCGTCCGGATGGCATATCTTAATCAATTGACTACTAGACAGAGCAAGAGCTAAAACACTGCGATGCTTTTGTTTCGTTATCACAGTTTGATGCGGAACATGTTGATCGTTTAGAAATTTCATTCCACTCAAAACAAAATATTTCTTGACGCACTAAAATTTGTACCTTTCTAATTTTGGAAAAAAATCATCTATTAAAACAAGTTTTTCAAGTGGAAAAGAAAACTTCAGTTACACGAACCGAATAGTTCAGCAGTCGCCCTTGGGTTCCGAGAACTGAGTCAAGAATCGAAGTACCAAACACCTCGGTTGTCACAACTGAACTATAGTTCGCTGAACCGACGCAACGGTTGAGTTTAACGAACCGAAGTCTCTATCAGTTCACTGAACTGAAAAGCTTCGATCGATATGGAAGTATGTTCAAGTCATGTTCCATCCAAAGTTTTTAGGCCCACAGAACTAAGCCTTCGGGTCACCGATCCAAAGTTCAGGTCTATCTACTGAAAGATCGGTCCTTTCGACTAATTTAAAATCTCATTGTTTTTGAACTGTCAAAAGTCTACTAAACTACTAGGTTCGTATAACCGAGCGTTTTTCCTCGTGCAGTTACCGAAGGCTCAAATTTCCTCTCAAGATAAGAGGAATAGAAATAAAACTAGGCATTTTCCTGCAATGTTGACTGCAACGCTCCCTTAAAAACTTAACCATCGGCAGGCTGCGAACATATGCCTTGTGGCTGAGGTGAACCGTAAAGCACTTGCGATTGGAGGTCGAAGATGGGGAGGGGGAGGGTTCATGAAAGAACCCCGGTTGCTAGATGGCGGGAAAAGTGACGGTGTAGACGGCTTAGTTAAATAAATCATAAGCAAATTGCACGTGTGAGCGTAGAGCGCATTTGTCAGATCACGGCATACAAAAAAGGTCCAGGGTTCGGTGTTGTCAAGTGCGTGGCAGCCACTGAATCGTCCACATGACTCCACCAATCAAGCCTGAAAACTAACAATATCAAAAAAAATTTTAGGGATTATCCCCTAATATTGTGATACTGCCCCAATTTGTTGGATGATAGAGGCATTTCCAATTAATTGTGTCCTACTTATCTTGAAATTTTCAGCATGTCTAAGAATACAGTATGTCAGAGAATACAGCATTTTTAGGATTTCAACATTTAAAAATATGAGAGGCAATTTAAGAGGAAGAGACAAAAAGAGTTTGTAAGTTGATGAGATATTTTTCCACAAATATTGAAAACTCGTGAGCTCTCCGCCATAAATTCACAGAATTTTGTAGGTAATCAAAATTTAGCTATCTGCCTAAGCATTTGACAAAATGCGTGATTTCACTATTTGCCTGCGACATCGACATAGATTCAATGATCGGGCCGCCGGAATATCCAGTCCCCGTATCCGATGTCAGTTTGACGCCAGGGATTGTGAGTCTAAGGTCCTGCGGGCCGATAATTGAAATAGTAAAGCAAATGTTTTGTCTATGTCTTGTCCTTGCCTTCTCTTGTCGTATCGACATAGATTCAATAATCAGGTCGCCGGAAACATCCCGTCTCGGTATCCGATGTCGGTTTGACACCAGGGCCGTAAGTGAAGAGCCGCGCTCAGTGAATAACGAAACGCCGCCGCTCCACCTGATAAATCATTTTCAAAAGCGCCGTCATTGTTTTCCACTCACTCAAGTTCGATTAAGCCCCGAGCCCCCCGGGCCGTGGTGGGGTGTGCGGGAGGGGTAGATTTGAGCCTATGCAGGTGGCAGCTTAAACCGCCCCGTTCTGCGATTGTTCCCACCGAAAAAAAAATCCGTTGCGGCCTCACGTGTTCCCGATGGATTTGCCGCCCCCCTCCCCCCGCCTCCATGTTGGAGGCATCGCTTTCGGGCGATTTTTCAAACCTGATGGTGACGTCATTTTTTCGGTTTCTCCGTGTCGTAGATAGATCACTGACCAGGTCACTAGTCCTTGAGATGTTTAAAAAATGATGGACATAGAGGCTCAAACCTAAACGCTCGATTCGAATAAATCATTTGGAATTTCGGATTTTTTAAATTTTTTTTCTGGGGGTGGGGGTGTCAAATTTGACCGTTTTAGTGGGATAATGCCAAGCTTAGATTGTATATTTCTCGATCTGTGAGTATTGATCAAAGCATAAAAAAGAAAAAAGGAAAAAGTACGTTTGATCGTTATGAAAATGATGCACACTGGTGACACCGCGTTCTGTTTTAGTGTCCTCGTGCTTATTTTATTATTATTAATTCAATCACTAATTTTCATTGTTTCTTTGTGTTGCAGGTTAGTTTATTGAATCAATTCTAGCCATACATTCCGCAACTCCGTAAGTGATACGTGCATACATTTTAAATTAATAGTCTTCTTATTTTATTTTCAATCTACAATTGAAATTTTGTTAGCTTCTCTAGACAACAGAATGGAATTGAAAATTTGGCCATTATTTCCTCAGTTATGCTTGCCAAAACTGTCTCCGCCGAGGTCGGCTACATTCCGGAAAAACTGACCGGGTGAAACAAGGTGACTGACAAGGGTTAAAGGTTGTATTATATGGAATACATTTTGCAATAAGGAACCACTATTTTTATCCCACTTCAGAAACAACATACATGCCATCGGTTTCCCTACGTAGATATATGCTTTTATGGGAGAGCCAGAGATAGGGATTCCTTGTTGCAAAATGTAATCCATATGTCAGGCATCAAAAGACAAAATTTCAACATAAAATAGTTTGAGATCGAGTTTTAACTTCAAAAAGCTCAGTCATCAAAAAGCTTTCAAGAGAGATTTTTTTTTATTGAAAAAGATTAATCAAAGTGGGGAAAAAGGTTAAAAACAACAACAAAACAATCGTTCTTCGAGTTAGGAACACAGTCGCTCCATCAATTCTTCAAGAAAAAAAAATCTTGAAATGTATAAGCAGAGACGGAAAAGAAAGTGACGAAAGGATTCTCAGTGTGCTAAATCCCTCCTTATGGCAGTATGGGCGTTCCAAAACTTGACAGCGTCAGGTGTTACGGTAAGTTCATCCTGATTTTCCGCGGGTCAAACGTGATAAAAAAGGCGGGAGGAGGTTTTTTTTTATTTATTTACTTTATTTGTAAGGATTAGTACATTAGCCTGAACATAAAGGCTCAGTACAAGTCACATTGGAAAAAGTTACAAAAAAGAGTAATTTTACAAATTTAAAAACTCTTGCAAGTGTAGAGAGGGTTTTGCAAAAGGTGTTCTTTTAATACCTTAATGAACAAAGGCGACTCAGTTTTGATAAAGATTTCTTTCAACTCTTTGGGTAATTTGCTGAAAAATCTGACAGCCCTAAACTCAAAGCTATCCCAGTCCCAGCCTGTGTCAACATTTCTCGTAGTTCTCAGAGAATTTTCTCGGAAATTTTCGAAAAGTCAGGGTATCAGGGACAGAGACTTCTCTGGAAATTCTACACCCGTTTAAATTCGACGTATCGATTTCATGGCGCGCTCCGGTTTTCGAAGTGGAACAGAGGTGTGAATAGTTTGTCGAAGTTTTCATTGTGATAGAGCAACCTCCCTCCCCCGCCCAGCCCCAGATTGAAACAAATAAGGAGCGTTCATTACCGGTGCCTTGTCCGGGCGAGAGATCGCTCAATTATCGGGAGCGGCGCGGAAAAGGGTCGGGATGGCCGCTTGTCGTTTCCTGTTTCAATTTAAGTCTTTAATTCAGCCACTTCCCGTAAAACAAACGTCCATTCAATTTTTAAGCGGGGAGCCCTCCACCGTTTCCTGTAGGTATGCTTATATTCCCGTATTCCCGGAGCCACTAATGATATTCCCTCCCGGAGTCCGCGCCAAAATTGGGTTCGTTTTTGTCCCGCGTGTAATTTAATATTTTGCTAATTGTCAGGTGTCAGACCACGCGCTGAGTCTAATTGTCAGGTATTCTGTAGGATGTTTCCTCTCAATGCTAGATTAGTTCACAAAAGTTGGATTCTACGAAGACGCAGACCTGAACTCGTTCATACTCCAGAGACAAATCTGAGAGGGGTCGTAGGAGGGTAATTTTGACAGGATGAATGAAAGCGCCTATCTGCATAGGGAGGCTGATGGCTCATGTGTTGTTTCTAAAACGAGCCAAAGATAGTAGATTCTCATTGCAAAATGTAGTCGATGTCCTTTCTGAGGTATTATAGAAATCGAAAAACGGGAATTATTTGATCCTATCGTTGCAAAGTACACGATGGCAAGACCTCGTAGATCAATGCTAGATAATTCTCTTGATACGCTCACGGAATCCGCTAAAATCGAGGAAATTTGACGACTTTCAAGGTATCAGACTTAAAATTAGTCTTCTAGGTTGCACCCATTAGAATTCGTTGGACTTGTAAGTTTCCTGAAGAATAAAGAGTACAAGATTATTGTAATGAGAACATGGATACGTGCGGATTAAAAGGAATTATGTACCAATTAATTAAGTCACAAGGAACTAAGTCGCAAATTCTATGCACGAAGTTCCTTTTCCTCTGATACATTTTTACATACTTCCTTTTGGCAAAAATACCTATATGAACAGCACTTTCGTAACCTATTCCTGTGGTTTAGTGCTAATATCAGTGCAATTCGTCAGAGTCACCGGTTAAAAGTGATAAACTGAAATGACTTATCAGTCGGTTGTTGAATCGTCAAAAAAAAGCTCTGGAAAGGAAAGCTCTAAAGCTCGCCGGCTCACATGTCACAATCATCCCGCTCACGCTGTCCAAAGCCGTGTCTTTTATTCTAAGGTGCCGGAGCATTGAAACTAGGTGTTCCTGTGTTCCTGTTGGTCCCTTTGTTTTAATTTCCACCCTGCCGCCCCTACCGTCTCTTTGCTGTGACCTCCTCTGCGCCCGGAACCGAAGTATAGTATTGTCTGGAGCCTCATGAGCTACAGCGGAACTGGCCGTAGCGTCCGCTGAGATACCGGATATTACGCTCTCGCATTCCTCGATCCCATCGAAAGTCATTCACGACTTTGCCCCCCCCCCCCCCCCCCCCCCTCCGCTGCCACCCGACACCGCTGTGTGACAATCGACGGATTAATTGAACGCAAGATGCAAGGCGGATTGACGTGCTGTCGCGTTCAATTAACAGAGTATATCCCATGTAAAATGGATCGTATGTAATAATGGTTCGATGTATCGTTTGATTCAAAACAAAAACAGTAGAACATAACCTCAAACAAAACTTTCTGGATTCAAATTGGAAAAGCTCAAAATGACAAAATTTCTAACAATTCCATCATGATTGTTGTGCTTTTTGCAACGATAGGATCAAATCAATGATCCAATGATCGAGGGAACTCGGAGACTAACCGTCGGGAAGAACATATTTTTGTATTTTTCTGGATATTTGCTTTGCTCGTTTTAACTACTCTATTGATGATAGAAATTAGCGAGCGGACTTTGACGTCATGAACAACGCACTTTCATCCCACGATTAATCCCGAAGCATTTCGAAAGTTTCGAAGCGCGGCCTGCGCTCCCTCTATCCTCTATGGTATAAATAAACATACCTCCATCAAAGGATAACTGCGTAAACACTAGCTTTGAGATTCATTAAAAAGATTAACTATTCATGGACCGACGGGAGCAAAGGTGCGGAAAATACAGAATCGAGAGGGTGAAAAAATACAAACTTTAGTAATATGTACTGCTTAACGGAGAACGCGGTTAAAATTTTAAAATACATCACTGCAAAATTATATCGCGGAATACTTTCATAATTTTTCGAATAATGAAAAATAAAGCAGATTTTCATGCGAAAAATTAAGACAATGAGACGAAGTTCCAAACAATTAAAAGTGGAAAATGAAGGAAGGGGAACCTGCGGGAGGGATGTAAGTAGATTAGGAGCCGAAAGGTGCATCCAGCGCGCAAAGATTAAAAATGAGTTTTCAGCAAGGAACATTGGCGAAATAAAATTAATTGAAAAAGTGAACTGGCGTTCGATTAAACCGAAGAGAAAAAAATCAACACTAATAAGATTTTTTGTCCCGTGAGCTTTTCTTTGTCCACCCTTTCATCGGCTTTCTCCGGAGGAAAAAAAAAAACAATTTCCTACCAGTTCAGCTCACGACACCCCAGATGAGAGCTTATAACAGGATTTACAGGTGTTCGACGTAAAATAATTACAGGTGGGAAGAGGGGGAAAGTGGATCTTTTGTAAAAGTTTTATCACCGAGACTGCTCAACCAATATTATGAGATTTGTTGCCATCAATCTGAAAAGGGCTAACACGGACTTGCATCGAGTGAATAGGCAGTTGAGCATAAAAAAACCACACGGGAAAAACAACCTTTGGATAAAGGTTGAAGGGTCATTTACTCGTTAAAATTTTACACGGGGAACTATGCATAGGAGGAAAAGTCGAGACCTAACTTTTGAGCCACAAATTACCGTTTGCAGTCAAGACTGATCGATTACAGACGTCGAAAGACAGTAGATGTCTTTCCGGGTCGTTCCCTCTCATTGATGCAGTGGCGTGGCGTGCTTTTCGATCGATCGATATTTCTCCATTTGAAGCTGTCGTAAATAATCGATTAGAACGGTGTTCGCTGCGAACATCCTGTTTATCGATACTTATCCATAGGTTTAAAGGGCAGATCAATCGACCCTTCAGCCCTTTTTTCAACCCTCCAGTTATACAAAACTTACAAGTGAATTCCAGTGTTGAGATACTTACTCTGCCGTGCTAAGGAAGAACGCCGTATGAACATTCAAGAGTTGCCAAATTTCATTCGATAAAATTTTTATTTTTGAGGAAAATTATGAATATTTTTCCTTGAAAATTTCAGACACTTTAGATCATATTACGAACAAAATTATCTGAGAAATTAGCAGAAAAATATTCAACAATTTTCCCGAAAATTAGTGATTTGTCAGAGGAAATTTGGCAACGCCTGAAAGTTCATACGGCGTTCTTCCTTATCACGGCAGTACTCTTATGCGTACTCACCTCATTTTTCCAAATGCCCGTTTTCGCAACCCACTTGATACCCGATCGATTCACTCAGCGCTCGCCGTAAAAAATCGCAACGAAGGATTCTCTTCCATCGGGTAGGTTCCTCCATTTAAAAAACGTTCGAACTAAATGGTTTATCGACGGAGCATGATCGTGTTTGTAGAGAGAAGGTTATTTACCCGAGAAATGAAATATACCGAAGGGATCACTTCTGACTCCCGTGAGGCTAGCCCTGAGTGCCATTGCGATACGCCAAATGCTGGGGATTTCCGCGAATCTAGTCGCAATTGCCAAAATGAGCGTAGAAATCCGTATGTTTCTTATCGCTCGGTGGAAAACACGCCCAACTTGGCAGCCGTGTCGGATACTCATCGGCGGATCGACTAAAATAGAAAATTAAATGATTAGCGGGCGGAGGAATAAAAAAGCATCCCCGATGAAATTGAAATGTTTTTAAGCCGCTTAGTATTTGCTTTTAATTGCATTCAAGTGTCGGGCTTTGCGGGGCGCCGGCGAGGGATGAGGTCCCGCAGCGCTGAAAGGGTCGAGCCGGGAATTTCGGGGAAGAAACCGAAAAACATGAAACGGACATTAACGCAAACCGAAATTGAATTATTCAGGTTTTCCATTTGCGCCCGGGTAATTGGTCGTTTGCCCGAAATCTCTTTTTTGATCGGTTCAAAGTCGGGCTCGAGCGAGTGACCGATGCGCCCCGACAAACCGATAACTTGAGAGCTGCGCCTCCTCCGCCGTTCCAAACCGCGTATCGTCATGGAGATCGTAGTGGAGTTATGCGGTTTTAGCACCGACGCGCAGCAGCACAATTTCAAAAGCGCTCGTTGACAAAGCGTTGAGTCGCTAGATTGCGTTTACAGCTTACGACAGATAGATACTAACTTACTCTTATGCGCTGGTTACACGCTCAAATTTCCATCAATTTCCGACCAAATGGTGACTGCTGCGCACCATCTACCATCAAATTTCTACGGCCTGTAAAAATTTGATGGTATATGATGGAGCTGTGGGGCTCATCTATCATCTGATTTCCACACAACCGTGCTTATTTCATGCTTATTTCAATCAACACGCTGTTTTAATTAATTCTACTCATCAATCTAGAACTAGATAACTATCGACCGCCATCTTGGTCATCATTTTGATCGGAATTTGACGGGAATTTGATCGTGTAACCAGGCTAATACGTCTAAAATTCGTGTTGAGCATCGAATGGAGACTTATGGATTTCATGTTTAAAGTGGTTTTATTACTTAATGAATTCAAGGGATTTTCACATGTGAAACTCCTTTCCCCAGCCTTCTGACAAATCGATGAATATCAATGTCGACTTCTGTAAACAAAAGGGGAATTGTTTGTAAATTATTATCAAGAAAATTCCGTTTTTATTTGTAGAAATTTTGCTGTGTCCAAATCTGCTTTGCCAAAGGACGCCGTATGAGCCTTCAGACGCTCCTAGATCTCCTTCAGCAAAAACAAATTTACTTGGAAAATTGTGAGTATTTTTCTTCAAATTTTTCAGGCAATTTTATTCTCGATTTCATCTGAAATATCTGACAATTTTTAAGAAAAATATGCATGACTTACCTCAAAAATGCAAATTTAGCTACTGTCCAGCATACTGTCAGCTACTATTTAGCATACTGTTAGCTAATGTTCAGCATACTGTCGGCTACTGAACGTTAATAATAAGTTGTAAAAAGAACTCATAGAAAGGTGAATGTAGATAGTTCCACAATGGCTAAATGTCTTTTCAGGACCCCGAATTTTCGTGCTTGTTCAATTTTACGTTTTTTAAAAAGGGTTTAACATCCACCCGCGATCTGTGTTACGTCATACTCCAAGGACCGGAGCCTGGGTGACCGCGGGGTCTCTGTGTCCTGTCGTTCACATCGCCGTTTTGATTCAAGTGTTCTCAACCCCCCCCCCCCCCCCCACAGGCCTTCTTCAGGAACTCCGAAGCTACTTTTCATTTGAAGAGAGGGACAAACTGACAAAGAGGCAGAGTTCTCTAATTTCAGCCCTCCAAATTGACACCGTGAAAGAACGAGGAGCGAAGGGATGCTCAGTTGTCAAATCGGACAAAAATTGATCATTTTAAAAAAATTGCCGTTTTATTGATACTTTTTTCGTCGTTAAAATCACTGTTCCTAAATATACTGGTAGATAGATACTTTAATTGAAGAAGAAAAATAAAATCTGACTTATTTATGTAGGGGACTATGCGTAAGTTAATTAAATCAAAAGGAGCAAAACACGCAAATCCAATGGACGTAGTCCCTTACAGGGCCGGACTTAGGGGGTGGCCACATGGGCCGCGGCCCATGGCGGCAAATTTAGGGGGCGGCAAATGTTGTAATTTTTTCAAAAGTAGGTATCAAGAAAAATATCTGATTCAAAAAAAAAAAAAAAAAAAAAATACAAACGAGAAAAGGCGAAAAAATCTCCCATTTCCCGAGAGTTAAAGTATAGTAATTTCTAATTTGTTCGTCTTTTGTTGATACAAGAGACATCACCTTTCATTCGTCAAGTTGAGAGAGAAACCAAACACGCACTTTGGCCTGGAGCGGCGCGGCGCAGAGAGCAATGATGACGAGGACTTGAGATGAAAATAAGAAGCCCTCGGCGCGGCGGTCGGCATGTAACACATATTAGCGCCTACAAGACTCCATGAATACTTCCCGCATTGCATCAAACGTAGTGCAGTCGGCAGCGGTTGGCGTGAAACTCACAGTGCCTACAAGACTGCATGGATGCTTTACGCATTGCGCCAAGCACAGTGCGGTTGGCGCGGTGGCGGAAATTAAAATCATTAAACCACATTCATGTTTATTCTTTCATAATTTTTTCGTTCTTTTCTTAAAAATGAAAGGCCTCGTCCACACAGAGATATTTTTACGGAACTTGATTTTCGCGCAAAGTTCTGTGAACTTTTGCTAGTGTTGACAGGGTTTCCAAAAAAAATGTGCCCAATACGAGTAAACGCGTCTTATGCACCCCTCCTCCTCCGGCACGTTCACTTGATGGTTTGTATCGATGTTTCAAAACGAATGAGAAGGGGCGGCAAGTATGTAAATCCGGCCCTGGTCCCTTACAGCATAAATATGATCAACTTTAAATTACGTTTTATTTTAAGATAGATATTTTAATAAAAGAAAGAAAATAAGATTAGACATATTTGCAATTAAAGGAACTACGCATAAATTAATTAGATTAAAAGGAGAAAAGCACACAAATCCAATGGACGCCTATTACTTTTAGCATAAATATGTCCGATTTTTAAATATATATTTTTTTTTTTTTTTTTTTAATCACTGACAGTATGTAGGATTTTATGAAAAAATCACATTTTGTTCGTGAATTTGACAACGCCGAGCATTCACCAAACGTTTCGGATTCCAGCTAGTTTATTTATGCGTCAGTTGGATTTTTCGAAGTAACGAGGATGGTCGAGATTGTTCCAGTGAGTGCGCCCCAACCGGAGGGGTTGAAGGAAACGGAATGCGGGCTATTTCGGAAAAAATCGATTTTGGAGCAGACCTAAGAGTGGCACCGTAACATTGCGTTGGGCACACGAGGGATGCTAGACGCTTTTGACTTCGAGAGGAGTCAAATCAAAGCAAAACGATACCGCGCTTTTAATCCTTTGTGTCCTCCGAAAAACTTTGATTTTGATTTTTTTTAAAATTTATTTTTCTTAGTTATAGAGGAGAGGCGACAAAAAAGTAAGCGTATAGAATTTTAAGAGATCTTTGAAATTTTCAAAGTCGGAAGAGTTGAAACCAACGCTGGGAAAGCGGAGTTTGATAGTACTCCTGTCAGCCTAAATTCTGAGGACTCGGCAATCAAGGATTCATTATTCCTTCCTTGTGCAGACATTGTTAGCACTATTTGAACTACGTTTTGCAATTCAGAACTGCAATGTCTGGCTCAGTTTAGAAATATCGTATGCTTTATTAGTATTCCTAAGTACATGAGTGGTTTTACGGATGAGCTAGAAATAGTAGTTCCTAATTGCAAAATGCAAGTCCATTTAAACAGCTTCTTAATTTCTTTCTTTTGCGGAGAGTTCATCCCGTACTTTATCATGGTAGAAGAATAGATTTCTGATATAATGACTCGGAATTTTTGGAAACTTGGTCTTCATGATTATTATGTCTCTACCATTTTTTCCTTTTATGTATTTTCTACGCGAAAATTTACGGAAAATTATGCAACTTGTGAGAGAAAACGAATTATAACGAGGCAAAACTCTTGCGTGAAAAACATTTGGAATTCGGTTTGCAATTAAGAATTATAATTCCTGGCTCATTAAAAAAAAACACGTATATGCATAGGGAAACTAAAGTTTTTTACTTTTCTTGTTAAAGTAAGCTGGCATTTATAGTTCCTAATTGCAAACTGTGATCCACTTTTCAGTTTCAGTCACATCCGTAGCGCCACTGCTGAAACCTCTCCACGCAGAGAGGAACAAGCTGAATGGATACGAGTTTGTTTTGCTTTTTGAGGAGGGTTTCATAGAACCCATGCAAACAGACCAAGACAATGCATATTTAAAACGCAATCCGCAAATAACAGCGCCAGTAAGAACAACAACAATCGGCGGCAGTTAAAAGTTCCCGGTTTATCCGCGAATAAACTTGATGCAGATGAGCAGCGACTCCTCAGAGAACGACAAGGAACAAAATTCATACAACACTCAAACAACACCCTGAGAGCCGAATACACGTGCACCGGAATTCATCTCCTCCCAAGTTTCTCTTTGCACGCGCCAACTTCTCGACTTTTTAACTCGCCGTGCAAACTCGGGGCCTCCGATTGCACCGTGAACCAAAAATTTAGCCCCCCCCCCCCCCCCCCCCGCCCCTCGCGCTTCACTTCCGCATCGCCCGCGGGCCGTTGATCTTCATCTCTTCCGCACAAGATCGCTCATAAGCTCCGAAACTTCGACACGGGTGAAATTTAAGCCTCGCTTAAAAGCTTTAATAAATAAACAGACTAAGTCGAGCATTTACTTTAGGCTTAATTGAAGGGGGCCGGGAGTGGGGCGGGGGCGGGGCATGACGTCACGCACAATCCCCTTTATTAGTGCGGAGCTTCCAAGAACAATTCAGTTAAAAATGAACATATATCATTAGCGCTAATACGTATTAAATACGGAGTGAAAAGCGTCAGGTGATTTATCTTGTTAGCCGCAACGTGTGCGCTTAGCGGTGGTGGCGCGCGGCGGTGGAAGATGGGCGTCGCGGGATCCGAGGGAGTCTCGGGGTCGGCAGCGCGCTCTCGCGGGGCCCGGCGCAATCCGGCAGCGAGGGCCAGCCACTGCTCCCCGCTCGCATTTCAGTAAGTAGCTTGATGATTCTCATCTGGCGAAGGGTACAAATAAACGACCTACCCGATTCCCGACCGATGTTGCCGTTCGGGGGAAAATATCAATGGGAAAAGTCCGCTAATTCCCCGTCCGGTCCAGAGAACCCCGTCCAAATCTGCCAACTCGCCTGAAATTTGATGATTCAATAGGATTCGGAAATACAAATTTATTTTTAGAAATGCGAAGGCGTCGGGTAGTGCGTAAGAGAAGCATCATTTTACCGCCCTACCCAGGGTTATATGACTTGATAAGGTCTACGACTGAGGTTTTAAACTTGGAATTTCGGTCCCTAAATTCTTAAATATGGACTCAAAAACAATTTCAACGAGTTCTTCTATGCAATTTTTATCTTCGAGTTCTGATTGTATCTACATCAATCGATAAGTAGGTACCGTTTATCATCAAGAGAAGGAGGAAATGTTTTCGAAACCGGAATCATAGCCACCTGCCAAACGTGTAAGGCTGTAATGTGCTTCAATCTTCGAGTTGACTTACATTGAACATCGTTCCCCTCTTGAAAGAACGTAACTGTATTTCGACGTTGCCAAATTAATCGTCGCAAATTGAATTTTTCCAGGAGAATCTCCGGCATTTGTAACTGAAAATTTCACAGATTTTTCTTTCGATCTCATGCAAAAACCTGGGGAATTTTGGACTAAAACCGTACATGTACATTCTTTTACAAAATTGAATTATTTAAGTCACTTTTGCAACCTTGGAATAGAGTTAAGCTTTTTTGTCCTGGAAACGACGAATCGCATGAAAAGCACTCGGAAAGTTCGAATATACTGATTCTAATATGAAATTTGAAACCTTCATTTCTCACCGTTCACATCAAACATCGCAAAAATTTTCACGTGCCCCGCGTGAGATGGCGCCGAGGAAATTTGTGTCTCATGGCGATGAAAAATTGAAACTCCCATTTCAAATTGGTCCGTTCGGTCACGTTTCTGAGAGCCAAATCGCCAATATCGTCACCCTCCGGCCAAAGTATCATAAACGCCATGCGATGTTCAAACATTTCCTCCGCCATTTTATTTTTTAGAGAGAAATTGTTTAAAGAAGCTGCTCGAAAATTTCACTGAATTTTATCGGCAGCATGAAGAAAATTCAGTGAAGTTCATTGCACAATTTCTAAGTAAAAAAAATAAAATGGCGTTGGCAATTTTTAAAGGTCGCATGGTGCTTGTGGATACTTTGGCCGGAAGATGACGATGTTTGTTTTTGACAAGTATTGTGAGCCACACCATGTGACATTTATATACACTAATGTTAAATAAATAAATAAATAAATAAATAAATAAATAAATAAATGGATAGATAGATAAATAAATTGATAAATAAATAAATAAATACGTAAATAGAAAAGAGGAAAATCCTACTCCAAGCTGTGGAAAAAACGGAGATCATGGTAAAAGGCTGCGGTATGCGGCAATGCTCTCGGAAGAATCTTCCACATAAAAAAGGAAAGTAAAATTAAATCCACAAAATAAATAAATAAATAAATGGATAAATATATAAATAAATAAATAAATGACGATCTCTTTTCGCAGGGTGAAACGGCAACGCAGGGTTTAGAATATAAACAATCTACCCGACTCTTACTCCCGAGTTCGATCCAACCCGACACGAATCTTCAGTCAAATTTATCATTTCAACCGAGTTTTGCGACCCCGCTCCCCCTCCCAGCCCCTCCGACGCCCCACCCCTCCGGCCCCGATGACAAATTTGCATCTCGAGTCCCGATCGAGATGACAGGGGCAATTTGTTTGTAGTGTTTCTTAAATACTCGCGACCTGAAATTCTATTAATTGACGATTAAATACTACTCCAAGGCTTTTCAGTCTTACGTGAGCCCAAGTTCGGAGCGCTGCAGCCTTGCACCCCCCCCCCCCTCCAACACCCCGCTCTCCTCGTTTGTCGTTATTTATTTACCTTATCCTTTTCCTCAAGATTTCGCTCATTAATTCACTGATTCGATTTATTTTAAGCTGCGTTGCAGTCGTGAGTTTTAAAGATCCGCGAGGAATGAGAATGAATCGCGAAGAAGCGTCGCGAGGTGAGGGGAGCTGGAGCTCCAAAATTGTCTCGGGAAACGGAAAGTTGGTAACGTAGCTAACGTGCGTTAAAAATCTGCGCAAAGCTGAAAATCTCAATACAGAGGGAAAAAGCTCCTATAAGCACAACGTACACACAAACCTTTCCTTCTTCTTCTTCTTCTTCTTCTTCTTCTTCTTCTTCTTCTTCTACTTCTTCTTCTTCTTCTTCTTATCCTTATTCTTCTTCTTCTTCTTCTTCTTCTTCTTCTTCTTCTTCTTCTTCTTCTTCTACTTCTTCTTCTTCTTCTTATTCTTCTTCTTCTTCTTCTTCTTCTTCTTCTTCTTCTTCTTCTTCTTCTTCTTCTTCTTCTCTTCTTCTTCTTCTTCTTCTTCTTCTTCTTCTTCTTCTTCTTCTTCTTCTTCTTCTTCTTCTTCTTCTTCTTCTTCTTCTTCTTCTTCTTCTTCTTCTTCTTCTTCTTCTCTTCTTCTTCTTCTTCTTCTTCTTCTTCTTCTTCTTCTTCTTCTTCTTCTTCTTCTTCTTCTTCTTCTTCTTCTTCTTCTTCTTCTTCTTCTTCTTCTTCTTCTTCTTCTTCTTCTTCTTCTTCTTCTTCTTCTTCTTCTTCTTCTTCTTCTTCTTCTTCTTCTTCTTCTTCTTCTTTTCTTCTTTTTTCCTCTTCTTTTTCTTTTTTCTTTTCTTCTTCTTTTTTCTTTTCTTTTTCTTTTTTTCTTTTCTTCTTCTTTTCTTTTCTTCTTTTTCTTTTTCTCTCTTTTTCTACGTCACCAACTCTCTGTCCAAATGAATAGTGCGTCGACTGCAATCAGTTTGTTTCTCGGAAAAGGGTTGTTTACGCGACGAATCGTTAATCCTAGACGTAGAGAAATTTTCAACAATAACAAAAACAACAAAATGGCGAGGCAGTTTCCTTGGTCCAGGTTTAACTGCCTTTATAATTAATTTGCCATCCTGGAAATGCAAACTCAACTGCAAAAGGCAATCAAGCATGTATATAGGAGTAACCAGACTCGGTGAGTTTGGTTGCCTACCAAGTTCCGACTGTTTGCGGTCTCGATAAGCACCTTATTGATGAATTGCCCTCACTTTCTCGTACGTGTCGGTTCCTCCGCGTTCACAGATCGTTCCTAACCTCAAACTTGCGTCACGCTCGCACGGAAAAAGAATTAGAGGCGCCGTAATAATTTCGTTGCGCTGCGTGCGGGTATACGTGAGCGAGTGCATCGTATCGAAATGAATTATACCGCGGCGTCCACGAGGAGTTTTTAATGCGCTTTGTGCACATTAGCAGCTAAAAAATCAGGACCGGAGCACCTCTTTTTTTCATGTAAATGTGTGTTCTGTAATCACCTCTATACGCGGAAGTTGATCGTCGAATTCAAGCGCAAACCGCGCGGCCCATAAAACAACGACTGAATTCTTCGGTTTTGTCTGAATGACCTACGTGCAACCGTCGATGACCTCATAGAACATATTACATCATCGACTGTTGAGACTGCAACTGATAGTTGCACGTTATTGAGAATACGTGATCAATGTGAATAAATGTGAATCATGAAAAAGAAACAAAAAAAACCTCCGAGGTACATGAAGATACACTGGAAAAAATAAACACATTGGATCTAGAGTCCAGTCTCTTAAAAACTGGTTTTCTCTGACAAACACAGGGTGCAAATACATTGACGGGACTGCCACTTTACTTGGGGACTCCAAAACTGAAAACACGGCATCACTGCTGCTATGTATTTCCTCCCTATCTTTGCATGGAGAGTTTGTCTTGATGTAGAGGTGGACTCTCAGGGTAGGGTGGGATATCCCCTACATTTTGGCCCCAACTTGAGAGCTTTTTTTTGAGCTTGGGAGATGATTTCAGAGGAAACCTGTGGCAACATCGTGTTTCTCGCGAAATTTTGCATAAGACTTAACAGTCAAATCGCAAATTCCTCACACATGCAACATCTCCATTTGATTTACTACGAATATTTATTCAATAATAATGTCCTCCGCGCTTAGTTCCGCCGAAAGCCGACAACGGCGCTGCAGTCGCTGCGCGGCATTCCAATTCGGGCGCGCGTTTAATCGTCGCGAATTTTTAATTGAGCCAGCGCCCCCGCCCTCGCCGAGGCGCAAGGGAAAAAACAGCGCGAGGAGTACGGAGTGCGGCTCTGTTGTTTTACTTGACTTTAATCATTTCCTTTTTTAAATGAATTGTTTAATGACAGAGCCGGGACTCGGTCCGTGGGGAATACGATACTTCGTGCACCGTACCCCCGCTCCGCCACCGAGCTTCTCGCCGTAAGCCCTGTCTCCCCCCCCCCCCCTTCACCCCCGAGCCTGCACCGCAGAGTTCATTCTCGTTCTTTTAATATTGTTCAGTCAAATATTAGGATTCCTCGGTCAAAGACTGGTTCGGTTTGTTGGACTTTGTTTTAATCACGCCGTTCTCCGCTCCAGGTGACGGCGTCACGGAAATTCCTCGGGACCGGACACGGAAGATTTTAGTGGTTGCGTCATCAGTAGAACGTTCCATGCGGAGAGGGTGTCCGTTGTCTAAAATTTTCATGGGCTCAGGGCTAATATATTCCTATGAATCGCGAAAAATGATCTTTATCTGAGAAAATTTTCAGAGCATGGAGGAGTCCAGGGAGCTGGGCCACCCCTCCCCCTTTAGGTTTCAGTTACACGATCAAATTGAGCCATCAAACTGAAGCTCTGATTGATGGAAAAAGACCTGAGGTGAGGATGCGACCAATGAGAGGCCCAATTTGATGGCTCAATTTGATCAACACCACAGCACTTCATCTTTCGATGCATCGCGGAATCTCACAACCGAGTCCCGAACACGTCTCTCAAGCTTCATAGATAAATTGAGTAATTTCTTGAGAGACGGCGTATGTGTTTGGGCTCAGCCTAAAAATCTTCGTTTTCATTTGCAGCTCAACAATTTGAAATTCCCCCAAACTTTTCCCTCAAAGATCTTTCGTAATTTTGCCCTTTTTTATACGAATAATTGGCTCGACTTTATTAGGAAGGAGCCAACTTGTCACATCAAGTTGAAACTGAGAACATTTTTTTTCAAGTTTTATTCCTCCGTAAAACTCAATGTACGGAGTAATCTTTAAGCCATGCTTTTCACAAATTAACTTTTTTTTTCTCTTTTTCTTTCGAATTTTTGGCAGGAGAAAATATACAACTGGAGGAACACGAAAACATGCTTGAAGACTCGATTTTTTCGAGAATATGGGTTGGTTCCTTTCTGATGAACTCGGCCCAATTATTGCGTTTCGGTTCATTTGCTACAAACTGAATGGTAAAGATTCCTAATTTGAGCAGCTTTGCTAAGGTCATACGTCCTTTTTACAAAGAATGACTCAATTTCAAAAGATGGTGGTCAATTTTCTCCGTCTTTTGATGAAAACACTGAGTACGATGCGGTAAGAAAATGACTGGACCTTGTGCAGATTAACATGTGAGATGTCTACCAGCTTATGTCATCAAGGCCTTGCACTGCGAATCATTTTTCGACTTCTCTGATCCCGTAAAGGAATGCTCAGTGCCTTAAATTGTTCCTCAGAGAAAAACGCTTACTTACAAATTGAAAACAGTTTGCAGGTTGATTGATTGGAGTACATTTTTTTCCTTAAACGAATGATTTCGATTTGGTTAGATTGATATCAAATTAAGACATTCAATTTAATGAACCCGTTAGTTCTTGGAATTTGGAACCAATTTGTTTCTGAGAATCGGTAATTTTGATTTACCCTTCCGCGGTGAAACGTAAACATTGACAAAATGTCTATCTTAAAATTTTTCCTTATTCTGCAATTGAATCCCTCGATTTTGCTGACGGATTTATTATCAAGGAAAACCTCCGTTTTTCCTCAGGTTTGCTCTGTGGTTCAAGACACTTTAGGCATTGGTTTCCACAGATTGATGACCCATGTCTCGAAATAATTGATAGGAGTTTCGGACACGAGTTGGTCCGCGTTTGTCAATTTTCGCCGATGTTCTTCACCTTTAGTGTTTACGCATATAGTTAGTTAATCAGGAAGAATGTTTTGCTTATTCTAGAACTAGGAATTGATTTAGACGAACATAGCTAAGTCGTTTATTCGATGTCATTTTTCAGTTCAGCAGAAGTCAGATATTCTCTATTAGGCCCAATTTTTCTTAAGAAGCACCTGTTCCATTCGCCTCTTCTCATTTTTATTTTTATTTTTTTTTTCAAACATTTAACGCTAAAAAACACTTTTTTTCCTGTTTCAAACATCAAAATACTGAATGATTCCCGCGTCATCACATTGGTCGTGACAAATTGTTGAAATGGTTCCTGTTCAGATTCATTCGTCCTCTCATCGACCAGTGCTCTGTCATGTGGCCCAGTTTAGTTTTTGTCTTGTAAGCCCATTAATTTCATGATTTCCTCATTCCAAATTTTCTATTTTGTCATGTCGATGATAATCGGCATCTCCGGGGTAAAGACATAGAAACCTATTTCATCTTTTTATTCGCACCGAAATAAAGTGCGCAAAAACTGTGTTTAGACAAAATTATGCGTCGTAAATTCTTCCTTTGAAAAAAGAAACAAAGATGCATTATGCACAAATGAGATTCAACTGCAAGCTTCTAAATATGGTCCTTCGGTTATTTTTTGAGCAGCAAACTTCAAACCGTCAAATTCCGGCTTGGTTTGACTTAAGTGCGTTATAATTCGTGATCTCTCGTAACTTCCAACGTGAACGCATTTAAACGAAAGAATTCTATTTACCTTCAGAGTTTTGAAAAAAGACATGAGTGTAATAGTCGATGTAATGGATAATGGAGGTAGGTAATATACTAACTAACGGCAACACACATGAGACCCTTTAGTTAGTCCATCGTTTACCTCCTTAGTCCACTCTTAGTAAACCACCCTTTTCAACCAATAGAATCGCTCCATACTCCCATGTCTTCTTAGTCTATCTCGTCTATCAATTTCAACAATCAGCCCGCTGGACTCTGAATCCAATGATTTGTTTTCCAGCATAGCCTCCAAAATTCATCCCTAAAATCTTTAAACAGGAAACAGGCGGGTCCTTTCTTGAATAATCCAATTGAGATGGACTTCTTTCACCAAATAAAACTATCAGAAGTTTAATTCGGCCCTGATCTTTAAGAATTCGACTTATATCTAACATAATGGAGATGTTGCATGTGTTAGGAATTTGCGATTTGACTGTTGATTCTTATATAAAAGTTCGCGAGAAACACGATGGTGCCACTGGTTTTCTCTGAAATCAACTCCCAAGCTAAAAAAAAGCTCTCAAGTTGAGGCCAAAATAGAGGGGATATCCCACGCTATCCTGAGAGTCCACCAAAGCTCTTAATGCAAAGATAGGGAGCAAATACATTAGCAGGGATGCCGTGTTTTCAGTTTTAGAGTCCCCAAATAAAGTGGCAACCTTGTCAATGTATTTGCTCCCTATCTTTGCATGAAGAGCTTAGGTGGACTCTTAGGATAGCGTGGGATATCCCTTCCATTTTGGCCTCAACTTGAGAGCTTTTTTTGAGCTTAGCTGTTGATTTCAGAGAAAACCAGTGGCACCATCGTGTTTCTCGCGAACTTTTACGTAAGAATCAACAGTCAAATCGCAAATTCCGTACACATGCAACATCTTCATTTCTGGTCATCTGTTAATAGGTCTTTTGGGAGATCGTGGGCCGGCTCTATGTATTCTCAATCCAACTTGGTTTAGAGCACCCGTATTACGATGAGAAATCAATGCCAGTGCCAATGCGGTCTCAATGTCACGGTCGCGCGGCAACGCGGGGGTCGGGCACCGGATCGGGGGTGGATAGGGATAGGGGGTCCCAGATCCCGTCCGCAAGACTTCTCACGCCGGGATCACACCCAGGGACAGAGGCCGGATGTCGGAGGCTGGAGCTTCGCCGCCATGCCGTATGCACACACTGCCTTTAATTAATTTCTCTTCCCGAATCCCGAATCTTCTCCCTCTTTTTTCTTATGTACACAGTGGAATCTCCCACCCCCCACCCCCTTCCCGGACGGCGTAATCCTCCCCGCGTCTAATTTCCCCGTGACTAACCCCGACGACCGGCTCCGTCATCTCAAGCCCCCCCCCCCTCCAGTTTTTTTTTTCTGTTTCTTTCGTTTCTTGCCGTTGTGTTGCCGGTTGGGAGCGAAAAATACAAGCAGCGATTTTGAGCCCGTTTTCCAATGGGCCTGTTGCAAACTTTTGCTAGAGCAAAAATAAGAGTTGTTTCTTGTAGATAATGCCTCAAAAATCACGATGAGCGCATCGGCAAAGTCTGAAATGCGCTCATAACTTCACAATCTGCGTAAGAAATTTGCGTTTTTTTAAGCTTCCCGCTTCTAAAACGATACTACGGCGTAGGTGAACATTTTGTTAGAGGAGTCGCTCCATCGTCGGCGATATTCATCATGGCCGACGCTTGCACGCAGTTCCGCGCGTAATTCAAGGAGAGTTCAAGGTCAATCCATTCGGGCGTGGAAAATATGAACGTTAACACACCGATTGTTATCTGGTCTAATCCAGTTCAGGTGTTATCTCGTCCCATCAAACGTGTTTTGGCGGATTGGCGTCGGCTATGATGATTATTGCCGACGATGGAACGACTCCTCTTACAAAATGTTCACCTGTGCCGTAGTATCGTTTTTGAAGCGGGAAGCTCAAAAAACCGCAAATTTCTTACGCAGATTGTGAAGTTATGAGTGCATTTCAGAGTTTGCTGATGCGCTCATCGTGATTTTTGAGGCATTATCTATAAGAAACAACTCTTAGTTTTGCTCTAGCAAAAGTTTGCAACAGGCCCATTGAAATTTTGTGTCTTCCGATTCGTAACGATTGAGGAACTCGCGTAAAGAAAACCCAGGAAATAACTGGAATCTGATACCTGCCATGGAATTTTGAAAAAAAACAGCAATTTTAAATCTTAATATTAAATGTGTTTTTTTATCTATCTGAACTTTCAGGAAAGTTCAAATCGGTCATGGTTGTACTATTGCGTCCAGAAAGCCTCCGAATTCACCAGGAACCAGGAAATAACTGGAATCTGATACTTGCCATCGTATTTTGAAAAAGAAAAAACCAACAATTTTGAATATTTTAACTATATGTGTTTTTTTCTTCATCTAAACTTTTCGGAAAGTTCAAATCGGTCATGGTTGTACTATTGCGTCCAGAAAGCCTCCGAATTCACCCGCAAATGCAACTGATCTGCCTGCAACCTATCTATTATACACTGGAAGAAAAAGTCTACTGTGTCCAGAGTCCAGGCTCTCGAAAATTTTGACAAGAAAGAAACGGACTTGATTCAATCGGAGTTTTGCTCCGTTTTATTCAAGCAAAAATCCGATTGAATCGAGAGCACTTCTTCCTGTCTTTTTGAAAAGTCAGAACTCTGGATCCAAGAGACTTTCTTCCCTGTGCACCCGAACGGCAACACGGGTTCACGACTATTTTTTAGGATTGTCACCGTATGCCTCTCGGATACTTTCCTCTTTTTTCCACTTTCTTCCTCCGCCTCGCCGTCTCTCCGTCTCTCCTTCCTCCCTTTACCAACACTTCCCCCCTCCCACGCATCTCCATCCGTATCGCGTTCATTTTCGTTTGGATTTTCCCGCAGTCATCGTGTCACGGCTCTTCGGAAAGTAAATATTTAATGGATGAACGATCTGCCCTCCCCCCCCCCCCGCGCGCGGAGGGGGGGGGGTCGAGCCGGCCGATGAGGCGGAGCGTATCGCGCACCGCGTATCGGAGCACCACTAATTACTTTTGTTTTCACAGATCCGTTGACAAATTAAGATTTGCATCCAAATTAACGTCTAATGCCGTTCGGATCGGCCGCGTTCGGCTTCCCGCCGCGGAGCCGCCTAACCCGGGCAGATCGCCCGCCCGCGCCGCCCGTAATCGGCTTAGGCGGGCCTCGACTAATGAGAAAAGGAACACCTTAGAGGTCGCGTCCCGGGCCGCGGTCCTGGAATCCGGCGGCGCCTTCGAACCGTCGAGAAGCAATCCGGCCAACACGCCGGCTTAAAGAAAGCTCCCCTTTAAGGAAGAACCTCGTACAAGGCTTCAGTAGTTGCCAGATTTTCTTTGAAAAAATACACATTTTCTGAGGAATCTGTGAATATTTTCCCTCCAATTTGTCAGAGCCACTGGAAAAAAACACATTGTATCAAGAGTCCAGACTCTTGAAAACATTGACAAGAAATAACACTCTTGATTCAATCGGATTTTTGCTTGAATCAAAACGAAATCCGCTTAAATTAAGAGGCTTGGTTCTTGATTGAAGCTAGATTCTGATTGAATCAAGAGCACTTTTTCTTGTTGATGTTTTTAAGAGTCTCGACTCTAGATCCAATGTGTTTTTCTTTCCAGTGAGAATTTTATTTTAATCTAAATGTGAATTATTTAAAAATGTTAAGAGAAAATGGACCGCGTTTAGAAAAAAGGAACCGAGCCATATCAGCTATTTCCGAATTTAACTGGGCATTTTAATTGTTTACATGAAAACGGTTGTGCAGATATTTGTGCAAATTTCAGTGAATTTCATGCATGCACAGAACGATTCAAATTCTTTGAATTTTTCAAAGGAATATTCACAAACATTCTCGCAAGTGCAAAAACTGCGCAGTGAAATTTGGCAATAGGTGATTTGCCTTGGTTCCTTTCCACTAAACACGGTCCAAATATCCTTAGCTTTCTTCAAAGTTGAACATATTATCAGAAGAATTTTTTCCCTTTTTTTCACTTCAAATATCGCCGAGGGGATAACCTTATGCTTACAGTCCTTTAAGTCCCATCTCCTAATAGTCCCTAATCAAGTCAGCCCCAGGTAACCTTTGTTTGTGACCATCCCGGGAATCGAACCCGGGACCCAGAGCAAGCGCTAAATAAAGGGAAATCGTTCCATCAAAATTCGGATGTCGCCTAATTTATTTGGAAAAACCAATACATTTCTGGTTAACGTGCAGGTTTTTCCTTTGATTTTTCCTAGAAATCTTACGCACGATGCAACCCGTAGCGTTTCTGAGAATTTCAAGGAAAAAATATTCTGGGGCCACAAATTGTGGGGAGGTTAATTTAATTTTACCCCCGAACTTGGGGTTTGTTGAGAAAAAGAACAAATTTGGAAGGTAGCAGAAAATTTCAGGGAATGAAAGAAATCAAGAATTATTATGCATGCTTTATTCAGTGATAAAAATAACGTTTTTATACAAAAACAAGGCTTTAAATATCTTATACTTGACACTTCCAAGTAGAAGCTTCCTCGGCCTGAAAGGAGAACTACGGGTTGGTTATTGAAATTGATGGATAAAGCCACAGACAAACTAACTGTAGGGTGTCTCGTGGGTGCCGTTAGTTTATCTATTAGTTACCTCCTTTTTCTATAGATTTTTCTATGAATTTCAATGATCAGCCCGCTGGAAAGAAGGATGACATCTCGAGGTCATGTTCAGCTCCTCTTTTTAAGTCGAAGTCGCACTTGACCTTTCGGGGCCAGAGTGAATAAATGTCTGTCTATCTCAATGCGCTTCACAGTCTTGGGGCAAGTGTGAAGTGTGTAGTCCGAAACCAAAGTTATGATCATTGTTTTGACGTCCATCAAAGCCAAACGCATCGCTGCAACAGAGAGCCATGCAAATGAACACTGCCCTTAAGAATTATGGAACGAATCTCGATGAGTTGCAAAATCTAGAGTCTAGCAGATCTAGAGAGTCTAGAGATCCGACAAGTTCTCTGGAAAATCATCGGTAAGAAGTCAAAGAAACGGGTGGCGTGGTTTTAAAACTGCTCGAGCCTGAATCATCGATTGCGTAATGTACCCGAGTTGCTATTTATAGCAGTAGAGTAGTATGGAGGTACTTGAGCTACACTTTGCGGCTTTGTTTTTTCAATTCACCCACTACAAAACTCCTTTGAGAGTTCTGGAGTTTGGAGTTCTCCATGGAGAGTTCTGTAATCCGTTATCGGTACTTTTTCGGTGAGGATGTGCTTCAATTCAATTGCCTCCTCCAATAAGAGCCTGTTGTTTTCACGTCAAACAGGAATTTCCCCTTAATTGTCGTTCAAACCTAAACTTGCACGAGAGAATGGCAAATAACTCTCCAGATTCCTGTGTGACATGATATGACATGAGATATAATATGGTTATGGGTGTAAGCGCGTGCTAATTGCAATACTCAACTTTTAAGAAGTGCCTTCTTTCACTGTTTGTCAGAAAAATCGAAACAAATGTGACATTATGACCTTCTGGCCTCCCATGCAGGTAATAGATGGAAGAAACATACATATTTGTCGGAAAATGTTAAACATTTTAGGGGGCTTTCTTTTATACCGCAAACCCCCTTTATTTATATTACAGTACTTGGAATTGGTTTGTGAAAGTTAAGAACCCCCACTTTATATTCTTTGTCACTTAATGGGTCATTGTTTTTTTCCGAATACTGCGCTTCTAACTCTCCCTTCCATATGATTAAAAGTAAGAAAATATTAATTTTATTCACAAATTTGGTGCCTTACCTATGCAAAATCTAGGTCCATCTCCAAACGGCAAGTATGTTCCTGGAATGATTTTGTTAACGTTTTCTTCCGAGAACCGTTCAGGGTCGAATTTTTCGGGCTCAGGGAAATATTTTGGATCGTGATGGAGACTCATCGTACTGATCATCAAATTGATGCCTTTCTCCAGCACAAGTTTCGAGTCAGGAATTTGGAAGGCTTCTGTACACTTTCTGCCCAAGATCGGAGCAATAGGATATTTTCTCAGAGTTTCTAGGTGAATAAAGAAAATTTGATGTAATTGAATTGTATTTTACAAAATGTCGTAATTATTATTTATTATCATGTATCATGCAATTATCAGTAATTACAGGTGCATTATTGAAAAAGAGATTATATGCACAGTCTCATTTTGAAACTAACTACTCATTTTTTTACCCTCGCTTTTTTTTCAATTTCAATTCGTCTCAGAATATTGTGGACCCAGCTCATTTATTCTACCTTATTGATTACCGTACATAGTGCAAAATTTACCTCTAAATATCAGGAGTTGTTTGACCAAAAGGCCTAAATTTTTAGATGATCGTTTAATTTTTTAGGAGCCCAAGAGGCTCTCATTATAAATCAAGAAAAAAAATCGAAGCTGGAGACATTTTCCAAACGCCACTTCGGCTCAGCGCCCTTAATGTTTTGTGCGCCAAAGACTAATTTTCGGCGCAAAGTGTTCGGTGAAGTTAGAACACTGCATAATTGGACTGAGTTAAGCAGAAAGGAACCAACCCACATTTTGGAAAAAAATGAGTTATGAGTGGTTTTGAGCTTAACCCCTGCTCTACTATCTATCGCCAAAAATTCAAAGTTTTTGTTGGAGCAAATTTTGCAGAAATTGAACTTGAAGTTTATCTTTTACATTGAGTCTTATGCAGGAGCCAAACTTTAAACCTCTTTTTCTCGGTTCGATCCCGATGTGGCTTGGTTCCTTTCTGTTTAACTCCGTCCAATTTTGTAAACAAAAATAACTTTTTGCGTCCAAAATCATTTGAAATGAATTTGAGAGGGTGCAATAAGTTCCGTAATATATCGAGCTGTGCCAAGCTGGTTTCCTCGTTAAAAATCCAAATCATTTCTCACCGTTAACGACCTGGTCCAGATAATGAAGCTTCTTGAGATCGTCATACTTGATCTCCCCACCGGATTCTTTTCTGACCGCCTGAATTTCTTTGAAGAGTTTCTCCTGGACCTCGGGGTGGTGGGCTAATTCGTACGCGCAGAAAGTCACCGTGGCTGACACCGGTTCTAAGCCAGCTGATAGGAAGGACGCGATCACTCCCATTATCACATTCTCCGTTATGACTGGATCTACTCAAAAAAGAAAAAAGTTACCTTATATTGAATCATTCGACAGTTTCAATACAGCGTTTCTATTGTTGTTTCAAATCAGAAATTGTTAAAGTGTTAGTCCGAAACCTCGTAAGCGCCATCAGGTGTTGCTAAAATTCAACGTATTTATTGTTTCAAATCGGATATTGTAAAAGTGTTAGTGGTCCAAAACCTTGTAAGCGCCATATGGTGTTGCTAAGATTCTTCGCTTTTATTTTTTCAAATCGGAAATTGTAAAAGTGGTAATCCAAAACCTCGTAAGCGCCATTAGGTGTTGTTAAGATTCTACGTGGTGTTCCTCATCGTAGGAGAATCGGTTGTTTGCTTCATGGATTTCATCGGATTTTCCTGAATTTTCCCTCTATTTTTTGACAAAAATTTTCATTCTTCAGACACTGAAGCTTTAATTGGACTACATTTTGCAATTTAAAACTATAAATTGTAGCCCGGTTTAAAAACAACGTATGAGCCATTAGTTTCCCTGTGCACATAAGTGGTATTTCCAGAAGAGCCAGAATTTATAGTTCCAAATTGCAAAATGCAGTCCAATTGTTCATGAAAACCTTTTTTCAGGTTTAGCCCAGCTCCCTCCTCTTGTCAGGCACCTGTCAGACACCCCTCGAGCCCCCCTACCCTCAGGACCTTTACTTCATTTATGAACGACCCCTCACCTTCATGTTCCATAGCCTTGGCGTCACCATTGGCAATCTCTTTGGACTTGGCGTCGCCATTGGCAATCTCTTTGGACTGGGCGTTGCCAATGGCGATCTCTCTGGACTGGGCGTCGCCATTGGCAATCTCCTTGGACTGGGCCTCGCCGTTGGCCGACTCGGCGCCCTCCTCCTCGCTGTACTTCATGAGGAGCTGGAGGAAGTCCTTCCTGGTGCCGGTGGTGTCCTGCTGCTTCATGCGGATGGCCTCCTTAGTGATCTCCTCGAGATATCCCTCCACCTCCTTGTCCCTCGGGGACAGTCCCAGGAGCCTTGGAAGCCGCGGGTTGGCCATCTCGAGGAACTGGAAGAGGGACAGCCTCCAGTTGAAGCGGAACATCCGCTTGACGATCTTTTTCATGGTGCAGTTTTCCGGGTCCTGGATGGCGTTGCACTTGATTCCCATGGCGCAGGCCCCAATCACGTCCATCGTGTAGTTGGACACCAAGTCCTTGACGTCCAGCTCTGTTTCTCCCGTCGCCTGGCAGCGCGCCTGCAGGTGGGCGTTCAACTCCTCTGCGCATCTGAAACGTTACGTAGCCTCCTAAGTCCCTGGGCCTAGAGTCCCTTTATACTGAGAGTCAAGACAATGCGAATCCATTTCTGATTGGTTAACCGGATTTTAGGCCTTCACAGTGTCACAAACGGGAACAAAGATTAAATTTTCACCAATTGCAAAGATTATAACCTGGAATGGACCGAGGAATTTCGGGTTCGACAAGGAACAAACGGAATGAAAGAAGGAACGGAGAAAGGAATTTAAAAATGAGCCGATCAAAGATTACGAAAAACGTTCAATTTCTGTAATCTTTATTCCCGTTTGTGACTCCATGAGGGGTGTTGTCTTGACTCTCAGTATAAAGGGACTCTCCCTGGGCCGAGACGTCTCGTCGCACAGTGGATCAAGACAATCAGAGAGGTCGGACATGAAGTTTTTGACCAAAACTGCACATTTTTTATGTTTATTTCGTCACATTTTAAATTTTTAGGGGTGTTTCCGGAAGAAAATTTCACGGGAATACCGATGGAACCACTTTTAAAACCTCTAAGTATTGTATAAACGGAGTTAAAAGCATTTTAAGTTTCCAAATTTTGTCCGACCTTTCCTATTGACTCGATCCATTGTGCGTCGTTTCGGTTACGTTTTGCAATAAGGAACCGCAATTTCTAGCTCATTTTAGAAACAACAAACATGCCATTGGTTTCCCTATGCAGGTACATGCTTTTACGAGAAAGTCGGAGATAGTGGTTCCTTATTGCAAAATGTAATCCATTTATTTTGGTATCACTTGAGATCCGGTAGCAAATCGGTGGCCGGAGCGCTGCTTTGACGTCATTGAATGACTCAAAGGCGAGCTCTATTGCTCTGTTTTATGCTGCAAACGGGAGGTTAACTTTTTTGCGATGTTTGACGGTGGGAAAAAAAATAAATAAAAATTTTAAAGGACTCAGGACTCAGGAACTTTAAAAATTGCGAAATATCCGGGTCTTAGAAGGGAAGGGCTTACGTTCTGAGCGACCACGGAAAACCTTTTAATACATCTTCGTTATATACTTGCGAAACTTTCGAAATCTCTCCTTCAATTTTTTAAACAAAATTATATCTAACTGATTTGTTTTTTCTCTGTTCCAGGTAAGAATAACTTCCAGAGCATAATGTCTCCTTCGATAGTTGTTAACATGTACGGACTGTAAAATGGTAAGTCGAATCATAGCCATATAGGTTTTTCCCTCCTCCGGATTTTGCACTGAAACTAAGCAAAGTCCATTTTCTTTTTACCTAATTCTAATTTTTGGTGTTTCTGGCTTTGATTGCCCTTCAGAATAGTGTGAGCTCACCACTATTCTCGCATCCTATCTCTAACACTGAAAAATGAAATCTTAAATTTGCCGCCAAGAAGTATACTTTTTCTTAAATCAAGAATTTCGCTGCTTAAGATCGCCTACTTTTTTGCCTAACCCAAGCATTACTTTTCTTGTATCAAGAAAACTTCAGCTTAAATCAAGATAAAAACAATTCTTTGCGACAATTTCAAGAATCAGCATGCTTGAGCCAAGCAATTTTTTTTTTCAGTGTAAGTTTACGTGCTGAAACTTGCAACGATACGTATATTTACCAGAAAGCGTCCAGCCCACTTTCAAACTGGCACCAATTCCTCTATTTCTCAGTTATTTCTGCACGGAATTCCTTGAAAATTTCTAGATCTGATCTGTGATGTATCCCGAACACATCGGTTACCTTCGAAGATCGTCGGGCCGCCGATCTTGGAAAGGCAACGGTCAACAGTTCCATCGATGAGCCTCTTCGAAGTCCCTAGTTTGAACGTGGGCTGGACGCTGAAGAGAGTGTGTGAAAGTGAATGGAGATGTTGCATGTGTGAGGGATTTGCGATTTGACTGTTGTTTTTTATGTAAAAGTTCGCGAGAAACACGATGGTGCCACGCTTTCTCTGAAATCATCTCCAACTCAAAAAACTCTCGAAGTGAGGCCAAAATGAAGGGATACCCGGCCTATCCTGATAGTCCACCTCTACATCAAAACAAACTCTCCATGCAAAGATATGGAGCACATACATTGACAGGGCAGCACTTCATTGGGGACTCCAAAACTGAAAACAAACGGCAAACCCGTCTAATGTATTTGCTCCCCTATCTTGCATGGAGAGTTTTGTCTTGATGGAGACGTGGACTCTCAGATAGCGTGGGATATCCCTTCCTTTGCCTCACTTTGAAGAGCTATTTTTGAGCTTGGAGTTGATTTTCAAGGAACCAGTGTACCATCGCGTTTCTCGCGAGCTTTTACATAAGGAATAACAGTCAAATCGCAAATCCCTCACACATGCAACATCTCCATTTTAAAAAAAATGGCTAAGTGGCGGACGTACCCTTTCAAGGTCTGATACATGATCCTGAGCTTAGCGGTGCTGAAGATGGGCGAGAGCTTCTGGCGGACGAGGCGCCACTTGTCGCCGGTGAGCTGGAAGAGGTTCCCGCTGAGCTTGTCCAGTTTCTCGTCGGGTTCCGGGCCGCGGTCGTGGAAGTTGGTGAAGCCCTTGATGAGCCACTCCTTGATCATGGCCGGGTCCCGGAGCATGACCGAGGGGTTGAGCAGCTGGAACGTCCCGCCGTAGGGGTGGCCCTCGAGGGCGTCGTACTGGGCCACGAACGACTCGTACATGGCCTGCGTCTTGAACAGGAAGCCCAGCGTCCCCGTGAGGCAGGTCCACGGCGACACGTAAGGGACGCCCCGCTTGGCCCAGTAGTTGAGCTTGTCCCGCACCGCCAGCCACCCCAGCAGCAGGGCCGTCGTCACCACCAGCACCGAGTTCAGGCTCAGCACGTCCATCCTGGGCCCTGGAAAATATGCTCCGTCGATCTTCTGGAAAAAAAGGTCGGGAGTAAGGTTGGCTCTTAGTCGCACACTAGCCGGCTGATTATTGAAACTGATAGACAAAGCCGTAGACAAAGAAGATATAGAGAGTATAGGGCGATCCTACTGGTTAATGTGGGTGGTTCGTGTGGACCAGTGTTTGAAACTCACACGCGCCAACGCGCCAAATGCGCCTAAAAAATCGGCCATGGCGCCTAAAAAATGAAGGCTCTGCGCCAAAGTGGCCCCTAAAAATTGCCCCCTACAAATCTGGATTTTCACAGGAAGTCACAAAGAAAGAAGAACAAATCTATTTGAATTGAAAAAAGTCAGAATTTGCAGCACTACAAGTGATAGCTTGCTTTTTCTATTCTTCACGATTTCATTCTCAGTGCCTTTGTCTTCCCCAAGTTACAACTACTTACTAGCTCTGTTACGGAAACATTTTACATCTAACTTTTCACTAAATGCGCCGTAATATATGGGCTAAAAGTCAATTTGGCCCCTAAAATATCTTCAATGACGCCTAAAAATCGGGCTTGATGCGCCACATGGCTCCCAAAACTCAAAGGTGAGTTTCGAACACTGTCCAGACCCCAGTAAAGGTGGCAGCTTAAATTGTAGTTTGAATGGCGTCAGGGGTGTCGAAGTAGGTGCGATTCGCTGGAAGATTCTGGAGACTCTGTATTCGTAATCACGGAGGCTCCAATTTGGCTCCAATAACAGGAGGTGTAATTATGGACATTGATCGCCACAAAGCACTCCACAGTTAGATCATTATTTGTCAATGTCAAGTTCTCACGCGATTTCATACGATCCTTTGAACTTGATGTACGTGTTTGCATCCGATAGGTTTACGCCAAAGCAAAAAGCAGCTCATATGTGAACTATGAAAATATTACGTTTTAGATGGAGATGTTAGATTGGATGGGACTTTTGCCGAAAGCTGGATATATCTCTACAACCCGAGCCAAACCAGTTCATAATGGGCAAAATGTTGTGCTGCCGACTTAATGAAAATCAAGAGGCAAAAATCGGACTCTACGCTCGCATTGCATCGCCAAAATCTATCTGATACTGACGACTTAGTGTATTTTGGCTAGTAAATTCACCGATAGGTGTCTCATCACTTGCCGTGTAATTTATACGAGTGTCTGTTTCCAGCGAAATTACAGACCCTGTATCAGACTTTGTTGAAAGACCCTCTGATTTTGCGTGCGTTTATTGTTTGCCTTCTGAGGTCAGGAGCTAAATTCTGTAGGCATATCAAGCCGTTGATGAGCTGTAGGGTGCACTACCGGCCAGTCAGGAGCCCTTGGACGGACTTGTGAGCTGTCGTACTTTATCCTAAGTTTACTAAAGTACGATCATTTTACCCGATCGCCCCCTAAAAGCGGTGGCTTTTACTCGAAGATCATCATTTTGGTTGTTAGATTATATATCAGAACGATTCGATTGTATTTCCGTGTCTGTGTTGGGCTTCTTCCAAAGATTTTCTGAAAGGTAGTTAATAATGTTAAAAATAGATTAATAATGTTTTAGTAAGTTGGGAGGCATCAAAAATGTGATTCTTTAGCTCCATGAAATTCACAAAATACCACTGACCTGACCTGAATGTATCCTAGGTATCGTGTATTCTGTATTGTGTTAACGCTTCGTTTTAATCACTGATTATTCCTTACTTAACTAATCTTGCTCCCCGTGTTAGTGTTACGGAGGCTAAGGTGCACATTTATCGACAAACACTTATTGCGTCTCGGCTGAAGACGATTGACTGACTGACATGATATTCTCAATTGCTAACTCATATACACTTAAGAATCTTGTATTTGTTTTTAAGTATGGTTGCGCCGCACCGCGCTTCGCCACGCTGCGCTGTTTGCTAATCATCAATCATTCAAAGTTCGCATTGTTGTCGAATCTCAAGAGTCATCATTGAGATTGGTGATATTCTGCATCGATAAGAATCTTAACTCATCAAGAAAGAGTATTGAGCCCTAGTAATGACTGACAATGGGATGTTTTAGAGTCCAGTCAAACATAGCTTTTCGCTTGGGCTGAATGAAAGTAAACAAAAAAATCGAAAAGTGATGCAATCATTCCTATAATTTCAGTATTTTTTCTCGGGAATTTTTTAACACGGACTCGCAGATTGAAAGTTGACGGATGACTTGGAATAGAATAATTTGGACTGCATTTTGCAATTTGGAACCATAAATTCTGGTTCATCTGAAACAACACGTATGTGCACAGGGAAACTAACGACACATACGTTGTTTTTAAACCGGGCTAGAATTTATAGTTCCAAATTACAAAATGCAGTCCATTTATGTTAAAGCTAGTTTTTACCAAGTTATTTTGGTTTATAACCTTATGAATTTTATATGCGGTAATACAATAATGCGAAGAACGTGCGGTGTAATAATTATAATAATTTGATTTTTTAATTTGTTTTCTTCTTTTTTTAATGCCTTTTTGATCCTACGTCATAGATCGAAAATTGACTGATGACTCATTGCAGCAATCTGAGGTGTTGTAAAATTGTTGAAGTAACTTTGGCACCGTTGTCTCCAGCTTTAAAATGAGCTTTAATGTCTTCTATACATCATCTTACAATTGTACAAAGACAGGACATAATTCATTCAGAACTTTTGCAGGTTCTCTTTAAACAATTAAAATCGATTCGGGCTAAATTTTGCAACACGGAGTCACGATTTCCGGCGAACTCATAAAATCGCCTATCTGCATTTGCAAACTGATGGCGGTTAGAGTGTTTCTAAAATGAGTCAGCAACAGCAGTTCCTTATCGCAACATGGAGTCCATTTGGTCTTCACGTTCAGTCGCGCAACACCGTTCAGTTGTCTTATTATCAGACGCAGACGGCGACTAGTTGAAGGCCTTGATCCAGGTCCAGATCCTACAATTTTGACGCCTCATACGGTGTTGAGAGCTTTTTCCTCACAGGTTTTCAAGTTCATCTCGCATCGATAATTTACAAAATTATCTCTAATGAGTGAACGTTAATGGGAAAAGGAACTTCGCACCCCTGCTTTGATGAGTTTTTTGTGAACTCGTTGGCTCAAAAACGTCCAAAATTTAAAAAAATAAGTCTGAGTAACAGTGGCGTGGCGTGCTTTGCGATCTATTGATATTTCCCCATTTGAAGCTGTAGTAAATAATCGATTATTAAGGTGTTCGCTGCGAACACCTTGTTTATCGATACTTTTCCATAGGTTTAAATGGCCGATCAATCGATATATCGCAAAGCACGCCAAGCCGCTGCTGAGTAAAGGTGCTTTGAAGTTGAGGTTCCGAAAGCGATGCACAGTGGAACGAGTTTATAGAAGAGGTCGGACATGAAATTGTTGGCTATAATTTGAAATTTTAAAGTTTATTTCGTCACAAATTCAATTTCAAGGGGTGTTTCTGAAAGGAAATGTCATAAAAAACAAATGAAACCACTTTTAAACTTTGTAATTTCATATTTTCGAAAATACAAGCTTTCAAAGCTTCCAGAGTTTGTCTGACTTCTCCTATTGATTCGGTCCAGTGTGCGAAGATAGCAATTGGCAAGAGCCATTCAAAGATCTCAGCTCTCAAAATCTTCGGATTAAAATTAATTTACATACTCTCTAAGGCACAATAGCTATCTCAACTGCTTGTTTTGTTTACTCTTGAAGAACCGAAGAGAAGCATTCGACGAAAAACAGTTGCCTCCTCATATATACGTCTATTCATCTGTGGATAGTCGCACTCTATGAAGTACATAATCTTACTAGCACACACTTTTAGTCCTGGGAGTACGTGATAAAGATAATTTCTCGAAATCCTCACCATACTTCCCCCGAAACTTCCGCAGTTACTGCGAAGATCTGGTTTTCAGACTTCCTTAACCGGACGTATTTCTGCCAAACGGAACTATGTGCACCATGACGTGAGCCCTGTTTTGCATATATTCTTATGGATCTCAGGGCTCATGTCTTAATGCACATAGTTCCGTTTGACAGAAATACGTCCAACTTTACTTTTCCCGTCCTCGAACTTGGCCATACCCGAGGAAAGTCGCGGTGTAGCCACAATAAAGTCTTAAAGTGAGTGAATCGAGTTAGGATAGTGGTGCGGGTGGGGGTTTTGGGGGGTTGTTAGCGCGGCCGGAGGGGGGTGGAGGGCGTCACCGAAGCGATTCTGAAACCACTAAAAATCGAAACAAATGAGCCGTTGAAAAGTAATTCCGGCTTGTCGTTCCTCTGATACCATCTCCATCTTGCGACGCACGCAAGACCCGGTTTCCACTATCGTTTGCCAGATTTTCCCCGAAAATCATTTTGTGCACCTTCGATTCTCCCCTGAAATGACTAACTTTTCGATCCCATCTATCAACGCTACTGTATTGCCCGGCACCGGGCACGGCCATCTTTGTTGCCGAACGGGAGTTGAAAGTTGTGATTTTGCTTCTGAAAATTTCAGCGTAAAAACAACGTATCTCTTTGAGGGAAAATCGTGCTCGAATAAGCTTTTTTCCTCCGCATTGAGACTTCCAGTTATCTGGATTTTTATCTTACGTTGGCTAAAAAATTCCGACTTACTGTCCATACGACTCGTACGTCTTTCGCAAACAGTTTGTGAAAATTTCAATTTAGCTTGATAATATTTAAATGACATCCGTGAAATTCTCATTCATTTTTTTATCCTAGTGAAACGATTTACCCATACGGACGCTGAAATTCACTAATTTTTCTGCCGTATCCATTAATCCTCAGATGCATAAGACTTTTTTGCTACACGAAATTGCAAGCCGAGTCAAATTGGCCCGTATTTAAATACATTACTTTCGTTAGTTTTCGAAGTAAGTAATACTTTTTTCATAAATACGTTTACTCCCGACAAAATACTAATTTTTATACGTACGCTTTTTAGACCGCTTCTTAACATTTTTGACGCCGCTCGTTGACGACGGCGCAAAGATACAACTATTCGTGCTTGATAAATATCCGTGTTGCATCTGAAAATTTGAAGGCGCGATGTCGAGAGGCGTGAATTCGCAATTAAATGCCTATGCCGCACATCTATTTTAGTGCATCTAGTAAAAATCTTGGTACTGTTACTGAGATCTCGTACATTTGACCAATTTTTTTTACGTATTAAAATAAATCCGCGGAGACGTTTGTGGTGTTTCTCGATACTTGAAGAATGAGTAATTACCGTGTAAAGAGCATGTTCGTATGTTTTCATGTTTCTATATCATAGTCTACAAAAAGATATTTCTGATGAGATTTTCGGGAACTTCCGCGGTAAACTTCCAGTTCCCGGAAACAGGACATTTTTTTACTCAGATTCTTAGGAAAACTGCGCAATTAACAGAAGACGGCAAATTCAGCCGAACGCCCAGCAGCGATCGAAAAGCACTGGGCAAAGTGATAACCATACCGAATTTCAGTAGCGTAGCTAGGAATTCTTTGAGGGGGAAGGGGTCCATTTACATTATTTTGTGTACGACCCTGATAATATTTTATGTCTGACCTCCAAAAGTAAATAAAAAGGTACAATTAACTATGCAAATGGGGGGGGGGGCAGACCTCCTGGACACCCCCCTTGTTTACGCCACCGCCGAGGTTGTTTCCTCTGAGTGTGTTTTTTCCGGCAAAGACTTAAACTTTCGTGGCTAGGTGCTCTCCACGACTCGGAGTCGGTCGAGGGCATTGAACAAGGCGTGAAATTTTTCACCGGCCTCCGGAGGGGGTGGGAAGAGGCGGAAGCGACCAATGGGGAGCTTCAACGGGAGTCTGGGCAGGAGAGTAAATAGTTCATTTACATTTACGCATGATTGCGGCCGACTATGGTCCATGAGTGGGCATCGCGGTGCCGAGTTGCCTTTTCCGCGGGAAAATCCCACTTTTCACAATGGTTCCCTCGGGGGGCCCGCCAAAGGGCGGCAACGGTGCCCTGGTGGCCGCTCCGCGCGGTACTGCGGCTATTCTTATTTGATTTGTTCCCAGCCGCAGCCTCGCCAAGCTACTTTACGTCTCATCGAGCACTGCTTCAATGGGACTGAGCCGCTCTTAAAGCGTTTAGGAACAGGCAACGTGACTTTTGAAGATGGTAGTGTCAGGCCTTCCCGGCAGACAGCGCCACGTCCAAAGCTCTACCACACATAATCTATTCGGTAACGTTGATGTTCCTGATGAGGAAGAGAGATGGAATTATTTTTGGTGGTCGGATTGCCACCATTTTTTTAAAATTTTTTTCAATTTAAAATTGTCTGTACATTCAAATTCTAGTTGTCACTATTATCACTATGAGAATGAATACTGAAGACTTTTCATCTAGTAAAAAAAATATATTTATATCCCCTCTTTTTATTGACATTATTAGCAATAGAGAAGGAGAGGTAAGGTGCCTAAAGGCCTCTATAGACGATCAAATTCCCGAACCAATTCCGATCAAAGTAGCATCAAAGTGTCGGGAGTCATCAGTCTGAAATTCATAAATTTGCTTAATTTTAAAATGAAAACTTGACAGAAACGTTTCCTGTGGCAGGAAATGATGAATGATGGCACTCCTGTCTGATCTCACTTTGATCAAAAAAGTGCGGCCCGTCAAAATTTGATGGTAGATGGTGACCACCAGTCATCAGCATGTCTACTTTGATCGGAATTGGTTCGGAATTTGATCGTCTATAAAGGCCTTAACGTATGTCATCTCTGATGAAACTGATGGCAACAGCGAGAGAGGGCGTTGAGTGGTGAGTTATTACCGCAGCGAATGATGGCCTCGCAATGCGGCTGCGGCCGCGCGCTGTGAGCTTGCGAAGAAGCTTTTCAGCGGAGCGTGCGTGTTGGATAGCTTTGTGTGCTCGTGTGCCGCTTGGCGGGACTCGTATTCATGCTCGCGGTGCCGTTGCGCCCCGATCGCCTCGTATCCCACATCCCACCTCGTGAATGGGATCATCAGCCCAGGTGAGATCCTCCCTCCGACACCTGTCAGGGTTGTCGCTACTTATTAAAAAACAGCACTGGAGAAAAAAACACATTGGATCTAGAGTCCAGACTCTTGAATAACATCGACAAGAAAAAAGGACTCTTGATTCAATCAAATTTCAGCTTAAATCAAGAACCAAGCCTCTTAATTTGAGCGGATTTCCTTTTGATTTAAGCTTAAATCTGATTGAATCAAGAGTCCTTTTTCTTGTCAATGTTTTCAAGAGTCTGGACTCTAGATTCAATGTGTTTTTTTTTTTCCAGTGAGGAGCAGGGCAGCCGGAGGATATGGATTCTACCGAAAAATGAAAACGTGAATCGATCGACAGATTATTATGAAACTGGTGTCGATTCGATCGACGTGAATCGGTCGACACTGATTCGATCGACAGCTAATTCTAAAGAACCAGTATCGATTTTAAAAAAAATTAGGGGCATTAAAATAATATTTGGCTCGATTTCGATGGCATATTTTAGAATCTAAACGAAAAATTGGCCTAGAGACACTTTTTAAAAGTTTAATGGATCAATACAGAATCTCACCATGGACAGTCAAAGAGATGGAAGTCGAGACAATGAGAAATGCTGAAACGGGTTTATTCGCATATCGCTAAAATTCACCCCATCTTTAGGAGTCGATATTTCGCGAACGGGGCGTCGGATGAGAAACCCCTTCGAAGTAGTTTCTTAGGATGATGCAAAGACCTCTCATACCAATTTTCAGTCGAATCAGAGGGAACAGTGGCGTGGCGTGAATTGCGATTTATCGATCGTTTTGCCGTTTAAACGTATGGTAAAGGATCGATTATTAAGGTGTTCGCCGCGAACCTTTTCCATAGGTTTAAATGGCATAACAATCGATATATCGCAAAGCACGCCACGCCACTGGGAGGGGGTTAGATTCCGAGTCTGGCACAGTTGACGTGGGATCGACACGTTTATACATTTTTTTCATCTTTAAAATTTCAAGAACGGATGAATCCAATGAACAAAGGTACCTCGAAAATCAATCGTTCAAAATGATCGGCCTCGTACACATGTCTTTCATACGAACGGCCCATCTGCGTCGTGAAAAATGACCCAGCGTCCGGTATTCCACCCCAAGTTGAATCCCTTAAAGCGGTGAAGGGAGGGGAGGGGAGAAGACCTCGGAGTTCCCGAGTTTTTGTCGTGGCAAATTTGCGTGGCTCTGTAATTCCCATGCATGGATTTATGTCGCGGCAACTTTCGACGACGCGCGCGGAAAAGTTGCGGTCAAATCGCGGTTGGACCTCGCGTCGCTCCCTCCGAAAGTTCAAAGTGGCGAGCTTTTTTCCGCAGCCCCCGCCCCAAGCGGCTAATATCGCCGAAGCATGCCGGTTGTCATTTTTTGCCGGGGAAATGAATCTTTCCTCGCCCATGGAGAGCAAGAAATTGTTACTCCATGGACGGGGACGGGGACGGGGAGGGTACACCCGTAAAGGGTTCGCTCACGTCGCATAGGGGAAATGAAGTGTCTCACGGCCTTGTGTATTTTCGTGAAAATCGATGCGAATCGTAGGTTTTCTGGAAATTATGTAGTACTGTTGATTTTCTTAATATTTGTAACATTGATTTGATAATAGCTCTCACGAAAAATTCAGAAGGTAATTAAGAAGTCATAAAGGGTTTTCTTTTACTTTGTTTCAGGTAAGAACCATTTTCATCGATTGAAGCCTTTAATGTTAACACGTGAGAATAATCTTTGACCTTTTGCGGTAAGTAAAATCTCGTCTGACATTGTAAGCTTATATGTTTACTGAGTTCAGTAGAAAAGAATGACGTAGGTTGAAATGCCCATCGGATCTAGTAACGTTTTTCCATTTTTGTTTAAAGAGTTGCTTCCCTCTTAGGAATACGAAAAATGAAAAATATTTACATGCATACGTAGAGCCAATGTATTGCAGCGTTCTTTGGCGCCTTGCGACACCTATAGCCACCATAGTCCTGAAAAATTTTTAAAAAAGAAAAACTTCTGGAAAATTCATTGGCCTGCTTAAATTTCATTTTACCCTTCTTTCCTCCCCCATTTTGTTTAATTGCCTGATTTAAAGGTATTTCTATGCACTACACGAATACCATTCTATTGACATCCCTCCAAAGTACGCAGACTTAAGAGAATGAATAAAGTGTTTCAATTGCAAGTTTAAAGAGGAGGAAAAATGTCATACAGGTTCAAAAATCTCTAAATTTTCCCCGGTAATTTTGTAAAAAATTCGATCTATAATCTTTCGTTTTACCATCTCTCATGAAGTTGGCGCGAATATTATTATGGTGCCCGGTTGGAATCGGAGTTTAATGATGGAGCTGGCTAATGCGCCTTCGAACGAAGCGACCGCAAAACGGAGCACGTCGAAGGCGCCTTCAAATCGGACGGATACTAAACGGAGCGCGGCGTAAAGTCGTCATTTTCCCCTGGCGCGGAGCGGAGCGGCGAAGGGGCTCTAATCGAAGGAAGCTTATTAATCTGCGTCGCTCGCCCTACAATAAAACGTTAATCCGGACTCGGAAGTAGTCGGGATTTCGGGAACATTTACACATGTTCCGAACTTCCTGTCACCAGCCTCCGCCAACTCCAACTCCTCGTCGCCGTGCGTCGGTCGCGCGTGGACACGAGATTTAAAGTTAATTTAAACTTCGCGGCTCCCCCGACGCTGACACAGAATGAAATGAGTCCCTTGGAAAGGTCGGACTTGGAATTTTCGTCCAGAACTGCACATTTTGATGTCGATTCCGTTACATTACGAACGAATGAACTTAAAGGGACTAATGTTTCAGGCTTATTTTAGAAAGAACGTATAATGTTCTAAGGCAGACAAAAGCTTCCTCCTCTTCATCTTTTTCCTCTTCTTCTTCACTGGAAAAAAACTACATTGGATCTAGAGTCCAGATTCTTAAAAACATCGACAAGAAAAAGTACTTTCAATCAGAATCTAGCTCAAATCAAGAACCAAGCCTCTTAATTTAAGCGGATTTCGTTTTGATTCAAGCAAAAATCCGATTGAGTCGAGAGTTTTTTTTCTTGTCAATGTTTTCAAGAGTCTGGACTCTAGATCCAATGTGTTTTTTTTCCCCAGTGTTCGTTCTCTTCCTCTGTCTTCACCTTTCTCTGTCACTCCCTTCTTCCCCTAGCTTTTCCTCATCTTTGTTTTCTCACCATCTCCTCGATTTCCTTTTTTTATCTTCTTCTTCCTTCTCCTCTTTTTCTTCTTCCCCATTCTGGCGCTTTCCTAGCACCCTCTTCACCTTTCGCATGTTTGCCTATCCTCGATCAGGAGCTACGCTTTCTGATAGCTACAGTTTTGCGGCTGCTGTTTTTACAAAACGGATTCATAAAGCGTGAGCATAAATCAGCCTTCAGAATGTTGTGTATGCAACACGGACATCCGTCGAGCAAGTATAGTTGCATTTAGTGGTTGTGATTATCAAGACAAGCAGATTTGCGCAATGTTCTCATTGTGATTTTTGAGCCAGTTTTTACAAATGTCAACTCGTCTTTCTGCTCCGTAGGGAGAGTTTACAAGAACGGCAGATCCAAAACATTGCAATCAATACAGGTGTTCCGATCGGAATGTATCCGATATTTACTTTTCTTCCTGTATTATTAATTTTCCAAGCCATCTCACGAAGAGAGTGTGCATCCGAGTGCAGAATCCCATCCGAGCGCCATGAACGCATGACAGCGGACGGCGCTGCTCGAATGCCCTGAAAAACTCGTATAATTTCCAGGCTCGGAGTGGTGCTGTAGGAGTTTTTACACTTCCTATGGGGCTCGACAAGAAGAACGAAAAGCGGAGAGAATCAATTATCCATGAAATACTGTCCATTCATTCGTCCGGTCGGACTATTAATCAAAGCTGAGTAGAGGTGGGATCATCGGGCTGTACAAAGGGTTGCATACACGCGAATTGAAGGGGCAGCCGCATTAGCGCTCGCTCAACGTATTCAAAAGGTTCATTCGAGGAAGGTGCACGGGCACCGCTCTCGAATCACGGCTGGCTCTGAGCTTGCCCGCTCGGCCACCGCCAAACATTTCGACTTAAGTTTACTCGGTTCAATACAAATTTAATCGACCGGCGCGAGCCGTGTGTCTCCGAACTTGGACCTAAAGGCCTTACTAACCACAAAAATGTACGCTGAAAAAAGTATAGTAACATCTACTATAGGTTTACTTGATTTTTTACACAGTGTACTATTTAGTGAAAATATCCAGAATTATAGTAGTATTTACCAGAACTCTGGTGTTACGTACAATAGTATGACAAACGCTACCATAGATGCTGTTGTTTATTCTCATTCTCGTATCACTGTGTCAGAGTATGGTGAAATCTACCATATTTTTTCTAAGTGTAGCCATTCGTTCTCCCTTTTTTTCACATATCAAATGGATAAATTCGCTTTCGATTTTATGAACCATCATACAAAATCTTTACTTGACAGGAAGGCACCTGTTTTCTTTTCAAAATCACACGTAGAAACTTTTTACCCAACGGGAAATTGAAAAATCAAGCCCTGAACGAGAAGTAACAAGTATCTTAAAGACAGATCAAATGGAGTCAGATTGTACAAATGACATAATTCGCCTCCTGGTTGTAAAGGGGATTGAAACTACCCTGAATCGCCAAATCATGAGTTTCATATGTTTTTAACCTTGTTCACTGAGTTTTCTTGTCTACGCGCTTTCGCTTGTGTGGTATATTAATTTATTTTATTTTGAAATCCTCATTGAAAATGTTGTTATTACTCCTCGTAACTATGATGCAGCCCGTAATTGAAAAAAATCTCCCAAAGAATTTGTCTTATTCTTCTTCTTAAAGAGCAGATTCCCTGGTTTAGGTGTGAAATGAAATTCCGCGTGATATTCTCATTGACTGGTGAGAAAACGGAACTGAATGACGAATAGGGCTTTTCTGTCAACATTATTAGTTTTCTAAGTGAGAGCTGCATTCCAAGACCGTAGGAACCTTCGCAGCGTAGCCTTCATTTCGCAAGAATAGTCAAACAATCGTGTATTTTCTGCTCTCGTAAATTGACATGTGCCATGCCAAAAGAGCGCAAATGAATCTTAGACGTTGCGTTGTTCTGCAACCCGGGATTCGTCTGATGCCCATTTCCTGATTCAAGTGCGTCGTTAAATTCATTTAGATGAGTGAGATGGTTTCTCTCTCTCCTGTCCTCGTAGGTCACCTTTACGTCAATATGGTGACGTCATACTTATATCATCTTTTCCCATAAAAAATGAGGTGATTAAGTCAATTTTACAGCATTGGAAACAAATTACGTTACTTCGTCCTAGAAACGTCGCACAGTAGATAGAGTCAGTCAAAGAGGTTGAACCTAAAATATTTCACTAAAATTGCAGATTTTGATGTTTATTTCGTCACATTTTAAATTTTAAGGGGTGTCTCCAGAAGAAAATTTCACCATGAAATCGGTGGAACCACTTCAGAACCTCAAAATTTTGTATAAACGGAGTCGGAAGTTCTTAAAGTTTTCAAATTTTGTCCGATCTCTCCTATTAACCACTGGAAAAAAACACATTGGATCTAGAGTCCAGACTCTTAAAAACATCGACAAGAAAAAGTACTCTCGATTCAATCAAATTTAAGCTTAAATCAAGAGCCAAGCATCTTCATTTTAGCGGATATCGTTTTGATTCAAGCAAAAATCCGATTAAATCAAGAGTATTTTTTCTTGTCAATGATTTCAAGAGTCTGGACTCTAGATCAAATGTGTTTTTTTTTTCCAATGACTCGATCCTCTGTGCGTCGTATTCCAGGTGCAGTCCCTTAAACGGAGGTTTCAGCGCAACAATTCATAATTTTCGAGAACTCAATAACCGGTGAAAACGGTGCTGCGCGGAGGCAAGGATCGAAGGGCCATCATTCAAAAAGCGGCTCGAGCCGTGGGCGGCCTTTTGTTCCGGAGCCCCGCCGCCGCAGTTTTGACGCGTTTACGCCGAGTTTAGACTTCAGAGAGAACGAAATTGATTAAAAAGTGAAAACACGCTAACGAGTGACGTGGGATGTCGGTGATGTATCGGGAACGGAACGCCGGCTAACTTCTCGGCATGCCACTTTTCGGTTTGGGGCCGGGAGTCCTTATACGCTCCCGAGCGAACATCAACACGATATGCGTTTCAGTCATGACATACACGCTCGCGTAAACACGGCCGAGGGTTACGCCTCGCGCGTTTGAATCGAAACATGCGGGGGATCGTTACAGGGTGCATCGGTACATAAAAGAGTGGGTACCTATCAGTGGCGTGGCGTGCTTTGCGATCTATCGATATTTCCCTTTTGAAGCTGTGGTAAAAAATCGATTATTGAGGTGTTCGCTGAACACCCTGTATATCGATACTTTTTCATAGGTTTAAATGACCGATCAATCGATATATCGCAAAGCACGCCACGCCACTGGTACCTACGTGGGAAGAGTACTGACATGTCGGTAATTTCGGCCACCCTAGCCATAGGACATCTCACCACGATTTATTTGACATATTGAAATTGTCCCCCTTGGATTTTGCAACTTTTTTTGCTCTAAATTCTTCAATTCACAATGCACCTCGAGTTCAACTTTCTTGGTATTGTTTTACAGTAATGAAAAAGTACTAATAACAATGCATCTACTACTCAGAGCACATCCAGTGCATTTTTCAACCATCGGTACCGTCATCAAAGGTTTTTCTTCTAGTTTTAGTGGATTTTACGAATTTGACTGCGTTTAGCAGAAATGAACCAAGCCGCATCAGCTATATCCAAATTTAACCGGGCACTTTATTTTTTAAAAGAGAACGTTTGTGCGGGTTCCAAAAATTTTGAGGAATTTGTTTTGTATACAATGCAGAAAGTTCACCGACATTCGCGCTAACCTCCGCACAACCGTTTTCATGAAAAATACTAAATTGCCCGGTTAAATTTGGCAATACCTGATGTACCCTAGCTTCTTCCTGCTGAAAGCAATACAATTTAAATCCGACTCTCCCATTTTCACGGATCGAAAAATGTGAAAAATCCGCTGGAGCGTGCCCGAGCTGACAACGGTGTTGGGGTCTGGAAAAGGTGCGTAGACGAGTCAATTAAAATTCAATTTTGAAAGCGTAGACGAATCGGAAGGCGCCCCCGCCGCCCTTTCGCCCTCCGCGGGGCGCTTTGACCCCCCGTCGTCGGGTTGCGTGGCGCCCCGCCGCTCCGCTGACCGAGCCCGTGCGTTGCGCACCGCGAGCTTAAGAAACTGTAAATCAATTAACAAATGACCGCAACCTCACAGGGCCGCGCACCAGCTCGCTACCGAACGCACCCCTAGACCTTGCGCCCTGCCCTTTAGACCCTTTTCCGGGCGCGCTTGCCTCGTCGACACCGATCCCTACGTTACATCCCTATACTTTGATGTTCGGAGACCGAATTAAGCCGTGAAACTGAGGCACTACATTAGTCTTTGCACCTTGAAAAATCGAAGAAAAACTTACAGGTTTTACCCAGGATATTATTTGGGACATTCTCAGCTTGGAAATCTCAAAATTTTCGAAAAAGAAACCCTAATCCAGAAATTTTGAAAGTAAAATGTATATACGGTGACACGTGAATCTGAGGCACGACATGAGTCTTTGCACCTTGATAAATCAAAGAAAAACTTACGTTATGTTCCACTTGGAATTTCATCGGGGCATCCTTAGCTTAGAAATCTCAAACTTTATGAAACAGAAACCCTAATCCAGAATTTTGAAAGTAAAATGTTTACAAGGTAGGCTTTTGAAAAACTTTCTCGACACTTCTACGAGTTTTTAACATATTTTTTGTAACATTTGGTATTTTTTGTTGATTTTTGTAACGACAATGATTTTTTTTTCAATTTTTTATTTAAATTTTACCCCTCGCAAATATTACCTAAAACATCGAAAGAGATCCATTTTTACGAAAATCAAATTTATTTTAAAGAAAATTGCTTGTCAAAGACGCACAAGTCTATGAACAGTATTTAATGTTTGGGTTATGAAATTGGAAGTGAAACAAATTTGGAGTGAATAGTCACGTTCACATGACACTTAGAATCCAGACTTTCGTAACTGCAGATTCAAACGCTGGGGTGCGTAGACGAGCAGCAAAAACCAGATTTACTCAAGCTATGATTTCCACCCCCATGAAGGTGTATGAGTTTATCAACATAACTGTGCGATATACAACAATGAAGCCGAATAGATTCATTATGGTTACATGCTGACTTCACCGTGCTTTTTCCGAGTCAGGAAACGTCAGGAATCCTGACATACGAAATCAAATGGCGGAATATAATACAGCGTCGCTGCATTGAATTTTATGAATTATAACTTTAACAACTTTCGATCCGAGGCCGTATTTCACGCGTTTACCCGGACTGAGGCAGCGCCCCCTAGCGGACTTTTCCGCTACCACCCCCGAAAGTGGCAACGGTGCTTTGCGATATATCGATTGATCTGTCATTAATTTTACGGAAAAGTATCGATAAACAGGGTATTCGCAACGAACGCCCCAATAATCGATTCTTTATCTTGGATTCAAATGGGGGAGTATCGAAATTTCGCGAAGCCACCCCCGATAGCGGCAACCTCGGAGGGGCGCTCATTTCTCATACTCTCCAACATCCATTTTGCACGGACGGGGAAACTTGTAAGTCCTCCGTTCGTGTTTCGAATCAATTCCAGCCTCTGCCTCCTCCCCCGCCCCTCCCCTCCCCGCCCGGCACCCCCCGCTCCGAAGCCAACTTGAGTTTCACCTGCGCTTTAAAGTACCTCACCAAACGATCTAATGGCCTGCCTTTTCGATGAAAGAAAGCCCCGCCGACATTTCAACCACTAAACTTAATTAGCGCACCCGCCTACCGCCCACCCTCCCCCTACGCCTCTCCCTCACACCGCGCCGGCCCGCTGCCCTGGAAAACTCCCCCCCCCCCTTAGGGTGCGCTTTCATACCGCGCGGCTGTATGTCCGTTGGATGCCATCGGACGATTTCTCCGGGACAGTCCATTTATTGAATTGGTATCAACGATGTAGTGGAAATCATTCCAACGTATGGATTTGAGATTTGGCAGCTGAAAAAACAGACACTAGGTATGTCAAAAGGAAATCTCTGAAGGAAGTCAGCTAGAATTTCCCGTGAGGATGGAGTCTATATGGGAAGTAGTAGTAATATGAAAGATAAGCTAAGAAAGTAGGAGAAGAAGTTAGCAGCTATAAGCTGTCAGCCACTTGTTAAAAAAGAGACGTTATTCCAGTCCAATTAAGACGAAATTGCTGTGCGGGGAGGGCCAAATTTTAAAAATCTCCTCAAATGCTCTGAAGTTGATCCAAATTGACCAAATTCACTCCTGAATTAAAATAGCTCTAAGTTACGGGAAAAGCCTGGACTCAAGCTGTAAACTTGTAAAACAAAATTTCCCGAAATTTTTCCTTCGATCGAAAAAATCTTTCGAAGTCCAAAAAACTAAAAATTTAGCGAACGAAATGATAATAAACACGTAAGACGAACTGCTTAAGTCGCTGAAACGACTAAAATTTTAAAAACTTCCTACTTTTTGTACGATTGACATGCATGTTTATAATTTTTGCGTTTGCAATCAACACATTCTCATCCCATTCCTGTTCTTCCCGCACTCAGCGTTGTAATCATTTTTTCGCTGTTCCTCTCATGTTCCAACTTCTAATGAGCCCGGAATCCACAAGCCATGCCGGAGGGAGGGCGATTTGGGGCCTCCTCCCCCTCCCCCTCCCCGCCCCCGCACCCTCCCTGGCGTGTCATCACTCAACCGCACATCTCAATCCCGAGGATAAACAACGACCCCGGCTGGGCCGGCTCACGTATGCTTGGCGTCGTGGTGGGTCGGCGCTTGGCGTGCCTGGCCCACGCCCGCTACCTCAGGTCGTCGCCCCTCGGACCGAAGGGCGTATCTCTATTTCCACATGAGCCTCGGAATGCATACACTTGTAAGGGAGTCAGGGCTCACGCGAATATCGAGGTACGCCCTTGCGCCGGAGGAGCGACCCAGGTATCAGGCCCGCGGTCGCGGTTCACCGCAATGGCTTATTTTTCATGTGTGATTCTATTTGCGCTCGTATCACTCTCATCGTCGCACCCTGGTCAGAACCCGCACGAACGCGGACAGATCCATGGTGTGAAGGAAACGCACGGGAAAATAGAATCCTCCTATAGCATGCGTAGCGTAATGTCAGGGTGTCTACAAGTCCGGAATTTTCGGAAAGTCCGGAAATAGTATACTGATTTTTCACGGGCGGTCCGGAAGTGCTGAAAAAGTGCGGAATTTTGCATGAAGGTCGGGATTTTTTATTATTTGTGTCATTTTTGTCACAATTGGAGCGGGAAATTCAAATTTGCCGAATTTCGTCAATTGGAGGTACTGAAAAAGTACTGGATTTTTCTGTTGAGGAGGTACCGAATTTCTGGGAAAGTACTGAAAAAGCACCGTAAAAGTACTGATTTTTGGTCAGCCTGTTTTAGTAGACACCCTGGTCGTGTGGAATCTACGTCGCGACTGCAAAAGGAACAGTCATTGGATGTTAAAAAACGGCACAGCATCCCGGCTTTTAAAATAACATTACCTTTGTCTGTTATTATAACAGGCGCTTTGCTGTCACATTGACAGTAAATGAATGTAACAATGACAACAAAATCTGCTCAACCCACATCAACTAGTCTGTTACACTAGCAGCGCAGCTGCTGGCGTAAGCGTCGGTTCCCCATCAGATTGACGCTCACGCTGCTTTCGATTTAACAGCGGCCGCTGCTGTCGAAAAAGCAGCGTCGCTGTTTTCATGACAGCCGGTTCGTCTTTGAATTTAAATCCACGTTGCTGTCGATGCAGCAGCGCTGCTGCTCATGTAAACGCAAATTAGCTTTTGAATTTTCATTCACACTGCTGTTAATGTGGCAGACACGATGCCACGCAGCTGTAAAAAATCATGGTCATATACTTACATGCTTATGTAAATAGCTGATAATTGCTTAACTGGTTTCAAGTAAATGATACAAAAACCGTAGATAATATTCCGGTCAAAGTAACATTTACAGACTAAATCAGTTTCACAATGAGTTAATTTCACAAAAATTAAACAGCTTAAATGCACAAAAACACAACACAAAGTATACATCTTTGCAGTTCTCGGTGGAGCAGAATTAATCATGGCTTAGGGGTCGTCAACAAAATAAGTGAGGCACATTTTAAACCCTCCCTCTCCACCGGTTATTTTCTTTTTTCCAAAAAACCCAACTTATCACTCGCGGCCTGGTCAGATATCGCACATACCTACACTGTATTACACATTGAAACACTTTACGTCATTAAGACAATGTCACGTTGGCGTCATTAATAAAAAACAACGTAAGGACCAAACAGCCGATTGTGCTTATGAGTTAAAATCACGGAGAATGTATTATAAAAGGTTTCAAAAAATTCTACCAAGATTAGGATTTGCTAAATTATCACTTCATTCCATTTCAAAACAGCCTAGATTTCTTTAAACTTAAAAAAGGAAAAAATCACACAACGGAATTAGGATTCTGCAAAAAAAAACCATCGGAAAGTATAGAAGATAGGGCTGATAGTATAATCTACGGGAAACGAAATCAAAACCGTGCCTGCATATAAATATGTAAGGCACGCTAAAAATGATAATTGTATGCACTGAACGCAAATCTAATTGAGTCGAGAGTGCGTGTAATGTCAATGTTGAAGTTGAAACCAAAAAACACAAATATACGGCAGAAGAAATTCCGAGTTGAACGAATTCATGATGATGACTCAAAAAATGGCGTCTGCCCGCAACTGATTCCAGTGTGCCCAAATTTGCTTATATCGTAAGAGTTACTTTCCTATGAAGCTACTAATTTTGCAGATCGCGCACTGAGTATCAAAACTAATCACTTTCTTTGCCAAAATTCACTCGCAAACACAATTTGAGCACGATTTCGAAACGCAAGCGCAAGACTTCTCTGACTCAAAACCACTAACTGATGAGCAAACGAAATCCTTTAAAACAGTGACATGGCCGTCTCAGCGAACAGACTGGAATGCGCGAACAACGCCGAAGGAAGAAACAGCCGAACACCGGGCCTGGGCGGTTACAGTTCTGAGAATTTCCCTGACCGGGCCCATTGTCAGGTTGGCGCGCAAGCGCAACCCTCGAGAAGGAGGGTGGACAGTGGTGGCTGGAGGGTAAGGAGAGGTTTTCTGCGTCACCGCTCGTAGCGGGGGTGGGGCGATCGACGACTGTATATAACTGCGCATGCGCTCTGCGCCGATCGCACGGGACTGGCCGGGATGGGATGCTCCGTGCAACGGTCAGCATTTTACAGTCAACCCGCTGTTAAATTGTCCGCTGCTATTTCAACACCCTCGCTGTTGCTTTAGCAGATTATTTCTGCGAATTTAACGGCCTTCAAAACATTAGACCAACACCTGCCCGAATGTAAATTTAATATCCGAACGAATGTCAAAATAACGTGTGGACTGTAAAATGAAAAGCCAATGACAGTCATTCCAAGAGCTTCAGGAACGTTGATTTAATGAACCGCACCTGACGTTAACTCAACAGTCGTGCGATGACGGAATAACATACAGAATGTTATTTCAAAAGCATCAATAAGATGTTGAGCTAACAGATTTGCATACTTTTGTTTCAACATACTTAAAATGTTCAATTAGCAGTCACGACAAGTAAAAGAACAGAGAAACGTCAAACAAATTTAACATTCAATGTGACTTATGTCGTGATTGGCTCTCGTTTCTGGGCTTTTCGAGGGTGGCAGGATTTTCTCGGTCAGGGAGTACCGGGAAATATCAGGAAATTTGAAAAAGTCGTGAAAAACTAGGAAACGTTAGGTAAAATTCGTTAAATCATCTTTATTTGCTCTTTAGAATGGGTTTGAGGTTTTGAATAACAAATTTTGCCCGAAAAGTATTTTCAATTACGTCATTGTTAACCATCTCTAAAGAGACTCTAGACAAGGTCAGAAAATTTTCTTTAAATACTAGCGCTCCGCAGATGTCTGAACTCTGATTAGCCAACTTAGCTAATAGTCATTCGATAAGCTACCTCTAGGGGCCTTTTCCCGCAAAATTTGGGAGCTCCATTCGACAATTTTTAGGTTAGGTTGCAGAGATTCTCAGGGCCTTTGTTTAACTTTTTAGGAGCATCAATGACATTACGAAAATTTTTACTTTCTCGCTCCCCTAGGGTAGAGAGGAAGTATTGTCATCCTCCAAGAAAAAAAAAAAAGTTGAAATTTCATCATTTCTAGACGTTTTAAGGTCCCAGGAGTCAAAATAACCATACTTGAAAAAATGTGTGTCCGTCCGTCCGATGTCCTTCAAATCTGTGCACAGCGATATCTCAGAATCTATCTGTTCGATTTCATTCAAAATTGGCACAGAACACCATATCTATGGTCTCCTTATGCACGTCAAACGATTTTGGGGTACGCTGAAATGTGGGGGGGCTATGCTAAATTGTCCATTTTTAGCAAAATCATACGGAAAGCTCATTTTTTTTATTGATGTCGTCACGATGAGTCGAGTTCATTGCCATTTACACCATGAAAACTCGTGTTAACTGTGTGGCGGGCTGACTAACCACAGGCGTCCCTGCGCATGGACAAGAGAGGGCGGCGGCGGCACGGAGGGGTTTCATCGACGTCGGTCGTTGAAGCCTCAGTGAAGCTGAAACACGCCGAGACAGAGGGCCGAACTATGTTTCTCCTGTTTACGCTAACATTGTCAGTCAATAGCTAAACACATCTCTGACTTGGAGTGCCGGCGCGGCGCCCTACGCTGCCAAGAGGTAGCCCAGGAGCCCCACGCTTCCGCGCCGGGGAAAAACACCGTATGCAAATGTTGCCGTTGCCAAATTCTCCCCGATAAAATAATCTCAGTTGATTTCGTTTAGTTTAGTGAGGCAGAGTGCATACGTCCTGATTAGAGAGAGTGCGGGCGCCGCCGGGTCACATCGAGACCTTTACACTGAAAAAGTGCGGGTATTCCGCAAAAGGTCCGGAATTTTTTTTCATTTTTTGGTCATTTTTGTTTCAATTTGAGCGAGAAATTCAAATTTTGGAAATTTGTCGAATTTCGTCAAATGGACGCACTGAAAAAGTACTGAATTTTTCTATTGAGGAGGTACTAAATTTTTTGAGAATGTACTGAAAAAGTACTGTACAAGTGTACAAGTACTGCTATTTGGCCCGCCTGTTTTAGTAGACACCCTGTAAAGAGAAAAAGAGTTAGTAAGAGAACTCAACTTGGATTCAAAATGAGCATAGAACTTTCTCGGTTCAGGCAACCAAAATTTACGGTCATTGAGACCCAAGTCAAGTCTTTGTGACCGGAAACTTTGAGTACCTGGCCCGAAAAAGTTCTGTCTTTATTATGAACCCAAGTTCAGTATCTGTCACCGATTTTTTTTTTCTCAGTGAGGATGCGAAAGTATGGCTGTGTCCAAGGGTAGGGGAGGATTGCTGTCACTCTTTTGCGGTTATTAGCTGCTGCTGCTCTTGATGCCCACCTTGATATAGTAGAGGATTTTATTGGACATAATTTGTTGAATTTAATTCCCAAAATCGGTTAAATATGCTCAAGTATGTAACTTAAGTAAAATTTACGGTGACTCTACTAAACGAAACCTCATTTCTTTCATTTTGAATCATCTGCATGCAACGTCCGCCATTTTTCTAATCTAAGAGCTCCACAAAGCCGAAAATGGGTAAGGCAACCAGAAATGGATCCTTTAGTGGCGGTACTCTATCATGACACGGCAACAAAATGGTTCATTTGGGAAGGCATGCACAAACCCAAAGCTATCCTTGATTAAAAAATATCGTCTCCACCGTGTAAGCGGAAAAAGCGAAGGACAAGAAGTCGGCGACCAGGGCCACGGGGCGATTTGCGATCGGCGACTGCGTGCGGTGGGATGATTACCCCCCGCTGGAAATCGGCGGAATTAGCCCGACACGGGTTAAACTATAAAACTGAGTAACTGCATAATTTATTGATGAACTTGTCGTAACGCAACGGTTGCTAACTGCGAGCTTGTGGCCAATTAAAACTTTCCCCGTCCTCACTCCATCCACGTTTTCGACTGTGGCTCCTTCGGTGCGGTCGCCACCCTCCCCTCCCCTCCCCCCTACTACCCTTACTCCAAAGCATTTTCTTGCCCTGTGCCCTTCGGAGGACCGGAGTCCCATTCGCTCCATTTATTCGTTTTTTTAAGCGTGGATTGGTCATTCCGCTTACTTTAAATCGTCGCTCCTCTGTCATAAGGGCGTATCTTAATTTCCACATGAGCCCTGAGTTACATTCAAATCCATGCCTTTTAGGGTTCATTCTAAAATCGCCCTTACGTCAGAGAAGGGATGAAATGTAGTCTCAGCTTACCTACCAATAAGTTTCGTTCGGATCGATAATAGCTTTTTCTTTAAAAATGTATTCTTTCCACTTTATGCAATGTTTAATATCGACCGTAAAGCTCTCAGTATCGACCATAACTCCTTTTTGACCGTGACTTTATTTTTGAAAGGAAGCAGAGTTCGCACTCCGTTTTCACACCGCTCGCCATCGATGGAAGTTCCTAAATATCAGCGGCTTACGTTAAAATGCGTGTCGTGACACAGTAAATATTTAGTAGCTCGTGAAGCGACCATTGCATATTTTTTCTTAAGTCATGAAATGGTGTAATCATTGCCTTTATATGATTGAGTTACAGTGCTGCATTGTTACCGTGATCAAAATAGGTCTTACACCCCCCCTCCCCCTCAAAAAAAACTAAACTTAGACTAGAGATATAGGTTCAACCTGAAATCAGACTTAAGCTCTGTTGAATTTATGATTCTTTTTCTCCTAGTTAATGTTAAATTTGATATGTAAGAGATTTGTAAGTAGGAGGATTGGGAGAAGGGGGTCCAAACAACTTGAAAAGTGCATCGCATTATACGTGAAAGCTCCCCAATATTTTATAAGCGACGGTCCTGGAAGTATGAACTGACGCACATCCTTTTTCTCAACAGCAATATTGCCCCGAGATTCTCTTCCGCAAATTTCGACCGAGGAAGACTTGAGCCACTCGAAGAATGAGCGCGGACGGACCAGTCGTGCACGATGGAGTACAATAAATTGTGAGGACGTTAATTCTGCCGTGCTAAGGAAAAACGCCGTATGAACCCTCAGGCGTTGCCAAATTTCCCCCGGTAAATCACTAATTTTCAGGAAAATTGTTGAATATTTGTCTACCGATTTCTCAGATAATTTTGTTTCTGATTTGATCTAAAACTTCCGAAAATTTCAAGGAAAAATATTCATAATTTTCCTCAAAAATAAACCTTTTATCGAAGGAAATTCGGCAACTCTCGAATGTTCATACGGCGTTCTCCCTTAGCACGGCAGAATTTCACGTGAAACCCCGGATGAATGGGGGAACAATCCGGCAAGGATGCGTATGATTTAGCGGGAGCGGTCGCCGGGCCACAAACGGAATTCTCCTTGGAGTCGGGAATTTTTTATTTATTGCTGAAATATGCTCCACTTATGAAAAAAGTTCCGACTGTAATGCCCGTGGGAGGGGGCGGGAGGGGGTGGACCCATTCCGATGCCACAAAAGTTAACATGTCTACAACGGATAGATAAAACTGTTGTCATTTTAATAAAACTCCGTCCCCGTCCTCCGTCGCTCGGTCCGGGCGCCCCCACCCCCTCCACCCCCGCGCACCCCCTCCGGCGAACAATACGGGGCAAGCTCATCAATTTTTATGAGCGCAAAGCGGCTCCAATTATGCGCGCTGTCGAATTCGCCGAGGCGCGCTTTCAAGTGGTCTACTTTGCAAGTTGATCGCGCACTTTCAACCGGTAATTCTTGATAGAGCTATCTCTAACCTTTTATGTGATAGGAGTGGGGGCCCGCGGCCATTTGCATCCTAGGATACTACCCTTCCGCGAAAAATGCGCGGGGGTTTTCGGGAGCGGTGGGGGCGTTATTTCAGTTCAATCCTTACGGGGTGTAAAGTTGTTGGGAAGTTGCATAATTTGCGCGGGTAAAATTTCAGATTATTTTGAAAAATACCTAAAAGTAGGTCTGGTGCACGTATGAGGCACAGCCAAGTGAAAAGACTTCCTACTAGTAGAATTAAGCGATTATCACGATGGGTACACCAAATAAGACTGAAATCTACTCTTTATGCACAAATGGCATGATTCACTCCAGTCGTAGCTTTGAAAATGCGTGTTACAAACCACGTTATTTTTTTGCCATATATCTGCGTTCGAAAGACCTATTTAATTTATTTATCACTTGCGATCGAAACAGCTTTCATGATAATGTAAATTTTAAACCAAACCGGGAAGGGGGGGGGGGGCGTTACTTTTTTGCCCTCCCCAAATACAGTGGAGAAACTTTACATGCAGGTCCCCTCAGTGCTATTTTGGCAGACGATAGATTTAAAAAGGTGCACACTGGAGAAAATAGACACATTGGATCTAGAGTCCTGACTCTTAAAAACATCGACAAGAAAAAGTACTCTTGATTCAATCAGAATCTAGCTTAAATCAAGAACCAAGCCTCTTAATTTAAGCGGATTTCGTTTTGATTCAAGCAAAAATCCGATTGAATTAAGATTATTTTTTCTTGTCAATTTTTTCAAGAGTCTGGATTCTAGATCCTATGTGTTTTTTTTCAAGTGCATGTAACTAGACGGAATATTGCATAAATATTGCAAAATATCAGCGAAATACTTTATTCGATAAGTCAAATCGAACGGTCAATAAAAACCGAATTCCTCGTCAAAATGACAACATCGCCGACTCGATTCCCGCGGCTCACCTTAATGAAGAAACCGCGTCAAAACTATGTCGCGAGTCGCTCCTCGCGCCCTCGGGATCTCGGGCAACGTTGCCGCATTGAAGGGAATTCGTCGGGGACTTAGGGGAAATTTGTGCAATTTCCGCCCGAATCGGCAGCGTGGCACGGCGTCCCGCCGTGTCGAAGCTCCGTCGTCGCGTAAAAATGCAAATGGCTCGGTATTATTAATGCCCTTAATGCCGGCAATTAGACCTCACCCCGCGAGCGGGAACTGCAGCCCTTGAACCTCGGCGGTCAGAAAATGGACTGAGTCCCGTCGCGGATTTTCCGCACAGGAGCCGGTATTGAAAACCATTTAAGTACGCATTTATACTAGCGCACACATATTTTTAAAATTCAATGACCATTAAGATACTGTGAAGATATACATTATAAACACTTCGACCCAATCACTTAAGACCCCTTTTCGGTCTCTTTCTTTCCTCACGAAATGGATTCTGTCGTGCTAAGGAAGAGCGCCGTATGAACATTCGAGAGTTGCCAGATTTCCCTTGATAAAACATGTATTTTTGACAACATGCATGCATATACTCATGCATATATATATATATATATATATAATGCATTCATGCATACATATAATGACATTTTCAGATATTTTAGATTAAATTGCGTACACAATTTTCTGAAATTTTTGGAAAATACTACCCCCAACCTACCTGGTTCTTTCCTCTCCTTCTTTTTTGGAATAAGCAAATCAGATTGAATAACAGTGAATTATTCTCGGGCAAACGCGTTTACCCTCTGATTTTGTTATCTCTCGGACATTTTTTGGACACTTATCGAGAAGAAATCAATGCATGACATGAGTAGAAGTGCTACCCTCCAAAAATACGCCATTACGTAAAGGTAGAGCAGGCACGTACTGTGACCGGAAATGCCTTAGAAGGAGGTTAGGGGAAAAACTTAAGGGTTAAAATTGCCTTTAACGCCTCCCAAGCAGCTTGTCTGTACTGCCATGCTAAGGAAGAACGCCGTATGAGCATCCGAGAGTTGTCAAATTTCCCTTGATAAAACATGTATTTTTGGCGAAATGTATGCATACTTTTCCTTAGAATTCTCAGATATTTTAGGTTAAATTGCGTACAATATTGTCTGAAAATTTTGGAACAACATATTCTCAAATTTCTCAGTAAATTCGGTTTTTATCGAAGGAAATTTGGCAACGTCTGAAGGCTCATACGGAGTTCTTCCTTAGCACGGCAGTGTAAATCACCGTTCCATCGAAAGCACACGGCCTGTAACTGTGGCCGGACAAAAGGGGAGCCATCAAAGACGCCGCAAATAAACACGTGAGTCCTGCCCCCCGCGTCTCACGAATCACCGGCCCAACACGTGGGTCAATCGGGGGTTCATTATCTCAGTGAAACCGCCGTAAAATTTCGGGCCGCTCGGCCGGCCAAGTTTACAATGCGCTAATCCGCGCACAAAAGCGGTCGAATCGCATGTTGCTCCTATCATCGTGCGAAGTTAAAGTTGAGTTGTAGACCCGCGGCGTCAGTCATTAAGCTGCGCCTTCAGCCCCCGCGCCAGCAACCCGGCCGACATCCATGCCCCTTCGGACCGGCCGCCGCAACCCGTCCAACATGCGTGATAACAGTCTTGCCTCCGACTCGGCGCGACCGTGGTTAGATCCACTCCTCGATTTAACTAAACTGACTGGCTAACGAACCCCCTCGTTCTGACACGCAACCCTCGCCGCTGCAAATTGAAATACCCCCGCCCTCCCCTCGGCCCGTTTCGCCCCTTCTCGTGCCCCGGCCCGGGTCCCAGCGCTCGCTCCGAAGAAATTGTTTAACTTTTGAAAGTCAATTTTTCCTCGCAGACTTTTTCGAATCATTTTAATGCCGCTGCAGTGTCTGGCCGGCTAATATATTCTTGTACGCCGAGGAAAACAGTAATACACCTCGTCAAACTTTTATTCCACGTCGCATCCCCTCATCCTTGCAGGAAATCATTAATGCGAGCTTCTACTCTGCCGTGCTGAGGAAGAACACCGTATGAACTCTCGAGAGTTGCCAAATTTCCTTCCATAGAAAGTTTATTTTTGAGGAAAGTTATGAATATTTTACCTTGAAATTTGCCGGAACTTCAGGTGAAATTGCAAACAACACTGTCTGAAAAACTAGGAGAAATACATTTATAACTTTACCAGGAAATTCGTGCTTTATAAATGGAAATTTGGCAACGCCTGAAGGTGCATACGGTGTTTTTCTTTAACACGGCAGTATACTCTGCCTGCACCTAATTCTATTAGAACTATTCTAAAAGAACATCTTTAGTACTATTTTGAGCATTACACGGAGAAAAAAACTTCGTGCATGGAACCCGAAGTTGAGGTCATATGGATCTCTGAAGTTTTCGGATCACGTATTTAAAAACTGGAGGTCCAGCTGCCGAAGTTCGGGTCAGACATCTGAAGTACTTCGATATATGCCGAAGGGTTCGGGTCACACATCTGAAGTACTCCGGTACATACCGAAGTGCCTCGATGTCTGACCCGAACTTCGGCAGCTCGACCTCAAGTTTTCGGATGCGTGATCCGAAAACTTCAGAGATCCATACGACCTAAACTTCGGGTCCCACGCACGGAGTTTCTTTCTCCGTGCACAAGTAATGTTTTAATCGCAAAATAGATGGCAAAATCAAGCACCTGAAATGATGCCCGAGAGGTAAACACGCAGAAACCATGGTTTTCGAATGAATTGCGAGGTTCAGGCATCGAGGTGACGCGAGCTGTTCCAGCCGTGAACGGTCCGATTGATGAATTAGCATCGGCACGCATGCGTCGGCGTCGCGTCGCGGTAACTGGAACTGAGTGCGTGTGATTGTGTGCGTGTCGTATCCGGGCTTCGACTCCCGGCGGAAATTATGATCGCTCCTCATTCCCGACGGGAAGGGCGCACGACACGTTAACCGAACGATTAAGGAAAAGCCCCCGTTACGGCATAAATACGCATTTAATTTCCAACACTTCCGGGAAAATCCCCGTCTTGAAAAATGCAATAGTTCCCTCGCGGGAAATCACGGCGCGGCGACTGGCTTCTTCTCTAAAACGATGATCTTCATAAGGGTAGCTCATTAAAAAAAACCTGTTTTTTTGCCAAATTGCTACAGCGAGCTGATTATTGAAATTGATGGATCAAGCTATAGACAAAGAAGACCTAGGGAGCATGGAGTGATCCTAATTGTTGAAATGGTTGGTCCCTGTAGACTAAGGAATAAAATGATGGACTAACTAGGGTTCTCGAGGGTTGTTTTTAGTTGGTTTATCACCTAACTCCTTTGTCCATTGCAGCCACCCGCTTCCACCAATAAGATCCCTACGTATCCCTCTTGTATTCTTTGTCTATAGCTTTGTCTATCAATTTCAATAATCGATCCATAGAAGGAGGGGGGGGGGGCGTTAAATTCGTTTTCGGCTCAATTGTGCATTTTCTCCTAGCGGCAGTTCCGAGTCTATTTATCTCTATCTATATTTTTCTACTAAACTGAAACTAAGTATTTATCAGGTGTACAGATTTAGATTCATTGGTGCTTACAATTGACTCTAATTTTTGTGCTTAAATAGCAACAATTGAACAAGTCCATTCTCAGAATTAAGGCGATATATGATTCAGATTCAAGTGTCGGTATAAATAACCTCTCAGATTAGAGATAGAGATGTTGACATTACGTCATGATCGGAGTCAAACTTATTTCAGCGTATCTTTTCTTCAATTCCAACTAAAAAAAAAAAGATACGGACGATATGGACGATCGTGCGTTCCGGGCTCAGAGACCAAAACTTCCGGGTGTTGGAACCGTAGCTACGATTGGCCCGGATGCTACATCCGGAAATTTCGGCCTTTGAGCCCGGAACGCGCATACGTTATGTCTATATAGCCCGGATTCCACGGCCAGAGTTTTTTTTCAGTGCATGAAAATTGATTATTGAGGGGTTTAAACCTAGAACTTCTTGCACTTGAGCCAGGTATGTCGAGCGGAAAATATTCATTTCATAAAAATCAGGTAGGGTCATGCTCTGTGCCTACAGCTGAGACCATCATTCATGACGTGGCACCCACTTAGACGCACTGAGTCGTATGAAATTCCCTCATAGTGTCCCAAAAATATCATCAGACAAATTGAAAAAAAGCCAACGTAGACTAGGACCCTGTGACGCAAACTTCGCTAAGAACCATCACTCTCCACTCGGTTATTTTTACTTGACGTGTTACGCCGATCATCGAAGACCCATACTGCCGTGCTAAGCAAAAACGCCGTAAATCCATCAAGATTTTCCCGCGTTTTTTGGAACTTAACGCTTCATAAAATAAAAACTGTTTTACCTACGCACCTCAAATGTTCATGTTGAATTCTTGATAGTATTTGAAAGAGAATTCTGTAAAATCATCGTCCCCAAGTACACAAGTTTTTCTGCTACGATATATTATTTTCTAAAAATTTAAAATGGGGTTTACGACGTTTTTGCGTCGCACGGCAGCATATACTGCCGTGTTAGGGAAGAATGCCGTATGAACATTCGAGAGTTGCCAAATTGCCCTTAATAAAACATATGTATTTTTGACGACATTCGTGCACATTTTTCTTTAAAATTTTCAGATACTTCAGATTAAATTGCGCACAAAAATGTCTGCAAATTTCGGAAAAAAATATTCACAATTTTCTCAGTAATATAACTTTTTATCTAAGGAAACTTGGCAACGTCTGAAGGCTCATACGGCGTTCTTCCCTACACTGAGAAAAAACTATGGTTTATAAACCTATTAGAGGTAAATATGGAACACCTATAATAGTCGTAAATAAACTAATGATTCTCGGTCTGTGAACCATACTAAGGTCTCTGTACCTAATTGAGGTACAGGTACCATAACTAAGGTATATGTGCTATTATTATATGTAGAGGTACTACTATTAGTGGTGTTCCATATTTACCTCTAATAGGTTTATAAGCCATAGTTTTTTCTCAGTGTAGTACGGCAGTTTAATTGAACGACTTTGCATGGACTCGGAGACATAGTCCGATCCGAGAACAAGGATGGTAGTTGTCACGGCGGAACGGAGGTTTGATCGAGTGCAGCGCCGTACAGAATAAGATAATCGAAGGGGATAGCTTTCGGGGGGCCACCGGGGGGGGGGGGGGGGGGGTGAGAGTGATGGGAGCGAGAGGAGCGCATCTTTGAAATTCGAAATGAAAGGGTCAGGCGCAAGGTGCCGTAGATGGCAGTTTCGTGATGGATAGAATATTCTTAAAAGGGACTCTCGATGCTTTTTCCTTGCTGATGTGAGGGGCAGATACTGGTTTGAGGGTCTCGCAAGAGGTGCTCCTCCCGCGAGAGCGGCGTTGCCGTTTGGAAGTCCTCTTTCCTCCCTTATCAGTCTCATATATTTACAAGTTACACTGGGAAAAAAAATACATTGGATCTAGAGTCCAGACTCTTAAAAACATCGACAAGAAAAAGCACTCTTGATTCAATCAGAATCTATAGCTTAAATCAAGAACCAAGCCTTTTAATTCAAGCGGATTTCGTTTTGATCCAAGCAAAAATCCGATTGAATCAAGAGTATTTTTTCTTGTCAATGTTTTCAAGAGTCTGGACTCTAGATCCAATGTGTTTTTTTCCAGTGAATCAATCTTAATGAGAAGTCGTTTGTAGGCAATTTTAAAAACTCTGAGAGCCCTGAACCCAAAATAAAAGTTGACAGAAAATATTGAAATGTCATATTTGGACCGAGTTTATCAGAAATGAACCAATCTACATTTCCGAAAAATTGAATTAAGGATTTTTTTGAGTTCCTGTAGTCGTATATTTCCTCCTGCCAAAAACTGAATGTCGAAAAACAGAAATTAGTTTGTAAAAAGAGGGGTCAAAGTTTACTTTCTACATTGAGCCTTATGCAGGGATAAAACTTCAAACCTTTTTTTCTTAGTCTCAACTTCATGTGGGTTGGTTCCTTTCTGATGAACTCGGTCCATTTATCATTAGGCAGATGAGTCTTTGACTTATTCCTTGAATTTGAACTAGTCTACTTGACCATATAGAAATGGATGGTTAGCGATAAAAATCTTTGATATTTTCCGTGCGATTTGGCATCCAGGCGCGAGGGTGGCGTGAAGTTATTCCGCGGGTGTGAGGGCCAATGGCCGCTGCGAGGGTGTCATCCATCATCCGAGTCCGCCGTCCGGGCTGATTATGTCCTCCCGAATCTGAGACGGGCTCCTGTCACCCCCCCCGCCCCCGCGCCCAGGATGCGGTTTTCCCTTGTTTTTTGTTGTTTTCTAAACCGCCCCCCGCCCCCCTGACTCCGGCCACTTTCAACCCCTACGCCAACCTGTCAACTTTGACCCCGTCCGGAGAATTTCGCACCCGTCTCACCTTATCTCATCGACCAGCGCGGATGTCAACCCGGTGTTCGGATCGTATGTGAACTAAATAGTTAGAGACTCTCCGGGTCAGAAGCTGATCCGTCCGCCGTGCTGAGGAAAAACGTTGTATGCTCCCGTACTAAGGAAAAACGTCGTATGAACCTTCAGACGTTGCCAAATTTCCTTTGATAAAACACGAATTTCCTGGTACATTATTTATGAATATTTTCCTTTCGGTTTTTCAGATGATTTTGTTCGCAATTTCGTCTAAAGTTCCTAAAAATTTCAAGGAAAAATATTCATAACATTGCTAAAAAATGAACATTTTATCGGAGGAAATTTGGCAACTCTCGAATTTTCATACGACGTTCTTCCTTAGCACGGCAGTATGGGTCCTCGGACTTTGCCAAATTTTACTTCATAAATTACGCATTTTGAAGGAAATCTGACAATTTCATTTGTTTAATTGGACGAATTTAACTGGAACCTGCCAAACTAAATCAGACGTTGCCCATTTTTTTCTAATGTATTATTTTTCAAGAAGGTAAAATTATCACTCAATCGTGAAAATATCAATATTATTGGTAATGGTTGGAACAGAAACACCTCTATTCTGGCAATCATAACTGCATTGAGGACCAAACAGCATACGCCCATGTCAACGTTGCTAAGATTGTGCATACAGTCTACTGTTTAGTCGGTATAGAGCTGTATACTCTGTTTTAAAATTTGCGTCCAATTTTCTTTTTATTATTCTGAATATCTTGGCAGAGAAATTTACAATTCGGATGGTTTCGGTTACTTTTAAAAAAAAAGAGTTGCACACTCTTAGCAACGTTGACATGGGTATTTGCCGTTTGGTCGGAAAGGTCCTTAATGTTTTTGAGCATGCTCTTTAAAACTATTTACCGTGTCGTGGTAGTTTATTTACACTTTATATTACACCGGTGGTTCATACGCTCGACAATGAAATGACCATTGTTGACCGGGATGGATTCATACCCAGGGAGTTGTATTTGTTTTTAAACGGCCGAGACAAATTAAGTCTCCCGCCCAGCGTCGGCCGAGAAATGAATAGACGGAAAAATTGGACGAGATTATAAGTTGCGCGTTTGAATAATAGTACATGGCGGGTCTCGAAGCCGCAGTGTCGGTTTTAAAAAAGAAATATAGATTTCCCTCGGTTCGAGCGACTTTCAACGGGCGGTTCGGCGAGCACTAGCGCTGGTTGGGGCTCGCGTGACACCGACATTTGGTTCCAATCATGGTGACATTTCATAATTATCGTTGTCGATAAATGAGATTAGAATCGGCTGTGCTTTGTGCCGTCGTGCTTGTGCCGTCTCGTCTAGACTCAGGGCCGACCGCCGGAGGAGGGGAGGGAGGCGGATCAAAGGGATGGATCTTTCTTTCCGCCCCAGAAAGTTTCAAGAAAGAGCGGTTTCAAGAAGAGAGCCCGAGTTAGACACCATAAAATCTGTGCTATTTGCTTCCATTAAATACTAGTGAAAAATCAACTCTAATAATATCAAAACTTTGAAAATTTGTTTGAAAAACTTGCGCGTTCACTAATTTGTGATGAAAGTGTGTGAAAACACGTATTAGTGAAAGCGTGAGTTTTTCAAAAACAAATTCAAAGTTTCAATACAGCTTTTACTATTTTTCAAAATTTTCGATTATTTTATTAAAAGTTCTAGTAATATTAATTGAGGGATAAAATTTCACCACTTAAATTTATTTTAAAGTCTAAGTTACGTTTTTATATTACACAAAGAGAAAAATCAACACAGAAGTTTGGTCAGTACGAGAAGTATAACACAACAGAACCCTAGCCTTCGATTGACAATTTTAAGAACAAATATCAGCTTCTTTTCTCGAAGAAATTCAATAAAAAACGAGGTATAATCCTTTTATTCATAAGGACTCGATCCAACTGATGCCACAGGCGACGAACGCTTAAGAGATGAGCCAACGTCTAGATGCAACTATTCGTGTTCCGTGGATGTCCAAATTGCATACGCCAAAATTGAAGGCGCACTGGGTTTCTCCACACTCGCAACGCTCATGCGCTCAACAGCATGGAGGTTAAAGTGTTAAACTCACATGATGAAGAAAAGATTCTTTGTTCAGCAATTGGACAGCGTCAAGCAAAGAGGAACCAAGCCAAATTAGTTATTGCCAAATCTATTTGGGTAATTTAATTTTCTACATGAAAACAGTTGTGCGGATTTTGTTACGGATTTCAGTGAATTTTCTACATAGTACGAAGTAAATTCCTTAAAATTTTCATATGAATCCGCACAAACGTTCTTTTGTAAAAAATTAAATGGCCTAGTTAATTTTGAAAATAGCTAATGTGGCTTGGCTCCTCTCTACTAAACGCGGTGCAATTGTAGTTTTGTTAATTTCACACGAAAATTCTGAAAATACCAGTAGTCCTCAAGTACGATAAAAATCGCTCTCGAGGACCTTACTCCGAGCGCGAGCATTTCTTCCTCCACTTTCACTCGGTTCACTTGTTGACGTTTGAATAATTGAACCCTCCCACAAATCAGGGGAGCAGATTCGTTCTGTCAACTTCAAGAGATCATTTTTTTCACCTAAGTCGCGGGGTCGCGGCAACTCAAAGTCCCCCGTTCGACTTTCCTCCTTGGAGACGAGAGCACGCCCAGACCTGCTCACCCTAATAGGCTCCAAATGTATCGACTACCGCAATCTCGGTCGACCTCCACACAACAGCGGCAGCAGAAAGTCGCGTTTTTTTCTTCCCCGATCCCTGGGGGTTGTCAAATCATACACGAAATATCATTCAACCCACCCCTCCCCAGGTACACTGCGACACGGGATTAGGAAATAAGCTAGAGTATGTTTGCTCAACAATATTACACGTAAAACGCGTTAAATGCGTGGGAAAATCCTACAATCTAGCGATAAATGAGAAATCAGTGTTTGTAGTTCACATTAAAACCAGCAGATCTAAACTTCCCAGCATGTTCTTTTGAACTGCAGACACGGTACAGCTGTTTCGATGACAAAGTAATCACAACATCTAGAATTATGATTGAACTGAGGATCGAATACCTCTGATGATGACACTAATATGATGAAATGCATGAGGTAAATAAAATAAACAATTTTATGTGCAAACAAGGAGTACCTTATTAAAGATCCAAATCGAACACCTTGTTACATCTAAAAATCTATTATTAATAATGGTGTTGCTGGAAAATCTACTAAATGCAATTTTAAGAATTCAATACTTTAGCCTAAATCAACTTTTTATTCCAGTGCATATAGCCACAATTTTCAAGTACCGGCCACAGTTGCGGTACTAGCTCTGAATGTTTCGAGAAACGCATCGATGCAACCACTCAGATTCCCACCGAAATCCGATATTTATTTTTCCGCATGGAAGTTCGTAACAACTAACAACTTGTAAACTCATTAGTTTTTATCGATCGTTTCGTAACAGTATTCATGTAAGCTAGACTCGTCCTGTATCAGAACTCGGCGAACAACTCCAAGCCCGAAGCCAAGCCTACGGATTCCGGCTCGGTTTCGATTGCGCCCGAAAACCTTCGGCCCGCAACCCGGCAAACCCGCCCCGACGCTCCGGGTCTAAAATTATTGAATCGAGCTCCCCTCTCGAACGGGGCTACATGTGCGCCACTTACGGCCCGGCAAAAAACTCCTGCATGCTCCACATTTTTCCCTAGAGATTCTTATTTCATAGCTCGACGCTTCATTAAGTATTTCTTTTCTCTTTTTCCCTCGTGTTTTTTACGGGTTCCCATTCGTTTCGGGGGCGGCTCGTGGTTCACTTGTTGCAGGCCCTCGTGCATTCGGAGCTTATTTTTATCTTCGGCTTTTGCGCTTCGTGGGATTTTCCATCGCGGCCGAGTCGTTCGTTTGCCCCTGCCCTGCCCGCCGCTCGCGAATCCAACACCGCGGCTTCAACCCTTCCCTTTTTTCAGGGTTTTTTATCAGTATCGTAGACACCGTCAAGTTGTTGTTGTTGTTGTTTTTTTTAAGCATTTCAATTGAGAGATCTGTAAAACTTGTGACTTGCATGGCATGACTAGGAGCTCCTTGTCGCAACGCGCCACAGTGGAACATGCAAATAGAAGAGGTTGGACATTAAGTTTTTGGCAAAAATTTCAAATTCTGATGTTTATTTCGTCACAAATTCAATTTCAAATGGTGTCTCTGAAAGGAAATTTCAGGAAAAAAGCAGTGAACCTACTGTTAAGCTTTTTTGTCTCATATTGTAAAAAATTTAAGCTTTCAAAGTTTCAAGATTTTATCCGACATCTTCTATTGACTCGATCCAGTGTGCGCGGCCTTTATGGGGAGCCTTTGCGGTAATGTAAGACCTGGATTATAATTCGAAAAAAAGACGGTAGGGCCATCTGGATATTGATAGTTGCAAAAGGTGCAGTCCAAAAGGTGTTGGAAAGGTTGATCTCTCAATGATAAAACTGTGCGTGGCAAAGACTCTAAATTTGTAGAGATAACATAGTTGATAGTAAAATCGCTCCCTCATAAATATGTTGGCATAAGTCGTTTCGGAATTTTAACAAAACGATCAATGAGTAATTGTCTATTTACGTTAGCTCATGTCCAATAAAGAATGTTACGTGAATTACAATGAAAATGTGTGTGGCATAGGGTTTCACACCTTGTGTCTGCTTTGAAAGAAGTAACTTTCGTTAAATTTCAAATTAATTATTCTTCTCGTTGTATTTCTATAAAATTCAACCATCAAAACACGAGTTTACGACATGCGGAACTTACCCATCGCTGTTCATTTTTTATCCTATGAACCATTTCTTTGAACTCCTCCCTCGGTCGGAGCATTCGCACTCATAGCGTGAAATACTTCGCCCTGGATTGCGGCAGAAGTAGGTCGGCGGAAAATCCCGATCTTTTTGAAAAGCGCGGTGGAAAAACTCGGAGCTCGCCGTTTTGCGACGGGTACGCGGGTTATCAATGCGGAGGCGGAGGAATAAACCAATTTAGCGATGGTGTGCGAACTGCAAAGGCATTGCGGGGCGGGCGGCGGGGGTTGGAAAGGCCAAGACATTCGCGTGCTGGCAAGCGGAAACGGAATACATCATTAACACATGTTACTTCAAATTCTGACTTCCTCCTCGCTCCGGCTCCGCACGGGCGTTTGTTGCTCGCGGTTTAGCTGCGAATCCTCGCGCGAGTAGAACGAGCGTCTGGCGAAGCACAACAAGAACTTGTAAACGGCGGTTTATTGGTCCTCGGCGCGGTTAGTTTCGGCGAATCTACATCCAGGCGAACGCTAACTATCCTGGCCCTCCCTTCGTTAACCCCAGTTTTACAGACTCGGGAATTCTCACGTATGTTAGGTGAGGATCCACTGGAAAACGGATGGAAGAGAAACTGAAGAATGATGAAAAGGGGAAGGAAGACAAGATGAGGAATAAGAAGGGGGAGAAGAGGAGGATGATGCAAGAGAAGAAAGAAGGGAGTGGAGAAGAAAGGGAATAGACAACCAAAAAAAGAGAAAAAAGAGGGAAGGTACTTAGAAAAGAGGAAGAAGAAGAAAGAAGTGGAAGCAGAAGAAGGAAAAAAACACTTTCTTTAACCCATGTTTGATAGACTCAGGAATTCTCACATATGTTAGGTGAGGATCCATTGGAAATCGGATGGAAGAGGTACTGAAGAATGAGAAGGGAAAGAAGACAAGATGAGGAATAAGACGGATGTGGAGGAGGAAGGGAAGAGGAGAAAGAAGGGAGTGGAGAAGAAAGGGAATAAACCACCAAAATGAAAAGGAAGAGAGAGGAGATATACTTAGAAAAGAAGAAAGAAAAGAAAGAGGTGGAAGAAGAAGAAAAAGAAGAAAATACAGTACGGGGTAATAAAAGAATAATTTATTTTTCTCCGTCTTTTCTTTACCCTATCTTTGTTTCCTTTTTTTCCTCCTTCCCATTCCCACTGTTTTTTGCTTTTCAGTTTTCTCTGTTTCCCTGTCTTTCCTTCTCCTTCGTCTTCTTATCCTCTCCTTTTTTCCTCGCTTCATCTTCTTCGAGTCTGGGGCCTTTCTCCGCGGGGCTACGAAATATTTTCAAGTCGTAATCGATTAAGTTGAAACATGCCTATTGCACCATTGTAGCTTTCGATCATTATTTTGCATCGCTAAATTCGCCTTTTCTGAAACGAAAGAACGTAACCATACTTCTAACTTACTAAGCAAAGCAAAATATAAGCCATACTAAGCAAAATTTCACTCGTAAATTGTGTTTTTAATGAGAAACCGTTGGATCACGCATTTTAGTTCCAAAATGTCTCAGATTTTTCCTCCGATCACGTGCGAAAATCAGAAAAATGTTGACGGAAACGGCACCGTCATGTACACGAAAAAATTAAATGATTTGCTTCAATTTTGCAACCTGGGAATGTAGTTCCGCTCCTTCGTCTGGGAATCCTTTAATTCCAGCTTACGCTGCTCAATGTCTTCCCACTTACCCGCGTCGTAAACCAATCGAAGCATCTGAAAATCAAAGCAGAGCATGTTCACACCATCAACAGATGTTCGAGCGATGCGTCAGGAATGTTCACTACGAGTCCACTCAGCTCCACTTTCCGATACATTCCAAACAGCTGGGTTGCATCCATTCATGAGCCCTGCCCCATTCCTAATGAATCAAAATCAAAGCTCACCATCTCCTCATCATCCCGTTGCATCGGGTTGAGGCATCCCCGACGCCCAAGTTCGAAGCAGTTGGTGTAGGCTCCTGAAAAAATGAATAAAACAAGGTGGACTCCAGACGCAGCCAACAGATGTTCGAAGGTTGATGCAGGGAACCTAACCACCAACATTACTATGAATCATGGGCTGCATGTTGCATTTAGGGACAAGATATTGCTCAAACCCCGTACGAACAGCATCTTACAATGTAAAACGTATACCTGCGGGCTGATTGTTGAAATCGATAGACAAAGCGATAGATAAAGAAGACATGAGGAGTGTGGAGCGATCCTATCGGTTGAAATGGGTGATTCTAATAGACTGAGGGGGTAAAGGATGGAGTAACTAAAAGGTCTCTCGTGGGTTGCCGTTAGTTAGTCTATTACCTACCTTTTTGTCCATTGCAATCATCCGCTTCCACCAATAGGATCCGTCCTTATTCCTTTTGTCTTCTTTGTCCATAGCTTTGTCTATCAATTTCAAAAATCAGGCCGCTGGGGATCATATTAGTTTTCGCTCGACGATAATTTATTTTTGAGATAAGTATAAAATTTGTTTTCATTTTAATTTCAGATACGCTGGATTGAACTGCGAATAAAATATCAGGGAGGGAAGGGGGTTCCTTAAAATTCGTATTTTACCAAAGAAAATCCTGCAACATGTGGGAGGCTCTCACGGATCTCTGGCTCAGCGCGGCAGAATTAGATTCAACCATCTAAAGACGATTTCGTACACCCTCAACTAGCCGTTCAAACTAACCTAATCTTCTTAACGTCACTGATTCTTTCATGATTTTTCTTCTATGAAATCGAATCGACCGTGGGCGGTGATTTTTTGGCGAGAGCAGGCAACGTTAATCTCGGCGAAAACTGCGGAGATAAAGAACGTAGCGTTTTGAAACTAACACGCAAGTTACGTCGCCCGGGCGGAGGGGGGCGGGGGTGAGGTAATGAAATAAAGCAAGATACGGCAAGATGTATGCACTTATATTTCTTTTTTAGTTTTGCGAGGGAGGGAGGGAGGGCGAGAGCGTTTGCTGAAAATGCATAGTCGTCGCGCGGAAAACAAATAGTCGAAGTGTTGAACCTGTCACCCCGAAGGTGTACTTGCATTTTGCGCCGTAACCTGCTTACGACAGGGGAAGGCACTCTGCTGCCGCCGTGAACCGAAACTTGAGCAGGGTGTCTAGCATCGGGAAAAACTGGAAAACCCGGAAAACATCAGGAATTTTGGGCGATCAGGAAAATCTGAAAAATCGGATGTTTTATCAGGAGTTTTTCTTACACGAATCTTCTCAGCGAAGAAAGTCTTACTGCTTTTTGCCTACCGTGCCAGAGGTCGAGAAAAATCAGGAAAATATCAGGAATTTTCAAAATGAAAAAATCAGGAATTTTGTATAAAATATCAGGAAAAATCAGGAAAATATCAGGATTTTTCAAAATGAAAAAGTACTAGACACCCTGTTGAGATCCACGAACGGGTATTTCCATCGACCTTTCTGATGTCTCACCGAAAGAAACCTCCGTAAAATCAGAAGGAGTGCTGGTTCACTCCCAAATTCTTCCGGAGTGCATTTTATTCCAGAGCCCTTTTTTCCCTCCAAAAAACCCGAGTGCAATAAAAACGGCGTGAAATCCGCTCCGGAGTTTACTCCGCGAAAAACTCCGCGACAAGAGTAGTCTTCGCTCTGCCCTTACGTCAATCTGGTTTTTTAACAGCTCCCGAGTAAAATTCCCACCGGATTTAAGTACGATTTGTCAAATAGTGCGTCTCCAACCCGGGGGAGGCAACTCCCTTCCCGCTCATTCCCTTACGTGATCGATCGATTAGGGAATTTATTATAAGGCGTAGATTGCGCCAAAAAATTGACTATTCGTTAACGGACCGAGTTTGTATGAAATATTACCGATTTTTTCTCATTTTTTGTAGGTGACTATACACTATTTAATAGAGCTATCTTGAATTTTTTTCCACAAGCCTAATTTCAGCGAAAATGGAAACTTTATCGTAGTTTTTTCCTGTATTTTGTTCTTTGTGTGTTTTGTTTTGTTTTTCCGTCGTTGTTAGGTTCACTTTTTCCCTAAGATCTCTATATTTTGAATTTCAGCAGGAAAGCTCACCAAATATTTACTAACTCTAATTTCTAGCCTCGTTCAGTGCTGACTTGGTTTTTTGTAATATAATATTCTCTCAGCGATGTTACAACATTCATTTCCCTCTCCCATCTTATCGTTTGTGTGACTCGTAAAATTCGCTTGTTTTTCTTCTGTTTTTCCTCAAACCCCGAAGTCGCGCAGTTCTCTCCCAATTTTCAACGCTCCTCCAGCCCTTATCCGCGCTCTTTTAGTAGCCCACGTGTGAGAGGTGGCAAAACGCGTGGGAGGCACGTAGTCGCGAAAAATTTACGTTCACCTTGTCGACGAAAATTGCTTTTATCGCAAACTGTATCCTATCACAGCCCGTGCGCGTTTTATCTAGTATGTTTCGCTCTTGCGATCATAAAAAAAGAAGAAATTTCACCGGGTATTGATACGCACCCTATTTTCGCTTTTCGTTTCTTATAGCGGCATAAAAATCACCCTCATTACAAAATGTCCAAAATGAACAGCCTTCGCGACATTTTTATACATCATAGCTCAATTGAAGACCTTTACTGATAAGAAATTAGTTGTTGTCATCAGTAGTTTACATAAAATACGAAAGACTCCTCTTTTACTTGGCCAATTATCTTAAAGATACATAACTAAATTTACTTTCTTATTTTTTCCAAAAAAAAAAAAAAAAATACTGAAATGTATTTACATGTGCATTGGAATCATACGGCTCCTGTAGAAACCCGTGTAAAATATTTTATTCTGTACTCACTGAACATATGAAGACCCGACAGACACCTCTGGCTGTATCGAATGTATCAGGATCAGTAGCAATATTTGCAAGTTGGCAACATTGTTTCTTCTCCATTTAAATGTATGTAATCCAATCGATTCGAGGCAGGCTGCCTCACCAAGAGTATCGATATTTACAATGGATTTAAATGAAGGAATCCTAGTGTCGCCAATTTGTCAGAATCGTCACCAGTCAGGATGCAGCGAAGTTCAAAAGAGGCAATCAGGCTTCCAGTTAATTCCAAGATTTTGTCTCTCTTATTTTTCAATTTGTTCTAAAAATTTGGCCATAACATCTTACAGCGCACTGAAAAAAAACACACATTGGATCTAGAGTCCAGACTCTTGAAAACATTGATAAGAAAAAAGTACTCTGGCTTCAATCAGACTTAAGCTTAAATCAAAAGAAAATCCGCTCAAATTATGCGGCTTAATTCTTGATTTAAGCTTAAGTCTGATTGAATCACGAGTATTTTTTCTTGTCGATGTTTTTAAGAGTCTGGACTCTAGATCCAATGTATTTTTTTTCCAGTGCACCTCAAACCAAAGCTTGGGCCACAGAGCTGTCTGGGGCCGCCGCCCCCCCCCCCCCCTCCCCCCATAAAATAGGCTGAATCATTCTGATCCGGCAACAAGGCGCAAAGATTTAAGACGACCTCAAGTGAGCATCTCAACGAGGCAGGCATCGTCTGAAATTATAAAGTTGTGCACGGCGGCTGAGTAACAAACACCGGCAACTTGGAAGCTCAAAGCGCAACTTTTAACTTTCTTCCATGAATTAATTTCGTCCTCCCGCTCCCATCTCATTTAAAACCAAATAAAAGCGCCCGACCTCTCTTTTCACTCCTTGTATCGAAGCCAAACCCGCCTCCCCCTCAAGGAACCCTCCTTTGCCCCCCCCCTTCACCCCCGTCCAGCGTGGATCTACTTTGCGATATTCTGATTTAGCGGACCCGATGCACCCCCGAAGTTGCCTTCTCGTCAGGAAGAAAAATAGACCAAATTCGATGTCGACTTTATTTTTCGAATGGATATCAAGTTCGCGGATAGAGTATCTCGCACTATCGTAAACCGCCCACTGGAAGAAAAAAAAAAAAACACATTGGAGCTAGAGCCCAGACTCTTGAAAACATTGACAAGAAAAAGGACTCTTGATTCAATCAGATTTAAGCTTAAATCAAAAGGAAATCCGCTCAAATTAAGAGGCTTGGTTCTTTATTTAAGCGAAAATCCGATTGAATCAAGAGTATTTTTTCTTGTCGATGTTTTTAAGAGTCTGGACTCTAGGTCAAATGTGGTTTTTTTTCCAGTGATAGGATAAAAAAAATAAATGCAAATTAGAAATAGAAACGTGCGAAGGTATCAGGAAGCATGTTTCAAGTTAAATTAACAACTCACTCTACGAGAGAAGAGTATAAACATTTCGCCTTGGTAGGTGAGAAACGGCCGAATTCGCGGTCGAAGATTCCGCAATTTCTTGAAGTTTGGCAATTCGGTGTATCTCTCACCGATAAATTAAATCAGAATTGGAGATTTACGGCGTCCAAGTTTTCCCGAACGCCCTTTACATCAGAAAAGAGTAAATCAAAAATAGCTTTGCGGGTGAACAATTTACTTGCAGATGCATTCGCAGGACTTCAAAAGTTCCGAGAAACTGGATGCTGCTGAATTGATTGCTTTAAAACTTGTTTGTCGTAAGTAAACTCTTTCTTCGTCGCGTCATTGAAAAGGCTCTGATTTGGTTGCATTGAGTACAGTAGTTTTAAAGCTGTAAAAGGTAAGAAACCTTGTTCCCGATTCAATTGGATTCATATTTATACAGCGTCTCATTAATAGAGCTTTTTTTCGCGGAAAATTCAATAGAGAGCGTTTACCTCTGTGAATTTCAATTGGGTGCACGGTTGTAAGGCGTTGTTCAATTTTAGCCTGGATTCCGTAAATGCGTCGAGAAACCTACTAATTCAGCTCATCATTAGAAGAAATGTCTCTTAATCATACTTTGTGCAGGCTTTTAGAGAACTTCTACCGTATCATACTAATGCAGAAAAAAATAATACCTCTGGATTAATATGACTTTTAGTGATCCCTAACTTGTGAATATGAAGTGTAGATAAATGAATAGTGTAGATAAATGTAATAAAAGTGTGGATAAATTAACGTATTGTAGATAAATGACTCGTGTGTCGAGAAGTCCTAGTGCAAGAACATGCTAATTGAGATATTTATGCTTTTGAGAAAAGCTAGACTAAAATTGAAAGTGAAAGATCTCTCAAAAAAAATCGCAAGAAAAATCTTTACCTCAAAACATTAGACAAAACAAATATTAGGCAAAGTACATTTTTTACTATAAACCATCTGTTTCCGATCTCTTATTTTTCATCTTTAAGAACAAGTTACGAGATGGCTGAACGCTAACACGCGCTATAAGACTTGGCGTAATAGCACGTTCGTCAAGCGTTGAAGTCGGAACGTATCGGGCGGATAAAACGCCTTCAATGCGGGATGATACCACACCACGTTACCGCGGAGTTAAAATAGTGGTATGACCCAACTCAGGTAATCGCATATGATTTTGCACACAGCCTCGCGATTTTTGGACGTGTCAGCATCGCGTTAGCGCATTTACTTACTTCATTTGTATTTTTAACGCGTTGCCGGGAAGTTTTTTGTGGTCACAGCAATAGATTTGCCGAGAGAGGGTCGTGAGAAATGAGCTCTCGTGGACGCATGAAATCCGAAAATCCTCTGCATTGGCGCTGGAAATTGTGCGCTAAACAATACACTTTAGATTTTTTTAAAGCGCTTCAACGTAATTTCTTTGTTTTACCCGCAGACTGTTTACCCGGCTGTATCTTTTGTGCGTAACTGACCTATTACCCGAAAACAATTACCGTTTCAGCAAGTTAGTTCCGCATTCACAAAACCATTTCCAGTTGAGGTCCCCGACCGTCTTATTTATTTGCGGCGGGCGTATTTGCACTGCATCAGAGTTTTAATTAATGACTGGCCTTAATTAATTTTTACCGTGTGTTTGTTTGCAGGACTGCGCGGTCAGAAATCGCGACATTTAATGAAACTTTGCATGAAGTTGAGAAGGATAGCTTCCCGCGGCTGAAAAGGTAAGAACGCACTCATTCGTACGTACATTAGTTCTCGAGAGCAAACTTCGAGCTCGACGCGACCAAGTTGGGTCTCAAAATGCGCAAAATTTCCACTCGGAGCGTTTTGAAAATTCTCGGCGGCCGGCAACGCACAGTTCGAAACCGAGCTACTCCAGGCCTGAAATTTTCAGCGTCGGCCTTTCGCGCTTCGCAGTGCGTATTCAGAGCCACGGAGAGCCATTCCTTTAATTAAGAGGCCTAGAAAATGGAGCTCTGTTGCAAGTTTTTGCACATTCTCTATGGAACTGACAACAGAGCCGAATAAAAATAAGATCACCGGGTTTCAAATGGACCGCGTTAAACAGAAAGGAACCAAGCCGCATCAGCTATTACCGAATTTGATCGGGCAATTTAATTTTTTACGTGAAAACGGTTGTACAGATTTGTGTGCGAATTTCAGTGAATTTTCTCCATAATACAAAGCAAATTCCTTAAAATTCTCAAAGGAATCCGCACAGACATTCTTCTCGTAAAAAATGTAATTTCCCTGTTGAATTTGGCAAAAGCTGATGTGGCTTGGTTCCTTTCTGTTTAACGTAACGCGGTCCAAATATCAAAAGTCCCTCGTTATCAGGGGGAAAAAATAGGTTTGACCATATGTAAAAAGGTGGTGAATTGGTGCTGGGTCCACACCAACGCATATTCCAACGGAAGCTGACCTGAGCTCCCTCATTCTTGTACTGGTACTTGTTAGAGCTAAAAAAATTTTAACTCTAATTTAAATTTTTGAAACTTTTTGGCTGTTTTTTCCCGAAAAATGGTGTCGACCCAGCACCATTTCACTACCTTGTTACGTACAGTTCGGGTCATTTCCTTGTGTTTTTTCTCGTTTGACCATATTTATGTATTCGTATCTAGCTGATTTTCTCACCAACCGAAAAAGCAGACTAAATCGATTAGCTTTCAAGGGGATCCCAAGATAGACAACCATGCAAGAATTGAGATGTTGGGTGCAGAAAGCGCATTTCTTGGTTGCGATCTTCATTGTCAATTCATATTTTAGAGAGGAAACTATTGGGTGAATTTGCTGAAATTTTTGGGTGGGGCCAATATCAGTGCAAAATATATGGTTCAATCGTGCTGTATTTCTCCGAGTTACCGAACACTGAACATGTATTGTGTACGCATTGATTTGCAGTACATAGTCGCGGGTTTTTATATATCGCGGCGTAATAATCATATCAGCATTCCATTTTACAAGTTTACCGGGAAAACATTATCACCTAGTTTCGGACAAGAATAAAATTTTCTGAGACGGAAGGCTCAAGTGTGGAAAACGAACAAAATAAGATCAACAAAAGCGTGACCCAGATAATCTGTGAAATCATAGGGGAGCGGGGGGGGGTGAAAGATACGGAGGCATGTACCAGGTTATCGAGACGGCGCGGCGCACAGTAGATCGAGTCAATGGGAGATATCGGACATGATTTAAAAACTTTAAAATCGTATACCTTAATTGATATGAAATGTTGATGTTAGTGTTCATAGAGTAGTTTCATTGGTTTTCGCGTAAAATTTTCTATAAAAAGCACCATTTGAAAAATTAAAAATATGTCGAGATAAACATCAGGGTGCTACATGGGACTACCGGAAAAACCGGGAAATGTCAGGGAATTATAACAAGTCCGGGAAATATCAGGGAAAATGACGAAAATGTCAGGAAAAAAATATCAAGTCACCTTTATTTGCGTTTTAGTATGGGTTTGACGTTTCGAACGACAAATTTTGCCCGAAAACTATATCTGATTATATCTTTTTAACCATCTAGCTTACCTTCAATTCAGGGAATTTCACCAAAATGTGTCAGAGAAATCAGACAAATGTCAGGGAATTCCATTTTCTAAATTCTTCGGCAACCCTGAAACGTGAAATTTTACAATTTTTGTCAAAAATATCGTATCCGACCTCTTCCAAAGACTGGTTCCACTGTGCGGCGAGGAGAGAGCGAGCAGCGGGAAAATTAAAAGAGCAGATGAAAAACGAGGTACAGCAAATGAGGCAGGGAAAGAAAACGAAACGTTGAGTAAGACCTACGGGCTAGCGCGAGGGAGGAGCCCTGTCCGAGGGGAAATAAAGTACAAATTGTACTATCGCGCACCCCCTCCTCCCCCTCCCGCGTACGTGCCGGGGAGTTTTCGGGGGGCAGAGGGGGAGGGGGGAGGGAGGTTCGTTTACGTTTTACCTGCATGCAAACAGAGACGACGAACTGTTGCAAGGAGCTTGCCGCTGATTTATTTACGCCGTTGACGAGCCGGGAGCATGGCTGCCATCTTCTGGCGAAACGGCCCGATTCCCGAGTCCTTACGAATCCACCCCCGCAAATTTTCGACCCGGAGTTTGTGATTGTAGAATCGGAAATATCGCCTGAAAATATCTCATTTTATGGGTAGCAGAGACATCAGAGGATCCAGCAAATTGGCAACATTGTTTTTTCCTCCATTAAAACCTATGAAAATGTATCGATTCTTGGATCTTGGAGGGACCAGGTGCTCCGACAAGAATCGATCATTTATCACAGGTTTAAAAGCACTGGAAAAAAAAAACACACACATTGGATCTAGAGTCCAGACTCTTGAAACCATTGACAAGAAAAATACTCATGATTCAATCAGATTTAAGCTTAAATCAAGAATCAAGCCTCTTAATTTGATGAGCGGATTTTCTTTCAATTTCAGCTTAAATCTGATTGAATCATGAGTAATCAAGAGTATTTTTTCTTGTCGATGTTTTTAAGAGTCTGGACTCTAGATCCAATGTGTTTTTTTTTTTCCAGTGTGGAGGAAATCCCGTACTGCCAAATTGCCGGATCCACCTCTAAGCTGAGAGTGGGATCCAAGAGGTCTGAACCCTCCCCCCCTCCCTTCCCCTCCGAACATGTCATCACACTTAATTATCGCTCATTTGAGGGTCGTTTTCACGGTTTGAGGGACTTTTTAAGCGGCTTCCAGAAAGTATTTATTGACATAGGCCCCCTTTTATGAAAGATTTCTCATCGAACTACAAACTGAGTTTGTCCCTATCAGTTAACAGACAAGAAACGAGTACCTCTCTCGCGTTAAGGTAGTCATGGAGATTTGAACCGTTTCAATCGCGCTTTAGAAGAATTTTATAGCGAAAAAAAGTTTAACGAAACAAAGTACCTTCGAAAAGCTCTCCCCCTTCCCCTTCACTTTTCGGTGGAAGCATCGCCGAGACACGTTTATGAGCCGTGCGTTGTGAAGAGCAGTTTGAGCGTGACGCTGCGAACTGCGTTTACTCTGAGGGATTAACCCAGTTCGGAAAGCCGGGAAACCAACAGAAGTAGAACTTTTGGCACGGCGTGTCACGAGAAAGGATGGAAATCCAAATCCCCTGGCACAGGGAAAATAACTGTTCGCGGGCACGCATCTTTTCGGAACTTGGAACGCACGGAAAAGCCCGGTACCAGGTAGCTCCGAATTGAACCGTCCTCTTGAAAATGGGTTCAACCGGCAAATTGGTCGAAATTGAGATTTTGAAGGACTTTTGGTATGTTTTAGGATAGACGTGTCGTAGCGACAATTTGGCACTTGTGGTCGCATGCTTTCTTTGGATTTTCATTTTTTCTTAAGGGGAAGAAAATTATAGAAAGTAAAAAGCTAAATCGATTAAAATGCTGCATTTTTCCATTCGAACTACAATTTATGGCTCAGTTTAGAGACAACTTATACACCATTAGTTTTTCTATGCGCATAAGTGTTTTTACAGATGGACCTGAAATTATAGTTCCCAATTGCAAGAGCCAGTCTAATTGTTCCTCGTTTTTCAATAATACCATGGAGAACATACGCTTTTTGACGGTAAAATTACTGCCAATACTGAAAACACTTAGCAGTTATGTAGAAAAGGTCGTATCTACGAGAATTTTACAATATTGTAATACGCCCGCAACTTTTTAGACCCTGTTCGTGCGGCAGTATATTCTCATCGCGAATAGTCTGCATGCTATTGATTACTTTTCTCGCATCTTTATCATGGGGAGAGTATACTGTTATTCTTAAAAGTATACTATTATTCTTAAAAGTATACTATTATTCTTAAGAGTATGTCCCTCTTACTCTGCATCAAGTTTTGCTTAGTCAACTCAACGTGCGTTAAGTTGGTGCCCTGAATTGTAGCTCGCCTATCGAGAGGTTCATTTCGCTCGAGCTCGGGAAACCCTTACGTATACCTTCCGCGCTGAGCAAGATAAACACTAGTCTGTAGCCTCATTCGATGATATCAATTTAGCCGGCGGAGTGGATGGGGTCACGCAAATTGCTGAAACCGGGAAGAAAATAGAAAATAATTGCCGCCACTCAGTCCCGCTGCCTAATTGGCCCAGAAAATGGAGCCGCTCCATAAAAATGGGACACGGCAAGATGAAGAAGCTGCACTCGCCGAGTTGAGGGTATCCTCCATCCCTCTCCGTAAGAACTTACGTTCGGGGTAATTATTACGTAAAAACGGCAACGTCGCTTACGGAGCGACCGACCAACCTTACGAAAGAAAGGATATTAAGTAAACCGGAATTTATTACAATAAATTGCACGGAACGGGCTGTTGGTGCTACCGTTGAAATCCCTCGGATTCACTCAAGGTGATTCCTGGGGTATCATCTCAATTTGGCAACGCTGCACGCGGCTTTGGGTTCGCTAATCACGGGACAAGGATATTCTTTTTTCCGCACCCCTCCCTCTACTCCTTTCATTTTTTCAGTACACCCTAGGTTTGTGTGTATCATTAAATTACTTACTCCGTGCATTATTTTTCCTTCATAACTGGGGGAGGGGGGTAGTTGGATCAAAAGGGGTTGCTTACCAGACTTGAAAAATGCTGCCGGATTCTGCACGCCTTATCAAGCACGGTTGTCGTCATCTTTACCACAGCACAGAAAAAAAAACATCAATTCATGGAAATTCTGACCGTCGAATCTACAGTTTTATTTTAAATCAACCTTTTAGAAAAATTCCTTCGTATTCATTATTCACCTTGTCAATATGTAAAATTATTGGGTTTTCGATAAAAGTTGATCAAACTACCCAGGATTTTCGACGCACAGCGAATCGAGTCCGTGGAAGAGATCGGACAAAATTTGGAAACTTTAAAAGCTTCTAACTCCATTCATAAAAAATTTTGAGGTTTCAAAGGTAATTCCATCGGTTTTCTCATGAAATTTCCTTTTAAGCGCACCCCTTAAAATTTAAAATGTGAGGAATTCAACATCAACATTTGCAGTTTTAATTAAAAATTGTATGTCCGACCTCTTTGATTGACTCGATCCACTGTGCGACGGTTGGCAACTACGAAAAAAATGTATAGTTTTATCGGGTCCTTTTATGCTTTTTTCATAGAGAAAGAATGGAGGTTGGGCCTGATCATCGGTGCTCGATAAAAATCCGGAGCAATGGAAAGAAAGCACGAAGAAATACGAGAAACCAGGAGGAAGTTCATGATATCTTTGGCGAGTCGGAATTTTGAGCTTGATTGGATTAGAGAAGAAGTTTAGCGAATGCAAACAAAATGTAATTGGCGCAAGAAACGGCGAGCTGCGATGCCAAGTCTCCTCTAAAGCGAAGCGAACTGAGTGGGAAGCCAAAAACGTGACAGCGTTGCCATTCCGAACTTTAGGAAAAGTTCTACAAGAAACGGGGGAAGGAGAGGGAGGAAATGCACAAGCCAAATAGACCTCTTGTTGCAATAAAGAAGTTTCGGTTCTGGATTATCCACAAGAAATCATATCTGTATGTAAAAACTAATGGCGTAAATGTTGTTTTTGAAGTGAGCTAGAAATGAGAGTCACCGATTGCAAAGTGTCCTTCAAAACCCTGGGCCAAACAATTTAGTTTTCAAAAAATGGACTGAAAAGACGCTAGCCCATCTGCCATTTTGACCTTTTCAATGACTTTTTGAAGGAAATTCCTGCAATTGCACATTGCAGGGCAATTGCACAGGAGAGGCACATTGCAATATTTCAACCGGAATTTTGCTACTCCCGTGATCATGAAAGCTATGCATTATTTATCATCGACCCTTGTCTCTTTCTAATATCTTTGTTGATGACTTCAGTAACTCAATCATCCGAAGACGCTCTAACGTAAGGGATAATCATGCACTGAAAAAAAAGTTCGGTAAATCCGAACTAGTTAGGATCATATGGAACCAGGTTTTGTTCGGTACACACAACCGAATACTCGGTCTGTTCAACCGAATTGTTCGGTTTGTGCGACCGAACCATAATAAATTCTCACAGTTCGGTTCCGTGGACCGAACAGTTCGGCTGAGCAGACCGAATAATTCGGTCGTGTGTACCGAACAAAATCGTGGTTCCATATGATCCTAACTAGTTCGGATTTGCCGAACTTTTTTTTTCAGTGTGGTGATTTCTTCCTCCTCTTGTGAGGAACTTGTGTAACTCAAGTTTGACAACTTGGGTTTTAAAATCGAGATAAGGAGTGAAGGTTTGACGACAGTGTTACCATGGTCTACGTGACCCGCATGCCGAGGAATGTTCCACTGGAACAACCCCCAAATTCATCCCTTCCCCGAATCCAGGATTCGACCGAGAAACCTGGTCCGAGATTGCAGATGTTTGAGATGCTCTCGAGCGGCCGGCAACGATGATTATTCGCGCACAACTACAACGTCACGCTTAGTCGCGCAGTTTAAAAGTACCTCGCGGTGAAATTGATTTGCCTCCGCTCAATATTTTTAAATTTCAAAGAGAAAATAAAAAATAAAAAAAAATGAAAAGAATTGAACATGATTCAGTAAAATAAACGAGTATGAGCAAGAATTCATAGAAAGAGATGACGAGGAAGGAAATGGAGTTAGGATAAAGAAAGATGAGGAAAAAGACAAAGATGAGTGAAATAAAATGAAACGAGGGAGATTTTCAAGTTCCTCGACTCATTCATTTTTTTCATTTTCTGTGGATGGTACGTTTTTCTAAGTTAAAGGGCTAAAAAAGCTGAAAATTTCTTTCGTTCTCATTCTTTTTCTTCTACTTCCTATTTTTCATCTTCTTCCTTAGTTCTCCCCTCATTTATCTCTTTTTTATTCTTCTGCGTTTTGCTCCCTATTTTTTCGTATCCTCCTTCTCCTTCCACTCCATCTCTCTCTATTACCTCTGAAAGTACCGCTTTACTGCAGTATTCATTTTTTGAAGTACTTTTTAAAACTACTCGTAACTCCTTTGCCCCCCAAAATGCGACTTAGTACATCCTGCCATGCAACGCTAAGACGCCGTAGACGCCTTTTTAGATTTTTGGGAAACAATGAATTATCACGAGGAAAAAAGTGTTGGGGGTTATCCCCTAAAATTGTGGCACGACCACAATTTGTTGGATGATACGGATATTTCTAATTAGTGGTGGTACAACCGCAACTTAAGTTAGGGTAGTACCGCAACATTTGGGTCAGTAACCTAATTTATTGGGGTACGACCACGATTAATTCGTGTACTACCACAATTAAGTGGAAATGTCCATATCACACAACAAACTCGCGCTTTTTTTATCCGTGTAGCAGAAACAGTTGTGTACTTTGAGACAGTGTTTTGCAGAATTCCCACACAAATACCATCAAAAAGTTAACATGAAAATTTGAGGTGCATGGGTAAAACAGTTTTTATTTGATGAAGTTTTAACTTCCAAAAAACGAGGGAAAATTTTGATAGATTTACGGCGTTCTTGCTTAGCACGGCAGATCCCTGATCAACTAGTTCCTCTATCAGGTTTCGTCTATTCCACTAATCAGTCCGACACCATACCCGTTCGCAGGGAATATCACCTCCGTGGCGGCTCAACATGGCAAGGCGGACCGGCTGTGGCGACCCAAAAGCTGGGGCGTGTTGGGGGCGGGGGTGAACGCCGCAAATCCGAAATTAGGCGATTCCAATTCCGCTGATGAATCAAGTTCGGCTCCGGGCCGTAAAACTCAGCGGCCGGAGCCCGGTTTGATTTTCCATTAACGGGCCAACGGGTCATCGAGGCCGATCTTTTCGAACCCCCCCCCCCCCTCCCCCGCGACGTCACCCGAAGCCCCCGCCAAGTTTCCCCGGCTCCGCCAGGGAGCTGCAGTTAATGAAAGCTATGAATAATATGAATTCAAAAGAGCAGCGCGCCGTACGGCGAGACGCGCGGGTGGCCTACCGCCAAGGCACCATGCTCCGGAAGGTTCGTTAACCCGAGTCTGACGGACTCGAGTCCAACTCGGGTCTTTTCCACCCGACCTTTCGTCTTTCTGAATCGGAGGACGAAGTCGGAAAAGGAGAGGAAGAAGGAAAGAGCAAGATATGACAAAATTTTGAATTTTTCCTTGCTCTTTTCCTTATTGTTCTTTTCCTCCTTTTTTTCTTCTACTTCCTCCTTATCTTTTCTTGCTCATTCTTATTTTTTCTCTTTCTTCTCCTCCTCCTTTCCTTCCTTCTTTCCCTTTCCTTTCCTCTCCGAATACGAATTTTTCCCTTTGTAACGAGAGCATAAAAACAGACTTGAAAAAACACTAAAATAATATTTTTTATTTTTAACTCCGAAAAGTAAGTCAGGATACATTTTAAAGTGATCTTCCTGGTTTATCTCATGCAATAGGCAGTGAAAAACTTGCAACGTCGCAATTCACCCCACTGTCGGTGATGAGAAAATGTGTAACTGCTATAGTGTGATTTCAGCGGTGATCGTGTCGTGATCTTGATCTAGCTACCGTTGAGGTGGAAGGCGCTTTGAGCAACTATTCCGCCTTAGAAGTATTGCACAGTATCAGACGAAAATGAAGGCGCACTAACGTAGGTAAATTGACTGTTATCTTGAAAAACTTCAACTCCCCGCTGTCCCGTTGACCGCTTCTCTAATACCTACGTATGGGAGCCTCCAGCTTGTTTTTTTCTTCGTATTAATCTTTTTAAGCACCGTTTACCAGCGAAGAAAGTGTTTTATCATTAAATCTAACTAGTCATTCGCCAAATGCGCACGTGTTTTTGATCGTCGGAAATATTAGAAACACAAGTAATTGGCTGGAACCAGCGCAAAATCATGAAAATTTGCGGAAGGAAATACAATCTAAGTAAATCTAATTTCAAAATCACGTCACAAGAAAAGTGAAACAAAAAGCAAACTTCTCGCTTAAGTGATGAACCGCAAATGAACTTAAGTCCACTCTTAGTCGGGCGGAACCACGCGCATGGCTTTCGCAGCAGAAAAAAAACCTGGGTCTATTAGAGGTATATTTTATCATTTCTTTGTCTTCCTCTCTAGGAAAAGAGGATTTGAATTACAAATTTGTTTTTCCTCTTTTTCATCATCGTGAAGATCATTCTCTCCTGAGAGCCTCATGGCAATTTTCCTTGCAGATTAAAATCGAAACGTATGCGAGCGAACTGTTTAGGAGCTGCCCTGTATACTTTTTAATTAATTCCGCGGAATTTTCCGACTTAAGACGTTTTTATCATTCACGATCCCTTATCTTGTTACAGAATTGAGCGAAAGTAATTTCAAACTTTCTGCCTATATTTTTCAGGTTGGCTAGGATTAAGTCATATTTTAAGTTGTTCAAGTTGTTAAGTTGTAGGGTTGAGTGTAATAAGATAACCGTCTTGAAAAGATACTATATTCATTCATTGAAGTCAAATTCGTCAATCCCAGTATGTTTTCACCATGTTCCACGCCGATAAAAATAAATGTGTCCTTGTGTTACTTTTTGTTAATATGGGAAGTGAAAGACGAACCAAACCATATTTCTCGTTGATTTTGGACCAGTTTGTAGTGAATGTAGCGCAGAAAACCATGGAGAGACTAGGAAACCGTAGAATCAATCGAAGGCTGGGTTTTTTTTGTGTTTTACTTCCCGTATTAACCAAACTTTTGGGTTGAGTTTTTTCTTTCGGTGCAGGATTATTCTGCCGCATCCCGTGCTAAGGTAAAACGTCGCGTGAGCATTCAAAAGTTGCCAAATTGCCCCTGATACAAAATAAGTTTTTAAGAAACGTTGTTATAATTGTTTCGAACTTTCAGATGCGAGAAATCTTTCGAATGAAATTCGTTGGAAAAGCGGGGGTGGGCAGGGGGAGGGATATTCACATGATCTCAGTAAATTAATATTTTATCAATGGAAATCTGACAACGTCTGAGGGCTCATATGGCGTTCTTCCGTACTGTCGTGCTAATGAGGAACGCCGTATGAACATTCTAGAGTTGCCAAATTTCCCATGATAAAACATGTATTTTTTACGACATTCATGCACATTTTTCTTTGAAATTTTCTGATATTTTAGATTGAATTTCGTACAAAATTGTCAAAAAATTTTGGGGAAAAATATTCACAATTTTCATAGTAAATTCGTTTTTTATCGACGGAAACTTGGCAACGTCTGAAGGCTCATACGACGTTCTTCCGTAGCACGGCAGCGTAGCACGATAGAGTATACCTTGATCATTCGGCAACATAGCGGAAGTAAGTTCACAAAATTATAGCGGGCCCGGACTTTGAGCTGCGATGACAAGTCCGAAAGCTCCGAACTCCCCAGTCAAATCAGGGGCGGTGGGGAAGGGGTTGGCTGGCGAATGAAGACGTCCACGTCAGATAGGGTCGACCCTTCCTGCAGAGGTGACTTGGACTCGGATAGTAGCTGAAAAAGACAAATTCCGCCGCGCAGCCCTGGGGAGGAGTACCCCCGGAGGGGGGGGGGGGGGGGTGATGACAGGTTACTACGTGCGCAGAATACATTCGAGCCTGCTTATCCGGGGCCCGATTACCCAATACCCACGCGCATTTTTGCATCGCCGTTGTTGCCAAGTTGCCAGGAACGTAGTTCATAAGAAAGTCGTCGTTAAATTTGCTTGATTTTCCTTCGGCGTGGCAACTCGGTTGGAGGACCGTGCCGGAAGCTGAGCGACCCCCGCACGGTGGGAAAATTTGTGGCTTTTGGCATGGCATCTTTGAGTTCGACCGAGAAAATCTTCTAGAACTATTTTTGGAAATATTGGCTTGAGGCAGGAGCAAATCTAAAAGAATCTTGCTAAGTTTTTAAAGTAATCACATTTTCCTATGAAACTGTCTCAAATTTCAATTACCGGGGTACAGAGAATTACATTTTTCTGTCCTCAAATTGCGCACGTGTTTGAAAAACGTTGTAAATCTGCCGTAGATTATATCTGCGGTAATCAGAGGCCATCTCGACGAGAGAACGATATTTAGAAATAAAAACAATAATTCAATTCGACGTAAAATACTCGAGGTTTTCAAGGCCCATATCAAGCTATATGAATTAGCAAAAATGTTAAAGGTTGGCTATGCAACAATAAAAGGTACTATTTAAAAAATTGTTCATAAAATTGTAAGTTATGGAGGAAATGTTTAGTTAAACTCCTGAATTTTTCGTGTTTCAGGTTGGTGTTCTCTGATTCTATCTTTGTATTCTTGGCAGTGAGTAAGTCTTTTCATTCATTTTGTGTCAACTCTTAAAACCACTTGCATTGATATTTCTATTATTAAAATATATCCTACTCAAGTTTGGCAAAACACATACCACTCAGCATGGTAAAAATCGAAAAAGTTCTGTCTTCTTAAATTAAATTTAGAATTTTATTTAAAATGAGTGCAATATTCGATCATGAAAATTGGCTTATCAGTTTTTTCCCGAAATGAACTGCTCAACACTTTGCACAACAACCAACAAAATGGTAATTCTCAGGTATTAGCATAGAGCTCCAATGAGGAAGTCGCCGAAGACCAGTGAAGTTTCTATTTGTCTCCGTTCGTGGCACTGTGCGCCATCTTACGAATTCAATTCGGGTAATAGAAATCCCCCACCCCTCCAACTTCACATATTTACACGCGGCTTTTGTCAGTAGACTTCGGGGAGTAGGTAGATTCGACAAGTGCCGATTACTTTTTTCAACCCGTGTACCCTTTCTCATCTTATTAAGACCCCTTTCCCTTCGCTCGAGCTCCCACGGTTAGCACCCTGAATACGGAAGCGCTCTGCCCTGTTTAATTGTAATTCCAAATCGGAGAGCGTCGTCGCGTCGTCGGGAAGGCATATGTATCTCCTCTACTTTTTTCCGGATGTGTTTTCGGGCCTCAAATGTTTACCGTAACTGCAGTCGGGCGTTTACCCCCGGTTTTCGATATCCTGCAGTAGAGTTTGCCCTAGATTATTGCCAGCGTTTCCGCGAATGGCGCAATACCATGTTACGTCGCCCATTACATTTTCTACGAACAGAATTGGAAAAAAATGTTGGCGTTTTCCTGCAATGCACCGAAGGCTTTTTTTTTTTCTAGAAAAAATTATTCTTCTGTATCATAACAGGATGACAAATTGAGGGGATATCCCACGCTAATCTGAGAGTCCACCTCTACATCGAGACAAACTCTCCATGCAAAGATAGGGGGAAAATACATTTGTAGGGTTGCCGTGTTTTCAGTTTTGGTGTCCCCAAATAAAGTGGCAGCCCTGTCAATGTATTTGCTCCCTATCTTTGTATGGAGAGTTTGTTTTGATGTAGACGTGGACTCTCAGGATAGCGTGGGATATCTCCTCCATTTTGACCTCAACTTGAGAGCTTTTTTTGAGCTCGGGAGTTGGTTTCAAAGAAAAACAGTGGCACCATCGTGTTTCTCGCTAACTTTTACATAAGAATCAATTGTCAAATCGCAAATTCCTCACACATGCAACATCTTCATTAAATACGTCCAAATGTCATTTTTTTATTTATTTTTTTAAAAAAAAAAAAAAAAACCCTTAGAGTTTTTCCATTAGGTTATTTTGTTTTTCGGAGCGTAAAGTCGGAACTCAATCCGGCAGCCAGGGCGGGAGGGCTCTAAATCATGAACGAGCATCACTGCCGATTAGTTTTTTTTGTCTCCACCGCAACGTGGCCGTTGAACGTTGGCGGAAATAAGAATTTTATCGCTCCCCAGGTAGCCACAACGCGGCCCGATAATGGCCCGCTTTCATCCCCCAATTCGGGGCTGCTCGCGTACCGGCTGACCGCACGCCTCGCGCCGTCGCCGCCGAATCCTTCTCGAAAGGAAAAATTTCCACCCGGGAGCGCACCTGTGCCTCGGAATAACGTCCTAATATAGGCGGATCCTAAAACGAGGGGGATATACACCCCCATCCCTGTTCACCCGGAAAGGGAGGAAAGAAAAAAGGATGTAGCGGAGGAAAGAAGAAGGGTGTACGATTGTATTCAATACTTTTTCATGACGAAATTGACTCAAATTGCATATCAGATGCACCCTTTCGTCCGAATACAAGGAAAAAGAAAAGGCGGGAAGAAAAAGGAAGGAAAGGGTGGAGGAAAGGATGTAGGAAGGAGCGGAGGAAAGAGAAAGGAAGTACGATTTTATTCAAGAATTTTTCATGGCGAAATTGACTCAATTGCTTATCAAATGCTTCAAATTTCGATCATTTTCTGGGGAAACCCCTCGGACCCCCTTTTTCGCCCCCCTCCATATATAGAGTCTGGATCTGCCTATGGGCATACGAAGATTCCTCGCATGCTCCCAATGGGTAACACATAAAATGGACAGCCTACTGAATAGACTTTGAACAGGTAAAATCACAAATTTGTGTCGAGCTTTTTTTTAAACCTCTAAAATCCACAACTTACGCACAATTAATTGGAGTATATATTTTGCAATCAGGAACTACGATTTCTGGCTCATCCGTAATATAAAACTTATGTGCATTGGGAAATTAATGGAACGCACGTTGTTTCTACATTAAGCTAGGAATTGGAGTTCGTAATTGCAAAATGTGGTTGAATTAGACTATGTTTTTCAATGAGGAGCCTCTATTCATCATCAAAACACTGTTTGGAAAATTTATCGAAAATCTAAAATTTTCCCGAAAACTCCTGTTTTTTTGGTAGAAAACAGCGTCCAAACTTTCGAACGTCATTCGTTTCTAGGAAGCAGGTGGTTCTCGGCGATAAAGCGGCAGCGCCGCAGGGTGCAGAAGTCGTAGGGCCAATTTCATCACATCATCACAACGATGCCGTGAATAATTCAAAACGGCCTTGGACTCGTTTGCGCCTCAATTTCGGAGACCCCATAAAAACTCGGCCAAACTCGCCCCTCGCAGCTTTTTATTTTTATTTCCCCGCTTTTATTTTCACGTCGTAATATTTGCATGTCCCAAGTTTCTTTCGCGCACCGCAGCCCAACCGGGGCGAAATAAAAAAATTTCTTCCTGTCATAAAAAAACAAAAACAAAATGATCGTTAGGTATTCGGACAGGTGTGACCGTCCCTAAAAAAAGGGGACCTTACTCCACAAAAACATGAAGTTGGACGAATTTTGAAAAGAATCGGTCCAAGTGCACTTCATGTTGCATAATTTCCTGTCTAAAGTTGTTTTCGGATATAAAAAGTAAGAAATAGATTTCCTGAAACTTTCTGTGAATTTCCTCTGGATGAGATAGAAAATATTCACAAAATTTCAAGTCACAATATTTCTTATTTTTTTTATTTCATAAGTAGCAAAAGATAAGGATCTTGACAACGTTTGATGTAGTAAATCTGATCTTTCTTTAATCCATCCAATTTAGTGATTGTTAACAAAACACGTAGAAATGCTTCACGAACAATCAACGACAAAATACGCGCAAAAACATCAAACGAAATTGGTGGCTTGAAATAAGCCGAAAATTAAAACTTTCTTTCGAGGAAAAACCATCTTAAATTGAATTCTACCATATTAACGTTACAAAGTTCGGCTTATAATGCTGTTTTTCTCCCTTATTTCGGAGCCGAATTGAAATGAACCACTCGTTTCTCATATTCTTTGGAGCCAAGGGAGAGTTTTCCCTTGAAATCTCAAAATTCAATCTTTCGATCCATACCGACGAAATCCTTATGTTGAAAATTTTGATTCTGTGGAGTATTTGGAGTAAAGGTCCTTTTCCCCATGAATAATCACACTTAGTTTTTTTTAAAAGAAAGATGTTCTTACATCGCGGGTACACCAAAGGACGGTGAAAACTGTTATGGAATAGAACAAGTGCATCCATACACTGCAAGTTTAGAAAAAACGCTTAGTTTTACTAGAAAATATCCTGCACGGGACACCCTGTGTGTGCATGTATATTTCGAGGAATAAATAATGCACGGTTTTGAGTTCGCGTCTCCGGGAGTTTCCCTTTGTTTTGAGTCTCCCCTTTTTTAATGGCCAAAGAAGAAAAACCGCACAACAAAAGACTGAAAAAATAATTGAGCAGTCCTCCCTCCTTCTCGGCCTTTCTCCTTCCCCGTCCTTTATTAACCTCGTCGGCTGGAAAGTCAGATGTCGAAGGGAAGGAATCCGGCTCGGAAATCTTAATTTCTCCGCTGCGTATAGATTGCTTTTCCTTTCTTCCGACGGGGGACGGAGCAAAAAATCCGGCTTTATCTTAACTCCGCTCCGCCAAAAAGCGCTGTTAATTTTCTCACAGTCGAAACTTTTAATGTGATAAGTATATTTGAAAAGCTCCGGGTTAATTCTCGGTAATAAATCAGTGAAAAGTTCGGGCGCAACTAAGATACAGTTGATTAAAACTGAGCGGTTGTTCCCGTGTATCGTTCCGCTGAAAATATCCAGTTAATATTACATTATTTTTCCTTCCGCTTAACACTGTGTTCCTCACAAAACACGAAACGTCACGGATTTACCTACAGGTCGTGAAATGCATTGTGTATCGTAAATGCAAGAAAAATCTTTGTCGCACGGTAAGACTCAAAAGCAGCTCAAATTAAATTGTACGTTGAAAAAAGATGGGGATCCTCTATGTTTTGCCGGATTGGACAATTGCCTAAGCCTAACAGATTTCACGTTACAATCAAACTCGACAAATGTCTGTTTTGAATTCCGAAACGTGTTCTTAAAAATGACTCGAGGTTTTGCTAAAACAGATTATACTTGTCCCAATTCCTAAAAACAATCAGGCTTGGAGTATGGATGCACACGACCTTGTTTGTCTCTGGACAAAAAGTAACCATTTAAACGGCTGGAAGCACTCACCGTAATGTAAGCCTCACACACGAGGTTGTAAGTATAAAATCATCCCTATGGCGTGGGGCTAGTGGGTCTTTCTGACAACCTTTCTCGTTATTTTATTCATCAATCGAAACTTTGAGCTTACGAAAGCTATTCGTTACTCTTATCAATCCGCGGCACCAGTGGCATGCAATACCTCGATTGATCTGTCATTTGAACCTATGGAAAAGGATCGATATAGGGTGCTCGCAACGAATACCTCAATAATCGATTCTTTACCGTAGCTTCAAATGGGGTAGTATCGATAATCGACCATTCACGCCTCGCCACTGCGCGGCACTTTTTCTTAGAATCTATATCGCAAGTTACGAAAGTATTTTAACCTCCTTCTTCCTCTCCCGCCCAATGTCTTATTCCAAAGACGAAAAACCATAAGAAAATCCAGCGTTATTTATTTTCCTGTTTCCTACACGCATTTCCGGGCATCCATCACAAATAGAATAAGCCTGAGAAGTTATAGCGAGGAATAGTTGCGATCCCACCCAAAGTTACTCTTAATAACTTTCGAATTGCCCTGGCTCCGATGAAACATGTGTAACCGTGTTGCCGAATTTTCCGTCAAGTTGTCCTAATATAAATGAGCTATCGTGCCCGTAATCGTGGGATTTGATGTAGCAACATCGCATCGAGAGCCACAATGGCGCGCTGAAGAAAAATAATTCCAACTTTTAAAAGCATTTCTCGCGAAACGGCGGCATAAATTATTTAGCGCTCACCTGACGACAGGTGTTGAGCCCGGTGGGGGGGGAGGGGGCTGTAATGATTTGATGATAGATCGAAGTTGGGTCGTACGTACGTAGTTATGACAATCGACTCGTTTCGTCTTTCATCCCCCGTTTTTTTCTCCGGTTTCGTTCTTTTTTTTCCGCCCCCATAATTCATCCGAGTGCCATAAATTTCCGCAACGTGTGCCTCTCGAAGATTATACTCAATAAGCCGTTCCTGTTGATACTGCGCTGTTGACGATTCTGCAGTGAAATTCGCGGGTTTTCCACACAAAGGCTCAGAGCTCGACCCACTCCGTCCTCTCTTCAAAATGACGCACACAGCGATTAATTAATGCACAGCCGCACGCAGGCAAGTTCGCCTTTATCCAGGAAAATAGGCAAAACGAGCGCCTACTAATGTGCATAGTGAAATCCCATTGAAAAAAATTCAAATTAATATTCTTACCAAGTTTTTACATTCACATCTACCCTCACAGAGGCACTCACTGAGACATTGTCCATTCTGTTATTCATAATATCGAGAAAAATCACCCAAAAGACTCTTAGCATTATCAATTGTGGTTACTACTCCGTAAAAGTTATATCAGTCAGAAGGTTTGAAATAGATCAGTATAATTTTGAAAGAAACACAATTTTCCCCACGGCACGGCGCGCAGCTAGTAGATCGAGTCAATCAGAGAGCTCGGATGTGCATTTTTTTACGAAAACTGAAAAATTTTGATGTTTAATTTGTCACTTATTAAATCTTAAGATTTTAATCTTAATTTTAAGGAGTGCTTTAAGAAGACAATTTTATGAAGAAAGTAATGGAACTACTTTCAGATCCTCAAATTCTTCAATAAAAGGAGTTTTAAGCGTTTAAAGTCTCTAAATTTTGTCCGACCTCTCCTACTGACCCGATTTACTATGCGGCGAGGCGGTATACACTGGACCGAGTCAATAGGAGAAGTCGCACAATATTTGGAAACTTTGAAAACTCATATTTTCGAAAATATATAGCGAAACATTTTAAGAGCGGTTCCATTGGTTTTTCCGTGAAATTTTCTTTCAAAAACACTCCTAGCACTTGAATTTTTAACGAAATAAACATCAAAATTTGAAATTTTCGGCAAAAATTTCAAGTCCAACTTTGTCTATCGGCTCGTCCCACTGTGCGGCAACGGAGCGGAACCCGAAGGAAGTTGGCCAGATTTCCAGGGCTGCGGAATCAGATCCGATCCCGGCGAATCGGGCGCATTTACATCTGTCGAGGAAGAGCGCAAAGCCCCGATCCCAATAAACGGGGCGGCTTACCGCTAAGCAGCCGAGGAAAATTGAACCGTGTTGATGTTGCAATAAGCCCACCCCCTCCCTCCCTCCTCCCGTAACAGGATCCGCCGAGAAAGAATCGGGAACTTTCGTTAGCGCTTCCCGCACGCCCACGCGCCGCACAGTGGAGCGAGTCAATAGGAGAGGTTAGAGTACCTATAATTGAGAGAGTATGGCCACTGGTGTTACCACCTCTGATTGGCTCAGCCATCTTAGGCTGAATGGAGCCCTTAGGACCCAAAAATGGCGGACGCCATAAATTAATGTAATGCAAAATGACTCAAAATGTAGTTTTCTTTGCTTATCGTAACGAGAAATTTACCCAAATGCACTATTGCGACTTCTTTACATATTTTTAAGGCTAATCGTGTGCAATTTTTGAGAAAAATTATCTTAGATGTAGTGAGGTTGGCAGCAAGTGCGGTTGGTGAAAACCGTCAAAAGTTGGCAATGACCCCCCTCCCATCCACAAAAACCAAAACAAAGCACCGCCATTTTTGGGTCCTAAGCCTCTCCATGGGCCCCAGTGGCCATACTCTCTTAATATAGGTACTCTAGGAGAGGTCGGACAAAAATTGGAAACTTTAAACGCTTATAACTCCGTATATACTAGACTTTGAAGTTTTGAAAGTGGTTTCATTGGTTTCCTAGTGAAATTTTCTTCAAGAAGCACCCCTTTAAGTTTAAAATGTGATGAAATAAACATAAAAATTTGCAGTTTTAGTCGAAAATTTCTTGTCCGACCTCGATAATTGACTCGATCCTTTGTGCGCCGAAGGGATCCGGGAATAACTCCTTTCGCAGGGATCCGCGCACGAAGTGACTTACTTCGTTACGGCTCGCCTTCGCTCAACTTGCCCCGGATTCGGGACCCGGGTCGTTCCGTCACGTACTTTTTGAGTTGGCGACTCGGGGTAGTTAAACGCACGGTCTCGTGTGGGTGAAGCAGGCGTGGGTACGCAGGGGTGAACTATTTTAGGGTTCTATTTATGACTCATGGATTGAATTGGGTAATGGTTCGATGGGTGGATGTTGGGTTCGAAACAATAGAACATATCTTCAAACAAAAATTTTAGGATTTAAGTTAGGAAAACTCCCAGGAGTCGGTCTTAGGAGTACTGGACAAAATAACCCAAAAAAAATTGACTTCATTGGCGCTCTAATGGACCGAATTCGATACATGAAACAGGTGAGATTGTATCAATATCGATTGGTTCAACATGTAAACGTAGCCGCAAAAGTGAATTGATGAATCTGAGAGAACGAGTTTCTTGTAATAGTTTTTTTTTTTTTTTATTTTTTTGAGTATAAAATGGTGATGAGAAATGTAATTGTTAGGAATTTTCTCATTTTCAGCTTTTCTTACTTAAATCCTAAAATTTTCGTTTGAGGTTATTTTCTGTTGTTTTGAACCAAACGATACATCGAACCACTATCGAATACGATCTATTGTCTCTGAGTACGCCGACGCAGGCAGACAGAGCTCAGGCTTCTGCCGCGTCAAGAGTCTGCCAGTAATTCGGGATTTCGGAGGAAACTTGGCAACGAGGTGTTCAGGTGGGAGAGGAGCGCCACGAAAGTAAACGCCGCCGTGAATTAGAAAAGACAGTTGACGGTTGACGCGGTTGCAAATTCCCGGTCCGGGGGAGGAGGGGGGGGGGCGAAGGGACCAAGCCGGAAGGACAGGGACGAGAGGGGGCTAGGCTGAGGGATTGATTTTAAAATTAATGCGTCGCATCGGATGCTGGTGCTCTTCGCCCTGCGTGCCCGGCGGTGTTGCCTAAACGCGCGGCGCCGTCGAGGGTATCTCTAATTTAACAGCTTCTTCATTTGAATCCTTTAGATAATTACACGTATGCAATCACTGGAGGGAAGTCTCGTGGATCTAGAGCCCAGACTCTTCAAAAATTTGACAAGAAAAAATACTCTTGTTTCAATGGACCACTATAGACAAGGTACGAATTTAAGCGATCTGATACATGTTTCTTAACCAGAATTTCATGTAGAACACGATTCACACAACGAAAATTACTGAAACCAACTCCTAACGAAGATATTAACGTTTTTATTTCACATTGGTTACGAGGAATTTGAACTGCCCGCTCACAAGAAACTCAAAGCTCTACGTTAGTCAAATCGCGCACTACAACGGTTTCAGCAAGCTTCTCAATCGAGCAATGTTCATTTCCCACCATGTATTGTTCAAACTATCAGCAATGTGCTATAGCTGAGCCAAAGCGTCAAGATTGAGGTTGCCAGATTTTTATATCGCAGAGACTGTCATGATATAACGTTTAGCGCACGATGTGAATTACGTAGAGCATTGAGTTTTCATGAGCGGGTGGTTTGAATTCACGCATCAAGAATCATTAAATATCTTCGTAAGGAGTTGATTTCGGTAATTTTCGTTGTGCGCATCGTGTTCTACGTTAAATTTTGGTGAAGAAACATGTATCAGAATGCTGAAATTCGTACCTTGTCTAGTGGTCCATTGGGTTTTTGCTTGAATCCAAAGGAAATCCGCAAAAATTAAGAAGCTTGGCTCTCGATTCAAGCAAAAATCCGATTGAATCTAGAGTACTTTTTCCCGTCAAGTTTCTTAAGAGTCCGGGCTCTTAATCCATAAGACATTTTTTCAGTCAATAAGGGAACTTACCGTCAAATAATAGAGGCGAGGTCATAAGTCATGATGTGAAGTAGCGCAGATTCTCTCTTGGTCTATTGATTTGTCGTCTTATTATTTGTAAAATAATTAAATCTCTTTTACAAGTCTGACGTCAAACAAGGTCGAAAAACGCGGCGGTATTACGTCCTCCTATCTCCGGCTGTGTTGCTCACGTAACCCTTGAAGCTCCTCCACAAATAAGACAAACTGGACGAACACAATATGAAAATGGAGCAGAGGATAGGAGGCGCGTTGATGACGGCGCAGAGATACAACTATTCGTGCTTGATGGGTGTCCGTGTTGCGTCTGCAAAATTGAAGGCGCGATGGCGCGAGGCGTGAACTCGCTCCGCCCCGCACTGTGTTACCAAATTAGGTGTTGCTCAGATTCGAGAGAAAAATAAGAAAACAAGGTCCACATACATCTTTCCTATCCTCAGCTGTACTGACACTCGATTTTTTTCTTTTTTCCGATTGAATGTCTAATTTTTTTAGGATGTATTTGAAGACCTGTATCTATGACTCGTACGTACTGACTTCATAACTCCCCCAGAAGAGATAAAGGAGTGTTTTAGAACGTATTCGACCTAGCTTTCGCATGAATTCACTCATTTTTGCGGAATAACGCTCATTTATAAAAATTCTTCGCCATTTTGGTTTGATATTGGAGTCGGAAGATTAGCAGTGACATTTTTTGTAATAGAAGGTTGGCTGCCCTTTTGGGCCCCAAGAACTCCATATTTCGACGCGTCCTAATTGTCCCTATATAGGTACTCTATAAAGTTTATTCGCTCTACAACAGACGGAATTTCTCAATTTGGTGTCGTTCCTATCAATGTGCGTATGCATATACGAAGCAGAAACAGGAGGAAGTAGACTTATTCTTTCGTTCCTGCCACGATTAATAAACGTTCATCTCCCCGTGAAACAATCCATTGTGAGTGACAACAAGGCAATATCGGGAGGGGCTCGCGGTACTTAAGCTCTAACAACCGGTCGGGAGGGGGGGGGGGGGTCGGGCACTGCGGACTATGCGGCGAAACGACAGGCGATCTGTTGCTCGAGTGGCCCGGAGGCGCGGGCGCTTGTGGTGCGCCTCGCTGGCTATGCAGCCCGCAACGCTCGCCGGGACCTATTACTCATCGGGTATCCTTATTTACCGAGCGACCAGCTGATACGAGCTGATACTGGAAAGAGGGACCCTCGCGCCGTAATGAGAAATAACTTATTTTTATTGGGCGGGCGTCTCAACTTTTTAATAGCCGGGCCCTGAAAAAGTTTGATTGCGTCCCCCGCCGCACAGTGGACCGAGTCGATCGGAGAGGTCGGACAAAATTTGGAAACTCTAAACGCTCATATCTCCGCGTACACGAAACTCTAAGGTCCTAAAAGTTGTTTCATCGGTTTTCTCGTGAAATTTTCTTCTTAAAGCACCCATAAAAATTTTAATTATGACGAAATGAATGTCAATATTTGCAGTTTTTGTAAAATATTTCATTCCCGACTTCTTCTAAAGACTTGTTCCACTGTGCGCCGCCCGGGAAATTATGATAGTTTAGGCTAAGGTAAGGATCAGCGGTGAAGAGGGGGAGTTGCGGTTGAGCAATAAATCTTGCTCGCTAATTGTCGATGTCGTGCTCTTGCGGAATCTGTCCTCGGAATCGGTGCGCGACCGGTAACAGAACCCGGGTTATTTCTATCTCTATACATTTTGATACGGGGAAATGGGGGAAGCGGGTTGATACCTTGGGCTCGTTGGTTGTGACCTAGGCTACTCCTTTCAGCTCAAAATCTTAACCTCATTGCCCTACCGTGCTAAGGAAGAACGGCGTATGAGCCATTAAGCGTTGTCAAATTACCTTCGACAAATCATGAATTTTCAGAAAATTTTGAGAATATTTTTTCTACGATTTTTCAGAGGATTTTTTTCGTGATTTAATCTAAAAATTCTGAAAATTTCAAGGAAAGATGTTCACAACTTTTTTCAAAATTTGATATTTTCTGAGAGAAAATTTGGCAACATTTGAGTACTTATACGGCGTTTTTACTTAGCACGGCAGTATTTAAGTGTTTGGAAAAAATTGAGGGGATATTCCGCCTCATCCCGTAAAATGAGTCGCGGAAGGAGATCTCATGAAATCGAGTGATGGAAATTTTTGAAATACTGTACAATTCGTTCTTGTTCCATGTTTTTTAGTAGTTTCCTCGCGGGCGTATAATAGCTGCTGTCCATAAGTTATTTTATTTTTATTATATTTTATGGGTTTTCAAAAATGTCACACTTCATAACTCTTCCTATTCAGCCAACGTAAGTTGGTCGCAAGCACAAACAAATAAAAATTCCGGCAAGATACCGAGCGCGCCTTCATGTCAGCGAGTATGCAATTCAGGCTACTCCGACGTTGATATAATTGTATCGTGAATTTGTCTCCCCTCTCGAGGGGTTTAACGAGGCACAGGCTGAGTGAAGTTACTTATTAGGTCATCAGTTCTGGAACGCGCGTTTTTCATGTTCATTAGCAGGAAAAAAGTTATAATGAGAGAAACTTGTACGTGTGGCTCCTTTTTTCATCGCAAAAAAACCAAATATGTGTTTTGGAGCGTTTTATTTTTTTTGTCAGTCGTCATTATAAGGAGTGGGTACAACTCGTAAATGGTGTTGTCAAGTGCTGGTAGAAAGTGGCAATTCAGAAATGTCTTTATTTGCCTGAGAGAGAAAATTGCAATTAAAATCTCGAGGAAGAAAAGGATTAACAATAACAATTATGGACGCTCGTGCCCAATCTGACATTCTTTGCCGCTACAATTCAAGTTTTACGTCGTTTAAAGGGTCAGTTTTGAGATTGTGTCCTGGCGTCGCAATCGCTGCGCTGGTGTATGGAAAAAAAAAAGAGAAAAAAAAAATTGTCCTGACTGAGTATTATGCAGTATAAGAACGAGCCACTAGGATACAACTCGCAAGTTGACAGGACTCAGCCACGAAACCTGTATTTCGCGAGGAAGCTATTTGATAAATATTGATGAGAGCTAGAACAAGGATACTTTCAGCCTAAGATCTCCGCGCCGCTATGAGATACGTCATAGAGACTGGCAGTTAATTTACAAAATGCAAAAAAAAAATTGAAGCCTAGCATGTAAAAGCAACGAATGTGCGCTACAGCTTTAATGGAACGTCTGCGATTTTTACATATAAGACTCTAATTGCCGTAGGATTCAATAAAAACTAGCAACAACACGCGTACAGAGAGTCGAACGGATTGACTTGGAAATTGAATATTGTAGATCCGTATCTCGAATCGCAACATTCGCTATTGCCGTTCAATTTGCCACAGTTGGAATACTGAAATAATCAGCGGGGGGGTGGGGGGAGGCAAGAATTTTCAGGCTCTTGTTGAATTAATTGATAAACATTGAAATAAATTATTTTTTTTACTTATTCTCTGTGATGTCCATTGCCGCATGATTGAGAAAGTGCCCTCAGTGAATGAAAACCTGAGTCTCCTTCTTTAAGCCCTTTCACCGACATAAATAAGGTACGTGTCGGTTCAACGCTTTTGTCGATTGACGAACTCTCTCAACTCAAATACTGAGGTTAACCGAGGTCGGCAAACTTAGGTCAGCTCCTCCAGAATTATCAATTAAATTACAAGAATTAGAGCCCACCTCCTGTTCCATCATATTTTTCATCCTCCGAATCAAGCGACCTGTGTTGCCAGAAGTTTCCCTATACTAGTCATTATTTCTTCTCCCCCAAGTTCCTGAAGTGGGAAGTGACTTCTCCAGCCTCCTTTTCTTCCCCTCTACTTACTCTTCCTCTCATATTCCTCCTTCCTCCCTCTCTTATTCCTCTCATTCTTCTTCTTTCCCTCTTATTTCCCTCCTATTTCCTTTTGATTTTCCTAAGAAGAAATATTTTTCTTCTTTCTCTTCTTCTTCTTTCCTCTCCTTTAAAGAAATACATTTCCTCTTCGTTTTCCCTTCATTTTATTTTTCTTCTTCTTTTCCTTTTTCCTCTATTTCTTTTTCGTCTTTTTTCTTCTTTTCTTTTCCTTCTTTTCTTCTTCTTCTTCTTTTTCTTATTCTTTTTATTTTTCTTCTTTTTCTTTTTATTCTTCCTCTTCTTCTTCTTCTTCTTCTTCCTCATCTTCATCTCCTTCTTTTCCTTTAATCCGACTTCTACTGCCTTCTCAAATGACGTGATGTCACAAGTTTGACGGAATGGAGTCTTCAGTTCATTAGTCAGTCAGTCAGTCAGTCAGTCAGTTAGTTAGTTAGCTAGCTAGCTCTTTTTTCTTTTTTTGCATACTCAAGTCTATCAGACTAGGAGTAAGCATGCATTCTACATAAGAACCGTTCAAACCTCGTGCTCACCTCACCTAATTTTCCATCCGTCTGGGAGCGATGGACCAATAACATTCCTCGCAGTAGCGAGGGGGAGAATCGCGTTGTTAAGGCGAGGAAAAATGATTTCCCGCTAATTAGGCCGGCCGGGAGCCCGGGTTTTCGGGCGGGAGCCGGCAACGGGCCGCGACGTGGCTAAAGTGGAGTAGTTAGGATCAATTACGCGGAGGAAACGAGAGGGAGCTTTGTTTGATGCAGCCCGCGATTCATCACTCACCACTCGCACTCGCACTCGAGCAGGGGCGCCGATGCTAATTTGGGGCTCCAGGGTCCATCGCCCCCCCCCCCCCGGCCGCCCCCGCCGCGGCCCGACCCGGGGGCAAGATAAATGAAGCCGCGGCCTCGGTCTATTATGCATCGCGCGGCCGCCCGGAAAAAGTGGGAAAACTTGCGCCCTCCAGTGCCGCCACGCTACACGCAGCGCACCCGCGACTCCGGTACAGCCTCCGCAGCAGGGTGGCGAAATTTCATGATAAATGAAATTTTGAAATTTCACGCGAAATATTTTGGATATTTCAGAAATTTAAGAAAGATATTGAAAAATACCGGTCCCTTTTAAAGTTTCGCAAAATGGGAAATTGTGACTTTTTTACATTTGTGTGTGTTTGAGTGCGGGTTGCATAATCAAGCCCCTGAAAAATAAGAAATCTTTCATGAAAAATTAGAGATTTCGCGTGAAATATTTCATGAAATTTCAGAAAATGAAAGATATTGAAAAGTAGCGGTACCTTTTCGTGTTCCGCAAAATTTAAAAATTGTGACTTTCTTCTATCTTTGTGTGTTTCAGTGCGGGTTGCATACTCTAGCCCTTGAAAAATGTGAAGTATTTCACAGCCTCGTGAAATTTCATGGAATATTTCACTAACATTTCCGATCTTCCATTTCTCTCTTACGTTTCATGCGACCTTGGAGGTTAATGCCGTCACACCTTTGCCTTTTTTTATGTTCGTACCCGACTTTCGATACTCTCAAACAAGTGCGCCGGAAAAGTGATCATTTTAGATCGTCCTCTCTCTATACAGAGCGATAGGTCTCACCGGGAAACCGCCTGGTTTTAACTCGAAACAATCGCCAGGTAAGAACAGGGTCGGTTCTTCACCGGAGCGCATCCCCGTTTGTCGCGTGAAGGACAAACGAAGTTCCGCGGAATATCGCTTGATTTATCGCCCGTAAACTTGTGTTTGTCAACGGCACGGAGCGGTGAAACCTTTCGGATGGCGGATCGGGGGGGGGCGGGGAGGGGGGGGAGGCACCCGTCTTTGTTTCTCCACGCGGGCTCTTTCTCCTTCTCCTTTTTTCAAATTCCATTTGTTCCGAAGTTACACAGCGGTGATAAAAGTTAACCGTGTCTCCACGCGAGCTTTGCTTAAATTTTCAACAATATTTAAACTGATAAAAACGGCGGGGGAACGGGGCTCCAAGCCCGCGGCGGGAGTTTTTATAGTCCGCGCGCGAAGATGCGCCCCCCCTCCCCCCGGGGGGCAAATGGAGGGGGCAGAATTAACTTTGTCTCCGCCGTGTTCTTTCTCCGATTCCGGGGATTCCGGTGAGAAATCGCGCGGCGCTTACACGCACGCACGCCCATCGAGAATTGGAAAAACAAGTGAAAAAGACTTCGGGTCTGTCGCGGCGAAATTGGGAGGCGCATACGAATTAACCCCCCCGCCCCCGCCGGGGGGCTAAACGGCGGATCCGCAGGCGGTGTTGTCGAATCGGTCGGTTCTGCGAGGGATGCGGGTGGGCGGCCGCTGTCGATTTGGCAACGCTGCCGAAAGCTGCTGCTCAGGAATGAGACAAAAAATGCTGGTCTCTATCCGGCCCGGAAGTCGCGTTAAGGAGCGGGAGGAAATTATTAGATGCGAGTTTCTGATAAGGCGAATAAATTGGGGGAAAATAAATGGAAACTGGATTGTTCTCGCGCAGAAATCCCGGCGTTGTCGTTGTCGTCGCACGGTGGATCGAGTTAATTGGAGAGGTCGGACGTGAAATTTTTGACTAAAACTGCGAATTTTGATGTTTTTTTCGTCACGTTTTAAATTTCAAGGGGTGGTTTCGGAAGAAAATTTTGCGAGGAAACCAATGGAGCAACTTTTAGAACCTCAAAGTTTTGTACGCGCGAAGATATAAGCGTTTAAAGTTTCCGAATTTTGTCCGACCTCTCCTATTGACTCGATTCACTGTGCGTCGTTGGCGGTCCCATCTCTCGTTTCCACCGACGTTGACTTGAGAACCGCTGGCTACAGTTGAAAATTGAAGACATATTCTGGAAAAGCGCCTTGAAATTTTGCTAAGTTTTCATGAAAGAGATCTCCATACTATTTTCCTATCGAAAAGCTCCTCTATGCAGAGCTTACGCAGAGTCAAATAAGCTTTGAATCTTCTCTGATCTCTACGCGAAAATAATTTCCGTGATTTTATTTTTCCCCGCGATGCACACTGGACAGAGTCATTAGGAGAAGTCGGACAAAATTTGGAAAATTAAAAAGATGATGTTTTCAAAAGTATGGAACAAAAAAGTTTAAGAGTGGTTTCATACGTTGTTTCATGAAATTTCTCTTCATATACACCCCTTGAAACGTAATTGGTGACGAAATAAACATCAAAATTTGAAGTTTTTGTCCAAAATTTGAAATTTTAGTCAAAAATTTCATTTCCGATCTCTTCTATTAGCTCACTCCATTGTGCGAAGGTCTAACTGCACAATGCCTCGCATTGTGCAGTTAGAACGAGATGTCGAACGTCGTTAAAACGTCGTTGTTGTGTGAGATACGATGTTTTGGACTGTTAACTTCGGTGTGCTCAAACATGGTGGCCACCACTGACAGCTGTACTTACAAAGTTCGATTCAGCGACATCAGTTCGTTTGTATGGGGACAACTTTTTGGTATAATACATGTACAGAGTGAGGTAATTGGTTGTTGCTTGAAGTGTGCAACTTTACTTTTTTTTGACGGGAACCCTGTGACCAAAGAATTAAACGTGAAATTTGGAGAAGAGTTCGCTTAGAAAATTGGACAGAATATTTCATTTGTGGGTGGAGGATTTTTTAATGGGAAATCGGAGAAAAGAACGGATTGATATTAACTTCTTGGATCCTTTCCCCCTTTCTCTTTCTTCGTTTGCAATCAGCCGTAGACGAAACTACAAAGCTGGTTTTAAGGTGGCGGATGTGATTGTGGTGTGGCGTTATCTCGTCGATAAAATACAAACGAAGAAGGTGTAAAATTAGCAGGAAGCTGCAGTCAGAACGAGGGATTTGAGTCGGCGAAAAAAGGGAAAAGAGCAATCTATGTTGTAAAATCCGGAAGCTCGAATTACGGGAGCTCGGAAGAAATTCACTTAAAGTTACACCAAGGAACGCCAGCAATATGCAGCTGAATGTTTGTTTGCCTTATCTCCGCTAGCTAACCTCTAGTTTCGGAGGAAGCGGAGAAGGGATCTCCCGGTGAAGTTGTCAAATTGGTAACCATTAATGATCCTATTCCAACCGGAACTTTTAAAAGTGGATGAACCATTTGCATGAAAAGTCTCCAAGACACCCTTAGTAGCAATGGAAAAAAAAACACATTGGATCTAGAGTCCAGACTCTTAAAAACATCGACAAGAAACAATACTCTTGATTCAATCGGATTTTTGCTTAAATCAAGAACCAAGCCCCTTAATTTGAGCGGATTTCCTTTTGATTTAAGCAAAAATCTGATTGAATCAAGAGTATTTTTTCTTGTCAATGTTTTCAAGAGTCTGGACTCTTGATCCAATGTGTGTTTTTTTCCAGTGTTTATAAAAGACGAGTCGTAAAAATTCTACCAATATATTTTTTGAAATTCTCTTTGAATTTTGATTCATAGAGTGGCTGCCCTTTTCGGGCCCTGAAAGTTTCATGGCCTTAACCTCAAAATTACCAACGTGTTTGTACTCTCCCTATCAGTGCTTACCCTCGTTCCGCGACTCGACGCCGACGTCGACGCGACAACAGCGTCTCGGCTGAATGCTCGTCGGACAAGATGCTATCGTCTAATGAAGATGAAAGCCAGCGCTTGATAATCTTCGGAGGCTTTCCCGGGGGCCCGGGCTCGCTTGACGCGGCTTAAACACCTTTGCTCCGACAAAAAAGAGGATTTCCCTCAGTTCCCTGACTGACGTTACCCGGCAAATTAAATAAGGAGGAAAATCCCGGAAGTCAGAGAGGTTTAGTTCTCTCGAACTTGGTGTTTAAAAGAACAAACGCAGGGGGAGGGGGAGGCTTAACTCTGCGGTCTGAAAGCATATCTCAGCCCCCCCCCCCCCCGCGGTCAGTGCTATAAGGGGCCGTTCAAGTATTACGTAACGCACTTTTCCCCATTTTTTTACCCCCCTCCTCTTTTGTAACGCACCTATAACGCAGCCCCTTTTGAATTACGTAACGCTGGCCTCCCCCTCTCCCAATTTTTAAAAAAAATCCAGGAAACGCTCATTCGGGAAGGGTGGAATTTTCAATTTTTTTCACGTTTTTTCAGAGTTTTTTGTTTTCCCCGGCTCGTATTTGTTACGTAACGCCGGGCTTGACCCCCCCCCCCCTCCCCAAGTGCGTTACATAATAAATACTTGAACAGCCCTATTGGGATGCATTTTTTTCGCTTTCAATCGGACAAGATTTTGCAGACAGGAATCATCACTTCTGGCTCACACTTGAAATAATCTGCGTGTCACTAGTTTGCACATGCAGATAGGCGATTTTATGGATTAGACAGAAACAGAGGCTCCTCACTGCAGAATGTATAGTCCGATGGGATCCTTAGGTTGTCGACCTTTATCAAACTTTCTATCCATCCCTTATTTCTGAGCGAAATTTTTCCGAGAAAATATCTCTACTTCATTCTTTTTCGTCGTTATATTCGTACTCGGACGGCAACGTGGATCGTCCAACTGACAGAGCGCTCTCAAGATGCTTGGACCGTCTTTATTTACAACTCAACGGTGGAGTACCCCCCCCCCCCCCCGCCCCTCCTCTCCCGCGGGGATCGCTGTCCCTGTGTTTACCTACACCACTTACAAGTATCGCTTTGATCGACAGGTATTATACCCTCCTCTATGTCTCCCCAGTCCCCATGTCTTCCCGTTTCGCACGGGAAAAGCTCTGGCCGTTTGGGTCTCCAAGCGTAGCTGTAGCGCAATATTTCGGTGAGTGTCGATAGGTCGTTGTAAGGTGAATCTACATATACCGGAGTGAGCTAACAATGGGGTTTCTAACAAACCTTGTCGACATAGTGGAAAACAAAGAGAATGTAAAATCAGCCCGAAACAGAAACTACAATAGAAAATACAGGAAAATGCGGAAACAATGCTAAAATACAAAGTACAAAGGCAGGACGTTTCGGTACCTATCGGCATTATTATCAACTGCTAATATAAATTAAAAATAAAAAATAAATTAAAATAAAGACCAGCAAACGGCGTTACATGGTGAAATTGGTATTGAAATCATCATTGGTCTGGTCGAAATACTGATATTCCTTCAACTTTTGGGCTAAAAACGGATAAATCAAGCATACGCGCACATCATAACTGTCCCTGCCCAGGGAAATCTATTATGCTAAACCTAAAATCAAGCTGAAAGTATCCGACACGAATTATTGATCATAGTCAAGGACGGTTAATTTTCGCGCTCGGGCGCTTTCAGCTTCAATTGAAGGTTTACGGAGGAAATTACCACGGAAAGGGACAGATGAAATTTGTTTCTAGGGGTAATTGATCCGCTTTTAGCCCAAAATTTAAAGAAATTCCAGTATTTTATCATACTTAGTTTGACATCTCGATGTTCACCTACTCCTGCCATAGATTCATCAGCTCGGTGAAGGGGTAGAATGACGTTTTGAACAATGGTTCTTTTGATTCTACGGTTACATTATCACATACGAGTTTTGTTAAGTGGTAGCAAGAGGTGTCTAAGAGAACTAAAAAAAAACATGGTTTTACTGCTTAGTAATCATGTAAACCTTTTGTTGAAGTGCAAGAAGATTTTATTTGATCATTTACTGTTTTTCCCCAGAAACAAGCCGACAAAGTATATCACAATTTACAGATATAAGAAATTTTTTTGAAAAAGCGAGAGCGACCTCTCAGAAAAAATTAAGATCGTTTGAAGGTCACCTCAGGTATGCACTTTGAGCTTTCAGGACTGCCGTTCGGAGCAAGACACCGTGACCTTATCCTAGATTTTTCAATTTTCTACGATGCAACATTCTGTGCAAAAATTCCCAGCGAACATGCATCCTCTAGAATTTTTCAGCGGTGTGTCAAGGCTCCCTTGGAAGTAATTAAGCAGATTTTTTTCTTGCAATAAAGAAGTTCGTTCGAGAGCAAAAAATAGCAAAACCCGGTATTTAATCAAGGCATTCTTCGAGCGGCAGTGGACTCCGCTAGAAATTACGATCTACCACATCGCGTATACTTTGCCCGAGGATTTTAAACTTGGCAACACTGTGTAATACGCAGAACCTCCCTTCGAACACCTCCAAAGCGGGGAGCGCCGGGTGCTTAGCTCCTTTTAACTTCTGGCGTCGGATAATCTCGTTGTGTTTTTATTTGCAGCCGAGGAGCATATACCCCCAGTCGCCTAATCCAACAATGCTTTGATGTCGTAACAAAATCATGCACTAAAGAGGGAAGGAGGTCGGGAAGTCGCTCGGCGCCTAGGCATAGATTTCGATCCTCTTCGATATGTCGACGATCCATTCGATAAATCGCTCGAATTTTAGTTACGACGCACAATGGATCGAATCAATGGAAGAGGTCGGACAAACTTTGGAAACTCTGAGAGCTCGTAACTCCGTTTATACAAAACTTTGAGGTTCTAAAAGTGGTTCTATTGGTTTCTTAGTGAAATTTCCTTCTAGAACCACTTCTCAAAATTTAAAATGCGACGAAAGAAACAACCAAATGGAGATGTTGCATGTGTGAGGAATATGCGATTTGACTGTTGATTCTTATGCAAAAGTTCGCGAGAAACACGATGATGCCACTGGTTTTCTCTGAAATCAACTCCCAAGCTCAAGAGAAGCTCTTAAGTTGAGGCCAAAATGGAGGGGATATCCCACGCTATCCTGAGAGTCCACCTCTACATCGAAACAAACTCTCCATACAAATATAGGGAGCAAATACATTGACAGGGCTGCCACTTTATTTGGGGACTCTAAAACTGAAAACACGGCATCACTGCTAATGTCTTTGCTCCCCATCTTTGCATGGAGAGTTCGTCCTGATGTAGACGTGGACTCTCAGGATTGCGTGGGATATCCCCTACATTTTTGCCTCAAGTTAAGAGCTTTTTTTGAGCTTGAGAGTTGATTTTAGAGAAAACCAGTGGCACCACCGTGTTTCTTACTAACTTTTACATAAGAATCAACAGTCAAATCGCAAATTCTCCCCACATGCAACACCTCCATTTGCAGTTATAGTCAAATATTTCATGTTCGACCTTTCTGATTGATTCGATGCACTGTGCGACGGTTCGATATCCATTCGTTCGATGGCTCGAACGCCGACGGACACGGAAAGGGTCGGGGCTACGCAACGCACGTGCTTCGAGGAAAAGTTCACGGAGCAGTAACAACATCAACACGACGGTGGAAATTCTTTGAACATTGATTGCCGGCGCATGCAAACGGCGAGGAAATTCGGGTCGGAAAATGCAACTACTGTGCACACGTAAGCGAATGTAAGGTCGTAAGGGCCGAGTTGCGATATGAGGCTGATTTAATGACCGACATTCTTCCGACATTCGACGTATATGGCCTTCAACGATAAAAAAAGAAACGCCTCCAAGGAAATAACATGTAAAAAAACAATTAATTATTCAATTAATCAAAAATAATGCACTGAAAAAAAACACATTGGATCTAGAGTCCAGACTCTTAAAAACATCGACAAGAAAAAATACTCTTAATTCAATCTTTAAGGTTAAATCAAGAACCAAGTCTCTTAGTTTGAGCGGATTTCCTTTTGATTTAAGCGTAAACCTGATTAAATCAAGAGTCTTTTTTCTTGTCAATGTTTTCAAGAGTCTGGACTCTAGATCCAATGTGTTTTCTTTCCAGTGAATTAATCAAAACTGATGGATTAATCAAAAGGATTTATTAAAAAATGCATGTTCTGGTAAACGTTTTCCTACATTTTATTTTAATTTTAATGTAACAACATGCGAAATGCGATTCTCTTGTCATATAAAGAGAGCGTATAGGTCTACAATAACACGAAATCGAGTTATCGATGTTAAAATATGGAGAAGTTTTCTGCAAACATTTTTGGAAAAACGCTCAAAAGTATCAAACCAAATTAACCGAAGTTTTGGTCATAGAATTGGAGTTCAAGTAATAACCGAAATTATTCAGCTCCTGATATGACCGTGAACTTCGGTCACGTAAACCCTGTAATTTTGGGTTTTATGTTCAATATGATCATGAACCGAATTTCGGTCCCTGTAGCCTAAGACGTTTTCTAAGTGCCCTTTTTTTCAAAATATTTCAGGAATATTTTCGCATCTACTGGGAACTGTTTGGTTTCGACAAACCGCAAATCGTTGAGTCGGTAAAGAACTTTCTTTTTCAATGTATCGTATTTACGGAATTCTCAGGGAGAGTAGCAACATGTCTTGGGTTGCGTGTCGAGCAAATACCTAAAAGCGTCGGAAGGAGCCCGCGAGTGAGAGGGGGGGTGAAAGGAAAGGGGAGAACAAATAGGGGCTGAAATCCAATGAAAATATAAAATGAAATGAAATGAAATGAAAGAAAAATATTGGAAGGACGCCGACGCGGCGACGACGGCATGTTCATGTTCGGTTCGACTGGGATAGTTTCCCGCCGCCGCCGTGCCGTGTACTTATGACAGTTGGAATCAATAATGCATTAGGCAAACGATTTTTAGTTGTTTGGTTTCTTCGGTCGCGCAACAGCCTTAAAGCCCTCCACTCTTGCCGAGTTTAGGCCCGTCGAAATTTTATAGACTCGTTCGACCAACTGGCCTCTTCTTAACTCTTAGCGATGAATTGCTTCGATCTGTTTACTCACGGGAATAGTGAGTCCAATATCAGTTTAAAATCTAACTTTCAAACCCTTGAAACCTATCATCAAACCTCCAAGCTCCCCAACTGAAAATCTTCAAACCTTAGGGCAGTCCTAAGAACCGAGAATCATGAAAGATATAAAAATTGACATCAGCGCTCGTCAAACGAGCTGATTTGTTTTTAACTAGCTTTTCATCCTAGATCTTGTATAATGATAGTAAAACCACACATGATTTCGCCTTCATTTGAGGGTGATACCGCGTGCATTGCAACGACGTTCGTTTTGTTGCTTAACCTAACTAACTCAAAACGCGTGTTCTCAACACATCTATTTAGCTTTCATAATGAAAATTTTCTTACGTGAAAACACTGAGAATATTTTTGAGAGATTATGGCAAGATTTAGAGGTAATTGCGACCATTTTTTTTACCCTATCGTGCTGCACAACAAAGGTAAAATGGACTGCATTTTGCAATTCAGAACTACAATTCCTGGCTCAAATGTAAAAACACTTATGTACGCGAGGAAACTATTGTTACATACGTTTTTCCTGATCAGAGCCAGAAATTATAGTTCTGAATCGCAAAATGTAATCCAACTGTGTTCCTCTTCGCTCCTTGAAGTCGCGGAAGAATCCCCTTGGTTCGTTCCGGAAGAACGAACATAAAATCGGCTTGATGAATTGAGGGTTGATCCGATGCCGTCGTTTAATTTTCGAGACATCGGTCCCTAATAATGTCGCGTCCGAGAAAATTAGCCCTTAATAATAACACAGCGCCGGCGGAATAATGAATCGCCTTTGAGAAAAAGTGCCGTGAAAAGCTGTTTTAATTAGGGCTTAAGCCTATTGACTTCAGGATCCCATAAGCTCGACGGGAGACAAAAGGTTCGGGACCCCCCTCGCTCACGAAATTAAAATTACATTACTACCTCAACGAGCGCAACAGATTTCCTCCCCCTCCCTCCCGTGGCGAGGCGCTTATTTTTCAGTCTCGGTTTCTTTTCAGGGCACCCCCCGACTCAAGGGCGCAAATGAACGTTGAGATGAGCCCTATCGCCCCCTTAACTCTCTGTTTTCCAGGGCTCTCGCGAAAGTGGAACTGCGCCGTTACGCGAGAAGAACGAGGAATTCAGGACCCCTCGTCGTCGGCATTCACAGCTCATTTTCTCTCGCCCCTAATTTTCTTTCTTCGGCCTTGTTAATGTATCAAGATTGAATTAGCCTGGCGAGGTCTCTCTCACGTTGCGTTAGTGCAGCTTGTTGTCTACCCTGCCCCTGCGGATCCCGGACGCTGATTTATTGCACTTGGCGCTTGAAACTTGACGGCTGAGTTGAACCTCGTCAAAAACTATACCGCCGAATTAGAAACCGAGATCGGTGTGCTCTAACCTTAAAATTCTTAATTTTCTCCTGCTTCGTATCTTCGCCTTCGTGAAACGAGGATTCGCAGTCGGATCCCATGCAATTGTGGCAGTACCCCAATTGATTGTGGCGGTACCCCAATAAATTAGGTTACTAACCTGAATGTTGCCCCAACTCGAGTTGCGGCACTACCACAATTAATTGAAAGTGTCAAGTCATCCGAAAAATTGGGGTATAGTACGACAATTTCAGGGATAGCCGTTAACACTTCTTTTTCCGTGAAAAAATTGTACGATACCTTGCCAATGGAATAAGTGAAAACATTCTTCGGAAGGAATTTTACTTTGGAGTTACAACACTTGGTAATGTCCATCACATTCAATCGTAAAATTCGCCTAAAACTACGAGCAACCCGAAACGCCGAGACTCATCATCCAACGTGATCGAAGCAACAAAATTCACGACAGGCAGGATCGGGATCCGAAGCTCGGCATAAAACACGCTCTAACAAGGGCCCGAAATGACGGAGTCAGTTAGCGCGGGGCAATATTCGCTCCTCCGCCCGAGCTCGCTAACTTATTGTTAGTCGGCGCGCTAAGAGCTTTACGCAAACTAGCGATCACAAGGACTAGAAACAAGTCTTAAAGCATCCCTCATCAGCGCGTTAACCCGGCCCCGCATTCGACACCCCCCGCCATCCATCAATACCAATTTCCCCGCAGCATTCATCACGGTTCCACGAAAGCGCCGAGCGCAACACCGCGCCGCTTTCTTCGGGTTTCGCGACCTGAGACGGGTAATCTGGTCGGGGGCGCACGGGGCGCAAGGTGAAAGGGCGGGGGGTGATGAGGGGTGAAGGGGGGTGAAAGGGGGGGGGGGTTCGCAGTGTCGTGTTTCGAATAATGGGCGGAAAGCGGTGCATGTAATGAGCGACGTACAGCGCCGTCATGCGTGCGGGGGTGGCGTCACGAATTTTTCCGGGGGGCGGAACCGGGCGGGGGGGAGGGGCGGAAGGGGGGAAAAACAGCTGACTAACGCGCGAAAGGTGACGAAGTCGAGTGCGCCGAGCACTTTGTTTTTTGGCCCGCGTTATGTTATTTAATTTACATTTGTGTTATATTTTTGTTCGCTGCTGTCGGGAACGGGGTGGGGGGTGTAACAAGCTTTCCTCGCTCCCCCACCCACTCCCTCCGGTGCCCTTTTGCTCTTTCTCCTTTGCGTCCTTTCGCTGCGTTTGTTGTCGGTCGTTGGGTGGTTTATTGTATAAATTTATTATTTCGTGTTTCCTGCCGCCACCCCGGTACGTTTGAAACGCGGGAAACAAATTATTTTTATAACCGTGTTGAATCCCTCCCCCCGGCTCCCCCATTTTCATATACCTCCACCTCTACCCCCCGTCCCCCACCCCACCATCCCCATGGTGCATCCTCGTTGCACTGTCGCATAACGCACAACGTTGTCAATTTACCGTGCTTTCTTTTTAAATTTTTATTTGGCACTTGTTCAGTACAAAAAACCTGAAAAAGTTGACAAAAATCCTTTAACCCGTAAAAAAGTGGGGAAAAATCGTCAAATTGATCGCATATTAAGTAGCTAGAAAATCTTAATTATCTCAGGCCAAATCTACAAGTTATATTGAGGATAGTTCTCTTTTTTCCATTAAATGTAACTCTTGAATTAATAGTTGATTTCTATTCTGTTTCAGGTTGGTATTTGACTTCCATGTACACCTCGATCTTTGAAACGTTAACAGTGAGTCTTAATTTTCGCTGTACTCCTACCATTCTGTACGCATGAATCTTGAGTCAAGTTGTTTTACATATTTTACGCATCTGCAATAGGCTATACATATCTACTAAGGACATTTTTAAAATGAGTTAAATTTGACTAGTTCAAATGTCAATGGACTTCAAGGAATCATTTAAAGGTCTGCTAAGCTTTCAAAAACCTCATTTAGGGAAGAATTTCGGCGGGCGAACTCGAATTTCGAGTTATTTCCGCATTTTTTCGAGCGCTTTCTACTTTAACAAAAGCAACCGTCTTTTCGCCAATGACATAAATTCTCTTTAGCGTATCAGAGCGTATTATCCGGAAAAATCGGAAAGGAAACCATAGTTTAGTCGCTATTCTACCGTGCTAAGCCAAAACGCCGCATAAACATTCGAGAGTTGCCAAATTTCTCCGAATAAAACATGTATTTGTGAGGAAAGCTATGCATATTTTTCCGTGAAACTTCCAGATAAGTTAGATCATATTGCGAACAAAATTATCGGACGAATATGAAAAAAAAAAATATTCAAAATGTTTCCAGCAAATTCGGTTTTCGGTGAATGACATCTGGCAAAGTCTAAAGGCTCATACAGCGTTTTTCCTCAGTACGGCAGTATTGAACCCTCGAATTAAAAAAGAGACAGTACTTTGGCATCGGTAATCGAGGCGAAAGGAAGCACGTTAAGTGAGTAAATAAATAAGCAAGTGTCATCCGGAGTCTGGGAAAGTTGCGCCCGGCAGCGGGAGCGGAGCAACCGTTGACGCGTTCGTGCGCTCGTTTGGCGTCGTTCATAATTGAAGGCGCGAACAGTCGCGGAGTTGCCCGCGTGGCCGTTTCTCACCGTAGTAAAACACGGCTCTATCTTTTAATTATTTCCCCCAGGACCCTCAAAATTTACGACTGCTCCACTCCCGCGCCCCCTCCTCCCCCGCCGCCCTTTACACTTATAATTTAATCCCTTTTCGCCCGCTGATATTTCAGTTCTTTCAAGTTTTTAGTTCGCTCCGCGAGCAAATCCCGCGTTTCTTGTCTTACACTTAATGCCCGCAACTCATCTCCCCCGACTTTATACCCCCGTAACTTTCCGCTTTGCTGCCGAGTTTACCGCAAGTTTTCGTGTTCTCATACATTTTTCCGCGGCGAGGGCTGGAGCTTGATGGTGATCATTTGAACTGCCATTAGTTGAATAATTCCCGCTTTTATTCCCTCGTTGATCTCGGAGTGAAAATCAAACTTACAACTCTACTCGCAGTCGTAATTCTGAGTAACCTGAATTTGAAACGAAGAGAGGTGATGGGGGGAAAGAAGCTAGTGCGGTCTCTGAAAAAAAATCGCCCCCCTCCTTCTCGACTGCGAGACTTGTTTGCCTCATATCAGCATCAGTCAATTAAAAAAATATAAGCAGTTAATTCTTGTATATGATAACGTGCATCCTGCAAAAACTTTATTTAAAACTCATCGAAAAGTAAAGTCTATCAATGATTCCTAAGTTCATACTTGAAAAAGTTATATCATTCAAAGAATATGCACAATAAAATATTTATTTAAGAACGTCATAAATTGAAAATGTGTCTCTTACAAGCCTCAAAATGGACACGGGACTGATTGACTAACTGTCGCATATTATTCATTTCTTGTAGTTCATTTTTATTTGAAATCTATTCGTTATAATAAACAATTACTTAAACGTATGATTTCACGCTGAAATTTACCTCGGAAATCATCAGGTGCCTATTAAGGATGTGTCTGATTATTTTGAGTAGAACGTATGATCTTTTTATAAGTCGTTTTGTATCTCGTGATATTTCCCCCGTCGTTGGAAGCTTTTTAATCAATTTAATAATATATTTGACAACGCTGCTATTTCTGCCGCCTTCGCCGACTTACTTACGGACCGTGTTTTTTAGCCTTTTATCCTCAAACTTCTTGCTTATATACATCACCTGCAAGCGTAGGATTTAAAGCACAGTGCAAATGGAAGTAATTGCCTGTTAATTTAAGGGGAAAAGTAAGACCACGACTCGAGAAAGCAAGGAGGCAAAGCAAAGACCTACCAAAGACACTCTTGCACTTACCTTTTCATCACTCAGATTGTGAGAAGCGTTAATTAAAGCTAATCATGTCTAATGGCACGACGGTCAGAAAACCAAGGAAACGGTAGAAAAATGTTTTGCTCTAATTATTCTGAATAATTAAACGTGAAAACAAGATAAAAGATATCTACTCCGAGCATATTTTAAAGCTATAGTCCGGAAAGAACTAGACAAGCATCGGCGGATACACACACCTCGAATGGGGGGGGGGGGGGGGCGCAGATTTTTTTTAACCCCATCCACCGGGGCGAGTATCTGGTTGGTATGAAATATATCTCAGGTAAAAAGCGGAGTGTCTGGAGGTGACCCCTGAAAAATTTTTGATTTTAAAACATGCAGTTTAAGTTGACTTTATCATGGATAATTAAGGACTTTTTCGGCAAGAGGGTGTTTGAGGCTTGCAATGCTGCTAAGATCGTGAAATTCTTCATAGTGTTTGCGGCAGAGGGAATTCATTCACAGTAGACCTATACTTTCTTACGATAGTGAGGAAAAACTCAGGAAAAGCATAATTAGGGAATTTATAGTAGAACTGTCGGATAAGTTACGTACAACTAGAGAACTACGTTGGACAATCTTAGCAGTATTCGAAGTCTCATACGTCCTTTTACCGAAAAATGTCTCAATCACCAAAAATATAAACATCCTTCTTCTTTCCTCCGTTCTTTTTTTCCCTCCATCTTTCTTTTCTTCTCTCCGTCTTTTCTTCTTTCTCCCTTTTGCGGGTGAACAGCATCCGCCCCTGATGCCCCCTCCCCTTGGATTTGCTAATGCAGACAAGCAATGGAAATTAAGGCCAGCATGTGATTTAATTACAGCAATGAAATCAGATGCGTCAATCTTGGGAACCATTATTACCCTTCAAAAGGTGTCGTTCATTGGAATTTCTTCCTTTTCCTCCGGTTCTTCCTTGAAACGCAGCCATCGCGTATCGATGGATATTTCAGTATGAAAATGAGAGTAATCATGGGTTCATCCGGCCTGGATCCTTCCTTAATCCCAAAAAGAACATTATTCATCGCGGAGATGGATACGTGCACGGATATCTTCCAATTATTCTCATACGCATGCAGGATCCTGAGGATTTAGCGGAGCCTATAACTTAGAGGGTTTCGTCGCAGATATGACATCACTAGCGTCTAGCCGCCTTATCATATGAACGCGTTTCTGCCAAACGAAACTATGTGCATTGAGACACGAACCCTGAAACCCGTAAGGATAGACGCATAACAGGGCTCACATCGTAATGCACGCAGTTCCGTTTGGCAGAAATGCGTCCGTATAATTTTCCGCGCTCGGGAAATAAGCAGCGAGGCTTAAAACATACACGAGTACTCGTTCGGAAGGATGCCGATAAATTTCGCGACGAGACCGCACTTTTATTGCTCGGAGCTGTCGGGCTACCGAGCCGAGGCGACGGTTTTTCCGGGAAATTCGGAAATTTTCCGGGGAAATCCCTCGGGACCCCCGGCGATTTGGCAGGCGCCCGTCGGGGCTGGCACCGAAAAACGCACCCCCTCCCGCCGAGGAGGAATCGGCCGCTTTTTTTCTCCCAGACGCAGATAATCCAGGCTTTCTTTCGTTCCGCGGAAAATTTCAGAGCATTTTTCTTCGCGGAGGAAAAGTATTTGTCATGTTTTATAAATGTCTTTCTCCATAGGAGCCTAATCTTCGAAAATACAAATTAATGCCGTTGCCGTAACGCGGTTGGAAAACGAGTGACCCTTTTTACAAGAACAAACTAATTATGTTTTAGCCTCCATACATTGATAGAGTCCTGTACCATAAAAGTTCCTTTCGGAAATCACCACTTCATCTCCCATAATTTTGACTGATGAAGAACTAGTTAGACAATCTGTTTATCAAACCGGCTCGACGATCTTCATTAGAATACCATTCCATGCAACATTTGTTGTTAATTCCTCGGGAAAATTGAGTCTTGCCCTCTCTAGTGGTGAATATAATGGGTCTTATTTCGGTGTCTAATTATTCAGGTGTTCGTTGCAAATACCCTTTTTATCGATTTTTTCACATAGGTTTAAATGGTAAACCAATCTGTTTCGCAAAGCACACCACGCCACTGAATATAAGGACACTTTATTCACCCCGTTCCAAACATTGTCATAACATGAGTATTTACGCGTTGAAATAGCTCTGTAAAAGAAGAGAAACAGCCCTGAAGAGATGTGCGTCTGAAACTGACAGAAAGCAAACGTGTATTTATGTGATTTTATATTCCGCGCAGATTTCTCTGAAACTATGCAAAAGCCTGTCGGGGGAAACGAAGGGATGAGGCAATCGAGACTTGGCGACTTTCAATATCCTGTCTTCGGATCGCACAGAAAATTGCGATAAGGGCGAGGAAATTAGAAATGGATTGTCGGCAACAGTGGCGTGGCATGAATTGCGATAAATCGATTGTTATGCCATTTAAACTTGTGGAAAAGGATCGATAAACAGGGTGTTCGCAGCGAACACCTTAATAATCGATTATTTACCATAGCTTCAAATGGCATAACAATCGATGTATCGCAATTCACGCCACGCCACTGGTCGGCAACAGTGGGAGGTTTGTGAAGCCACATCCCACTTCCATACATCAAACTTGCTTTATTCCCTAGATCTGTACAAAGGCGTATAAAGTTCCCGGTTTCAGGATATCCAGATTTTAATAGTGTCATGTCAATTTTTATACATATTCATTTGTTGTTTTTAACGCGGTGGAAAAAAATACTGTCAGTCTGTCGAGCACTTATCAGCTTTCAGCTTTCTGCTGATTTTTAACGCACGCTAGCGAGAAAATTCCAACATACTGACTTATCAAATACTTCATAATCATCCATTAACTGGTGACGAAAGTCAAAGATAAACTTACCAAAATCAAAATCTACGAGCTGAATAGTCCTCGATCACAGAAGAGCAGAAGAGAGCCACAGTACAAAGATTCTCGTCGAAGACGTAATTGCTCTGCTGGAACAGAAATGAGAAAAACTCTCCGCGAGTTACGAACTCGTAAAAATTCATCGAAAAAAAGCTCGGCCTCTGAAAGCTCTGTCCAGCCAGGGAGCTATTTTTCTCCCATCTCAACCTAATCGCCTATTTTCTACTAACGTTAACGTCTTACTCCGTAATTCAAGAATGTCGGAAAACTAGTATCACAATTAACCCGCTCTCAATCTTTACAGCCAAAAGAATACAAGTTTCTTTAAAGAGAGCGTTCTCCAAATGAAAAAAATCTGGCAACATGGAAACCGAGTTTATTTCGGGTTCCGGTAGATTGCTACGGGGGTTGCAGATGAGTTAAATCCTCTTTTGTAGCGATCGGAGGGGTGGGGGGGGGGGCACAGACAAGGCGAGGAGTTAACAAGCCCCACGAGCGCGGACGCCGCCGCAGCCGTGGAAATCGCGAGGTGGGGGAGGGGGCGGGGGTAGGAGTTCGGGGGTGAATGGAAAAAGACGTCGTTTTGAAAAGAGATAACTGACGCAGCGGTCCCTGTGCTTTCATAACGTAAAATGCCGAATGGCCTTAAATATTTTTACGCCCGGCGCTTTTTCCGTAAGTCGGGGCGGACGAGGGCGGTCCTGAGGGGGGCGGGGGAGGGGGGTAGCGTGTGCGGCCGTTTATTGAACTACCACGTGACATGCTAACACACGCTGTATTAACGGAGTCGAAAATCGCGTCTTTGTTGTCATGTCGAAGGCTCGGAGCTGCGGGCGGGGAAAGTTCCGCGGGTCCGCCGGATCGAGGCCGAAAGTTTTTCGGGAAGCCCGGAAACACGGCCCCTCTTTGAGAATCTTAAATTGTTCCGCCCGCGCGCTTAACCGCTCGGCTCGAACCGTCGCTTTTGATCTCGGGGCGGTTCGACGAACCGAACCGAACCGGGTTCGCGGGGTACGGTCGATTCTCGTGACGTAACGACGAGGTTGAAATCAGACCAGTAAAATGGATGTTGGAGACCGAACTGCTCTACGAAGAAAGAACACTGTGGGTGCAAGAGAAGAATGTAGGTCAGAAAAAAAGGAGGTGAATGCATTTTGGGAATCTTGAATTTTGTCGATGATGTAGGTCGCTACGGACAGTTTTCATCATCGATTTTCTTGGAAACGGGTGTCGTTTATGGAAAAAAATTCATTATATATGAAGTGTTTGAAATTATATTTTCAGTCGATCTAATTGTAAGCGGAAACAAACGGACGCTGTAGTTCGTTTTTCATACTTCGGATTTCGCTAGAATATCGAAACTATAGTGTACCACCCTAAGTCACAGGATAAACAATCCTCAAGATGCGACCACCTTCTTTTTATCTGTATGAACCACGTTCCTCAGCTGCAACGTTTAGAAATTTTCACACAAACTCTCTTCTTCAGAATTAACAAATAGAAAAAAGACAAAGCGACATTTTGGCTGGAAATGTCTACTGATTTGTCTTGCTCTTTTGAAATATCTCTGAAAAAATTTAAAACTGTAATGTTCATAACCGTCCTCCCTGTAAAATAAAACGAACGTGGGCATTTTGAAACGTTTCAATCCAGATACGTGTAATCTATTCATGAATTATTTGCAACGATACAAAATGTTCAATATGCGGACAATTGGGGAACATAGCATGCAGTCAGGCTGATTCTGATCGAGGGAATCTGCATCCAAGTGCTGATCTCCGGTAGATCCTGGGAATAAATTGAAATTTTTATTAATTTTATAGAGAATATCAAACCCATTTGGCAACGTTGTTTGCCGCAGCGCTGGCATGTTCATCGGCGAGCGTTTGAACTTTCGTGTCTTTGCAGATGATGACACGGCGTGCAGCGCCAAGGCGCACGACGCAACCCGTGCTCCCTGTTTCTCGGCCATCGCTGCCACATTTCACAAATTATTTCAGATTGCCCATACGGTCGTTTTCAGCTTTTCCCGTGCGATATTGTGAGCGATTTCAACAGACATATTCGTACATATTTTCCTACATATGTATGGCGCACATATTCTTGCAGTCAAACCATTGATGTGATCGTCTTTTCTATGATTGGAAGTCTCAATGTCTTCGTATACTTTTTGAATTGCGCAACGCGTATCATCCAATTTCTCAGTTGCCTCTCTTTATAATAAGACTCAGCAGTAAATATGGGACAGTTTACAGAATCGTAAACTTGGATCCCTGAGATTTTGACAGAGTTTTTACAAGCCAGAAATTCCAAGTTCTCGTTTTGACAATAATGATGGAATCTTTGAATGCCCAGTAGATTAAATCGATAAAATTAATTGCATCCATGCAGCAGGAGCTTTGAGTGAGAGCAAACAATTTTTATAAATTATCGATTTTATTTTACTTGCTTATTTTCTGACGAAAAGAAAACAAATTGAAAAAAAAAACGGGAATACGTCATATATCTACTTCAATTTCTCCACTACAAATAAAGAAAAAGAATCGAGGATACCTCGTCCTGGATCAATTCCTCTGTTACCGCTCCCGATGCATCCAACTCCTTAAATTTAATGCCTCAGTGGCGCCATCTGGCAAGCCGCAGCGTAACTAGAAGGCCGCGCGCGCTAGTCGGGCCTTTATTGTTTCCTTTTTATGGTGGGCCCGACCAATTTCTTATTTTTCCCAATTGGTTTTCCGGAGGGACCTCGCGTTCCCGCTCTCGCCGGGAAATCCTCCGTCAGAAGAACGTAACCCTCCTTCTCTTTTCGACCTCAACAGCATAGAGACATGTGCGCAAGAGGGCTCGTCTAGTTTTTAGTTGCGTCTTTTCGCCGGCAGAGCGCGCAAATGCGTCCCGGTCGAATATGATTGTCAGGGAGAATGCGTTGCCGGCGACTTTGTTTCGAATCCAAGTCATTTCCTCATTTTGTGCGCCTTTTTCCGCGCCCGGGCAATTTCACGTGCAAGGCGGTTGAACACGGAACAGCGAGGATTCAAACCCGTATTTTTATAAAGGGAACGTGACCATTTTTTTATGCGCCCCGGGTATCCTATATTCTTATGTAGTCTAGCGTTCACCAGGTAATGGACTTGCCCCTTTTGTTAAAGTACGGCTTAATTTAAGTACGGCGTCTTTTGTTTTTTCGTGCATGCTCTATGAATAAGGAAGTCGTGTCGTAAAGGAAAACATTGCGATGGGCTGTGTTGACACACGCGTGATCGGGTAACGGCGGAGGGCATCGGATACTTACCATTAAGGGGAAAAAAATGAAAAATGAAAAAATGAAAAATACGGGGGAAGTATGTCCAAAATTGGACGGAAAAATACTAATTAAAGCAGCAATGATTGACTTCGAACATTACTTTGTCTAAATTGTTTTTTTCTTTTTCAAAAGCGGAACAGAGCACTTAGAGACGCTGTTAAGAGAGTGAGTGAATAAAAAAATGATAAAATATGAGTTTCCCTTGTGGAAGGAGAACTTTAATTCATTGAATGTATTGCTTCGAGAACTGACAAACTCGGAAAGAATGAAAATTCTGTGTTATTGCAGAAAGTTGTTTTCTAGATCTTAAGCACGTATCCTTCGTTATTTATTTCTTTATTGAATTATTTATTTATTTATTTTTTCATCTTACATTGAAACAATGAACATAATTTTTAAGGCTTTAAAATGTCAAAATTTTGACTCCGAAGTTCTCTGGGAACTGAAACTGGTCCAAAGCACCTGCCATTAACCGAAAATTGTTGCTGACTCAGTTTTTCATGTGTTATATATTTTTTTCAGAGTTGAGCACTTTTCGAAACATACCATTCAACATTTTGAAAAATACTCAAAATCTCGAGACGTAATGATATAGTTACTTGCAAATCCATAGTTGTCTCCATAAGAGGAATCCCATTTTGAAAATGTGCCTGAACTGGAATTCAAGTCTTTCTATTTAATGAATTTGCTTTGCGAAGAGCTAAAAACTTATCTAAATAAAACGAGCTAAAACTTGCGAAACGTGTCGCGCAAGCCAACCTTATTTTGGCCTAAAAGTTTCAAAAAGTGAACGTAAACTCGGACCTCGTATTGAAATTCTCATCCGAACGTTGCATTTTGCTTTGCCTAGCAAGAAACTCATATCAACGTGGAATTTGCAATGAAGCGCCAAGTGCATCGTGCATCGCGCGGCGGTTCTAAAAGTGGTGCGAAATCCTCAGGCGCCGGCGATAACTATTCGTGCTCCGGTGTCAACGTTCTGCCTACCTCGTGGACTGAAGGCGTTTCTTACGCTGCCGCTTCCTTGCGTGCAAGCCGCGGAACTCGACTCGTGCGTTCGCTATCCAAGTCTCGTTTCCAAATATTGGGTCGCCATTTCCGTAACGAGATATCTCCACAACAAGCACCACACTGGCAATATCCTTAAGAATTCCCCGAATTATTAACTTTGCAAAACATTTACGTTAATGATAATTGATAATCGACGCTGGAACTCGAGGCCCTGGTTTCAATCTGCCATATTAAAATTAGTTGCGGCGGGGTATGGGCAATGAGGGCTATGAAGTGGGGTCTCGGAAAGGCCTCTCAAATCCATTTCCCAAATGGATGCGGTTTAGCAAATGTGGTCTTGCGGTGTCATAGTGTACAGTGATTCCTTTGATAAATAATACACGAGGGAAAATTCAAAAATCTTTCGATGTACTCGCATCGGCGTTTGCAAGTGAAAGTTCTAAAACACGAATTTCAACAGCGGTGTTTCACAATTTACTTACCCCTCTAATTTTTTTGATGCTGAGTAAATTGATATTATCTCTGTATCATTGGTATTATATCTGATATTATCTCTGTAACGTTTGCAAACATGTTATTCGCAAAGCAAAGGAAGATTAGAATAAATTGGACGGAGTTAAACAGAAAGGAACCAAGCCACATCGGGATCGAACCGAGAAAAAGAGGTTTAAAGTTTGGCTCCTGCATAAGACTCAATGTAAAAGATAAACTTCAAGTTCAATTTCTGCAAAATTCGCTCCAACAAAAACTTTGAATTTTTGGCGATATATAGTAGAGCAGTGGTTGATTTCAAAACCACTCATAACTCAATTTTTTCCAAAATGTGGGTTGGTTCCTTTCTGCTTAACTCAGTCCAATTTCCATGGAAAAAAAATTGCGTCTTTAATTATTTGGCCTAGGTATGTTTAAATGAGTGTACAGAATTTTGCATTTTCTCGATTATGTAGTGAAAGTATTGTAGATAAACTAGATTACAGATGCGCACCATTATCTCGGAAAAACTATGCAATTTTTGCGCGCGAAACGCAGATATCAACACGGGGTGAAAGTAACTTTGATTACTTTTCTCGGCGAGAGACCATCCCATATTTCTGCTCGCATCTCTTCCATGCACCAGACGAAAATATAGAATGTGTCAGCAACACGTGATCCCTATTTCAACCCTTCCACCCCCCTCCCCTATTTCGTCTACACGCGACTCGCGAGAAAACGCGCTCGAAAATACCCCCATTAAGTCAGACGCGCGATATTAATTTGAAAATAATGCTACAAAATCCCGCTGCAGGAGTCAACGAACTTCCGTGTCTTCATTTACGCAGGGTGGGGGCGGAGAGGGTGTGACTTCAAAAAGCGCTACGCGCACACCTTACTACCCTTAAAAAATAATCACGGAAAAGAAGAAAAAAATTGAAACAAAAGTCAGGGTGTTTTCATATGAATAATCAATGTGTGAAAACGGAGGGGTGGGGAGTTAACGAGGGGGTGGGTATGAGCAAGGTAACACGGGAGGGGGGGAGGAAAGGAAGGCGGATAAATGCAATCAAGGTAAAGAGAGAAAATTGAAAAGAAGCGGAGAGACACGGGAAAATCGATGACGCGTGAGTATCGAGTATGATGTGATGTTGCCGGATTGCCGTGCAAATTAGATTAGTTCGCAGCGGATTCAGGTGGAAAATATTACGAGTTCTCTTTCATATGGCAAAGATAAATCGACCAAGAATGCAGCAGTGGTGGGGCCGTCTTACACCGATGTGGAGATGTATTTTGAGACGAGTTAGCAAGTGGCATTGGGAATGTACAAGCCATTTCGAGGACAAATTATGCTCTTCGCAGTGACCGTTGAAATTGAATTTCCTCATAAAAAAAGAGAAAGTACCGGGGTGGGCGAAAGGAATACTCGGTACGCCATGACTGTTTCAGTTTTTGAGTTAACATGCGTTCAAGTTTGGAAATTTGTTCTGATTAATGAGGGGGAAAACTTTTAGGGGTGGTCACGGCCCTCGACTCCCCAGGAGGGGCCAGGGAGGGGGACTTCCATTCAAAATATCAACATACAGAGCGCTCATTTTGCCCATCTCAGTATGAAGTAAACAATTGAACAAAATAAATATACACAACTCAAAACATCCCCTTTGTTCAGGGAGGTCATATACGGCTCATTTGGCTATTAATAGAGGCCTCTAATGAAAAGGGCTCTTCATGAAAATCAGGATTTTCGAGTAAAATTCCACGGTTATATTTTGGAGATAGATCCTCGTAGGGGATAACATTGATTCGCCTGTCAAAAATATCTCTATGTATTGGTAAATATATCAGATGGACTGTACAGGGTGATCTAAGGTTAAACGGCCAAATTGCAGGAGCGTATTCTATGGGTCAAAATAAGACTTTTTTGTCGTATAAAGTTTTCTTTTTCAAAAGTGCCCCCCGTTGGAGCCGCCGCTCCCCCCCCCCCCCAAAAAAAAAATTGGATGAAATTGGTTTTTTCCTAAATTTTGGCAACGATTGTGAGCCAGATGTCATAAAAATGTGTACTCCCATGCACTTTTATGCTTTGAATTCATAAATGATCAAAAAAAAAAAAAATCTTAATCTCAATTGAAAGCAAAAAAGTCTTATTTTGACCCACAGAACACGATCCTGCAGTCTGGCCGTTTGACCCTGGATCACCCTACATAGTTTCGTAAGAATAGGGATTTTCAAGTAAAATTCTTTAGTTAGATTTCGGAAATAGATCCTTGCAGAGGATTACATTGATTTTCCAGTAAAAAATATATCTATGTATTGGACTAGCGTTGCTCGGGGTGGCGCCGCGCAAGGATGGGTGACGGGTGAGAGCGGGGCTCGGAAAATGAAAAGACTTCAACACGGAGTCAACACACTCGTGGCTCATTCATTCTACCGGGTACGTACCGTATTCCGAGTACAATTTCGCCCGATCGTAAGGTATTCCGAACACGGATCATGGGCAGAAATGAAAGGCAGGCGACCGACGTTGCCAAATTCCGTTGTCCGGTAATGGGAACGGGGATCTTCCGTGGGAGTTTTCCGGGAGTTCGGCAGATGCGGAGGAAAATTGCTGAAATGCCCAGCGCGTGCCGGCGTTTCGGTCCTGTAGCCGGTTGTCGGTAGCCGCTCCCCAATTTACCAATTTATCCGAGAACATCTGCCCGGGCCCGGATGTTGCCAGTTTTACTTTGATAGGATTTAGTATAGTGCATTCATTGCTGCCATTTTATTTTACCAAAGATCCGAATATTCGATTTCCGGAAACAGTTTCCGATTTGTCAAAGTTCCGAGAAAAAATCCGATTATTTCAAAAATTCCCAAATTCGCCCGGCTTTAGTGCCGAGATCGTCAAATTTAATCAAAAAGTCCCTAAATTTGGTCAAATAAACGGTCAAACTGGCGAAAAACCGCAAATTTCGAGGAAATTCCGAAAGTAGCTGAAAATGAGAAAATTCCTGGCAATTTCACTCTTCATTGCTATTTTTTATTCATAAGTATCAAAAATCCTGCACAAGAAACCCGTCTCCCCAAATTACTCAATTGACTTTTGAGGCTATGTTTACATATTGAACAAATCGATATCGATACAGTTTCACCAGTTTGATGTATCGAATACGATTCTTAGCAATTTTCACTGGAAACTTGCATTAGTGTCTCAAAGATATATATTGTGAGTTGTTTAGTTGGTTTTTGTGCGTCGAGATGACGCTAAACCCCTCACTGGCTCACTCCTGGATTCCTCTCCTCCGTTCCCTCTCCTATTCCGTTTGTTCCCTGGCGGACCCCTAATTCCCCAACCCATTCCAGTTTATAATCTTTGCAACCAGTGATGTAATCTTTGCGATACGATGGAAGCCTGAAATACGGGAGCCAATACGAAATGGATTCCTTGTGTCTTAACCCTCCCTGGAAAGGGACTTTAGTGATTACCAACCCATTCAACTCGATGGTTACGGACCCGCGAAAAGTCAGCGGCGTGTCGTGTTTTGCGATGCATCGATTTATCCGCCATTAAAATCCGCGGGAAAGGATCGATTATAAGGGTATACTTCAATAATCGATTCTTTACCATAGGATTAAATGGGGCAATATCGACTAGTGAAAGTCTGGCGCCGTAGTGGCAGAGTTGCACGCATCGCGAGCGGAAACGCGGGGATGTCATCGATGCTCACCGTAGGATCAGCCGCTGGGATGGACGATGAAGGAGGAAGGGGGGGAGGGGTGGAGCTCATATAAAATGCACTGCCATCACTCGATTTTCGAGTTAACCCCGTCGAACGCGATAGGGCTTAGCCGATGCTGTTTAGCCGCCGTTGAGATCATATTTTCACTCGGCGACCCGGCTCTGTCAGGTCCGACGACTGTTTTGACGTCCCACGTCCGGGCGCCGGCCGCGTCGGTAATTTCCCGCTCGTTCTGCTGACCCGCGCGCTTCTCCCGATAGCCGATCCGGATCGCTCAGCCCAAAACGCCACTTTGTATACCGGGCTCTGTAACGTCCGCTCCCGCAGCGTTGCCAACAATCGGAGTTCCTGCGGGTCAATCGGACGTATTCCTGCCAAACGGAACTATGTGCATAAGGACGTGAGTCCTGTTAAGCATTAATTCATATCAGTGCTCGCATTTTCCGGAACTGGTACCGAATTCCGGAAATTTTGAGATTTTCCTGAATTTTTCTTGGAATTTTTGGAATTCTTAAAATGTTCCGGATCTTTTGCATTTTCCGGAACTTCTGGAAAAATTCCAAGGAGAATCCCGGAACTTTCTACCGGGCTCTGTAACGTCCATTTCCGCAGCGTTGCCAACGGTCGGAGCTCCTGCGGATCAATCGGACGTATTCCTGCCAACAGAACTACGTGAATTAGGACGTGAGTTCTGTTGTGTATAAATTCTTATCAAAGCTCTCATTTCCCGGAACTGGTACCGAATTCCGGATTTTTTGAGATTTTCCTGAATTTTTCCAGGAATTTTTGAAATTCTCAAAATGTTCCGGATCTTCTGCATTTTCCGGAACTTTCTTGGAACTTTTGAAAAAATCTTAAAAGAATCCCGGAACTTTTGACGGTCATGGAGTGGGAGAAATTGGAACAAAAAAGTTCCGAATCGTGGCACTTTTGACGAACATGGAATGGGAGCGCTGATTCTTATGGGTCTCAGGACTCTTGTCTCAATGCATATAGCTCCATTTGACAGAAATACGCCCAATTGTTGAATTGTTATCGAATGAACTTGTTCGATAAATCTCTATCTTGGTAATGCTATTTATCGATCAAGTTCGTCCAATAACGATCCGAAATCCAAGCGCTGTACCTACTGGATGCCCTAGCATTGACCGGCCGGATTGCAAGAGTTTGTTTTAGGGGTCAAAATGTGACCTTTTACCATGTGCAATTTTTTTCTGAAAATGCTACCAATCGGAGCTACAGCGTCCGCAACCCCAAATTTTAGAATTTGTGGTTGTCTTCACCTTGCTGCTAGTTTTACTGACAAACTTCCTGCCTGAAGGAAGTCAGGAACTTCAAGCGCTGAAATCTACCAATTTTTCATGGCAACGGGCATAAAACCCCGCTCCTCTGACGTAAAGGCGCATCTACATGAGACCTATTCTCCATATAACTATATGTTTTCCGGGGCTCATGTAGAAACGAAGATACGCCCTTACGTCAGAGGAGCGACGAAAAGGGACGCCGTAAGACGTTTTGACGCGTGCCTACCTTTCGCTCCTTTAAAGCAGCAAAACTTGGCCTACATTCTGCAGTAAAGAAGCGCCATCTCTGGCTCATTTTGGAAAGAACCCATCAGCTTATAGCCTCCCCGGTTAGATGTTTTCATAAATGAGCTAAAAGTAGTGGTTCCTCATGGCAAAATGTAGTCCGTACGTCGAGTCTGCACGACACTCCTTCTGGACGCTGAAGTGGACGCCATTAAGACGAAGCGATCCATTTCGGAATGGAGTTTAGAACAAACGCATACCTCCCACAGAACCGTAACGTCGTAGATGCGGTTTCTCCAGAACGGCTACGCAGATAGATCCCTTCTGCTTAACGTCGGGCAAGTGTCCGTGGACTCGACGTTATCTGCGTTGTTACGGTGGTGGCGGCAAACAAGGCGCTAAATTCCGGGAGAGGAAGTCGAGAGGATCACTTGTGCTGGAGACAGCAGAATCGCGTTATCCCCATTGACGGGAGGGTCAACGACCCGGCACCCCGAGCGGTGATTAGATTATTCTGATGACATGTTGCAGATTTCCCGGGCGGAGGCGGGGGGATGTGGTGACTGCAGCAAAACCGGGGACGGCGAGCAATCAAGCCGGGCCGGCCGCGGCGGGAAGGGGCTCAAGTGCGCGCTGCAGATAACACTGTTTGTGGAAGATAAAAGAAAGTGGGACGAGTGGCGAGAAGGAGCCGAGGTGCTGGAAAAACAAAATAACATAAAAGATTCGAGGATACTCTTGAGACCAGGGCCCGGGGCTCCCGAGTATCCATAGGCACTTGCCACGATCCGCCGCACCCCCCCCCCCCCCCTGCCCTGAGTGACGTCCCCTCCTCTAAGCCCCCCGCCCCCTCCCCCCCGGGCCCATCTCACGTTAGTCGTATTGTTTGTCAAGTCGCTAATAAGCTGTTCGCTGCTGACAAGCTCACATGGCTGCCACGTTCTTGAAAAACTATCAAGTCAGGGGCCGTTCGTGAAATACCTAGCGCTAAAGTTCGGATTTTTAGAACCCCTTTACGCCCCTGCCCCTCAGGATAGGAAAATTTAAAAAAAAATGAAATCTTGAAATTTCAAGTGAAATGTTTCATGAAATTTCAGAAATTTATGAAAGATCAAATTGATAAATACCGGTTCTCTTTCATGTTTCGCTAAATTTAAAGATTGTGGATTTCTTCTATTATTGTGTGTTTGAGTGTAGGTTGTATATTTTTAGCCCCTGAATATATGAAATATTTCACAGCCTCGTGGGATTTCATGAAATATTTCACTGAAATTTCAAATCTTTCATTTCTTCCTTACGTTTCATGCCATCCTGAACGAACCCCCCCCCCCCCCCCCCTCTCCAAACGATTCTATGACGGAGGTCCCATCCTTCGATACGTAAAAACAAAATGACGGAATGCTCTCCTAAGCCTACCCTAGAGTTTTACGTATTTTATGAACAGTACCTTATCATGTATATTTACTTTTAGTGTATTATCTAAGGGAAGCACACTATTTCGTGCTTTGATTTCTTTCGTCCATTAGAAAGTATTATCAAACGTAAGCACTTATACTCAGACGTATCTGTGTCATGAGGAGACATATATAAAATCATTTAATTAAAAGGAGCTATTTCTATAGGATGGCCATAGTTCATATTACATACATGTTTGCCCTTTTGCAGCGCTCCTTGGCGCTACACGGCCCCTAACCGCCACTGAGCCGCCGTTCCTCATCGAACCGCAATTCCTCGGGAATCTTGGATTTCAGCGTTTCCGATTCAATCCCACTCTCATTGCTCTCTCATTATTGGCGCCCTCTGCGCTTCCAAGGGATACTTCACAGACCCTTTGATTTAATGCATCTGTACAATCCTTTCAGCAAAAACACGTCCACTTCAAAGCTTAGAGATGAAGTTCAGAGAGGGTTCAGAGGGTTTGCAGGTCGAATATTGAAATCTTGTGTTTGGCTACTGGACAAGACTGAGATGGATCGGAGCTACGCTATGATTGGTCTCGGAACTCGCTTTCGTGTAGCTGTTGCCTCCGTTAATTGGGCGAGATAATTAAGGCTGTGAGCGTATCCATGCCAATAAGAACCATGACCATGTATGATTATGTATGACCCATGGAATTATGTGCAAAGGAACTATGTACGTAGAATTTGCGTGATTCGCAGAATCTTTTAATTTTACTCATTTCTACACAGTTCCGTTGAGCGTGAATACGATTGACGGAAGGCAAGGCACCTTCTCGGTGATCAGTCGACTGCAGTCGATAATCGATTTGTTTTAACCCTTAAACTTCCAGGGTTTCTAATTCAATCTCTTTCGCCCCGAAAAGTTTGGCAATGTCGGAGGAAAACATTTTCTTCAAAATTTTTTTTGAGAAATCATGCACCATGAGAAAGAAAATTGAAGATTCAGAGAATCTAAGCTTCCATATCTTTGAATGGTCCGGGAATTTTGAAATCCTGCACAACTTATCGCTCTCGTGACAATCCTCTACACTGGAAAAAAAAAACACATTGGATCTAGGTTCCAGACTCTTAAAAACATCGACGAGAAAAAATACTCTCGATTCAATCGGATTTTTGCTTAAATCAAGAACCAAGCCTCTTAATTTAAGTGGATTTCGTTTTGGTTCAAGCAAAAATCTGATTGAATCGAGAGTATTTTTTCTTGTCAATGTTTTCAAGAGTCTGGACTCCAGATCCAATCTGTTTTTTCCCCGTGTAAATATCTCACCTGGTTGCCTCCAACCCTTTATGAGACTTAATTTTTTCTGCAGAAAAAATCCGTAAGAACTTCAAATAAAACCTTTTTTTCCTGGGATGTTTGGCAATGTCGGAGGAGAGGTCCTGAGCGCGTGATGGCACCCCTCGGACGCGCTATCGATACGCCAACAGGGCTCTACGGGCCACTCGCCGCGTGGCGTGGAGCGTCCCTTTAAAACAATGAGACACTTCTCGCTCCACCACGCCACACTCTCGACACTCCTGTTGTGCGGGTGGTATCGCGCACCTCTCCACCTCCGCCACTTGTTTTTATTTAGTTTCGTCCGCTCGAGACTCGAGACGCGACTCGGATTCAGAGCCAAGGGCTGCGGCTGCCCCCCTTTTGGAACTGCATTACACCGCCGATAGAAATCTCCAACGGGTTTGCTCCACCCTTGAATCTCGAGCAACGATGCTCTCTTAGCGTGGATGTTTGGTCGGTGGCGTAACTCACATTTCACAATTACTCCACGATTATGTCGAGTTATTTGCAGTTATCGTCATATTTTGACTTCCCTTCGCCGCACAGTGGATCGAGTCAATAGGAAAGGTCGGACAATATTTGGAAACTTTCAACGCTTCTAACTCCGTTTATACGGAACTTTGAGGTTCGAAAAGTGGTTGCATTGGTTTTCTCGTAAAATTTTCCTCCAAAAGCATATTTTGAAATTAAAATGTGACGAAATAAACATCAAAATTTGCAGTTTTGGTCCAAAATTCCACGTCCGACCTTCCTAATTGACTCGATCCAGTGTGCGCCGTAAGAGACCATTGATTACATTTCACAAAAATGAATCACAATATCTGGTTGTTCCGTGAAAGCACTTTTCTGCGTAGGGAAACTGATGATTTATACATTATCTCTAAAATGAGCCAGAAATAGTGGTTTTTTATTGCAAAATGTGGTCCTATTATATCTCGCTAATCCATCGAATTATCCATCTGCATAGGGAAAGTAATATGTCCTACTTTGAAAATGAGCCCAAAAGATAAGGTAGGTTCCCATGACAAAATGTAGTCCAAGTCCATCGCTTTTATGCAGGAGGTGTGGCGTCATTCAAAAAGTTTGACTCTCAGTTTGTTTTGGAAAACTGTATGAAACTATAGAGATTGATGATTCTAGATATCTTAAAACAGCCACGAATCCTTGAACTAAAGTTTGTTGAGGCTAACCACCTCATGGAGAGCTGATACTAAAGACGGCAAAAATGTCCTGGCTTTCTTGTTTTCGCTCGCTCAATTATTTTCAATCTATTTAAACGACACCAGCGTGGAGGGATAAAATTCGACTCAATCGTTTCGAAAAGTTCGCGCAGGTAACTTTTTACCTGCATGAGTGTAATTTGTAAAGCTTTTCAATGACTTCAACTTCTTTTCCTTGTTTTTTGTGGGTAACTAATGTTTTTTTTATATATATTCTGTTTTAGGTGAGCGCATCTAATATTCAAAGTCTGCACATGATTCATTTTCTTTGTAAGTACAATTATTTATTCGATCCATACGTAATTTTTGCGAGAATAACATCGCTTTTCACACAAGTGCTGAGCGTCTACGCCGGTGGGGGGTGGTATTTACATGAAATACCTAACATACGTATTTCCATTATTAGACGCCAGTTCATTGGATTTTTATCAAGGGTTGGAATCCCGCGCGCCCGGGAGGTAAAGCCCTATCTGGATCGGACTTGGAGCTCGTGAGAACTTCTCAAAGAGACTCTCCGGAGAGGGTAAGTGGGGCGGAGAAATTTATTGTTATTAAAAAGGTTTAACGGAGCCGATCAGCAATTCAAGTGCGAATATTAACAACGGGGAGAGCTCACGGTGGCCAAATCGTGAAAAACGGCTCACGCGCGGGATACGCGAGATCGGATGCTCGCAGAGCGATCTGGCGGCGAGGGCGCGAACATTCATCACGATCAAGATCGGGGGTGTTTGTTTGTCGAAGGCATCAGAAGTTATCTGGGCTCCTGATAAATGAAACTTGTAATTCACTCGCCCAACTTCCGACGCGGCGGTGGCGGCGACTGGAAATATATTTTATTATTACCTATTAATGGAGGGAAACTTTGAATTTACTCAAATAGGAAACGTGATTGGGGGATTGGAGGGGGGTTGATGATACCGCCACCGCTACGGGTGACTGGGGCGGGAAATGAAAGGGAAGTTTCTTTGCTAGACATCGGAGGACTCGGAAAATGCTTTCCGCGGTTTCCTAAGTCCATCAGCCGTGGCGGATTCCGTTGCTCGATTTTTTCTCGTCCTTGTTTTATGTTCATATTTATTCCGGTCTCATAGTTTTAGCACTAACTGAATATTTCGAATACCTCGCTTCTTCGCGCTGAACGGGAGTGGCAATATTTATTTCTAAGACATCAATGTTTTATCTCGGATTGTACAAATATACAAAAAAATCAGGGACTTTATGGCTTTTTAGTGATAATTTGGACGTATTTCTGCCGACCGAAACCATAGACGATTGGGAAAAATGGGGTGCGCTCTGCTCCAGAAATCTGCACAGGAAACAATGTTAAAGTGGGCTTGATTCCCTTTGGAGAAATGGAAAAGCGGAATTTTACACTCTGTCAAACGGAACTATGTGGCAACTGAACGCGGCACTCATGAGCCATGGGCATGGCAAAAGAGCTTTGTGGACAGGGCTCATGAGTTAATGCCGACCAAGAGCGGTTGCCGCTGACGTCATTGGCGCTTTATAATTCCCATTCATACTTACGGCCCTCAACTAACAAGCACACCCCTTCTTTCCCATACCTGTCTCTGGTTCCGTGTAGCAGGATACGTTCATTTAAAACTATTTATTTTGGAGATTTTTTATTTAAAAGAACGTTCACTGGAAAAAAACACATTGGATCTAGAGTCCAGACTCTTGAACTCATTGACAAGAAAAAATACTCTCGACTCAAACGGATTTTGGCTTGAATCAAAAGGAATTCCGCTTAAATTAAGAGGCTTGGTTCTTGATTAAAGCTAGATTCTGATTGAATCAAAAGCACTTTTTCTTGTCGATGTTTTTAAGAGTCTGGACTCTAGATCCGATCTGTTTTTTTTTTCCAGTGATTGCTCAACAAATCGCTCATCAATATTCATCCAACGATTGATATCGATTCCCGAAAGTAACCATTGCACACGGCAAATTACATTAATGCGGAAAAATATTTTATCCTTCACCGAATGGACCTTCCTGTTGAGCGAGACGCAGTTAGGCTCCGCGACCCGTCCTGATCCTAATTTGGTTTTTGTGTGGCTCTCAGCCGGCAATGCCGGACAGATTATCGGAAAAGCGGCGCATCGGGAAAATTCTCACGTACTTCCGATGCAACGGCAGAGTTACTTTTCCGTAGGAGAAAACCTTGTTGTCCCGTTCCGCTCAGGTTTCGTACACACACCGTTGCGTCTTGATGGAACGTAAATCGTCGAACGGAACCAGGTTTGAAGGAGCCTTCGCAATTCGCATCGCGGAGATAAACGTTCGCTATCAAACGAGTCATCGCCGGCTATCAACGAACTCAACATCATAAATACCATTGGTTTCCCTATGCAGATATGTGCTTTTATGTGAGAGCCAGAAATAGTGGTTCCTTATTGCAAAATGTAATCCATATGGGATACCGAACTTCGGTACGTGTGCGACCGAACTTTTTTTTTTTGTGTGTAGAAATTTTTCTTACTGATCGACGAACCGTTGCTCAGTGACCATCTCCTTTTAACACTCGAGAAAAATTTATCAGAAACATTTGACTCGCAATGAGAGTACTAAGCCCCGAGGGGAGGTTCGGTATCCCGTCATTTTTCTGTCGAAAACGGTATTTTGAGGCTCAGGACTGGACGGGTGGCGAGGAGTAATTATTTAATTAGAACCCTAATGGCTAATGGCGGAAGAGACCGTCTGACGCCCTTCACAAAGCTTCCCCGCTGAGCTTCGCCGGTAAATCTGACAAGTTTTGGGTTCAAAGTTTCGGTTAATTTATAGTTTGATCAAGCACCTGAGCACGGTTGCCGCGGCATCTCAAGTGCTAGTTTATTTTCCTCCTGTTTATGTTTCTTCATTCTAGAGCTTCGAGCATTTTCGGGCACGGAAAGACTAAATACAGTATTGAAATATCTGAGCAAGGTCGAAAGTACGGAAAAAGTACGAAAGAAGTACAAAAGATTCGGTTGAAGTGATGATAATTTTGACGCATGCTTGGCTTTGAAAGGTGGCAGCAAAGTCCGGCAGGACAGCCATTTTATAACGCCAAACGCCAACGAGTTTATACATATGAAAACTGCTATGAAGTACTTAAATTTACAGTCAGAGTGGTTGTACATTATTTTTTCCAATAGAAAAACTACTCAGAAAGCACACATTTTTATTGAAATAGACGACCTGGAGTGTATCTTTTTTTAGGTCAATTAGGTATCTTAAACTCCGCGTGAATAAGAAAAGTTTATGATTCAAAATTTCCGCACGTTAAGTTTTATCTACGGCAAGCTAGACTTATGACTCAATCGGAACTTCTCCCTAACGATACACATCATTGAGCAGCGATGAAATAATAAATGTAAAAGTATTTGCAGCCACCTGCAAACGGAAGCCAACAAAATTTCGAGTTCAGAAGGTACCTTTGAAAAAATCCAGCCCTGTTGTACCACTTATTAAACCAATTTTCTGGCTCATCTGGCAACTGCTAGCTTAGAGGAAGCCCGGCTAGGAACCATGTTCCATCATCAAAGAATAACCCCCGCGAAAATTCGCTTTGATGCCGCGAATTCTCAATTCTGGCGCGAGGCGCTACCTTTCAACCTCTCCTGAGAGCACAACCCTCGGTCAAAGATTATCGCACGCAATACAGCACGTGCTCGGAGGTAAAGGAAACTTTTAAGCTTTCAATTTTCAGCCGGTGACAGGTTGCTGATTCTATTCAGCCTTAGTCTTACAGATCAAATTAAGACTCCATAATACGCACCGTACATCTTTATGTTGCGGATTGCATAAGTTGAGGGGGCCGTGTATTGCGGCTTGCTTAGTTTCGGATATCGGTGTATCGCGGGTTGCTGAACTGAGTACGCCTTCATTTATCGGTTTTGCAATTCATCTGAAGTCTCGGTATTAGATCACATATAACGATAATGAAACTAGAAGAGCGTATTTCGATATATTTGTCTCCAATTCCTCATTATTTTTCATGTTTGCCAAGGAAAACGGATCCGGATATTTGCTCAGATTTTTTAAATAATCACAGAAAAAACATGTTATATTTCACGATTTAATTGAAGATGATGTGTCCGCATGAAAACTAGGGTACCAAGTTTACAAACGTAGCATTTTGCAAATTTCATAGTTTCGTCATGTACAATAAAAAATTATACCACCAAAATGGTAATCAATGACAACATTTTAATAAGAAAACCAAAAGAACCAAGAAACTAAGTACTACAAATCAGAAAGAAGAGAGGCAAAATTATGACAAAATATATGGTTAACAATTTTTTTTCTTCTTACTTTTACCGATTATTCTTTCTGGCGATATCCATCCTCAAAGAGCATTAATATGAAAAGGTAGGTATAGGCTTTAATCAAAGGCTGGAGTCACATTTCACGCACGTGTTTGGCAGTATACAATTGTTGGAGTATGTTGATAATTTAATAGTTTGCTAATTTGAAGGTTTGATGGTCTAAAAACATATGACCAAGGAATTTGTTATAGAGAGTTCTGATTGTCTGTAAGTTTTTGCACCATTGAATGCGGTTCAACTTACAACCTGCCTAAATTCATAAAAAAATGTCAAGAAAATAAGATGTGCTAAAACTTAACAAATGTCAACATCGATATCACAAAACTGGTCAATAATCCGTCAACGGCCTCTTTGCAACCCAAGCTTTAATCTGAGGAATCGACAATACTTTATCCTTCAATGCTCTGACATTAGGGTAATCCTCAACAAGGTCAATTTTGGCAAAATAACTCATGGTACCAAGCAGTGCAACGACCCACAGATCCGCCCACGACAGCTGGAAAATGAAAGGAAAAATAAATTAACTAAATAACTAAAATTAACTAAATTAACTAATTAATTAAATAAATTAATCTACTGTTCGTCACCTTCCGGTCAATTTATCACAAGCGCTACGTGACGTTCCAAATTCTCGCCGCAATTTTATTTTTTTATAGAAACATTTTTCAACAAAGCTGTCCGAAAATTTCACGGAATTTTCTTTTTGCTGCCGCTAAAATTTAGTGAAATTTTCAAATAGATTCGATTAATAATTTTTCTGTAAAAAAAATAAAATTGCGGCGGAAATTTTGAGACACCGCACGGCGCTTGTGATACTTTGGCCGAAAGGTGTTGTATTAATCATGACCACGAAGTGGATGTGATAACTCTTTTGAAGTTATGACAAAGAGACTAAAGCATGAACTCAAGGAATATCTAGACCGTAAAACCTATATAAGCAAGTAAGGTCCGCAATACTTTTTAAATTGTAAAAACACGACAATGTCTCTGATAGTTAATTGAGAGATGATTGAAAGTTGACTGTTGGGCCACCGGCAAAAAATCGCCAAGGCGAGTCCAACGCCACATGAAAATTCGAAGCCTTCTTGTTGCCTTCATTTTAATATGAAGAAGAAAATTGAAACGCTCAGCATTGCATAAGAAATCGGATGAACTTCATTAAAAGTACTTACCTTTCCATTAACAAAAAATCCTTCGTTTTCCTCCACTTGCTTATCTAAGCGTCCCATGTAGAAAGGAATCGTTTCTTTTATCAAGATATCATACTTTTTCGCCTTAGATTCTTCATTAGGATCCGTGTGATAGCCTGATATTGCTGTAGAACAAAAACGCCGCATTCAATCATAAATAACGCTAAGGCTGCAAAATTTAATATCTCTTAGTATTAAAACCTATTACTATTGAACGCTTTATATCATAGGTGACCAAATTCGAGAAGTATGTATACGTTGTAAATCTTTATTCGTGTTCTTCTGGCTCATTAATGAATGCCCTCTTCTGCATAAGGAAACTCATGTCGCATATGTTATTTCTGAAGTGATCTAGAAATATCGGTTCCTCATTGTTCAACGTATTCTAATGAAGCTTAAATAGTGATTGGGCATTAGACTGTCTAGCTATAGATGATCTCCAGGAAATCTGACAGCAAGTTCTAGATTCCTGGTTCTGCGGTGGTGTCAAACATAGACGGATGTTTAGCACTAGCAGGAATCTAGTATTTGATACTAACTTTCTTGTAGATCATAAAAATACAGGTAGATAGTCTAATACCCACCATCATTCTTTTTCCCCAATTGTACTTAACACTGATAATACTCGACTTTGACATGGTTTCTTCCGAAGTGTGAGATCTTCGTAAACTCTATTCTGTGTATAAGCCACAATAAGGAGAAGAATGTCAAACATACCCATCCGCATATCATCAAATGTTCCAACGGTTGCGTCTATCAGCAGAGCCTCCCAATCATCTTTGCCGGCAATACCAGCTTTTTTGGCATAGTAACGACAGATTGCAGCAGTTTGATTCACAATCTTGCCGTCAATTTCCAAGATCGGTAGTTTTCCAAAGGGCGTGGCTGAAGAAAAAATGAAACGGAACAATGTGATTCGATCTATTGTGCAAGCAGCTGGAATTGCTACATCTACATATTATATCCCTCGATGCCATTGAAATGCAAGTTCCAAAACTGATTAGGATAGGTCCTTTATAAAATTATCACCAGATTCAACGGTCTATTGTTCCTATTTCCATCCAGTAGATGAAAAATTTCATGAAATAACTACTTCCATAGGTACTTTTTGGGGAAGGCTAGGTGATGAAGAAAATCGATGAGATAATTATTCACGTAGCATGGTACCACATTTTGCCTACCTTACAATCTGAAGGCATTTTCCTTGATCGCATGTTCTTTTCTGTTAAAGGTAAATACCAAATTACGTTGCAGGTAATAATATGCGAGTCCCGACACATCGCACGATTCGACATTTTAGTCAACAATTCTTCCAAATCGTTCAACAATTAGTCAAGCAATGTTATCGCACTCACATTTCAAAAGTAATTTCTCTTTTATCACTTTAATCACCAATATAACAAGGCTTGAATCTGTTTTCGGCTCTCTCCTTGTTAATTCTAGCTCGGAGACTATAATAACACTTACTTGGCTTTATTTTAGGCCAATCCTCGGTGGTTATTCTGTCATCTATGAACTTTTCATTGGCGTAAGAGAGGACGAAACGGATTGGCTCGCCAAGACCTCGGATAGGGAAGTATGTCAACTTCGGAGGAGCCATTGAGCCTCACTGCAAAAATTTAAAAAAAACAAAAATCAGTTTGCGGTCCGAGTGACATCCCCGAGTTTCATTGAAACTCAATGCAATATGTGATTCGAAGCAGGGCTCTCAGCGGTAACTTTTTCTAATATCACGCGAAAGAATTGCGTGTAAAACACAGAATGACCCTAGCCTTTGGTTGGTAATTCCAAGAGAAAATACCAGCTACAGGGTGTCTAGCATCAGGAAAAACTGGAAAATATCAGGAATTTTGGCCGATCAGGAAAAAATCGGGAAAATATCAGGAAAATCGGAAAATCGGACGTTTTATCAGGAATTTTTCTCCTCAGCGGAGAAGTCTTACTGCTTTTTGCCTACCGTGCCAGGTGTTTTTACGAGAAGAATCAGGAAAATATCAGGAATTTTCGAAATGAAAAAATCAGGAATTCTTTATAAAATATCAGGAAAAATCAGGAAAATATCAGGATTTTTCAAAATTGAAAAATAATAGACGCCCTGAGCTAGTTTTCTAGAAGAATTTTAATAAAAAAACGAGTGGTGAATACTAACGTCGCCATCGGAAGAATGCATTTTTCCAGTTTCTCCATTGTTTTCTGGGCTAAATTCACCGCAAGCTATACCAAAATCAACACAAAATTTGTGTTGGTTTGTGTTTCACTTCCTATATTAACCAAAAGTAAAAGGAGAACACAAATATTTTTATCAGTGTAACGCTCCCTCATGATCACTCCGACTACTATTGAAAAGGTGTCAGCAAAAGGGCGCAAATTATCAATATTCAACTTTCAAACGAACAAAACATTTTTTACATACCTCATGAGAAAAAAGTTCAACAAGAAGGAAGCTTCACCTGTCCCGATCTCAGCACCAAACCCGAATAACAAAACACGTCACTGAGCATGGCCAGTGCTGCTGTCCTAAGGAAAAACGCCGTATGAACATTCGAGAGTTGCCAAATTTCCCTTGATAAAACATGTATTTTTAACAGCATTCATGCATATTCTTCTTCACAATTTCCAGATATTTTAGATTAAAGTGCGTACAAAATCGTCGGAAAATTTTGGAAAATAATTTTCGCAATTTTCCCAGTAAATTCGGTTTTTATCGGAGGAAACTTGGCAACGTCTGGAGACTCATACGGCGTTCTTCCTTAGCACAGGCAGAGTGATAAGTGTCTTGCTCTTGTATAGTCACGATAAGATAGTGGAATCATATAGAAAGGGCGCTCAACCCACACCGTATGGAAACTCTAGTCGGATACTTTCACCTCTGAGGCGAATTCAATTCGAACACTTTGAGAAGCCATGGATTTTTAAGTCTCGTCGATTGAAAGAAGTGAAAGCCGTATCAAGAGCACCCCAAGATTAACAAAAATCGTCGCTCATCTAACGTAAGGACGTATCTTGATATCCACTTGAGCCCTATCCTCCGTATAACTCTATGCTTGCCAGGGCTCATGTGAAACAGCAGATACGCCCTCTGGTCACAGGAGCCACGAAATTAGAGGAATGGAGCGGAGGTGGCTTTTGCTCGACGAGTTCCATTAAGCTATTTCTATAAACTCTCAGCGCGAGTTAAAACAAAAACCACAATCTTTTGATAATGCACTTGAAATTTGAATGGCACTTAAAATATAATATTAGGTTACTTCACGTCAGCATTTTCATTTTAGGTATACTTTCTCTCCGTTTTCGCGAGGGAGTGCTTTTAACTGCAGATGGAGTTATTCAAAAAAATATATTTTTGAATCAGAGTCTGCTGCTTACCAGAGACGGATCCAACAATTTGGCAACACCGAATTCCTCCACTTAAACCTATGCCAAATAATCGATTCATGTCGGAGCACCTGGCCCTTCCAAGAATCGATACATTTCCATAGGTTTAAATGGAAGAAATCCCGTGTTGCCAACTTGCTGGATCCGCCAATGCTGCTTACGTAGAGTTTCCAATATCAATGACCGTGGTATAGTCGCATCAGAATCTTCAAAAATCTGGAAGCAGTAATTTTTTTACTGACACAGATTCGTCAACCCTTTTTCTAAATTTTTCGGAGCCCTTATTTTCTTCGTCTTTTGTTTGAAAAGTTTACCTAGGTTGCTCGCATTGGTCTTTTAACTTCACTTTTCCAGAATAGCCTCATTGTTTTAAAATAATCATATAATTGTGAAGTTCTATGTTTGTTTTTCCTCTCGTGATTTTAAGGATAATTTTATTTTCGGTCTGGTAAAAAGTAAAACGTAGACAATAATAGTTAAAAAGAGAGAGAAAAAGAACTTTATTGCATGAACAACAACATTGAAAATTAACAGAACACAAAACAATTTGTCACAGTCAGGTGATTACGAACTCTTAAGAATTACATGAACGAAAAGTTTAGAAAATTTGCGCTCATAATGCGCTTACATACGCCGTTCCGCTAACATTAGATTTTGGGAGCACACGTAATTGACTGTGTTTACATAATTGTCAGAAATGGAACTATAGAACCTGAGTTGCACATAAAACGTCATCGGTAAAATTACTACGAAACTGAAGCTTTAGGTGTAATGAAGATTTAATAAATACTGTCAAAAGAAGGAGAACAACTCCTGAAACCTGGCAATGGAAAGTACAAAATACATGTATTATTCAAATAATTTGATCACCAGTCGGTTACCGGCCTTTTGGCAACCCAAGCTTTAATCGAAGGAATAGCCAATACTTTTTCCTTCAGGGCTATGATAAGAGGATACTTTTCTTCCAGGGTACGCTCGGTGTATTTATTCACTAGATCCAGTAGAGAAACGACCCACAAGTCCGCCCATGTCAGCTAAAAATAAAATATAATGCAATTTTAGTCGATTAAACAGTAAATTTCCAAAATGTTCAGCTTTTAACCCCCGTCAAATCTACTTGACTGAAAACTTCTCTGAGACTGATTTGAACCTACCTGGAAAAAATATACATTTTTCTTCTATATCTCCCTTTTTTTGTAACATTCTCCGCCATAAACCTTGGATAGAAGAGAGAGAGGGGAGAAGTTTCGATATTTTTTGCTCTTCTTTTGTTTCATAAGGTTCGAAAAACAAAGGCCATGAATGAGCGTATCAACGGGGAATGCTTTCAAGACAGAGTAAGTAGCAAACAAAATTTGTAGCTCACAGCTATGCAGATGAGACACAGCTTTCTTCTTTTTCGGCCGTGTTATACGCTGTTTTAGCGTACTTGGCATCTAAAGACTTCGTTTTTAAAAGATAAATCCCAAGATTTGGCCAAACTTAACCGATTATAATTAACAGCACTTACCTTTCCGTTCACTAAATAGCCGCCGTTTTCTTTTATTTGCTTCTCCAATCGCTCCATATAGAATGGAATAGTTTCTTTGATCAATAAATCCAACTTTTTCTTCTTTGATTCTTCGTTTTGATCGTAAAAATAGGTTGAAATAGCTGAAAAAATTAAATAATGTGTAAATCGAAGAACAAAACAAAGATGCCATAATTTTTGTGAATACAAATTAATTATTTTTGTAAATTGTTTCAACTATAATTTTGTCAAAGCAGTTTTTATGGGAAGAAGTTATACGGCAAAGATTTTGTTTTAAAAACATGGCTAAACTGAGCCTGCGTTACTGAGCAGGGCGGGTAAAAATGTGCTTTTTTAACGTTACTCATCCTATGATGAACGTTTCCTTATAACCAAAAGAAAGGTACAAAGCTCTTTCGGTATAGTAGAATGTGAGTTAAAATCAAGATAAGTGAGATTTTGTACTGAAAGAAGAAATCAATAAACTTACCTTGTCGCATATCATCAAAGGTTCCCACTGTGGCGTCGATCAGCAAGTCTTCCCAGTCATCTTTACCAACGAGACCACATTTTTTGGCATAGTAACGACAAATTGCAGATGCTTGAGTGACCTTTTTTCCGTCGACTTCCAAAACGGGCAGCTTCCCAAATGGTGTGGCTGGGGTGAATAACAGGAAGAACAACAAATAAGTAAAACAGACATATAGATATTATTTCGTACCACGATTTTAAACTAAAATTTGAATTTATGAAAAAATATAAAAACTACGCGGAGGCTAGAACTCATACTCATCCCACATCATCTCCCTTCTCGAAAATTTCTTGATTTATGTGCCTCTGTATTATATGATTGTTTGCATTTTATTGAAAAGTTTCAATGTAAATACGTGCTCGAAGCTTTTAATTTTTCAGTCCTCTTAAAAATAGTTGTTAACTTTTCAGTGCTCTCAAAAATCAACAAAGATTTTTTTTTTTTAAGTAGCTCGCAAAATTACTGCAAATACAATATGGCTCGTACCTATTCACTTGATATAAATTTGCAAAAGATATGTATCATGTATCAAGAAAACAAAGTAGCGTTAGCAGATATCTATCCACAGTCATAAGTGATTGTGAATCCTCACTCAGTTTCAGTTATTACGACAGTTTTTGAAACATCCCCTGAAGCAAGTATGTGAGGGTTACAGGAATTTAAGGGATCGGAGCCGTTTTGGCTGGCTCTGAAAGAAAATTAAAGTGACCAAATTCCATTTTGAATCAAATATAATTCCTTCAATCGTTTTTGCGCTTCTATAAGTTTAATTGGAAACAATATAACGCCAAAAACCGATTGCTTCTATCATGCTTACAGTGGCGTGGCGTGAATTGCGATGTATCGATTGTTATGCCATTTAAACCTATGATTATGAATGGTGTTCGCTGCGAACACCCTGTTTAGCGATCCATTTCCATAGTTTTAAATGGCATAACAATCGATACATCGCAATTCACGCCATGCCACTGCTTGCGTATATTCAATCACTTTCGGTAGGGTCCGCATCTTATGGCCAGCGTATTTTGCTAATAGCGTATAGGTTGTTCGGTAAGCGAATTAGACAAAACTTACTTGGTTTTACTTTGGGCCAATCCTCGACGAAGTTGACTCTGTCGTCGATGAATTCTACGTTGGCGTAGGACAGGATGAAACGGACCGGCTCGCCAAGACCTTTTATGGAGAAGTACGTCAGCTTGGGAGGAGCCATCGTGATTTTTCACTGCAATAAGTTGAAAAGGAAAAATTCACCGCCAAAATCACAATACTGTTAATCAAAGAGCGTTTTTTAGCAGCAATAATACTGCCGACAATTCCCGAAAATTCGCACTGTTTAGAAAAAAACACGAAAGCAGTTGCCAGTTGCGCGCGTCGTAAAGGAATACAACATGAATTAAGACTGCATACCTTTAAGGAAGACTTTTAAGACAGGGTTCAGTTGAAGGAAGATAAAGGAAGATCCACCTGGCTCTATCTGAGCTCCGAGCGGGAACAACAAACAATTAACCATATGATGTCATGACGAGTGATAGTTATGCTTTTTCAGTCACGATAAGATAGTGGAATCGTACACCCACGTGTGCTCATATCCTATTATTAAACGGCTAGGTAATTGTTGAAAATACCTTGATGTTGATGAGCTGATTGAACAATGTGGCGAGAGTTTGGAAACTCTTAATTCGATTCACAGATCATACTATACAAATAGAATTTGCACAACTGAAGCTCTCGAACTTGTTTTTGAATCTTGTCGATCTTTACAAATGGAATTGAAAGTATCTACGTGCAACCTTGCCGTGCCGGAAAAACGCTGTATGAGGCTTTGGATGTTGCCAGATTTCTTTCGATAAAACGTCTTAATGGGAGACTCGTGAATATTTTTCTATTGATTTTTCACAGAGTTTTACGAGCAATTCGATCATTAAGTACCCATTCGATAATGTCAAAGAAGAAACATCATATCTTCCCTCTCAGATAGAGATATTTTATCGAGCGAAACTTGGCAACGCTCAGATGTTCTCAAGGCGTTTTTCCGTAACAAGGCAGAATTGATGTTCGTTTGATTGATGAGTAAACGTTAATTATTCTTACAGTCTTTCTGGATTTTTCCGTTGAATTTTTCCCTCTCCTCAACGGTTGATTGATTAAAGTTACGAAATGTATGTGGATGTAAGATTTGTTCCTGCTCGGCATGTTCGCTTTGTAGGTTAGAATCTCAGTAAGCTGGACAAGTCACAGTGCATCGTTGCCAATCTGTGCATGATACCACGCAAAGTCTCTCGCGCGACAAAATGTAAAATAGACAAATTAAACACTAGAGTCGGCAGCTTTATAAATTGCTTTTATATTGACCTTCAGCCCGAGCGTCAAGCAACGTCTCAGAGGTCTCACAGGATGGCAATTATGAGACTGACGATCTACTGAAGCTGAGGCTGTGTGTGCAATTAGTCCTGTTGAGAGTGATGTGTGAATAGATGTAGATGTACGAGAAGATGTGATTTAGAAATGGAATTGAGTTCTAAGAGTGAATTTTTGGGTCCTATAAGAAGAATTCATTTCATTTATTAATTTATTTTAAAATCATTTATCCTCAAAGCTGTTGCCTTCCGCCCAAATTCAAGAAACCATATCTGTGGAAAGCATTGTGGTGAAAGCTTAAGGAACTAATTCTCACAAAATGATCCATAAACGTTACTTATATTTGAGGGGAAAGAACTTTGCATTCTCTCAAATTTTGGAGAGCTGTAACACTGAGTGTCAAAAAGCCTTATCTTGGCGCAAATTGACTCCTTAAAAAATCTTTACTCTTATTCTCGAATCATCCTGTACAATGAAAAGATTATAAGTATTGTTTTAAATACGTGCGCGCATTTGTATCAGCATTAGTTCAAACAAAGAACTGATGTTCAGAAAAGGGAAAGTTCTCTAAGACAAGCTCCATCAGAGCAATGGTGTCATTTTTTGTTTCGTAAAGTCGTGTGAATTTTCTCCCCAGTTTTCAAAGCAGTCTTTTCGCGATTTCAAGAAATCGCATACACTTAAAAAGAAAAATAGGCAAGTAGTTGATTTTACAAGGCCTACCTTACAAAAATGAACACTTACATCTCAAAATCAGAATGAACTCGCCAAAAATTCACTAGAAGCAGACCCGGAGAGCAAAAAAAAACCAGAACCGCGCCTCTGAGCGTGAACTGTTCATGATAGCGCTCCTCCCATAGGCAGATCAATTTGACCATGAGACGGCCTGTCTGATTGGTAGAGCTCCCGCTCCCCCCCCCCCCCCCCAACAGTTCGCGCCAGAAGGAGCAGGCCCGCCATTTTTTAAATTCACGGGCCATGCAACATTACTCTGCTGCAGAGATGAGAGATGAGACTTTTCCTTAACTCTTTTGCGAAATAAAATATTAGCGATAAAAATCAGTTTGCCTCATCGGCGCAAAAGGTAACGCTGGAATTTAATTAAGATGAACAAGAAACAAGCGAGGCGCCCGTAGTTAGTACCGCATTCGCATGCGACATACACTAAGGGAATTCATTATAACGCTTGGATGCAACTATTCGAGCCCCGCGGATGTCCGTATTGCATACATACGTAATTGAAGGCGTTTTGATTTTCCAGGCACCTACCGTTTCACCCGTGGCACGGCGGCGCTACGGCTTTCGCGGCTTCTGGCTGCACTGCGAGAATTTGTTTCTATACTTCTAAAATGTCACACCTTAAAACTAAGTCTCCTACTTCTCGGGTGGATTTTGAATTAGTTTCATCATCCACCTCTAACTGTTGTAATTACCTGGAGACACAATTCCCATCACAGTTAATTTAGAGCCGTGGAAGCTTTGTTTTCATATGCATGCAAGCGGTAGGATTAGCATTCAGCTTTGACTCGAGCACAGGTTGACCAAACCACCTTAAGGCTTTGAAAACAGCCGTTCGTTTCCGTGCCGAAACGCCGAGCATCGAGGCTAACGGCTGCGGATAACCAAATCCATCGAACCTCGGTATCCAATTTGGGATGGCTATTGTTGAAAATCGCCAATTAAAACTTACAATTATGCCACGATGTATGTAACGATTAATAAAGTGTCCGCATTATTCCACCTATCTATTTGCAACGTTCGCAAAGTCACAACTTTTGATCGGAAGTTTCCAGCAACGGTTCGGACAGAGCAATTTTCGTGGGGATCCTCACTTTAATTGCCGCTCTTTTAGGCATTCAGAAAAAAAAAAATCGTGAAGGTAATTTTTCATCAGTTTTAACTGTTGCCAACTTGCTGGATCGCCACTGCCGGGATGCCCTGTATTCCCAGTTCCGAGCAGGAAAACAACGGCAGCGGGGTTTTAAGGCTTCTGCCCGGCTCGTGAAAAATGAATGCTGTTGACCCAACGGAAACGGGGAGAAGTAAGACCCACGAATACGAGAGAAACATAAGCGGGGAGGTTTCTTTATCCGCTGAAAAAAACGACGGCATTAAGACCGGCTTGTAAAATTAAATGTTTTGTTTGAAATTGCGCCCGGAGGAGAGCATTACATGCGGAATAAGATGTTACGACAGGAACAACCGGGATGAGGGGCGGGGGGAGGGGGGGGGGGGTTCCGCTCCGAACCCTGGTCTCTTACGCGGTGTACCCTCGGGGCCACGCTCAAAAGTTGAAAAACTTGAGGTTCTGACGTAAACCTCTCGGTAAGCTGACTGGGACACCGCAGTCGCGTCGGGAAGTAAGATTTGCCCTTGTCTCGCCACGACGCTCTTCACGATGACGTCACAATACTGCCGTGCTGAGGAAAAACGCCGTATGAGCCTTTAGGCGTTGCCAAATTTCCTTTAGTAAATCACGAATTTTCGGGAAAATTTGTAAATATTTTTCCTCGTATTTTTCAGATAATTTTGCTCGCAATTTCACCTAAAGTTCCTGAAAATGTCAAGGAAAAATGTTCACAGCTTTCTTCAAAAATAAACATTTTATCGAAGGAAATTGGCGACTCTTGAATGTTCATGCGGCGTTGTCCTTCAGCACGGCAGACGGGCAGAATACGTCGTTTCTCTGACGAATGAACGTAGCTCCATTCCAAAGCTGGAAAATTGACGCGAACAATTCAATTTTTTACCTGAGTATACCTATGCAATTTCTGTTCAAATTTTTTCTGATTTTTGCAGAGGTCAGAGGAAAAATCATTGAAATTTTTGATTAGAAATTCCTGAGAATCTCCGGGTTAAAATGCAATTTGTGAGGGGAAATTCGACAACCATCATATGTAGTTAAGTTCTTTCGTGAGGGGAACGACGAATAAGGATTCCCCGCTTTACTTGAGCGATAACAATGAAATAATCTCTCTCAATGCAACCGGTGCGAATAAATCGACATATACCGCTTTTCCGTGACTTGACACAAATACAGCTTCCGAAGGATCGTTTCTTTTGCAGGTTTCAGCGACAAAAGCTACGAATATTGGCAGATTGTGGCGCTCAAACCCATGGGTTCGATCTCTCGATTTCCTGGAGTAGACAGCTCTCGACCGTTGAGTCTTCACAGGGAGAAGAGTTAGTTCGTACATTACCAATTTTTCATCTAAGCATAGAGTCAAATACAAAAAGTCAGGATCAGTACGAATGACATTAGTTGTATTTTTGCCATCTAACCTATGTTTATTGTAACACTAATATCTGATTCAAGAGTTTATTTTTGCCCCTCTGTTGTATGAATTATTTTCCTCGTAAAGTTTTGAGGAGACGATATGTTGCGTAGTGCTTTAATTTATACGTTATTTGGACGCCCATCACTGAGAATTCCCAGCTATCGGTAATAATCAAAAATAGTTGGAATTTCTCCCTTTAATTCTCTCTGCACACAGCTTTGGAAACAGCTGGTGTTGATCAGGGGACTCAAAAGTGCGCAAATTTGCAGATTTGGAAGTTGGGAGTGAATTTCACACATTCCCGACGTGCTTATCGTGGTTTTAGGACCATTGTTCGTAAGAGATAACTTTTCTTTCCGCTTCAGCCGAAGTGTGCGAGAGACCCATTTGCCCGGTCCCGGTGGAGGGCGGCGCCGCGCCGCACAGTGAATCGTGCCAACAGACAAGGTTAGACATGAATTTTCCGGCTAAAATTTCGAATTTCGATGTTTATATCGTCACAAATTCAATTTCAAGGGGTGTCTCTGAGAGGAAATTTCACGAAAACCCCAATAGAACCACTCTTGAAGTTTTTGGTCGTATATTGTCGAAAATGTAAGCTTTCAAAGTTTCCAGATTTTTTCCGACTTAGACTCCTATTGACTCGGATATGAGTTTTTCGGCTAAAATTCCAAATTTTAATGTTCACACAGTCACAAATTCAATTTCAACGGGTGTTACTATTAGAAATTTTACGGAAAATCCAGTGGAACCACCCTAAGACTTTCATGTTTCACATTTTCGAAAATATAAGCTTTGAAAGATTCCAGATTGTGTCCAAGTTTTCCTATCGACTCGGCCCTGTGCGCGGCTGCGGCTGCGGGGATCAAACTCGAACAGCGCGAACAGCGGTCCAATGAGAGTCGTGAAAAGCGCGGGGCTGCGGCGGGGCTGAGCCCATAAACAGGGCGATAATCGGGCCGAACAAAACGGAGGCTCCAACTCGGGTAATTGGGATCGGAGCCGGACAACAATGCCCCCGCCCCCGAAAGGCGAAAGACGGAGCCCCGCATTAAGCCCCGAATTAGGAATCTATTACCGACTGTCATTTACGTCAAACTTCATCCGGGCGGAAGTAATTTCATTGCGCCGCGGAACACTTGTTAGCGCCCCCGCCGCCCCCCCACCCTCCCGTTCACGGGTTTAATTTCGCCGCGGAATCCTATGTCGAAGGGCGACAAACCAAGATTAGGGTGGGACCCTTCGACATACGCTCTCGGATAAGGCTCGGGTCATACGCTGAGAGAAATTTCAACACGAAAGTTCGGGTGATACGGGAAGTGAAACACAGCATGACCCTAGCTTCCGGTCGGCAATTTCAAGAGAAGGTGCCAGCTAGTTTTCTTGACGAAATTTAATTCAAAACGAGGGATGAGAAATTTTGTAATGCAAAAATTTGAGGAAGGAGATGGTTTGAGAAAGGTGCGTGACTAAGGGGGAGTGTGTTCAGCTCAGGCAGCTTGCATTGGATTATTAAACTGAGGTCACGCTGAGGGATCTATGATAAAAAGTCGCATCTATCGCAAAATGGTATGGACCTAGCACTATCTTACCACCGTGTTTAATATTTTTACGACCGTTAACTAAAGCGTCGAAAATAATGGTTGTGAGAGCCAGGAGATTCTTGCCGTAAATGAACCATCTGATTAATTGAAAACTTGAATCGCCTTCAATTTTTAGAGTATGCGATCCGTGAATGTACATGCCCTTACACGAATATACATACGTGGGCCGTACTTACCTCCGATTGGAGACTCTTTCTTTAATGATTGTGGAAATTTTGGGGCTGAGAGTGTGACTAATTTCGGTTCCAAAAAATTAATCGCGATCCTGTATAATTCTACTTGTCGTGAGAAATGATATCGGAAATGTTTGCGAGTCCGAGAATACAGACCTTCTCCAGAAAAACGTTTTTATAAGAGCCTTTATAACGAAGTTCAAGTGAATGATTTGGCAACGTCGATTGAAAGTTGTGAAAATCTCTCTCAGTGAGTCGCTAAGCAGTGGGCTGCAGCAAGGGGAGTGCACGGAGCCTTTGAAGCTAGTAGCATTGATAGCAAGTGAAAAATTAGGAGTCAAACGAACTTGGCGGAAAGTTTCAGTGGAGATTGATTGAAAGGGAGAGCCGGGCCCCCGTCACATCACTCATTTCATCCTCCCCAATCGAGTGTGAAAATGCTCTGCTCCCCCGATTCCTATCCCGATAAGTCGATAATATCTTCTAGGCGCCACGCCTGAGTGCGCGGCCGGTTGCCTAAGTCCTGGGCGCTTCTAACGCAGATACCGTAGAATATTTCACCCGAAAAATGTTCTCGTCTCGGCTCGGAAATCACACAGCTTCTATACTACGAAAAACACAGGCGGAGCCAAGGGGGTGTAAGGGGCGTAGGCCCCCTCGTTCCCCGACAAAGGAGGAAGGAAAAGGGAACAAAGAAAGGAAGAAGGAACGGAGGATAAAGAAGAAGGAATGACGGATTTGGTAGTTATTCATAATGAAATTGTCTCAAACTGCATATTACGAAGTAGATGCTTTAACATTTTGATAATTTTGTGAGGGGAGCCCCCGGACCCCCCTTACCACCCCCTCCCCGTTTGAAGTATTTGGTTTTGCCTATGTTGATAATACGTTTTCCAGCCGCAGCGTTTAAAACATTTCCTCGCATACTTCATGCTTTAGAATGAAGACAAATCGGCACCATATGTCTCTAAAATAGTAAAGAAGAATTAGCGACAATTTCAATTTCTTAAGCAACAATTTTCAAGAAACTGCCTGAGAATAAGTCGAGAAATAATGGGGGATAGTGGAGCTCCGAGAAAGAATTTTATATTAGTTTCCATAAAATAAAGAAGCACTGACATGAGCGTATCAAACCAAAGAATCGACAGCCTTCTGAGACCATTGCATTTTTTCTCAATAGAATCCTGTGTATTGTTTAGTATTTTCAATTTTTCAACATTCAACCATCATACATGGAAAAATTAGACCCATTTATGCACCCAAAAAAAGAAAAAAAAGAAATTTTTTTTTTTAAAAAAAATGTCACAAAATTTGTTGGTTGAAAAACCTCCAGTCTCGCGACGATGGACGAGGCACTGAAAAACCTGCTTCACGAGCGAGAGCTCTCGACCCCACTCAACTTTTCCACCTGGACGGTTCCGGGTTCCAGTTCACCCTCAGTTTTCTATAGATTTCCTCGTCCTTTAAAATCTAGTGCTTCCTTTATACCTGCAAAGCGCCTATATCGCTACTTAAATCTATCTGCGCCAGACATGCGAAATCGGAGAAACGTTATTAGCAGTGCCCCGGGGACCCATGCCTCACTTTTTATCAGCAACACTCGATCGGAACAGTTTTAGCGCGCACTGCCCCATCCCCCCCCCCCCCCCTCCGATTCAAATAAAAAGTATCATCGGTGGGTAAACAGAACTTGTACTCCAGCGTTGACTCCCTGGCCGTTCCCAATTATTATTTGGACTGTACTTTGCAGCTTAGGAGCTACTATTTCCAGCTCATCTATAAAAGCACCTATCCTGCATGTTGAAACTAATGGCACTTACGTTGTTACTAAAATAAGCCAGAAATGCAGTTCTAATTGCCATATGTAGTCCATTGGAGTATTATTCCTCTTTGTTATGAGCCTCAATATAAAGAAGATAAGATCACTTGCTCTGTCTCTTGACGAGCAAAAATCGCCTTCAAAAACTAGAGATACAACCATCCAACACCCTTCTCAGAATTACTTGCCTGTCCAGTCTCATGCCTACATGTATGATGATGGTGATAATGATGATGACAACAACAAAGAAGCTATTAGGCGTTTCTTCTAGCCTGTGTCTCTTTATGCCAAGATAATCTGAAATTTCTGAAATTCTTGAATCTTTGCTGGTAATTGAGTTTCTTGAAATTCCCTGAATACCCGGAATAAAAACGGAGTTTTCTCAGCAGGTACAAATTACTCACTGTGCAAATAGAAGAAAGTCAGTGCGCCCTAGGAAAATGAAAGCGCGTAAAGTCTCTTACCTCCTTACTTGGCTAAAAATTTCCTCCGGGAAAGTAAGGAAAATATTTTCCTAACAGTCAAGAAAACATGGAATTGCCCCGGAATTTTCCGAAAAAATGTAGGAACCCAGTTCTGTACACCGTCTAAGCTTCCTTTGAGCATCATGAACAGCCTCCTACAACGGTTGAGAGGTATGGCGTAAGAACTATAAACTCTTGAGCCCCAGAGCGCTCACTGTCCTAGGTCTTAGAGAGCTCCTGAGCATTTTCACCCTTCAATTTATATTCACTTGTCGAGGTGGGGGCCGCAAAATCGGGACTCAAAATGACACGTGATAAATCGGGCCGATCAAAGGCAATTGGAGCGCAATGGAGCAGATAAGGATAAGGAGAACGCGGTTGGAGGGGGGGGGCACGCGTCTCGGATGGGTGAAAAGGCCTAGCTGAGGTGAGCAAAGCGCGCCTGGGGGTGGGAAATTTTATAATTTGTGGGAAGTGTTTTAAACTGTCCCTTTGGAAACCCGCGAGGAGGGAAGTTAGGGGAAGCGCGGTGGGAAGGAGGTTTTGGGGTTAAAGCCGCCCGGATGAAAAACACTCGAGACTGGAGCATGATGTACGAACGAATTGAACATCAAACGGAGGGGAGGGGCGCGGAGGGTCGGAAAATTTATGAGTCACCCCGATGATATCTTACAACTCTTTATTACCTGGCTCCCCTAATTCCCGGCGCTGGGAGGGGCGCGGAGGCGGGCGGGGGGAGGGGACTCCCAAGGAAAGCGCGAACGCTCTCCAGAAAACAAAATACCCGCTTGTCTCAACATCTTCCCCGGCCAACGAATTAAAAGTTTAACCGAACATTTCACCCCCTCGCAACCCCCTCCGCCCCGGCATTTTCTACAAGGTGTAATTTCAGTTCAGCGGCGAACTGTTTCATCACCTCATCTCACTGCGAACAAGTTTATTTTCTCGCTTTCCCCGCCCCCGCACCTCCCCGCCCGCACCTGCAGACGCAGTTTCCTCCCCCCGCCGCCCCCCCTCGCGGGTGCTCCATCACACTTTGTACCGGGATCTTCTCTCCACCCTCCCTCCTTCGGTAAACATCCGAGCAATGTTCCTCGCTTTTGTTTTCCCGGGGTTTTTTTCCACGGGGTTTTTTTTTTTATTATTCGCGAGTCCTAAGCCCCAATTTTTATCCGGCTCCGAAATTAGTGCCCCGGCCCGGAAAATAAGTGCGCATGAAATTGCGGGAATTGGGACGATAAAATATGACCAATTCCCGGCGTTGGCACCCCTTTGCCTCCGCCTCGCCCCCTCCACTTCATCATGGAGCCAAGTGATTGAGCAAAAGGGGATCCGTTTCCAGAGTGTGGAGAAAAACACTAGCTTCACACTCGGTTGTCGGCTTTCCACGCTTTTCCGGCTCGGGGTGGGGTTTCCTCCCAGGTGCGTGGCAACCGCGTCGCTAGTTTCTCACCTTTTTCACGCAATTTTCCGTGTAAATGGAACACAATCTGTCCGATCGTCCCAATAAAGCGCGCGCAATTTTATCTCTCTATCCTATCAACTATTACAGACGGATCTCGGAATTTTCCTCTTATAAGTTGCTTTTTCCAATTTTCCGTCGCGCGTCGAACGACACCGTGCCCTGTAATATACCACGGCGGCTCAGCCTCTCGAAAGCGGATATTGTAGGATATGTTGACTTGTTTCGACCCTCGCCTTAGCCGAGGAAAATTGGATGCCAACTTAACACCCTCCGTTAGGCCACGCAGAACCTCCGGTGGAATATTTTTTGAGAGTGGAAGGAATAAATATTTTGCATTGCCTGTGAATTGAACGGTCGTCCATCAAATTACGTTCAAATGCCTTTCTTTTATATTGCATGGATTTTGTCTTTGACTGGTGAGCTTTGTAACGAAAAGTGGTCACGATGAGTTCTATTTAAGTCTGATTCACAATCGAGATAGGCTTGTGGAAGGATGATGAAAAGTTTGACCCCGAGTTCAACGACTTCGAGTTGCACAACATAATGAAGGATCATCATTTATTAGATTAGTTTTGTTTTTGTTTTTTCTTCTTCTTATTTTTATCTATATAGTGAGGGATTGTTTATTTTCGAAACAAATGGATAACCGCAACACATACCTTATCTTCTCGAGCCGATACGATTCTTATAGATTGATTCAGCCCCTTTTTTACTGTCAGCTTAGAGTGGACGGGATAGTATATGGGCTTGATCTTCACTATCATTGCTTCATAGGTTTTGCTTAGTACCTAAATACCATAATTGTTTTCGAATTTTAAATATTTTTATTAAATAATGTATACCTCTCCATTAACAGAAATGAGATTGATTGAAAGCGCAACAGTGTATCCTGATAATATAGGGAGATGATTATGAAATCCTCGGTTTGAAACTTTTTATGATCATGTATGAATATCAAATTTCCATACACCCTGGTATGGTCAGAAAACTCGACATTTACATCATTATTCTTTCTTTATGTTTCAGGTAGGCCATGACCAACGCAGTTAACCTCTAACCGTCTACACTAGCGTGAGTTCTGTGACTTGCATCTACAGTTAATTAGCATTTTTCAGACAAAATACAACCCAAAATCTTTGTCTATAAGAGACCCACGAAATTTTTGCAGAAGTCTTTGATTCGGACGAAATTTTACGTAATTCCGAGTTTTGGTTCAAACAACTCACCTTTTTTTCCCGTGACGGCGATTTTGATCCGAAACTTCGCTGAATCTTGCCCGCGATCGAAAGGAAAATCAGTTAAATCTGTTACAAAGTTCCAATAGTTTCCTAGTTGAGGAAGCAAAGTTTCCCGATGAATGCACAATTTAAACATTTCACAACCTTGAAATAAAGTTACGTTCTATCGTCTGTGAAACTACGAATTAATTCGGAAACGGCGACGATATCGTCGGGCGTCCGTTGACGGATGCGACTATTTCCGCGGCGGCACGGGAGCACGACGCGTCGGGCGAGAAAAAACGTCGTATCAGAATCAGGGCGCTGCCGAATTCTCTCTGATTAATATGAATTATTTGAAAATTTGCGCCTACACTGGAAAAAAAACTCATTGGATCTAGAGTCCAAACTCGTAAAAACATCGACAAGAAAAAATACTCTTGATTCAATCAGATTTATGCTTAAATCAAGAACCGAGCCTCTTAATTTGAGCGGATTTCCTTTCGATTTAAGCTTAAATCTAATTGAATCAAGAGTCATTTTTCTTGTCAATGTTTTCAAGAGTCTGGAGTTCTGGACTCTTAATCCAATGTGTTTTTTTCCAGTGTAGCACTTTTCAGCAGAATCATGTTTGCTTTAAAATTAAGAGTATCTGAAAATTTCAAGGAAAAAGCAATAACAGGCCGGCTTTTTGACCACCCCAGCCCCCTCCCCTCCCCCCCGTTCCAAGGCATCCTTACACAACCTCTCTTCTTCTGTTGGCAATCGCAATGTGACTTTGCTCCTTTCCGCTTAACACGGTCCATTAGAGGGGAAAAATTGGAAAATTTTCCAGAAAAGTCTTATTTTATCCGAGGACTTTTACTACGTAACTCTCACTGGAAAAAAACGCATTGAATCTAGAGTCCAGACTCTTAAAAACATCGACAAGAAAAATTAATCTTGATTCAATCGGATTTTTGCTTAAATCAAGAACGAAGCCTCTTAATTTGAGCAGATTTCCTTTTGATTTAAGCTTAAATCTGATTGAATCATGAGTATTTTTTCTTGTCAATGTTTCAAGAGTCTGGACTCTAGCTCCAATGTGATTTTTTTTCTCCAGTGTGGCTTTTTGACCACCCCAGCCCCCTCCCCTCCCCCCTCCCGTTCCAAGGCATCCTTAGACAACCTCCCTTCTTCTGTTGGCAATCGCTAACGTGACTTTGTTCCTTTCTGCTTAACTCGGTCCATTTGAGGGGAAAAATTGGAAAATTTTCCAGAAAATTTTTATTTTATTCGAGGACTTTCACTACGTAACCCTCCCGGAAAATAGAGAATTTGCGGGTGGAAATGTGGCAGATTCCGAGGTCTCATACGGCGTTCTTGCTGAGGGTGGTAGGATGGTGTTTGCGCGAAGATCTCGAGGAGTTCCGGCTCGAGTTGCATATTTGATTTGGCCGGGATCCAGGCCCGGGTCCGGGCGCGGGGGCCCAGGATGAATCATCCGAAATCCATCGACGTTCTCTGGGGGGGCTCCAACCGCCGCCGTCCCATTTAGTCCCGCCGTCCTGTCGCCACGGCCATTGTGCCGAGCCCCGCTCCGCGGGCCCTGTCGCTGTCGGAAGTCGCTTCAGACAACCGAGAAATATGAAATTATGGACGCGCTTTCGAAGTATCTCGAGGAGCCTCATAAATCCCCGACGAGGGGGTCACGGCCGGGAGGCGTTCTAGACAATCGGAAAACTAATAATGAATCCCTTCGAATCTCTAAGATTCTGACATGGAAAAGGGGATTGACATCATATTTCCTGTGTCATATGACCATACACCTGTCCTGTATGCTGCTGTGATAAGAGGCCGTACAATTGCACGCATACTTAGGAGGAGGAGGGGGGCCAAGCTCAGCGTAATGGAACAAATCCGAGCCGGGGGTAACAAAAAAACTTTGAAAAAACGAGCAAAAAATTGAAATTTCCGCCCTCCCCGAATGAGCATTTTCGATTTTTTGGAAATTGGAGAGGGGGTTAGGCCAGCGTTACGTAATTCAAAGGGGGGGGGGGGTGTAGGGCTGCGTTACTGGTGCGTTACAAGGTGAGAGGGGGGGGGGGCAAAAATCGAAAAAAGCGCGTTACGTGATACTTGAACGGCCGTCAAGCTATAGTGTTCATCTGTATTGTTTCGAAAATCATGAGGTATCAATTGGACCACATTTTGCAATAAAGAACCACTATTTTTGGCTCTATTTAGAAAGAACATAAATGTCATTTGTTTACCTACGCAGAAAGGTGATTTTATGGATGGGCCAGAGATAACGGTTTCTTATTGCAAAATGCAATCCACTTTTGACTTTGTGTGTGCACAGTCAGAATGAATAGACCACAAATCTTGGTGAAAATCTTTTAAAAGTTGGAAAATCGTGTTGAGGTTTATTTTGCAAAGGCCAAAAAAAAAGAAAAAAGTATATTAAAATAATTCCAATAAGCAGATAAAGGAGACGGAAACTAATGAGATTTTTGACCCGCGAACTTGTCACGTCTAAGTAAGCGGCTGACCTAGTGTTCAGGGACGTAATTACGCGGGTCAGAAACACAGAGGGAACTCGCTATGACGTGGACTCGATTAATCGACGATAAAATGTTCTCCTCGGAGGGAGGAGGCGGGGAAGAGAGAAGCGCTTAAGGGCCTCTCTCCGAGTGGATGCCAATGACACCGCCCTGAGGGACCCCGCGCGCCGCGCCGCGCCGGTTGAGGGACGGCCGGATCAAGGTGGAAGTTAGTTTTTCCCCCTTTTTTATCAAATTTAAACGTTTCGCCCGGTAAATTCTGAGCCGGTCGGTCGCTGGGGAGGATTAAAAAAGCGGGCCGACAGGTCTGGAGGGTGAAGTTATTTAAAACGGTGATCAAGACTTAAGAAACTGCGCGAAGGATTAGGAAAGTTGCCGGGCTCCACTCGGTACCTGCGTTGCCAAGTTTTCGTGAAATTCCCTCCTCTAATACACCTAGGAAGTTTGCGAGTATTTTTACACCGAATACACCAACACACCTGCCTAATATAGAATACTTTTATAGACAGAGTATGGCCATTCGTATCTTTTAACTACAGGAAAACTGTGCCGCTTTTTGATTGGTCAACGAGTTTTTAGGCTTCATGATGCTCATACGGCCGTAAATGAACTAACAAGATGGCGACCCACCGTAACATTGATAAGAAGCTAAAATTTGACAAAAATTTCAATTATACGGCAGTAACAATTTAAACTAGCATATCTAAGAATAACACATGAAAACTTTGTTAAATCGCCTTTCGCCTTTATCACTGGAGGATGTAAGATGTGCATAACCTCAAATGAACCAATACGGTAAATATTATCATAGAAAAACGAGTGATGAAAAAATAGACCTCCTAATCAACGCAAAATACAAAGTCTCGAATAGATAACTGTTACTGCACGAAGGATACGCTCTGGCCTATATCGAAATCTGAAGGCGAAATAATCGTGAAAAAAACCAACCTCCTCACCTGTATAGCGTCAGTTCAATTCCCTATATATTTTTCAGGTAGAAACCGTCACTTTCCTTTCGTGAATTTTTCCCTCTCTGAATTTTCGGTCAGTAATCGCCTCGGCGCATTTGGCAACGTAAATAATAAAAATTCATTCAACAGCATTGTCAGGTTTCAAACAAATCATGTTTTTAAAATAAAGAAAATCCGTCCAAAAGATTTTCAATTTTATGACTTCGAACGGGTCGATTTTGACAGACGCTAACTGGGAAATGCGGCAACAGGCCGGCCATAGACGCTTCGACTGCTCTTCTTCGATCAAATCGGTCCCCAGGGTCTTCAGAGACCTTTAAGAGATACCAAAGGTAAGGTTGTGCACATTAATTATGTGCCTTTTCGCCCAGCCTGGAGCAGCTTCAAAACGGTATAAAAGATCCTTGAATTGTGTGGAGTTTTTGTGATGACGAATGTGACGATGATTTCGCGCAAGGTGTAATAAGGTGATATGAATATCGTGTCTCTCCTAAAAAGAAAAGCTTCAGCCATTAGCTAGTAATTCTTGCGAAATGCCTATTCTTGGGTCATGATTCGTGCCACATCCGAAAAACTTCGGTTCTCACATCTGAAGCACTTCAAATGTAAGAACTGAAGTTTCAGATGTGTGATCCGAACCTCGACAGCTAGACCTGAAGTGTTCAGATGCTCAATCCGAAAACTTTAGAGATCCATATAACCTAAACTTCGGGTTCCACGCACGAGATTTTTTTCTCCGTGCACTGTGCGTCGTGGCCAAGAAATTGCCCTCTTTAAAGGCAGATTTGCTGCGAATCGGACTGTGTCGCACCAAGTCTCGAGCTGGCGCAGGCGTTTGTCGTACGACTCGACTGAACTTCTTGAGATAGTTCGTCCGGGGGCGGGGGGCGAAGACCCGGGGGAGGGGGGGGGTCCCGCCAGCGAAAAAAATTTACAGCATCGCAACCGAGTTGCAGTCGCGCCCCGCTCCGGCCCCTTTGGCACCTCCCCCCTCTCCGCCCCCCTCTCGACTGGTGTCGTCTGCAGCCGAGATAAGAGGTCGGCCGTCTAACGTATAAAGCCACGCCCATACCGTCTGCCCGGAGCTTTCGGTTACTCAGACTGATGTGACAGGACCGTAAGGGGCTAAGGAAATCTTCACTCGGACAGGGTCTTTTTGAGTTTCTGATGGAATCGTTTGGTTTTAAGGTGATTCGTCAAGCTCAAGTGACGTGGTCGAACTGGTATGCGATGTGTCGCATCTTTTAGGTCAAAACTCTCGGCAGATTTTGAATTTTCAGCAAAAAAAAAAAAAAAAAAAAAAAAAAAAAAAAAAAAAAAAAAAAAAAAAAGGACGATAGCCCCTGCGCATGATGAGCTTAAATAATTATTCTATACCGAAAAATCGGAAAAATTCAGAGAAATGAAAGTAGAATAGTGTTTGGATAAAAACATCGTAAGAATTGTGCACGTATATTTCGCAACCTTGGAATGGAGATACGTTCCTTCGCTGGAAACGGAAAAATATACAAATCTACCATGTTATCTAACAATCAAAGCGGCTTCTTTTTCTCGAGCCTTGTACGAATTCTCAGCGAAAAGGAAGTGCGATCATTAAAGCCAAGGAAGGAAGCACGTTCCGTGATCCGAGCGGCCCCACGCATAGCAGCAAGAGGGGTTCGCAAACATCGTCGAATGTTTCGCAGGTCTGTCCTCCCATCCCACCCACCGCGAAGAGGAGGAAATCAGCCAAAATTTCTTTCGAGTCCATCAAAAAGCGAAAACGGCGCAGCCGGAAACCGCCTCGATGCAGTGAGATAGAGATTGTGAAGCTCGTCGTGATAGGAGTCAAAAAAGTCAAACGCATTCCTCCTAAGGGGTCGTTCCTAACACTTACGTGACGCTTTTGCGGTTTTTTGACAACCCTCCTCCCTCCTGTCACGCTCTGTAACGCTGTGCTAGACGCCCCTAAAATTACAAAACGCTGGCCCGGATCCCCCCCTCTCCTTTCGATAAAAATATTCTAAATATTACCCCACATTTACTGCACGGATAGGCGTTTTTATTTAGCGAGGGAAAGTGAAGTATTGCAGAGAATATATTCGAGGTCCTTTAAAACTTCCAAAGACAACCGACCAAAAATTATATAGAAACTCGAAAAAAACACTTAAACTCGTCAAGTTACGCTTCGCACTATACCCCCCCCCCCCCTTCTGTAACGCCGCGGAACGCTATCGAAGACCCCCCCCCGCCCCCCCTTGGAGTGTCACGTAATTTAGGGGCGGCCCCCAAGAGTCAAAAAAGTCAAACGCACCCCTCCAAAGAGTCGGATTTTCGCCGAGCACTTCCCATCTGCCGCAATGCTGGCGGCTCACCTGCCTCCTCATCATAATTTGCATTTAAATGGCGCCAAAGGTCAGGTGTAAATAAGTTCGAATGAATTTCACGAACCCGTGGAATAATTGCCGGAGATATTGCACATTAACCCCCGCCTCCCCATCCCCTCTCCCGGCGACCATCCCTCCGCCCGGCGAAGTAGTTAAATTATAATTGGGGTTGGAACACCCTGTTTTATTCGCTGCGGAATGGATTGAACAATAAGGAGGAACAAAGGCGACTTGTTCCGTTGCAAGTTGCGGGCGCCGGAATAAAAATCAACCCCCGCCGCGAACGCTCGCTCGCCAGGTTTATTCTCCTAGTTTGTGCGGCTCCGCAACTTGCGGGGAGCTTTTTTCCTCCGAGCTCCCTTCATTAGGGCGCTCGTGATTTTAATTGATTCGTCTTCCGAGCTCCCTGATTCGGATCGGATCCTCCCAATCAACCAGACAGAATACACCAGAGCACATCGATAGCAGAACTATAAACAAGCTTGTATTTCAATAATTGTTGTTTCAAATCCCGTTTCTTTGATTTTTTTTAAATTTATTTTTAAGTTTCACTGGAAAAAAACACATTGGATCTAGAGTCCAGACTCTTAAAAACATCGAAAAGAAAAAGTACTCTTGATTCAATCAGAATTTAGCTTAAATCAAGAACCAAGCCTCTTAATTTAAGCGGATTTCGTTTTGATTCGAGCAAAAATCCGATCGAATCAAGAGTATTTTTTCTTGTCAATGTTTTCAAGAGTCTAGACTCTAGATCCAATGTGGTTTTTTTTCCAGTGTTGTTAATTTGATACGACGATCAGTAACTATGACTATTTACGGCAGGGTCCAGGGGAATACATTCCATTTTGAGTTATTGTCACTGATGACTGTTGGTTGGTTAATCAACTAAATCGCAGCACCATTTGGGACAAAATGGCATCATGAGTATTATGATAAAATTATAAAGCGTCGCACTTGTTCATATCTCATCGTTATCAATTTCTCGTGAAAAAATGTCGCCGCTCATGTCTTTCCCTTGCTCTTTAAGGTTGGACCACCACCACTGTCATTGGTGTCCGTTTCATTACGCGTGCTGATCACCAACCGTCGCTCGCTCCTCCGCGGCACCCCGACTTGGCGCTAAAACAACTTGTATCACAATTCAGAGAGGAGAAGTCGTTCTATTCAGATGAATCACTACGGTAAATTCTGTGCCAGAACTGCCTAGTCTTTTCAAAAATTTCATCATGGTTTTCGAGACTTCAGCCTCTACCATATGAAAACGGAAAAGTTCGCAGAGGAAGCAAAGAGCTGGCTCTCACAAATAAACCTGCGAATCTATATGCAATTGGCCTGCATTTTGCAATTTGGAACTATAAATTCTGGCTCATCTGAAAAAACACTCATGTGCATAGGGAAATTAATGGCACATACGTTGTTTTTAAACCGGGGCAGATCTTATAGTTCCAAATTGCAAAATGCAGTCCAATTAGTAATATTCGTTGAAAAGCTTCAAAGTTCATTCTAACGTTTCTTTAATTACATTTTTTTCTCATCTTTCCCTTTATATCGCTTAATTTACGCCAAAACTACAAAAAACCATCATGCACTTAAGAATCGATTGTCTTAACCATGGCAGCAGGGCTCAAACCTCAATTCCCTGTAACGTGAACATAACGCTGCTCTCCCCCCCCCCCCCCGCACCCAGCGCAGAAGTATTAAAATCAAGTTTACAATTTTTTATACAAATTTTCTCGAAGGGGGGGGGGGTGATTTTTTTACAGCTGACGATGAGGTCATGTGCAGATCCAGACACTTCGAAAGGGGGGGGGGGGCGGAAGGGCGCACGGGCTTATTACCCCTCTTGGATCTTCCTGTGGCTGACAATGAGTCCCTCTCCTCGTACCAAAGTTACGATCTTGGTGTTGACATTGGCGGATCCAGCAAATTGTCAACATTGTCTTTTCTCCAAAAAAAACCCCATGAAAATGTATCGATTCTTGAAGGGGCCTGGTGTTCTGACAGGAATCGATTATTTAGCATAGGTTTTAATGGAAGAAATCCGGCGTTGCCAAATTGCTGGATCCGTCTCTGGGTGTTGAGCTTGTGCACAAAAACCGACGGTGTTCCGAAAAATCTATCCTCCGTTCAGTATTTTGCCAAGTCGCAGTCCAACCTAAAACAGCTGAAAATAAGAGTCGATTTTTCTGCACATCTGGCAACGTCCGTTGGTCGCCTTATCAGACCAAAAAATGCAGCGCCCAGTACGTAGCTTGCTATGTTTTCTCCCTATCTCGTATTTCAGCTTCGCAGCCGAGTCTTCAGTTTCTCCGTTGAATTTTCTTTTGACTCGGTCAGTCTGCGACGAGGCAGCAAAGGTCTCCGGGCGCCGGCACCCCCGCACCCCCGCCGCTAGCTCCACTCCACGATCAGTTTCAGTTTCCTGTCGGTGTCTTTTCGGCGATTTTTGACCGCACTTTTCGTCTCGCCTCTCTCGTCGACCTCTAGAACGAGCGAGTTGGTAGGTCCTCAGTTCTGCGGTAGGCTCGGATGTGATGAGAGTGATTGAGTCTTTCGATTTCTCTCCGTAGTTCGGAATTCGGATAGGTTCGTATCCCACCCCGGAAGATCATATGTGATTGACAGTTCGTTCAGATAGTCTTCCGATTGTTGACCGTGTTCATCGCTCGCCCTTACGACAACTAATAGTTGTATGCAAGGGAATTTAGTTTGTTCGCGCTTCGTCGATTGTAGTTTTTTCCGCCGATTGTAGTTTGTTCGCGCTTCGCCGATTGTGCAGGATTATTGAAGTTCAATCTCGTTCGTTTTGGACAATTTTTTGACTGCGTCTCCTAGATTGTGATAATGGCGTTTCATCCATCCCATTCTCCGCCTGTGAATCCGTGAGTTTCATCCTGTATTGTTTTCTTCGTGCTTTTTTATTGGATTTCACGGAGCATGCACGCGTCCATATTTCATTGTTCTATGAATCAATTTTTAACAGTTGCTTCTGAGCTGAGACACCCCCCCCCCCCCTCACCCCGAAGTCCAAGCGTAGTAAAAGTTCAAAATCTACATCTGAGGGAGAACATCCTTACTTCCGTATGTTTTTTTTTAATATCCTGATTCAAATCTCTGCAGCATTAGTCAAGTAGCGTCCGCTGATGCAAGTTCAAAAGCACTCATCTTAAAAGCGATGTTGCAGGTTTTCAAGTGTATTCCATTCAAGCCGAGAGTAAATTATTTTATAGCTTTACCGACAATTTTGATTTTTTCCAGCCAACACATAGTTTTTGTTAAAGCTCTACTTTACTCACGGGTGTCGCGGTTGAGGAGAGTTCAGCGTGGGCAAAGAAATCAGGCCGGTCTGGCTTTCTGTCGACAGGCCTGATTTCTTCGCCCACGCTGAACTCTCCTCAACCGAGACACTCGTAAGTTAATCAGAGCTTTACCAAAAACTTTGTGATAGCTAGAAAAAATAAGTGTCGCAATCAGCATCACGTGTTTCTTAACTTTCATCAACGAATTGCGGTTTAGCTTTAGCCATAATGAGGTACTGGTGCTGCTCAACCAACATTCTTTTCAATGGACTGCTGCGCGGTTCTGAATTTTCGGATTTCACTTTTTTGTGAAGAAGTTTCAGTATTGCACTAGTTTTGTGGACAGACTTCTAACGATTATGGTTATCGGTAAACTGTAGGCCATTTCAAGTGCCAGGTTTATACATATTAAAAGACGAGCCCAAATTGTTTTCGAGGAGTACAGAAAGAGTATTGTTTTTTTCAAGAGCTTTTTCACATTGCGGCCCGGTAACTTTATTTTGTTTAACGACATTTTATAGCCTCTAATTGAATTAAGCAATGAGTGCCACACAGGTCTTTTTTTTACTTTAATTTCCCCTCGCTACCGCCTATTACGCACCTCGCTCCCCAAATTAATTCGTTCCGACACGATGCAACCCCCCCCCCCCCCCCCTCGCGGTTCTGGAAAGGGCGACGCATCTGTCGGCGAACAAGAGCGCGTCATTTACAACCAACGCGGAAAGTGAAAGAGTGATAACATTCCGTGAATGGAGTACTTTCATCACAGCCCCGAAACGTTTGAAACGCTCAAATCTGTTTTTATGTTTATTCCGATGGCTTTTTAGCAGCAAACGCGGTAATATCGTTGGTCGGCGGACCCTCCTCCCCCCTGCCCCCCGGCCCCCTCCCCTGGTCATGCTTAGCTTTCCGCAGTCATAATTTTCCACCCGAGAATTGAACCGGCGCTCCGATGCGTGCGCTGATAGCCCCCTTTCAACTGCATATTTTTACAGCGATGACAAGTCTTGTTGGATTCGGCATCCACTGTTTCCCCGCCCTGCGTTTTTATTTCGGGAATCGGTGATTAAGATCCCCTTGCCGCTTCGCAGAAATGGAAGGGGTGCCCTGTCGTGCAATGGAAAAACGCCGCATAAGCCGTCAGACGTTGCCTATAAGTCCCTTGAAAAATTTAATTTTCGAGGTAACTTGTTACTATTTTTCCCCCAATTTTTCAAAGAATTTTATTCCTGATTTAATCCAAAATACCTGAAAATAAGGAGAAAATTTCATGTAAATGTTCTTCAAAAATGCATTTTTTATGGGAAGAATTTGGCAACGTTTGGATGCTCTTATGGCATTCTGCCTTAGCACGGCAGTTTTGGCACAAGAATATAAAAATGCGAGAGAACCAATTTTGTATCGCTGCAATTTTATACTGAACTTTTAAACTGACGGGAATTATTATAGAATAAGAAAAGACAGCCCCTGCGCACAAGCGTCAAAGAATCATTCTTAACCAAAAAATTTGCAAAATTTAGGGACGCGAAATTTTTGAAATGAAATTCGTCTCGTTGAAAAACTGTTTGATCCGATACTGTAATGATTGGCCTCTGCATCTGGGTCGAATGCGACGTTTTTCTCCCCTTTTATATCTATGAGTTTTTTCACTTTATAGGTTGAGAGTGATTTTTTAGGCTCATCCGTAGATGCTTTCGTTTTCTTTTTGGGTAAAAAGTCAAAATCTGCAGAGATTTTTACTCACTCGATGTGATAGACTGCACGCCCGACAGTGGATCGAGTCAATAGGAGAGGTCGGACAACATTTCGAAACTTTAAACGCTTATAACTCCGTCTATACAAATCTTTGAGGTTCGAAAAGTGGTTTCATTGGTTCTCGCGTAAAATTTTCCTCCAAAAGCACATCTTGAAATTAAAATGTAACGAAATAAACATCAAAATTTGCAGTTTTGGTCCAAAATTCCATGTCCGACCTCCCTAATTGACTCGATCCACTGTGCGACAGTTCGACTACGCCTCGAACCAGGGACGAATCACCCTAAGCACGTATTATCGCTCATAGAGACTGACTTACAAAATTAGTTTCAAGTTTCACAGGTGATGAACCGCTTTGATTCATCCAGTAGTTAACTCGCTAATACAAGACTTCTCAGTTTCGGGACGGCGTAAACAATTTTGATCACCGGTTGTCCGTAGTTCATTCCGGCGATCGAGACCGCTAATTATCGGTTCAAGTTCACTGTAACCGTGCTGCGGACTAAACGGCGCACGCAGCTAAATTTATCGAGGGATCTCGTTTTAGAAGCCCACAAAACCTCGCCGATAAATTACGCCTCGCAGTCCCCTCAAATCGGGGGAGGGGGTAATTATTCCGCAAGATGTCAATATTTTCCGGAACTCCGGATACACTTCCTGAGATTCCCCGTCGCCAAATCGGGCGTTTAAGTCTTTCTTTTTCCGATCGAACTTCGCAGGGATGTTCGCTCCACGGCAACTCCTTCGAGCTTTTTACAATCTAATTTTATCTGTCATCGTTTCACCCCTTCCCGTGGGTGGTCTTTTGACAATGGACCCTTCCAAAAACAGTCATTTGTCAATCTAATGAGGGTTTTTTTCCTTCGCAAAGGAGACATTTGAAACTTCGAGAGGGTAAACAGGGTGGTGCGATTGTCAGATCGTTGGTGAAATGAGTTAGTTTTCGATGGGCCTTTCCTCGCAACTCACGCCAGTAATTTGGAATGTCATTTTTGTTAAATGGGACATTTGTCACAATTTTTCCAATTAGGGGGTCATTCTTTTTTATATGCATGTGACCTTACACGGGGAATGAAAGACCCACGGCATCGAAAAGTCAACATTTAGTCAATATCAGAGCTTTCTACAGCTTTCAGTTTTCTCAGCATAATAGGACGAAAAATGCCAAAAATTGTAAACAAAATCTAAGTGATGATGGTCTAATGTTTTTGACATTTCCAGGGCCTAAAATTGCTTGATCAAAATGAAACGTTAAGCCCTCTTATCTCTATTGACATAAAACCTTTTTGTTCCAATTTCTCCCACTAAATGATCATCAAAATTTCCGGGATTCGTTTTAATTTTTTCAAAAGTTCCGGAAAATGTAAAAGATCCGGAACATTTCGGGAAGTTTAAAAGTTCCGCGAAAGATTCAAGAAAATTTCGAAAAATTTTCGAAATTCTGTACTATTTCCGGGAAATAGGAGCACTAATTCGTTACCAAGACTCGGCGTCATCGGTACTATATAGAGCTCGACTAGTTCTGCGCGGATGGAATTGAAGATTCAGTGCAGAAATTTGACAGTGGCGCCAGTGCGCGTGGGCGAATACCCTAGTGGACCGGCTTTGAACTCTTTAGAAAGGCTGACGTTTCGAGAGGACTTCGCATGCCGGATTTTTAGACCTACCGAAATTCTGCTCCCTTCCGCCCCACCCTCATCCCTTTTCTTAATTTGGTGTGCGTTTCGGCCTTTGTGCTGTCGACGAGGTGTGTCGATATTTCTCTCTCTGCCACCGGCTGATTAGAGGGGAGTCATATTGAGGTGCAATGTATCACCCTGCGTCGGCCGGAAAACCGGAGGTGTTCCCCGTGGATTCGCCCACAGTCGGGATATTCGATACGTATGAATGTAGAGCTTTTATCTTTGAGCCTCTCTCTGTGTAGGCAGTGCCTCAGCTTCTTCAAATCCAGGTTTTTATTTTATTTTTTCCCTTCTCTACCGGGATATTTGGGGGGGGGGGCGGTAAAGATCATGTGTGTTTCGGGCGGGTAATCGGGCTAATTAAGATCGTGTGTAACAAGATGTTAAGGTGATTCGATGGACGCCATATTTTGTGTAAGAACGGCATGCTATATATCGCATCAATTGGTTCCATTCTTTTCAGCTACTCGTCATTTTTCTCCAATTTTGAGATCGCAATTCTGTTGTCAGGAGACTAAAGCACTCACTTACCAATTTTAACAAAGAAATTCAACGTAATAAAAGCGTGGTTTTTTTAGAGAGAAAATATCACATTCGAGTGCAGTTTCGATATCAGTATCAGTATGTAATCCATGTGTTCGTTATCTCATCAGTTACCGCTTCCTATGATCTTATTCGATGCCGTTAAATGTCAAGTTAAATATCAAAATTGTTGAAAAGAAGGACCATGTTACCCCATCTTTTCAACAATTTTCAAACCTACGTAATAATTCAGTTTCTCAAAGTGCAATCTTCGTCGATCGAAAAATATCGCCATCGGCCGGCAAAAAAATGAGAGCCGATCATGATTGGCATGTGTACGAGGGCTGCAGAAGCGCATCTGTTTGAAGCAGCGCAGCGCAGCGAGCTCGCAATTGGCAGGACCATCTTCTTTGTAGCCGCGCGATGTCAAGCTAAACCGTTCCCAGTTCGAATGGGCGCATAGCCCCTAGCATGACGCCGCGTTATGAAAAACGGCCCGCTAGTGTCAACTCTAATAGCGAGAATATAGCTCTCCGTATGCCTCGCTTTTTTTTCTTTTTGAAAAATATTGGTGGAGCATCACCCCCCGTGCCCGCCCCTCTAATGAGCTTCGACGCTGAGAGCACTCAATCACCTTTTTCTGCACCTCGCGACCCCCTCCCCCCGCCCCAGCCGGGGGCTCAAACGACGCGACGTTTGCAGGGACGGCGGAGTGGCGGGGCGCTCCCTTTGAATATTCATCAATTTTTAAAACTCAATATTCAGACCTCGACTCATTAAATATTTATTAATTTCACTTCGGTTAATCAATCAATGCGTCGACGTGAGAAAACCAATTTTCGTTTTTCCCCCCTCATGTTTTTTCTACTTCTTTCCTCGAGCTTTACTAGAGGTCCCAGCTTTTCTGCGAGTTCTTTTCTTTTTTTTGAGTCGTGGACAACCCTACTCCTACTCCCTCCCCCATTTCCAAATGACCGTCGATGGTCTGCATTAGGAGAAAAGGAACTAACTTATTTAACTCGTTTTACACTGGAAAAAAAAAAAAAAAAAAAAAAAAAAAAAAAAAACACATTGGATCTAGAGTCCAGACTCTTAAAAACATCGACAAGAAAAAAGATTCTTGACTCGATCAGATTTAAGCTTAAATCAAGAACCAAGCCTCCTAATTTGAGCGGATTTCCTTTCGATTTAAGCTTAAATCTGATTGAATCAAGAGTCCTTTTTCTTGTCAATGTTTTCAAGAGTCTGGACTCTAGATCCAATGTGTTTTTTTTTCCAGTGTAAGAACAACATACGGTCATTTGAACGTCCGACGTAAGTGGGTGATTTTATTCATGGCTGGATACTGGCAGTGGCCATCTCTCTGCATCACGGCACTCAAATATCGTCCACCAGCGATCATCAAAGGCCACATTCGATTTAACTCCAAGTCAAAATGGTGAAGAGTAATGGTGACGGATTCGGATACGATAACTGAGTGGTGATGGATAAAACCTCCGGCCGTGGGAGCTGTACTTATGGGTTATTACGGGTTATATAGACATATCGTCCACGTTCCGGGCTCAGAGGCCGAAAGTTCCGGGTCTAGCACCCGGAGCAATCTAAGCTACGGCTCCAGCACCCGGAACAGGAACTTCCGGCCTCTGAGCCCGAAATGAATGGTACGTCTGAATAGCCCGCAACTTTTTTTGTCAGTGTTCTCTTTTGCGAAGTCTACGAGGGCTTATGAGCCCTAATCCAGGAGCGTGCCACTGGAAGTTCTAAATATTAAACTGTCACGAATCACCCCTGGGAGGGATGCACCCTTCGAGGGTCCAGATCCTCCGGGATCGCCGAAGTCGGTAGGCCGTATCCTTGAAAGGCCGAGCCTTTGTCTCAGTCTAAAGGTCACCTATCGGAGGGCGTCAGGGCGGAAAAGTCGAGCTTCGTCACTTGACGTAACCCGGGTCCCGGTCCCTTTTTCCGGTCTAATTTTAATTTCTACATAATTGAACTTGTTAGAACGTGTTGATTCCTGTCACCGGAATAGTTCCAGACTTTAAAGTACATTCCGCGTGTCTTCCCCCCCCCCCCGCCCTCGTTGGTGTCTCTGTCTAGTGTTCCCGGTCCCGCGGTCGTCTCTGTCGCACCGTCTGCAACCAGTCTGTGTCTATTAATAGGGCCCCGAGTCGCCGGCACCCGAGATGGGGCTCTGTTGCCCCGTCTTTGGAAATCTCGCGCCGGTGCTCTTGACCCCGGACACCCTGATTTCATTCATTCGATTCGGTGCTCCCATTTCCCGGAACTAGTCCCGAATTCCGGAACTTTTGAGGTTTTTCTTAGTTTTTCCCGGAACTTTTAAAATTCCCGAAACTCTCCGGATCTTTTGTATTTTACGGAACTTTTGAAAAAATCTAAAAGGAGTCCCGAAACATTTGGATATTTCTGTCAAACGGAACTATGTGCATTATGACGTGAGCCCTATCATGCAGATATTCTTATGGGTTTTAAGGCTCTCGTCTTAATGCATATAGTTCTGTTTGGCAGGAATACGTCCGATTGACGGTCATGGAGTGAGAGAAATTTGAACAAAAAAGTTCAGAATCTCGGAAATTTTGAGCTTTTACTGAGCGTTTCTTGGAACTTTTGAAATTCCCGAAACTTTCCGGATCTTTTGTATATTTCGGAACTTTTGAAAAAATCTAAAAGGAGTCCTGGAACATTTGACGATCTTGGAGTGAGAGAAATTGGAACAAAAAAGTTCCGAATCCTGGAAATTTTGACGGACATGGAATGAGAGCACTGATTCGATTAGGATTCCAGTAGAGCAGCTTTGAGGAGGCAGAAAGGAGGGAGTCTACTTTCTCCAAGGCTCAAAGGCAAAAAGGAATGTTCCCGCCATTGAAACATGCTCTGGGAGCTCAGCATCTCTTTCCCTTTAAAACGTGGTGTCCAGGACTGGAAATTCCTGGAAATGTCCGGATCCGCTAGGAAACTGAAAATTCCCGGTAAAATTATAAAATTCGTCGGGGAATTCGCTTGTAAAAGTAGGAATTTCTTTCTCTTTTCACTCAAAGTCTCTTTTTGCCGGACTGCGATGACTGAACGTTGAAGAATTATCTGAAAAGTAGAAAAATTGATTTTTTTTCCACTACAAGTTCCGAGAAAAACTACGGTTCGCGCTCTAAACATTACGGGGAAAAGAGAGGCCAGCAAATATCGAGGAATGAGAAACTTCAAGAGTTTGATACGCAGCAACGTCTTCTACAACCTTATCAATATTATAGCGCTTCGGTTTCGCTGACTTTCCATTCTTTAACTGTCAGACTGTCAGCACATCTTCTCGCTAAAAAAGTCGAAGTCGAAAGACACTCGAGGAATAGCCTTGGGAATCCCACAGGAGTACCTAGTATTTTATGCTCCGGCTCTCGTAATGACAACTACCTCGTAAAAAATAAATCGTTAACTCGTAACGCCTCATTCTGCCTGACAGCTCGACATTTCTCCGGAACCTTTAGAAATTCCATCTTTTCGCGCGAATTTCGGCAACGTTGGGAGCGGAAAAAGTATTTTGGCACCCGGTTCGTCTTGGTTGTAGACGGCTGACGACCTGAAGAGAAATGCCAGATTGTGCGAAGAAATTCTGTTCCTATGGATTAACGAGGAAAAGCTGTCATTTTCCCTCGCGCTAATGCAAGTAATTTGTCAATGTCCTCAATGCTGAATAAAAAGTAAATTTCTCGCGGAAAACTCGCCTAATTTTTCATCTTTCCATGCAATCAAAAGTTATTATCTCTGCATTCGAAATAAACCATTTTCCCCTTAAAATAGAAAGAACTTCATAAAAAAACTTCATTGAGCATGAGCATAGTCAAGAGGATTGAAATTTGTGTAAGGTTTAGAGCAATTTCCCCCCCAAGTTATGTCACGTGTCCAATTTTTGGTGGGTGAACAATTTTCGTAAATGACCTCCGGGCCTTAAAATGTTTGAGGCCGAAACTTGTTTTAACCCCTGTATACTCACTTAAAAAACTATCAAAAACTGTATAAAGAACAGCAAAGTTGCTTATTGAAGATTTTGCCTCCGTGGCACAGTGGAACGAGTCCTTGGAAGAAGTTGGTCATGATATTTTTCATAAAAATTGTAAAATTTTTCGTTTATCTCGTCACATTTTTAATTTCAAGGGGTGCTTTTCATAGAAAATTTTACGAGAAATCCAATGAAGCAAACTTTAAACCGTCAACATCTCATATTAATGAAGATATACGATTTTAAAGTTTTGAAATCATGTCCAGCCTCTCCTATTAATTCGATCCACTGTGCGTGGGCCGAAGCTCCTTTTCTTATACAGACGGTGGCAATAATCGTCGATTTTCCCGCTCGAAGCGGCAATGGGCGCTGCCGAGAGCGGTACCTGCGGCAAAGTTAGTGCTTCCTAATATATTTTTGACAGCTTTCGTCTCCTCTGAAGTCGGGTCCCCGGCGCGGTGCGGCGTCCGGACCGAAGGAGAATTTTGGCCATGTATGTCCAAAGTGCAGAGTGAGAATTTGGCGACGGCATTAGCGAAAAATTCCGATCCGCCGTCGCGGCTCGGCGGGCCGCTCGTGTCTATCGATGCAACTCGGTCTATTTTTGTGGCCATCTCGAATTTTCCAGTCTGACTCCCTGCGGACACCAGAGTCTGCAAGTCTAGCCGCCGTCACAGTCACTGCCCTCCGACGAGACTGTCTCACGGTGACGTCACCTCGCTAATGGGACTCTGCAGTTAGCGGCATCAGGGACAGGGTCCAGGCTTGCACGACTCGCCGCACGTATCGTGTACAAGAACCCGAAACTTTCTGTCGAAAATGATGAATTAAAATTCTAAAGACAATAGCTTGAACTCTTCAAAATCTTCGTTTATTATAAAGTTTTAACGAAATTTCTATTTTAGGTGGTAGAATTCTTTTAAAAATTCGTGAATTTTAAGTTATTTTGGCAAAAATACAAAATGATGAAAAAATTTCCTGGAATGTTTACAATATGAGAGAATGGTAATAATGTACAACTTTAGAGATATTTTTTAAAAAAAAAAAAAATCGTGTAGGTTTATGTCCACACATTTAAAATTCCGGGGAAATTCGCATTACTGCAGGAGACGATGTTCATCACTATCCTCTCGCCCATATCCTCTCGCAGCGAAGAGCTTGTTGTGAAAATGATCTAAAATCCGTGATTTTGAAGGTAACGTAAAACTGAGCTAAATCTCGTCTCTCATGAAAATTTCGCCGATTTTTCTTCTACTCACACGCAAAATGTAGCCAAAGTTGGCCAGAAAGTGCGCAGTCACATTCTTTAAAAAAATTGAATCATTCAAGTGTATTTTGCAATTGCAACCTAAGAATGCAGGTACGCCCCTTCGTCCGGGAAAAGACGAATCGTAACTCGCGTTCTTCTAATCGTCAAAGTGTCTACAGTGGCAAATTCAGAAATTTTTACAAGGGGTGAGTGTCTATGGTCAAAATTCTTCGGAGGTGGGGGGGGGGGGGGAGTGGCTCCTAAAAATCACGAATTTTGCCACCTTAGCAAAGTTTTCCCGTCTTATGAGGGGGCTGTTTAGTGCCTCCTATCTTCCAGCTACGCCGTTGGTTGTTCGGTCCTCGAGGATTTCGCAGTCCGCGTCCCGTGGTGGAAATGCATGACCTGCAAGTCGGTTCGGCGACGAGTTCATCTATCAAACCTAACCACCCCCGGACCCGCGGGCAAGGTGAAGGGGGCGCGGCGTTGCCCCTTTCCCAGTGGCCCGACGTGGAGGATGTGCAACGACTCGAGAGGCGTATTTTAAGAAGCCCTGCCGCCGCGTGCGCCACCGCGGGGGGCGGGGCTTGGGGCGGCAGACTTCGCGGGGGTTAGTGCAGTCGGAACGGAAGGCTTACGGATTTACGGAACGACTCCGTCCGCGCTGCCAAGTTTCATTTCCGCACCCTTATTTTTCACGGTTGTTCGTCGTCAGCCATGCGACAGTCTTAAATGAACCTGAACAGAGGTTTTAGCGAGTCGTCCTCACGGCATAGTTATGGAGGTCCCAGGGTGGAGGTCCCCCCCCCCCCGAGGGTTAGCAGCCGCCCCCCTCTCGGAATATTTGTGATCCAAGGTATTGGTGAGCAGAGCAAGGAACTTCTGTTCGGGAGTCAGAAGGGCACCTCATCAAGGGGATCGGGGGAGGCACCTAAAGAACCATTACTGGAGGGAGGGGATCTCGGAGACTCCATCAGCTCCAAGAAAAGGTTGACGGACTTTCTCAGCTTCGAAAAGGGGGTTCGGGGGCTCTCCCGGGAAATTTTTTGAAAAGTGAGACCTCTTCAGAGCAATTTTAAGCTGTATCGACAAATCCAATGAGATGCAATTTCAAAGTTGAAACATATGTCACGCACCTATTCAGCAAAATCTCTCACACTTTCCGGAGGGAGCTACTTGTATGTAAGTAGATTTAAGGGGAGGGGGTGGGGGCACTTACCCTCCAGAGTGCTGATTATTGAAATCGATAGACAAAGCGATGGATAAAGAAGACATAGGGAGTATGGAGCGATCCCATTGGTTTAAGTAGGTGGTTCCTATTGACTAAAGGAGAAAATGATGGACTAACTGTAGGGTCTTTCGAGGGTTGCCTTTAGTTGGTCTGCCTACCTCCTTTGTCCATTGCAACGATCCGCATCCACCAGTAGCATCCCTCCATGTCCCCCTTGTCCTCTTTGTCTATAGCTTCGTCTATCAATTTCAATAATCGCCCCCCCCCCCCAACCCCTTCATAGTCCCGCCCAAGCAAAAGAACTTTCGAATTTTCTCCAAAGTTACCGCCTGTCTCACCAAGTTAGTCAGGCAACGCAGGGCAGACGCCGAAAAAGAAGAAGCGCAAAGCGATCTTAAGTGGCTTGCACGCTTTTTGTTTTTCGTTTATTTTTTCTTCTTCTTTTTCCTCTGCGGCCGCCACGCCGCGGACCCGCGGCGGGGACCGTCGCGTTCGGTCCTGTCAGTCTAAAAGTAACATCCAGAATGATCGCACCGAATTTCATCTTAATTTACTTACGTCACCGCGTATCGGAGTCCGTGCAACAGCCCCTTTCTTTCCACTTTCGTTTTCGCACTCCCGGTGCCCGCTGCACCGGCTCACATCCTTTTCCAGCCCCCCGAGCGGGCGTCCACAAGTTCCTAATCGCCTTTCGATTTCCCTCGAGTATCTAGTTCCTATTTTTCTCGTTCGTTATTTTCATTTTTTTTCCTACTTACTTCATTTTTTCCGGTTTGCAAGTTCCTCCGTGTCGACTCAGACTTTCGACCGATCGTTCGAAAGTTACGTTTTCCGTGCCTGTCTGTGATTTCGTCGCGATTTTAAGCCCTTTAGAAAAATTCCTCCCCCAGTTCGTTAGTTTTTCTTCGCTCTCCGATTCCGATTTTGCTCAATTTCTTTTTCTCTCGATTAGCCCGTTCGCTAATCGCTTTTTTCTCGGAGTGAAAGTTCGTTTGTAAGTCGAAGGAGGATATTTATCTCGATCCTGTAAGCTGCATCAAATCTTATTATTCTAAACTTACGACGTGATTTTTTTGTAAAATTCACTGGTTAGCTTACAAAAAAATCGATTTTCTTTTTGTTTTCTGCATAAGCTGCTAATGCTTTCTTTTCGGAGCTTTAACCTTTCAATTTTAAACTTTTATAAGTCACGAAATTTCAAAGCCTTAACCCTTCTCTTCAAACGATCATGCTATTCCAAACGTTAATGATAGAAAGCAAAATTTAATGTCTATCATGAACCTTATTTATTAGAAATGACTTATCTGTACTTGGAGGGGTTTGGAAAAAAATGCATACCTACAAGCCATTAACTTCAAGATAAGCGATTCCTGTAAGGATCTGATTCATTTTCTTCGTACTAACTACAGCTAAGCTATATGATAAGCAATTTGATCCCTTCGATAGACTGACACTGTTTTCGTCCCATCGCTTATACGTGTCTGTTAAAAATCTGGAAGTTCATTTAGCCGTGACTCCTAATTCATATCTCTTATGCATTAAGATTTTAAATGAGGCGTATAATTCAGATGTTTTGGAGTTGAAGGAACTCGGAGTGGTCCTACTCCTTACAGTTAAGAAGACCCTCCCACGCAACTCAACCCCTCTAGCGATGCACCAGTGTACCGACCCCTTCAATTGTGATTTTTCAAAATCTATCTTTTCATATTTATTCATTCATTATTTGGAGAAAATAAACGAATGAACGTGTTTTTAAAAGTTTCGCAGAATATATTCTAGGTATATAATCATACCTACCTTGAACGAGTAAAAAATGGGAACTTTTCCAAGAACCTAAGTTCATCAGGTTTTCCATGTAAAAATAAAATTTGACAAAAAATGTGCAACTTCACAAATTAAGGTATGTGTTTTCCGACGTGGAAAGCGAAAATTCGTCCATCCCCGAAGGATCCGGTGAATAAGGTGACGCCTTTCTCGAATGAAAATAGCTGTGGTGTCTCGTCGAAACCCCCTGTTGTCAGTCAGCTGTAAAAATCGCCCAATCTTCCAACCAGTCACGTGCGCAAATTCAGCCGATTATTACCCCATTTGACAACCTTGCACGGTTGTCTTTGAAAAGATTTTCACGGTTGCGTCAGCCATGTGCAATGTGCATGCACCGGCGTCTTTGTAGTTAGTTAACGTGTTTCTTCTTATTCCGTTTGTTTTTCCATGGTTCATTTAGCGTTCCTTTTGTTCACACAGTTGGTTCATCTCACTTAAAGCTTGTTACGCGCCACTGTCAAATTATGTGACGTTTGCTCTGCTCAGACTCTGGCATAGATGAACCTTTATAGTAATTTACCATGGTGCGAGGTTATTATGATTTCTAACGTTCTTTGGTAGAATTTTGTCGCAACCAATAATTCGCCGCAGCAATAAACTTTTTTTTTTTATGAATTCCAAACGATTTAAGTACTTTTTGGGAAAATTTTTTTTTGTAAATATGGGAATCAGTACAAGCCCGTTGGTGCAATTTCAAAGAGGTTTTCAGTGGTCTGTTTCAACAAATGTTCACTTAACTTTTACGCAAATGTTTAATTTGCTGCTTATTTTGCACTAACACTATACAGGGTGATCCAAAAGTCCCTTCCACCCCCTCTAACTTTTTACCTAATTGAGGTAAAGATTTGAAACTTGGGGGATATTCCTAGATCAAAGGGAGCTACTTTTTGGCCCCCCTAAAATTTTCAGGGGGCCCCCTTGGGGGGGCAACGGCCCCCAACTTTTAATTTTCAAATGGGAAGACCCCCTTTGTGATAGTTCGTTCGAAAGAGCATAAAAAAAGAAAACTTTTCGCGCAAACCCGAAGTCAATATCTCAAACCGTTTCAAAATGGCGGCCGGTTAAAGTTCAAAATGGCCGAAAATTCACACCGGTTATTTGTCGATGGATTTGCGCGAAAATCGGTATGTAGGGGTATTTTGACACGAGAAAAACGAATTTGCCGTTAGATTTTCAAAAAAAACCGAAATTTCCAAAATGGCCGCCGGTTAAAGTTCAAAATGACCAAAAATTGATTTTTTTAGAAATCTAAGTTCAAATTTGTTTATCTTATGCCAAAATACTCTCAAATTCCAAGTTTTAGGCAAATCCATCAGCAAAAAACCGAGGTGACAATTTTCGGCCATTTTAAACTTTAACCGGCGGCCATTTTGGAAATTTCGGTTTTATTGAAAATCTAACGTCAAATTCGTTTTTCTCGTGCCAAAATACCCCTACATACCGATTTTCGCGCAAATCCATCGACAAATAACCGGTGTGAATTTTCGGCCATTTTGAACTTTAACCGGCCGCCATTTTGAAACGGTTTGAGATATTGACTTCGGGTTTGCGCGAAAAGTTTTCTTTTTTTATGCTCTTTCGAACGAACTATCACAAAGGGGGTCTTCCCATTTGAAAATTAAAAGTTGGGGGCCGTTGCCCCCCCAAGGGGGGCCCCCCTGAAAATTTTAGGGGAGCCAAAAAGTAGCTCCCTTTGACCTAGGAATATCCCCCAAGTTTCAAATCTTTATCTCAATTAGGTAAAAAGTTAGAGGGGGTGGAAGGGACTTTTGGATCACCCTGTATGTCTCAATGTAAACTTTTTTATAATTAGACAAAGTTATGATACCAATTCTTTTTCTTGCTTGCTTAAATACATAAGTTTCACATTTAAATAAAACGGAAGGGTTTACTTTATGCCGTTGAAGAGTTTTTTGATCAATTGCTTGTAATAGACTTTCTTTTAGAGTCACCATGCTACCAAAAACCGTAATGATAGATCGATGTGTGCGTTTGCTTCAAATCATAACAAAAGATTTTATGTTGGGGTTGAAAGTTGCCAAAAATTATTAGTCAAAGACATCCCCTCCTTCAAATGAAGTTTAATGAGTTCGGAAAAACACGAGAGAACCCTGATACTTATTGTACCTAGACAGGGGTCTTTTGTCTCTTTGTTTGTTTGATGTTTGGAATAAGTTTTCACCATTGAAAAAGTATTAGCAATATTACGTTGCGTTACGTAACGATTGTAACATACCTCCTCCCTCTTTGTGATGCAACTCTATCAGAAGTAGTTTCAGAGATTAGCCATTTATTCCTTGAATTTTCTAGTATCATTCGCATAAATCATTGATCTCTATCTCGATTCACATTCCTCCTGTCTCTCACTCTGAAGTGCATTACGGCGTTATCAAATCCTCGAGATGCAATGCAAACGCCTCTGTGAAGTGTTGTAAGATTCGATGACCAAAACCCATTGTTACGCGAGCTTTCGTGAGAGAATTGAGAATTATGCTAGCGAAGAAAATCACGTGCGCCTGAATCATAGCCCTCGAAAAAAAATTTCTTACAAATCAACGATCGATCAGAATAACTTGACTCACTAATCGGTGTTTACATTGAGCTAGCCTTGATCTCCCAGTGATATCGAAGTCAATTAAAAAAAAAAAAAAAAAAAAAAAAAAAAAAAAAAAAAAAAAAAAAAAAACAACAACAAGGAAGTATCAATAATGGTTTTTTGACCGTGCGTAATTGCATGTCGAGATAAGTGTAATCAGGCAACTGTAATCAACAACTCGTTTTTGGTTATTTTTCAGGGCGCTCAAGTTGTTAATTGAATCGGGCGCAGTGATAATACCCATATCGCGTTCTTTACCAATCGTCTTCTCATGCAATATGCGTTTCTTTTCTATTTTTACGAAGGAAGAACAGTTTTTAGAACTTTATTTTTAGTTGAAGTGCATCTGTTTGGCCGATTTGATTCTACTTGGTCAGAAGCAGCTAATTGCAATTTGATTGCACAGGCCGATATTAGATTATCTTTTTGCGCGAGAAATAAAACATGGCAATTTCAGCTTCTTGGAATTGATAAATTAGTCCAACGGGCTTCGAGTCTCCAGAAGTTTGTAAGTATGGACTAAAATAAAAACTTTAAGGGAGAACTTTAGCGCACCTTTAAGTCATGCAATTTCAAGTAATGAAGAATTTGCAGTTGTCTAAAATTGTATACATTTCTCATTTCATATTTAAGAAGAAACTACCAAGTGAACTGCGAGCATAAGAATATCCTTGCCTTCTGAAATGAACAATTGAAAGGGTCAGTTACAAATGGGCTCAAGCGCCGAAAATGAGAATTAGAGAAAAATGGTAATAGCTGTTTTAATTATTGGCCCCTTATAAATCTCAGAGCTCTAAAATATCAAGGCGATGAATTAATAATAATCACATTATTAATTAATCTGCAATTTAAAACGGGTTGGTTTTTACAGTTCCTACTGTTTTTTTCGTATTTTTATATCTGGCGCTTGAGCCCTTTTGTAATTGACTGTTCAATTATTGGAGGACATAAGACCAAATTACCTGATCTGATCAAATGCATGTGTTTAAACAGGAAATACCGCCTAATGACGTCACTAGGCGGTAGGTTTTTTCACTTTTAAACGCATTTTTCTAAAATTTCCAATTTCGGATGAAGACTAAGACTGCGAACGCGACTAATTGGATTGCATTTTGCAAAAAGGAACCAGCGCGATTGCAAGTGTTGCTGAAGATTTTGCAACTCATTCATAATATCGATTTATCCTAAATAATGTGAGGATTAGCAAGTAATTTTTGCTTTCACTAAAAATTGTTACAGTTTAATAAGATAAGTGTAAATAGTAAACTGTACAGAGATAATTAGGTATTCTTCCAAGACAAAGATGAAGCTGCACAGTCTTAGCAATATTGTAATTGCTGCTGGTTCCTTTCTGCAAAATGCGATCCAATTAAGCTGTCTGAGATGCATCAATTTTTTCGTGCAAATTCTCGATTTTACACATGATTGGCGCAATATTACCACGACTTATTACGCAGGGAGGCCAGACAAGGGTTCATCTGCTCGCGAGTTGCCCTCGGGGTTCGAAGACGGGAGGGGCCCCGGGCCGCCCGGGGGCGGTTCCGGATGGGGCGGTCAATGTTCCCGGCTTCGCGGGGGGCGCGGGCGCCAAAAATACCCGACGTCGCTATTCCTCTGCCCACAATGAAACATCTTCATCGTTCTACCCCGTCCCCCTTCATTCCCGACGCCATTCAAAGAAATTCGCTGCGAAATAGTGTGGCACGGACGGAAACTCTCTGTTGTATCGAATGGAGATGTTGCATGTGTGAGGAATTCTGCCGTGCTAAGGAAGAACGCCGTATGAACATTCGAGAGTTGCCAAATTTCATTCAATCAAATGTTTATTTTTGAGGAAAGTTATGAATATTTTCCCTTGAAATTTTTAGGGACTCTAGGTAAAATTGCGAACAAAATTATCTGAAAAATCGGAAGGAAAATATTCATAAGTTTACCAGGAAACTCGCGTTTTATCAAAGGAAATTTGGCAACGCCTGAAGGTTCATACGGCGTTTTTCCTTAGCACGGCAGAATTGGCGATGTGACTGTTGATTCTTTTGTAAAAGTTTGCGAGAAACACGATGGTGCCGCTGGTTTTCTCTGAAATCAACTCCCAAGCTCAAAAAAAGCTCTCAAGTTGAGGCCTGAATGGAGGGGATATCCCACGCTATCCTGAGAGTCCACGTCTACATCAAGACGAACTCTCCATGCAAAGATAGGGAGCAAATACATTGACAGGGCTGCCACTTTAATTTGCGACTCTAAAACTGAAAACACGGCAACCCTCCTAATGTACTTACTCCCTATCTTTGCATGGAGAGTTTGTTTTGATGTAGAGGTGGACTCTCAGGATAGCGTGGGATATCCTCTCCATTTTGGCCTCAACTTGAGAGCTTTTTTTGAGCTTGGGAGTTAATTTGGCCCGCGTTAAACAGAAAGGAACCAAGCCACATCAGCTATTGCCAAAATTAATCGGGCAATTTAATTTTTAACACGAAAACGATTGCGCGGATTTCCGTGCAAATTTCAGTGAAAAATCTCCATAGTTTGAAGAAAATTCCTTAAAAATTTCTAAGGAATCCGCACAAACGTTCTCTCGTAAAAAATTTAATTGCCCGGTTAAATTTGGCAATCGCTGATGTGGCTCGGTTCCTTTCTGTTAAACTCGGTCCATTTATGAGAAAACTAGTGGCACCATCGTGTTTCTCGCGAACTTTTACATAAGAATCAACAGTCAAATCGCCAATTCCTCACACATGCAACATCTCCATTTGGCCATTAAAATGTAAAGAAGAATACGTATCAAGAATGCGACCCGATGCATACGCCTGTTAAACTCGGACCAAGTGTATCGTAAAACTGAACCTTAGTAACCACTGTTACCGTAGTCCGTCGGATCGGTATCCCCGCCTTTTTTATCCCTGACGATTGGGTTAATTAGTCGAGTCTGCTTTTGAGGTTTAAAAGTTTCGCGGCTCGAAGATTATCCCAAGTCATATTTTTCCGGGGCATAATCCTCGAATCTTCGAGATCAAAGTGCTCAAGCTACACAAAGCGAAACTTGGAGGTTGAGCGGCTCCTCGGCCGAAAACTTTCGCTATCCTTTAATGCGTTTCAAAGGGACAGACGAATCCCTTCGATCACTTGCCTAGATACGTGGAAATATTCTGCCTCCGTCTCAGTCTCCCGCTCAAAATTCGCCATAAATCCTCGTCAATGCCGGGCGGCAGGGGAGGCTCCTAACTAGATGGAGCCCCGCACCCCTGCCACATCGTCCCGCTAGTGAAGGTTCAGCGTCGTAGGGTGGAAACTCGGAATTTTCCGGGCCGAACGGCAACGCTGTATCGGGACTGACGGCCGAGTCGGGTAATCTAATGACTGGAAGTAAGGGGTAAATCATCAAGTCCACGGGGAAAGTTGTAAGTGCCGCCGCGGAAAACCGCACGACCAGGAAGGCAGCGATGCCAAACCGTGAGCTCGCTTTTCACTTGACGCAGTTCGATGGTAAATTGATGGATTTGATTTTCGCGTACCTTAATCGAATTGCCTTTTTCGGAAAGTGCCGAACTGCGAGACGAAGCAAAAAATCCAGAATCTTAAAATTTTAAGATTCTGTTATAAGTTAAAACTGAATTCAGCAGTTTCCGTTCATTTATTTTCATTGACTTTTAGATTTTTAATATTTATATGTTTTATTGTGCTCGATGCTGGATGGCCTGACAAACAGGGCCATGCCCTATAGTCGTTCGTGGAAGAAGAAGAATTCAGCCGAAATTTTTCGGAAAATATGTTTGGCGCATGCGATTTAGTTCCTTAAAAGTTGAAATCCGCGTAGGCGAAAATATAAAATTTTTCGGACTTTCTATGACGCAATATGAACGTTCTGCAGTCTTGGGACTTTTCTGAAATAAACAAAATTTGCGCGTATTTTTTCAATCTGAAATGAGGGGGCAGGGGATGCGCGTGGCCCTAAAAACTATTTTTCTGCAATCCAGCGAAATTTTCATAATTTTTGTAATAGGCAGCTAGAGACGTTATAGTATAGTGTAGGTGAGCTTCAGTTGCTTACCTTCTCCCTTTTTTTGGATGAAATTCCGTTATTTTATTTCTCTTTTGAGATTGAAAGATAATTGTTAAAAAAATTTGGAAAAATAAATATCTATCTATTGGTTTTGACGTAACAACTTGGAAGTTATTAATTTTTTGGCGACAAGTATTTAACTTTCAAGTTTAATCCGACAACACTGGTATTGATGCCATGTTTCCTCGACAATTTTTTTTGTGGGGTGGATTTGGCAACTGTGGGATCGGAGGTGGAATCCCTTGACCGAGGGATTTAACCTCGCTGTCCGCGCGACCGGCGACGCGCTTCGTCTTCAGCGCAGATGGAGCCCCCCAATAAAAGCCAGATTGGATTTCTTCGAAAGACTTTTCTGGTTTTCCCCCAGCTTTCCCTCCACCCAGACCCCCGAAATTTTCCGCGCTGAGAAGGCTCTGATCCCACCTATCTCTCCCAAGAACGCAGTTGTCGCTCTCCATGAGCGTTTGAATGTTTTTTATTTTCTTCCATCCTGGTCTTCGCCCGAGACGGTAAATTTCAGAGGTACACATTATGTGTGTCCCTTTATAACACTCTTTGGCGCTCCGTGACACTGAACCGCCGTGTTATTGGCCCACACATTTGGACCGCGTTAAGCAGGAAGGAACCAAGCCGCATCAGCTAATGCCAAATTTAACGGAGCAATTTATTTTTTTACATAAAAACGGGTTTGCGGATTTTCTTGCTTTTAGTGAATTTTCTCGCTTTTAGTGAATTTTCTCCATAGTACCCATCAAATTCCTTAAAATTTTCAAAGAGATCCGCATAAACTTCCTCTCGTAAAAATCGAATTGCCCAGTTAAATTTGGCAATAGCTGATGTGGCTTGGTCCCTCTTTGTCAAACTCTGTCCATTTAATCGAATGTTTTCGTTGTACTTTCATTCATGTGTTGTGATCTTTGATGTCACACGGAGAAAAAAAACTCGTGCGTGGGACCCGAAGTTTAGGTCTTATGGATCTCTGAAGTTTTCAGATTGAGCATCTGAACACTTTAGGTCTAGCTGCCGAGGTTCGGATCACACATCTGAAACTTCAGTTCTTACATCTGAAGTACTTCGGTTCTCACATCCGAAAAACTTCGGTTCTCACATCTGAAGTACTTCAGATGTAAGAACTGAAGTTTCAGATGTGTGATCCGAACCTCAACAGCCAGACCTAAAGTGTTCAGATGCTCAATCCGAAAACTTCAGAGATCCATATGACCTAAACTTCGGGTCCCACGCACGAGGTTTTTTTCTCCGTGCAGGACGTGCTGCATATCTTGAGATTTGTAGGCGCTCTCGCCTCGAGTTGCTCGGAGCTGTGACTAATGTTGCCTATTTTTCATGTTGCAGGAGGAAGATGTCCGTGAGTAAGTGGATTGGGCAGGTGTTATGGACGAGCTTGTGCGTGCTGTGCTTGGTGTGCGCGGTGGTGGGCGAGCAGAAGCTGGTGCGGGAGCCGCAGGACCAGACGGCCACCGTGGGCAGCCACGTGACCCTCCCTTGCCGCGTCGTCAACAAGAGCGGGAGCCTCCAGTGGACCAAAGACCACTTCGGCCTCGGCGAAGAACGCAACATGCCCGGCTTCGAACGATACTCCATGGTCGGCAACGACGAAGAAGGTAAGATACAAATCATATTCCGTCGCAATGCGTCTCGCATGCAAGAGATACAGCCAAGTAAATGTACACTTAACGGGTAAAATCCTACGAAAATCACTTTGGGCACGTCAAAGAGTCTAAAATGTCCATGCTGAGGTGCGATTAGCGGAATGATCTTGGCTTGATTATGCGAGAGCCATTTGGATTCTAGCACCAGGTAACTAACAGCGTCTTAAGGACTGGAAAACTTAAACAACTGGGAAATGTCGAGGAAATTTCTCGTAATATGTCGTTTAAAACAAAAACTTCAGATAATTTCATTAAAAAAGCCCGGAATTTTCCCGATAGTGCCATTGGTTTGGTCTAAAATTGATCTTCGAACTCTAAAGAGGCTCCTAAAGCTGAGACCATGGAGCCAACAAAGGATATCACCAAAGTAGCTCATTATGTCGCACTCTTCATGCAGAAATAGGGTTGAATATATTCGCAGTGTTGTTTTTTTGTGAGATGACTCTTAAGTTCGAAGGAGATGATTTTAATATTAGTCCTATCAGTCATGACAACCCCTCTAATGCAGTAGTTTCATCTCTGCATGGAGATTTACAGTAATTCTGAACCTTTTCGTACGGCAGACAGAGGTGCTCTTTTTATTACAACATTCATGGTTAAATCAGAAGAAAATCAGTATGTCTCCCGCAGAATTTTTCACATGGTTAATACTAAAATCCAAGTCAATTTTCCGCCGGTTTCAACACGCTTTGGTCCGGCAACGCCTTCACTCTCGGAACTAGACTTCCCGCACAACCCCGAGCTTCCGTCCTCCTTTGAGGACGCTCTTCACGCCTTTGAGCGTAGGCTTTCCGCATAGCCCTCGGCGCCGACCGAACTAAGCCCCTTCTCCCCCGGTCGATTGTTGTCAGATTTAAAGATTCCTCCGGCCACGATACCTCGATCCTAATTTTTTCGAGTTTCACCTAGCTCCGAGCGAGAGACGATTGCAGCCCGGGGAACGGCGTTTTGTTAATTTATTGATGCTCCCCAGGCCCCAGTTTATTAAGGGAAGTTTTCTCCCCGTCCCCGGGAATCCAGCGGTCGCGCTCGAAACTTGCGACCGAAAATTACGGAGACCAACCGGCTGACTGTTGTCTTTTGAACTTAAGTGCAATTAATCCTCTCCCGATACCCGTGAAGTTTCCCCGCGACTCTCTCTCTCTCAATGAGCCGTCTCTTGAGTCGCTCCAACCTTCCCTTTCCAGTCGCTCCTGCATACTGTTTCTTCCTGGGCTTAACCTCGGAGATCGGAACGAACTAATGCTCAGATGCGTCCACCTCTCTATGTGTTTTACCCATAACGAGAGGGGTTTGACCCGTAATTCTCTTTCACCTCCTCCTCTGCCCCTTTTCAGGCCGTTTATGAAATCAGTCTCGCATTCTGAATCCATAAATCTCAATTTTCACCTCATAGTTAAGATTTTACGTATCACACTGGAAAAAAAAAACACATTGTATCTAGAGTCCAGACTCTTGAAAACATTGACAAGAAAAAGGACTCTTGATTCAATTAGATTTAAGCTTAAATCAAAAGGAAATCCGCTCTAATTAAGAGGCTCGGTTCTTGATTTAAGCTTAAATCTGATCGAATCAAGAGTATTTTTTCTTGTCGATGTTTTTAAGAGTCTGGACTCTTGATCCAATGTGTTTTTTTTTCCAGTGCGCAATTTATGTAATCAGACATTTTATCACGAGCACGTTACAACTATCAGTTGGAGAATATCTTACTTTATGTTACTCTACAATGTAAAATCATGAGAGTAACGTTTATCGCTTGAGGCGCCAAGTGCTCCGGGAGGTTGGAGTGCGAAGCATTCAGGAGGCTTAACCTCCTAGTATGGAGAAAAATTTACTGGCAATCCTTCAGTCGATTTCATTCCTTCTCAACAAGTCAGGAACTTCGCTCTTTTTCTCCTCAGAGGACCTTGTATTGCTAATTGTGAAAATCCCTTGAAATATCTGGGAACTTTCAAGTCGAAGCAATCTCGTCAAAGTCCTCTATGTTTTCCCCCTCTTCTTCTTTTTTCGATTTGATTGGAACGTTAGCGACACTCCTCCATATTCCAACTACCCTTTCTCGCGGAGCATTATTCACGGAAGCTGGAAGGGTTAATCCCTCCGGTGCCCTTGTAGGATTTTTCCGGACGAGGGGTTGCGCCTAGTTTGGCAAAGTCGAGGCGAGGCCTGCAGATCCACTCGAGCGAAGTCGTGATGATGAAAGCTCCGAAATATAATTAATTTATTTCGAGCTTTGGCGCGGGCGGCGGGCTTTGAGCGCGGGCCGCAGCGTCTGAAAATTTGAATTTCGGGAGTGTATTTATCTTGTGCATCTCCGTTTGACCGAGCCTACACCCCCTCCCCTCCCCGAGCCCCGCGAGTGCATTTTCCACCCTTCAAATCAACGGGAGGGAGGGGGCGGATTCGTTTCATTCGGATGCCGTTTTCAGCCGACCAGCTCCGAGCGAAAGAAGTCCACCTCGTCCCGTTCGGGGGTTCGGCAGCGTCGAGGATTGCATTGTTACCATGGCGCATGCCGAAATATTAATGCCCTTTTCTGCCGTGCTAAGGAAGAACGCCGTATAAGCCTTCAGACGTTGCCAAATTTCCTTTGACAAATCATAGATTTTCGAGGAAAGTGAACATTTTTCTGACGGTTTTTCAAAAATTTAAGTAACTTGAATTAAAGTCGACCCGTATGACCTAAAACTACAGTTACCTGGACTGAAAACTTCAGTTTTCCGTATGAAACAAAGATTTTCTCTCGGTGGAGGTTTGCCTCGCGTAACGGAGGGGCCTTAGGAGTTATGCATTACGCGTTACTCTAATGATTTCATATTTTAGAGCATGTTATAGAACTTGCAATTAGTTACGATGTGTAACGGAATTGGTGATTGTTGCAGGTGACTTCGGGTTGGACATCAACCCGGTGACGTTGGACGACGACGGGACGTACCGGTGCCAGGTGGCGCAGGGCAAGAACGGCGACCCTCGGATCATCTCGAAGCAGGCGAGGCTGACGGTGCTCGTGCCGCCGGAGCCGCCCAAGATCACGCAGGGCGAGTCCCTGACGGCCACCGAGGACCAGCACATCGAGATCGAGTGCATCTCCGCCGGCGGAAAGCCACCCGCAGACGTAAGTACTCGTCAAAAAAATTCTGCACTGGAAAAAAAAAAAAAAAAACGCATTGGATCTAGAGCCCAGACTCTTGAAAACATTGACAAGAAAAAATAATCTTGATTCAATCAGATTTAAGCTTAAATCAAAAGGAAATCCGCTCAAATTAAGAGGCTTGGTTCTTGATTTAAGCAAAAATCCGATTGAATCAAGAGTATTTTTTCTTGTCGATGTTTTTAAGAGTCTGGACTCTAGATCCAATATGTTTTTTTTTCCAGTGTGTTAATAATTCAAATTTCTGCAGGCCGATTATTGAAATTGATAGACAAAGCTATAGACAAAGAAGACCAAAGGGATATGGAGGGAACCTGTTGGTGGAAGCGGGTGGTTGCAATGGACAAAGGCAGTAGGTAATAGACTAACTAACGGCAACCTGCGAGAAACCCGACAGTTAGTCCATCATTTTCTCCCCTAGTCTATAGGAACCACACATTTTAACCAATAGGATCGCCCCATACTCCCCTATGTCCTTTTTGTCTATCAATCTCAATAATCATCCCGCTGCTATGTAATTCCAATAATTTCTGTTAAATATCGGAAAAATATGTCACCCCCCCCCCCCCAAAAAAAAATAAATAAAATAATTTGTTTTAATTCGCTACAAAATATCAAATCAAATCACCGGGCAATTCACAACATTACCTGAGACGCATGTCCCTTGAGTTTATTATGCTCTCTGAAGGATTATAACTTCGAGCAGTGTGGCGCGCGCTTGGAGTCGTAGCCGTCAGTTCAAACTTCCCGCTAAAAATTCGAACTTCCCGCCTGCTTGAACGTTTGCAGCTCTGCCAACAGTCTCGCGATTTTAGCAAAATTTTATTGAGTAATTATAGTTGATGAAAAGAATCACCCGTAGAAGCGCAAAGTCTCTGATACTCTTTTCATTTCCTTTCGCTTAAAAGGGAATTACCAAGGCATAACCACGTACAAAACTCTTGATATTACGAGCAAGAAATTTTTCAATGGAGTCAATGTATGTTGGCAGTGCTGGATGTTCAGATTTTTCCCGCCACTCCATCTCTACTAAATGGTTAATAATGTATTTGTGATATGATTCGATGTTTATTAAGTTCTGCATCCAATTAAGGCTTTCTTAATAGATGCATTGTTGAAATTCTCGCAGCATAATCAAAAATTGTCTTTCTTGTCATTTTTAATGAAGTCTGCTGTCCATTTCTAACTTTTTCCCGGAACGGAATCAAAACAGATTATCTAAAGTTATTATTTACTGAGTCATTTTATTTATTTATTTTTTTTCTTATAATTTCATGGTTTTTCTTGTTTTCTTATAGATCACATGGATTGATGAAACAGGTGGTCAAAATAAGAAAATAGAGGAGGGTATTCAAACAATAACAGAGCCCTATCCACTTGATGACAAAAAGTGGACAACCAAGTCAGTTCTTCAGCTGGTACCGAAGAAAGAACATCACAATGCAACATTCACGTGTCAGGCTCAGAATCAGGCCGAGCGATATTACCAAAGCGCTCGCCTCAAGTTATACGTCAAATATGCACCAAAAGTAAGTACATCTTACGATTAGAAATGTTAACTAGACTTACCGAGAGAACTCTTAGAACTAGGTTCAAAGTCACTTCTCTTCTTTTGTCAACTTTCTTAGTTGAATCACTGTTTAGGCTTAGTAGGGTTACAAATTTGAGGAACAACGGTAGAATATTGCAAGGATTTTTCATAGTTTTCTTAGGTACCTCATGCTACTTTTTGAACCATTGTTTCAGCAGGATCTCAGGTGCTTTCTGTTTCGATATTCCGATCGCTTATTTTTTAATCATTTTCATTTCAGGTCACTGTAAGCATTGATGGGCCTCTTATCGAAGGAAGTGATGTGCGACTCTCATGTTTTGCCGAGGCAAATCCTTCTGAGGTGACGTACCGTTGGTATGTCAACTCTCATGAGCAAGATGAGACAGGAACTGAGTTGGTGTTGAGAAACATATCAGCTGCCATGCACGACTCAATTGTCAAATGCAAAGTGAAAAACGCAGTGGGTGAATCAGAAGACTCCGAAACTCTATTCATTTCATGTAAGTTTTAGTTCCTTGCTTCATTCCAACAAAACATATAATTTGACCATTGATTTGGAGGTCAATTTTCTGCCTTTAATGTTGTTTTTTGAAGAACCAAACTATTCAGATCCAATAGCATCCTGAGAAAAACTATCCTTCTCGGTCACATAATGTGCTACAGAACTTTGTGTTAAGTATCAGGATCGTGATCGTTTAGATTGAAGAAAATTCAGGAGTGCTATTTCATCTGATTATTAGAGGAAGCTATAAATTTATTTTGGGGGAAGGGAGGATATAAAAAAATACCATAAAATGCATCAAAATTGCCTGAGAAGTGCTGAAATTTCAAAGGTGGGAAGAGGAAGGACTGATTATCTCACCCCTTACTCCTTCCTCTAAATGGCACTCCCAAGAAAACGCAACCGGTTTCACGATGTCCATGGAAATATGATCCCACAATAGTTAGAAGATCAAGTTGGACTATATGATTAATATTTTATTTTTGTAGATATGATAGGGACGGTGAATAGTCTTTATTAAGACAGTTGAAAGTTTGCAGGGGGTATGAGATAAATCAAACAGTTTGAGGTCTTTTCCATATTTGGTGTGATTGTGCTCACCTGTCATTTTTTCTCATTTCATCTTTTTTCCCCTAGATGGACCAGTTTTCCGCCAGAAACCACACTCCGTGCAGGTGGAAGAAAATTCTCATCTAACATTGACGTGTGATGTCGATGGCAATCCAACTCCAGAAATTAACTGGTTTCACAGAGGCACCAACTCTGTAAGTACATCCTTGTTCATTTTTTTCTTTTCTTTGTCCCATCTTTTTTTCCTTCCGATTAACAGCCAGATGAACCGATTTATTCTGTCATTAATTTTTTTTAAGTTTTCATCGTTAATATCCAAAAAGAGAGATTGAAATAGGGCCAGGGTCTGGTAAAATTTGCAACCTGTCTACCAGAAAATATTAAATTAAAACTAGCCATCCAAGGCTCGATTATTAGTAGTAATCAAGTAATCAGAAGATACCCCTATCCCTGCATAGTTCACAGTCAACCATTAGATTTTGTAAGCAAGCGCAAGAGAACTGCGGACCTCTTCTGCTTCCTTCGAATCACGGATAGAAATTTCTGCCCCAGTATCATTTGCTTGAAATTTTTATGATCTTAGATAATTTATGTATTTTATGAAAGATTTTTAGATGATCTCACTAAAACTGTACTGTGCTTTATTCCAGATTGTTGGCTCAAGTGCAAATTTATCGATTATTGCCACATCGGACAAAGCAGGCCGTTACACCTGCCAAGCCACCGTTCGGGGGTTCCCTCCAATAGAGGCAGACGCAACTGTTATCCTTAAAGGTCCACCAACAATCGTCAGTCATAGATTGCAATTTGGGGTGCCTGGAGACTCCGTAGAATTGGAGTGCATTGCCTATTCTATCCCCCCTCCGCAGAAATTTGTGTGGATGCACAACGGGCAAGAACTAGATCTGTCCACCAGCGGTGATTACGTGGTATGTTCTTAAGATCTTTAGCTTCTTATGGCATTACTGCAAACTACCGGTTTAGTCTTACCTCAAATAATTTTTTTTTTACATTATTTTAAAAGCGCGTAAATGAAATACCTACTCAGATTCAGTTCCTTGCGTACATCTTTTATTATTCTCTCGCACATATACTTCGACTGTGAAATCATATAGCACTACTACAGAATTTTAGCTCACATTCCATGCTTTTTGATAGAACTTTCTATTATTTTTACATATCTACGGTGAAACACGATGATCCACAGAGCAGAGTTTTCTATCTTTATGATAAACGCATCATGAACACAGAAGTAAGAATAGAGATTACAATACCTTGAACTTTGAATTCTACTCCCAGCTATTAATTATTTGTTATTATTTTTTCTTTGTACAGGAGATGAAAGAGCATATACCTGGAGGTATTAAGAGCAAGTTAACAGTTCGAGAAGCCCAGCAGTATAACTTTGGTGTTTACAATTGTTCGGTCTCTAATCAGTATGGGAGTGACACTTTTGAAATTATCTTGAAACCTCAAAGTAAGTCAATTTCTCTCTAAGTTTGCCTATGATTAAACTCGCTTAGTGGATTTTAAAAAATCAAGCAGATTCTCATTGATTCCAAAACTTAGTGACAGACTGTAAAAGGGATCAAAATGATCAATAAAGGCACTTTTCATAGAGACCTCTGTTTGAAGAAAACTTTGGCAAGTAGTTGCTTAGTCCACAAATATTCAGACTAAAATTTTCAATTATAAATACGTTTTTCTTTTTTTATTTATTTAGTGGGCAATGTCAAATTTAGAAGAATTTCTGTCTTTCTACTTAGATCTCAAAGACATGCTCCAGATTTAATCATGCTTCAATATCCAATACTGATTTTTCTTTATTTCTCAGGAAATTGTCAATTATTGTTGTTGTAGCCTGCTACGATTTTTAATGCTTATTTCTTTCTTTCTTTCAGAAAATTTTCCATTGTTAATGTTGCTAGCTGCCATAATTGGAGGTGTAGCTGTTGTAATATTTGTTACTTTGGTCGTCATACTATGCCAGCGAAAAGAGAAAAAGCCTTCCGGTAATTCATATTTTTCAAATTCTTCTTTGGATTTTTTTTTTAGATGTTAGATTTCAAGTTTATTTTTTAAACAATCTAAGCAAAAGAGGAAGATTTTTAAGAGGTGTACAGTTTTTACTAAGCTCAATAAATTGAGCTTTTAAAGTCTCTCATGAATTGACTCTTACCAAGCTTGTCTGTGGAAATCGTAGCCGTAACATCCACGTTTTCAGCTTCTTTTGGGCAAACTAATTTATCCATTACTTCAACAGGTAAATCATCAAACAAGTTACATTTTCAGACACAATAAATTTACTCCTTTTTTTTTGTAGCTATAATAGGCTTGCAAGAATGTTTACCCACTTCTACTTTTATTTTCGACTCTTATTCATTAATATATATATATTATTTTTTTTCAGCAAATGATTTGGTAGACTCAGAAAAACAATGTAAAGAAAGTGACCGATCATCTAATATATCAGATCTGAAATTAGAGCTACGAACAACCGACTTAGACTACGGTGGTCATGAGAGTGAAACCAGTGAGTCAGTAGTCACCAGAGTTGGAGTGCCTCTTGCTGGACCAGTGCCCTTGTACAACACTAGATTATCAACCTCAGATTGTAATGAACCTGTCTTCCCTCCAAAATCTGTAAGTGACCCTTATCATGCTCAAATTGGTAATCCTTACCATACATCATCTAGCCTTACCTACCTACCTACCTTCCTCCTATACAGGGTTATCCAAAAGTCACTGACCACCCCTGTAACTTTTTTCCAAATTGAGATAGAAGTTTGAAACTTTGGGAATGTTCCTCGGTCTAAAGTAGCAACTTTTTGGTCCCCCCAAAATTTTGGGGGGCGGCCCCCCTTAAGGGGGGCGGCCCCCCTTAAGGGGGGCGGGGGCTAACTTTTTTTTTTCAAATGGCAACCCCCCCTTTGTGATACCTCATTCGAAAGATAATAAAAAAAGAAAATTTTTGGCGCAAACCGCAGGTCAAAATGTTCATTTTTGACAAAATGGCGGCCGGTCAAAGTTCAAAATGGCGGAAATTTGGCATCTCCGTTGTTTATTGACGGATTGGTGTGAAACTCGGAATTCTGTGGTTTTTTGAGATAAGAAAAACGATTCTGGCATTGGTTTTCCAGAAAAGTCAGTCTTTTGCAAAATGGCGGCGGTCAAAATGGCGGCCTAGAGCGGGAAGTGGATATTTAGGCTGCATATCATTGGATTTGCATGAAACTTGGTATCCGGGGGTATTTCGGCACGAGAAGAACGAATCTTTCATTGGATATCTGAAATTATGACAAATTCCAAAATGGCGGCGGAAAAATTGCGGGAAATCAGTTTTACGGCCCTTTACCGATGGATTAGCATGAAATTATTTGATATTTCAAGAATCTAATGAAAGGTTCCTTTTAATCCAGCCAAAAACCGCCAGGATAGCGAATTTCATGCAAATCCATCGGTAAAGAGCCGTAAAACTGATTTCCCGCAATTTTTCCGCCGCCATTTTGGAATTTGTCAAAATTTCAGATATCCAATGAATGATTCGTTCTTCTCGTGCCTATGGAGCTAACCTTGAATCTGGTTCCGTGAATAGACCTGTATTAAGATAATCCGTCCTGGGTTATTGCCTGACGTGCAATAAATTGCAGCAATCTAGTAAAAAATCCTGGTAGATTTTAACTTTTTAGCCACAAAAGGACGACAACCCCAGTTCATGAGCCTAAAATATCATTCTCAACCAAAACAATTGCAAAATTCTGAGAAACGAAGGCAGCATTCTTCTGGGAAAAAAAAACCACCCCTCTCTTACTGATTTTACTCGGTCACATTAATGTCACAATTTTTTTCACATATGAGACAATGTATGGATTAAGTATTATTATAGCAAATCTAGAAGGACGCTTGTCTCACAAAATTTTAAAATTTTTGTTTTCTAGCTATTTTTCCATAGAATTTGTTGCATAACAGTACCGCTGAAATCAACTAATTTTCAAAAATTATCATTTCAGGATGGTCATAACAACAATGGTTACATCCCGTACGTAGATTATCAGCGGGACTACAACCCTCCACCCCCTCCTCCAGCACCAGAGGGCGTTGATGTGCGATATTCTGCCACGTATGGCAACCCATTCTTGAGGACAGCACCTAGTCCAGCCTTACCTCCACCTCCACCCCCATATAGTTCGGTGAGAAACGGTGGTGTTCCACGGCAACACCATCAACAGACAAGCCCTACTTCTCAGTACATCACGCACCAGCCTGCGGTGAAGCGAGGTACTCTGGCCACGCACGTCTAACAGCAGGCTCCTTGCCTTAGGTCCATTAATCAATTCTGTGTTCATTGACTGTTAGGAAACAAATTGAATTTTTTTATCTGTTGCTGTAAATACTGTACGTAATGTAAATACTTTGTTGTCTCCAAGGCTGGAAGTTATTTTCAGGCTGGCTTTCCTGTTTTTCTAAGTAATTGAATTTTACTTGAAAATCTTCCTCAAGTCATATTAATGTGTAACTGCTCCCTCCCCATTCTTTCTAGTTTTGTTGAACCATCTCTGAAACAAAAAAAAATAAGTGTATTCTGACATCATTTTTCAGCCGGAGACATATTTGTGTTAGAATCATTTTTGTCACCCAACTTTATGCGGTCATCCCTAACTGTGTATTACAAGTTTTTGGAGAAACGCTAATAGGTATCTTTTTGTCTATTTCCTGCGAGAAAACAATGTTTTCCAGCATGGCACCACTGAGGTGCACTTATTATTCTCTTAGTGGGAAAGAAACTATACCAATTTAAGTTTTACTCGGCATTCATTAATTGTAAGAGGTTTATATTGAGAGCGCTATGAACAAGGTGTCTTTGTAAAAACAAACAAAATTCAATGAATTTCCACCAAGTAATAAGTTTCTTGAGAAATCGTTTACTTTATCTTTTTTTTACTCTTTACATACAGAGATAACCAGAACATAATTTCACTTCATTAACCGTTCATTTGCACTAGGATCCAAAATTAGTAAGTTACTGTCTCCACCTGAAGAAATATTTAAACCCTTTTTCATTACGAGGTACAGTGGCTGGAGCATTCTGATAGTCTCTTAACATTTTGGTCATGACAACCAAACTTTTATGCCTCGAGGCATGTAAATCTTCCGGTACGAACAGAGACTTTGAGAATCTGTACCAAATATAAAGGATTCCTATTCTAGAAAAGCTCTCTTAATTTTAACCTCCTCTTTATTTCAAAATAAGTTTATAAATACAAACACTAGAGATGCAACATTTCATGAAACAGTTATGAAATGAAATTTTACTGTGAAATTTTTGAAACTTCTGCAGCCACTTTCTGCATGCCATGAAATGCATAGAAATGGTACAATCTTAATTTTTTCAAAAAAGAATATCACGAGTCAAATCTCTAAGTTTCTAATGGAATTTCCGAAAACTTTCGAGGGTTGCAGCCCCTGGAAAATTGTCAAATCCTCATGGAAAATGCAGTTTCGCTTTTCAGTGAAACGAAATTTCATTTTGCATCTCTGGCCAAGACTGAATCTCTGTATAGATCAATTGTTAGAGTTGCTGAAATCATCACTTGAAAGTTTGAAAAAATGAGTCATATTATCTTGTTAATTGTAATTTAATAGCTGAATATTTGCAAACTATTTTTAGGAACTGTTGTTAAACTGTACAGGTGTAAAATTGTTTGCCAGTGAATGCTTGATGAAGCAAGTGCAATAGCAGGTGAAGAATGAACTAATGAGCGTTTATTTCTTGTCAAGAAGTGTTTTAACTAAAGTTGATAGCTGCAAGCATAAATAAATTTATCAATTATCTGGAGCTAAATAATAACATTAAATTAACATAGAATCATGCCAAAAAAATATTAAAAAAATTGCAAATAGTTACTGCAAGCATTGACCATCGTTGAGATAGATGGAAATTGTTCATTACTTATTGAAGATGATCTTTTCTGCGATCCCTATTTTTCCCTGATTTAAAACTATTCTCTCAGATGCATCAATCGGGCGTCATTTATTTCAAATCAATTGTACTTGCACCTTTTCTGCTTTCTTACTAAACCATGCTTTGTTGTATTCCAATGAAATTCTCATTTTCATAGGAGAATGATAAACTTAAATAATAGTATTTTAAATGAAAATTGGAAAGGTCTCCTCACCAGAAACCAATTTTGTCCTAAGGAAAAGTTTTCTAGGAACTATTTGCATGATTTGTTGATCATAAAAAATTTTAAACGGAATCGTTCTGTATAGATATTTTAGCACTATAATGTTTAAATAATTCATTTGCAGCATAGTTTGACAAATTTTTTCATTATGATTTCATAGGTAATTACCGGTGTGCAGGAAACTACACATGAAAGACCATACAAAATAACATGAGTATGAATAATTTGCTACCAAATTCAAAGACCAAATAAATACCTTGACAAACTGCCACCCAACTCAAATAACCTTTTTGACACGTTAATGCGAACAAAACAAGGAAATAAACTTACTTTCTCTTCTCCAATCAGAGTAAAGAAATTGCTGCCTAATTAGATTGTAATATTAATTTTATCAAACCTTTTCATGAACATAAAATTGCAACTCTTTACCTGGATTGCAGAATCATGGCCTATTCCTAACACTTAATCGCCTAAAAATAATGAAGTTCAAATAAAGCAATTTTGAGTTAATTAGATAATTAACTCACACGCCAATTACGGCACATTAACAACAATATTAACATTTCAATGAGTTTTTTTTTAACGTTTCATGTCGTCTTTCTCGAGAGAAAAAAAAAAAATCTCAACCACAATAGAAAAGTTTTAAAATGCTTAAGTTTTAACTATTGATTCAAGATTTATGTTTTTATTTTGTTTCTTTAGTAGGTTTGCAGAGAATTTCAAAAAATCTTTGATCGAAAGTTTTGATAATGCAAAGTTGAGATAAATATTCCTATTGATAGCTTTATGACCTTGTGAATGGCTAAACTCGAAAAATACATACCTCAATGGCAAAATTTAAAAATCTCCTACATACCATGTTCTACTTTCTTCGAGGGAGACAGATCAAAATATTTATTTGCAATTTTGTGTGATTTTTTATTTTTAGATTGAGTGAAGAAAATTCACAGAAAATTTCAATAGAATCGGTTGGTTAGTTTTCCTTTCAAAGAATTAAAAGCATGAGCGGAGACTTACATGTCATAGTCTGAAATACTCATTTTTCGACTTTAGCTATCGATACATTTCTCTTTCCTGCCCTGAAGCTGCATGTTTCCACGACTCATTAATTTTGTCACTTACTTGGGGCCTTCACCTTATTATACAAGTACACTAGGAAATCTGTATTTTGCAAGATGGTCGGAAGAATAATTTATTTGGAACAAGTACTCACCATCAAAATTTAGACACAGCCGAAACATTGAAGTAATACCTCCACATCGTAATGGGTTGGTTGCGCTAGTCTTAGAACCGTATTTTGATACTTTTAGCTTATATTTCAGCGAATAATAATGGGATCTGTGTAAATGAAAAATATCTGCACCCATTATAAATGGAGATATCGCTCATTGAAAAACGGAGCATAAGACACCTTCCACTTCTGTTGTGCAAGCAGAAATTTGTACTTCAAAAGAATAAAATAGAAGTTCTCTATTTTGGTTTTGTCTGTGTTTTGCGACATGCAACCAGTACAAAAGTGTGTATCATTGATTGATGAAACCAGGGTAGAAGAAACCATGGTATGCTCTGCAGTGGTGGATGATGTCTTACACTGTGTTCTTTGCTGCTCGATTTCTTTGTTAATATTAGATGTGGAAACTTGCATAGATCATTTTTTTTACAAATCTGTAAGCTGAAACCCATTTGAGCACGATTCCGTGACTAGCGCAACTGATCCATTCCGATTTGCCGGACAACTTCAAGAGACTCAGCTCTTTGTCAATTTTTAACGTAAAATTATTAGCTGTATTATTGTATGATCAGGAGATTCTCTTTACTTTCCTTGTTGAATCTTACTAGTTATGTACTATTTTTCAAATTCTATTAGACTTTACCTATTATTTTATGTTATGCTGTTCTCATACAAATGAATGTATTTCCTGTCTCCATTAAGCGTTGATTTTTTAAAGTTTAACTGATTTATTTTAATTTCTTTTTTTCCAATCAAAAAAACATGAACAAATTTTAAACCTGCAATCAGCTTTTCCTCATAATCTCTCCATTAGCTCTTGTAATTTGTAAATATTTGTTATTTTTCTACCTTTGCCATTTATTTGTAACTTTGATTTTTGAGTGTGAGTGAATGTGTGCCAGTGTGCTATTTTTTTTTCCTATTTTTTTCGCGCACTTCTTAATTACTTTTAAGAATTATATTTAGCTAATGTACAGTTCATAAAAGTTTGTAATTGTTATTTTTTTACCTGTATCAATTTATGTAATAATTGGATAGTGACGATATTTCTTTCCAATATTTTGTCGTTAAGACCACTTTTTCTGTGATATTTCATGATTAGAGTTAAATATCTTTCTATTATTGCAATAAAATCTGAATCATTATTTATTTAGGAAATCGTTTGTGTGTATGTGCATGAGAGCGCCTTTTTTTCGGAGTGTAGAGTGAGGACAGAAACCTAGTTTACTGATGCTAGTCATCAATAGACACAATGAAAATGTAACTGTTTGTAAATGTCGAACAATAAATTTGCGGAATGAATATGCATCAAAATCCTGAATTGTATAATTTAAGTATTTGTTCTGTCTTCACTAAAATTTGAATTGTGAAAGTTTAGACTATTTATTCCATTTTATTCATTAGAAGTCACTTGAAAATTATGAGTGAGTTAGATGTTACATCAGAGGAAAGGAAATCCTTACGCAACAGTTCACAACATCTGTATTGTTCATCATTTGATAAATTTCAAATTTTTTTCAAGTGGCAGTGCCAGAGTTGAATATATTTTTGTTTTATTTTATTATCTTTTTATTATCATTTTGACTCTCCAAATTCTGTTGCAATCCAAAAATATTGCCACTAGCCAGATGTCCTCACTTTTTATTTGACTCTCAAGAAGAAGCGCTTAGAGTACAACTGTGTGAGAGTATGTGTAAAATTGTAACTAAACAGAAAACTTTTGTAATTTTTGTTACTTTGTTCATTAAATTTGTCATTTGAGAACAAACGCTTTTGAATTTTTGATGAATTAAATCTTTTCTTTCTCATCATGAATTTTGATGTTTTTATTTCACTTTGAATACAGCCCCGGAATTTTTAGAATGATGATTCAGAGATGAGAGCTGAGACACTCAAATTTTTATCTTGATGGAAGAAGATAAAAAAAGGCTAGAAGGCTCTCCACACAATTGTGTTGCTTGTTACTTTGACAGGGCGCCAGGAATGCTTCTTTTTAATTTCCAAATAAGGGTCACAATAGTTGATGAAAATGGTACTTAAATGGTACCTACTATGAGAATCATCATGAATTTGCATCCAATAATAATTAGTACATTACTTAATCCTTTAAAATCCTGAACTACGTTCAACATAATTAAAAAGTAACCAATTTGACATTAGGGGCTATTCAAGGATTAGGTAAAGCATGTTGACTGACTTTTCGACTCCCTCTTCCCCCTTATGAGGCAACCAGAAGAAAACCTCTCTTTCTGAATTGCGTAAGACCGGCCTGACCCCTTTCCCAATTTTTCAGAAACTAATGGAGAGAGCCTGAAAAATAGCTGAAAAAATTTCTTTGGATGGAAATTGTTTTTCGTGTTTAAAAAAATGGGAGGCTTTTATAAGACTGGGCTTGACCCCCTCTCCCGCTTGTAAGATCTTATCAGGCAAGCTCAGACCATCTCCCCCTCAAAGTGGCTTATGTAATATCAGAACAGCCCCTCGTGGATAAATTGGAGTGATGAAATAATGAGGAGAAATTTAGGAAAAAATTCAAGTCTTTTAATAAAAATTTCAGATAAAACTTAAAAATTAACAAAAATATGATTAACAAATAGTAACTGAAATACTACAGGGTAGCTAAAAGAAATGGTGTCACATGCAGTAACGATTTGGGGCACTTGCGAAGCACTCAAGTTGATCGTAAGTTAAACAAATCTGACCATAAAATTCTTTTGACAAAAGTCACTCTGAATTCTTGGTAATCACAGTTAAAGACACATTCGTTTCATAATTGAGGAGCTTTTTTGAATAACGTTTTTCCAAGAACAATGTAGTAGTTCACACAATCTTAGCAGCATTGCAGAGAGTGTAAGAGGTTGTGTATTCAAAAGCACTACTCAATGAGACATTAGACAGGGTACAAACTAAAACTCTCTGTTGCATGTTTTCTCTTCAAAATTTTACATAAAATAAGATTAGCACAGTGAAACCTAAGTTGACATGTTGATATCTCGCTCAGGAATTAATTTCCGAACTTTCTGTTACTTCAATTGCTTTCACATCGAATTTTAAAGAGAAAACATATATTGGTGCTTTAATTTATACCTACATTAATGACCATTGAGGCATGAGCTGTACATGCTTGAAGTAGCTACTGAGCTCACTAGAATAGCAAAATTTTAGTGCCTTTATTGCTTTCCTCACCCTTGTAAAGCTAATGTGTTTATACCTTGATTTACCTTGACGTTAGTTTTGTCTTATGAGGTTTGCAAGCGCTCTTGGGCGCAGATCTATCTAATTCATACCCAGATTTCTGTGTTCAAAAAACTTTCAGCAGTTATTAAAGCTGGATTTTTCTGATTGAACCTAAGTGCTGTTGCAAATTGAAAGATAGGTCCTTCAAAAGAGCAATCCACTTAAAAAAAATGAAGCACTTCTTATCTCAAAAATTAAATTTAAGCTGCGATTTCTGAAAATTGCATTAACAGCTGCAGGATAATCTTGTGGTTCAGTACTTGATTCCTTCCGACGGCTACAATTTCTACTATGGTAAAGAACAGAATATGATATGCCGTACAAACAGAGGCAGACTGGCACGGAAAAAGTGGCTCGGAATACCGGTTCCGTCAGAGCTAAAATCGGCCCATTTTAGTTGTTTCCTTGCCGTATAAGGGGTAAAAACCAGTGCTAAATCACCTTAAATTTTGATAGGCCGACCAGGATTTTTCCCTATGTTCCCGCCTGCCTGTCCGCCTCTGCATACAAAAGCTTAGGAGCTTGCGAGCTAAAGTTGGGGATCAAAAATATGGAATCATATCAAGTCAAAACAGCACATAGATCATACAACTTGATGCGAGGGAACTGGAATGTTTGTGTCCAGGCTAAAAACAAAGCCTTACTTTCAGAAAAAATGTAATATAGATTAATATGTGAGAGGCAAATCATACATTTGACATTCACAAAAAAAAAAACTAAAAAGGTACAAGTAGAAAATGGTGCTAAAAAATGCATAGCCACCAGGAACAGCAAGACTCTTATGTTCTTCGGAAACCTAACCTCCATTTCTTCCTGAAGATACCTCTTGATGTGCAAACTCAAAGACCCAAAATACTCATGATAAACCTGAAGGAAAGAGGACTAAAGGTGAAAACCATAAAAATTGAGATGAGCAATATTTTCACGAAGAAGGGTTGGTTCTGAATAATTTGCCGCGAAAAGCACTAAAAACTGCATAAAATTGACTTTTCTAGAAAACTTTATAGTTTGACAACACAAATCATAATTTACAGAAAAATGCAGTTTACCCAGCAAATTCAACTTCTTTATCATTAAAAAATAATTTCTGCTCGACCTGTATATTGTACTAAGAACTCTAAAATACTCTTATAACCGATATATCCTATAAGTATGACCCTACTATCGTGTGGGTATCTTACAGACACTCGGCTGACAATGAGTTGAGATGAAGGCCTTGCGCTGTTGTTGGTTATGATCCCATTCACTTTTAACACATATAACGTCGTTAAAAATACAAATTATGTCTTGAAATTTTAACTACATATCCTTGAGAAACATAGAAATTGATTTGCATCAAAAACTGGAAATCCATAATTTTGGCCAAAGCTGTGTTTTGTTGCTGCGCTGAAAAATTTAGCAGCTCATGCAAGTCCCCTTCTCCTTAGGGGCATCGTAAATAATGATTTGTTGTACATGCTTTAAACAGCTACACACACAAGAGGTCACAAGTGAAATTTTTCAACTTTGCAAAACATCTTTCGTCGTTTTTAACTTATGAATATTCCTGCAAAAAAGCAGAATTTCTTAATACCTGAGCATGCTTAAAATTTCAAAATTCTTACACACTGTTTCATCTTGGCTTAATCCATAAAGAACTTAAAACACATATATCCTCCCCCTTTTTATTTCAAGTTGCTTTCCTGAAGTCAGGTTTTTTCATCTGAATTTGCTCACTTAATCAAAAGGAACACATCATTTTTAAACGGATCTTGTACATATTCAGTTGCGTTTATGATCTACATGATGTCGAGAATAATTAAAGCAAATCTTTTAGAAAAAATTGTTTTTGCAATTTTTGAAAGTTGAATTTTTTTGTGATTCCGGGACTCTTCACCTAAGAAATAGTCTCCTACGAGATATGTCACCTTGGACATTTCACCTAAGACTTTTGACCTGCGTATTTTTAGCCTAGAGACACTTTCATATACAACATTTCTCACCAGGAACATTTCGCCTATATGCATTTGCTTTCACTATCATTTGTACATATGTGGCTTCCTCTCTGTTTTATGCTTTGCCACTTGTTTACTCGAGTCATTCTCTTATCAATGATCTTAACTTTCTAATATGAATTACTTTATTTTATTTTATTTATTTTGATACATTTAATAGTATCTGATCTCGTAATGTAATTGCTTTTATCATGTAGTTTCTTATTTTATTTGCTTATTTTAGTTATTTTGTAGTTGCTTTGTAGTTTACATGTGTTGTTTATGTAAGCCCTGATGATGGGACCTAGTGTCTTGAGAAGCTTCGGCTAGGTAAGTAATCATTTGAGATTATACATAATGAATAGCATTGTGGTTCTTTAAACTTATTATGTACTTTAATTTTAAATTTTACCATTAACATAATAGATGCTACTTGTCCAACCATGTTTGTTTAGTTTACAGAAAGGTCCAAGATGAAGAGTTGCACTCTCCCCTTCTACCTAGGTGGCATTCTTTGCTTCCCCTGGCAACTAGCTTTTTACATCCAAGTCAAAAATTGCCCTTTCAAACGGTCTCCCCCTTGCAATTCTAGTTACGGCCCTGGCCCTGTAAGAGGTACAAATGTACTAAAATTTCAAGATAGAAAAAAGAGTATGACTGATGCACAAGTTTCAAGTACAATTTTTTTAACCTTCAGCACAAAGTTGAAAATTGAAGATTAATTTTTTTAACCTTCAGCACAAAGTTGAAAATTGAAGATTCTTTTATAACTTAATGTTATGTAGAGGCAGACAATTGATCCAATTTTTTGTTGCATCTCAAGATGATATTGACAGTGAGTTTTTATCATCGCATACCAGGAAAGATAGTCGTATTTATATTAGACCAGAGAAAAACATAATTGATGAGGATGATGATTTTGATGACCCCGGAGTTGCCGATAATCAACATCCAGAAGTTATTGATGTTGATGCCGGAACAGAGACTGGTGACTCGGACAGTTCCTCAGAAATTTTTATGCCCAAGAAAGTTAAAAACTTGAAGTGCACAGATATTCTCTCTGTTATACACTTAATTGAAGAAGAAATAGCTAAAAATTATTACTTTATCATCCCAGATCAAAAGGCTCCAATTTGACCCGTTTTGTTTAATGCATTTGAAACTTCAAATTTTACTTTGAAATGCATATTGGATGCACATTTTGTAAACGAATCTGGAATAGGAAAAGGGTTGACGTCCACAGTATCCTTAGGTTAGCGATTGTTCCGACTGATGACTTGCAGGAAGCCCTCGACTTACTTGAGTCAGAGCTGCCAGATGAACTCGTAGCAATCATAGAGTACTTCGACTGGGTTTACGTCCAAGGAATTTCAGCACGAGGAAGTTGTCCAACCTCGATTTCCACCGAGATTATGGAACCAGTACTAAGTATACTTAAGTACTTTTTATATACTCTACATATTAAGATTATTAAGTGATCATTCAGAGATCTAGATCTATATTTCTTATAATACCTGATAGCATTCTTTTATTACAGATTTTCACGGCTTATATCGAAATTTTATATAAAAATCTTGACCATGGCGTCTTGAATTCTTCGATTTTCTCATACCCTGATTTCACTTGATTTTAAGACCCAACATCCCTGATAAGGACCCTTTTTGTCCTTTCCCCCGCATTTCCTTGGGAAAATTTTAACTTCCGTTCAGATTCCGTGAGGAAATTATGATATTTTTATCTCTGAAATAATTTTTCAGCATAAAATCAACGAAGACTTCTGAATTTCAAGACAAACTGGTCTTAGAGAGGAACAGAAAAAAACTCTTATTTTAACACCAACTTCGTTTTTTCCAGTAATTTTTTGTTCCCTGATGAGTCCCAACGTCCAGATATTTCATCCCAATCCAAGAAACCACGATCACGACCAAAATCCAATTCACCAACATTAAAATATTTCCCGATTCAAATCACAGATCAATTGAAGTGAGGATCTTCAGTGTAACTGAAATACTGATAAAAATCCTCACTTGAGGAGGAGAAAAGAACATTCCAATAATGTAAAAGAATGTACTTGTTTTTCTAGGCTCAAGAATTTTTTGGTGGGTTGGAGGATTGCGCTCTTTCTACATACACCCAGGTATCAGCATCTCCTTTACGCGCTTTTCGGATCATGTCAAGCTGTTGCTTTAGATTTGCTATCAGCTTGATCAAACTTTCCTGAAACACGACAAAAAAAAATGACTTCATAACATCAATTTCTGGAATTCTTCTGGGACCAAATTCAACAAAGGAAGATGGAATGCAATGCAATGTTGTCAAGGTTTTGCGACTTGTTTTTGCCTTTAAAATAACTTCAAGACACAAAGCAGTGAAATTAACCAGAATCATTTTTCACACTCTCATTAGTCCGACATCTCTTTTCCTACAAGCATTTCTGGTCCAGGCCAAGAAAGGCCTGGTGGTAGATTTGTGCACAGATTAGATTTCAGCTTGTTTGAAAGTTCTCATATGGACTGCATTTTGCAATTTGGAACTGAAATTCTGGCTCATCTGAAAAAACACTTATGAGCATAGGGAAACTAATGGCACATACGTTGTTTTTAAACCGGGCCAGAATTTATAGTTCCAAATTGCAAAATGCAGTCCAAATGTTGTTTGAAGTCATTTAGATTCACCATTCGAGGGTTTGTTCCCCATAAGGAATTGAAAGTTAAAGAGTCTAGAGTGAGTTACCTCAATTTTTGAAAACAAGATTTTTAATGAAAAAGTCATGGGCCACAACAAATCTAAATATTTTCTAGTTTTTTCAGATCCCATGCTTTTTTAAGTCACACCCCATAATTTGTAAGATAGTTCTACGTCTACTCAGTACTTACTTTTTCTCGCTCTAATTTTTGGAGCTCTACTTCCATCTCTTGGTCATTTGTTGGTTCAGTTTCTTTTAAATTTCCTTCTAGCTGCTTCAAAAAATCAGTTTGCTGAGCGATTTGCATCTGTATTTGCAGGTATTTTCCCATTAATTCTTCATGCTGCTGGTAAATTTGCATGGATTGTTCGCTGGAGGGATCAGGAGGAAAAGGCCGTAGGCGAGGATCTACTGTCATATTCAAGTCTTCTGTTGGCAGCAGCTGCATACCTAAAACAAACGGGTAGAATACAATAAAAACATATGCTCAACTTTTAAAAAATAATAATATAAGTAAATACAGAAATTAAAGTAAAAATTATTAATCAGATGATCAGAATTTGGTATTATTAATCCATCGTGTAGAAAAATCAGTGTTTTTTTCTTTTTTTTTTTTTTCATTTTAAATGGGAGAATGGAGTCATTGGGGCATCAAATTGAAGGAAAATTTGAACAAGCCCTTCATGATGTATGCGATTGGGAAAAACGTCGTTAAAACGCCTTCAATTGGCAGTCATGCAGTTAGTCGTTCAGGGAAACTTCCTCGCAGTTAACACGCAATTTAAGAGGAGAGGTAGGTCGAAGAAGAAACAGTCAAAACATCGAAGAAGTATATATTGACAAAGTACTGCTGCAGAGGTCACTGGAGCGATGCATTTACCGCAGAAAGAATCGAAGGGCAGCGCTTCTGACTAGGTGGCATAAACTATTCTAAACTTGAAGTATTGAGCAGTTTTTCTTTTTTTGAAGAAAAAAAAAAAAAAAAAAAAAAAAACTACGGTATTGATTTGTTTGAAAATTCAGAGAATTTGCCTTAGGCCATGGAGAAAATACCCTGAAGCACCCGAACGAATTGGTACTACCGTTTTCTTGTAAATAATTGAATTGTCCAATAAAATGCGCTAACGGCTGGTGTCACTAATCACTTATCGTTAGAGCCTCTCGAGAACTGATTAAACTTTACAATCGGAAAAATAAACCGTTTTTGAACAAAAGAATCGCATCTGAAAAAATTACTAATATTACGCAATTTCGCACATAATGTACATTTTAACGTACTTCGAGGGACATATTAACGTGAGTGTAAAATTTTGCGTTGGTATATGCGCAAAACACAAAGTTGCACAAAATGATGGGCATTCCATAAATTGTGGGAAATCCTTAAAAAATCGACTCAAAGTCATGCGTGACTTACAAAACTGATCCGCTTCAAAAATGCTTTAGAATAGAACAGGTGAAAAACACCCAGGAGAAATCAAAGAGTAACGGAGAAAAAAGAGAGAAAAATTGAAGATGTCGCTCGCATACGATTGCGACCCGAAAAATTGCGCTGGGAGTGAAATTCGAATTAACTGGAGGATGCCGAAATAAACACTGGAGTAAGAATACCGTGGGAGGGTCGGATGGCAGGTCGTGGAGTAACCTTGTCTCGCCTTATCAGAACCCGCGCTTTGTGAAGCCTCGGTCCCACAGAAATCGCGCGAGAGCGCGAAAGGTTGTCTACGCGAAGTCAACCGCGAAAACCTGATTCGCAAGACGAAGAGCAATGGTTAAAAAGACGGACGCTGGCGACGCGATTCACTTTTTCAATGACAACAGTCAAATCATGAGACACGGTCGCGGAAAACGGCCGCGCGGAAAATGTCGCGTCGCGTGCTGTCTGTGGAACCGTGGCTCAAGTGCGAGATGCTCAGAGTGAGTAATGCCCGGCATCCGAGCTGGGTTACTCATCTGGGAGAACCGCGGAAACGGTTTCCGATCCGGTGACGTCAGCTTGGAGTGTCTTCTGCGCGCTGCTGGTGGACGCTGGGATCGAAGATGGGAACTAGGCGATACCTGAAAAAGGTAGCCGATGGACTGGTCTACTTGTGACGTCATCGGTCGGCTAATCGTTTTCATGGGGGCCCGTTGCTCCTAAAGCGGCAATGGTGTTATGCGCCGAAGATCCACCCCCGCACCTTTGCGCTTCCTGCCGGGGGAGGGGGGGAGGCGGAGGCCTGATAGCTGATAGTTGCGTCACTTTCGTGCAATTTAAGAGCAAGCCTCCAATGATTCAAACACTCTCTCATGACGATTAGTTATGGCACGAGATGAGTAAAAAAGTATTCAGAAAGAGTTTGATGATGATCTCGGAATGGAAGGAAAAGAGGGTTATTTACAAGAACGGTTGTAAAAAGTCTCGAGACAAAAAGAGGATCAAGAAAAATTAGAGAGGAAAATTCCATTGAAAATCATGCTCTGTAGACAAACGTTTTTTTGGGGATCCCTCCTACTAAAAGAGGGGTAGAGCTCAAAAGCGACGGATCGGCATCCCCAGGAACCAGAACTCTCATATTCCTAGGTATCATCGGGGCCTGCGAGACATTAAAAGGGATGAAGGGAATCCCATGATTTCGAATGCAATTGCAATCTGTGTCGTTTGAGTGGCGAGTGAAGAAGGGAAAATTGTAATATAGGGCCAGTAAACGTTAGGTAATAACGGAAGTAACATTATTAAACGCTGCATCTATGAATAAGAATGAATCGAGTGAGCGAGGCCGAAATGCTGCGAGCAACTATTACTGCTCCTAAGCCGCTTACATTGCCTACCGAGATATTGAAGGCGAACTGATGAGAACGAGAGAGAAACGAACGCATACTCTTCGTACTTTTCCAGTTTTTCGGGGCTACTTTGAACTGCGAACTTTTCCAAAATCCAGGACATTTTGAGCCTGCAGAAAACCTGAAGGAATGGGAGTAGGAAGGGAGGGATACGAAGTACTTACTGTCATCCTGGACTGAAACGTCGAGGACGCCATCAGGTCTGATTTGAAACCGATGGAGGTTAAAATCGCACATTCTCAACTGCGGACACTACGCACGCTACGCCGACCTTACGATTTCGGTCTCGTAACAAGCTGACTCATTATCGGATAAATTTAGCTAACCCCCCCCCCCCCTCCCTTTCCCCAAAGGCAGACCCGAAAGGAATCCCGCCTGATTACGCTTCGAAGTGGAGAAAGTAATGAACGAATATGCGCTAACGGCGGAAATTTTTCTAACGGGTCGTCCGAAACAAATGTGCAAGTAATTTTCGCAGGAGAAAAATTTACTTCCTGTTTTCAGGAAAACTATTTTATTTTTACTTTATTTCTCTTTCCCCTCGGTCTTCGTGAAAAAAGCGAGTAATATTCTCTGAAAACTACTCAAACTTGAAAAATCTTCAGTTTGAATCAAACTCAACTTCTGAGTTACTTGGTGCCAAAGGTTCTTAGATTCCCCTCCTTGCAATGTCAACCTCTAAGTTTGGACTTCATGGACACTATGTCTATCTCTTCTCGAAGACGAGCTCGTGATGAGTTCGATTGATGATACTCCCTGAGGTATCATATTCAATATTTCAATATGTTTCTGACGTCAACACGAAAAAGTTGAAGAGCGTGCCGATATCAAGATCTAAATCAGCTGAGAGTAGATGAATTTTGAAACTAAACAGAAACAGATACCTCAACTGCAAAGTTGGATCATTTCGAAGGCGCCAGGGTAACATTTTAGGCCACTATCGTCATCTTGGATTTTGGAATTTTGAAAATGACTGAAAATTCGACTTTTAAGCTAAAAGTTACCCCCTGACACCAAGTATTACAAAAATCGATCAAACATTCTAAGAAGCCGGGACGGCATTTTAGGCCACATCCACCATCTTTGATTTTCGAATTTCAAAAATTTGAATTGAAATTCAAGTTTCCCGTCAAAAAATGCCACCTAGTGCGAAGTTTCACAAAAGTTGATCGGGCAGGAGCCGGGTATCTTAGGATCAGTGGGACTCTCTACAGTGGTAAACGATACTAGCCAATTTGCATACGTTAGTGCGCCTTCAGTTTCGTCTGATACTGTGCAATACTTCTGGGGTGGAATAGTTGCTCATGGCGCCTAGTCAAGTATCGCTTCGACTTGATGGCAGAAGATCACGATTACCGCTGAAACTACACTCTGACGAGTGCACAGGGACACATTTTCTCATAACTGACGAGGCGATGGTGAGGCGTGAGGTAAACAAATTCATACCATAATTTGCAACGTTGCAAGTTTTTCACTGCCTATTTTAAGTTAGTAAACCCATGAGAACAAATTAAAATATTTTTTTTCCCTGATATTTTTCCGAGATATGATGGAAAATATTATTTTCATGTTCGATTGAAGTCTATTTGTAAGCTTTCGTTAAAAAAGGGGAGAAGAGGCATGAGTAGGAACCTTCAAACGAACAAAATCGGATCCGAAATTTACAGCCCTTGAAGTGAACGGTCCCGAGGAGTTGTAAAAGAAGTTCAGGCTTTTAGTGGTGAGTAGATGTGTCAGAAATCGGCCAGTTGCGCTGATCATCGAATCGTGTTTTCATTCGTTATTCTTGTCGATCAGTTAAAAATGATAAGATCTGTCCCAACAACATTTCTCTACGTTCAATACCAACAGAGATATCACGCTTCGAAAAGTCGGGTTTTTGCCGTCATCCACCGCGGTAGTGACACCCTTGGTTTCTTCCACCTTGCTTTCGTCAGTCGATTAGACGCACGTTTGCACTGGTTACTCGACGTTAACTCGGATGAAACATGGGTGAAAGAAACCAAGGATGTCACTACCGCGGGGGATGACGTCAAAAACCCGACTTTTCGAAGCGTGATATCTCGGTTGGTATTGAACGTAGAGTGAGGTAGTATGAGCAGGGAGTCAAAACGCCTTCAATTTTTTGAACGCAATACGGACATCCGTCGAGGTTGTATAGTTGTATCAAGGCGCCGTAGCGAACGCGTCCCATTGTTTATCGTTACAGACGAATATAAGTTGAGAGAGGAAAGTCATAATGCCTTCAATTTTATACATACATATTTTTGGGCAAAATGAGAGACGACGTTTCTCCATTTGCGACGTTGCAGACTTCCTTAGAAATTTTATTGTTTTTTTCGAGAAGCTGGTCAACATAAAACTTAAATTCTCCATGATTTTTCGGATTCGATAGCAGAAGATTTGGTTCAAATTTAAAGTCGTAAATTTGGATTGTTTCTCTTGGAACAGATGAAATAAGAACGGAAATTTTGAAACACCGCAATGGAGATACGTGGTTTCGCACTTCAGTCGGTGCGATACGGACATCCATCAAGTTTAAATAGTTGCATCAAGTCCCCGTCACCGCCGACCAACGCGTCTGTCGATCGAATCAACTACAGGTAGTGTGAGCAGGGAGTCAAAACGCCTTCCATTTGTTGAACGCAATACGGACATTCGTCGAGGTTGTATAGTTGTATCATGGCGCCGTAGCGAACGCGTCCCATTGTTTATAGTTACAGACGAATACGAGTTGAGAGAGGAAAGTCATAATGCCTTCAGATTTATATGTACATATTTTTGGGCAAAATGAGAGACGACGTTTCTCCATTTGCGACGTTGCAGACTTCCTTAGAAAAATTGGTTTTTTTTTCGAGAAGCTGGTCAACATAAAACTTAAATTCTCCATGCTTCTTCGGATTCGGTAGCAGAAGATTTGGTTTAAAATGTAAAGTCGTAAATTTGGATTGTTTCTCTTCGAACAGATGAAATAAGAACGGAAACTTTGAAACACCGCAATGGAGATACGTGGTTTCGCACTTCAGTCGGTGCGATACAGAAACCCATCAAGTTTAAATAGTTGCATCAAGTCCCCGTCACCGCCGACCAACGCGTCTGTCGATCGAATCAACTACAGGTAGTAGAGAGTTGCTGTTTGGACAGATCTTATTATTATTAGCTGGTCTACAAGAATTAAGCATCAAAACACAAATCTGTGACCACCGCAACTAGCCCATTCCCTTACTTTTCCCATAAATTTCCTGACTTCCCTTGACTCTTCCCTGTCGTCACGAATTCCCAGCTTTTCCCGGTCGCCGTGAATTCGTAGCTTTTCCGGGTGTCGCAAATTCCCAGCTTTTCCCGGACGTCCCGAATTCCCTGACTTTTTCGGTTTTACAGATTGTCGCGTCAGCAACCTTGATAGTGGAACGTGTCTCAGTATCCTAGCTGTTACATATTCTTTATTTTGCTTATTTTCTTGTGAATAGCAAGTTAGGCTAATCATCTACGGTTGTTACATGCTCCAAAGGCTGCCGTTTGGGTCGAGGTGTTGTAGAGAACTTCAGGTTTTACTGGAATCCCCTTGCTTTTTGCTGATTATCTCCGATCAGCTCACTACCTCCTTTTCACTCTATTTTCCGTCTCCACTTATGAGGCAAATCAATTGAAAATATCAAAAGTTAATACTTAAATCAATGAATCCTCTTTTACTTTGTAAACATTAACAAAATAAATAATTCGATTTTCCCTGTCTTGCACTAATCAAATAATGTCCTCTAGAAAGACGGTGAGTGACATCTCAGCCATTACATTAGTGCACATCGTAGTTCTACCTACTTTTATCTCACTCAAGTGTAACAACCAGTGAAATTAATTTTTTCAGTGATTGATGAGATCACAGTTGTTGAAACCACGGTGTGCATTAACGCAGATGACGAGGTCAATTTCCTGAAGGGTGCTGTATCTTTTTATAAAGGTTGCGGAAATTTGAAAATTGGACTCATCTTCTTTAATTTGTACAGCTGTAAATATAAACAGGGATTTCTGCACAATTTCAAGGCAGTGCCAGGATAGATTTAAAACTTGTGCCTTCATATCTGAGTTCTGCCACTTTGGTTCTTTTGACCAAGGGCTAAGTCCTCGGAACCGAAAAGAACCTACTGAACTATTCGATTCGAACATCTAAAGTTTTTCTCTGTATGCTTTCCATCCAACTTGTGGATTACGGCTGTACTAGTGATTTCTTTTAAAAAATTAACAAAGACTGCTAAGTGATTGCAAGATTGTTTGTTTATTTAGATTTTGTGACATCTCTCAAATTGGATTCTCTGACGTTAGGTTTCGGTCCTTAATCAATCGATGAGTATCTTGAAATGTTGATAGTTCAATTTTATAAGTCTTAGGGTTAGAACTGAAAAATATTGATAATTGACGTGTCTATTTTAGAGATACTTGGATGAATGCGTAAAAATCGGCCTCCAGTACCCTCACGAAGAGTGACTACTATATATTATTTTGCATTGCATACTGGTTGGCAAAACAACTTGAAATGATTATTTAAAGGGGTCTCAGAAAGCCTTGTTGCCTCTTATTCTGATTTTTTTTTAAATTCTTGATTTTCCGGAAATAAAACTTAGTTTAATGTAATAAATACAAACATATATTTTTTTAAAAAACGTAGGAGGTTGAATAGAATGTTATGAAAACTTTTAACTATGGTGCCAAACCTGCGAAAAATCGTCTCAAAGCAGCAAAGAAACCAGATATGGGACAATTCAGCAGCATAAGGATCGAGATTGAGATTAAGAGCAATATTTACTTGAATGTATGTTTCTATACATGCAATTAATCAATGTTTTAGCTAATTTCGATGGAAATTAAGATCACAGTCTTTACTAACCGTTAAGTTCAACTCGCAGATGTTTCGGGATGTACGTACTGTTCTATTGCAACATGGGAAAAAGTTTGAATACATATTCTATTGCAATCACCATTTATTTACTATACCTTGTCAGGATAAGAGAGAAGTGAAACATACATTAAAATTAAATTTTTATCTACCCTACTGTCCTCAGGGCATTGTGATTCATCTAATTTTTGGCACCCACAGCACTTTGAGACGATTTTTCTCTGAGAGTTGGGAACACGTAACACTACGAATTGCACACCCTTCTCAACATTTCAAAAATGCAAATGACAAATTGGGTCGGGTTAAATTTTACGTGTTTAAAATTAAAAAGTCTTCTGAGCATTCTAGATCTCCTTAAAAACGTATCCTTTTTTAAGATATCATTGTCTTTGATAAGAAATCCAGAAGAAAATGTATACTGGAAATGAAGTATCAAACATTGTACTTACAGTCTGGTAAAGCTTTCAGAGTTTCAAAGTTTTTGTTGTTATCAAATGCTGAGCATGGGGTTGGTGTAATTGAAAGGTCTTGAATTCTATCTAGACCATCTGCTGCATCATCCTGCAACATGAAAATTTGTACAAATATTCATCATTATTTTTTCTGATTATTGTCACCCAATAAAATAAATAAATGTGAGAGTCACTTGGTCACTGTGAAGTAGATCTTTACTTAAAAGTCTATTGCTAGTTTCAACATACACATATCCAGTGTTCCAAACACACTTCAGAGTTTTAGGAGCCATCTGGTCCATACACTTTAATTTTCAGGGGTCATTAACGATTTTTCAGGAGCTAAATTGAATTTTTTTTACATATCACGGAAAACGTTTAGAGTGCAACTGCTTGCTTTACAACTTCAGTCCCGAGTCGATTCACAAAAATCACCAATCAGAAAAATTGGGATTGCAACAATTTTTTAGGAGCCAATTTTTCAGGAGCATTCAGCACAATTGTATGTGTGGAACACTAAGCATATCAAGTTTTTTCAGATCAAATATATTTTAGGGATACTTCTGAGAGGGCAGAGGCTATTCACACAGAATTTCAGGCAAAAAATGCTAAGTTATTTTTCAAAACAGAGATAAAAAAATTAGTAGGAAATATCCAGTCACAAAACCGGCGATGTTACGTTTTAAACTTAATTATGCGTTTTTCTAGTTTCTCTATCGATACTTTCAGACTTCTACTCCCCTTTAAATTCCTACCCTGCTAAATCAGACCATTCTCTTCAAAATAAATTTATCATAACAAGCTCCGGCCAGGAGCTTGGCCAATTGGCCAGTAATAAAATAAACATTTGATACTGGAGAAGTTACTCACCGTATTTATATCTATGTGTAAAGGATTCGTCAATGATGATTCAGGATCCTTCGCTCTTTGAAGCAAAGTTTCATTCAAATTAGTTTGACTATTTTCTGAAACAAAAAAACAGAAAAAACAAGAATAAAACTGTGAACTGTATACACACTTAGGTTTAAGATTTCAGCTCAGGTTTGGAATATTCTCTGGGTAAACTTGCAGCAGAAGTAAAAATTTAAGAGATTAAAAAAATCCGACGAAGAAGATGTTTGATTCATTGGTGTAAACATTGAACTGAAAAACCTGGTTTCTTACCTGTAGGCAAAAGTATCACAAGATCTATTTATGCTTAGACATTATGTTACCGGACATCTCAAAGTTGTTTTGATTTTTTCTTAAAAGCTTTTGCACACACTTCATGAAAATTTCAGGGATTAATCTTGATGACTTGATGAGGAAATATTAAGTAACATTTACAAGCGTTTTGTTCATCAGTTTTCATACAAAAAATTGAATAAGTTTGGCAACACAATGTTTAAGCACAAATGGCAAATGACACTTGTAATACTTTGGCCGGAAGGTGACGATTTCGAAACGCCATTATATAACTAGTACTAATCATCACTTCCTAAATTTTCAGAGCAAATGGGCAATGATGGAAAAAAGTAATTAAAAACTTACTTAAGCTTTCAATATATGTGTCCGGTACATCTGAGTAATTCCCTGAGTAGTCTTCATCCTCGTCATAACTTTCTGAAAAAATTAACGAAAACGTTCATGAACATAGGTTGCAATTATATGAAAAATCAAAATCACTAATGCAAATTGATAACAAATTTAAAACAATTACTTTTGTAGATTATATTTAAACATTTAGTAGATTTGCCTTTGTCCTTTGGAGATGACAGTCATAAGTAAGGCCCATGATTTTGACCCTACGACAGGCACAAACTGCTCTTGAATAAAAGTATAATTTAACACATTTTTACTGATCTCCGGAGATTCACCGAATCAGAGTTATAATTTGAACGTTTGTTTTTGCTCAACGCTAACTCAATCCTACTGAAAATTTAATATTCGACTGTTTGCAATTTACTCTGCTTATTGTTACTGGCACTTGCAAGGCCCTCTAATCAAGCTTTTTTTCATTTTTAAAGACACAAGCTTGCTTTTTTTGTCTTCTTAAATTAAGAATAATGAGTAGCTGGTAACTTCATAAGTCTTACCAAAATCAGAATCCTCTGGATAAATAATTGGATCATCATATCCAGTGAAGAATGAGTTTAAAATCTTCATAATTCTTACGATTTCGTTCATAGAAGGTCTTAGATTTGGTGCTTGATCCCAGCATCTAAAAAAGAAGAATTGATTGGAAACTATAGAGAGAAAGTTAGTTCCTTTAAAGTTCAGGAGATTCATAAATTATAATTTCAAGTAAATTCATAAGATTTTTCACATTTTTCACCTAGATTCATGATAAAAGTATGAGCTTATGACTTAAATTGGATCCCTCTTTGTAGAAATTAATCTGCTTGTAGAGATTCATCAGAGGAAAATTGCACAAGGCGATAAAAAACAATCATGATACTCTTTACATTACGCTTTTTTTTTTTCATTTTAAGAGTCCCTGATCAAAAGAATACTTCATCATTGAGTCAATGTTCAAAATAAATCTTTAGAAGTGATAAATTGAATATTTTTTGCTCGCTTTACAAACCTTGTCATCAAAGATTCAATGGGTTTCGGGCAATTTTCTATTAATGGTGGTCTCTTGCCAATGTGAACTGCCCACATTATACTGTAAGCTGATCTTCCTATATCGTCAAATGGCTTCTGTCTGCTTAAAACTTGCCACAAAATAATACCCCAACTAAAAACATCACATTTTTCGGTGTAATTGGAACCTGAAACAAATAGAATTATTTTGATTAAAATAGAAGTATGATTCATGAAAACTGCAAGACAAGTTTGACACACTACTACCGAAAAAAATCTTCCGACAATCAAGTCTATTGAACTAACTTTGCATTAATTTAGCGCTATTATGCAAGAAGTTTACCATACATTTATTAAAAAAAGTTCATTTTTCACCTAAGGGACATTTTTACTAAGTGGTTTTAGGGACTGTAACAGCCAGTATCCTGATTTTTCTGACCGAATTTCGTTAGATCTTAAGTGGAGAAGGAGAATGAGGTTCAATGATATTTCTGAGTGGTACAAAGTCTGTACATCTTATTCTCATGTTCAAGAATTTTACTGGGATCTTTTAAAAAAGTTTACAGACTTTTTAGGTGCTTTCTCCTGACCATAGAAAAATTCAAGTGGCCTGTCAGTTTTTCCATGGCTCACATCTAAAATACCTTGCTAACACTCACAAAATGGCTGTCCTCACAGACTTCACACTTGCTAACAGTACAACTCACACAATAACTGTTTCAATCAATCCGTATAATATAGCAAATTCTAGACAAATCATACATTTTCCGCACTTTTTCCAAATTTCGGAAATTGTTTTCAAATTTTCTTTCTTTCCAGGCTTACAGACACTGATTTATCATTTTTGATACCTGAGCAGCTGAACCAATGTTTTTTTAAGGGCCCAAGTGCTGAAATCCAAGTTTTGAGAACAATTAAAAAAAGCAAGCAATTTGGCATGAACTTGTTTGTTACACAGATACATTTTATGGGTTTATAAGGTTGAACACATACAGAGTGGCAGTTTTTCCTGATTTTCTCAAAACTTGGATTTTGGCACTTAGGCAAAAATATCAATGCAGAAATTGGACCGTGGGCAGGATACGCATGAAATACAAACTTTTACTTTATTTCTCTTTCAAATTTCACACTAAGGACAAGAAAGAATGTTATGTGTACTTCTAACATTGATCAAATTCACAAGATGTGACATCATTCTTCCTTTTTAATAAGCCAGGCTTTTGACTAAAATAACTTTGAAAAATAATCAAATCTTGGTTTGCAGTCGGTTTCCCCGTAGCTTATATCCAACATTGTTTTATTTGTAATACGATGTCATAAATGAGAAATAAAAAATACAGATAATATACCTTCAAATACTTCTGGTGCCATCCATGCTGCGCTACCTTTATTGTTCGTCATGTAAGTTTTCAAATCACAGGCAGTACCAAAATCACAGATCTTCAAAATTTTCCCATTTTGCACTAACAATAAATTTGGAGGCTTCAGATCTCTGCAAAAACAATATCATCAGAAAAAAATTTTCTTCATGAATGCCAACATAATTATTTCGTCAGCTTTACAGGGCACAGTTGTTAAAAATAGTTTTTTTTAGTTGTATTGTGACTGTATAAGAGAGCTGACAATGAGTAAACAAAATTTATTTACCTAGATCGATTTTACCGATTAGACAGAATTCAAATGGAGGGGTATAATAAATGCTATATTTCTGGAAAAGCTTCAACATAAAGGAATGGGTGTACTCAATTGGTTGCCTGACAAAGGGCAAGACAGAATACAATAAGCTAAGAAAAAATGCTGTATGAACATTCAAGAGTTGCCCAATTCCCTTTGATGAATGTTTATTTTCAGAGAGGGTTATGAATTTTTTTTTTCTTGAAACTTTCAGATAATTAAAAACTGACTGCAAAAAAAATTCTCTAAAATTGGAGGAAAAATATTCACAGATTCCCTTAAAAATTTGTATTACATCAATGAAAATATGGCAACGCCTGAAGTTACTCTTCCTTTGCACGACAAAAAAGACCTTTATAGAAGTGATTCCTTGCATTAGTGAAATCTATGAAGACAGCCTTTGATCACCGGCGCATCAAAATATACCAAGTTTGCAACAGTGAACAATTGATGTCTTAAAATTGCTTCTGAAAACTATAACTTCCAGACCGCCCTTAAAAAATCAGTAGGTACTATTTCCATACTTTCCAGAAATTCCGGACTTTTAGACACCCTGGTATAGAGAAAAAAGAATTACCTGTGAATTAGAGCCTTAGGTTTCATATTATGCAAATAAGCAACTCCTTCCGCACATTGCAGAGCCCAGTTCATTGCATGTCCAGCATTGTAAATTGGAGCTGGATGACTGTTATGTAAAACTGAAATGATTATGCAAGAAACTGCAATTAAAGGGGGCTTCAAAAGATGTTTATGATGCAAATAAATTGTCACATTGGAAATTTGATGTAACATTTTGGCAAGAGGGCTATTCAATTCCATTACCCACGTAGGATCAAAATAAATAAATAAATAAATAAAAAAAAATAAAAAAAAAAAATAAAAAACATGAGGCATGTGCTTCAAGGTTTCAACAAAAATTCAACAAAAATTAAAGCATTTACAGATAGAACTGGGGCACTGCCTCCTAGACTGACTTAGACTGGTCAGTTTAGCGGCAAATTTTGGCAAGTGGATTTGGTTCAAGTTTTGGACTTACTGCCAGCCTCTATCAACAAAATAAAATTCCCTACAAGCGGCGATGCACCTACAACATTTGGTTTTCATGCTAGCAGCATTGATGACCACATACAAAATCCCCAACTCACCTCGAGAGGTGAGTTGAAAAGTGGACAGATGCAAATGTTGGCCAAAATTCATCAAGCAACTGAGTTAAGTTCTTGACTTTAGCAGAGCAGTCTTCTCTACTGGTTGGCAATCTTGCCAATCAGAAAAAAAACCTGCCTTAAAAATTCTACCAAATCCACTCGCAAAAAATCGCCTCAGGAGGTATTCAAGGCGGATAAAGAATGGCGGTCATATTTCGTACCCTCTTGACATAAAAACTGCATCGGGTATGTTTTGGGTACGTCCTGATTGCATGACAAAGCATGTACCCTCTGCGTCTCACAGACTTCAAAATGGCAGCTCAACTCGAAATTCGACCACCTTTCTTTCTCCGCCTTGGGAGGTACTGACTGGGGAAAGAAAAAATGAGACAGATGTCAAATCAAAGAACAGCACCATTCAACATTGATTTATGTGGTAACTAATGAGCAAGCTAATGATTGATGCATTCAGGTTGATGTGGCATATGTCTCTTCTTTTCTTTCTCCGGTTCTAATACTGAACGATATTTATTGAATGGGGATGGACTGAGAATTTGTTTAAATATTTCACTATTGATGACACATAAGCATCACATTTAAATACTCACAATCATACAGGGAACCTCCTTCAGCAAACTCCATAACAAGGCATACTGGATTGTTCGTACACGCACCAAACAGCTTGATGATATTTGGATGATGAACTCTAGACAGTTGCTTGACCTCAACGGTAAAAGCTTTCTTTTCTTTTTCGGCATTGATGTGCTTGACTGCTACGTAAGATCCTCGCCATTTCCCTTTCCATACTGTACCAAATGATCCCTCTCCAACAACCTGAAGGACACAAATAATATAAATTAATAGAAAACGAATACAATTCTGCATCTCCTTCTTAGTCAGGAATCAATCAAACAAAGGAGGATATTTGAGATGGACTGGTGAATAAGTACCTACATAGCAAACAGTTGAATGCGCCGACTATTAAAAGGAAACATTAAAAATATGTTGAGAAAAAGTGTTGATTGTGACTAATGCAATCCACCTCATGAATGAAACGATAAATTTTATGGGAAAATAGTTTAATGTCTTACGGTTCAGACTCCTGAAACATTCACTATAAAAAATAGACAGTGAAATGAGAATCTAAGAAGTTGTCTCGGCGAGAAAAATGAAAATAGTGATCCGAGCTGTTTCGAAGAATCTTAAAACATACCTGAATTGGCTCGATCTCACTGTAGTCGATTTCTGTCACGAAGTTTTGAACATCAGTTAAGCACTCCTTGAGCTCCATAGGAACCAATATACATAATAAATCAAGAACTAAATGACACTTGGAAACATATGCATTTAATAATTTATATTCCTGAGAAAAAAATCACTTGTCAATAAATGAAAACAATGAGGTGCACATGAGTTACGAGAAACCATGATTTCTTAGGTTGACATAATACTTCAAAACCATTGAAACGGAGAGGAAAGCGAGGGAATAAAGTAAGATTCAATTAATTCATGGGGGAATCCAAGGGGGCACAAAAAACTGGAAAAACTGGTTTTCGTCTTTTCGTTCACTGATTTTGTGTTGTTCCAGTTGTGGCAGTTGTTCGTGATATAACATAACCTAATTTATTTCGATTTGGTGTGTTCTGATTTCCGGTTCACATTCGGGATTTCCCATGTATTTCCGTGAACCGGAAGCAGATCTTCGATTTGAAAAAGGGCGGGATCACACACTAGATGATCTGATCTAGATGATCTTTCCCGAGTTCATTTTCTTACTCCATACAACGATATTATTTAGCATTAACTAAGTGTTTTTTCAAAGCTGAATAAACTATTTAGGATTCTAATGTTGGTAAACAATATCTAACCTAGGGTTGCGAAAGTTCCACAAAAAGACCCACAAAATAAACCTACCCCTCCCTCCCCTTCAACATTTGTAATGTTTGTCTGTGGAAATGAGAAATTAACTTTTGGGAAATTTATTAAGCGACGCCCAACGAATATTTTTAAATCTTCCAATTTTTCAAAAGTTCTAACTGTTAAACTTTTTTAAAAAGTTTTCATTTTTCAAAAAAATGTTGAGGTATCTCCAAATTTTGAAAAAAATTAAATTTAGAGCAAAATCGCGATTCGTATAGTTCCAACTCAGCACAGAACCTCGCTCAATGTAGTCTTGTTATAGTGCTTCCTTTCTACACACACTATACATGAACATTTGGTGATTTACCTATATCTGCCGAACGAGCATGTGCGCATGGTTGCTCTATTTTCGTTACGTTCATTGTTGTCTTATGATATTTTGTTTTAATTCTGATGAGATAAATATTCTATTCTATCTATCAATCAATCAGATTTAAACTACCAATAAGACTTAAATTTGAGAAAATGATTGGCTTGTTTTGGAAACTTTCTCTTTTTAAAACAAAAATTTTGAATTTGCAAAAAGTCCGGATAAGATAGAATTTTTTCCAAAATTTTGCAGGGTGTGTTTTCTTAATGATACCACCATGAGGTTAAAAGTCAACCAAAGCAAATTTAGAATTGTACTAATTGGTGATTCGAGAGTAAGTATCACAAATTTATCAGTAAAGGTCTTCACCCACAAGAATAGAGATGTTGCCATAGAGTTAGGTTGGTGAATGTAGAATTGGCCATTGATCACTTAAGAAGTCGTAACAATTCCATAACACTAAATATCCGGTTTTTTATCATTCTGTGACGCATTTTATTGCTACACTTTGAACCCTACAACAAAATCACAATGCTCCTTCCTATTCTTTAAATTTGCTAAAAAAAATTGACGTTTACATGAGCAAGTTGACAGTACTTAGTTGCTCAAAGGAATAAAATGGAAAAATTATTGCAGTTGAGAAACCAAAACGAGAGTAGACATATGTATAATTTTCTAGTTTATTAATAAAAAATTACATAAAATTACACACATACAAGTTCATTACATACACAATTTTTGAACACTTTCACTCTTTTTGTAATGATAGCAGGGACACTCAATGTGCTAGGTGATTTGCACTCTCATTGTCCTGAAATTTAGGCGCTTATTGAAGGATCGATCATTCTCCCAATTCAAAAAATCATACGGACCGATTTCATACAGTGTATGCTGTACTCAATCCCATTGCTGCACCAAAATGTTTCTGAAGAGTAAGCAACCCTACTTGGAGTATCAAAGAATTCAGCTCTGGCTCAACTTTGCAGTTATTTTATTTGATTGTCTAAGCAACTTCCTGAGCACAATGAGATTTTAAAATCGAACTTTATGTGTGTCAAAGTCGAGAAAAGTGAGGCTGTAAAGTGAATTTTTCGGCCGTCTTACTTGCGTTTGCTAATGGAACTGTGGAGCTGTTGCTTTGTCTGAGTGGACACTGAAATTTCAGTGGACCATCAGTTAAGTCACCGAAATGTAGATCCTTCAAAGTAACAATAAAACTGAAAGACCAAAATGAGCAGAAAATTCCTGAATTTCTATTAAAATCAGGAAACAATGATCTTCATTGATTTTTCGTTGGTTGGTGAAACTTCAATTAAATTGAAAATTTACAACAAAATGTGCTCCAGTTATAAAAATTACTCTATTTACATTCATTCGATTGCTTGGAATTTCATGTGTCAGGGATTTTTTCCCAATTTTATGCCTGGAAATATCTGTTATAATAATTCAGCTATTGTCGCAGTTTAGGAGAGCTCTTGCAAAAAAAAATTTAGGCAGTAATAACAAGAGTAAAAACTACGGCTTTTTTGCTGATTTATCTTTGATGGAGTATTTTTCATAGGTTTTGGTCGGATCATAAGGCTCCCACCGACTTGCAGGGAATATGTGCTTGTTCCGCTCGTACCAACTTCTCAGTAAAACTTTTCCAGCATGCGAGTCTTCCTTTTCCACACTAGCATCACTCATCATTCTGATATCATCATGAACATCAAACGTAAATAAGGGGCCACTCTTTCCTCTTGCCTGAAAAAAGAGGGTAAACAAAAATTAGTCAAAAGAGCTGGGTGTAAGAGTTTATTGAGTAATTTAAATTGAAGATGTAAAAGTTAATTAGATTAGAATAGAGCAACTAAAAAATTATTAATCCAGGAAAAACATGGGATCAGTTTTTAAGCCTCTTTAATTTCAAAGATTAAAGTAAGCCATGGGCTAGCTACAAAAAACTTTTCCTGACTAGTTTTGATGTATGTTAGGCTGTCAAGAGATTTTCATTTGTTCACATAAAATTTTGTTTAAGGGCCAAAAGTAAGTGTGCATATCAAAGTTTCAGATAAAAGGGGAAACACCCCTCAGTTAATAAATACTGATCACTTGAGGAGTGCCCTCAGCAGAGCAGGATCAACTCTTTCGGCTTATTTTCAGAAACAACCTATCTACCACTGATTTCTCTATTAACATAGGTGCAGACTTTTAAAAAACACGTTCATGTACTTAGTTCTTTTCTGCTAGACTTTGTTGATAAGCACCTCCAGTTTCCCTTCTCAAGAAAAGTGCTGCCCATGATATTGCTCTAGTTGTTTCAAAATTGGATAGAGTTAAGCAAAACAGTCACATCTCTGTTGCAGAGTTTCAAAATCTCGACTTCTATTTTGATTTTTTGGAAGGAAACCTATTGGAGGAACCTGAAGATTGGTACATTTGACAATGTTCGAGTCGTACAATTTTTTCCATCAGATTGGTACAAACATACATCTGCAATTAGAAACTGCAGTTTGTAAAATGCAATCATATTTGCCCAATCCAATGTTCAATCAGTTTAGAGGCCAATGGCGCTGTAATTGGATGCTTTTAATGTTTCATCTCTATCCAGTTGCTGCCTCGACAAAGGATGGCGACAAAGCACTAGGGCTGGGCACCGTTGGCAAATTTTCTGGCGAGTTTGTAAGCAAAAGGCACGTTGATAGCCTGGCAGGTTATTACGCAAATTAAATCTATATTGTTGACAGGAAATTGAATTTTGTCACAGAATACTCATTAATTCATTTTATTAGAGTTACATTTTTATAAAGGAATCCTTACCTTGGTGACAATGAAATCATAGAAAGTGTAGTGATGAGGGAGAATGAGATCTTCTTTCACATACATTAGCTGATCTGCTGTTACAGTTTTCAATTCACTGAATTCTTTCCTTAGAAGCTCCAAACATCTCTGAAGGAACTGATAGACAGAATTACCTGCAAAATAAATGCAACATCCAACATTACATTATGACCAAGCAAGCATCACAAAAAACGAAAAATAAACATTACGTTTGAAATAATGTGTTCAGGATAGTTGGAGAGATGTACACATACATTGAATACAGTAAAAAGCTACACACAAAGTGGTACTATAGCTTCACTCATACACATTCATCACTGGAAAGAGTGTTTTAACTTCATCATGCACCAAATACAGCTGAAAATGAAGATTTGTCATCAAGGGGCACTGGTTGAAGGTGGTGGCTAAAAAATTGTGCAACCTGATTCTTGTTGCATCTTCACTTGTCGCAAAATGTCATGTTGAATTATACAAAATCTTCGTCATTTTTATAGAATTGGGAAGGCTCTGGAATTTTGGAGGTAAAGTTAGAGTTTGAGTGGGTATTTTACGCCTTGCCTCCACAGGACGTTTCATGGGATTTGTCCCAAGTTCGAATCGCAGGAATGAAACTTCTGGGCTTCTTCTCCGTTCAACAAAACAACAAAATTTCTTCTCCTCTCTGAGTCTCTTTTAGGACCCCACAAGGGCTCTGCTTGGTACTGCAATTAGTATTGGCTAACTCAATATTTTTCCCAACTTCGCGAGTGAGATTTTTCCCTGGGATAAATCCTATGAAACGTCCCGTGGAGACATGGCCTAAGAGAATTTCAGATGATTGAGAATAATTCAATGACAGTTACACTTGAAGCTCATCGAGAAATAATGCAGTAATGTACACAAAAAAGGGTAAATGATTGAGGTCAGATTTCTGTGATTAGACTGAATTGGAGAAAAACAAGCAGGAGCGGACAAACAGATGAAAATACCAGGAAAATCCTTGTGGTTTGACCAATAGGTACGTAGGGGAATTTTTTGCTGGTTTGTCTCTCTCACTCAGAAAAAAGAAAAAATAATAAATGAGCTAGTGTTCTCAGTTACTTTTTTGGTCTCAGTTCACTCCTGAGGACACAATAATTCTACTTTGATTTTTAGTGGAGGGATAATACAAAATTATACCCATAACGACCGCCAAAAATTTTTTTTGTAAAATGATTGAAGATTCTTACCTTTTTTCATTCTAAGTGTTTTACGATGCCCAGAGCCATCCCAGTAGCTGAATGTGATCTCTATTTCTTCTTCCTTTAGAGAAGACTGCTTAGCTGCCCATTCCTGAATGAAGAAATTAACACCAAAAGCTACAGATTTTAAAAATATTATGAACTTAAAACAAAAATGTCTTTTCATTTTGGCTCTCTACAAGCAACTGAAGAACCACTTTTCAAAAATTAGTCTAAAGAAACTTTTACAGACTCCTTAAATGTTTGAAAACGAACCTTGGTTGCATGAAATTCTTAAAAAGAAAATTTTCTACTTTTTCTTAAAATGAATTTTCATGCTTTAGGGTGATGTTTAGATTTTTGTTGGACTAAAAAATATTCGGATTTCCTGTTAAAAGGGGAACGGAGATCAGGATTTCGGCTGAAGTTGATGGTTTTACAGACCAACCAGACCGACATGAAAACAATCCGGAGAATGTCCAATAGGATGTGTAGATATGAATAATTGAGTGCCTATCACGCATGCATCCTGATTTTTTAAACGATTTCTGGCTTTGTCAACAAGATAAGACAAGACATAGCTCTATCTGAGTCTAGCAATATGTTGATTTTCAATGTCTTGTTGTGCTGATATCAAGAACTACGCACACAATACCAAGGAATTTGGCGCTGGCTACATTTTTATTTTATTTGATATGATGTTCTATACGGCCTTCTGAATACGATGAAATTTGAAAATCAAACTTTCCATGTGCCAATCTTGTGAAAAGCAGGGTTGAAAAATGAATAATTCGGAATTTTTGAACAACTGATTGAAGATCTTTTGTTTCCTCACAGGCCGGAAAAATAAAACAGACGAAAAGAATCAAATTCCTCTGGACAATAAGAGCATGCAGCATCCACACACATAGCAACAGTCCACATTTTCATTGGACAACGCTAGTAGGGGGCCAAAAAATTATCTTTTCAGCCCTGCTTTACTTCAGCGTGGCACATAGAAAGTTCCATTCTAAAAGCTCATGATGCTTGGGAGGTTGTGAGGACTTTGAAGCCTAAATAGGATGTGCACTTTACTACTGGCAAACAGCCGAGTTGGAGAAGACAGAAATCAGCCCTTCTCTGCTCTCATCTTGGGCTACTAAATTAGTCAACATTATTTCAGAGGTTGCTATCTTCTTTGATAGGATTTTTTTTAAGACTCAACATTTACAAATGGGCAACTTAATAGCCTGAATAAACGATTAACAGAATTTCTTACAGGCACAAAACATCTTGTGAGATATTCTTACCTGTCTCAATTCTTCTCGCAGTCTATTTTCTTCTTCCTCTCTTTCTCGATCTGGCAGAAAACTGGTGTCTACATCTGGATTTTTTCTTATCTTCTTTACAGGGCACAAAAATTCTCCTTCATCATCAGATCCAGACTGAGGCTCTTCTTTGATTTTTTCAGTTCTCACAATCTCTGCACTTTCACCGCTGCCTTCCGCCTCTGGCTCTTTCTTAATGCAAACTGAAGTCTCAGCTTCTTCTTCATCTTCTTCGCCTTCCTCTTCTTCCTCGTCTAACGTGAAAGATAAAGCTGCTATCTGTGCCACAACTCAAACAACATCTCAAAATTAAAACATTGATCAAATTTCACACCTGTCAGAGAACTGATTTAGAACTCATTTTTGCTGCAGACAACAACATGTATTAAATTTTTCAGACTTGACTTTTCAGACTTTTCAAGAATTCAGTTACAATGTCAATATGATAAAAGCTAAAAGTGATAAAAAATGTGCTTCGTTTGATTGTATATATTACGTTGTACTTTCTCTTAATTCATTCGAGAGAGTTACAATATTTGGCATAGATTATTATTCTTTTCAAGGTTAAAGAAAAATTTCCAATACTTCTCTTACAAGTAAAACATCTTTTTAAAAATGGTGAAACCAAAATACCTGTGATTTTTGTCGATTTTTTTCTGCTTGCTTCTCTTCAAGCTGTCTTTGCTTTTCCTTCTCCTTTTCTGCAATTTTTTGGGCCAACTTCTTTTCTCTCTCTTTCACTATGTTTTCCTGTTTCGCTTTCATCTCATCCAAAGTCACAAGACCTATTGTAGAGCTCTAAAGAAGAAGGGTGGAAAAAAATGAATGAACAAATGAAAAATAAAATAAGATAGAAGTTGAAATTTCCTTAGTATTCTTAGATGTTTTGAGAAACCAAGAAATTCTTCTAATTTGCAAAATGGTACGCTTTGTACCATATACATGATAGTTAGAGATTAAATGATACAAATAATTATACACTGATGTGGGAATGGATGGAAAGTAACTTATGGTTTACGAGGAAAAAAAGAGACTTTTTAGGAATGAAACTATGCTCATGACTATGCAATGTTAAGAAAAATACACATTCACACAGCTAAACTGCATGAAGGAAAGTGGAATATCGATTGATTACCTACATCCAGGTATTCAGGGGTGCAAAAAATGCCTGATCTACCGATGATGAAAAACAAATCTTGGGGCGCGAAGAAATTTTCAAATATTATTACCTTATTATCATTTTATTTGTTGCTTTTTTCTCCACATTTTCAAGGGCAAAGTGGGGCAGATCGCATATTCTGCCATGATATTAGGTTATTTGCCATAAAAATTGAGAATTTTTTGTCATGCAAATTATATATTTAGCCATGAGGGGAAAATGCCTCATAACAGCAAACGTCCAGCACTTAGGAACATTTATTCCACAATGCGCACTCATATACGATAAACTTAAATCGCGGGCGAAATTTTGTTATTCGACATTCCTGAGTAACACATTGCAAGACAAATTTGTGTTGGCTTTGCTGTTTGGGAAAAAGCTCTGTACTTGAGTTAATTTTTTTGGTGAAGTTCATATGAAAATTTATGTCTAGGTTCAGATGTTCGGGCTTCAACATATCGGTGGACAGCTGGACTAACGTCGTTACTCACCTTCAGTTGCTGCTCAACAGCATCATAGTGGGCGGCAAATTTGTTTTCAATTTTGGTCAACTTCAAGTCTTCTTCAATTTTCTTCTTCCGATATTCAATCTCCATTTGAGCTTTCTCTCTTTTCTTCATTAAGTGCATGGCTCTGCCAGCTTCACTTGCTTTTCCCTTGTAGTGAGCCATTCTGGGTTGATAAGATTAGTTGAAGGCGAGGAGCAAAATAACGTTATGTACAACTGAGCACGTAAAAAATTCCCTTTTTCACACCTTAACTTAAACTTAAGAAAATTACGATAAATTCGATGAGAGAAAGAGAAAAAGAAAAGATATAAAATTCAAGCGACTGCGAAGGAACGATGATAAATATCAACATAACCTACAAATTTTTCATTTTTGTTGTTGTTTTTACACATTGTTGCCAAATGTTTCGTCCCTTCTTTTAGAAAGGAAGTTTGGCTTCATTGTAAACAAATGTAAACACAAAAACAAAAAGTTTGAACTTTTCCGCCAAAACTTTCTGCAGCCGGAACACAACACAAAGAGAGTTTGAGTTTTTATATAAATCAGAACATTATTTAAAGTGATCGAGGTATGTATTTAACTGATAAGTTTTCTTACTTTCCAAACTCATTTTTACCATTTTAACATCAGTGCTTTGGGAACAGTCAGTGCTCAGCGAAAGCTGCAAAACTCATCCATCGCAAAAATTGCTTATCCTTTCCTCCCATTATTCTGCTGCCTCCTTCGGTTTGTTCAGTCATTTTGTGGGGAACGAGTCCCGCCTCTATGGTCCCTACATATCAGAAATGCCCTCAGTCTTGTCACGATACCGCAATGTGTAGTGTAGACTGAGGTATTTCTGATAGGGACGGAGAAAAAGGACTTTTCGGGAAGAGGTGGTGGCTGCAAGAGGTGATGAAAGGAAAAACAAAGATTTTCCTTCTAACGAATTGGACAGGTCACCCTTGAGAGGGAGAAAAAACGGGGCGAAAGCGCAGGCGATGCCACAGCTCCCTTCGGCACGAATTTCCACAACACTCTGCCCGAACTCTCTCGACCCCGCGATGCGGCGTCCACTGATCGCGAATCCATGTGAATCTGTATCAGCAAAAAAAGATGAAGAGTAGCATTGTCTAATATCCTCCTAAAATTGAAAGAATTTATGGCGGATATTTGGAAACAAATACTTCTCCGACAATTTGACTTCAGATTATGGTGATTAACTACTCATCGTAGTAGTTATATGTGAGATTTCCATTGGGATTCATCTTAGGAATTGTCCATGGAAGGCAATGGACTGGGTACCTGCAGAGCTCCACCATAGCAGTGGACCAAGTAAAAAAGTAACGCGGACTACCTCAATTCTCCACGCTTCGTTTATAGAAAGAATCCTCACAGGAAAACACCTCATCAACGAGTCCCTCTCCATCAAAATGAATAGATTGGCCCAAGTCTGTGGCCAGGCAGCGCTGATACCCGCCTCTTTTGATTCCATATCAAAGTATCATGATGCTTGGCTATTAAGTATGTTGAACATTGTAAAATCTATGCACGCAATTCGCCATTAATGCTCAATACTGTAATTTGCAATAAGCTCTACAGTTTAGCACCAACTATTGATGCTATTAGTGGTACATCACAGGAAGGCGATGTACTTACTTCAATTGATTCTCATTGGTAGCATTGAAAGAAGTAATATGTATCATTGTCATTTTAGATCCAAACAGCAAGTCTGGTATGGTCATGTTCAACGAATGGCGGATGGCAGATTGCCTAAGAAGGTACTAAACCGAACTCCTTCTGGAAGAAGACGTACCAGGACGCCCAGTGAAATCGTGGATATGTGCCATTCATAATGAAATTACAAGGTGCAATTTACTAGATGACCTCTGGGTCGATAGACAAGAATGGCGATTAGGTGTCGCAAAGCGCCCGGGCGCGAGCAACTTGTATACAATTACGATGGAAAATACTGTGATTTCCTGTGCTACCTACATTACAAGAACATTGTAATTTGCTTGAGCCATTTTTTGGGTATGACATCTGTACGCCAATCATTCGGCAAGTCAAGACGAGATAGCCCTATTTGCACCATGCAGTGTATTGGATTTTTTCTGTCTTTTTGTGCCGACATCAAATTTCGGTTATCAGGCTGCTGATATTATCAGTGGGTTGTTCTGATCTCATGCTCTCTGGTGACGGAGCTATCTCAAAGCTAATGCTCTCAGACTGTTACCTTAGAGATCCCAATCATCATGTTTGGTGTCATGTTGAAACCAGCATGTCTATAAAGGTACTCTAGAGACCAGCACACACAACACACAACATGTAACATGTGTTTTTCATTCTGTTTTTTGCAGATGAAGTGCTCCTTTTTCAGCACCCCTGATTGTCTTCAGACCATTGATGAGGATATAAGGGAATTTAAGAAAAAATTTGGTAATTTTACTACTCACAAGGCAGAAACATTGCTACTAGAAATAATTGAAACACTGGATTTTTTCTCTTCAGATGATAATAGTAAAATTGGTAAGTGGCAGCAGTAAGAGTAATAGCAATTTAGTGGTATGAGTAGTACGCAGTAAAAGTAATAGTAGTAATAGTATTAGTAGTAGTTAGTAGTAATAAGACCTCCGCACTCTGGCTGATTTTCAGTAAAAAATGGTACTCCCTGTGCGCTTCCATGCTCAGGGTGATAGCGTATTAGTATGAAACTCTTTGAAAGATGTCAGATGAGACTTACTTATGATGTCTGTAGGATTTACTATGTATGTATCAATGTATTCTACAAACAGATGCTCTTATTTTATTGAGTAGCTTGTTTTTGCACTTCAAGCTTCCGAGTTCTGTTGGATACCCATTGTTATCCACTGAAAATAATTGCATTTTCTAAAACGTTGACAATTCAAAAATACAGACTGTTGATTTACCTCTTTATACATCATTAACTAAGAGGGTTTTACAAAAAATAAAGGAGTGCCAACTCCCTGAAGAGCTATTGGAAGATAGGGGACTGTGGCGGCTATGTTTTGATGTATGTGTACATTATTGATTTTTATTTTATAATTCTTCGATTGATTTTGTCCTAAGTTGTTCAGATCCGGTTCTCAATTTATGTTATATTTGTTCTAAGGAACTTTACTGAAGTTAAAGGAGACGGTTGAGGCTCTGGAAAATGAAATCAAGGAAGAGTACTCAGGTGATGGCTCTCTAGAAAATTTTGTAGCGATGGAGAAGGAGATTAAAGGCATGGCAAAAACTTGCTCAGATCTTCAGCGGGAACGGAAGGAACTCCAAGAAGATATTGAGAAATTAAATTCTTTATGGACCCAAAAAAATGTTGGTAAGTAACAAGTCCAGATTCGGCTGAATGCTATCCCTATTTATGGATTCTGAGAGATCTATTGGTGACCTGTGCACAACATAAATAATCTTGAAACCTTTTCTCAAAGTAACTGTTTAGAGACTAGAGGGAGAGTAAAGTAACTTCCAAATTCATAAATCCTTTAAATGTAGAACTTTTCTTTCTATTACTCAAGAGAGTTGTAAAAACTTCTTAATCGCTCGACCAGCAGGTTGCTATCAGTTGCTGGCAAAAATAGAAAGGCCCTTATAACAGGTTTTGAAAATGGGTAGGTCGGACCGAACTAGCTTAAAAATTACATATTTTGTGTCATGTCAGGGTGGAAATCGCGTCTTTTTTGTAAAATGGCAATGAAAATTTCACACATCGCGGCAAATTGCGATTGTTTGTAGTTTTTTTTTTAAGAGTTTATTTATTGTAACCTTCCTAGGAGGAGGAATTATATGTACAATTATCTTAATGTATGTACATAAGGGTATATGAAAGTAATAACTGGATAATTACTTATTTCTATAATGATCTGTTTGTACTGAAATGGAAAAAAAACGGCTCATGACGTTGAAATTCTTTTCGAGAGAGGGGTTTTTCCAGAAGAAAAGATTTTTTGAAAAATGGGAGGGCTAAGAACCTCTACATCCCTGTTACTCAGCACACAATAAACAAGAAGTAGAAAAGAACAGAAATTGTCTTACATCTTGTCACTTAGGAACTTTTGATTTGGATGGTTGTGCACATGTTCTAACAAATGAATAGAACCTCATGAAGTTTTCTAGAATTTTGCTTCTGGAAATTTTACTATGGCATTAATTGTAAACTTTGTTTTTATTTTCAGAAATGGACGAAACACGAGACAAGGTGATGGACAAGTTCAACCTATTAGAACAAATTACCAAACTATATGAGAAGCACCTTGGTGTTTTTTTGTGTCCTGTAGGTGATAGCTCTTTCCGATTGATGTTTAATAATGATCTAAAACAACCTATGTTCATCAATTTGAAGTATGAAAATGGTTTGATCAAAGGTAAGTAGAATATCATGTTATATTTGAATTATTCAGCTGCAGGGAAAGTAAAACTAAGTCTGTTTGAAGTGAAATCAGTAACATATAGGGCCAGTAATGCTAATAATTACAAAATCTTGCTTTGATGGTGAAATCATGTGGGTCAGCTAAAAATGATGATTTTTTCAAACTCCAAGCCAGTGGGTCTGGCTTTGACAGAGACCTTAGTCTTGAAAAACATGTTGTATGTCATCCCCATAATTATGTAGGCAATTATTTGTTCCCGCTCTGTTAGATCTATGATAAATGTAGAAGTATCACCCCAATTTGCTCTAGAGTACCTGTATAGCGAGAGTATGGACAGATTGCTCCATGGAGGGCTTAGGGCCCAAAAGTGCAGCCACCCTTCTAACCAACTTCTAACGCACAAAATTTCACTGCCAGTCTGTAGATTCCAAACCTAACCAAGATGGCTAAGAAAGTACATAAATGAGCTTTCTTCCGCAAAAATGAGTAAATTTATGCAAAAACTAAGTCAAATTCGTGCTTTATAAACGATGGTTCGTAACAATTGTATTAATAAATCGCTCTGGATAATTGAAATTCATAGGTTGGCTGCATTTCTGGGCCCTAACTTTATTCGCGGAGGCATCGGTGAAGGCCTGATGGATTTTCGGAGTTTCACATCTGTCTATACTCTCGCTATGCAGGTACTCTAATTTGCTCATCCGTGGAAGAGGAAAAAACCACAAAGGTTATACTGTATGCGATGGATGACTTGAATCACCGAGTTTTTCCAAAGGCAGTAACTAACTTGATTTATATTCAAAATAGAAACTGGGGTTTTGATAGATCTCATTATTTTTCTCCTATAATTTCTAGAAACTAAGATACGATCCTATCCTAATGGCATTTCGACGGTGAAACTACCAGACCACGTATCTCGTTTGCGGTATGTAAAAATCTCTGCTTTCATTTTATTTTTTTGAAGGAGAAAAAAATCAATATAATTTCTTGAAATTTTCACAGAGTTTTTTTCCGGAAATAGAAGAAAAAACACGGAAGATTTCGAGAATTGACGTTGACTAGTTTTCCATTTATAAAATAAAGTATGACAGGAAGTCTACAACGTCGCAAATCGAGATACATGGTCTGGCAGTTTCACCGTTGATTTGCCTTTTATAATTGAAACTCACCACTGAGACTCAACAATAGTGAATACTCGAAATTTCTAAAAAGAAGACTTTACTGTATCCCAGGGACTCCTCTGGAAAGCTAAGTAATGATTTTTCCTCTTACAGTTTACCATACTGCTGACCATGAATCTTGCATGAATTATGATTTTCCTAAGACTGGATAGGTGCTTAGGCTATGAAAGATTTATTTCTGTAAGGAAAAACAAATTTAGTTTTTCATGCGCTGAGATTAGAACCTTTAATACAGGGTGGACTAGACCACTAGTACCAGGTTTTTTTCTCGATTATTTTAGGTCAAAGTCAAGGACAGCAGCATCGAATAAAGGATTGACCCCAAAGAATGCGAAATTAATCATCCCAAAATCCTGTTTGTCTCCTTCGAGTATAAGATGGGATCTTTACTCTTGAAAATCAGAGTTCCCATTATACATTTGATTTATCATAATCAAGAAATATAGAAAATTTATATTAAATCAACATTAAATAGTCCAAAATCGATCCATCCCTGTCCGAAATACTGACCCCTGAAGATGGGGAACAGAGCTCTCCTTAATAAAATGCTCAATCACTAAATCTACAAAGTCGCCTCGGACATAGGTATTTTCACAGGCTATCAATTCCAAAGAATTCCGGATCTGACCATCTCAAAGCCGCCCGGAGGGTTTCGTCTACCTCATCACTAATGCCTCAAGGGGCTTACGAACCATCAGATTTGGATTTCTTGGGGTCGATTACTTGTGAAAACACCCTTTTCCCAGGTATCTTTGTCAATTAAGATGCTCCTCTTACTCTCAAAGGGGAACAGAGGTACCATGGGATGATGAAGTTTGGATTCCTTGGAGTCAATTCCCTAGTTCATTGTTTCCTGGGCAAAGAAACGTATCCACATTTCAAAATTGCCAAATTTCACTTCACAATTTTTATTTTACTTACCTAAATACTATTGGATGTTTTTTTATTGAAAATTGCACACATTTTTCCATGGATTGTCCTAAAAAATGAGCAATTTTTAAACAGAAATCGTGCGGATATTTTGTAAGTGAAATAATGAATTGTGTGGGTAGATTTTGCAATCACAGAATGGAGATGTCCTCCTTTATCTGGAAAATAACGATTTGTGCTGGGAATCTCGACTTTGTCTAACCTAAAATAATTGAGAGAAAAGCCTGGTGCTGGTGATCTGGGCCATCTTGTAGATCCTACCATCACCACCTCGACCCTACCACCTACCATCTTACCCTGTACCATCCTACTCATGAAGTTTGTGTTTTTTATGGCTTTAGAGCATTACTAATTGCATTATTTTATGTCTGTTTTAGTCGTAAATGTTAATACGAGCACCCAGGACAAAGAAGCCATTGTGAAAAAAGTTAAATCCTCTGCAGATTATCAAGGCCTTTTATCTGTGATGGATTCTTACAGGAAGTAAGAATTTGGTCAGGTAAGATAATGTGAAGATAGTGCTTTTTATTGATTTACTCAGGGTTTCAAAAAGGGCAGCGCACTGAATATCCAGAAATTTGGCGCCTGCTTCGTTTTGGTATTATTTGATACGATGTTCGTTACGGCCTTCTGAATATGTTGAGCTTTTAAAATCTGACTTTTGTCAAGGTCGAGAAAAGCAGGGCAGAGAACTGAATTTATTGGCTTTCCTACATGTGTTTTCTAACGAAATTGTGGAGCTTTTGCCAAGTGAGAAAAAAAATTAAATTCAATGGAATAGAAGTTCAACCGGTCAATTTATTTCTACTTAAAAAAAAGGGCACAGCTTGATCTTATCAAGTCCTATTAGCCGGACTAAATTGCATCATTTTACTCACTGCCAGTATGTGCTTCTATTTGTAATTTATATTTCATAATTCTTTTAATTTTAATTTTGCACTCTTTGATGTATGATTGAAGATATTTTAATTTTGCCTTTTGAGTGCTTAAAACTATATTTTTTACTCTAAATCCAATTTCGGGGTGTAAAAATAATATTTTGCTGGTTAAATTAAATTAATTATGTAGTTGCATGCGCATTGTATCATCTGTTGTACCTGAGCTTTTTGAAAAAATTAAGAAGCTAACTTTGTTGCGATTGTAAGCAATTGTGAATATCATAGGAGATTATTAATCTTTTAAACTCATGTTCAGACTTTTTTTAATCAGTTGTCAACTGCATATCTGCTCTGTTTTCCACTCAATAAATTATTAATTTTTTTAAAATATTCTTTTGACTGGCCATTCTTGCTCCTACAGTTCATGCAATTGAATGGTAAAATGTTAAACTTTACAAAGTTAAAGATATTTTGTCCCCCCTAATTGATAGCAAATTCAGGTTTTAGTGAAGTGAGGATATTAGTTGTAACCATCTTAGTGCTCAAAATGTAGAACTTAACTCCAGGTATTGGCTTCCTTTTTTTCAGATGTTATTTATCAAGCATTTTAGCACAAAACCGCCCAAAAAGTTTCTGTCAAATCGGATTCTGGCGATTTAAAATATTCAGTCCAGAAATTATAGTTTTGCGTGAAAGCAATTTAAAGATTTCATCTGCCGAGTCTGAGTTCAAAATCATTTGATTAAAACACAACTTAATACCCTCTACTGGTAGTCATAAAAGTGAACCAAACCGTTCGCAACTTACTTTCAGGGGGACTAAAAAGTCCCGAGTCTCCAGCGATCTGGAAAACCAGAGAATTCATGGAGAAAGTCAGGGAATTTTGAGAGAATGTAGGCTTAGTGATGGAGCTATACCTTTTGAGAGAGTTCGAATAACTTCTAAGTGCCTTTGACCATAATTTGAGCCCCTAGAAGTGGAAATTACGTCCAAAGTTTAGAAAAAGTCACTGTGATCAACCGGAAAGAACCTCAGTGAAAGTTTCATGCGGAGCTCACGGAAAGTTAGAAAATTAGGAACTTTGGAGTCAGGGAAGTAGAAAATGAAGAATTATTGAAACCTCGGAGAGTATTTAACATAAAAATTCAAATTCTCTGTCATAATGCTAAATTTACTTTTAATAGATCTCCTCTAATAGTTTACCTCTACACAATAACATTTGCTTTTTTTTTTATGGTCACACTTAGAAATTGTAGAAGCATTTTCATTATAAGGTATCAATGATATCAAGTACTCCCACTGCCTTAATTTTCAAATACAGGATTTTTATCCAATAATTAATGAAATAAAATGGAGTAGTTTGTAACAAAAATTTTATTTAAGTCCATCAACCACCAGTTCTGGTACCTTAAATATACAAAATTTAAACAGTAAACTTAACGGTAGACAACCATCGTTGTAAGTAATACAATCAAAGGGATAAAAGTTTCTTAAGTTCATTAAAAGTTGGTAACAATGATTTCCCACCTTAATATGTGGTGATAACATCAGAATAAATTTTGAAAAATGATAACAATTTTTTTTTTGACTAGTTCAACCTTAGCACCCTTTTCCTGATTAAAATATATCCAGCCAAACCATTAAGTAGAGTTCCCCCTTAAAAAAAAAACAACAATACTCAGAGGCCGTGAAAGGGTCCCTTCAGGACTTCAATTAAGTACTTGCTATACATAGTTTTAGCATTTCGAATTACATTTCGAAAAGAAAAACAGAGGTTCTACAAAGTAAAAGAATTTCGGAGATGTGTTCTCTGCTGTATGAGTTCATAACTACAAAATTGATATCTAATGAAATATTGATTAAGGTGAAGAGTCCCTTGATCTAATCACGGTCAATCTGACGTTTGGAAAGACAATGTTTGAATTTAATGCTCAAAAAAGGGGAGAGCCAGAGTTCAAAATTTGCCCAGATTTGTGACCTAATTAAATGGATACGACTAATGCTGATTTGACCACCATATGTAGATAAACATGAACAACTTCAAAACGAAGCGGATTTGAGATATTTGAATATAACAGCATTTTGATGTGAAAATTTAAATGCGGCTGATGTGGATGATTCCTTTGAACCTTTCTTTGAAATTTCTTTTTGATGACCCTCTGTTATGAATCACGAAGATATTTTGCAAACTTTTTCATTCAAAAAGTTTTCGCTGAGATTGATTTAAAATAAATTTTCAACATCGTTTTGTCAAGACTAAAAGAACAGAAGGCTCTTTAAACCAATGCTAGTCTTAAATTTATCACGGGGCTCTTGGTGACTGGTCTGTATCTTAAATCTTGGTCGTCAATTGACGTTGAATCAATTTTGCCAGATTTATGGTCAGATTTTCTCTTGCTTTCTAAGAAAAATTCATCTATTTGGAGATCACAGATTAAAGAGATATAAGTATTCTGAACCACAAAATTTGACATGCGCAGGGTTCATCATATTCATTTCAGTGCGAAATGAAAGTGACTTGTATGTCATCTTTAGAAGTTAGCTGCTGTGATTAGAAACAAAAAAAAAAAAAAATATAATAAACAGGCATATTTTCACAGCATACAAGATTTCAATATCTTAAATAACGTGAATATAAAAATCTGATCAGTACCAATATATTTACAAATTCCTTATGATTAACAATTAAAAAATCTAAACATCCGTCCAGGAACGGGTAAAAGTGTTGGCAGAGACAGGAGAAAAAGAATAGATTTAAAAATTTAGAGCTGCTGGACTGGTTGGAAAGAAAAAAGATTGCTTTAAAATATAATTTTGTTCCTTTTTTTTGCCATTTGGAAACTTACGGACTGAAAAAATTTTAACCCTGATTCTTAAATTACCTGATATGACAAAAATCAACTCCAAATTTTCTTTTGTTCCTTTTTAATTTTTAAAGCCTATAGGTTCAAGTAACTACACTGTTTCATTACAAAATAAAAAGATGATTCGTACCCCAGAGTTGTTAGGTTAATTGTTTCTTCAATGTCAATGAGCGAAAACAAAATAACGAATTGTCATTGAAATTTAATCTCTTCCTCTTTCTCTCCTGCTCTGAAAAAACAGAGGGATAGAGACATTGCAAAAGAGAATCTTTTTTGCAACCGACCTCTATATCCTTCAAGCGATTATTGTTCTTAAGGTGCAGAGCTAAAGGTTTAAAATTATTTGAACTAAGTACGATAGTTCTTACTATAAAAATTCACCTGAAAGTTTATTCCTTTTGGCCTCTTGCTCGCCTTAAAACACCTCACACTCCCTGATTTAAGACCACAATTCTTACAAATAAGGCCTCCTTTATTTTTGACCTTATAAGCTCTTCATAAAAGTTATTGTCATGATGAAAGAGGATCAACATTAAGCACCTCCAAAGCTTGTGATGTTCGTTATACTAAAAGTTTTACTTATTTATTTACAAAAAACCCTGCTAAATACTTAAATGGAGGGACCTTAAAGTTCTTTAGACTAAGATGTAAACAAATAAGATTTCTTTGAAAGCTGAAAAACAGAGGCTAGAGTCAAAGTGAATAACCTCTAGTTTGAGGTTAGCTGTCCTCATCTGATATATCACAGCCTGCACAAAGCTAGCGACTCACAGATAGCTGGATAGCGTAATACTACACTTAACGGCCTCTTCAATTTTTGAAATTATATCATTTCTATGAATTCATGGCCTTGCAAATGTGGGAAACTTAAGCTGGATTGATGTTGTTTGATCTCACTATTTCCATGATCATGGCAATCCCCAATCTTTAATATATGTAACATTATAAAGTTAGACTCAACTTTGGGCCTGTCACAGATCACTCACTCTTTTAATGTGTACAAATGAGATGCCATTGCAATTCAAAAGTTTCCCTCACAAAAATGCAAAATCCTGCAATATTTCTGGTCCCCGAGACCTTTCAACCAGCAATGAAAAATCCTTGGGTACAAACGAACAAATAAATTAGTATAACAAATTGGTAACAGATAAAAGGAACATGCTTGAGGAGAGATACATCAGATGTCTACTCTCCAGTCCAGCGGGTCATCCTTTGGGGCTGGTCAGCGGCACCACTTGTTATTTCTTGGGCGAAGAAATGGGAAAGCAGTTGTCGACAGTCTATAAGATTAAAAATGAAAAGTTAGCAGAGACGCAAATGATAATTTTGGAGAATGTTCATTTTAACCTTAACCCTTCCAATACCAAGTTAAAATGTGCTATGCACATCCCATAAACCAGGTTGAGAGAGAGAGGAGCTTTTGGAGCCAGCCCCCTTCAAACGCAACCAATGTCTGCATTCAATCAAAAATACGCTATGGTTTCAACTCGTATCTTCATGAGACCATGTCAATAATTTAAGTCGAAAAATGCGTTTTTCAGTTTACAACGATGTATGTCTCCTCTCATGTTTTATTGTTTTAAATGAAGCCCAGAGAAAAGTTTCTATTCAGATTTTCTGTGAATTTTCTTCACTTATTTAAAAAAATTCAAATAAAATTGTAAAGAAAAATGTTAATTAGTTTCCCTCAAGGGAAACGAAATATAATCTAAAAGTTTTAAATGTTGGAATTGATAGCATATTTTGCATTTAGCCATTGATACCTCAAATCTTATTCCATCCACACTGAGGAGTCCTGTAGCATACTTGGCAACAAAACATGTTGATTTGTGTACAGTAAGCGCAAAGTGGTAGACAAGTGGCTTCATCCCTGGTATTGAAAGGGCTTTTTTCCAATTAGAATCATTTTCAGATGAAGTGATATTTTCAATGATTTATTGGTAGTGCAAATAAAATAATGGAGGGAATATTAGGTTGATGAATCGGATTACTCTTTGTAACAGGGTACTACTATCTCTGGCTCTTCCAGAGAAGCACCCATCTAAATCCGGAAACTCATGGCAGATACGTTGTTTCAAAAATGGGTCAGAAATAGTGTGTGATTCCTTATTGCAAAATATAGTTCATTTGATGATCCCTGAACCAATTTTTTTGACACGGAGGCAACTGAATTGAATTTTTTATGCCTACTTAGGGTATCATCCGGTTAGAAATGCCTAGAGAGTCCAGGGCCCAGATTTTGTCAGCATTTTAAACAGAAATGCAACAGCCGTTGATGAGTCCAAGCCGTACCACTGGCCAATCAGAGGCACTTGGTTTGGACCTAAGTGTAGTCCGGACTTTAGGCACCTTGAGAGGGACTGACAAAATTCTGCCCCAGGGAAAATGCAGGAAATGTACAAATGAACAAGAATTTCTTACATTACATTAGTGAGTGGAAGGAGTTTTTCAGAGAGTTATACAATAAACAACTCTAAGTGTGCAAAATAATAAAAGATAGGAACGAAGTCCTTAGGGCAGCCATGTTGCAAGTGTTACTTCAGAGAGTTCAGTTACTAGCCGTAAAAATAAACTCAAAATATTTTGAATTTTTCTTTGAGCGGGTGTATTTAACTTATTTCAATACTGAGGAAAAATTCCAAAAATGTTTTTCAAAAACATTAGTAGATATCCTGTCATTAAATACAAAGTATCAGAAGTTAATTCTCATCCAAAGCAAGTAGCTGCAATCCTGCAGAACTTTCGCATTTTCTTGTCTCTTCCATTACACTGGAAGCACAGGGTAGCCACAGTCAAGAAAAACCAAGAAAACCGGAAAAAGTCAGAGAAGAAATGGATCAGTTAAAATCTGGAAAAAACTGTGTCGACAGAGATGCCAAATTTTCAAGTGTTGCATCATGCGCTTTGGCCTGTTTCCCGGCTGAATCAGAAAATCTTAAAAGAATCACTTTGATCAGCTCATGTTGTCCCAAAAGCCGGGAAATTTATTTCAATCAGTCGGGGAATCTAAATTATAAATTTCTGTGCATGCATGTTTCTTGGCATGTGTAAAATATTTTTGAGTATGGTTTGAAAATAGGAATTTTGTTTGAAGAAAAAGAGGCAAAGTTAGGCTAAGGTTAAAACAGAGGGTTTATGGAATGAAGGCTCAAAGTGTTATGTAGTCCAATTCATGAAGAGACATTCAGCAAACTTACATATAAAGTGCAAACTCAACGATAAAACATAAGCTCGTAGAAACTAAATTCAAAACAATCCATTCAAACACGAATTCTTTCAATTTCAATATTTTTTTCGAGGACTAAAACCAATACAGACAGGTGAACTTAAGATTACAAGATACTACTTTATATCCATCATTCTTGGATGATAAACTTTGCAAGCATTTTACTCTCCTTAATTGAACATTATAGAGACCTTGTCCCCACAGGCAGTCTTCGGGAGATCTATTGCAACCTTGAATCGTGTGAGATAAACTTCTTACATTTTTCACTGTTACTGTCTCCACAGGACAGGGCTCTCATCTTCTTAGGACATGCATACAATTAAACTTTAAACAAATTGTTTGAAATGTAGGTCAGACATAGAATAAAATTTAATTATTAGTAAAGCTGATCGAATGTAAGAAAAGCAAGCAAACAAACAATCAAGTGAAGAACAAAATGGCACACAATTTTTGCTTCTTCTGTTTCTCTCAGTCTTTCTGGAACAGCGATAAATCAAGGGAAAACGTCCTGTGGAGAAGAGGCTTATTCATCTAAATTAGCTTTTTTAAAATAACGCTGAAGGCGCAAAAAATTCTTCCGAACTGAACCAGCACATTAATCCCGTTTATGATTCCAGACTTTGGAATTCAAGTTAGAGCCTTAGGAGTCATCTTGGCGAATGACTGGCATTTCTAGAAACCCTTAGCTTTACTTATCTTTAAGGGGTTAAGATGAAAGTCGTACATTAGTTTTCAAACTGACTGACGCATGGCAGTGATACCATCACATTCAAACTTTTCTATCTAACCTGCCCTCCAGCAAAATCTCGGGTACTTCGGACCACTTCACTACTTTGGACTATACCTTTCACTTTTGCAAAGAAAATAGGGAAACATCTACTTTTGACTTGCAATTTTGAAGTCCCAAATTACGCAGAAATTCCAATTTCCTGAATGCTAAGCACACTCAGAAGGCAACAGCATAGTTTATCTTGAGTACTGCTCCAAGCATCACTTAGCAATTTTGTGTTTTCGCAAATAACAAAACAAGGGGATCTATACAGTACCATCTCAGGATTCTTTAGGGCAAATACCCTCAATTCAAAAAACTGAATCAACAATAATGGTTGCATTAGGATTCTGCGAGCTAATTAAATTTTTTCAGCCAATTTAGAAAACCAATCTAGCAATGAACATTATTGGTTCAAGTGACAGTGATATCGTAGCTTCACAAATTCACTTTGAAGTAAATTGAAAAAATTATTTGTTAAACAAAGTATTATGCAAAACAAATCATGGTTACAGATTGAGGATCAAGATTACGAATTAGGAGAATGCATTAACGCTAAGAACAACAAAACTTCAAAACAAATTACACACCGGGTCGCAAATAAGACAAGCTTACCTATTCACTCAGTACCGGCAACAGGGACCCATTGGAACAAAATAAAATTGCATTAAATTTATGTGGGAAAAATAAAACTTCAAAACTGAATGCCCTTCATTCACAATATCACTGACTCAAAAGATATCGGAAGTTTCATCACACAAAATTTGTGGTTTTTTTTCTTTAATCTTCTAAACCACATGTTTTGGTGTCTGATAAAGCGCAGCATCACCAAAGACATCCCGTCCCTCCATTCCTTAGTACGTTATATAATTTAAGGAGAGCCCCAGCCCTTAGTTTTAAGATAGTCTTTCCCTAAAATATTATATGTACTCCAGTTATTTGGTGTTTTTTTTTTTTTTTGAGAGCGTAACTATTTTTGCCCATCAGATTTCTTACTCAAGGATGGTCCTAGAATCTAAAGGATTACCTATGCGCACAATACAAGAAACCTGGCGGCGGCTAAATTTCAATGATTTTTGATATGATGTTCTAGATGGCCTTTTGAGCACAATAATCTTTTAAGATCAAAACTTTCTATGTGTCTATCTTGAGACAAGCAGAGCTTATAAGTAAATTTTTTAACATTTATAAATGCAATATCTGGTGGAGATGTTGCCACATCTTATTGGTAATTGAGGAAAATTCTTGTTTCTGCACAGGCCGAGAGGGCAACGCAGATGAAAAGAATCCAATTCCTCTGAGCAATGAGAGCGTGCAGCCGGAACTTTTCAGCCCTATTTTTCTCAGGATTGCCGTAGAAAATTTGATTTTAAAAGCTCATTGTGCTCAAGAGACCACGATGAACATCTTACCAAATAATATCGAAATTTGGCCGGCGCAGAATTTATGGGTACTGTGAGCGCAGTCCTTTTAAATGGATAAAGATAATACATTGCTGGATTCACTTGAGGGAAGTTATGATACCACTTTCCATTTTAAAATATGAACTACAAAAGCAGATGGCACAAAGCAGTGTTTAAACTCTAGGAAAACTTAGCTAAGGACAAAGCTTCATTTTAGATCTCCTCTTCCATATAAATACAATCATCTTCATGGTGATGCAATTTTTAGAGTAACATACTTAGCTACACCCAAACCCACTCCAACTATGGCATCTTTTCCTGGGAATGGATTGGGTAAGGCTTACTTTGGCAACTGATCGTTCAATTGAAGTATTCAGGAAGAGAACGAATAAAAAAATGATGGAGGACAGGTTACTGACCAGCAAACCTACCTCTTGAATCTAAGAAATGATGATCGTCGAGGAAGAGGCTTAGGAGTCCGATCGCTTGCGTGAAAAGGAGAAGAAGAAACTAAATAATATGCGCAGTGATCATTTGAAAACCCGCAACCTTCCCCAGTAAACAACTTGTCACTATTTTGAGCACTGCAAGATCATTTTGTGCACAGACAGAGAGCAGAGAGACACAGACAGACAGACAGAGCTATAGTTTGACAATTTCAGGCGATAAAGTTTGACTGAAAGAGATTTTATTCTGAAGTCTAGTCGCTACAAAGTCTGTTTCATTTTTTTCTTCTGCCTTAAATTTCTCTCAGTTATCACTTATCAATTTAAAGATGAAAATAACAGAAATACTTACAATTCCAAATTATGTAGAGATGAGTGAGGACAAGTGCGGTCAGTCTTAACATGACACTGTTTGTGGCATTTTAACCCACAGTCTCTACATTCATAACCTTGCTTGCCGATTCTTCTGGGAAGGAATTTATTACAAACTTCACATATCGTGCCACTGAAATAAGAGCGTGAAATATGTTACCATTCAACTTGATAAAATTACGATAGTACTATAAATGATAACCAATAGTAAACAAGGGCCAAATTGGGCATTAAAATCAACCTACAGTACTTACACATCAAGCAAATAACTAGGGCCCCGTTTTACGCACATTTTCTTCCTCTTCATTGTATTCTACGTAAAATCTTGATAAGGCAATTATATCAAGGTACTTGATTTTGTGACCTGTTTTGAAGTACTCTCTTCTTGTTTAATTATTCAACTTCTTTTTAATATAATAAGAGCACCATTTAAATGATGTAATAATCAAGGTCCCTTTAATCTTTTCGGAAAAAAAGTCTTTCATTATGAACTATACCAAAATTTGCTTAGGGCTTCATTTGATTCCAGTAGACTCTGGTTTTATTTTGAGCATAGTGTGAATTTTCTTAGACAAAACCCACTATTTTCGGAACTTATGCGTTGAATTTGGAATGTTTAGTGCATCCATGGTATTCTATGTGAAATTTCAATGAGGAAATTATAACATGCCGTTTGATTTTGTTCCCTGTTTTGTAGTCCTTCCCTTTTGTTTAATTATTAAATTTCTTTTGAATAAGTGCTAATGATGTAATCATCAATAGGACCCAAGATCATCAGAAAATGATATTACAAAGGATCATTAAGTACCAATGCTTACCTCGGTAAATGTTTTGCTACGAAAGTATGGTCATTGAAAATATGGAGTTTGGTGCCTTTTTTCCTCCATCTACCCCTGTGTGCGATAGATATAGGTACCATGTAATGTCTGGAAAATAAAGGAAGATGAATGGCGTTAACAGAGATGTATCACGATGTGAGGAACTGAGAGAGTAAATTACTTTTAAGAATCAGATATTGCTGATATTTTTCAAAAAAGATAATGATTATGAGACCAACTCTTCTCTCTTAAAATTATGAGTACAAAGAAAGGAATTCCTCCTATATGGAATATTAATAGCTATAGCGTAACTCAGATTGCAACATTGTAAGTCTCTGCTCATATTTTATTTTATTTAAAGAACACTAGTTAACAGTTTCTACTAAAGTAAGTAGCTAAGACCCTCCGTTATGACCTCAACTTTGAGAGCTTTTTATGAGCTTTGTAGTTCGTTTTAGAGAGAATCTGTCACATCATTGTGTTCCTCGGAAAATTGTATAAAAGGAAAAGTACTTCAATTTCAAATTTAGAGACATGTAAGAGCTCAATTTCACCACAGAAATATTTGAATAACTTGGACCTACTTTTTTTCTCCATTTTCGAGGGTTTCCAAGACGAGTGTGGATGCTTCATTAACATACGTCCGTTGAGAGGCACCACTAATCCCTGATGCTTCACTAAAACTAGATCGAGCTGAGCCGTCTCGTTGTAAAGGTGGTACTAAAAGGTATCCTAAAAAAAAGAAGCCTTGGTTAAAACTTTGAATGCACAATGTTGAAGCACAGGTAATTTTTAACTTGAAAATCGTACCTAAAATTTAAGTTCTGTTAGTCAAAAGTATTTTGGTTTTAAAGTCGAATTAAAGGTTGTGTACTTCACTCAAACAAATGAATGAAAGAAAAGTAAAAAAAGATAGATGGTATGAAGCTTTTTCACCTTTGACTTGAAGTTGACTTTAAATGAGTCAGAAAAATTTAATTTATCGTACAGTTATTCTGCGTCTCTGTCATACCAGTAGTGTACAGAAAAGCCCATAATAATGATACACACAATCAAGTCGTCTGAAACCTTAAGTCCTAGAGGTGAAGTTAACAATATTTCCAGGGAGAGCAAAATTTTTCAACCGTTTCATTATTTCTCAGTTGCAGTTTTCGGAACAGCAATTTTTTCTACTACAAATTTTTTCACACGAAGAAATAAGGCCGACTTCGAGCAGGAGACTAAAATTGAATGTATTTTGTGCTGTTATGCAAAAAAAAAAAAAATTGAATTCGATTAGCACCGAGGGAAATCGTGTTCTGAGAACTGTGTGTAAAAACAGTAGATTTTTCAAATCTCAATGTCTGGGAAGGAAATTTCAGTAGAGTTTGGACAGATTTAACCCAATTCACAAGGCCCAATTTCAGTTCATGTTTTATTTTTGGCAGAAAGCTTAACAAAATATCGCCTTGAAATGGATTTCCCTTCGATTATACAGAATATACACACAAAATTTCATGGCGGAATGTCGCTTCGTTTATGGATTAAAACACAAGAGGAAATTAGGAGACATCTGATGTAGTTACGTGAATTCAAGTTTAATTTATTTGATGTTGAGGTTTCACTGATGCTAAAATGCAAAGCAAATACACGAACTTCATGGATAGTTTTCACTGATGTTCAGTACAGTGAGATGAAAAATGTATAAACATTCTCAAATATTACGATATGTGTATGCACTCTATTTGCAGAATAGGGATACTTTCCATTACTGGAAAAAAATCTATTCAATTTCAAATGACATTACAATCAGGAAAAATTTACAGTAAAAAGGAAGTCATACAGTGTGATGGGTGAGCAGCAGAGGTGCAGAAAATTCTTACACTCTGAACTCGAGAGTAGTGTAAAAGGAGTCATGATTAATTGAATCAGAGGGTGTGAAAAAGCACTTCTCAGAGATCTTAGAAAAACGTAAGGTATTAATGTTTAACAAATCTGACTCAAAATATGAAGGACTGTTACAAATGATGAGGAAGTATCTGAGAATGTCTCCATTTAACATCAAAAGTAGTAATCAAAGAAGAAAAATATCTTAACGAAGAATAAACATGGCCACAAATGAGGTAGGTAGTAAAATCTAAGAGTACTAATCCTTTGAAGCTATAACTTCATTCTCATGACAAAAGTTTCTGGTGAACTTAGAAATAGATAACTTAGGAAATAAACATTATTAGATTGCCAATTGCGCTAAGCGATTTTAATAATTTTGGAGTGGTAATAAGAGTTTTCTGCATCACTGTAAGAGAACCTTTAAATAGGGATCAAACTTACCGAAATATTTAGGAAAGAAATAATTTGGCAGGAATCAACAATAGGAGGCATCACGCAGGAAGAATAATTAAACCAAAAACAAAAGATTACAACATCTATTAGCACAAAAGTTACGAAAAAAGTATAGAAAACATAATAGGGTGAGAAGGTGGTGAAAATTAATAAAGATAAATGTTATGAGATCAGACTATAAAGTGATTAAATGAGATTATAGAATTGCAATTGAATTCCATTATAGGTAACTGAGGTCGATCAAGTGTTGAGGGTATAACCATCATATTAAGAGTGCTACATGAAAGGGAGAAGTAAAGATGATAAAATGAGGTTCAAAAGAAGTTTCTATGCAAATCCGTTAGGTATATAAATAACGGAGCAATTATTTTAGGCTGTTAGTTTTGAATGGAACAAGAGCAAAAATGACAAGAATCTGTAATTAATGATCCTTGTTGAAATTTACAATGTACAGGACAGTATTCAATGATGCCTTTGCTTCAATACACCTAATTATATACATTCCTAAGGAGAAGAGGGTCAAGGTCCTAGGGGAGGGTGGCTAAGAGGTGCCCCTTACGTACCTGACAATGGAAGGGAAGTCGAACCTGACAGGCTAAAATTAGCATAACCCATTTATAGGAGACTTTCAATAAAAAATTGTGTGAAGTACTAATTTTTTTTACCCAGAACTAGTGTAATTATTAAGCCTCTGTGATCAACTGTCAGGAGGGAACTGAAAAAATTACTATCGAGGTCTGATTGAATGCTGTGCTAGGCCTGATATTGACCTTAAAGCTTGCTAAGTTTAATTAGACCAGACCTCACATCATAATCAGTACTAATTTCATTCTTCTCCAACAAAAAGTAAAACACTTTTTCACAGACCCCTTAGCTTTACAGCATTCTGTATCACATTTTATTACGAAAAATTTAAAAATAAAAATTAATTACAACCTGAGAAGTGAGGACCCACAAAAAGTTAAGGGGGGTTCATCAGTACTTAACAGGTACTTGAAATTGATGAGGGGGAAGGAGAAGGGGTCAAAAAATTGAGAGAAAAAAAACCCTGACATCAACTATGAACAGACATTGAGAGAGAGGTTTTCGTATTGATCATTATTGTAAACACTTTCATATTTTCTAATGATGTTCAACAGAGTATTTTACTTCTTTCAATGCAAATGAGAGAGTATGTCTGCCATGAAATGATTCTATAACTATAAAATTTTGTTGCATTTTGGGGCAAATTAAAAACACCACATTATTGTTTCACTTTCCCTGACGCCAAACAAAAATTCAAGGTATACTGAGGAGACACAAAAAAGAATCAGATGTAAGAATTGCGTTCAACGCAAACTTCCTTCAAATGCTCGCAAATTTCCTGGTGTTACAGTCAGTTATGCTCTTTTTTTCAGAGTAGATTCTCTTTGAGAAATATTGATCCTTGGAATTTTTTAAGAAATTCTCTTGCACTTCAGCGTACATTTTTAGCAAGTTATAAGCAACTGACCATAGACTGATTTGAATTACATCCAAATTAGAAACAACTGAGGCCATTGTTTGAACATGCATGATTAGATTGAGAGTTTTATTACAAATGTTAGAACAATGAAACAATGATAGTAGAACAAACCTAATGAGTGAACAGAAGGGTCCCGTGATCTGTCGGCAGAGCAGACCGACTGAATCCAGTATCACTTAACCCTGATTCTTCAGTTTGTTCAGCACCTGGGTCTACTGACTTTGATCTTCCTTTTGATCGGTTAAGACGTCGCCTGATAGTTCCAAAGAAATCTCTTCTCCGCCTTGTGCGGCCTCTTTCAGCTGTAAAGTTGAAAGAACGCATAACAGTTTAATTGAAATAATGTTCCTGCTGTAATTCAAATGTAAAAATAGGAAATCCTTTCTTCAACTGACTTTTCACCCTTCTTTGGGTAGCCCCCTCACTTGGGGATCCAAGTTTCCTGGCAGCGGGGAAAAAGAATTCCTGGGAGCATTCTCAAAAGACCTGCGAAGAGTAATTTGATACTCTGTAAGTCTGCATGTGTATCTTACTCTATCTAACTTTTTCAGGAAAGTAGATCGATAGATAAGAGTGGGTGCTTTGTGACTTACACCAGTGATAAATGTATCATTTGGAACGTTATCACATGAGCTTTTGTTCTGAATCAAAGTGTAAGTGTCGATTTAAGAATAGCTAAAGATAAAAATTTCAAGTTATGGAGATTCGAAATGATATTTTTTAGGAATATTTGCACTTATTATCATGAAAACCCCTAACAGAACATGCAACTGCTCTGTGCTTTTTTGCCTCTTCGGATATATCTGTGCAATACATTGCATTATTATAAAAAGAGAGCCGTTCCCGCTACCTCCTCAGCGATTTTTCAAAAAGAAATTAATCCTCTGGATTTTGACTTTTTTCACGAGTAGAAATGATCCTCATAATACGAACTAAAAAAAATCACTAACTTTCTGTATGAATCCTCAAAAAATTATGGATTATTTTTTGTCGAGAACTGGCAGATGTCCTGCAATGCAGTTTAGCGATGGTCAGATGATACAATATCTTATGAAATGTTGGATGAAAAAAGTTAAGTTATGATGAATAAATATGAGAAAATTTCAATTTAGAGCCAATCCAGTCTAACCTTCAGGGCTTGAAGCTTGTTGAATCGCCGTGCTAATGTCTGTCCCACTGCCATTCACTGTTGGTTTGCCTTCCTGCCCAATGAACTGTGCTGAAGGAGATGGCTCCATTCCTGACTGTAAAAATAACCATTTTATAAATTCAAGTTTTAGCTGATAGTGCGTACTTACTTTCTTGCCAAGTAAGTTTGACTTGATATCATCAATACCTTCGATTTTTTCTCAACGCTTGTAAAAAGGGGTATGAGTTGGTTTTTTTCCCAGAGGAAGGAATGTAACTCCATTGCAAGGCAGAAAACGTAAAAAAGGAGTTAAGTACATTGTCAGTTTTATGTAATCTAAGGAATCACCCATTGGAACTTTTCTTCATGGATTTTATCATTACCCAGCTATTTTTTATTATTAGTAAATCACGGCATCCGCAAATGCAGTTGAAAAACTCCCCGCCACAAAAATGACACCAATCTAGGTGGCAATAGAGCATGTAGTCAACAGGAGCTTCACTTTTACTATGGCTACATCTCTCAAAAAACGAAAAAATAGAGAAGCTTTGGTTTCTGATTCCAAGAGAGCACAGAGAGACCAGTTTCAGACTCATTGGCAATCATCAGTCCCGTGTATCTCTCTCCACATCATGGCTAAAAGCACCACCCTCCGGCTATGATTTCAAAAGAGAGTGTAAGAGTTAGAGACAGAACATTGATTTACAACTTGCAAATTTATGTAGAACATGCTTCTGCGCCATGCACAATTTTCAAAAATATTTACAATCAACACAGCTTGCTCTAACGAAGAAACACATCCATACTAAAAGGCCAATTTCTCACCAAAAGTCTCATCAAATCTCATTGAAATCTTGTTGTCTCCTCTCATATTTACTTAATTGCTTGCGAAGTTGCTTCCATGTCTATGCAAGATCACTCAATTTTCTCTTAAGGCAAAAAATCGATGGAAAACTTAACGGAATTGAAAAAGTAACATTCACATGGATGATTATCAATTTCAATCCTCTTCTTCTTTTTCTTGTATTATCATGACTTTTAAAGATTGAAGATCTGACCTATATTGAAACTTTTAAAATAAACTCTATCGTTGAGTTGTCAATTGCAGAATCTTATTTTTCATCGATTTCAAGTCTTTCATAAAATTTATTAGATAAAAAATGGTTAGAATTTTACCATCCATAAAAAAATAAGTACCCTAGGCACACTGCCCCCCCCCCCCCCAAAAAAAAATGAAATAAGTAAAATAGGTAGCAATTTCTTTTACCATGAAATTGCAATATGTTTACATAATTTGGGTAAAATATGCTAATTTTAAACCAATAGTAAAATAAGTTCCATGCGTTAGGAAGATAAGCAATTCGCAATGCACGGAAAGGACACTTATTTCAATTTTATCGCAATTAATTTCAATAAGAAGAACCGTTTCTAATGGAAAAAGGCAATATGCACAATGCTCCGGTTCAGTAGCAATCATTTTACCATGTAATCGCAATTCATTGCAACCTATACTACTTGGGCAGTCTAGCTAAAAAAAGCATAGCATTAAAATTGAATTACTAAATGGCTCAATTTGAAAGCTTTTTGGGAGATGGGAGCAAATTAGTAAGTAAAGCATTAGTCGAATCAATGGGAAAGCTATGAAAGGATCATGCATAGATATCAGTTTCAGGCAAGATGCAGATGAAAAATTCCTGACAGATTTATAATTGATGTTTGAAAAGAAAATAGTGTAGGAAAGAAATTTTATAGCTAGGACTAAAAAATTACAGATGAATACTCCTCACCACATGACTGAGACCATCCACCGGCAAAAGGGCCTCAGAGAGTGGAGAGAATTAATAAAAAGAGTGATTTCCATTAATTTTGATAGAAATTTGGTCTCCTATATTCTACGTGAAAGTAACTCCCTTTTTCTATGGAGCGAATTCTCTTTATCCACGGAATAATTTGCAAGTGATTTGGTTCATTTTTAGAACAATACAGCATGTAAAACTGCGCTTGAATCTTAAGTTGTTGAGCCCTGAATTTGGCAGATGAAATTACTCTTTCTGAAACTACTTTTTGAATTGCGAAAGTCAAACAGTCATATCTTTAGTTAAATTTCGACATTATTTGGTGCATTATTGACCTGAAATGCTTGTAAAATGATAAACGGTAACATAGTCTGAATTTTGCATTTTTTGGCACTGACATTTCTTTAACAGTGAACGGTCTCTAAAATGCAATGTATTAGTCATTAGGCATGCTGCAAATTTACTCTTCACCACAAATAAAAGGTATTTGAGTAAATTAGAAACTATTCAGAATAAAAAATGAAAAAATGGGTAGGTAAAACAAGGCTAAAATATTAAGACTTTTAAAGACAGCATGTTTCGAGTCGTTGCAAGCTTATTTTCAGCAACAAAAATAATCAAAATGAAAGGGAAATTATCCGGTGACCTAATGCCAGTTGTTATGATACAACCACAGAGTGGTGGTATCAAGTCACCACTCAATTTTTATTAAATTTGATTGTTGTTGCAGCTGAAAATGAGCCTGTGACGACTCAAAACGTCTTGCGTTTTCAGTGTTTTAATATTTGAGCCTTGCGTTACCCATTTTTTCATTTTTTCTTCTGTCGTGTTCATATTTTTGGGGTACGTAATTTGTGCATAAAAGTAAACAAGAACGATGCGTAGAATAAACTGTATCCTAAACGTTCACTAATGTGCCAACTACCAAGGAACTTTACAAAGACTCAATAGCCATCCACCGATACTAATATCCAGCCACCCTGACATTACACATTGACAGAACTTCATTAAAATTGTTACCGGTTCTACTTTCGAGTCAGTAGAGCATGTTTCAATTTTACTGTCTGACTCGGCCAGCTCTATCCATTCGCCTTTCTCGTTTTTCTTCACCTGGAGCCAAGAAAAACTGTTTATTTTCTTTTTTGAACAGCAAATTTAGACAGAGAGAACGATGCAAAAATATGTGGGGATTTTAAAAAAATTCATAAGTACAAAGAAACCAATTATGTACTTAATTACCGTTAGAATCAACTAAAATGAGGTATTAAAAAATCTGTTTAATGTAAAGAGAAATTTGCGTTAGTCACTTCACATTACTTAATTGAATCATCTTGAAAAACTTTGTTTACCTCCCCATCTCCTAAAAACTATAGAGATGGTGTTGAGAGTCCCTATCTATCAGAATGAAGTATTGTAGAGCATCAGTTATTCTAGGATGCACCCTTAATTTGATTCGGGGATGAAATTTTGAGGGAAATGGAAGGAGATAAATTTAAGATTATTGCGTACAAATTACTGCTGACATCAATGGTCATACAAATCCTAGGATTGCGTTAGGAAGCTACAGTAGCAGAAGTTAAACAAAACCCAGAACTAACTAAATCAAGAGGTAAATATTCAGAGAGCTACAAGCCTAAATACAAGATAAAATTGGGGTGAGAGAACTCGGGTTGCTGTCACTCACAAAAGAAGAAAATAAACCAAAGAGAAAAATTTGTGGGTTTCATGCTAAAACCATCGTACCTGAATGTAGTGAGGTGGTAATTGCTGATGAAAGGTTGCATTCCGGAGGCAAGACAAAAAATCAGGCGGGAGCAATGAAACACAGGGAAAAAAATGCATCAAACATCAACGATTTTCTCAAAATGGTGCTTGAGACCACTACTAGTTCTGTTCCTTTACAACTTAAATCACCTAACTTTGACATCCTTGAGAGGGAACCACTTAAGAATGAAAATGTTTTCGACAATATTTATATTCTCTCGCTATAATGACACTCATTATAACGAAAATCTCTCTTTTGCAAAGGAATCGCCCGGTCCCTTGCCGGTTTTTTATAGCGAGAGAGTAGTGTATTTCTGAATTGAACTTCTAAAAAAATGTGATTTTCATAAGGATGACAATTTTTGGATAATTTAAGTGTTTTTCTTCCTGAGCAAAAAAATCATTTCAAATATAAAACATATAATGTCCTCAAAATCAGGAAACGAGTCAAACAAGGATTATCAAATGTTTTCAAAGGACTTAATCGAAAATCGGCTATCATAGCGACAAAAATTCAAATTTTGCGAACTTTTCAACCTTAACACATATTTTTAAGGTTGATAAAGAACCTAATTCTGTCAAAATCAGGCAAGGTTGCTGCAAATCAAATCAACTTTGGAAAATCACTTCTCTGCTCCAAATTGTTTTTCTGTCATAAAATTGGACTTGTTTTAAAGCTTAGACAGTCTACTTTAATGTACATTTGGTTTTGCTCTTCTTCATGTAATCCATAATCTGTCATACTCAAAAATCTATAAAATTGAAAATTTGAGCCGTGATAACGCTTGAAAGTGGGTTTGGTTTTCAACATTGATCAATTTAATTCATATTGATATTCTTTTCCAAGGTTCCAATGGACAAAGATGATTTACTTAAGCTTGTGCAGAAGCTAAGAAAGTGGTTCTCAGATAGTTTACACCGATTATCTCTAATCGAAACAATTTAGGATAAATAAACTGGCCATCAAAACAATCCTCGTAGTTCAAAAATATATTTTTTAAAAAAATGAAGAAAATCAAAGACAAAATTACTTAAAGTCCAAAAGCACACACTTTAGGACATAAAATTTTGGGGAATAAAAACAAGGGAAATGTCTAAAATAAAGGTACATTAAAATGGAAAAACTTACCCTCTGAACGCTATGAATTATGAGGGTGCTTTTGTTCGGTCCAGTATTGTTCTGTTGGTTTATCCTATTTCGCATTCCTATGTCTTTTAGAGCTGACTCTGTCACCCCATTTGACAGGTGATCTATAAAAGAAATGGTCAAATTAATTAATTTTTTCCTCTTACCTTTTTTGGTTCCTGACAAAAAAATATTTCATGATACAGTAGAATTAGCTTTCTAGGAGAAAAGAGAGGAGGGGTTTCATTGCAAGAATTAAAATTTTTGATTCTGCTTACCGTGGTTAGAACTTTGGTACACGGTTTTTGTTGTTGTGGTCATTTTACCCATGGAAGACACTGAGTTGAGAGTTTCTTTCAACTTGTACGGTTGAGCATTGGGGAGTGGTATTTCAGATCCCTCTGTGAAATTAAACTGGAAATTAAAGAAAATAAAATATCAGAAAAACAAAATATTATGCTTCATTCACTACAACTGTGATGAATCTAGAACATTTTGAACTTTCCTCATTGTGCATAGTAAAATATTGTTCATTAAATGATGTGCTAGTGAAGTACATGCTATAACCATGGCAACTTCAGAGATACACACAGTAAAAGTAGGTTTATAACTGATTCAAAAGAGAGGTACTAAACCTGCAAGATCACAATGTTTTTTTCTGAGCCAATGGTGCTGAGGGAACACCATTTTCCATGTAGCTACCAACGAAGTGACCTGTTGGCTTTGGACCTTAATCTTGAAACTAGCAGCCCTGCTCTTAGTAGGGGTGTTCAAACGAATTCTTGCCGGAACACTTTCGATATCGTCTCTTATTGAAACTGACGCAGTACCGACAGTGGCGATGATATCGACAACAGCCGGCCTTATCAGATTTTTGAGAGCTCGCACTCAATGCATTGTTGCCCCGTGTGTCGGTTTATCAGATTGCCTGGCCCGGCGGCGCGTAAAATAGATGTACAAATGGCAACAGCTCATTTTCATCAGCTCCAAAAACTCTAATCGCTATCGGCATGAGCGCTCTTATCGTAACTTTTTCTTAACGGAACTGTTTCGGTAGCTTACCGACAACCGATAGAAAAGCCCTAGCTCTTAGCATGCAATAAGTTATTAAACAGCTCTGACTAAAAACTGACTCTTCGAGGCTAATTTTAATTATGTGATTGGTGTAGTAATTACCTCGACAGTTAAAGTCCCTGAAATTTTATCATCTTGATATGGTCTTGATTGGAGGGAAATTGTTTGCCTTTGAGCTGGGCTGATGAGCAATTCTTCCATTCCAACAATTCCCAAACCAAGGAATTTATCGTCAGTTCCACTTTTCGATCGACTGTAAATTTCGAATAGTAGTTCTGCAGTGCGGGGATTGATCTCACTGGAAAAAAATTTAAAGGATAAAACATGAAAAGGATGAAAGTAGAGTATTTTGGAAGCATTTGAACTTTGTGAAAAGTCGTAAGACCCAACTTACCTGAAGTCTCCATTCCTTCATCCGGCAGGAGATTTCCCACCTTCTTCCTCCAGCTCTGGTACTCTTATTCTAGGCGCAGGAAAATATTTTTGCCTCAAGTATGTAGGGGCAGCCTTGTTGAGTCATTCCTTCTATTAGAAACATCCTGATATCCTTTCTACTGAATTTATGGATTTATTCAAAATAAGTCTATTTGAGTTAAAATCATAAGAATATATTGTGATGAAGATGTTTATGCCAATAGTTCAATTACTGTTACATTACTTAGAATTTCAAAGACTTTTAAATTTCATTTTTATACAGTTACAAATTGTGAAAAACACACTAAGTATCTATAAAGTTACAGGAAACTTAGACCAAATCATAACAGATTCACTGTGTTTAGTTCTGTGGATCAAAACTGTTGAGTTTCATGAATTCAATTATTTGAAAAGGTACTCACAACAGAAAGTGCTCATCCCATTGAGGACTATTGGTTTCTTTCTTAATAGCAGTTTGATTTTTCTGAGGAGGCTCATCCATTTCAATGACGCAGTAAGTATCTGTGGTACCTGTGTAATTATTTAGAAAAAAAGTGAGAGGAAATATAAATCAGTTGATTATTGGAACCATATTTAGCTGCAAAGGCTATTCATGTAAAAAAAAAAGTTGAACTATCGGAAATTACTTAAAGTTTGAACCTGATGTTGTAGGGTAATAGGCTAATTTTGGAAGAAAAATTCACTTACTTTTCCAGATTTTCAAAATCAAATTCAAAATTTCCCCTGACTTCTTTTGAAAAAATCTCATTGAGTTACCCTGCATTAGATGTAGAAAGTACTTTTTAAAATTTTTACAGATAGTTCCGACAATTTCCAAGCTTTGTATTCAGCAGTAGTAGTGGGAAATTTAAGTACATGAAAATTGAAAAATCAGACAGTAGAGTCTTTTTTTTTTCGGTTCTACGTTTTCGAAAAAATTCCATGAATTTTTCAAAGTGGGTTGCCCACAAGGGACCGCTTGTGATCAATCCTAACTTTAGCCTCTACTGTTAGCACCACTTTGAAGCCACTGCAAAGGCTCTAAAATTTTGTCTTCCTTGGCATCTGGGGCTTTTGCAAAAACAGCTCTAACATACCTGACTCTAATTCCAGCTGAATGTAAACAAGAAGAAAAGAAAGGAGAGAAAAAATTACCTGCTGGGAGGCTGAGGTTTTGTGCCTTAACAACTTTGACGAGGAGCTTTCTGTCTCCTGACTTTGAAACAGGAGGTGGCTGAGGATATTTTGAAGACAACAACTGAAAAAACAACAACTATTGTAAATATATTTGAAACACAGAATGATTATAGAGAGCTATTCTCGAGGCTGAATGAAGAGGTAGGTATCGATTATAGAGAGCTATTCTCGAGGCTGAATGAAGAGGTAGGTATCGCTTCAAAAATAGAGGCAATACTTGTGAAGTCAACCGCCCGTGTCCTAAAAACCACAGGCTAGACTACAAGACTTACAGTGTACAGCGAATCACATAGCCGAACTATTGAAGGCGTTTCAAAGTTTAGGGACAAGATGACAGGAGCGAGGAGCCGCAGCCGCAGCTCTGCTTCTCACGAGCAGGGTTACAATTTTTCATGAAAAATCAAATCTTGAAATTTCGTGTGAAATATTTCATGAAATTTCAGGAAAAATGAAATATGTTGACAACAAATTTTCAAAATTAAAGTCAAAATTAAATGAAAGGAAATGGTTTCTGCTTTTTGGTATTTTTTAGAGCGTGTCGCATGCCCAGCTCCTGAAAATATGCTTCAAATTTTCCATATTTGTCACAACTTAGTGTAACTTCGTGAATTACTGCACGGACATTTCTTGAAATATTGCACAGAAATTTTCAATTTTTAATCTTTCATATTATTCATTTCACTTGTGCAGCCCTGCTCACGGCGCGCAATGATCTTTCAATATATTCAAGAATTTATCAGCGTAATTAGTCGGTGTTCTTCGTGCCGAACGACACAGATAACGTCTCTACGCGATGGTATACTAGTTATCTCATTTTGATTTTTTCATCCAAGGGGTTGTTTTGCGATTCCGTCGTAAATAAGAATGAAGTTGGAAAACCAACGGAGAAACAACGACTAAAGGAGCCTGAGCGTATTTTTCGAGCAGTACTGCCGTACTAAGGAAGAACGCCGTATGAACAGTCGAGAGTTGCCAAATTTCCTTGAATAAAATGTTTGTTTCAAGGAAAGTTACGAATATTTTTCTTTGAAATTTTCAGGAATTTCAGGTAAAACTGCGAACAAAATTATCTGAAAAATTGGAAGGGAAATATTCATTAGTCTACCAGGAAATTCGTGTTCTATCAAAGGGAATTTGGCAACGCTTGAAGGTTTATTCTTGAAGGTACGTTTTTCCTTAGCACGGCAGAGTAGGATATAGGCGGGTTTTTCGAGTGTGCTTACCAAGCTGTCGTAGTGAACAGGGAGTACCGGCGGCTGCTCGGGGAGGTAGCGGCTGAAGCGAGGGCAGTTAGGGAACTGCCCCAAGTTGAGATTTAGTTGGGTGCTCCGCACGGCATTTGTCAAGATCTCGATCACCACATCTTGGAGCTGAGATTCGTCCAATTTGTTGTTTTTTATGCTTCCCACCGGGGCCAGACCTATTTTGATCTGCAACACATTACTAAATTAAATTTTTTTACCAAACAGCTCAAGTGCAGAAAGGAGGCAAAGACAAAAAGGGGGGGCAAAACTGGAATTACGAGTTGAGTTGGCACCACCACTTGGACCGCACTAAACAGAAAGAGACTAACAATAAGTTGTATCAGCTATTGCCAAATTTCATTAGATTATTGATTTTTACAGGAAGATGGTGACAAAAATCCTTTTGAAAATTTCAAGGGAGTTCCATTTGTGACTAGAAGCAAATTACCAGATATTTTCAAAAGAATCAGTACAACCCTTTGGCCTTCTCCTGTAAAAGAATAAATTGTTCGATGAAATTTGTCAATAAATGGCTCAACGCGGTCCAATTATGACGCAATGAGACGGTCCTCCCAATTTTCAGATCGGCTGATGCCCACATTCTTAGCCTTTATGAGAAATAACATGGGTTTTTTTCCGCGATGAAAGAATTCAAAGACGAAAAAAAATTTGTAAAGTCGGAAACTTCAAAAATTGATTTTCGAAATATTTTAGAGAGAATGTGAACCAGTTTTCTCAAAATCCTTCCTTCAAATTTAAACAGTCTTTTTTCTGTTCTAACTTACAATGAATACTACGCTGTAATCGTAAAGATACACTTGAGTACACGTGTTTTTCGTTTTCATATGGAGTGCAGCGCAGGCTGCTAGCGACAGCATTCGTCTTGGACACATTTTTTGCGTAAGCCCGGTCAACACTACTAGCAAAAGTTCACGGAACTTCGCGCGAAAGTTCAGTTCCGTAAAACAATCTCTGTGGGGACAAGGCCTTTCATTTGTAAGAAATGAACTAAAAAATTAAGAAAGAACAAACATAAATGAGGTTTAATAATTTTAACTTCCGCCGCCGTGCCGCCGCGCTGTGTTTGGCGCAATGCGTGAAGTATTCATGTAGTCTTGTAGGCACTGTGCGTCTCACGACGCGCCGCACGGTGGATCGAGTCAATGGGAGGGGTCGGTCATCGCGCATCACGCGTCTTATTTTCTCTGATTACGGAGATTTCCCACCCTTAGAATAGAGCAAATTACACTCATTTAATGTATTTTTCGTCGTAGATTCCATTTTTCTTCATTTTTCAGCCGAATAACAAGTTTTAATAGGAGTTTGACACACTTTTTCATGACTATTGAAATTGGGATCCTTGATAGCTGTTTTTTCACGTTACTTTCGGCGAATGGGACCGCAAGCATCTTCCATAAAGAATAATTTTGCAGAACTTGACTCAAGGACATTACTTGAGGAGTGAGGGAGGGCGGCTTTATAGCCCCCTCACTACGAAGGTTGCCATATTTCTTTCAATTTCTGATAACATCGTTTTTTGTTCATGTTAATTGGTTTCTCGCAATTGCATACTGACACATATACGGAACATTCTGATAATGTTCATTTTTCTTCTCTTTTCCTCCAGCCAGTCAATAGACGTTTTCATTTTTATGAACTCTCTACTCTTTCAAATGTTCAACAAATATGCATATTTCAAAAAATAGATCAATATATTAAATAAATAAAAAAGAGATGTATATACTGTAGCTTCTTTTTATCGAGTCATCCTAGAATATTATTATAGGTACTTATCACCAGATAAAAAAATTGAATGTGCAGAGAAAAAAAAATTATATCATCTTCCATTACTTCGTTTTGTTCCTCAATGTTTGGAGTGAAGTTTGAAACATATTTATTGAATAAATATGAAAATAAGAAGAAAATTTTTCATGCAAGTTCTGATCCCTTGAAGAACCTCTGAGAAGGACTATTGTCTCTTGAAGAAATTTCTTGTATTTCTTCTTTTTCAACCCACAACCAATTTTTAGTTTCTCGCTACCCTAGGGTAGAGAAAGTATTGTCATCCTCCAAGGGGGGGGGGGGGGGAGTTGAAATTTTATGTGTATGGAGCTCATGAAAGAGTTCTAGGTATGTTGAAGACATTTTGCAAGAAACGGGACGTGTGTAATATACAATGCGCAAAACATACACCTTAAACTTTATCGCACAATATAACGTTGATCGAATCAACTTCAAAGACTAACAGAAGGTTAATGTCTCGTCCAAAAATATCAACAAATAAGCCAAAATCAGTAATCAGTAGAAAAATTATCGAGATTGAAGGATATCGTGTGATGCACGATTTTATTGATGGCAATAGAGCAAGATCGGATTCCCAGCAGGCGCGACTTCCTATCATTCAAATGGACCGTTTTCGCAGATTAGCGGATATTAGCGGCTAATTATTACATAATATCATTCCTGATAGTGTACAGGAGGCAACCCAACAAAGGATTTTGCGGACACTTGTGGACATTTTTTTATCGAGCTATTTTAACATTTTTTTGGGCGTTTTTTTTAAGCAAGCTTTGGAGGTGGTTTTGGTCCTCCTAAAAATATGCCAATGCACATTCATGATATACCAAAATGTTCCTTAAAGGGAGGAGAATAAGTATGTTTAATTGAAATTTTGATGAATATGCCACAGAACTCATGCAAAAGCGAAATAAAACCTTGAGAATTAGACGGCAAATTTGATACCACCTGCAATGTCAGCTTTAGGCAACCCGCATGTCAAAGCGGAAGGGTTCAAAGATCCTAGAACCGTGGATACATTCATTTTGGAAGCTTAACTACTAGAAAACCAAGAAAAAATATTTAAAATCAGACTTTTTTTTTCGTCGCCCGTGACCGACCTCTACCATTGACTCGATCCACCGTGCGCCGCGCCGACCGTTGTTGACCGTACTGTGTTTGACGCAATGCGTGAAGTATTCATGCAGTCTCGTAGGTGCTAATATGTGTTACATCCATGCCGACCGCCGCGTCGAGGGCTTCTCCTTTTCATCTCAAGTCCCCGTCATCATTTCTCTTTGCGCCGCGCTGCTCCAGGCCAAATTACGTGTTTGGTTTCTCTCTTAACTCAACTAATTAAAGGTGCGCAGTCTTTTGTACAAATAGAATTGTCTTTGTGTAAATTTTGTCCGAAATACGACAAACTTAGAAATTAATGAACTCTCAGGAAATGAGAGATTTTGTCACCTTTTCTTGTTGGTAATTTTTTTCTGAATCCGATTATTTTGTACTTGCATTTATAAAAATTGCAAAATTTGCCGCCCCCTAATTTTGCCGCCATGGGCCGCGGCCCATGCGGCCACCCCCTTAATACGGCCCTGTCAAAGTTGAGGCCGTAATGGAGGAGATGTCCAACGCTGCCCTGAGGAGTCCACCTCTTTATCAAGACAAACTCTCTGTGTAACAATAGGTGAACAGATACACTAGCAGGATTGCCGTGTTTTCAGTTTTAGAGTCCCCCACAAAGTGGCAACCCTATAAATGTATTGAGACGGTGAAACTTTCAGACCACGTATCCCGCTTTGCGACGTTGTATAGACTTCCTGTCATCCTTTATTTTTTAAATGGAATACTACTCAACGCCAATTTTTGAAAACTTCCGTGTTCTTTCCTCTCTATGCGAAGAAGACTCTGTGAAAATTTCAAGAAATGATATCGATTTTTTCTCCATCAAAAAAATAATATGGAAGCGGAGGTTTTTAAACACCGCAAACGAGATACGTGGTCTGGTAGTTTCACCGTCGATTTGTGCCCTATCTTTGCATAGAGAGTGTGTCTTGATATAGAGGTGGACTCTTGTAGGGTGAGATATCCCCTCCTTTACGGCCTCAACTTTGAAAGCTTTTTTTGAGCTTTGGAGTTAATTATAGAGAAAACTAGGGGCATAATCTTGTTTTTCACGATATTTTCGATAGGAATCAGTACTTGAATCGCAAATTCCTGACAAATGCAAGAGCTCCATTTCGATCAGTGAGGCTATTCAGAAAAATTGTCCCAATTGAACTGTGTTAAACAGAAAGGAACCAAGCCACATCAGCTATTGCCGAATTTAATTAGGCAATTTAATTTTTTACATGAAAACTGTTGCGCGGATTTTCGTGTAAATTTCAGTGACTTCTCTTCCTAGTACGAAGCAAATTCCTTATAATTTTCAATGGAATCCGCACAAACGTTTTCTTGTAAAAAATTAAACTGCCCAATTAAATTATGCAATAGCTGATGTGCCTTGGTTCCTTTCTGTTAAACGCGGTCCAATTGCTCTGGTCACTTCATACCTTGGCCAGGTAACCCGTTCATGCCTTATCTCCAATCCGTAGTTTAATCTTCCCTGAGTTTTCCTTGTAAATAATACATTTCCCACAGATTCTCTTCATCGAGCAACTTCCTCTAATGATCGGAAGAACTTCTCACCGTCGCGTCGTTCCGCACTCGTTACGGAAAAGTCGAAACAACTTCGCGAGAAAGCGATCGAAACGGGATTTCAAGAATTCCAAAACGGCAAGTCGTCTATTTATAATGATTTAAAAATAAATTAACCGTATACTTCTAAATATACGCGAATACATACCGGGTGAATTACATACACATGGCGGAATAGCGCTTCGAAGGCCGGAGGGGGGTGGGCAGCTAGATCTCGGGCACTGACAGGGCGAACGAGAAGTTTTCAGGGTTGCCCGAGCTCGAATTTAGAACGCACGTGGGGACATTTAACGCCAAGAGATTTACCAATCCGGCAACATGGGAAATGCTTGTAATGAGTCAAGCTACGGATTTTCCTCACACTTTAAGAAGTAAACTACCATAAGAAGTAACATGGTCTTCATCGCAAGGACTTCATCGTCAAATAACGTACTTACATAGAATGGACCGCGTTAAACAGGAAGGAACCAAGCCACATCAGCTATTGCCCAATTTAATTTGGCAATTCAATTTTTTACATGAAAACGGTTGTGCGAATTTTCGTGCAAATTTCAGCGGACTTTCTCCATAGTACGAAACAAATTCCTTAAAATTTTCAAAGGGATCCACAGAAACGTTCTCTCGTAAAAAATTAAATTGCCCAGTTGAATTTGGCAATAGCTGATGTGGCTTGGTTCCTTTCTGTTAAACGCGGTCCATATGTGAAATCAAAAGATTCTATCACAACCAGAAAAAGTGCATTGAGCACCGCAAGGAAACTTTTTGATGACTGAAGTGCGAGACCACGTACCTCAATAATTGAGAGGCTGGGAGGACAAGGCGCATAAGTGCAGTTTTTGCTATTTCGAGAAATACTCGTTTGAAATTTCGAAATTACATGGATCCTTATGGCGGGAAGAAAGTTCAAACTTGCTTATGGATGCTTAAAAATTAGAATTTGGGAGCGAATTTTTCACAGATATGCATCGAAACTAGTTTCACTTGACATCATTAATAATATAATCAATTTTTTTTAAACACTGCAGCACTTAGGTGCCTTGTCCTCCAAGTGATGTTTCCTCGTGTAAATTCCTGGAGATATTGAAAAATTACAAAATCTTCTACCACTTTTAAGGTAAAAATAATCAGACGAGGAAATCACAGTTGCAGAAGTTATGCCGTGTCGCTCCACCCCGTGAGAGCTTTTCCCAGGTTTTACTCCTTGAAAAAGCGAAGCAAAACAAGAGAATGTGTGATTCGAATCAAGACGAGGAAACATGGGTTTTTCACGTTCACGCAATCTCTGCTGTGAAGGACGGTAAGTTGAAAGATTCTCAGTTTGATAACAAAATTTCTTGTCTTATACCGCATTATAGTTCCTTCGCCCGATTTAAGTGGCAAAAAATCGAAAAATGAAAATAAAAAAAGTTAAAAAGCCCGTGCTTAAGAAACTTCTTGATCGAACATCAGCGAATACAGAAGTTAAAATATTTTTCATAAGAATTGCAGCGTGGAGTCATCGTAGGCGGATCCAGACACGTTGAACGGGAGATGAGAGCAAAAAAGGGGGGTCGAGGGGTTTCTCCCAGAAAATTTTCAACATTTTAAGGGATCTAATATATACATTTTGAGTCAATTTCGTCATGAATAATTGTCCAACATGAGCGTCCTCCCTTCTTTCTTCCGTTCCCTCCTTCTCTCGTTCCTCCTTTTTTCCAAATCTTTTTTTTCGAGAGCAAAGGGGGGGGGGGGGGGCGTATGCCTTCAGAATGCCCCCTAATTCCCATCATACACGGAGAAAAAAACTTCGTGCGTGGGATCCGAAGTTTAGGTCATATGGATCTCTGAAGTTTTCGGATTGAACATCTGAACACTTTAGGTCTAGGTGTCGAGGTTCGGATCACACATCTGAAACTTCAGATGTGAAAACCGAAGTTTTTCGGATGTGAGAACCGAAGTATTTCGGATGTGAAAACCGAAGTACTTCAGATGTAAGAACTGAAGTTTCAGGTGTGTGATCCAAACCTCTGGAGCTGGACCTAAAGTGTTCAGATGCTCAATCTGAAAACTTCAGAGATCCATATGACCTAAACTTCGGGTCCCACGCGGGAAGTTTTTTTCTCCGTGTAAACAGAAAAAAGTATACTTGACGCGGAGCCTAATTCTTTTCACTTTTCCCTTTCGATTTTGATTGCTGATAGCTCTGGCGCGAAGACATGGTCGACATGTTTTTGCTGTTTGAGACGACAGGGCATCGGGCATCGGAGATTAATGATGGAATATCGGTCTATTCTAGCGCTCGTGACTAGAAATCGAAGGATTCGGGGGTGGTTGTTGGATTAGCTCCAAACGGGACTATACTTGCTTCGCACAACTGCGCGCATAGTTTTTGGTAGAAGCTGGTAGGTGCAATGGCCTGGTGACATCGTGCAGGGAGCAGTGAAAGGATGCTTTTTCAGTTCAAAGGAGTCGGTATTTTGTGGTGTATTTTATTAGTCCGTTGCAAAGTTTTGCTGATTGTGAGAAGAAAGGACGAGTTGCTTAAACGGAAGAAGGCTAGAAAGTTACGATGAGAGCATCGGAAAAGTCTGGAACTCACTCCCAACTTCACAATCTGCCAAAAATGCGCACTTTTGAGCTTCCCGCTTAAAACGTGTACTACGAGAAAGACATACTTTCAATTACACGAGTCATTTTCAATTGAAATTCCTGACTTGACGGCCCCTGTAAGTGGCTGTCACTCAGTTTTTACAATTTTTTCCTCAGGGGGGGGGGGGGATACTTGTGGAAAATCATAAATAAAAATTGTGAGGCAAAGGGCTGCAAAGGTACACTAACAGGAAGCAGAAGGGCGATGGCCCACTTAACTGGGGGCAGAAGTGGCCCTTCCCAGCAATTTTTAAGAAATCTTCGGGGCCTCCCTTGAACCGTCTCTTCCTTAATCAGGAAAACCCTAACGCCCTCCCCCCTATTCACTTTTCGTCGGGACACTCCCTCAAAAACGAGGAGCCAGCCCCCACTTCGCTGAATAGGGATCAACTGCCGTGCGAAGGAAGAACGCCGTATGAGCATTCGAGAGTTGCCAAATTTCCTTGAATAAAATGTTTGTTTCAAGAAAGGTTACGAATATTTCTCTTTGAAATTTGCAGGAATTTCAGGTAAAACTGCGAACAAAATTATCTGAAAAATTGGAAGAAAAATATTCATAAATTTACCAGGGGATTCTTGAGTTATTAAAGGAAATTTGGCAACGCCTGAAGGTTCATACGGCGTTCTTCCTTAGCACAGCAGTCTAATCAATATTATTGAAGGATTAGGGGGTCCTGGACCACTTCGAGGTCCAAAAGCGTTACCGCGCCTCAGTCGTCATCGTCATGCGTTACTCATGATTCGAGATCGTTAGGGGACCATGCTCCCTAACCGCCTCGCTGTCCAACCCCCCTTAGTGCTTCGCGCTCAGGCGTTATGCGTTACTGTTATGATTTTATATTACATGCAGAGTAGGATGAGAGTATGATTTAATACCTCAGGCCATCCGTCGGCGCGGACTTGAGCGGTGAGCTTCTCGGTGATGCAGAGGATGTGTAGCCGGGCCCGGAATTTGTTGATGTTGACTCTGTAGTGGGAGACCTCGACTTTTTCACCCTTCTGCCGGAGCGCTTTCAGCTGCATGGCCGGTGTCGCATCGCAGTCGCACGTGATAGTCTGTTCACAAACAAAAATCAATACTCATATTAATTTGGATAAAAAACAAAATTAATAGACAGACAACTGACATCACATACTAGGCGGAACTGGTAACTTTTGTGGTTAAAATTCGAGGTGGGGGGAGTGGAGAGGAGCGTCTCATCCAGTTTCGTATTTTTAGGTGCGACCGTTCAAACGTTAGCGGGGGGTGCTGAACTTTTTAAAGACCCTGTATAATACACCATAGCGGAGTTATAAAAATATTTACAGATGCAACGTCCCGCTGGCCTTCGCTGATCTGATTGATGCTACTTGAAACTGTGTCAGTGGGAGGGAATCTGCTGAAAAAGCGAACTAAAAAAGGCGCTCGCCCAGAGTGCGAAAGATAAAAACAAACGGAATTCGCAGCGCGGCGTTCGCGTGCCTCTGATATGATGTAATACTTATTCATGCCGATTTATTCGCACATATGATTTGCCTAATCCCACACCAAAACGGGACTGTTAAAACCGCAGAGGACCTGCTTTTGTCCAACGCTTGCCCAATAATGACGTCACCTGTGTGTCGCGAAAGCTTTCCGAGACTAAATCTCTTTTGAATTGCAACTTTTGCTGCAGCGAAAAGAGTGGGAAGCTGACTATTGAGAGAAGCTTAAAAATCACAGCTGCGACATCAGAAAAGTCCGGAATCCACCTCTATAACTTTACTTCATTACCTACACATGGAGAAAAAGAGACCGAAATTTTGTATTAGTATAGGAAGTAAAAAACGGAGTAACACAAGCTGTAGATTAATTTTTTGTGTTAGTTTTCTCCGTGTCAAATCGACCAAATCTTTGGGTTGAAAAGATCAAATCTTCGTGTTGAAAATCTGCGACCTCGTTAAAATTTACGCGGCAGCCAGTGGCTGGACGGACAAGGGGTTTCAACCCTGCGGCCTGCGGGCGAATATACTTTCTCCGGGTCAGCAAATAACCTCTTTTGCGGCTTTGGCACATACTTTACTCCTGCTTTTGCCGCATTTCATACTCCCGCTTACATTCCTTCTCCTCTCAGAGAAACATCATTTTTGTGCCGTGTTCGTTTCACTAACGGTCGAACTAATTTTATTATCTTCTATTTCACTATACAAACAAGAAATAAGGTAACCACCGCAGGGTAAAAAATTTAGCTTTACAACACGCATGATTCTATGTTAAATTCTCACGGTGACGCCGGTGATAATAATGTTTTAACTTCAGTTTCGTTGTAATTTTAGTTCGTTTTTCGTTTTTAAGTACCTGATGATGGCTGTGAATGCCGAAATGGCCGTAGTGCTAGTTTAAGGTTTGACAACCGAAATCTCGAAATCGGGCGAAAAAGAAAAAGTGAGTATTATCTGATACAACCCGATAAAGGAGGAAAAAGAAAAATAACAACAAGATTGTAAAGAAAAAACGTCTTATGTTGGCCTGTGAGACACACCTCTGCAATCTGGCCCTATAACTTGCGATCACTCTGTATATTATAATACTTTAATTACTACCCTGCGTGGTTCATCCCAAACCGTTTTCATCTCACTGACAGTGAGCTAATCACACCTGGAACTTGGACGGAGCTCGACGAAGATAGAAGCAGCCTAAAAAATTAATCAATTTCTAAAGAGTTAAGAGAAATTGAACGCCGCGACTCCGAAGTTTCAGACTCGAGCTGGCATTTCAGACCGTCCAAGTTTCGGACCCGAACCCGCCCTCACCCCCCTCTCCCCCTCCCTTCGCGTGACACGAGGACGCATCCTTCGCGTCGGGGGAAAAACTCAAGCGACGACGGTGAAAACGCGAGACTTTGCACGCAAAAATAACTTGCGTGACGTCAAACTTCGATCCATCGTTGCCAGATTTGGGGTTCGCCGCGTGTCGATTGACAGGCGGCATGCGTTTACATCCGAAGACGGGCAATGCCGCCTGGAACATTCCTCGTGTTTGCACAAAGGGCGGCTGGAGCGAGCGGACGGCCCGAGAATAGACCGGCATTTTCTCCCGTTTTCAGACGGCCTGGAATTTCGGGAATCGACCAACTTGCGGGCTGGTCCGTCGCGGTAAGGAAGAACGCCGTCCGCACATTCCACCGTTGCGAATTTCTCCGGATAAAATCTTTATGTCTAGGAAAAGTTAGGAAGATTTCTCCTTGAAATCGAATTCTTTCGATCGAATTGCGAAAGGAAACTCTGAACGTTGGAATGCTCATACGGTGTCGAAACACAATATGGGCCTTTAAAGCTCTATTATTCGATGCCGCGATTATTGTAACGCAAGTTCGAATAATCGCGCCAAACACAGTGCGGGTGGCCGACGTTACACGTATAATAGCGCCTGCAAGACTTTAAGAATACTTCACGCATTGCGCCAAACAGTGCGGCCCATATTAGCGCCTTCAAGACTGCATGGATACCTCTCGCATTGCGCCAAATGTACTGCAGTCGATCAGTTGACGTGAAACGCATATTAGCGCCTAAAAGACTATAGGAAGACTGCAGGACTGCGTGTCATCATTCTTTACTTTCTGCTCCAGTTTTCTTCATAATGAAAGGGAAAATATGTATCCTTATTGAAACGATTCAGAAATTTGAATAGTATTTGTTTTTTTTTAAAGGAGGATAGATATTTAGATCTCGCTGGTGTCTAGTTCCCTTTCCAAATATATATTATATTTTGATCTATTATTTGACAATAGGTTATTTGATAAGTGAATACAGCCTTTCCAAACCCCTTTCTTGGCAAACTCGTTTGGGTTCGGATTATCCGCGGAGGCTCCGGTTCTGATCATCGCGGATAATCGAGACTCCACTGTATACACACATTTTCCTTTAAATGTTTTTTCTCAAGGGAAATTCGGCATTCACTGAAGGTTCATACGGCGTTTTTGCGTGGCAAGCCACACGCCGGCAAAACTTTTCGGATGGCTCGTCGAGTTTAATGCGCTTTCAAGCGCTTCTCCACTCTGGAGTGGAGTTGAAGAGGCCGGTAAAAAATTCTCTTTGCGGCGAGGCGGATTTAGCAATGGACCACTAGACAAGGTACGATTTCCAGCATTCTGATAAATGTTTCGTAACAAAAATTTCACGCAGAACACGATAGGCACAACGAAAATTACCGAAATCAACTCCTTACGAAGATATTAAATGATTCTTGATGCGTGAATTCAAACCACCCGCTCATGAAAACTCAATGCTCTAGGTGATTCACATCGCGCACTAAACGTCTATCATCACAGTCTCTGCGATATAAAAATCTGGCAACCTCAATCTTGACGCTTTGGCTTAGCTACAGCAAATTGCTCATAGTTTGAACTGCACATGGTGGGAAATGTACATTGCTCGATTGAGAAGATTGCTGAAACCGTTGTAGAGCGCGATTTGACTCACGTAGAGCTTTGAGTTTCTTGTGAGCGGGCAGTTCAAATTCCTCGTAACCAATGTGAAACAAAAACGTTAATATCTTCGTTAGGAGTTGGTTTCAGTCATTTTCGTTGCACGAATCGTGTTTTGCGTGAAATTTTAGTCAAGACACATGTATCAGATTGCTTTAATTCGTACCTTGTCTAGTGGTCCATTTGGCAATACCGGATTCCCACCATTTAAACCTATGTTGAATAATCGATTCTTGTCGGAGCACCTGGCCCCTCCAAGAATCAATGTATTTCCACAGGTTTAAATGGAGAAAAACAATGTTGCCAATTCTTGGATCCGCCAATACTTTGCGATATTATAAGGATGGCAGTTTTGAACCTGCACAGCAAAGCAACACTGAATTAATGTTGTAAAAAGTCTGGCGATTTTATAGGGAACTTACTACATGCGAGAATCGAGTTCAGTGCTGATTGACAACCTTATGTAACAAAATTATTACGTTTCCCGACATTTTCGGGAAAATTTCGAGAGAATATTTGGCAATGCTGATTGAAAGCTTACCATTCATTTCATAAATTAGGTCTTTGCAACGACACTACGAGTCGCTTCAATGACATTCCGCAAGAAAATGACACCGGCAACACTGCACTTTCTTGCAGGATGGATATTATGATGTTCCTCGTCGTGAGAAAAAAAGAAGGGATATGAGAAAACTGTCATTAAAACTTGGGAAATCAGATAGAGCACAGGATTTTCCGCAAAACTGTCATAGTGGCAGTCTATTCATTCCCACCTCCTAAGATACCAGCTAATTTATTACCGATGATAAAAATATGGATAAAGAATCTTCTTAATACTACACCCATCAAGAAGGTGGTGCCTTCTTCGTTCCAATTCATCATCTCAAGGTCGAGTAGCTCAAGATTTTTCCGACATATTTCTTTTTTATTTTCCAAAGAAAATGAAACTCAAATTCCTGTGTTGGTATTCATTGATTACGTTGTCTGGTATTGTCAGTAACGCTTTTTAATATCCCCTCGAAAAGAAAATAGGATTCTTCATTACGAGAAATCAGTTGCCCTCGACAGTTATTCATGATGCCGAGGCTGAGGGCGCATAAATACTCGTTGTTTTGAGAAGACGATTAATTTTTCTTTGTAATTTTCTAATATTTTAATTTCGACGATAAAAGTTTCCTTTATGAATTATTTTTTAGGTCATGAAAACCAGTTAAAACTGAAAAAAAGAAGGATGGCGATGATCCAGTTTCATTTGAGATAAAGCAATTTGTGTGGAGAAACCGCGCAAGATCTGAAACCAGATAAGGCGTTTTTGATCTGTGCGGCGGTGATATATTATGAGGGGCTTGGAGGACAAGGCGCATAAGTGCGCAGTTTTTGCTACTTCGAGAAATACGTGTTTGAGGTTTCGAAATTACATGGATCCTTATGGCGGAAAGTTCTGCCTTTTTGATGTTTAAAAATGTGAATTTGAGAGCGAATTTTTCACAGAATATGCATTAGGATTAGTTTTAGTTGCAATCAAGAATACCGCAATTTTTTTCAAAAACTGCACTTACGCGTCATGTCCTCCAAGCCCCTAATATATGGACCGCGTTCAGCAGAAAGGAACCAAGCCACATCAGCAATCGAGGACACCGCACCAAGAACAGTCTATAGGCGTACAGGTCGTTATTACGCCCATCTGCTTTTCGGATTCTACGTACCCTGGACTGTGCTGTGGTAGCGATAGAATATAGATAGGTAACGGCTCGAGGTCGAAAAACCTTTTTTTTCCGAGTTAAGTCAGGCCTCTAGATCGATGGGTGCAAGAACGACCTATAAACTGGCTTATAAACTTTAGGGCCTATAAAGTTGTAGTTACCCCTTTTTTTACTCACTATCGATATTCTTTCATTTTGCGTTAATCATGCGTGATTAAAATGATTTATACTTCATATTGCCACCAAAATGACTGTTGGGCGTAATACTGGTCTATAAACAGCTTCTTTAAATTAAATATATGAGAGTATAAACCCACAATGTATCGCAAAATCTACCCGGCATCCTTCAATAGAAGGGTTAGGCCACCCAAAAACACCAAAACAGGGTACCTGCGTAGAAAAGTCTGCGCAGTACATCAAAAACAAAACTTTAAATGCGTTTTTCTCAAAACGCGGTTCTTGGTGCGGTGTCCTCAATTGAAATAGCCTCCATACACGCTGGGCTTGTCGATTTTCTTTCACATTTTTGCACTGGTGAATGCATAGCTGAAGTGCGCTCCAGCTAGAATTGTATTTAGCAAATGGGTGGTTTTTATACGAGGATTAAAAATAAACAAGTGGTACGGAACAAAACAAAAGAATATGAACCATTCAAAACTATAATCCGGGTATCGGAACTTGGTTGTTTTGAAAACGCCTTCAGATGCGGCGTGATACCTTACGCATTCCGGAGAGATCGAATAGTTGTATCATTGCGCCTTAGAAATGCGACGGCAGATTACGTACAATCGAAATAGCCTTCATACACGCTAGTCTTGTCGATTTCCTTTGACATTTTTGCAGTGGTGAATGCATAGCTGAAGTGCGCTCCAGCTAGAATTGTATTAAGCAAATGGGTGGTTTTTATACGAGGATTAAAAATAAACAAGTGGTACGGAATATAACAAAATAATATGAACTATGCAAAACGATCATCCGGGTATCGGAACTTGGCTGTTTTGAAAACGCCTTCAAATGCGGCGTGATACCTCACGCATTCCGAAGAGTTCAAATAGTTGTATCATTGCGCCGTAAGAATGTGACGGAAGATTTCAATAATTGCCAAAATTGGACACTTTAAATTTTTACAAGAGAACGTTCGTGCGGATTCCTTTGAAAATTCTTAGGAATTCGCCTTTAACTATGCAGAAAATTCACTGACATCTGCACAAAAATCCGCACAACCGTTTTCATGAAGAAAATTAAATTCCCCAGTTATATTTGTCAATAGCTAATGTGGTTTGGTTCCTTTCTGCTCAACGCGGTTCATATGAATTGCGAAAGATGACGTTTCCTTCTCAATAATTTTACTGAATTTCCCCTCTTTTTAAATTTTATAAACCGACTGAAATTCCGCGTGTAGAAAATTAACCACACAGATCTAATCCAGACTTCCGGCTGGCTCTGAGAGCATCTCCTTCAAGATGGTGAACTGCAAGGTTGAGTCACGATGGTCAACGACTCCATTATATTCGACAATGTAAATTTTGATTGTTTAGGGAATGATTACTCTTCGCCGCAATTTAAGCGACCTATTTCCACCGAGCAACGTACTTCAAGCAGCTGGTAAACGATGGCCGTGCAGACTGAAAACGCGAGGAACCACAAACTGCGGTTTCGGCAACCGTCAATGACCTGAGCTGGGTATGGTGTGATTCTGAAAATGCGAGGTTGGCCAAGGCTCTGCTTTATGAATAAATATTGCGTGAGGTCGGTGCGGTTTATTAAGCAGATTAGATGAATTTAGACTGATTGAGCCGGGAGAGAAGGTCGGATTTAAGTACTACATGTATAGAACGATAAGAACCTCATCAAAGCTTTACGATGTACGAAAATAAATGCTTCAATAAATCATTTTTCGAGCATTAATGGGTCAGTTGCGCTGGTCGCAAAATCGCGTTTTGATGATTGAAGCGCATAAAACTGTGAAAAATAATAAATCTGTCCACGCGCCAAATTGCTACGTCCAATATTGAAGGAGATGTCGCCTTTCAAAAAACACGGTATATGACGTCATTCATCGTGGTATAGTAAATACCATGGTTTCTTCCACTTTGGATTCATCAATCAGTGATGCATACGAGGCAGTGGCGAGACGTGAATATCGATTATCGATAAATCCCCATTTGAAACTATGGTAAAGAATCGATTAGTAAGGTGTTCGCTTCGAACACCCTATCGATCCTTTTCCATAGATTTAAATGGCAGATCCATCGATACATCGCAAAGCACGCCACGGATACGAGGGTAGTGGTTACTCAACGGAAAACACGGATGAAACCAGGATGGAAGAAACCATGATGTGCGCACTTTCGCAGTGGTTAACGTCATACTCCGTGCTTTTCGAAGAGCGATATCTCCTCCAATATTGGATATGGATACCATACTCTTCCGTTTGTTCTTGGTATTTCTTTGGTACACCCTGTCATATGACCTTTGCGACCGTTGAAAATGTGACCTTTGTAACGGTTTGTGGCTTGTAGCTTCAAAGGAATCAAATATAGCTATAGAGAAAAGGGCGCCATTTGAAAATGGATTTAACAAGGTTAAATTTGTAGTTTCCTTCATGAAAGAACGGAACTTTCCAATGTTGTCAAATTTTCCCTTGCAAATTGCATTATGATAAGAATTTTGAGCCATTCTGACTGAAAATGTGACTGATTTTTCTTCCGATCTCGTGCAATAATCAGACAAATTTTGTATAAAACTTTCACAAGAGCCATCATTCTTGTGAAAAATTGAATAATTTTATTCAATTTTGCAACCTTGAAATTGAATTACGTTCCTTCGTCCGGGGAACGATGAATTGTTGAAACATTCAGGAGGAAAGGCATAAGGTTCAGTTACACGATCAAATTGAGCCATCAAATTGGGCCTCTCATTGGTCGCATCCTCACTTCAGGTCTTTTTCCACCAATTAGAGCTTCAGTTTGATGGCTCAATTTGATCGTGTAACTTAACCTCTACAGTTCAGGTTCTTTAAAATGTATTGTTTCTAATAATGATTTCTTTCTTCCGTTGAATTGATGATTCCATTCTGATCCTTGCTTGCTATCCTACTTCATGACGTCAGGAGAGATGCTCAAGACCGCAAAACAGTCACAGCCCTTCCGATTTTCTCATGACGTAGACGACATTGCGGAATGCGGATGCACAGTTTTTACCCAGCCTCCGACTTAATTTCCTTTGCCTCTGTGCTATTTGCTATTTCATCACATTCGTCCCATTCCAGGAACTTATTAATTCACTGCTGCTCCTGCAAGCGGAACCACGTCCTCTCTTCCTCCCGACCTTCCTCAATATTTATCCTCCTCTCGTCCACGTTACAATGTCTCTCTTTCTCTCTTCCGTTGGACTAGGGTGGCTTCGTTTCTCATCCGTTCAGCAACGTAGTTATGAATGGATAATAACTTCTTCTCGGCGTGTAAAAGAATTAAAACTGTTGGTTGTTCTGCCGTGCTAAGGAAGAACGCCATATGAACCTTTAGGCGTTGCCAAATTTCTTTTGATAAAACACGAATTTCCTGGTAAACTTATAAATATTTTCCTCTTACTTTTTCAGATAATATTGCTCGAAATTTCAGCTGAAGTTCCTGAAATTTTCAAGGAAAACTATCCATAGCATCCCTCAAAAATAAACATTTTATGGAAGGAAATTTGGCAATTCTCGAATGTTCATACGGCGTTCTTCCTTAGCACGGCAGTGTTGGAGGAGCAAAAAGGTCGAGAATTCGCGCAAGAAAATGTTATTACCTCACAGGAAAGAGCTCGATGAATTGTGATCACTGTACTTTTTACGATTTTTTTCGGATATAAGAAATTATAGAAAAATAGATTTAAAAGTGAGACATTCGTCGCTTTGTGACATCCTACGGCGTAAACACACGTATTCTAGCAGTATAAATAATTTTGTCACCACTCATATTCAATAGCTGTTCAATTTAGAAACCTAGGATATTTTCGTGCTTGTTTCACACATTGCCAGGGGTTTTCATTCATAGATAAAAAGACACCTGCAAATTCTCCATTGCAACCTTTAAAGATTGATTTTAGAGACTTCTGGAAATGCGGGGTTATTGAAAAACATCATGTATCCGACATTTCCTTTTTCTGATTTTCACATTTAGAGTGATAAGTAGATTTTTTTTTTTTTTTTCTTTTTTTAATTTCTTTATTTTTCTTTGAGCATCTGTGTCAGATGACGGCGGTCATTTTTAGCTTCGCGTGGAGTTGCAAAATCAAGGTGACGCATCGGTTTCAAAGAATGTTGCCGTGGTGTACTTTCTAAAGCGGGCAGCTTGAGAATACTCAAATTTCTAACGCAAATTGTGAAATGACGCAGGTGACTGTTAAGCTTTGCCGATGTGATCATCGTTATTACAGAGCTATTTGCCTTTAAAAATAACTCTCCTTCTGGAGCTATCTTAAGTCCGCAATTCCAGCATGGGGTGTTTCCTGGTGGGCGCTCAAATGGGTGGTGGTGCATGGTGCAACCGGATAACAAGCGCGAAAGTGAAACATTACGTGCCCGTAATGTGACGGAATGAGCTAATGGAGCGGACAACCGATAGTAAACTACCGTTTATTGGTTGCTCCTGTAGCGGAAATTGCGGGAAGCTCCTCGGCGGTGACGCATCCGAAGTCTGCGGGCCGATTATTGAAATTGATAGACAAAGCTATAGACAAAGATGACAAAAGGGATATGGAGGGAACCTATTGGTGGAAGTTGGTACTTGCAATGGACAAAGGCAGTAGGCAGTAGACTAACTAACGGCAACACACGAGGAACCCGACAGTTAGTCCATCATTGTCTCCCTTAGTCCATAAGAATCATACATTTCGACCAATAGGATCGCTCCATACCCCCTATGTCTTCTTTGTCGATAGCTTTGTCTATCAATTTCAATAATCAGCCCGCTGGCTGCAACAAGAGTATCGGGAGAGAATGACGAAGGGTCAGGTTCACGGATCGATTGCATCCAATATCGACAAGGCCAAGGTGGGCTTGGAAATGATGGGATCCGCGCACCGGCCGAACGACGGATGTGATGGCCATAAACCGCGCAAGGGTGATGTAATATGTGTCCGGAGAAGGTATAGACGGAAAATTATTGAACGATGGAGTGACTCATTGTGTACTGAGACGAACTAGTTGAGGTGATTTCTTCCAGGCTCCGGAGTCAAGAAATCTTGATTTATTTCATTTTCCCGACATTTCCCTGATTTTTCTTGATTTTTACGGAAAGGTCCCTATAAGAAAACCCGGAATTTTCTGCAGATCCTAAGTGGAAAAAAACAAAATTTTTCTGGAAAAATAGGGAGGGAGAATCACCTTATCTTTGGAGAGCGTTAATATACCGTCATCATCGTTTTTTTTACGGTTCGATTTCGACTTTGCCGCATAGGCAAAAAACATACAGCGCGAATATTTGACTATTTGAAAAACATGTATTTTTGACTCTCTACAAAACTTACTATGCACATTACCTCAAGTAGCAAACCTGCAATAGGAAACTGAGTCATGGATCTAGTCTAACGAAAGGAAGGTGAACCTCCAAAGCAAAAATATTTTCTCACGGTGCAGAAATCAGTATCGTCGCTTCAAGGAATCGCTTACTAAGTTCACCTTGCTTATTTTATGATAAAGTAATTAGTGCTAAACTAGACAAATTTTTCACGTCATTTTACAATCAGTTAGCTGATGCGGAAACCGCATTAATGTGGTCCTATTCATTTCGAAGAGACCTTAGGTCTGCAATCAATTAAGAATTAGCGAAAGTTGAGACGCTTCAATGACTAGTGTCTCTGTGGCTGGAGGTAACATTTTGAAAATACTCAAACGAAGTTTTGAGAGGCGGTTCTCGCGGTCGAATCGTCAGAGCTGTTTATACTTCATTTAGTCTATTATAAAAATTGACTTTTGCTTCGGAAGCTTGCCTCACAGCGAGTCGATTGTTTTAAATTCCATAAAACTGCCAAAAGCATGCCACGAAGAAAACATTTTTGTGCGTGAGGCCCTAAATTCGGGTCATATGGATCTCTGAAGTTTTTCGGCTCGTGTCTCCGAAAACTTGAGGTTAACCTGCCGAAGTTCGAGTCGGTGCGAACTTCGGTTGATACTTTGGTATTGTAACTTCTATGGCGTCAACCGAACTTCAGAAAAATACCAGAGCTTCGGTAGCTGCGGACCTGGAGTTCTTGTATGCACAATCTGAAAACTTCAGAGATTCATATGACCCCAAATCCGGGTCTCGCGCACGAAGTTTTTTTCTTGGTGTAGCATAGCGCACCAAACATTCGGCAGTTTTACTTAATTTCGACACAGCCGTGACGGAAAATCGAAGTTCTACTTGCTAAGATTTTCAGAGTGCGAGTATTGCGAAAAAAATTTTCGAGGGCGGTGATCTATTAGCCCTTGATTCGATCCGATCCTCATCTGCGGAATATAACAGTGACTTAAATCAATCACACAAATAAAGGCCGAAGAGCCCTATAAGAGAATGTTAAACTTTCGCAATAGTCGAAAATTTCCTAGCGCGTGCTGCGCGTGTTGGAATTTCGACACACTTCATTTAAGAACTATCGCTCGACTTTTTGCCTTAGTGCATGGGTCTTTTCAGAACTTCTGTCTGACACACACTACGTGAGCGATTTATCAGGCGAACAAGGTTTTTTACTCACGTTTTGTCACGTTAAGTAAGGCAATTCTGCGAAGCATTAGGAGCCGAATAGAGGGCCACTTACCTAGAACAGAAAAAATACACAGTTTTAATGTGTTGTCGAAAAAAATTTAATTGACATATCGATACATCGATAGTGATTTGAACATTGCTCAAATGTAGTTTCGAGTACCGTCCGAAACTGATCAGTTTCTTGAGGCTGATCAATGTAAACTTGCTTGGCTAAGGCGGTGACCCGTGTCGTGAGTGGCGCAATAAAAACCGAAACGCCTGCAATTGTGTCGATAGGCAACACGGACATCCGCAGAGCACGAATAGTTGTATCAGAGCGTTATAACCGACGTCGTGCCGAATGCGGTGGTTATATTTTCACTTCCCCACTTTGGCGATGAGGTGTGTCCGTATAATTCACATAACCTGCGTTTACTGGAGAGGGCAGTGACGAATACATTTTCGAAATCAAACTTCTCTCAGTATTCGACCGATCTAATTGGAAGGAATTGATTGATTCAGCTAAAACATCGAAGCTCGTCTTGCTTGTAAAAATGAAAATCGTGAAGAGGCAGTGACAGCTTAAGAATTGACGTAATTTCAAAGAGGAACTAGTAAGCCAACATTAATTAGCGAGAGACCAGTATAACATTCTGTCTAGTGCGCAAATAGCCGCCCTTTTCTGCAATTTTCTGACACAATATTTTTTTTGTTTGTTTAAAACGGAAAGACGCTAACGTGTAGAAGCTAGCAATTATTTATTCCATTCCTAATAATATGCGATGAATTATTTATTATACCCTGCTTATGCTACCGAAGTTAATATTCGTAAATTTTTAATTTTTAATCTCTAATTTTCAATTCGTTATAGTCTTTTGGATGAATGCTGAAAATTATCCGCGAAACGAAGAGTTCGTTCGATATACAATGTTCGGCTCGAGCACTAATACCTAGTTTCATTATCTAAAAGCGCCATTTCTAGAGCTTCTGTCCTCTCTCAGTGTTAAATGCCAATTCAAATGTTAATCCTAAAATGAGCCTCCAATTATGCATTGATTAAAAGTCGTATAAAAGTTTTTTGTCTTTCTTTCTTTCTTTTCTTTTTTTTATTTTTTTTTTTTTAATAAAACGAACAACCGCATTGATAACGTTAGGAGTTCAACAGGTACAAACTACTTTCAAAAGGTACTCCGTGCATATAAGCTTTATCCAAAGAGGAGTGAAACAAAGACCTTGAGTGAAATTAAGGACAAAAAATTAAATACCAGTTAGTAATGGGATAGAAAAAAGTCGGCGCACCGAGACAGCGTGGCCCCCCGAGACCTGCTTTCATTACTCAACAGTAACTCGTACCACAGAACTTGCGAGCCCTGAACGGTGTGTCGATTCAATTGTTTTCATTAAACGGCGCAATGCGTTCAGAACATAACGGAAACGGAAATTGCAGAACAGCGATGTCACGCTATATTAATAACCCAGTATTTTTGAATCTTTAATCTCTAATTTTCAATCTGTCGTAGTCTTTTGGACGAATGTTGACAATTAGTCGCGGTACGAAGGGTTTCGCTTTCCATTTACCATTACTATTCTATTACCATTTCATTACCGTTCCATTACCATTCCGAGTAAAACATTTCAAGTAAAAGAGTTTCGTAACATTTTTGAAAAAAGTGAATTTTTAGTCCTTATTCAAGTAAAACTCGTCTGTGAGAAAAATTAAGACGATCCGAGCACTCAAAAAATTATTCTGGGAGAGGCAAAAAAAAATTTCTTACAGTTGCTCGCATTTGAGAACTTACAAAAAAATTAAACGCACGCAAACTTTGTTTTTAGACTGAGCAAACACATCTTCCTGAGAAATTTGAGTATAAGTCATCCTGATAAAAGCGTAGAGAACCACTATTTTATCATTCTATAGTTTCACGTCATTATCAGGTCTCTACGACTGACAAAGCCGGCTGAGCCGATTAAAATAGGATACCCAAGCGCCCGTAGTCTCTCTAAGGTTTTAGTCTGCGTCTTCATCATGCCATTTAACTGACCTGTTTACCTAGACATTGAAGTTATGAACAGTTCGCAAGTGCTACTAGCGTTAGCGAAGGGAGCGAAGAGTCAAAAGTTGCCATTCTATGCTATGTGTCCTGAACTTGACCTTTGAGATTTCTCAGCGTCGCGTCGTATCACTTCGATGCCAAGTGGAACAATCCGACTATTATACTGCCGTGCTAAGAAAAAACGCCGTATTAACCTTCAGGCGTTGCCAAGTTTCCTTTGATAAAATGCAAATTTCCTGGTAAATTTATGAATATTTTCCTCCCAATTTTTCAGATAACTTAGTTCCCAATTTTACCCAAAGATTCGGAAAATATAAAGGGAAAATATTCATAACTTTCCTGAAAAATGAGCATTTTATCGAAGGAAATTTGGCAACTATCGAGGGTTCATACGGCGTTCTTCCTTAGCACGGCAGTACAGCACGGGTTCAAAGCGCATCATCCTGTATGATCATCCGTGTTTTCGCAGATAATTCTCAAATTCCCTATGTTTTTGGCAGTGTTTTTTTTCAAATTACAGGCCCTATGTGTTTCGGAGTGGTACCTAAGCGTCCTAAAAAACAAGCTTAAAGGAAAAGGAATAGGGATAATCTTTCAATCCTCATGGTGGATTTAGGACTCAACTTAAAATCCAAATCTCATTTACAATAGTACCTTTGTGGTAAATTTTCTTTCGGGGCAGGTGAAAATTGTGCAGATAGGACCAAGATCCTATTTAGCCTTCATTATAACTAGGGGCTCATGGGGCTGCTTCGCAGCCCCTTATTTTTCATATCCACCTTTCCCTTTCACATGTCTTTTTTTCTTTTTTCTTTTTTTATTTATTTTCATTTAATTTTCTGGTTTATCTTTGAATTGGTCCTAATTTTTTCTTTGAAGTGTAAAATATAACAAATTTTTTCAAAAATTGTAATTTTATTCTGTAAACTTTAAATTAAATTTTTTTTAAACCTTCACACAAACTTCTTTTTAAGCTTTTACCTTTGTTTTCAAACTAAGTTTTAAGTATCGGTTTTTTTATCTTCTAATTACTTTACTTTGTTTTCCTTTTAATTGTTGCTTCTTCTTTTTCGATTTCTGCCCTGATTTTTTTCCAATTTCTCCTTCAACTCTTCTCTTTTTCGTTCTTCCTTTTTTCTTTTCTTCTTTTTTTCTTCTTCATTGTCTGCTACCTCTTTATCTTCATCCAATTCTTCCGCTTTTCTTCTTCATGTTCCTGTTCCTTCTTCTCTCCGTTTTCCGTATTCGGAAAAAAATTCCTCCGAAAAATTGGAGGTTATTGACTTGATGAGGAAAAATTGGAAATAGGAAAAAGATGGAGCCGATCACAATTTGGGGGTAAAATTGGAAAAGGAAAAACGGGGGAAGATAATATGACAAAGCGTAAAAAAACGTTGAAAAAAACGCGAGAAGAAAAATGTAAGTTGATGGCAGTTGAGTGTTGGAGGTAACCTCATTTAATGATGATTGTTGAATGAAAACAGCTGATAAAAAGACAGCAGACAGTAAAGTAAGATGCGTAGCAACAAAACTTTTCCGAAAAACAAAAAACAAAAAACCCCCACTTCCCCTCATCCAATTTATGAGTTTTTAGGGATTTAAAAATCGGGGACGGACCCCAGAAAATAATTTATAGTTTTCCCGAAGCATTGAGAACAACACCTTTCAAATGAACCAACGCCCCTCGCAATTAGTACAGTGGTTGATTCGCAATTTCATTCTATTTTTCAAATTAAATATTAAGATTGGGGCTCTAAAGGTATTGGACGGCAACAGAAGGTCACAATTTTTCTTGAGAGGAGGAGGGGCTGACCCCCCCCCCCTCTCTCTCTCTCTCTCTCTCTGACCCCTGGTTACGAAAATGCAGGTAACTGCTACGTTGTTATTGGGATCGAATCATTGTTACCACACAATTAATGACCTAACTAAGACTAGAATTTCAGGTTAGTCGTGCGATCCACCATGATGGCACGATATGAGTGTTGCAAGGGCTCGAATTCCTATTTTACCGTGAAAGTGATAAATACCTAATATAATTGCGGAATTCGGAATATTTTCAGTTTTAGCTCGGGAGCGAAAATTCCGGAAACGTCGCGGCATGGCGTGAGAAGTGCATGCAACTGTTTGACGCGGTATTCATCAACCGCGCAGAGCGGGGGCTCTGTCTGCCGAACTGCAATAACGCGATTCAAGAAATTCTTCGGTCGAAATTGGCGATAGCATCGAATGTGGCAACCGCGCTCGATGTTAGTTCACGTGCAATCGAATATGGGTCATTCATTTTGCCGTGTCTGCAGATTTCATCGGGACGGAACCGACAATGAAAACTTCTGTGCGAAGCGACGACGCCTACCGCCACTCGCGGTGAAAATTTTTTAAGCGTCTCCGTCGCCCCTCCGACGTAAGGGCGCATCCCACTTTCAACGTGAGCCCTGTTTTACATATAAATCCATGCTTTCTAGGGTTCATGCGGAAATCGAGATACGCCCTTACGCCAGGAGTGCGACGTCTTTTCGTAGGGATGACAGGACTGGGGGTTGCGGGAGGTATTCCCATGATTGGAGCATTATTTTAGACAGCTGTCATCCGAGAATTTTGCAATGCTCCCATTTCCCGGAACTTTTGAGATTTTCCAGAATTTCTCCAGGAACTTTTGAGATTCCCGAAATGATCCGAATTTTTTTGATTTTCCGGAACTTTCTTATATATACATATATATATATATATAGTTAGTTAATTTTATTTAACGACGTTCAGCATCTAGGCTATTTACGTCGGGGACTAGGCAATTTTAAATTTTTAAATTTAGTTTCTTGAAGAGTTTTAAAATTTCTGTTACTACCATTGGACTATCTGAACACAAAGGGTGCATATTAAGAGGGAGGGAACTTCGAATTTTGATACGTGTGGCGTCTTTGGCGTCTCCAATAGAGAGGTGGTTCCCCTGCTTCTGCGCAAATGGACAGAGAGGGGCTTGTTCTAAATGCCCCCAGAACTATGCGAAGTGATGAAGTGTGAATAGAGTCTAATTTTCTCAAATGAAAATCCGCTGCACTCTGGTAGATGAAACATCCATAATCTATGGTTGATCTGATAAGGCTTCTGTATAAGGTGAGAAGAGTGATTCTATCGCTACCCCAGGTTGTATTTGAAAGGTACTTTAATATGTTCATTCTTCGTTTACATTTAGCCACAAGATTTGAAATGTGGTCAGCCCAAGTCATTTTTTGATCAAAAATTAGTCCTAAGTACGTAACTGTTGTCTTGAAAAAGATTTGATTACCAGAGAGAAAAATTTTCGGGGGTTTTGGTAGTTTTTTCTTTCTGCTAAAGATCATTCCAACTGTCTTCTGAGGTGAAAAGCTGAAACCTGTTTTGTCTGCCCAATCTTGAAGTTTTTGTACACAGATTCGGAAGAGTTTTGTGGATATTCTAGGGTTTTTAACATTGAAGTAAATACAGAAATCGTCCATGAATAGAGATGTTTCGACTGACTTTGGAATGCATTCTAAGATTGAGTCAATTGCAATGGCAAAAAGCGTGCAACTCAAAACACTTCCCTGAGGAATTCCATTCAATAATTCATGAATTTCAGAATAGATATTTCCTATTCTTACTCTAAAAAGTCTACGTTTCAAGAAGTTTGTGATCATAAAAGGAAGGTGGCCTCGGAAACCCCATTTATGTAGATTTTTGAGGATGTTGTATCGCCAAGTGGTATCATACGCTTTCTCTATGTCAAAGAAAATGGCGTATGTATCTAATCTTTTAAGAAAACCTTCTTGAATAGTACTTTGAATTTTAATGAGGTGATCGTAAGTAGACCGATTTTTCCGAGCTCCAGACTGGATGTTATTCCAAGCAGATTTTTGATTAAGAGTGTAGATGAGTCTCTTATTAATCATAGATTCATACAGTTTACAAAGGGTGGAGGTAAGCGAAATTGGCCTATAACTGGAAGGTTTGGTCTTATCTTTTCCAGGTTTTGCAATCGGAATGTTAGTTTTAGTTAACGACGAGATATATATATATATATATATATATATATATATAATATATATATATATATATATATATATATATATATATATATATATATATATATATATATATATATGCGCTTCACAACGCACTCTGGCGTTCTACGACACCCAAACGCCACATATGCCTGTCTTATTCCCAGAGGTTATCGGGCAACTGACACCGCAACATCTCTTCGTCAACGCCCTGCCGCCAACCCTTTACGGGACGTCCCCGTCGCCTCTTCCCAGGTGGTACCCAATCCAAAACTTGTTTGGGCAACCTCTCCTCTGACATTCTTTGCACATGTCCATACCAGCATAACTGCCTGGACATGACGTCGTGCACGATATCTTTCTCAACCTTCATCACCTGGCGAATTCTCTCATTACGGACACGGTCCCGTCTCGAAATGCCGGCAGATCGCCGCCAAAAATCCATACTTTCTTAGAACTTTTGAAAAAATCGACGATGAATCCCGGATCTTTGGACGGCCATGGAGTGAGAGGAATCGTAACACAAAAATTTCTAATCTCGGAACTTTTGACGGACATGGAATGGGAGCCCTGGAATTTTGAAAATTTATCATACCCGACCCCGTTCTGCTACAATGATCGGCAAGATGGTTCATTTTTGCACTTATTTTAAAATTAAAAAAAAGAGGTGAAAGACTGGCGCTCTGACCGTCCTTATGAGAGAATTTTTCCGGATATTAGAAAAATTCAATACTTCAGGATTGCACCAATATTCTCATTTGCCACATACTTTGCATTGGTTCGGTTTCCGCTCAGCACATTTTACAATTCTGTAGAAGTGCTAAACAGTTGCGAAGTATCGATTATCAAATTTTTTTAGAGGGACGTGAATGCCAGCGCTCGTCAGCTTCACGCTGCACTCACCTCAATTTCGTCGTGAGTCCTGTTTTACAAGTGAATCACTGTACTCTGGGGCTCATTTCAAAATTTAGATACGCACTTAGTCGAGAAGTGCCAAAATGCTGCGGAAAAAATCGTCACAGGTTGCATTCCGTCGCTTCTCTGGCGTGAGGGCGCACCTCAATTTTTTCAACGTGAGGACCTGTTTTCCGGGTGGCATGAAACTTAAGGAAGAAAAGAAAGATTGGAAATTTCAATAAATATATCTCATGAAATTTCACGAGACTGTGAAATATTCCACATTTTTCAAGGGCTAGAATGTGCAACCCGCACTCAAACACACAAAAATAGAAAAAAATTCACATCTATACTACAGGCCTCGAGTCCTCCTGAATTTTCGTATCTGGTGACGTTTAGTTCCAGCGTTTTACTGAGCCGATTTTCATGATTTTTGCGGCTTCCGACTGGCAATTTTCTCTCGATGAGCTCGCTCCCTTCAGATTTTGAAAGTATGACCTCGAGTTTTTATATTTTGCGAAACATGATAAGGTACCGGGATTTTTCAATATCTTTCATAAATTTCTGAAATTTCATGAGATATTTCACGTGAAACAAGATTTTATTTTTTTATGAAATTTTGCCACTCTGCCATGTTTTACAGGTGAATCCATGCATTCTGGGGATCATCTCAAGATTGAGCTACAACCTCGCGCCAGAGAAGCGACGAAATGCAACTGGCGACGATTTTTTCCGCAGCATTTTGGCTCTTATTGTCCGAGTATAAACGCAATCAATAATGCCTTTCACGCTTTGATACGCCGCGGAAAACCAAAGGGATCCAGATCCGCAGCTGAGTATTTATGGTGGGTCATGGTAGCGATGTAAACATCACGCGGGCCAGAAAAACGCGTCTAACTAGACGTGTGATGTATAAACAGTCTCGGCGAAACATCTTGGCCCTGACCCAAAGCCGAGAAGCGCCGAAAGCCCAACGCCACCGCACCTACTGCCGTGCTAAGGTGAAACGCCGTATGAACCTTCAGGCGTTGCCAAATTCCCTTCGATAGAACCCCGATTCGTCAGGTAACTTAGGCATATTTTTTTTTCAATTTTTCAGATAATTTTATTCGCAATTTCACCTAAAGTTCTGGAAAATTGTGAGGGGAAATATTCATAACTTACCTTAAAAATAAACATTTATTCGAAGGAAATTTGGCAACTCTCGAGTTTTCGTACGGCGTTTTTCCTTAGCACGGCAGATTACCGGTCTACGACGACGGATCGACGTTATTTTCAATAGCGGAGAGCGCTCGCCGTCAATGAGCAGGGAGCAGGTAATCCCTCAGAAAATTCGCGGAGCTGTCCCGTGCGGTGATAAAATAAGCGCCGCGCCCGCGTCCCGTGGAAAAATTCAGAACCGAATGAATTTCTGAGGTTTCGTCTTTCAAGAGCGTCATCCGGGGATGAACATTTTGACGTGATGAGGGTACACGCCGCAATAACTTTCAGAAGTTGTCGAATTGGAGATGTTGATCGATTGGAGATGTTGGAGATGATGATCGTGGTTGCGTTTTGGACACATAACAAACGCATTTTCAGGTCAGAAATTCGCAGAAGAGGGCGGCACTTTATTTGGAAGCACTATTTACATTGGCTCTCTAGAGGAATATTGTCACTTACTGCTGTCTTGCCTACAACTACGTCATTTTTTGCGCACTTGCGGCTTTATCATACATATGTTTCATTTTGACACTATTAACATGAATTTCGCTGTTTTAGCAATGTTCATTTTATCTGAAGAAATGGAGTTGTTGCATGTGTGAGGGATTTGCGATTTGATCATTGATTCTTATGTAAAAGTTCGTGAGAAACGAGATGGTGCCACTGGTTTTCTCTGAAATCAACTCCCAAGCTCAAAAAAAGGTCAAAATGGAGGGGATATCCCACCCTACCCTGAGAGTCCACCTCTACGCCAAGACAAACTCTCCATGCAAAGATAGGGATCAAATACATTGACAGGGTTGCCACTTTATTTGGGGACTCCAAAACTGAAAACACGGCAACCCTGCTAATTATTTGCTCCCCATCTTTGCATGGAGAGTTTGTTTTGATGTAGAGGTGGACTCTCAGGGTAGGGTGGGATCCCTCCATTTTGGCCTCACTTTGAGAGCTTTTTTTGAGCTTGGGAGATGATTTCAGAAAACTAGTGGCACCATCGTGTGTCTCGCGACTTTTACAAAAGAATCAATGGTCAAATCGCAAATCCCTCACACATGCAACATCTCCATTTCTTCAGATGAAATGAGCATTGCTAAATCAACGAAATTCATGTCAATAGTGTCAAAACGAGACATGAGAAAGCCGCAAGTGCGCAAAAAATGACGTAGTTGTAGGCAAGACAGCAGTAAGTGACAATATTCCTCCAGAGAGCCAATGAAAACAGTGCTTCCAAATAAAGTGCCGCCCTCTCCTGCGAATTTCTGACCTGAAAATGCGTTTGTTGTGTGTCCAAAACGCAACCACGAAAGCATGCAGAAGATATCATTTTACGGCTGTCTTGCCTGACAATAACCTAGCACGCAACTGAAAAATACCCTTTTCATGTAATTGAGATAAGATCAGTCGATTTTTAATCATCCATACAATTTCTAGGAGTCTTTCGGACGATTAGTGGCAATTTGACAAAGAACGGAAGCTTCTTTCGAGAAACTTTTTCAGTCAGAGGCTTCTGAGCCCGTTTTATCAAAATTTCATTTTTGCACTTACTGCTCTCTTCGCTGTCACGGCAGCTTCGGGGCCCTAAAAGCTCCAAAGTTCGACAAGTCCGTGCTCTCCTGTATAGGAGCTCCAAACGGAACCGAGTATATGGAGACATTTGAAACGCACCTATTTGCATGGGGGAGATGAATCGTTTTCTACTGTTTCGAAGTAAGCGGTTCTGAAAGGGCGCGATGCATCCATCGGGACGTATAGCGGTTAAAGGATGACCTCCCCCCCCCCCCCACAAAAAAAAAAAAAAAATTGGTGTACTGGAGGAAACTTAACCTCAACGACAGGAATAATTGAATAATTCCCCACTTGGAAGATGGCACAACATGTCAACAAATTCAGCGCTTTATCAACTTAGCGATAGTATCTTTCTCCGTACGCGTACTCATCAAAATGAATCATTGATGAGCCATTAGCGCGCGCGACATGTCTCCCGATGGGAAAGCAACGAGCGGTGGTCGGGAGGGGAGGGTGGGAGAGCGCGCTGCACATGCTCGGTGGCAAAACAAACACGCGAGGAAATTGCTGTTTACCGTTTAAAATATCAGAGCAGACGTGTCAAAAATTTCCAAAACCGGGTAGCTAAGAGGAATCAAGGACTCGTGGTATTTTCTGAGGTTTCCGGTTCTCCGTAACGCGAGCACTAAGGACCGTTTTGCTCTTGAGTCTGAAAAACAGTTATCTCAGGAGCAGATGGACCAAGTTTATGTGCTGGTTACAAGCTCAAATTTCCATCAATCTCCGATCAAATGGTGACTGGTGCGCACCATCTACCATCAAATTTCTGCGGCCTACAAAAATTTGATGATAGATGATGGAGCTGTGTGGCTCATCCTTCATCTGAGTTCCACACAACCGTGCTTATTTCATGCGTATTTCAATCAACACGCTGTTTTAATCAATTTTACTCATCAATCTAGATAAATCTCGACCGCCATCTTGGTCATCAGTTTGATCGGAATTTGACGGAAATTTGAGCGTGTAACCAGGCCATTACGAGAAACGCACCGCGTCGCATCAAGTTTGAATTTAAAACAAGCGGGAAAGCTCTAATACGTAGGTATTAGAGAAGCGCTCAGCAAGGGGAAAAATACTATACACAAAGCACAGGGACAGGGTTGAAAGAAAAAGACGCGGCTCAAAAGCTGCACATCATAAAAGCGGTAACGCAGCAGCTGGGCCATATGGAGGCGAATTTTAACAGGTTCAGATAAAGTCATCAAAGGTGGCAAAAAGTTCGGGAATGTTACTTATTTCATCCGTTAGTTTACATTTAATAACGTTAAAGGGGGTCGGAGTATTATCAGTTAGTGAAAAGAAAATTCCGAGAATCTTGTCAATCATGTTTTGTTGAGTTGGTGAGCCCTTCAATCGCTTGAGCGTTCTACTATTCAAGAACTCTGTTGGCAAAACGAGAACAAGAAGCGCCCGGCTATCGGCTGAGCGCTTAAAAAGAGGTTCAGTAAACCTCCGTGATGCTAAAATGGCAAAGACAGAGTTCAACGCGACTATTTTCAAGTTAAAAATACTTTTTTTCGAATTTGAATTTTTGACCTACAGGAGATGACCAGCTGTATTCAAGACTGCTCTTTACTTATTATTTAAGTTTTTTTTTTGGGGGGGGGGGGCTGAGGAGGGAGGAGGGGTCAAAATATGGATTTGATGCATTCCAGTCAAACTCAGATGTACATTCCTTCATAAATGATTAAAAGAGCCTCTACATACGCACTGAAAAAAATAATATGCTGTTTTAGCACCTAGGATGTCAAAAATGTGTCTGGTGATCCCAAGATGCTGCCTTTACTGCCCTCGCAGTTAACTTTACATCTTATGAATGCAAATTCAACTGCGTGGGCAATCAGGGCAGCATCTTAGGATCACCAGACACATTTTTGACATCCTAGGTGCTAAAACAGCATATCATTTTTTTTCAGTGCGGATATGAGAACATTGAGCATACAGTAATGGAAAATGGACCGTCTTGGATCTTTGTAGATCTACAGAGCACATGCACGCAGTTCTCTTCATTTCAAATATTGATTTTGTAATACAAGGGAAAAATTTTGTTTAGAATATCAGTAAGATTATTTATAATTTCCAAAATCATCAGTGATTAAAAAAACCGCCATTAGCTCCGTTCGGGATGTAAAATCATTTAGCGAAGGGCTGTATTACATTTCAACTAATATCAAGAGTTATACAGTTCTCTTTATCAATGATTCAAAAAAAAAAAAAAATAAAAAAAATAAACCGCATACTTCATTAAGGAAATGGGATTATTGAGCAAGACAAGTTCAGGTCTCTGACCTGCTTCAGATAGCACTCGAATAAAAAAAAATCCACAGGAAGTTGTCCGTATCCTGGACATGAGCTTAAGTTAATTTTTCACACCACGCCTTAAAAAAAGAAGATATCTTCAAACGTATTTTCCTCCGTTTAAACTTCAAGTAACTCGGTTTTCTTCTGTTGAATGCACTCCTTAACTATCATTTTAACGCCTTCACGGCTTACGACACCTGTCTGCCGTACTTCATCTGCTGACCCGTTTCCTACTTCGCAGCCCTGACCAGCAAGACATAATCTTCGATAAAAGGATGAAAAATACCGCCTCTCTTTTTCTTCTCTGCCCAACTTCCAATTCGCCCCGAAGCCGCCGAACTGCCGTAATGCAATTGATACTTGAACTTCTGTTGGCTCAAATAAGAAGGGCGCTAAGAAATGCAGGGACGACGCCGCGACGTGGTGCGGAGGCAACCGTCTTGGCAAGGATGCCAAGCGGGTTGCGGTGAAACAGGGGCGACACTCTACGCCAAGGTTGCCGCACTGTGATATTTTACATGAGTTTAAATGGGGAATCGTGCTGATTTTAAGCACGATCCGACAAAAATGCCGTACGCCCTACGGCCTTTCGACTGCATATTGTGTATGCTGGGTTGCTCTCAAGAAATGTAGGCCAAGCCAAGATATCACTTAACATCATGGACGTTCTAATCCTTCGTTTACTGACAGAAATAGAAGAACGGGGAAAACTGACGGTATACTTCATCACTGAGAATCATTGAACGTAACATAACAGGGTGTCTACAGAAATTTCATTTTGGATTTTCGACATGGAATCTCTGATTATTCCCTTACAAAAATACCCAAAATTTCCTCTAATTTCCCTCCAAATTCTGTTTGAAAACTAGATTTTTGTCGGATTTTAGGAAGACAAAACCACTTAATTTATCTACATGGTCCAATGCTTCAAAGCCGAGGCAACATAGACGACCAATTTTAAAAATAATTTGATTTCAAGGCAAAGAGAGAAAGGAGCTCAGGGTTTTAGCACCGATTCTCAGACCATTTAAAAATTTGCAGAGGTCTAAAATTTTTGAAGTTTCATGTTTAAAAAAAAACTGCTATGAGAATTGAGCACGAGGATATCCTTGGTTTCTAAATTGAACAATACTTGAGGAGGTGATGACAAAATAACCTAATCTGCTAAAATACACGTGTTTAAGGGGAGAATGCCGCCAAATGACGTCACATTTTTTCACTTTTAAATCTATTTATATACCATTTCTCATTTAAAAAAAAAAAAAATTATAAAAATTACTGCGAACTCGGCTCATTAAACACTCTCAGATGAGGCAATACAAATTTTGTGCACTAAAAAAAAACTCCGGCCGTGGAGGCCGTACTTACGGGCTATATAGACGTATCGTCCACGTTCCGGGCTCAGAGGCCGGAAGTTCTGCGTGTAGCCTGTAGCACCTGGAGCAGTCAAGGCCACGGCTTCGACACCTGTAACTTTCGGCATCTGAGCCTGGAACGGACGGTATGTCTATGCAGCCTGTAACTTTATTACAGAGTGTGTGCAAATTCTCCAAAGGTTCATGCCCATGATGTTGCCCAAAATTCTTCCACGTTGTAGACACCATCCTTTCTGAGAGCGCGGAATGGCATTTATGGATGGGCCAGGTACACAATTTTGTTTCTCGTAACTTTGATGAAGACAGACAAGAGAACCTGCAATTTGGCAGCGTCTAAGAGTGCGACGGCAATGCAGGATAGACGACAACACGACCCGGTCGTAAATCTAAGCTCCAAGTCATCATTACACCGCGTTGCCCCCCCCCCCCCCCCCCCCTTACTTCGCATCATTATTAAGACAAGACCCCGGGTAAATCATAGAATATTCTCGGTGCACTCTACATTCCGAGGTGGCATGGCGCCGTTACCGCGGGTGCGAAAGTTCGTCAAGAGATGACCGCAAAACGTTGGAAACAAATGAGCTCTCGGAGCCGACCACGAATCTGTACTAAGGGCCAAAGAACCATAACTATTTGTACATTTTCACCCATTCCAGAAATCAGGGGAAAACCACGCGACAGCTCCATTGCTTGCGGTGTATTTTGCAGGCTTAAAAACCTTTAACCCTACCCCTGCATCTCGGGCCTGATATTATATGTATATAATAACTATTTTATTTTTTTTTTCATCTTACTATTTGGACTACATGTTGCAATAAAGAACCACTATTTCTGGCCCATTTTAGAAACAACATACATGTCATTGGTTTCTCTATGCAGATACGTGCTTTTATAGGAGAGCCAAAGACAGTGGTCCCTTTTCGCAAAAAGTAATCAATTTGTAAGCATGTCGAGAACGTAAATAACTTGTTTTTTCACATAATTATTCGCTCTAAAGCAAAATTTTAAAAATGCAGTAAAAATTTCTAACATAAATGTAGCTAAAATTTTTAAGTGAGAAACATATACATTTGAACAGATACATAAATTCAACAAGACACCAAAGTACAAACTTGAGTGCTTCGGCTCAAGTATAATTGAAAAAATCACGCACGCGAAATGAGTTCCAACAAAGAGAAAGACCAATAAGTTTTCCTTAAATGTCATATTTTATTTGTATTCCCTTCCACCGGCCATAAAAATGCAGAAGATTCCAATCTTGATCTTTCTAAAACATTGGATATTTTAAGGAGTATCAGCGGCAAAATTGATTTTTGAATGGGTAAATAAATATTTAAACTTACGACAAGACTTTAAGAGATATTGGTAAAATCATGGCATGGATTTTCGGCAGGGAAACTTACCTGAAACAGACATAATTACAGACAAAATTAGAGACAATTAGAAGTGCGTACTTCTACGTACTAAAACACATAAAATACTGACATTCAATTTTAGATTGAAATCAATATTTCCCGGTCACAAATTAAATTACTTCCTTTATTAGGGTTGTCTCATTGTTGTGAGGTATTGATCGTGAGCCAACTTCTAACCTTCAGCTGCGAGGCGTGAATGATCGATTATCGATATTTCTCCATTTGAAGCCGCGGTAAAGAATTGATCATTAAGACGTGCGTTGCGGACACCCTGTTTATCGATCCTGTTCCATGGATTTAAGTGGCAATCGATAGATCGCAAGACACGCCACGCCACGCCACTGCTAACCTTTTCCTCAAGTTTACGTTCCAGACTCCCACACCCCGTCCCTCGCTTCTTCCGAGAGGAAAACCTCCATAAACTTCCGTTGTTTGTCCAACCGTTTCAATTACCGCCCAACCCTCTCCCACCCAGTTTCTCATTTTCCCAAGATATATTTTCCGCTTGATTGCCGACCATCAGACGATTTGAATGATATCGCAATCTACTTCAATGCTTGCGGCATGGACAGAATATTTCGAAGATCTTTCCCTATACACTTAGAAAACATAGTGGTAATGATTACTAAAGAAGTGGCATTCTATTGTAATTTCAACTGAATGGTATTCGTGACCAATAAAAGTGGTATTTTCACCATTCACTGAAAAATTTTTTCTTGAGATACTACTTTGACTTACACGTCGTTTCTTGTCGTAGTGCAGGGGCAAATGTCATCCCGTGGCACTATTAGTAATAGAAGTGTGGGAGATGTTTTAATATCTTCGTCTTGATGTCTAGAGACAGAATTCCGACGTTGGTATTCTCAATTTTCGAAAAGTCGACAAAATTTGGTTTCTTCAGTTAAATCTGAGCGGATAAAACTTAAAGTCAGTTTTGGGAGTTAAAAAAGCGTCGTTTTGCTATCGTTAGGTTAAAATTAAAAAAAAAAAAACGATAACAGAACAACGTTTCTTTAACTCAAAAAACTGACAGTAAGTTAAATCCGCATAGATTTAGCCCAGAAAAAAAAGAAAAAAAAATTGTCGACAAGAAACGAACGCTTTAAGTCACGATAATAGCCCAAGAATTGTTTTCAAAGTTTATTGAATATTTTACAATTACCACGGAAAAGTACGACTTAATGGTGAAAATATCGTTATTGACTGGAAGCTCGTCCCTAGAACGCGTAGAATCACCTTAAGTGAGATCTATCAAATCGCCGAAACGGAAAAGTGGAAATAGACAACTATTCGTGTTCTGCAGATGTCCGTGTTGCATATCGATAAAATTGCAGGCGTTCCGACTTTCATTGTCCCGCTCACTGCTGGCTGCACAATAGTTTGAAGTCGCGCTGGCACAATCTGCTCCGATGATGAGAGGAACTCAGGCGTGCCAAGCAAGGAAGACGAAGTGCCACTTTCGTTATCCTCTCATTTTCGATGCGATTACAATATACCATCAAATACCACACCGATGATGAGATTAGAGAAACGTGCATCTATGCGGCAATGTTGCATATTGTATTTCCTTTTAGAAAACCTCCTTTTTAATCAGAAATTTGGTTGGAATTTCAAACTTTAAGGGTTGTTCTTGCGAATATTCTTTTTGCAATAGGGGGTGGGGGTGTGTTTACTCCTTGAACTCTTCTAAATCCGCCCCTGTGTAATGGGGCATTGAGGCGAATTTTGACTTATGAATACATCTTTCTAAAAGTAAATGACGCGTAGAACACGATGCGCACTTTTAAAGCGCGAAAAGTAGCTCAAAAACCGAGAAATACGCAGTTCAACAAGTGCAAATTCTCCGTAAATTTAAAACGCACCGGTTTCGTGCCGAACCGAATAATGTCGTCCGGTACCAACTAGAAGCGAGCGCATGAGGTACTTTTTTTTTCATTTTTTTCATTTTTTCTTTCCGAAATTATTGCTTCATTTTGAAAACATTTATATTTTTAAAACGTGACAAATATTTGTAAAACCTTTTCCAAGTGACGATAATCTCAATGAGCCGCAGTTGTGACGACAGAAACTGGAAAAGTGAATAAAAGAGGAAAAAAAACCAAGAAGCACGCAATCTTTAGTTTTAACCCATTTTTACATCTATCTTTTAGAGTCTAATACGTCAAAATTTGAGCGTTTGGTTGCGCGTACACCTCACTGCAGCACAAGAAAAGCACAAAATGTAAAAAAAAAAAAAAAAAAAAAAAAAAATTAAGTGCTTTGGAAATCATTAAATTTGAGACGGAACCGCCAATATTTAAAAACACACACATTATATTATTATTCTCCTTTGATAAATTGATACATATTTTTTCCCATCAATTTAAATGAGGATAATCAATGCAAAGTGTGCAAACATTTCAAAATCATGAGTTAAAAAACGCTGACTATGCGAGTATAAATATTGAAGCTTAACAGAGCGGAGCGGCGCACGGTGGATCGAGTCAATGGTACAGGTCGGTCATGGGCGATTCGGGCGAATCGCATTTTTTAAGGGTCAAAAGTGTTCCTCAAGAGTTATATTTTAAGGATCTGGCATTGATTTGGAACGAAACATGTTCATTTTTGTGACAGAAGGCATCAAAGAGGGGCTTTGCGTAACTTTTTATTTTAGCGAAAAATCGTCCGAGTCTTTCTATTCCATTTAACTTGCTTCTGTTTAAATTAATGCTAATTTCATTGACATATTCTTGTTCTTCAGAGTCTGGAAAACACATTGCACTAGTAATTTTTTGTGTTCGGCCCATTTTTTCAATGATTATATTTGCGCTAATGTGATCATCTCAAAAAGCGAAAAAAAAAAGTTTAGGTAAACTTTTAACTACCCATCCGCCACCATCCGCCAGAAAAATTTGTATAGGCATGTTTGTAGGAGTCCTAAGAATACGATCCCGCAAAATTTGGGTGCCACTTTGCGCCACTTTGGCCGTGACGTCACTTTTTCTGTTGCGTTCCGAGATTGTGCGCGAGCCTTATCTCGAAAATCAAGCGACCGGTGAGCTGCCGCGGAACTTAGCTTGCTTCAGTTTAAATTAATGCTAGTTTTATTGACATATTCTTGTTCTTCAGAGTCAGGAGAACACATTGCACTAGTAATTTTTTGTGTTCGGCCCATTTTTTCAATGATTATATTTGCGCTAATGTGATCATCTCAAAAAGCGAAAAAGAAAAGTTTAGGTAAACTTTTATCTACCCATCCGCCACCATCCGCCAGAAAAATTTGTATAGGCATGTTCGTAGGAGTCCTGAGAATACGATCCGGCAAAATTTGGGTGCCACTTTACGCCACTTTGGCCGTGACGTCACTTTTTCTGTGGCGTTCCGAGATTGTGCGCGAGCCTTATCTCGAAAATCAAGCGACCAGTGAACTCTCGTAACTGCTAAATGACCCAGGTAGGTATGATTCCTGTTCATCGGAAACTGAAAAACAAGTTTCACCATCAAGGTGTGCCAAGTGCTCTTTGGCCCGTTTTTCGTATTTTCATTATTTCCTAAGCTACATATCTATAGGCGAACTAAAAAAAAATCGGGCATATTTTCACTCGGACATCCCTTTATATCCCTTATAGAAAGCTTTTTTGGGACGTATGCGTAGATAGCTTGAGGAAACTTTTAGCAAGTAACCCCCCCCCCTCCCCTTTACTTGCCTGGCCCCTGACTATGATGCCATTTTATCTGTTGGCCTCCGCGATCGCGCGCTACCGGTCACTGGTGAACTCCGATAACTGATGCTTCTTTCAAATACGTACATATTTTTTAATTTTTCACCTATTTCGATGTAAACAAAGTGCAGTTAGTGTGAAACTAATTACACTGCGAGTACGTTTTAACGTTACAAGTAAGGGAAATTTTGGAATTTTTGCGGTTTTTTGTGTTGCTTGTTTTTTAAGTTTGATGCGGTTTGAGAGCGGAAGACGAGGATGAGAGTGATAGGGAACTGAATATGAAGAAGAAGAATAAGGAGAAGCAGATGACAGATGACTGTTACATGTTTAAATTTTTTTTTCTTTTCTTTTTTTTCTAGCCATCTAGTGTTTTTCCTACTCTACGTCCCTGTTCCGTCCTCTGAATGTAAATATGAATTTAAAGTAAAAGTGATCTTGAATATTTTCAAAGAATTCATAAATGTATTTCATTTGTTTTCTCACCGATCTTTATGCATAAGAATGATATGTTATGACAAAGTTTCGAAATTAACTTTGCAGTGAAGGGAATGATTTATCTGATGCAGCAGCTCATAACCGGGGAGGTATTTTTGCGTATTTGTGACACTTATTAGTAAGTTTTCATAATTTTATTCATAATTTATCCTCTTCCATCATGAAAAATTAAAAACTCCGTCCTACGAAGTAAAACACAGACGCCTAAACTTTGCACCTGTATAGTTTTCCCGACAAAATGATCAAATACGGGTCTTCAGGTACGTTGTTCACCAAAAATAACATCAAAAATGAATTCTACGCGAAAAATTACGTGAGATATGTGGTACTTAACCGATCAAATGACCAGGAATATTCGTTATCTTCGTAACATAGGAAGCGCAACGCTCCATGACCGACCTCTCCCATTGACTCGATCCACCGTGCGGCGCTGCCAGCGCGAGAGGCTCACTGGCGCCTACAAACCTAAGTGCATACTTCACGCATTGCGCAATGCTTGTAGTATCCACTTAGGTTTGTAGGCGAGTTTCGCGCTGGCCGCCCGCTCGCCGTGCGGCGGCGCCTGAAGCAACTATTTCACAACAGAGGTGTTGTCCTCATTCTTCCAAGACATTATACATTTTCATCCAAAAACGTCGTGAGCAATTATCGTTTGTATTTACATGTGGGCCAATTAACTTTGGGTCTCAACTGGACCACTCAACTCACGTGGACCAAAACTCCCGTGCCGAAAAAACGCGTGGACGTAAATTACTGGAAAAACAGGTGCGCGGACAAAAAATCGTTGACGAAATGTCCTATAACCAGCACGAGATTCGCCGTGCTAAGAAAAAACGCCGTGAGTACATTCGAGAGTTGCCAAATTTTCTTCAGGAAAATGTTTATTTTTGAGGGCGTCATAAATATTTTCTGATGAAATTTGCAGATAATTTAGATTTAATTGCGAATAAAATTTCACGCAAACACGAGATCTGCCGTGCTCAGAAAAACCGCCGTAAGTACATTCGAGAGTTGCCATATTTCCTGCAGTAAAATGTTTCTTTTTGAGAAAGTTATGAATATTCTCTTTTGAAATTTTTAGATAATTTAGATATAATTGCGAATAAAATTTCATGCAAGTACGAGATCTGCCGAGCTCAGGAAAACCGCCGTAAGTACATTCGAGAGTTGCCATATTTCTGCAGTAAAATGTTTCTTTTTGAGAAAGTTATGAATATTTTCTCTTGAAATTTTTAGATAATTTAGACTGAATTGCGAATATAATTTTCTGAAAAATCGGAGAAAAAATATTAATCGATTTCCTTTTAAATTCATATTTACAGAGAGGAAATCCGACAACATCTGAAGATTCATACAACGTTCTTCCTCAGCACCGCAGAGATAGAATCCAACGGCGAGAAGTGCACCCGATTACTTCCTGATCTGTTGGGAGAAATGATGAATAAAATAAGTCATTTCTAAGCAATGTCAGTATTGAGATCGCGTCTATTAGGGCGAGCAACTCGCGCGCACGCACTTGCGGACGCGCGACGTAACGCGACGCGGAGGCCAAGACGAACGTGCTAGGAAGCAACTGGGCCGACATTGACCAAGTTCTTGAACGCAGTGCTTCTGGTTGCTCCAGTGACGTCATTCGGAGATAGCGCTCGTAAATTTGAAGCAAAATAAAGAAGTGCGGATTAGACGGTTCGAGCAGGGAAACGTTAAAAAAGTAAACAAAGTAAAAATAGAGGGATGTGTGGTAGAGAATTAAACAATTGTATATTTTTAGAACTTAGACCTGAGTTTTGAGCTAAATGATTATCATGCTTCAGTGTTTCCATAATGTCTTCATTTTCCAATTCCATGACTTTTCTTTGACTTTTTTGCTTTTCACCGACACAGGAACTTCCAAATTATACCTAACTTTCTTGACCTCCAACAAAATCATATCTAATTCTTTTTCTTCTCTTATTATACACAATTGGACCGCGTCAAGCAAAAAGGAGCCAAGCTCCATCGCCTTTTACCAAATTTAAGTGAGCAATATAGTTTTTTACAAGAGAACGTTTCTGCGGATTTTTTTTGAAAATTTCAAGGAATTTTCTGCGTATTCACTGAAATTTGTACAAAAATCCGCACAACCGTTTTTATGCAAAAAATTAAATCGCCCAATGAAAGGCAATAGCTGATGTGGCTAGGTTTCTTTCTGCTTAACGCGGTCCAATTATGCACTGCCTTTTGCTGGACTTTGGACTAAAGTCCCAAATCTGAGGATTCAAGTTATGGGAAAAAGCATCCAGAATTTGTTCACGCACCTTCTCAAAGGGCACTGGCTGCAGGAGTTTACCCGCGGAATTCCATAACTTTTCCGAACCGCTGATAATCCTGAGCTTTCTCGTTTTCCAAACCCCCGAAAACCCTGCCCTGCTGCAGGGATGAAGGGAGGAGGGGGAGAATTTAAATGGACCTCTAGACAGGGTAAGGTAAGGTAAGAAGTAGTGTTCACAAGATATGACCCCTCTTTAAGATATAAGACTTCAAAATCGACTCAAAAAAGAGAAATTGGCGCATCAGAATTACGAATTCCCTGCTGGCTGCTGGTGGGAAAGCCAATATCAATGTAAACATTGTAATGTGTGTATAGTCTCACAATAACAGCGGTGAGGCTCATAGTGTCTTTCTTCCTAATTTTCTTGATTTTCGTAGTTTTTGCCGGTTGAAAATGCGGGTGTGATCCCTCCGAAACGTCCCGGGCTCTTTATTTTATTTTATGTTTTCTTTTTATTATTTGCGGCCTTATTCCCGATTTAAGTTGTTTCTTCGTTAGTGTTTCGGGCCGATTAAGTTGTTTCTTCTATCAATGTACGTTGAAACAGCCATCGAAAATAAACGGATGCGTCCACCAAATGATTTAGTTTCACAGAAAGCTTCTTTTTCTTTTGATACACTCAGGCCCGTCACAATGGGCACCAAAAGTATACGCATTTGCGAAGGGCGCCAAAATTCTTCGCATTCCTCTATTTTATTAATTTTCGAGGTTTCCTTTTCTCCCGCAATTTTTTCGACAAATTTTTGGTTTGTGTTATTTTAACATATAATCTGCAAATCGACGGTAAAACTACTAGACCACGCATCTCGTTTCCGGCGTTTGAAAATCTCTGCTCCCGTTTGACTTTTGTAAAGGAAAACAAACCAAAATCATTCCTTGAGTTTTCACAGCTTTTTCGTCACTCAAAGAGGAAAAGTCACGGAAATTTTCAAGAATTGACGTTGAGTAGTTTTCAATCTAAAATATAAAGTATGACAGGAAGTCTGCGAAATCGCAAACCGAGATCCGTGGTCTGGTAGTTTCACCGTCGATTTATTAATCTCTTCACGAGACGCCTCTCTACAGATTATTTTCCGTGTTTTCAACCCCCCGCTCCTTCGCGTAGACACCAAAGCTATCGATGCACCATTCATCAATTTCCACGAGCTTTGATGATTCTCCGTGAACGGCGGCCTATTGTCGCTAGGAGAAAGTGGTGCAAGATTAATGTCGCGGGGGAGGGGGTGGAATACAATTTTGGCAACGGCGCGATGCCAGACGCCCGAAGCTGAGGCGACAGATGCGGCCAAGGTTAATGAGCGGGCCAACCGCCGCGGCCGCGCCCCGCAGGTTTCAGAGGGGCGCGGGTAGCGCGAATTTGGCCGCGCCACAGATTCCCGCGACCGGGTGCAATGATTTTCACCTTTGCCACAGACGGTGGTGACGCGAAGTCACTAGAAATTTTCGCTAAAAGCCGTAATCAGAAGCTGAATTTAGCAGCTGAATAAGGAAGTCAACAGTCATCGCCCAACGGCTGAAATTTAGCAAAGTCGAGTTATTTTCATCCAGATGTGTATCAAATCTACTCGAGTAGTTCAGACGATTCCAACATTAGTCCGATGGTTGCTGAGAATCGTTGCTGAATTCTGCGCGTCACGCGCAAAATTCAGGCATCGGGCCGATGACTCCCACATTCAAGCCACATTCAGTTCCTGACTTCCCGCATTTAGCGTGTGATTGCGGCATTAGACTAAAAATGAATCAGTGAGGACGAAAACACATCAACTCGAAAAAATCAAAATAATTAAGACACATGCAAAACTGCGCGGTTGGTGAAGAAGGTAATCTAAGAAAAATATTTTTGGTACTAATAGACAAGTACTTAAGGACACTTTAAAGGTCTAGATTGGGACAGATGCGCTAACTTAATGCCCCTCATGAAAATTAACTGCCTCGAATGAAAATTGGACGTATTTCTGTCAAACGGAACTAAGCGCCATAGGGAAAGGAAGGTAGAGGGGAGCTTGGATTGGCGGCGGAATCGGGCGTCGGGCTCATTTCGTCCTATACTCGCAATGCTTTTCCATGGCGCTTAGTTCCGTTTGACAGAACGCGCTATCCGGCATTCTAAATTCCTCAAAAAGGAACTCAAATTGGCGCTTAGTTCCTTTTGACAGAAATACGTCCAATTGAGCATTTTCGAGTTACCGAGTTGCTGTGTTTTCTTTCTCACTGATTCAAATGTGCATATATCTAGGAACTGAACTTCCGTTCAGGTAACTGAAGTTGCGTTCAGGTGACTGAATATCCGTTCAGGTGACTGAATATCGTTCAGGTAACTGAAGTCTTCGGAAGACCTTGTTTCCTCCACGGGACATTTCATGGGATCTGTCCCAGGGAAAAATCTCACTTGCGAAGTTGGGAAAAATATTGAGTTAGTCAAAACTAATCACAGTGCCAACTAAGAGTCCTTGTGGAGTCCTAGCAAGGAGAAAAAAACTTCGTGCATGGGACCCGAAGTTGAGGTCATATGGATCTCTGAAGTTTTCGGATCACGCATCCAAAAACTTGAGGTCCAACAAGTTATGGTCAGACATCTGAAGTACTTAGGTATGTACCGGATACTTCAGATGTGTGACCCAAACTTCGGCAGCTGGACCTCAAGTTTTTGGATGCGAGATCCAAAAATTTCAGAGATCCATATGACCTCAACTTCGGGTGTCGGGTCCCATGCACGAAGTTTTTTTCTCCGTGAGGAGCGACTTAAAAAGTAGAAGAAATTTTGTTGGGTTGAACGGCAAAAAAGCCCTGAAATTTCATTCCTGCGACTCGAACTTGGGAAAAATCTTGTGGAACGTCCCGTGGAGACAAGGCCTTAGACAAACTGAGCTCGTACTTTTTATTTCCTTGAAGACTTCGATCACTTGAACCGAAGCTCGATTTGTGCGACCGAAAACTTCCGTTACCTATACTGAAGACGTTGGTAGTCCAGATGAACTGAAGTTCAATCCTTACGACCGAAGTTTCCTTCCGTGTAAAAATGAAGGTGTTCCTGTCTATAAAATATATAAGTTCATATTCCTCGAGGTAGATTGAGTCATCTAATTGGTAATCAACAGCAAAGTTGGGCGCATAATTGCGGTGTATTTTAGTTTACTGCTCGTGGTCGAGCAGTCGGTGAAATCGGCGGGAAAATTACACCAATTACGCCGGTACTTCTATCGAACCCTAAAATTTAGAATCATTAAGAGGAGTGTATAGTTGACAAGCTACGATGATTAAGAGCCACGAATAATTGAGGATATGAATGCAGCTAGGATCCACATCGATTACAGCGTTTCACGTTGTTCACGCGGGTATTTTACCTACACCGACGACAAGAACGATCGCTCTGTTTTGATTGTTAATTTCTTTTTCAAAAAAATGTATTCAATTACAATCAATATTCAGGCCCATTTTTAACGACCACAGGAGAGACCGATGGCGGTTGCGCGGCAAAACGTCATAATTATTGGCAGTACTGAGTCGTAAAAAAGAGAAACTTGGCTCCCATTTAATTATTCCTCGATTCTATAGTCACTCAGGCGCATTCTGATTACTGCATGTTGCCGCTCTTGAAATAAAATGACGCATTTTCTTGGGGCGCTTGGCTCATTGCACTTGTTCGGAAATGTCAGAAAAACACAACTTGCTCAAACGACACATAAGCTCGAAATGAAGGCAAAGTTTTTGGTACAAAGAAACACCTCTCTATAGGAAAAAGTAGACCAAGATATGTTAACCAAGTTTAAGTTTTTGGACTCATATTTCAATTAAATGTACCATTCTCTCGTCTAATCACTTAAACGAAATGTTTTATGATTATCATGTTTTATAAATGTTTTAACATTTTATATATTTTTATACAAGAATTGTAAGATGTCACTAGAAATAATTGACTTATAATAGGTGGTATTATTTCATAGAAGTTTGTTCAGTGATACCTACTTATACATTGTGGTAATATTGAAAGGTCGACTGATTTTGATTGCAAAAGTAGTGGTGTTCCGTATGATCGCTTGAATGCTGGTAATCACAATCATGAATACCTAGTTGTGTTTTTACGTTTAAACTTCAGTAAAATTATCACTCAAATGTTCAAAAGCTACTTTTATTGCTTATGGATATGGGCTGCCATTGATGGAGAGTTCATACGGGACATCACTATACTTCGATAATTATGCCCACAGAGTATCATTAAAAAATTCAGGAAGTAAATAAACTCCTAAGAGACATCGTATTACGAATCCACTATTTCTATTCCATCATACAATTCTTATATAAAAACACATGAAATGTTAAAAACTTCAAAAAAAAAAAACAAGTATGAAGATGAGAGAATGGCTTCCTCTTCACTTACCTATCTATTTTTGCAGACACAAACACTCTTTTGTTCGGTAGAAAAGCAATTTTCAGAACAATTATTATACCCGGAAATCAATCCACGGATGACAATTGTTAGGTTTTTGTCATAAAGTATGAATCACAGCGGTTGTGATGGCAAAAAACCGAGTTGTTCTTTTCAACGATAAATGCTAGAAACTTGTCTAAAACAAGAATTGCTTTCCTCAAAGTTCAAAACTCTATTGATCCACATTCCAAGGTGGGGTAACCTTGACTTTTGTACGCCACTGATTGTAGATGACATTTAAGATGGGGTTAGATATTAATTAAAAGACACTGGTTTACTCTTAGCTTGAGCTAACAGTGCCCTTTCCAAATTAACTGGCTTGCAAAATTTCCCTTAAAAAATTGTTTCCGTTCAAAAGCGGATAATCTTATGAAAAACATGATACCTAGGGTCTAGCTTTGTGCATTAATCACTACAGACATCGCAGAAGAATCTAACAGGCATTCGGAATCAAAACACACAAATTCTTATCACAATAAAATAGCACCCAAAACACATTTGAGACATCAAAGCTTTTCGCATTCAACTTAAAAGCGTCATACGTGTCTGCTAATTTCTTACTTGCAAAAATCCTAAGTGTACATGTACCAAATGGGCCCCTTGACTAATTTTACTTTTTTAAACTTTCCATGAGATAACTTCCTGAGTGTGTTGAATTTGCTTAGTAGTTTACAAACCCAAACCAAAATCTACGAGCATAAAATTGAAAATTTAACTAATTTCAATATTTTCGAGGTTAAATAATTTTATGACTGTGCTGAGTAAACTTAACTAGTCCCTAAAAATCATTCATCAGAGAAGGAAAACGAAATCAAACATCAGTTACTTGCAATAAGTGTACTTTCAAGAGCCGATTTGACTTTGATTACGGTTCTCCAAAAGCGGTAAGTTTGAATAAACTAATTTCAACGTGAGTTAAAAGCTGTAATTTCTCACTTATCAATTGATTTTGAGCTCATTGAACATTCTTGGAGTTTTTTTTTTTTTTCAGAATTTAGAGGGGTAAACATTTTGAAAAGTGTAATTCTTCCTCTGTCCAGACCATGGACCCATTGTTGCATTCCGGCGAAATAAATTGGGAAATGTGCGTGAAGATTGGCAGCAATGGTCATTCATCGAGTGTGGGGCCTTTTGCATCACAACCAATAAATTCGCTAATCCATTCACCCGTCTTGTCGTCGATAGCTCGAGAGTTTTCGGCACCCGCACCAGCTTCTCGTGCTGCCAATTCGGGTTGTTAATGAGTGGATTGTTGACGCGTTTATGGTTTTTTCACACCCTTCCAACCATTGGCTGACAAGAAAAATTCCCGAGGTTCAACAGATTACTGCAACTAATGTTAAAATGAAATACTTCACTGAAAAAAAATTCTCGGCGTTTTTACCAAGGTCCGTTGGTACCTTTACCATCTAACTTTTTTTTTTATCAATTATTGGTAATTTTACCAAGACAGACCGGTAAGCTTACCTAAAAACCGGTATTTTTACTGTTTTTTTTCAGGTAAGAATACCACTTTTATAGGTAATCAATTCCCGGTAACTTTGCCATTTTATCTCGGTAATTCTACCACAGTCGATAAAAAATATTGGCGTTTTTACCTAGGTCCAGTAAAATTACCGAGAAAGTTCAATAATTTTACCGAGATTTCTCAGTAAAATTACCAATTCCGTAAATGGTAATTTTACCAAGAAAAAACTGGGATCAAGTAGAACCCTGAATTCTTGGTAATTTTACCCTTTTCTTAGTAAATACACTGAGATTTTTTTTCAGTGTTGACTTTGAATTAGTTCGCAGTCACAATAAGATCCTTATTCTCATGATGGTTTGCAATTGTTTTGTACAGGTAATTGTGGGTTTCAATAAACTTTTCGTTTTTACAGAAATCACGACGTATACCTATACCGAATATGTAGAAGTCTCAACAGAAAATTTGCAGCTGTCTGAATTTTGATTTATTCAATTCATTGATAGAAACTACTGAGTGAGCAGAGCGCGATAATGTCCTTCGTTACTAAATTGATTAATTGCGGAAGTTATGGAAAAACGGCCCAATTTTCTAAAATGCATGTGCTCAGATGGGATAAATACTGCCTAATGACATCACCTAGCGGTAAAGGAGGGGTATTGATAAGGGCCGTTTTGGAGTCCACCCTGAATTTCCTAATTTTCCTTATTTTTTGCTCATGGAGGGTCGATATTTTATGAAATGCATGCTGATTTAGTCATTTCCAGTCTCTTTTCGGGTCTGATACTGGCTTAAATATACGTCTGAAGGCTGATTTTGGCGATAGTTTAGCTCAAATGAGTTTTTTGCCCTTCATGATGATTACAAGTATGGAGTGCCAGCCGATTTTGGCGCAAAATGTTGGTTTTGAGGGTTCGCTGTGAATGCCAAAAAATCCGCATTTTCCGCCAAAAACGGCCTTCAGATCCATGCTAAGGTCAGTATTTGACCTGGAGAGAGACCAAAAATTACTAAATCATGATACATTGCGTACATCATGACCTTCCTTGAGCAAAAAACATAGAGTTGCGAAAATTTAGCGAGGGTGGGTCAAATCACGCGCAATGGAAAAAAAAACACATTGGATCTAGAGTCCAGACTCTTGAAAACATTGACAAGAAAAAGGACTCTTGATTCAAGCAGATTTTTAAGCTTAAATCAAAAGGAAATCCGCTCAAAAGAGGCTTGGTTCTTGATTTAAGCTTAAATCTGATTGAATCAAGAGTATTTCTTCTTGTCGATATTTTTAAGAGCCTGGACTCTGTCTAGATCCAATGTGTTTTTTTCCAGTGCGGCCTTTATCGATACCTCTCCTTTTCTCACTTTTAAATAAATTTTCTTCCGAATTCCCGCATTGGAAAAAATCCTGTGTAATCAGCTCATCAAATACTTTCACATGAAGCAATAACATTATCTTGCGCAAATTCACAGTTGCGTAACAAGGCTTAAAAACGAATCGGCTGTCGCAGGCAACGGTGCTGAGTGACTTGGTCGACAACCGAAGTAACAGAAGGACGTCCGCTCCCAAAAATTCTTACTTCATTTTCATGACTCATAAGAAGGAAAAAGAGCCGATAATTATCACTCTCCGTTTATGACTTCGGCGGAATGATAAGCGGACATTGAGGGTCATTTAAAATCACACAATGATCTCACAATGACACGGCTTTCAAGAGTCGAGATGACTCGGGTTTTTACTGTACACTTTTAGCAGGACCCCGCGAAACTTTTCTGATGTCATCTGAGTGTCCGAACGGGTGGGAAGAATTACTGCCGTCCTACGGAAGAACACCGTATGAACCTCCGGACGTTGCCAAATTTCTTTTAATAAAATTTAAATAAATTTTAATAAAGCAGTTTCAGGAAAAGTTGTGAGTTGTTTATCTAGAATTTTTCACAGAGTTTTAAACGCAATTTATCTGAGGGATCTGAGAATTTTTTAGTAAAAATGTTTATAACTTCCTCGATAGGTATCTTGTCGTGGGTATTAAGCGACGTTCGAATATTCTTACTGTGTTTTTTCTTCGCATGACAGCTTATGGGAGGCAGAACGTTTCCCACACAATGGGCAGATTTCGAAAAGTCCTTGGAAAGTCATTAGGATAATCCTCTGCGGCCACGACTTCGTTGGAAAACATTCCAGTTCCGCGCTAAGTTTTGGGCTGAGAGATTGGAAAAGGGAAATGTTTTGCAAATAAGCACGATAAAACAAGTATATATTCACCAAGGTGAAACGGACTTTCAGAGCTTAAAATATCCATTTTAGTACTACAATTTTGCTTGAACAGCCAAAACGGCTGCTACAGCTACGCTGTCTTCAGCAGCGAGGGCGGTGCTCACAAGTACAAAAGATAATTCAAAGAATCACCACTGTTTTCTACTTACGATGGCAGATGAGCGAAATTTAGAGCAATTTACTTCGCGATATTGTAACTGTTCCACTGTCGGTTTGAGGGAGAAACTACTGAGCACACAGCACAATCGTACATGACCTCAACTTTTAATTTCTTTGTTTCTTGTATGTATGTATGAGCCGCTTTTACGGCGCGCTAGGGCGCTCTGCGACGCCTATTCTCCACAGGAATCTGTCATGGTAGAGATCCTCCGGAAGGTGGCATCTCTCCATCTCTTCATGGATGCCCTCTACCCACCGTTTGGCTGGACGCCCTCTCCGTCGCCTACCTGGGGGGACCCACTCCAACACCTTCTTCGGCAACCTGGTATCAGCCATTCTCTGCACATGCCCATACCATACCAATTGCTTGGTCATGATATCGTGCACAATCGTCCCCTCAACGCCCATTATCTCTCGGACACGTTCATTCCTGACACGTTCTCTCCTCGAGATTCCAGCCGATCGTCGCCAGAAATCCATCTCGGTCGCCTTGAGCATTTCTTGGGTCCGCTTCTTCAACTGCCACACTTCACTGCCATAGGTGATAATAGGCTTGACAACCGAGTTATAAATCCTCTTCTTGTTGTCTTTGGAAATCCTTTGGTCCCAAAGGATCCCATTAAGCATGGCGATGGCTTTCCTTCCTAGAAGATTACGGTCCCGAATGGCCTGATCCAGCTTCCCATCCGAAGTCAGGTTCACCCCCAGGTACTTGTATTGTTCGCAACTTTCTATATGTTGACCATCCTCCAGGACTATGCTTTGCTGAGCACCTCCGACTGACAGATGTCTTTGTTTCTTCCCTCGCGAAAGAACGTAACTAAATTCCAATGTTATCAAATCTTCCCCGCAAATTGCATTATTACCAGGAACATTTTGGGACTTCCTAACGGAAATTTTCACTGATTTTTCTTCGGACCTCATGCGAAAATTACAAAAATTAATGACACGAATTGTGCAGGTATATTCTTTGAATACCGTTAGGGGCCTACACAAGTTAAAGTTCCTTAAAAACACAAACATGATTTTTGGTAAAACCACACTCAATAAATACCTTCAGTCGCGGCTGATGATGGGAGTTAAGGTCCCGAAACGCGTCCCGTTCTTTTAAAAACAATTATTTACGCAAGTGAGTGTGGTTTTACCGAAAATTGTCTTTGTGTTTTTAAGGAGGTATATTCTTGTAAAAATCTTGAAGTCTATGAGTCAATTTTGCAACCTTAAAATAGAGTTACTTTTCTTCGTCCGGAAAACGACGAATTGGGTCCATAAATAAAACATTGCAGTCAGGTCGAACGACTTAAAAAAACGTAATCACAAAATCAGAGACACTGATGATGCCCTCTGTGCGGAGAAATGTCTCTCTATGAGCCACTGAAAATTAGCCACCCTCCCTCTGCACCCACTCAAAACAAATATTGCTGATTATGGCAAGGGGGTCACGTGACACAACATCTGTGCTCTCGGAGGCGCGAGAGCGTGGCAGCGTGGCTGCCTATTTTGCCGCGGAATCAATCATGTTTATTGGAAAAAATTCTCCCGTTATATTATTCCATCGTTTAGTAGAATACGGCATTTACGCGCGCTCTTCAATCCTATAAATTCAAATGCTTCTTCCCGCGATCATAGCTATGTTTTTTTTGAGCCGAATTGCATTGTGGCATTGCTATTTCGACAAGGATTAAAAGAGATCCTCCTCAAATTCATTTCAAGTCGTACATGTCAGCGATGGCATAACTGAATAATATCGGTGGCTATCGGGGAATAACATCACAACGGTATACACATAAAAAATTTGGCCACCCGCAGATACAAGGGATCTCACTGTGACTGATCAAAATTTTTGGAAAATAGATGTTTCCGTCAAAATGTATAAAAAAATCTGAATTTTGAGTTATTATCTAAGGTAACTTGCTCTTATCCGAAGGTGGATGTTGTGAAAGGTTTAGTTCCTTTAAGTGCGATAAGCTAAAGGTTAATCCCAAAATTCCGAGGGTCGAGCATTGCAAATTGGGACTTCAGATAGGTCTTTTATTGGAAGTGTATTGTTTGAGCAGCGAACTTCGAACCGTAATTTAAATTACTCCGATTTAATCTGACATATAATTCTTTGACGTTTTATATTACAAAAATGCTCCTGAAACACTTTTTAAACCAAATTTGGAACTAACTTAATTTGGATTTGTTCCACACTTAAATTTTGCGCCCCTACCCCAGTGCACGGTCGCAAACGACGAAATAAATATGATGAAATCATTGCAAAAGCGTCATTACGATACAAATTCAAAATTTTTTGTAGGTTAAAGAGTATTGATTTTTGGTTTTCGATGCTACACGCTCTTAGGAACGTATAAAGTGAAAATTTCAAGCCGCATAACTTGCATTATTAACGATATAATGAACGTTTGAAATGACATATCTCTGAAGCTGACAACAGAACCAGCAAAATCCATAAGTAGTTTGTGATTCATTGGCATCTAAGTTTCACTTGCTCCAAAAGGGCCTGCTTTCGGAATTTTTTGTTTAAAATGCAATATTAACTTTCTGAGCTGTAGTGTAGTAATCTTATTTTATTAATCTTGTTTTACAACTTAAGAGTCATTTTAGGGGGATTTTATCAAAAATGTATTTTTGCATCCTATCGAATCTTCGCTCAACCCCTTACTGGAAAAATTCTTGAAACATTACGGGGCTTTTTATTAAAAATGCCTTGAAATATTGATAACATTACTTTCGATGAAAGACGCGACGATCGAACTTTGTATTTGCAATTAAAGTTAGATTAAGTTCACTACTACGCTCGCTTGCGCTCGCAATACCGTTATTCCGATCTCAAGATTGGAATCTCGTCAGATCAATTTGATACAACGACAGACAAGGTGACGACTGAAAAAAGCTAGCGGTTGTCAAATCGGAGGAAAAATTGCGTATTTATTTGAATGAATTAATGTGGGTGAATCAATACTTCAAAAACGCAAAAAGTGGACTGTATAAAATGGACAGAAACCAAGTCGCACTTTGGAAAAAACAAAAATATTAGTATTAGGACTGAGCTTAAGGAGTCGCGCATTTTCTCCTAACGAAGATTCAACCGATTACCCGACCGCTGAAACGAGAAAATGGAAACATCGCAACATTCGGCGCGGTATCGGTCGTAGCGCCTTGATACAACTATTCGTGCTCTGCGGATGTCCGTGTTGCATATCGATGCAATTGCAGGCGCTCTAGTTTTCATCCGTCCGCTCACCGCGTTAGCGGCGGAATGGAAACCGAAGCGCCCTCTTCATTTTGCATAAGCCACCGAGGTTGAAAAGTTGCAACGACCTTTTTCTTTTTCTTCCTCTTTCTTTCTTTCCTTTGTTTATTTTTTTAATATAAATATCCAAAATTTTACTCTTTGAAACATCCGAAGTCTTCAATCATCAATCATTTGTCAATCATTTTTCAATCTTCAATCATTTGTCATCCTGCAAAAACATAGACTGTTTGTATCCGGTCCTTCTAAGCGGAATTACGGTTTTTTCAGTGATAAGTTTGACCGATGGACTTGCTGATTACAATATCCGCCCACACTTTGAGCTAGTGATAAAATGGTTAATAGCCACCGCTGTCTGATCAAACAGCTCGGTTTTTTCACTCTCGTGGTTACGATTTTAATAGACTTTTCGCGTCGGCGGACAATTCGGCAACCCCAAGCTGGCCGAGCGAGGCATCCGATACAAGTTAAAGGTCGGTAAATTCCGCGACTTTTTCGCGCTCTTCGCGACGCAGGGTTTCGGACACCCCTGGCTTGCCCCTCGGGTGAATTTTGGCAGGCGTCCGGGGTCCGGTGATCGACCCCCTCCCGCCCCCTTGCCCGGCAATCCATCACCGGTGCCAAAGCCCGCGCTATGTGCACCGACAGTCCCGGCGAGTTCATCATTTTTTCAACTCATTAACGATGAGGGCACCGTGTTTTATAGGCCGGACACCGCGTTAAATGGGGCGTGCCGCGCGACCAACCGTATGAAGCCACGAGCCGCGGTTTTCTCCCCGTGCAGAACTTTAAAATCGCCGAGGGCTCCTTTCACAGAGCGTTTCATACCAAGGGCATGATTGTATGGGGGTAGGTATCGATTAATCGATGGGTACAGGGTTGCCACGGAATTTAGGAAGTAAAATGCCCTGACGAATTTTGGTAGATTTCCCTGACGATTGAGGATATGCCAGATCGTAAAAAATACATAATTTGAAATAGTTTTCGGACAAAATGTGTTGTTCAAAGCGTCAAACATTCTAGAAAGGAGACAAATGCGACTTGACAATTTCTCCCTGACACTTTCATCATTTTCCCTGGCTTTTAAAAATTCCCTGACATTTTCAGGTTTTCTCGGTATTCCCTGACTGGCAACCTTGTGGGGAAATTCATCGGGAGAGGGAAATTTCATAGAGGAAAAAATCTTATTCTGATCCATAGAATACGCTCCTGAGGACTAACTGTACACTGGTAAAAAAAAAACACATTGGATCTAGAGTCCAGACTCTTGAAAACATTGACAAGAAAAATCACTCTTGATTCAAGCAGATTTAAGCTTAAATCAAAAGAAAATCCGCTCAAATTAAGAGGAAATCCGCTCAAATTAAGAGGTTTGGTTCTTGATTTAAGCTTAAATCTGATTGAATCAAGAGTATTTTTTCTTGTCGAAGTTTTTAAGAGTCTAGACTCTAGATCCAATGTGTTTTTTTTTTTTTTTTTTTTTTTTTTGTTTTTTTTTCCAGTGTATAACCCTGGCCTGCGTCACCCTGTATTGCAATGATGCTCATATGTAAAACTTAACCTCAGTTGTTGAGGCAAGAGAGTTCAAGACCCTAGCACTCTTTGCTCCTTGTAAGTACAGCATGAAAAGCGAGAGCCGGAATGACGATGATGACATGCATAAATGATGACGGATGACAAACATCGGTGCGGCGTCGCTTGCACTTCCTAACCTCCAGAAAGCTACTTTTCCTCTCGGCAGACACTTGCGTGAACGTTGCCGCGCATACTTCGTCAATACTTCACCTTCATGAAGCTCATCATATCGTCGCTCCTCTGACGTGAGGTCGTAACTCGATTTCTATACAAGAGCCCTGTACTCCATATAGCTCCAAGCTTTCCAGGTCTCATGTGGAACTAGAGATACGCCTTTACGTCAGAGGGGCGACTATATGTCATCACCATATGCAAAAAATTCAATGCCCCCACGCGAATCTACCACCTTAACCCCTCCCCCCACCCGTCGTGACTAAGACTTCGTACCTCGAATCTGCGATGCAACTCAAGCCTACTAAATTTGAGTTTCAAACCAATTCCAGATTTTTCAACTACGTTGATCCCTCCGACTGAATTTTGCAATAAGGACTGCTGTCACTAGCTCATCCGTGAAAAATTCTATCTACACACGGAGAAAAAAACTCTGTGTGTGAGACCTGAAGTTGAGGTTATATGGATCTCTGAGGTTTTCGGATCGCGCATTCGAAAACTTGAGGTCCACCTGCCGAATTCGGGTCAAACATCTGGAGTACTTCAGTAAGTACATACCGAAATGTTTCAAATGTGTGAACCGAACCCCTCGGTAAGTACCAGAGTACTTCAGATGTTTGACCCTAATTTCGGCAGGTGAACCTCAAGTTTCCAGATGTGCGATCCGAAAACTTCAGAGATCCATACGACCTCAACTTCGGGTCCCTCACGAAGCTCTTTTCTCCAGGCAAAAGGAAACTAATGGTTTGTCTGTTGTTTCTTATAGATGAGTTCTTCCAAATTGCAAAATGCAGTCCCCTTGATGTCCACGAACCTATGAGCCGATACCTACTTATTTTTCTGGGGATCTTTCCCCCAAAATGACAGATTTGAAGATGAGAAGGTAAGCATATAATTATTATTGATGAAGAACAAGAAGATTATGCTGCGTAAAAGAGAGGAACTTACGATATCGTCGTTCGGCGCACACTCGCAGAAGACGTTGGTTATGTTGGGTGGATGCGTTTCGGTCAAAACACGCACTAGCTCGACGCCCACGCCGTGCTGTAACAAAACAAAAATACTTGTCATTTCCAGACAGCTTTGAACATTACTTTGAGACCGAGCGAAGCTTTCGCCACTGAAATGTAAGCAAACAACTTTGTGTTTTCGGGCGATGATATACCGCAGACCCCTCTCGCATGACGCCACGCTCAGTCACATTTTGACTGTGTGAGATTATACGAATACTAGGGGTATGTGGCCGCTGCGCGGCCGCCAACCACTGTAGAAAAATTGCACGTAATAAATTTTACCTAGAACAATTATGTTCTAGTTATTTAAGGAAAAATCAAGCGATAACGTTTTTCAACACCTTGACCAGCGAATTGAAAGTGATGTACTAGGAAGGTTACGTCAAAATATTCCTTAACCAATTGAAAATAAAACTCAAAAATAAAGCTTATTATAGTCTAAAAGAATTTTTTGAGGAACCTGTATAATTTCATTTTGCTTAAATTGCTTATATTGTTGTAATTGTTGTATAAATTGTAAATTTGACTTAAGCCAGAGCTTTTTTTTTTACTATAGGCTGTATGCATCAATAAATTCTATTCTATTCTATTCTATTCTATTCTATTCTATTCTATTCTATTCTAAGGAATAAATGGATTCAAAAGCCGACGGTGCACGCAAAAAAAGTGTATTTATCTCTGAATGTAACGTTTTGCACAACTTTTATTATGTTTTATTTTTAATCAATGTTTAACGTTTTGCGTCACTTTAATGTTTCAGTGTTATCCATGTTTTTAAAAAGCCACACACAGTTTTTCCAGAGAGTTTCTGCAAACTTTCCTAAATAATTCTAAATAAATAAAAAAAGTTCGATGCAATATTTTCGTTTGTTCTGTTTTTTTTTTTTTTTTTTTTTTTTTTTTTTTAATTTATTTATTTATTTATTTATTTATTTATTTATTTATTTATTTATTTATTTATTTATTTATTTATTGACGTTGCCTTGACGGACACCCAAGATTTACACACAAATCTCCAAGACTGAAAACATCAAAATTGCAAGACAACGACGCACAGTAGAACGAGTCAAAGGGCGAATGCGAACATGAAATTCGCAACTAAAATTGGCAAATTTTGATTTTTGATTTGTCTCAGTAGATGAGGTGCAATGCGGGATACTCAACGATGGGGAAGTTAACAGAAAACAGGAAAATCTCCACGATCCTTCTAGTATTGCAGGCTCGCGTTGTACACCGGTTGGATATTGTGTCCCTCGTACCGCTGGTGGTGGGCCTGACACCGAGAAATTACAACGATTAAAGCGCGCACAGTGCTTTGCGTGCAATGTGTGAAGTATTCTCATAGGCTTGCAGGCGCTAATATACGTTTAATGCCGCGCCGCCCGCACTATATTCGGCGCGATTGTTCGAACTACTGTTAGAATAATCGCGCTATCGAGTGAAGGGGCATAAAAAGTCCATGCTGTGTTTAGACACCGCATGAGCATTCCAACGTTGCCACGTTTCTCCCGATAAAATATTTTTGGTGAGAAAAGGTAGGAAAATTCTCTATGTATGTTCGCGTTTTCAGATTGAATGGGCCATTAAACAAGGTACGAAGCAAAGCACTCCGATACATGATTCTTCACCAGAATCTCACGTAGAACAAGATTTGCGCGACGAAAAATACTGTAATCAACTCCTAGCTAAGATGTTAACGTTTTTTATTGTACATTGGTTGCGGGAAATTTGAATTGCCCGGTCACAAGAAAAACAATACTTTACACGAGTCAAATCGCGCACTACAACGGCTTTAGCAGATTGCTCAACCGAGCATTGTTTCTTTCCCACCCTGTCTTGTTCAAAGTGTGTACTTAAAGCTTGCTACAGCTGAGCCAAAGCAACAAGATTGAGGTTGCCATATTTTCATACAGATGAGACTGTGATATGCAATTGAACCCAAGTAAATTATTTTTTCTTCCATGAGTGGAAAGTTTGAAGTAATTCATAGAAAACGTATCACCACGTTGGGAGTTAATCTAGCACTCTTTTGCATCTCTTCTCAATCTCTTTTGCACCTCTCGGGAAAACAAGATTATTCTTCGGATCTTAGAATACAGAATCTATTTTTTTCAGAAAACGATCCACCACGATTCAAAATAACTGAAATGACCCCAAAGCAGCGAGAGAAGAAATTCCCGATTTTTAGCAACATTTTGCTGACAAAAATCCCTCGTTTTCCCGCAAATATGCGTGCCTTCCGATTAATTCCGATAGTTCGCGATCTCCAGCTTACAATTCTGCCGTGCTAAAGAAAAACGCTGTATGAACATTCAAGAGTTGCCAAATTTCACCGGATATAACATGTATTTTTGGGGAAAGTTTTCTACATATTCCTTAGAAATTTTCAGATATTTTACATTTAATTATGAGCTGAATTGTCCGAAAAATTTGAAGAAAAAGATTCACAATTTTCCCAGTAGATCCGTTTTTTTATTGAAGGTGATATGGCAACGTCTGGAGGCTCATGGCGTTCTTTCTTAGCACGGCAGGATCAGACATCATGATTTCGATTCTTCAGGAAAGATTTCTTTTCCTTCTGTCTAGGCTAGAATCAATTGACTTCTCTGACAATTGGAGGGGGAGGAGGGGAGTAAGTGGCACCTCATAGCATCCGCGAGGTCAAGGTGAGAAAATTTTCAAACCTGACAGCTCGGTGAATTTGCCTGTCAAAGTTCCCCCCTTCCACCCCTCTCCGGTCGAGCGCAATGTCTTATCGCGATGGCTGGGACAATGGTGATTTGAGCCGGCTCCGGTTGATTCGCACAGCTCGTCGTGAATTTTAATGGGACGCAAAAATACCGGTCTTCACGTGTGTGCGCTAAGCGCTTTTCCTCGTTTTCTATTGATTCTCTCGATTCTATTGGCGCCGCGAAACAAGTTATGATCCGATCACTCCGTAACATTGAAGATTCAATTAATTAATTAATCGAAAAAACCCGAAAAAGTATGCGATTTTTGCGCTGATAGCAATACGGAAAATCGATTTTCTGATGCTTGAGCCAAACTTTTGTTATGCTGAACCCGTTGAGAGTGCTATCGATGGCTAACGGACGATGCAGAATGTCTACTTAAACAGGCTGGTCAAAAATAAGTACTTTTTCAGTACATTCTCAAGAGATTCAGTACCTCCTTCAACAGAAAAATTCCGTACTTTCAGTACCTTCATTTGACAAAATTCGAAGAATTTCAAAAATTTGAAATTGCGACAAAAATGACAAAACATTAAAAAAAGTTCCGGACCTTTTTGCGGAGCACTTTTTCAGTACTTCCGGAGCGCCCTTAAAAAATCAGGACTATTTCCGGACTTTTCGGAAATTCCGGACTTGTAGACACCCTGAACGGTGCCGCTTATCTGCAAACTGACGATTTTGCAAAATGAGAAGAAAACGTGGTAATTTTTGTAATTTTAAAGTTGGATTTGCAATTTTTTTATACATTACGCAGTTTCATTGCGATGCTCTCCTAAGTACAGAGTTGGCAAAAACTATACCTAAAATCATCAGCTTGCGTACTTTATACTGTAGAATGTGGCAAAGTCGCTGACTCACTTTTGCCAAAATTGACAGTTAGGCGGTAGTGTTCGTTAGCCCTCGATATGCAAAACGACGGTGGAACCATCAGACCACGTACCTCGTTTGCGGTGGTGCAAAATCTCCGCTTACATTATATTATTTTGAAGGAGAACAAATCAATATCATTCATTGAGATTACACAGAGTTTCCTTCGCTTGAAGTAAAACAATTGCAGAAGTGTTCAAGAATTCGTCGCCTTCCTGACATAAGGGCGTAAAAACACTTCTTGACGATGAACTCTATTGTCCATGTAACTTGGGACCTAATGCTTTCTTGGGCTCATCTCAAAATTTAGTTATGCCCTTTTGTCAGCCAAGCGACGATTTGATGTTGAGTAGTTTTTCATTTAAAAAATCAAGCAGGGAAGGAAGTCTGCGACGTCGCATACCGAGACACGTGGTTTGGTAGTTCCACTGTCGAAATGCAACCGAGTGACAGAACCTACACTGGAAAAAAAAAACATATTGGATCTAGAGTCCAGATTCTTCAAAATATTGACAAGGAAAAGGACTCTTGATTCAATCAGATTTAAGCTAAATCAAAAGTAAATCCGCTCCAATTAAGAGGCTTGGTTCTTGATTTAAGCTTAAATCTGATTGAATCAAGAGTATTTTTTCTTGTCGATGTTTTTAGGAGTCTGGACTCTAGATCCAATGTGTTTTTTTTTCCAGTGTAGTACAAGATGAAAAGTTCTCTTCAATTCCAAAATTCCCTGACTTTTCAAGGCTTTCGAACATAAACATTGATTGAATTTTCCCTGACTTTTCAAGGGGTTCAAACTTTATTTTGAAGCGTTCCACTCAGAGGTGCAGAAAGTTTTTGGCCTTCCCATCCTTTAAATTGGCCTTCCCACTTTAAACCCCCTTTTTCTAAAAAAAAAAAAAAAATCGAAAAGATAACTTTTTTAAGGCTCGAACGCAATTGGAGCTGGGTACTAGGAGCAAAGCACGCGATTTCTACCACGATTTTACGAAAAACACATGATTATTTCCGCAGTTTTCCCAAAATAATCGCGATTTTGCCAGCTTTCCCTTTCCAAAATACCGTTTTCGGGGCATTGCCATTTTCACCCCTTTTTGCACCCCGAGAAGTTTTTGCACCCCTGGTTCCACTTTTTGCCGATGGAGCTGAGATGTTCTAGCTAGAAGAGAAAATCTCCACGCCCACGTTCCTACAAACGGACGTATTTCTGCCAAACGGAACTAGATGCATTAAGACATGAGCCCTGAGACCCATAAGAATATGTGCATAACAGGGCTCACGTCATAATGCACATAGTTCCGTTTGATAGAAATACGTCCAAATGGTGAAGCAACACGAATCTTCCCAGCTCCAGACTTAAAAACGAATATTTAACATCGCAGAAAAGAGCTAGCTCAACCTGAATGAATTTTAATGAGAAGAAAGCGTTTTGAAAGCGAGCCTTCGCAACTAAAGCCTTGAATGCGCACTGCGGACAGATAACTGAAGCCAGAGCAAATCACCTAATTAGAGCGCGTAAAAAGTAAAAGTTCATAGTGTTTCAAGACAGAGGAGAGGGGAGGGAGAGAGGGGGGGGGGCAAGGAGTCGGAAGTTATCGGCGAATAATGCTCGTCGTCGCGAATGCAACTTCCCGCTTATCTCCTCTGCCTAATGCAATTTTCCCACCGGTGGCGTGGCGTGCTTCGCGATACATCGATTTACCTGCCGTTTAAACCTATGGAAAAAGATCGATAAACGGGGTGTTCGCAACGAACACCTTAAAAATCGATTATTTACCATAGCTTTAAAGGGGGAAAATATCGAGAATCGATCGTTCACGCCTCGCCACTGTTTCCCATGCGTGTTGCTACATTTCCGTCCGAGTCATTAATACCCGACCCCCCCCCCCCCTCCCCCGCACTATTCCTAGACCCGACTCGACTGAAAAAGCCTCTTAACTAGGGATCTGACGGAAGCTTTCCCGTTCTCGGAAATTCCTAGCTAAAACCTACTTTTCCGCGAAACTTCGATAGAGAAACGCATATCCATGCATAAATACCTACACAGTCCCCGGGGAAAGTTCTCGGGAATATTCTTGTTCCCATACCCGGCGTTTGACTTCGCTACTCTCAACTCTCTCCTACGCTTTTCGTTATTTTTTTTTAATTAATGGTGATATGAGTGATTATTGATTCGGTACCTCATCTATTAGGTACCTATTTCATTCTGGTGCATTTTACTCCTGTCACTGATAAATTGCAAGACTGAAATTCTGCTGGTAGAAATGCTCGGAGGCATAGCTAGACAAATATTCGGGAGGGGGGGGGGGGCATGGTTCTATCAGCCCTTCACATGTATGGTCTAAACTTTCCGGAGCTTCGCCCTCCCCCTTCCACAAATGCGCGAATGCGCCCAAGCACTGCCGCGCTAAGAAAGAACTTCGTATGGACCTTCAGACGTTGACTTGATAAATCACCAATTTGTAGGGAAATTTGCATGTATTTTTCTTTCAATTTCTTACAGAATTTTGTTCGTGATTTGATCTAAAGTGTTAGTGAATTGCGAGGAAAAATACGCATGACTGTCTACAAAAATAAATATTTTCCAAGAGGAGATTTTTCAACATTCGAATGCACATACGGCATTTCCCTACAGCAGAGCAGGTTGCGGTTCTTGCAATTCACTACAATTCTCAAGAGACGTTCGGACGATTTCGAGAAATTTAGAGGAGTGTTGAAAACTGACAAAAAATGCAAAATTTGTACGGTATGAATCCTACCAAAACTTCGGAATGTTCTTTCAGATTTTGGGAGGGGGAGGAAAAAACTTCTTATTTGTAGATATACTTTTCTGGCAAAAACTAGGTGCTTTCATAAAAAAAAAGTCTATATGGTGGTAAAACTTTACATCGTATTCCTTGATTTTGAAGAAAACATATGATGCTTTTTTATCAATTGTAGGGCATGATTTTTGGTTTATATTTTCTTTTTGTATGCAATAATAGAGCTCTTGTCTGAAAATAATATTCAATTCTAAACACTGGAATTATTATATTTTTATTTTTTATGCCTTTAACTGAATTATTATTATTTTTTTTCCATTACTGACCTAGCATCACCAATCATGCTTTTGACAGCAACAGCAATACTTAGAAAAAGTTCAGATAATACCTACAGCCCAAGATTTAAATTAAAAAGAATTTTATGTCTTGATGGATATTCAGGATGACATCTTTTGTTTTTCAGTGTCATTTCATTCACATGGCTTGAAGTAGAAGACATATTGTTGCTTTTACAATATATGTAATCGAAACACAAGCTGAGCCATTGTACAAGAGGAAATCCTTTTGGCACATCTGCACCTGAGTCATAGCAGGTATGTACCAGTACCTCTCTCAATCTACACCTTCTTTCAAGGAAAATGTCAAAAATGGATTTGTCCATGAAGTAGTTGAGAGTGCTTAGGTAACTTTTGCCGCAACTGTTCAATTAATAAGTTGGGCCCTTCGCACTCATTTCAGAGCAAAACTTACTAGTTAGGAAACAGAAGTGAAATTTTACCTCTTCGACTGATTTCTTCATGAACTCATTGAGGGAGAAAATCCAGTCGGTGAGTAGCTCTTGAACGGCAGGGAAATCGGAGTACAACCACAGAAACAATTCATTTACCCACTTGACACTTTCACTATCAGGGCCCAACGCAACAGGTGGCAAAAGGTTGGATGCTGATTTGGGTCGAGCCAGTGGAGGGACTGAGTTGCGACCTGACTTGGAGCCCAGTCGCTTTCGAGTAGGGGGTGTTGGAGGGACATATTTACCACCTGTGCTTGGAACATTACTGACAGGGGCAGGGGTACTGGCTTTTTTTTCTTTAGGGATTAAGAGTGATGGTTTGATAAGTGGCTCTGCAGCCAAGGAAGAGGAGATGACCGTCTCTGTCACAACACTGCCACTTTTCGACTCTTTAGCACTTACAAAGTTGCCGTAGATGTACTTGCCGATAGCCAAAACGAACAAACTAAACACCATCCACCCGAACAAATACATAGCAATCGTATCCATCGTGGTATCCGCTGCACCGTCAAAACTACAAATTAAGTCGTCTATCTTGTCCGCCAGGTCGGCCATGTTGCTCCATAGTTCCCGCAAGAAGTTCCAAATTTGCCCGCGAATGAGATCAACTGAGTCTAAATTTAACGCAGAGCCGTTTTTAGGGACCGAAATAACTCGCTCGAATATCGCATTTCCGACGGTAGACCCGAATCATTGCCAAGTTAACCTCAACTATTCCGCGACATGACTGCTGCTTCGTTTATTTTCTAATCACGCGGTTGTGTTTTTATTTTGGTGCGCAAAGCGCCAGCGCGCAGCCACGAGCTCTCCCACTCCCCCCTCACCACCACCTCTTATTTTACCCAAGTTGCCAACTAATAAAAAGTTGCACTTTTTTCATCTGACGAGCACAATCAATTCCTTCGATCAGGGACCATGGATCTGGAAATTATTATTATTGAGAGAATATCTACTTGGAGAATTTAATCAAAAAAATTATTTTTCGTGTATGATGGAGGTATTCTTAGGTAATTCATAATATTCGCTCAGCCGAGATCCATAGGGTAGATTCGGCAAACTACGAATATTATTGGTAGCGCTGTATAAAATCCTATGTTGTCAGATAGCAAAAAACATTGAAGAGGAATCCGCGGAAGAGCGAAAAGTGTAAATCAACTTAAGAAAAGAGTAAACATTCTAATACTCTTAAGTCGGACAAAACAGCAGAGTTGATGCACTAGTTTTGAGTTATATGATTTCTTAAAATGATCTTCGCTTCTGTTGTAATTTATTGTGGGAAATATATACCCAACTTACAGACCATGATTGTAGACCAAAACTTATAAACTTGACAACATACTTTTTGGTGTCGTGGACCTTGTTGGTTGTTGCCGGTGTTTTGGGCCTGTCAATTTTTGTCAACAGAAATTTTTATCAGTAGTGCGTTTTTATCATGGCAGGGTCCACCAGCATTGATGATTTAGTTCAATCAGTCAGTTTACACAAACTCTGTCCCCTCTATTTCCATGGTTGTATATTCCCTTTCATATTTTTGTACTCGGGGTGGATTTATCTGTGGTTATTTGTTTACGGTCTTGAAGAGTTACAGGAAAGTGGATACATCGGAATCGCTGTGATAGCAGTCTGCCAAATCCTCAGTTGTCTGGCCTGTTATTGGTCTGTGCATGTCCAGAGCTTTTTTGCCTGTAATAGGGTGAGTGTTACTTTTTATTCCCACTCATTCCAGAAAAACAAATGCTCTAAACTTTAAGGTAGCATGGCTCCGAAGGAGGGCTCTGTTTGAGGTTATCTAAGTGGCACATAAGATTCCGCAATATTTGATAGCACATTGTGAAATGTCCATCTGGTTCTCTTGCTAAACCAGCAGAAATGCAAGAAAGCGTTGATGCATCAAAGTCTTGAGTGCTACAATAAGTTGATTTTTCCGTGAGCGTCAGATCATCGCACACACTTGTGTAACTCATCGTTGCAGCTACATTTGACAAGTTTTTCACAATTTTCTGACACAATTATATCAAAGTAGCCAGTGAAATATCATAAAATTTCACAGAGCTAACCTGGTAGTATTTATTGCATTAGTGAAAGTGGGACAAACCGTTCTGTAAGTTGCTAGAGCTCGTGCATCGTATGTTGAGACAAACGTCAATCTCCGATTAGCTCTGAATTTGCACCACTCAACAGGGTAATACATGGAGTCAGGTGGCACCACTGGTGAATGGTGGCATAAGCAATACTTTGACGTTTGTCTCAACATACGATGCGCGAGCTCTAACAATGCACTTATAAGGTTTTGTCGTTCCTTCATATTTAAGTAAAAAAATGCTCATTAGTAGCTTCTTCCTCAGTTGATATCCATTGATGTTCCACATTTATGCCTGAAAATTGACTCAACTAGAGTGATACTGCATGTATTTTTTCTCTCAAGTAACAAGCCTTCCACTCACTGGCCATTTACAGCATTACAGCTCAGCTGAACCACTGAATGTCGTCTGTCAGTAATTAAATAAGAAAGATAAAAAGTCTTCATCAAAACTTTCCAACCAGATCAATCAGATATTCCTGTCTTTTGCAGGCTGTTTTTCATTGCACTATTATTCTCTTTTAAAGCAAAATTTTGTCAAAAATTCCAGTGTTAACTGAGGTGAAACAGATCTTTTTGAATCATAGAGTACATAGAGTCGTAATGTAAGTGGGAGAACTGGCGCCATGTTCTGGTCGACGAGTTACAAGCCGAGCTCGGGTCACACATGTTCGATCTGAAATCAATGGCGGTGTGGAATACTTAGCAATTCCTATCTTCTTTGTCTATATCAGATGGCCGGGTTCCCGAGTATGGAAGACAATTGATTATGTATCGAAAAAGTGACCCAGCGTCACACAGAAGCCTCGGAAATCGGGACCTGGAAAATGCTTAAAAGTGGCATCAGCTCTCCCACTTGCATTACGACTTTATGTACTCAATCTTTTGAATCAACTGAGCCTAGATCTAAGATATAGCATAAATCTTTTAACCAATTTGTTTCTCACAATAGGCTATGATTGGAATGTGCCAAATAAATGTTTTTAATTTTAATAAACAACATGCTAAAATTAGCTAACATACCAGGATTTTTGTATTTTTAGAAAAATAATTCCAGTGTGTTCAAATGTTTGAATTTTTTTTTATTTTTTCTCAGGTTAAAAATATAAAATCAGCAACAATCGCAAAAGTTATTCCAACAGCCAACAATGGATCATCAGAAATGGTCACCTTGCACCGATACATGGTAATGTATGCTTTACCTAATCTAATGGATTTCTGATCAGGTAGTTCAGTAAAAATAAGTAAAAACAAGCCGGCAAAAGTCAATCCCAGAAATATTGAAAGATGTACTGTCTTGTTCTTTTAACCAGATTTCGAGATTTTATTAAATAATTCTCGCTAGTGTCCTGAAGAATAAGTTCATTTCTGTGCCAGTAGATGGTGTATCATTGTATTGGTCTAGATCCTTGAACATTGCTTAAACTTTTGTGAAATTAGTTCAATAAACAATATTTAACTCAGCTAAAAGTAGTTTGACAATTACAAAAAGTTAGACCGGGTTTAATACAGTAATATTGTACCCTGTACACGGCAGATCAACATTTCAATGGCATTCCTCCTTTGAAAATTCTTGTAAGCTTTTTCTACATCTTCAAATCCTTATTCATTCCTATCTGAGTAATTATTCTCATCAATGTTTTGTTTTGTTGCTCACAGGATGAAAAGAAACAAGAAGAGCTGATTTGGTTCCTATTCCAGAAAACGAAATACTTGTATGATGAGGAAAAGAAGCAATTTAGGAATTTACAGTTTCCTGTGAATAAAAAATTCAGTCAGTACATTGATTGGAAAGGCCTTCAAGATGATGTTGAAATCAAGAGAACGGGTGACATTTTTGGAAAGAATGAGTAAGAAAGTTTGACATTAGAATCAAATTTCATTGAAAACCTCTTATAGATGGCTAAAGTTGAACAATTCATATTTCCAGTTGTGATATAATAAATCTCTACCAATGTCGTATTTTTTTTAAAGAAATTTACTCTTGAAATTTTCTGTGAATTTTCCTCACTCAATCAATAATATTTATTGAAAATTTCAAGGTGATACTGTGGTTAATTTCTTTGTAAAATTAAATAATTAACTTTATTGAAATATTTTAAAAGAGATACCCTCATACATATTTTTAGACTTTTGGCAAAGCCATCTACCAGGGAAAGAAAGAAAGAAAGAAAAAATTAAATTGAAAAGCATGAAGGGCTCTTATTATTTTATGAACTTCAAAATTGTTACATTTTAAACATCATTCAATCCGGAAAGTAAAAATACCTCAATCTTTTTTCAATGTTATGAGGCAACAAAAATTGAGGCACTGGGTACAAGAACGGTACTTTTCAGTTGCGGTGTTCCAAGATCTCTATTGCTGATTAATGTTTCCAAGAAGAATCTGATAGGAGATTTTTCCACAATTTTTTCTGTAAAATACTGTGTAATAATGAAGAATGTTTAGTAAAAATTGCAGAAATGCATGCTTTCACTCTCCTCACACTGAATGAAATACATACTAGCAGAAATTCTGAAACATGGCAACCAAGATGTGCCCTCCTTGCACCCAAGGCATCATTTACTTAAGAAACTCCGAAAATTAATGTTTAATTTTGTAACCAATGTGTAAAGAAGCAACTTCCAAGCTTTAAAGGTTTTATTCATAACGTTACGTTCATCTGTTGGTTTTTGTTTTTTCAGGCTCGAAATGGTTGTGCCAGAATTTCGGGAGCTCTTCATCGAGAGAGCCACTGCGCCTTTCTTTGTTTTCCAAATATTCTGTGTTGCCCTTTGGTGTCTTGATCGCTACTGGTATTATTCTCTTTTTACCCTCTTCATGCTTGTTTTATTCGAGATTACTCTTGTGCAACAGCAACTGCGAAACATGGCTGAAATCAGAAAAATGGGGAACAAACCTTACCCTTTACAAGTGAGTAGAGTATCCCTTACTTTTACAAATCAGGTAAAAATAATTCTAATGTATTGGTTAATTTACAATTTCCTAGATTTATTGTTAATTGAATCAATCACTTTTTCTGAAAGTTGCCCATGGCAGAGATCAGTTTATAGACATGACATGAGATGTTGCGTAATCTCCACTCATATTTTATTTTTTTAACATAAAATTAAGCATCATTCTGACTCGAAATTTTGTAACCGTATTTTTTATCATTCATGGGAAATCCACAGAGAATTTTAATATGCTTTGTTGTTTAATTTTTTATCAATAAAATAATACATGAAAAAAAAATTAGGCCATGTCATATTAGTTAGGCTGATATTGGTTAAATCTGTCGAGTGCATCATGAAAGGAAAAAGGAAATCTTCTCGAAAGCTAAGATTTTTCTGCAATCACAAAGCCCATCGAAAGTTAGAAAATTACACGAAACCAAATGGAAAGACCAAAACACTCTGCTATCAACAACTTAAACATCAATTTTTTACTCTCGCCGAAAATTGTGAATTCTCAAAAAATATTTAGTATGTTCCCGGAAATTTACAAAAAATTTGTTTACTTGAGCCTCATAAATAAATGAACCTTTAAATCTATTTTTCTTTATTTTAAGTCAACTGTCAGGTGGTTTCTTTTCTCTAAATGCTGTTTAATTGTCTACTGTCTGTAGGAATGTTTATATTCCGAATTTTTATCAACATGTGTGATCAGACCTCTGAAAATGGGGAAAAAAGTTTCATTACTTTCTTCCAAAACCTTATTCACGTTTTTGTATAGCCAAAGAGTTTTTGTTTTGTTACTTTAGGCTGCAGATTTCCTTCAATTTTGTAGATATCACGGTCAACTGAAAGCTAAAATTCCCAAAATTTTCCTCCCTCATGCATTACCAAAATTTCAAAGAAAATTTTCTACAGGAAGATAATGTTCTTTTTCACAACATTAGGATCTTATATTTATGCGCAACAGGGCAGCCGAGTGTTAACACCTAGGAAAAAATCAATCCAATGCCATAAAGCAATATTTGATTTGATATTGTTTGTTTTTTTTGTACTTAGTGGTAGAGGTTGTAAGTTGATAAAAAAAGAAACACTTGCAATAAGTAACTCTAATCCTGCAACGTTGACTTGTTTGGCAGGTGTATCGAAATAAAAGATGGCGCTCCATTCTCAGCGATCAGTTGTTACCAGGAGATATTGTATCAATAATGCGATCACCTTCTGATAATCCAGTGCCATGTGACCTACTCCTCCTTCGAGGACCTTGCATTGTGGATGAAAGCATGTTGACAGGTATGTTAAATGAGTTCAAATAGCTGGGGTAAGTATGTGTGTTTTTTTGGCTTTGAATTGGATCAAACATTGAAAAAAAATTCTATTGAATCAGAGTCTATTGAATATTTCAATAATATGTTTTATAGGGTTTTATTCAAAGTTGGACGTGAATAATTCGGCAATTACTGAAATTGGTGCGGCACCTCTGACTAGACGCTCGGTCCTGAAAATTCTCTACCTGATAAGATAGATCAATTGTCAAATTATTCGTCCGATTGATGATGATCGGACATTGCTGATTAACTAAATAATTTTAGAATAATTTTTTCCCAACTCTGGTTTCATTATATCCATTAGATTAATGAAATTTTAAGGACAGATCTGAGTATATCTAGTCATCCCGCACTGTATCAATTCTATTATTGAGACTCTGTGAAATATCTTTTAACAAGCACGTGTGCCCTGAGTGGTCTCATAGTAACCAGCTCAAGCTTTTAAATTATGATAAATCCCACAATCTTCACTTTTGCTGCTTACTTGATGCATTCAAGTTCGAAATCTTAACATCGATCAAAGAGGAAAACTGACAGAAAGGTTGAAGCCTAAGGAATTTTGAATTTGGCTTTAAAAATTCATTTTTTTTTTTGCAGGAGAATCAGTGCCACAAATGAAAGAGCCCCTAGAAAATGCTGATCTGAAGGAAGATCTGAATATTGAAACAAATGGAAAGTTGCATGTAATTTTTGGTGGTACTAAAGTCGTGCAGCACACTCCACCAAGTAAAACCTCTGGAGGACTGAAAGGTGAGTATACTCTTGTTTTTAGTCATCTACCCTCCAATTCTAAATTTTAACATTGCTTCCTTTCAAAAGAATTAAATAACTTTTTTTGAAAAAAAATAATATTTATTTCCTTCAAATTGAGCCATTACATGTAAATAGAATCACCACAATGCAGACTATTTTATGAATTCCATTATTTCTTACTTTTCATAGAGTAAGTGTAGTGTGAGTTTAGTCATTCCATATCAGATAAATCAGATTTGCAATACAGCCCGTGGGTGTTCTCAAAATTTTGAAGCATCCTTTGCCTTTGCCTTCCGAAAAACTCGAAAACTTAAGAAATTATGTTATTTGACATCACTTAAATGGCGTAGAGCAATGTTGTTTTATTTATCATTTTTGCTTCTTACAGCTCATGACAATGGTTGCATAGCCTACGTTTTGCGAACAGGATTCAACACAGCGCAAGGAAAACTTCTCCGCACAATTTTATTCGGTGTGAAGCGAGTCACTGCCAATAATCTAGAAACTTTTGGCTTCATTCTGTTCTTACTGGTATTTGCCATTGCCGCTGCATCATACGTTTGGATCAAAGGTAATATTAAATGTAAATGCTCAGAGAATCAAAAAAGCAGGGAGCAAAAGATAAAGCTTGTTTAAAATGAAATGAACCCAGCGCAAAGATCTCTGAATGAGGTTAAGTGATACATTTGCGCCTGCCACACAAACACAAATTCATTTTTTGCAAACTCTTGGGTATCTTCCTAATAGCGAACTTAGGTATTTAAAATTGAAAGGGGAAAAAAGAAAAGGAAACGGGAAACTCATTTATTTTTTATCTGAGATGATCTCTAAAATCAGCTGATCTAACTTTCGCTCAGAAACCGTTTTAGACCACTTGAGAATCAATGCTGCCATGCTTAGGAGAAATGCTGTATGAACATTCAATTATTGCTAAATTTCCCCGAGTTAAAAAATTATTTTGGAGGAAAGTTATGTATATTTGTTTTTGAAATTCCAGACATTTCAGATGAAAATGCCAAAGAAGAATTCCGAAAAATTGAAAGAATAATATTTACAACTTTCATAGTAAATTTGTGTCTCATCAAAGAAACTTTGGTAATTCCTAAAGGTGCATATGACGTTTTTTCTCAGTGCAGCAGAATAATATCCAAGGTTTTTCAGGTCATGCATCTTAATATTTCATGTTTACGTAGTATTTTTCTCTCATATGAATTTTTATTTTAGGATGCGAGGATCCAAAACACAATCGCTACAAGCTGTTCCTGGAGTGCACTCTCATTTTAACGTCTGTGGTTCCTCCGGAGTTACCTATTGAGCTTTCCCTTGCTGTTAACACATCCATTCTATCACTTACAAAGTTAGGTTAGTATCCCTGGTAACTCTATTTTTGAAAAATAAAAAAATATTAAGAAACATATTTACCTGAAACCGTCAGTTTCTAGTTAAGTACGAAAATTTAATCACTTTAAAGACTCAAGAGTTATCCAATTATCCAAACTTCGGATTTAGTAACTATACGCTGCTGAGACACGGATCAGTAAGTGCGTATCTAGCGAGTATCTTACAGTACTGCAGATCAAGTAACAAAATATGAAAGATGCCTGCATGTCTTGAGCATGTTTTAAACTTACTGTGACCGTTAGACTGCCTGTTTTAACATGCTTTCTCTGTCCTGTAATCCTTTACAAGCTTACTTTACAGCAAAATAGTTTATGTTTGTGGTCTAGTTAACAAATCTAAAATAAGCTCCCATCAAATTCTAGTATTTAATTTTTATCAAATTTCTAGAATTTTCACCAATTTAGGTTGAGGTTGAGTTAACCCCAGCTAATCTAGGTCGTGGAGAGTCATCTGCACATTTGTAGTGCTGGTGACAAGTAGTAGTGCTGTATAGTGTAGTGCTGTATTTGTATACAAGGACCCAATTAGAAAAGAACACAAACATTTAGTTTAACAAAATGAGTCTACTGTTATTTATGTTTTAGTAGTTGTGAACTGAGTCACAAAGATTGATAAATATTTTTTTGAACAAACAAATTCTTAATAGATCAAGAAACACTTAAAATTCGATAGCGTGTGGAAACTGTATGGAAGTTAGGAATGCTGCGAAGAATGCCCTTGTTTACATCCCAACTGTTTTTTTTTTTTCAGGTGTGTTTTGCACAGAACCTTTCCGTATTCCTTTCGCTGGGAAAGTGGAAATTTGCTGTTTTGACAAAACTGGAACGTTAACAAGCGATAATCTTGTTGTAGAAGGCATTGCTGGAATTGGGTATGGAAATTGTGAAATAATAAATTAAGAAATGTGGAATTGGACTTTAAATCGCAAATAGATTCTGTCCGTGGCTTTATGCATAGTTCTAAGAGTGATGGTGATTCCTCCATTAAAATTTCAGTATAAAACTGACATTTCCATCAAAGAGAGGAATAGCTCAGAGCAGAGCACAAATTAATTACTGACGGAGCAAGTATCTAGTGTGGCATTAAACAGCAAAACTCTCTTGAGAGAAAATTTGTGCTTTGTTTTAAGACCTATTTCTCTCTTTTGTAGAATGTCAGTTATATACTAAACTTTTAACATGCTCTGGCGGAACCATCAACACTTTCTAACTTTAAATTGGCAGTTAAGTCTATTCCATTATAGTTCATTCACATGAACTCGCTTTGTTCCATGAGTAGAGATAGAGCCCTTTGTCGTTATCAGTTTTCTTTTTTCCTCCCTAAATCTAGTGTATTGTCCAAAGGAATTATTTTTTGTCATTTTTACAAATTTGAGCGTTGCCTACGAGAATGGAGAGGCCATAACTACGTTCTTGTGATGTCACGCTAGTAGATGAAACTCGGCCGCGGTTTAACATGTTTTCTTATGGGAGAATTTCTTACGCGTGTTCCTTTCGTGCCGATATCTTCTCGGGGGTTGATCTGATGCAAAAATTCATAAGAATCTTTTCGAAAGAGGATAAAATTTCATGCTATAAAACTAACTAATCCATTTATGACATTGTCTGCTAATCGAGGAAATGAAGGCTTAATACCGAAAATCGTTACTCTACTCAGATTCAAACGCGCTGCTCACGCAAGTTCGGTCATCGAGGGCCACTTTGATCGGTCCAAGCAGCGATTGCCTCACTCATCGATGCACCAATGACCTGGAGATGCTTGTTGTTTTCGGTAAATATCTACTAGCTTGATGTCATAAAACTGACTAGTTACGGCCTCTCCATTCTCATAGGCAATGATTTGAGAAGATGCAGGTGTAATCAGGAAGTGATGAAAAAGTGTAAAAATACCTTAAAAAATTTCATTCAAGACAAAAAACTGACAAAATGATGATTAAATCATGCCACCGCTATTATAAGCATACTTTTTTCAATTTTTTCCTCAAGTATTTATTGTGTCAAACTCTTTTTGAGCAATAGTTTAATGGTTGGTCTCAAAGATCTTGATATTTTTGAGTGAGAATTGATCCAAATGCCTTGAGATTCCTTAAATTTTCATTTCTGACAAGAGACTCGTATGCATCTGAAATGAATTGGGAAATTTACGGCGAGTTGTGACCAATCAATCTCAGCTTTAATTAGAATTATTCACTTTTTTATGATTTTGATACTACATATTTGGACCTTGTTGCTATTAGTTAGGTTAAAAAATGCTGTATAGTACAAGTCTCAGCAGTCATGGCCATATTCTTCTCGTAAAGACTATCCATCATAGCTTTACATTTCTGTTCTTTGTTTGCTGTAAGTTGCTCACTCTTTTTATTTTTTTCCACCAGTAAAACGCCGAAAGCGGTCATCCCAATAAATGAGGCACCAAATGAAACAGTACATGTCTTAGCAACCTGTCACTCACTTGTTCAGCTCGATGAAGGTTTGGTTGGTGATCCATTGGAGAAAGCAACTCTAACTGCCATTGATTGGCAATTGACTCGAGGTAATTCACGGTTTTATCCTTCCTTAAGTTTTCCAAATCCCTCACTTCTCATTCCTCCAAGATGAGTCAGCATTCATTGTTTACAATGATTCCTCAAAGATTTGGAAGTGGTTTTTAATTGGGTTCTTATACTCCTTAAATATGAGATATTGAAACCTGATCTCAGAGATATTTTTGTATAAATTATTATGTACTGTTAGATGTTTTCTGCTATTAGCGTGTCAGGATGGTAAGTGACCTGGAAAACCAAAAAAAGTCAAGGGAAAAATACCAACTGGGAAAATACCAAAATTTTTTTTGCTGCTCAGGGGTTTCTTTGATTTTTCGGGTTTTTACGAATCTGCAGCATTTCCATATCCATATTGTATCAGGCGGTACTGCGTTCGGGTAGTGGGACTAGCTGATAATTGTGTCCTATCATGGAGAACAATGGTGCCATCGCCCAGCTTCAAAGCAAACTGCTGGCATGTGGAACACTTTCTGATTATTTGACCCATGTGTGTGTCCGTTAGTTGTTTTCATAACCAACAAGATTGAAATAACCAAGTTTTGTCAACAAGTCTTTGTCAGCCTCATACATAAAGATCAGGGAAATTCATCCTGGAGTAAGGGAAAAGCCAGATAATGGAAAAAAATGTTAATAAACGTTAAAAGGTAATAATGTTCAAGTGGATTTGAATTCAAAATTGTTGGACATCAGAAATTGCTCTTTTAAGCATATAAATATGTTCTTTGTACAGTTTGATTTCATTTCACTAAATGTTTCAGGAGATGCTGTGATACCAAAACGAACGACAAAATACACCACAGGACTTAAAATTTTCCACCGAAACCATTTCTCATCAGCTCTTAAGCGAATGTCTGTTGTCGCTGGCTACATGCAGCCTGCAGCCACAGACACATTGTTCATCGCTGCAGCTAAAGGAGCCCCAGAAGTTTTGAAACCAATGGTAATCACATTTCTCACCTCTCATTTAATAGATATGTTTGTCTTTGTATGTAATGTCTCTATTGGTAACGGACAGAAAATAAAGAAATATAAAGTTTCTTGGTTAGGAGCTACTGTAAGTAATTTTTGTCGTACAAATCGCGTTCCACAAGAAAATTTGATGTGAAAACTTTTATCATAATGCTTAAATTCGCCCCTTGTCTACTGGTCCATCGTCAAGTGTAAAATGCTCTTTGTTAAGAAATAACAAAGCGTAACAAAGGTAGTCTGAAAATATGTCCTTACTATGAAGGCAGTGGGTATCTACCTTTAAAGATAATCAAAAACTGACAATTTGGACTCACAATATGGGAAAAAACTGTAGATAATTACACGAATGGTTCTTAAAAGTGGTTGAAACTTCAAGAAGTTTTTGATTTTTTTACTCTTTAGATTGCATGAACTGTGTTTTTGTGTCCAGTTGTTTTTCACATTTAAATAGATAGCTTATCAATTTTCAATTTTAAAACTGTTTTTCAGTTCAAAGATCTTGACCCCTCGTACGATGAAGTGTATCTGGAACTATCCCGACGTGGCGCCAGAGTGCTTGCTCTAGGATGGAAACAACTTGGTCGGATTAGTCCGCAACAAGCCAAAGATATCTCAAGGGAAGATCTTGAGAATAAGCTTCACTTTGTTGGATTCATCATCATCTCTTGTCCTCTGAAAACAGACTCCAAAGCAGCGATACGAGAGCTTGTTCATGCTTCACATTCAGTAAGTGCATTTTTTTGAGAATGAGGTCCTTGTTTTGTATCACTCTGTTCGTTCCTGGGTCAATGGATCACTCATATGTGCTTACGATTTAAATATATTTTTGTACATGAAATTTTGCGAGAAATATGATGGTGCCACTGGTTTTCTATTAAACGAACTCCAAGTTCAAAAAATCTCTCAAAGTTGAGCTATGTACAAGCTAGAGTTAAATTGAGTCCAAAGCTTGAAGTTATTCATCCAACTTTTTGCATGACTAATCCAAATTCATGATTGACAGTCAAAATTTTAGGATTTTTTAAGTCAGTCAGCATATTAGTAATTTAAATGATACAATGGTAATTGAACTTCCTTTACGTGGTTAATAGATGGGAAAATTCATGGTCTTGTCAGTTTGTTTAACTGAACATTGTCTTTATCTTCCGCGCTTTAAATGTCCCATTAGATTATGTGACATGAGAGGTAAAAAATTAGAGGTATAGCACCAACAGTTGTAATGGCAACTAAGTTTTGGAGAAAGTAGACCTTGATTACTCGATTTTAATCTATGAAATAAACACTTTTTTTCTGTTTTAGGTTATGATGATTACAGGTGACAATCCACTAACTGCTTGTCATGTGGCAAAAGAACTTCAGTTCACTTCCAAAAAAGGAATACTCGTATTGAAAGAATGCGATGATGGTACTTGGAAATGGGAGACAATCGATGAGAGTTTTTCTGTCAATTTCCCACAGCCAGAAGATGTTGTGAGAAAGATTATTAAGCGCTACGACTTTTGCCTGACTGGAGAGGTAAGTTTCAGACTTCTTATACATCTTCATTGATGCTCTGTGCAATTTTTCAAGTAAATGTGAGCAGAGAGGACACCTAAGTAAATTTTAAACTTCATAAGAAACTTTCAGTGCTCCTTACTTGAAGAAAAATCTCAAACATGCTGTAATTCAAGGAAAAGTTGGAAAAAAATCATCAGTGGATAATTTATTCATCCTCAGTTTTTTATGTGTGCCGAAATAGTGGTAATAATTGAAGAATTCACAAGTCACCAAAGTACAGTATAACCTAGATTTATTGGATCACAATTTAACGGATCGTCTTCTGGTTCTATCAAAGGCTTCAAGTTAATTCAAATTAATGCATTCTGTCATTCAACGGATCGATTCGTCAGTCTCATAAAACCGATAAATTGAGGTCTTATTATGCACTGTATTGCTTACTGTAAGGCCAACTTTCAAGGATCATTTTTTCAAATTTCTATTCAGATAGCCATTCATCGCATGAAATTAGCCAAATCTGAATATCTGATAGCAAAAGAGTTTGCATACTAAGGGATCAAAATCATAGCCTCAAAAAAATTTCTGAAGAAAATTACTGTTGTATAACAATTTGTTCTGGATACACAGAAATCCTCTGTGAAAACTAAAAAAATCCTTTTTCTATAGAATCGTTCCTTGACATGCCATCTAAATGAGTAGTAAAATTATTTTGCACACTTTCAATAAAGATTTGATAAATATTGTCCATTAAAATGTGGCCAAAGTAGGTTTTGATTCCAGCGTATAGGACTTAAAGACTTATTGATCCACTTTTTAAAAAATCTTTAGGACTTTTTTTTCAAAAAATTCAATGTTTTTGTATTGTCTTTCAATTTTTTGTCAATTCTCATCTTTTAAATGCGCAAGTCTGAAACTCTGAAACTAAATCCAATGTTTCCTTTTAATGTTCCAGGGCTTGGTTCACATGATCAAAAATCACAAGAGTCTCTTCCATCTAATCCTGCCTCATGTTGCTGTTTTTGCACGAGTTGCCCCCACCCAGAAAGAGTTTGTCATAACAACCCTGAAAAGCGTTGGCTTCACAACACTCATGTGCGGAGATGGAACCAATGATGTTGGTGCTCTGAAACATGCAGATGTTGGTGTGGCAATCATATCAAATGCTCCTGAAAGAATGCCGGAGAAGAAAAAGCATGTAGTGCCAAAAGAAGTTTCACCTTCACGACCATTCCGCGAACCTTCTCACCATAGACAATCATTCAACCATCAGCTGAATTCACGGATGAACAAAATGCTTAAAGAAATCAATGAAGCTGATCAACCGCAGTTTGTGAAACTGGGTGACGCAAGTATTGCGGCTCCATTCACTAGCAAACTCTCATCAATAATGTGTATATGTCATGTAATCAAACAGGGGCGCTGTACATTAGTAACAACTCTTCAAATGTTCAAAATTCTTGCTTTGAATGCACTGATTTTAGCGTATAGTCAGTCAGTTTTGTATATTGAGGGTATTAAGTTTAGTGATGTACAAGCAACCATCCAGGGTCTACTCCTGGCTGCGTGTTTCCTGTTCATATCTCGGTCAAAACCTCTGAAGGTGCTGTCGAAAGAGAGGCCGCTGCCAAATATCTTCAACCTCTATACAATTTCTACAGTCATGCTGCAGTTTTTTGTTCACTTTGCTTGCTTGATATTCCTCGTCCAACAAGCAAGCCTCATATCGCCTCCGAAGAAAAGTGATGCGCCTAAAGTGGAATCACCAGATGCTGAGGAGGAAGTACCTTTTGAAGCTAGTCTTCTTAATAGTGCTGTATATATTATTGCAATGACTCTGCAAATAGCAACTTTTGCCATCAACTATCGGGTAAGTCTTCAAATGTTTGTATAGATTTATATTTTTGTAAGATAAAATCTTTTGCTGCAAAATTTAGTACGTTTGTATTTTCCTTTCCAAAAATTCAAGCAAATGAGGAGGGAAAAAAACCATCGTAAGTTCTGCAGCCTGTAAACCAAAACATGATAGATACAAGAGATTTTGACTTTTACATCAGTACTTTAGATCCTCCCCTCTCAATTTTTTAAGAATCCAAAAAATTTTGGGGAGCAGTTAGATGGAATTTCTGTCCTTGCAACTTCTTTTATCTCATCAGCAGCGGGACTATACTGATGATGAGTTCTTGGTTCGCAACTTCGCTTTTTTCCTTCTACCACTTATTTGTTCAGAAAAAGCAATATTTATAGTCCCAAAAATTTTTGTGTCATTGTTTTTTTCTTTTATCAAAATTATTAATGAAAACTTTAAAAAATAATTAAGTTTAGCTCTGTTTTGAAAAGATAAAAAAAACTTGAGCGAAAAGTGAAAAATTCATTCTCACTGCTTGCAGTTTCAGCCTTGACATCCACATTTTTTTTGTTTTAAATATTAAAAATCAGCGCACCAGCATTTAACCTATTTATGTATTCTCAAAAGAACTATGTACATAGGGTTTGTCGGCAATGTAGTTCCTTTTAGCATAAACCAGTTCAATTAGTATTATCTTTCTTTCCTGCCAAGTTATCTTGATTCATTTCTGGTGGTGGCGGTCAAAGTTTAATTCATAAAAACCTCCTTAATCTGTAAGAGTTCCCAATGGTATTGAATTCTCACTCATTCTGTTTATTATTCAAGCTGTAAGATACAATAATTTTGAAACTTCTCTAGCATATATTTATCATACTAACTTCTGAATTGTGTATTCTATTTCCAGGGGCACCCATACATGGAAAGTTTAGTTGAAAACAGGCCACTATTATGGAGTATAGTTGGCTCAGCTGGTGTTGTTCTAGCTTTGGCAATGGGGCTTTTCCCAGATATAGCAGCTAAATTAGAAATTGTTGATTTTCCCTCGGATGTAAGTATCACTCATCTCAAAGCTAAGACTTCCATCAACAAGTGTGTTATAATCAGTCAAACTTGAGATGATTCGTCCTGTCATTTTTCTGTTTCATGCAGAAATCGATGCAAAGTGGTGGAGTAAAATATCCCAAGATGAAACAACTCTTGCATCAAAACAATGCCCAAAAAATGATTTCTATTGCATTTAGTGGAAGGGAACCAATGTAATTATAGGGTTTTAAAAATCCACAACCTTTTCTTAAAAAATGCTAAATACCTGTTTGCTCAGTAGTAACACGAGCATTTCTCTCTTGAATGAACCATTTTTTGGAAGAAAAACAAAAATTATTTGATACTCAAGGATTTTGTTAGATGAAGATGCACGATTTTTACAACACTGTGATTGCATCCATTCCCTTCTGCTGAGTGCGACCCAATGTTGCATGCTATTTAGCTCCTGAGTGAATAGCATCAATCCACCTTTTGAATCTGTAATTATTGTGGTACTCTATCAATCTCATTATTGTTCTTGTTGAAATAAATTGTGAAAAATCTAGTAGGTAACAGTTTTTATTTGTATGTAGAATGACTGGATATCATTTAGAAAAGTATGAATTTCCACAGATGGAACTCATCATAGATAGCATTTTTTTCATGAGCATAGTCCAATTGAGAACCCAAAAGAACTCTTGGTCACACAATTGGACGGATTTGACAACTGCATTTAATGTTGCCTAATTATCTCTCATGATTTTTTTTTAACAGAGAACTGAACTATCGCTTTTAAACTCTCTATGACTTGTCTACCTTAGATTATGAAGAATGTACCCTCTAAAATTATTTTTCTTTTTTGCAGTTCCGAGTGATTCTTGTAGCTGTTCTTTTCGCTGATTTCATTTTCTCATTCCTTGTGGACAGAATTTGCCTCTGGCTCTTTGGCGAAGGCAGGATGAAGATTTCTCGTTGATACAAGTTGCCGACTCTTGATGCAGTGTTCTGAATAGTCCTCCATTAACGTTCCCTTTTATCTATTTTCATCCAAGAATCGTTGTGATATATTTTTCTCTTTTGTTTGTGTCTGAAAATACTTATTTGTTTATTTTGTAAGGAAGTACATGTTTGTGAGACTGCATCTTACATTTCCTGCATTAATTCTGCAAAAATAGTCTTGCAAATTTTTTACTTTAAGTATTATTAGAGGCATTTCAAGTAAAGTGAATTTCTACATTATTCCCTCAAAACTCTGCATTTCAATGGACTTGATGTCTTGAGAATGAACTTCTCAGATTCTCAATATGTTTTATTCAAGTGCTTTAAGTACAGAGACTCCCCCTCCCCCCCCCCCCCAAAAAAAAAACAACAAAAAAAAAACATAGAATTGGCCTGGTTTTGAAAAAAATATTTAAAATTTGGTTTGTGAGCTCTCTAACAAGCCATTGTTGTGCTCATTTAATAGAAAAGTTACGTTTCCTAAGTGCCTCCTTGGCAACATGTGAAAAATACCCTTCAGATTTTATTTTTAAGTCACTTTAATTCACTCCGTGAAGACTTATCAGAACTGTGAATTAAATAGGGTTTAGGCACATGGTAATAGGGACTTCCCTAATCAAGTTATCATCAAAATTACAAACTGCATTTCGACATCCTAAATACTTTTCTTAGGAGAGGCCAACTCTTAGTTTTTTTGGAACAGCCTTTGTATTAAGAGGATGGTAGCAAAAATGAACCTTAAAACGATATATTAATTGAGCAAGAGTGTTGTTGATGAGAATAATATGCAATGTCGCAGAAGACATGAACAGTTGAATACTTATAGCCTAGTAAAGGTGATTCAATGGCCCAGTGACGTGATGACCTAGTTGAGAGGTTCTGAGACGGAGCATATTTTTGCAAATAGTTGTAATTCATGGTGGCCTCAAAGAGGACTTTTAATTTTTATAATTTTTGTTTTTCAATTCGTGGAAGCTGGAAACTTACTTTTTATTTCTTCGAATTTATAACAATGATTAGTAGGTAATCATTTTTTCTTTCTTTTACACATATTCATTACTCCATGAAAATAAGGAAGCTCAGATCATGACCCAACAGCTTGTGCTGCCTGTGTTCCAGTATCATATATCTAGAGTTAATTTTTCTCACAGTATTATGAGGACAAAATGGAAATGAATGGTCTCTGAGCTTTGCACAGTGGGGCGAACTATTCATATGAATAATGTCATACCATTGACTACGAAAAATGCTAGTCCATGATTCAGACCCTGTTTATAGTTCAGCAGGTTTTCTTGTAAGGAAAAACATTACCCAAAAATTAACCAAAAATTTCTGGCCCAGACTCATGATTCTACAAAAACTGTGCATTCAGGAACAGATCACAGAAAAGATTGAAAAAGGTGCTTGAAAATTTTTAAAAAAGTGCTTGATTTTTTATTGCCGAAACTGAATGAGGCAGCTTCTGAGACAGACTCATTTAAAAGTTTTAACCTCTTGATCAGGATAGAGTAAATTCACCTTCCAATGAGGCTTGAAATTTTGGTCTTCATTCAAATTTAGGTATTTTCCAGTGCGAGCCGTATTTTTTGATGTAGTTGAAGAGTGTTCTAATTTTAATTTGTGCCTTGGTGAATCATAAAAGGTTCAGTAGCTAGAAAGTTATTCAGGATGAAACAAAATTCAGTTTTAGAGTTAGGTTTTATTTTAAAATGTAACTCTGGATAATGCAATCACTTGAAAATTGATTTGAGAAACTTCAGTCATGTTCACTCTTATGTTTTAAGGTCCTCACACTTATATCAAAGTCGTTTGTTTTTTTTTCTTTCCTAATTGTGTACATTACGTCTGTACCTAATTGTGCTTGATAAAGTCTTTTATTCCAATTTTTTTTGCATTTTCCTGTATTTTATCAATTTATTGTACCCAGGAGTTAAATATTTAAGACCTATGACCACTAAGCAGGGTAAGGAATGAAGTACAACAACACTTCGTATTTTCTCATCAAAATTTAACGCAGAATGTGGCGGACTTTAAAAAAAAATCAATAGGCCCTGCTCATAATATCAAGAAATTCAACGCCAGTCAAATGTTTATGATGTATGTTATGTTATTATTTTACATGATGTTTATCCTAACCTTTCGGACACTTTAAGCTTTACAAATTGAATTTCCCATGCATCAGTTTTGTCATGTCAAAAGTATTCTGCTCAGAATTATGACAAGGAAAGAAGTCTTGTGGTGCTCTAATCCTTACCATGTCTAATGGCCCATTTTAAACTCTTTACTGAACATGAAGAAAAGAGGTCATGACTCATGGAATTGTGATACATCCTGAAAAGTAATTGCCTTGTTTTTAAAAGAAGCGGGTGATTTTTGAGTAAATAAATTCCTAAAAAGAACCTCTACACAGTGAGTGGACCTTTTTTGAAGACATTTTCATGAAATAGGGTTCAATTATCTTAGATTTTTTGCCCTTCTTGGAGGCATAATTGTTTTTAAGTGACAGGTTGAATGTCTCGAGCTCGACTAGTATTGTGTGCTGATTCAAAAGAAATTCCAACCAACAAGAGAGTAAGATTCTTTGGTAATTCAGTGAAGGTTTCTATTCTGTATGTAGTTTGTAGTTGATGAGAAGTCTCAACTATTCACATTTTTGTAAAAGTAGCAAGTATATTTCGCATTTTGGAACTATTTTAAGATCCATGTGTTCTTGATCTATTATTTCCATTGAAATAGTTCGTAGCTCTCAATTGGAATTAGCTCATTTATTGAAAGGGCCAGAATTGAGTGGAAATATTTATGTAAGAACTTATTTCTATCATGAAATCAGTAGCAGATGTGTAGTTTTTGTAAGAGGCCGTCAAAGTTGGTTCCTCCCAAAAATAGATAAGTGCTGTGCATTTAATAACAAGTCAAAATGTTGCTTTGTTTCAATCAGGTTGAGCCGTTTGTTACTTCAATGACCAAATTGAATTTCTTTAAACTTCTGTATTTAATTTCAAAGTAGGTTGCATGTAATATTTTCTCTTTTTGTACTTACAACTTTTGTGTGAAGGTGTATTCAAATCACAGACTCTTTAATTTTTCAATGTGTTGAAACTGTTAAGACTCTCTTAAATCTTAGTTTAAGATTTGTTGAGCTTGACATTAGGGTTGATTTCCGGACACTGCCCCCTTTTAATGTCCTTCTTTCCTCAGCCATCAAAACTCTCAGCCTGAGCAGTGGCAGATGTGTTTGAATTTTACATTTGTTTGTAATTGAGAACTTACTGTAGTTTTTGTTTAAAATAAAAATTTAATGTTAAAGATTTTTTTTTTTATTTAAAAGAGAATAATTTTTTTGTATGATGTTTGCACTGAGTTTAAGAGAAATGCATCAAGTTACATTTTGGGGGAAATGAGTTGGTTTTAAATTCAACTAGTTGTAAATTTTCTTCTGTCAAAAATTCCAAGTTGAGAAGGAAAAATTTTGAACGTGAAAATAGCTGTTTAACTTTTTCTTAACCATTGAATCTTAAAACCTCTTTTTCTTGGTTCAAACTCGATGCAACTTATGCATCTCTATCAAACTCAGTCCACATGATGTACCAATTTGTCCTCTAAGGTTGAGTGGTCATGGCACTTGAATGCCACCACAAAAACCCCAGGTTCAAAGAGGGCTTGGGTTATTTAGATTAGCTGTCAGGAGTTCAGGGGCAGGAAAAGATCAATGATAAGATTATCTGTAAAGTATTGAACCAATTTTATATTATCAAACTTCAAAACCTGTTGAAAAAATAGACTAGATCTTCCTTATTTACAGTTATTTTTACAAATGCTTCACAACACAATTGAAGCATTGAGTACAAAAAAGACGCTTTCAAGAAAAAGCCTTGACAGCATAAATTGCTCCTGTGCACTTCTTCATAGTACATAAAATCTACTCTGATGCAAGCTAGCCACACTGAAGAACATGGGAATTGAAAAGTCATTCACAACAAGCTCATATGATGCTTCGTTATGACACTGAGATTGTACAACTTTGTATACAATTTATATCAAGCCAAAAGATCTTACTGAAGTTCAACAATATTATTTTAACAGAAAAGCGAGTAGTAAAACTGACATTTTTTTAATGTATTGCACATCACGTACCAAGTTGGACTATCTTCACAGCTTTACAAAGCTGACACATACTAGTTGTCCGAGTCATTGAATCTCAATTGCTACACTTCAAAAAGCACCAGCATTGTTTCAATTGCCATGATTCTCTCAGTCCTTTAATGACTGACAACTCCTTGTAAAGCTATAATAAAGTCCTCATTAACTTGCAGCGCAGGATGGCTTGTAGATAAAACTACTATGCAAGGTACAACTAGCAAAGTTGGTGGACACTGAAGACTGCTCAAAGCAATGATACTTCAAGTCTTATTCATCAGAGCTGATACTACGATTTAAAGAAAAAAAGAAGGTAATTCAGCGGAAATTAATGTAACTAAATAAAACTAAAACTATGAGTTTGAGATGATTTAAAACAAGACATTTGAAAGCGTCTTCCAACATCCAATGCATCAATGGTATTCTTACTGATGGCTAGCATCAAACAAATTAAAGTTCATTCATAGGATAATTAAAACTCTGCCAACAAACAGGGTTGTACAATTATTAGAATTAAAAACTAAAAATGAAAACAAGAGACAAGTTTTTACAAGCAGAAATAAAAACCTGTGTGTAATGGCACACAAGGAAATTTCTGGAAAAGAGGAGTTGAAATACAAAATTAAATTCTTAGATAAGGTACTGAGTGACATTAGAAACAAAAATGCCTAGAAAAGATAAAATCGACCATACCGTTTTAGAGAGTACAGATACAGAAAAGAAAGGCACTTGCTGATTTTCTTAAAGAGTTACTACAATGGGATGTGACAGACTATTTTCCTCATATTTTGTTATAATTTACCATAGATTAATGAATCTCACATGAAGTCTCATGCTTGCACACAGATCCAGAGAAACTAGACTGGTTGGCGCAAGAGCTAGGAATGAAAACAGAGACATCAATGCAGAATGAAAAAAAAGGTTCTACTTGAAACAATAAATGTAGCAGGGAAATTTTCCAGTCAAAAGTGTTCCTCACCAAAGCCTGTATACTGATTTTCTGTTACCTCCTTTCAAGACTTCACGTTTTCTTAATACTCGATTTTTTATTAGAAAAAATTAATGCTTATTTGTACTCTAAACTTTAAATACAACTTCCTACTGATATAGCATAGACACTTGGAAATACAGCAAAGTGCTTCCCTAATAAGTTGTAACAAAATATCAAAGACATAACTCAAAATCTGAAATAAAGTAATCAATAATGTTTTGTTGTGGACAATTTTTTTGTCGTCATGAAAAAAAAAAAAAAAAAAAAAAAAAAAAAAAAAAAATATTGAATTAAAAATTGCAAACAAGAGCATTGACTGGAAAGAAAAGAAAAGAAAATTTTAAGGGAAAATTCTGAGTATTTTAAGATATGCCCTTTAACTCTTTGATGAAGTATTTCCTGCCACTTGGTTTTTTTAACGTGAGAATGCTGATGTTGGTGAAGAGAAAACACTTAAATTATAAGAGCATTCTCAGGGCAAAGAAATGAGACCAGAAAAAGAAAAATTGGTTGAACCATTAAAACGATTCAGCGATAAAATCTCAAATATTTAAAAGATTTATGATGCGACATTTTAAATATGAAATACTGATATGATGAGCTAGTGCATATGAGAGAAAGAAGAAAACAGTACTGGACAATGAGATCATGATGAATTTTTGGCCTTGAGCCCTCTACTACTTCCGTACGCCAAATGATTCTTGAGACAGATCACAACTATTTTACCAAAGCAGGTGCAAATTAAATGGGAATTTTACTTCATTTGAAATACATTGGAAACAAATGAAGATCCTTTCACTGTAGGAAAGGATGTATCTCTTCAAGGTAATGGCTGGTATTAGAAGAACCCGGCCTTTTCAGCTGGAATGTACACACCATGAAAATGGTCGACTTTATCTGGCAATAATAGAGTCTGACTCCTTGGCTTAAACCTTGTATTGTTCTGCAGAACAAAACACACAAGAGCCTTCCTTCTCCAATTTTCCTCATCATTTAGTATTGACAATACCTCAGGGTACCGCTGGAGGTGTGAGTGCTATAGCAGGGGCTCTTTGCCAAGTTGAGTGCTTGACCATTTCATGATGCTTGTATGAGCACTTTGGCTAGCGTGCAGAGAGTCCTTCCAACTGTAATTGACAGAAAAAAAAGACACTTGGAGAGGAAAAGGGCTTTCAGGCTACTTAAGATCTGCTTTATGGAAGACTTAAAAGTTGGAGAACATACTTGACAGGCAGTCCCAAAAATTTCCTCGAGAAAAAAGGATGTGGTAAGTTGGAAATACACAGAACCAATTCACTATCTCTCATACAAATGTTACTGAGTACATAAAATCTGATTTCAATCTGCACAGAATTAAATCCTTTTTTGAGTCTATAAATAACCATCAGCAGGTTCTTCTTAAAAATATCTTTCTACATTTTTCCACGGATTGGGTGTTGGCGCCAGCTTTGAAGAAGACACAATAATTTCTACACATACACTAGGAGTTGAAACAGTAACATTCTTCAAGAGGGATTTGGAGAATTATGAGCTTTATTAGGAGCTGTAGTAACGGCTGAGTTCATTGGCTTGATAGGAGAGACAACCTGTGTTGAGTCTCCTAAAGTTACATTCTTTGTTTTACGCTTGATCATTTTAGGGGTTGACGAAGCTTGTGGGCCATGGGGCTTTCCTTCCACGGCTGGTGCATTTACCTGTCTATAGATACGTGGATCTGTTGGAAGAAAGATGTTTTTATTTGCAGCGGAGAGGTAAACTGCTTTATAACGCTTCTGCACATCTGGTAAATCTATGTTCTTCAGCTTCCAATCTACAAAAGAGAGGGGCTCATTCTTGCCAAGAGCATCGCTCGTTGAGACAGAGGACAGACTTGAGTTAAAAGAGGCAGTTCTTTCTCGTTCCTTACGGGGGGCTACAAGTGTAATTTTTTGCTTCAGGGCTAAATCTTTGTTGGGAGATTTTATTTTCATTGGCTTTGAGATCAATTCAGTCTTCTTTGGCTTGGCAGAGGATTTTGAAGGGAATCTGTCCACCCGGTTTTCTTTCTTGGACTCTGAGGAAGTAGATGGTGGAGATGATTCAACGCTAGAGGATGTTCGTTTTGAATGAGGCTGCTTCACTTGTTTACTTCTTCCTTCAGCGCGAGATAAGTAGTTACTACCTAAATTTCGACTAACAGAGCGTCTATAGTTCAACCTACATCTTGATACGCTGCGAGACCTCCGATCATGAAGTCGATGTGATGGTGCAACATTATTGTATCTCCTTGTATCCCTTGAACTCCGATCGACGGACTTTCGATGAGACGACCTAGAATTTCTGATTTTATCCCTTCGCTCATTCTGTGCAGGATCTGGTGCCCGTTTTCTTGTCGAGCAGACAGGAGCTTTAAATTTTGTCTTTGGCTCATCTTTCTGGGATATACTTTTAAACCTCTTGGAATTAATGTCACTTTCGCCTACAGATGGTGACCTTGACCGTTTGGCTTTGAATATACTGATTGCATCGTTCCGACGGTTCCTTGATTTTTGTTGTGAATTCCTAATAATATTATTTGCGATGTCCATTGGAAGCAAAACTGCTCTACGACCCTGTGTTGCTTCTGAGGCTGACTTATTAGGTGACAGTTTATCTGATTGAAGGACTGAGGGTTTCACACTAATGGTTGAAGTATTGCAACTAACATTTCCACTTTGGTTGTTTTGTAAAACCGAATCCGAGGGAAAGCGCAGAACATGTGAGGTTTGCTGAGAGGCTCCACTGGGTTCCAAATCATTGGGTGAGCTGGGACAGAACTTTTTGTGGGTTTGGAGAGTTGTCTCAGAAACACTTTTCTCAGAGGGCAAACGACATGGTAACAATGATGCTTTATCTGACTGAAGGACTGAGGGTTTCACACGAATGGTTGAAGTATTGCAACTAACATTTTCACTTTGGTTGTTTTGCAAAACCGAATCCGAGGGAGTGCGGCAAACATGTAAGGCTTGCTGAGAGGCCTCACTGGGTTTCAAATCATTCGCTGGGCTGGGACAGAACTTTTTGAAGGTTCGGAGAGTTGTCTGACGAACATCTTTCTCAGAGGGCAAAACACTATTCGAACATATTAGAACTTTGCGCACTTTTCGTGAGCTTCTCTGGAAAGGTATCTGCTCACTCACTGAACTAATTGAGATATTGCTCTCTGAAATGTCAGAGCACTCAGGGCTAGTCTTACGCACCGTAGAAACCGTACTGGGGGTATTAACAGGACCAACATATGGCCCTTGAATATTTGATACAGTTTGAGGTTGTTTCACAGATTTCTCTGGGTTATTTGGTGAATGCGTGGCTTCAGGTTCTACTTTCATTTTGCGATGCACACCTTCAGAGGTATAAGCATGATGAGATAAAGTATCATGAGAATCTACAACACTCGGTACCTCCAATTTACTTTTAGGTTGCAAAGTGCTTCTGCGGGCGACAGGTTTGATGTCCAGGAATGAATTACTGTCGTTAGAAAACTTGGATTTAATTGTTGTAGTAGCAGGAGGGGAGGAGATGCTTATAGATTTTTCTGCACTTTGAATCGTTTCTGCTACACAAGTTGGGGTCATGTTTATGCTCGATTTATCTCTATGGAAGACAGCACATTTATCTACCACAGTGGATGGTTTCTCAAAATTGCAAATTGAAGAGTCTTTGACAATTTTTTCTTTGCTTGAAGTAGAGTTTTGCTCAGAAATTTTGTTCCTTACACTATTGATTCTTCTAGTATTAGAAAGTGAACCCCTGTCCGTAACTAATGTACTTCTAAGTGCAACACTGGGAATTGTAGAGGCATCAGCAATTTGCTGTTTGCTCAAGCTTGCATTCCTGGATGGATGATTTACTTTAGAGCAGGGTTCTTTGTTTTGAGTAATGAAATACTTATTGACTGATGGGAGCAGTTTACCTTCTTCTTTTGGAGGTGAAGATAAAGGTACAGCAGGCTGATTTCTTGCGCTGTTCGACTTGATTACTGCCAAATTTTTCTCATAAATATCCTCTCGGGGTAACAGAGAGTTATTTGGATTATTTTCTGATCCTACATCACAACTGTTCGTTTTTTCATTATCAATATCCCAGGAACCAAGTGGGGTTTTTGGGATCGGGGAGAGAAGTTCTCGTGCAGGCGTACGCATAAAACTTTGCAAAGAATCACTACTAAAAGTTTTAAAGGGCGTGTAGCAAGCAGCAGTTGAGACATCGCCCGGAGATAAAAACAGTTTCTTGTCTGAAATAGAATTGACAGAAAGATTCGAGTTCCCATCTTCAAAGCTTGATGGTTTTTCATCTTTTTTGCTGTCCATTTCTATTTTTTGTTCTGACGAACCTACACCTTCAAATTTGCTGTTTATATTGTTTTTAATCAGCATTGGCGAACCTGTCGAATCCGGAATTTTAATTATTTTAAACAGATCAGAGCTTTCAGATTTCTCCGAGATTTTACCAGCCATTCCATGAGGAGTGGGAGGAATGGGGGACAAAATTGCTTGAGCCGGCGTGCAGATCAGTGGATTGGTATCATCGTTCTTAAACGGTGTGTGCATGACTGGAATTTTCAAGAGATCTAATGACTTGCTTTCACCGCTAGAGTTTGATGAACTTTCTGTTGATTTCAAGCCTGCTGCCTTACTTAGAGCTCCATGTGGAGTGGGTGGGATGGGTGACAAAATAGCTTGAGCCGGTGTGCTCACCAATAGATCAGCACTGTTGTTCTTGAAAGGTGTTTGCATGCACGGGATTTTAGAGAGGTCAAAGGACCTATTTTTTGTGCTTGTCTCAGTCAAAATTTCTGAATGTTCCAAATTGGTATTCGTTGGAGTTCTAATATTGACTAAGGTAGATGTAGATTTTGGTAGATAGCTCTGAATGATCTCTGCCTTTGGTTGCATTGGAAGCATAGATTTAACTGTTGGTGAGACTTTGTTGATCATAAGACCTGCTTCTAATTTTTCAAACGAGCTGTTACTACATTTTGCTTGGGTTGCTGAGTCTTCTTTCTTGACAACTTCCATTGGCGTTGGAGGAATGGGAGATAGAGCTTCTCTGGCTGGTGTGAATGGGAGGCTTGAAGAATCGAGGATATTTTTGAAAGGTGTGATGGAAACGCAAATCTGGGATAGGTTGAAAGACCGCCTTTCCAAGCTGGAATCAGGAGCATTTGGCGTTACCTCCAAACTGTTTTGTGGGGTTTTGTAGAGAGGGCTCATTTCAGGTGCCTTCAGGTTCGACGTTACAATTGCTGTTGGAACGCTACAGTCATTGACTTTAATGTCTATTTGCTGGGAGGAGGAAGAAATTCTGGTGTTCGGCATTTCAGGGGGATGTTTTACCTGCCGACTATCCTTGACAATTTGTTTACTATGACTCAAATTAGGAATTTCTACATCTGAAGAATCAGATGAAACATCTCCAAAGAGAGATGCCATTTGCTCCTCCCTGGATTGTAAGCTCTCCGAAACTTCAGTGCTAGAGGGAGCACGTTTAGGTTGATTTTCTAGGATCACTTGACGGTTGGTTACTTCATCAGAAGGAGCAGATTTCAAAACTATTTCTGGAGATGTATTTTTTCCAGACTTGGGGCTGTCACTTGATGAGAGGAACGAGAAATTTGTCAATGAATTTTCTGAAAAAACACTATTACTAGAGATGAACGGTTCTTTATTATCCGGGGTTTTTCCAAAGAGAGAAAATAATTTATCTTTGACAACTGGGTCTGTATCAGTCTTTGTTTGAGTTTCTGGAGTACTGAAAGTTTTTACCATTCCTCTACCTGCTTTGGGACTTCTTGGATTGGTAAGGTTAGAATATAAGGACGTAACTGGACGTACTGAGTTTGAGTTCTTTTTATCATTCTTGCCTTTCTGAGTCAAGATTCTTGGTCCAATATAAATAGGGTTGATCCTTGTTTTTCCATCTTTTTTGAACTTTTTGAAACAATGACCGTTAGATAAAGAACTGGACAGTGACGATGATCCACTATTCGACAAAACATTTTCTAAAGACGGGGCAACTAAATTGACAGGTGACACGGAGGACTTCTTTTCAACAGCACTATTTGATTTAAATTCTTCTTTTACTTCTTGCTTCTTACTCGCATCAGAACTTACATTTAACTGGTTACTAGTTGTATTTATAGATTCACTGATTTTTTGGAGCTCCATACTTGAAAGTAATATACTTTGAAGTTCTTTTGAAGTAATTGAAGAGACTACTTCATCATTTAACTTATTGCACTGACCAACTTTAGCTGGCGTTTCGGCAGCAAGTGATGCAGCATGAACTGGACTTTCCACCAAACTCTCTTTCTCTTCAGCTATCTTTGGGACCGACTTGATGACATGTTGAGCGTGAGCTGATTTCATGGGAGTGGGTACGGGTGGATTTTCTTGTCCTTCTCGAGATGCTGGGTTTTTCTCAACAGAGGCACCTGACTGACGGTCAGTGTGTAATATATAGACGGATTGATTTTGTTCACAATTTACTACTTTGCTATTAACGGGAGGCACATCAACTAGACTAGATTCTGCTTGCTTCACATTCTCAGTAGGTTCCTTTTGGTTGTCGACTGATGGTGAATCTGAGGCTTGGCTCTCTCGCTCCATTTCGTCCAAAATTCTTTTCCTCAAACGTTTAGTATATATTGTGTTAGGAACTGATTTATCTACTATAACTAAATTTTTGTTGTATGTCCTGTTGTTACTCTTTGTTTTGACCGAAGCAGCGACAGCATTTTCAACTACTTTTGAGTTTGATGTGGAAGGAGTTTTTTCATCCTGATCGCAGGAAAAGTTATTCCTTTCTTTTAGGGCACAAGTGGAAGGATGTTCATCCTTATTAGCATGTTCTGACACAGAGGATTTTTCACCAGACTTTGCAGGCTTTGAGGAATGTTGGAGAGGAGTGCGATTATTTTCCTTGGAATCTTTTCCAGGAAACTTTCTTGGTGAATGACTTCTAGAACGTCGCCGCTCCGTTGAACGCGACTCTTTCCGTAATTGCATTTGGTGTCGGTCTCTAGTATCATTTTTTGAATGACGAGAGCTTCCGTTGAGATGCGATTCTCTTCTGTCATGATTTGAGTAATCTCGAGAGTCCCTGCCGTTCCTTTCAGAAGACACAACCTGCTGACCATTTTTTTGCGAGGCTTTAGACTGCTGGTTTTTGAGAAATGTGTAATTCCTGTGGAAAAAAGTGCATATTTTCATTAATTTGGAAGATAAAGGGGCATGAAATGGGCATTCAATTTCACTCAGAACTAAAGAGTAAATATAGTATTATACAGCCACAACAAATACCTTGAGCTAGTATTAGGAATTAGAGAACTTTATGAATAAAAAAAAAAGACTCTGAGGACCCAGTCAAGCAACACGTCCATGCTCTACCTCTCAAATTTTTAGGGAATAAGGCCGAATGAAATCTGTTATGACTGTCCCTCTCATTAGTTCTGTAAAACTTTGTCAACACTGCTGGGATTAAACAAGGGACCTGTTAACCTACAGCACTGACCACTGAGCCAACCACGAGTTCCTACTCTTTTCGCAGCAGGAGGCTCATATATATACATGTGAAAAACACAGTTCAAGACAATGTCCTGCCTTCCTCAGGCACCATCATCCACTCAGTGCCCCTAAAAACTGGATTTTGACGCCCGAAAAAATGTTTAAAATGACTTTAGCATGATCAGGAAGGAAGGGTGAAAGTACCAATTTCACTGGACATTTTAAATTGCGCCTTTGTTTGCATAACATGAAATCTGAGTGAAGATCACAATGATAAAACCGCCGCTTCACAAAATGCCTAGCATTTGTAATACTGAATTTGGCACCTACTCTTTGAAATTGAACAAACCTAACAAAAAAAGATAAAAGAATCAGTCTAATTAATTTCTGCATCTGCAAACTTGGGTTTCATGATATTTTTTCCCTGACAAACATTTACCTTTTTTTACCTTTTTTACTCGCATTGCAAAATTTCTTCCACTTAAGCCAATTTTTTAAACATATTTATGACTGAGCGATTTGTATTTGACATAAAAAGCTCTTGCTCCCCGATGAGAATTTTGTTGATTAATCTAAAACCATAAATAACTCCATTTCCTGAAACAAAAATAGACAGATTGGCTTCTAGGAGTAAGGGTTTGAGTTTCCCAATAGTGTTGAGTGCTAGGAATAGAAATAGAAATTCCCAGGAATGCTCTCAGAGACTCTCAAAAAGTGAGTGCTTGTTGTGTACATGTACATGTGTGTTTCCGCCGAAGTTTTCTGAGGAAGTAATATTTAGTTGTATTGGCAATTCCCTGAAATTTTCCCAGAAAAGTTCCTGATCATGAGAACGGGGAAGATCCAACTTAGATCCTTATTCATGTGCATGTCATGTCTGTCCATAATTAATGCTTAAATGCAGCTATTCGATACTCGATAGTTTGGATAGTACGCTAGAAACAAAGAAATGAGCTTCATGTAAAAATCACGGACGACTTACTCTTCCCGTAGTTCTCTGATGATGTTGTCTTTTCGCTTGACTTCAGAAATCGCAGTCTTGTAAAGACTTGAAATGTTTGTTGACAATGTAGCATTCTGAGACTTTAGGTGTGACCTCTCTCGATGCAAAGATTTAATTTCTTTATTAAGATCAACGATTACATCCTGTAATTCAGCAAGTCTTTTTTGTAGACTAATGTTTGCTTCTTCCAACTGAAAGGAAAATGCAAGTTATAAATTAGGAGATATCTTGGAAAAATCAAAAATACAGTGATGTTCACACAAAATATGATATGATTATAGAATAATTGAAAGGTAGATAATTCACAGTCTACATGACAATGCTGCTGTCTTTGGTCGCTTTTATAAACCAAGAATATTAAAGAAACATTGGCCTCTTCAAATGCCATCTCCGGTAGGTGGTCAAATCGTGTTCAACCAACTAGTGAATTTCACCATGGAAGACTACAAACCTAAAAGAGGCACAGACGTAATTAATACACAGGAGAATATGGAGCTTGACTGCAACAAAGAAGTCATAAGCAAAGGCTAGAGAAAAGCCTCAATACTGGCGAGAACTGCGTTATCGACAGGGGAGCATTTACCAGGTGGATGCTAAACCAGACTCTTGGTTGACTATTATTAGTACGATATTATCCAAATAGGATCCATAGAAACCAACCCAAAAGAGTGACTAATGATGGTTTTAGATGTTGTTACCGCTAAATAAATGAAAAGAAGTCACACATGGGTGATAACATTGAAAAAAAAAAATATAAAATATCATAATGTTGAAAATTTATTGGAGAAAAATGAACAAGTTTGGTCCCAAGTAGACTTGAACGTCGGGGCTTTGTACTTCCTAGTCAGGCACTTCAACCATATGACCATTGTGACATCGTATGAGGGAGTTAAAAATAGCAGCATTATAAATAATAGAGTCTTTGAATGCCCCTCCACTTAAAACAGTGGAGCAGCTGATCAAGTGACCGCTGGTCTATTAAATATGAACTGCTTTAATAGCATATTTATCTTGTACACTTGCAGCATTTCTGTGCCTCTTCCGAGAATATAACCTCCTATAGTTCCAACTTCAATTTTAAAATGTGAAAAAAAAAAATTTAATTTTTGCTTGCAGTTGCTCTGATGTTTTGTCACGTTGTCAGTGAAATTATTCAAAAAGTAAGCTAGGTCCTGAGCCTTGCTGAGTTGTTGACTGGATTTGTTCATCTAAATGCCCACAATAGATATAAAACTGCATGAACCGGTAACATTTCACTGACCTCAAAGGTTGACTTTAGCAACCCATCTACATCTTCAGTAAATACACTGACAATGAGTTTGATTTCTGAGTTCACCATGGAATATTTGGTAGAGATAACTCTCGTAGGACTCTATTCGGTGTAGAACCTCCAGATGTGATTAACATGACCTTCTTTGGTTAACTTTTTAAAGTGATTGGAAAGTCCAAAGAGTTAGCACTTACAATGAATGTGTGCACTGAGTTGAATCAAAACTACAGATAGTGGACAGTATTAAAACACACGGATGATTATGAAGGTATCAAAACTAGAATTTTCAACTCTGTTCCTCAGTAATTAATTTCAGATAGCTCATTCAGGATTCCACTTGACTGAAACTTCCTCACTCACCAGATGGGGGTTTACAATTAGGTTGCGAGCGGTTGGAGTGTACTAGAGGATCAACTCATCTTCATTTGACCATAGAGCCAATGCCAAATGAGTTTACACACTTTTAGACTGCGACAGAAGATCCACCATCTGCAATCTTCCATTTACTTTACAACTAAAAGTGATGCCAGACAATCTTCTGCTGTAGTCTAGAAGAGCGTGAGTTTATTTGGCGTAGACTCTAAAGGCATAGATACAATCAAGATGGCGGACCTTCCATTTCACTCGACGGTTCGCAGACTTTTTCTGCATGTAACCAATTTGGTATCGCTTTTCAGAGCAGCATTTTGAAACTTGATGTGATAGTAGTTTAAACCAACTACAGCGAATAAGAGTAATCTTCATTGGTAACATTTCAATTGGCCTTTGAAGGAGACGTATCATACTTTTAGGAGCTCTGCATCATACCCTATCCGAGAGTTTCAGCAGGACAACAAAGCTCAAACTTCAAAAATGGGCTCAGGAGAAGGAGGAAAAGAGTAGTTTGGTACTTAAATTATGATGCGTCAGTATTAGAAATTCTCCAGAAAAAAAGACATCTAAGGGCGACTTTTTGAGGTTAGAAAGTCTATGGATAAAGATAGGAGTTAAGATAAATAAAACATGATGAGGATTAGTTTTCACATCTATGGGTACCTTTGATATAGTTTCATCTAACTGGAAATCTGGTAAATCTTCATAAATATCATCTTCATCGTCTTGATTGCTACTACTCATGATAGGTTGTGGAACATTCCTCGATCAGAAGTGGGTAAAAGTTTCTTCACAAGATGAACACAGATACTTTGCACTGAAAGATCAGTTACAAAATAATACAAAAATTTTGACCTACATCTCTTCTTCAAATAAGAACACTCATACGGTACGAGAAACTAAAAGAAAATTAAGCTTTTCACAAAACTTCACTCACTTCACATTTTCTGTTTTTGTCTGTTGGACTTAGATAAGGGAAATAACAAAACAAACTGAAAAACGGAGGGAACCAAGAACCAATGGAACGGGAGCATTGGAGCAGGACATCTTTGTCTCCGTGTGCGTGTTTTTTATCAGTGTTTATGCTTTGTCTGAATCTCTTTTCTGTAATCTGTACTAATTTTAACTTTTTCTACACATTTTAAAATTTACTTTCTATTATCCTTTGCAGTGTTCAACTCTTCTATTCTCGTCGGTAACGTTACAAATCATAACCAGTCTCTGTCTCAAGTGCAATAATGGCTCCAGATTTATCCATTGTGGAATTTCATTCCGATGACAGGAAGTATCGCTGTGGTTATTGTAAAAAAACTGACTCAATCATCAGGCATGGTACTTAAGTTTGTATTTTCTTATTGTATGTGTTTAGAGTTAGTTTCTTAGATCAGCATGAAGGGACTAAAACTACACTATGAATAGCCACTGCTGCTATTTGATGGTTGTGCAGTTTCATAGCTGAAGAAAACAGTTTGTACTTTTTTCATCATGATGATGGCACTAACAGATCACCTCTGAAGATGAGCCCTTTAAAGGGTGTCATTTCTTTTTCTATCTCTATGCGTTGAATTGAGATGCAGGAAATGACCCACATTTAAAAACTCAAAGAAGCATAGGTAGTAGTTTCAAGCTTATGAATCAAGGAATAGCGCAAATTCCTACCATGGACATGTAATCCAATTTTAACCGTGCATGCGGTTCAACTTAACGTGCGTGAGGTAACTGAGGCAAGACAGCCAGGGGGTGCAGCGGCGCCTTTATGTAAACTGGAGCAACCTGTAATAGAGTACCGCTTCTACTCGTTCTTTACCTATGTGCGGCTCTGAATCCTGATGATGATTTTTCAGTCAATTATCCTTCATCATTATGAGAATTTGAGGGATTAAGGAGAATTGTGCATTAATAGTACTGGTGTGTTTCTAGGAATGTGGGCACATCAAATGTCGGTGGAAGATTACCAGTGTCTTATAGACCGGGGATGGCGAAGGAGTGGCAGCTATTGTTACAAACCTACAATGAATGAAACATGCTGTCCTATGTATACTATCAAGTAAGTTATTTATGTACGCTCATGAAGGACGCTACTTTTGCAACTTACATTGCCCCTATCAGACAGTCTGACTATGTCAGGAAGGGACACAACAATTTTTTACTGGGGAGTGACTCCTAGTCAAACCAGTGTAGCCCCTATCCGAGTTTCTGAATCGTTACAATTCAGGGATACACTCTCACTCAAATTGTGGTGAAAACGGGACAGAGAGGCAAGGATAATGACGTGCAGTCCTCCCTTTTCAGGCGATTTTCTAAACAATTTCCGCGGATTTTCTTCAGTTGCCGGAAATTTTGACGCAACATTTTCGCTCGTTTCATACGTCATTTTGAAAAAATGAATTTTATAGACCCAATCCGAGATTCTGAATCGTTACAATTCAGGGATACACTTTCACTCAAATTGTGGTAACAACGGGACAGAGAGGCAAGGATAATGACGTGCAGTCCTCCCTTTGCGGCGATTTTAGCGGCGCGCCAGCCAAGGAGATCGCACGGGACAGGACCCGAGTAATTGCTGGAGTGTGGCGCGCCTTCAATCCGGCTGGCAGCAACATGCTTACACCCGTGGTCGAATAGTCGTATCACTGCGCCTGCCGTAAATGAGTTCAAATATCCTTTCCTACACGCGTAAGGAAGTTTATTTAGCTCCGACTGCAACGTTTCAGACCTCAAATAATGTCTTATTTTTAATCATTCTTGTTACGAAAGGCAAATACAGTTTTTCCAAAGAATTTCCGCGGATTTTCTTTATTCGCCGGAAATTTTGACGCAACATTTTCGCTTGTTTCATGCGTCATTTTGAAACAATGAATTTAATCTACCCAATCCGAGATTCTGAATCGTTAATATTCAGGGATACACTTTCACTCAAATTGTGGTAAAAACGGGACAGAGAGGCAAGCATAATGACATGCAGTCCTCCCTTTTCATGCGATTTTAGCGGCGCGCCAGCCAGGGAGATCGCACGGGACGGGACCCGAGTTATTGCTGGAGTTTGGCGCGCCTTCAATCCGGCTGGCAGCAACATGCTTACACCCGTGGTCGAATAGTCGTATCACTGCGCCTGCCGTGAATGAGTTCAAATATCCTTTCCTACACGCGTAAGGAAGCGTATTTAGCTCCGACTGCAACGTTGCAGACCTCAAATAATGTCTCATTTTTAATCATTCTTGTTTCGAAAGGCAAATAAAGTTTTTCTAAACAATTTCCGCGGATTTTCTTCAGTCACCGGAAATTTTGACGCAATATTTTCGCTCGTTTCATACCTCATTTTAAAAAAATGAATTTAACATTTGAGATTATTATGAGGCGTCAAGCATATCATGCTGAAAAATAATTCTCAGGGGAAAGAGATCCTACCTATCTTTTCTAAGGTATTCACTGTTTTGTGTACGTAAACCGGGTTTTGCGCCACTCGCTCAGCGCCAAAGCACTGTACATTGCTATAAGTCCCTTTCCCTCCCATTACACACCAGCATCCCCTATTACCCCCCTCCCCCCTCGAAGATGTTTTATATTTATTTCTTTGTATTATTTTTGGTCTTTATTCATGCAGAGCTTTTAGCCTGTCAATATGTTGATTATTGAGAGAGTTCGCTTGCTCAATTTTGCAGATGTGCAGCTCTAGAATTCAGGTTAGCAAAATCCCATAAAAAAATTCTCAAGCAAATGCATCGATTCTTGGCGACAGGTGATAGGAAGCGATCATCAATTCGAGATTCCTCTCCGGGTAAGATTTTTAATATACTTTTCCGAGGAACAAAAAACTTGATTGCAACAAGGGATATTAGAAAAAGAAGAAAGTCACTGAGAATACAAGGAAAGAATTCTATGGCATGATTTTGTCTCCTAATGAAACCAGTAATTGAACTTGAAAAGGCTTTAGATGTAGTGTCTTTTTGCAAATCCGAAAGTTGGTTTTATTTTTGCTTTCAGGTACCGATATCTTTTACCTTTTCATTCCTTATCGAAGGAAGGATTTTCTTTTATGAAAAGGGAGTACCGATTTTTTTTCAGGGTGAAGCCTTTTACTTTGGATAAGTGCATAGAAAAGCACTGCACGCTTTTTGTTTTTGGATAAAAGGTAAAGGCTAATCACAATACTGTTTGCTTGAGGCTCTTGATCTAATTCTTAACTTTAAAACAAGACCTTCTGCAGGTATCTAATTTTATTATTACCAAAGTGACAACGTTCCAGTGTGTAAAGAAATCATACTCTCATGTTTTTCCAGCCTCTTGTGTTTCAATAAAAAAGCTCAAAGCAAGGAACGCGAAAAATGAAAACTTTTACGGAAAAAAGAATGCAGCAGAAGGGAGTTAACTTTAAAACAAGACCAGCATGTGCAGGCATTTCTAATGTTCATGATGAATGCAAACTTCAAGAAATAGCAAAATTTTGTCATTAGTTATCATTTTCAGTGTATTTCAGTGAAAGGCACTTACTACAGAGAACTGATAAATGTTTAGTAAGATGATCATTGCTTTTTCTTTATGTCAGCGTTTATCAAAAAGGTGAGAAACGATTGCGCAACTGCAAACTCTGATCCGACTGACTGAGCTGGTATGCCAATATGTGAGATACTGTTCATTTTATAGAAACTGCTCTTGCGTGCCTAACTGTCATCACTTATTCTCTCTCTGTTGCATTCTTTTTCCCATGAAAGGTTTGATTGTTTGCTTTCCCCGCCTTGAATTTCTTGGTTAATAGATGCGCACACATACTCAATGTACTCTTTATTTTTGAAATACTGTACTTTGGTTGTTTTAAATCCTAGACCTGCACAAAGTCTTGCTTTATAGCCATGGATTCAATCTAAAGCCTTGCACAAACCACAAACCAAAAACTGAAACTTTTAGAACACCCTATTTGTTATCATTTTATGAAGTTTTATCAAATGATTTCAAATATCAGTTCCAGATGGCACAGGAATAGCAATTTGTCATGGTGATCAAGTGACACATTTTAAAAAACTCAACTATTGTGGTGTCCTCATTAATTTTTTTCTGTGTCAATACCTGTTTATCCAAATGGAAAAGTTGCTTGATACATATGTCTACTATTTGCCTATTTTGTTCTGAGCATTTTATCAATCATTCTAATTATGTATAATTAGAGATTCAGCAGGAGAAGTATGCGTCTAACTACGCATGTATTTTTAATTCTCAGGTGGTGCAGTAGAACTGATTCAGGATATTCCACAAGAAAGGCGATCTCAAATTGAAACTTCTAGTATCCAAATAGATGCTGGATCACCTGCTGAAGGATCAATTTTACACTGTAAGGGTTTTGTGATTATTAAGCTCTGATATAAATTAAGTCGAATTTTGTCCTTCTTCTGAGTTAATTCTTAAGGTGATTCGTCAAGCTCAAGTGACGTGGTCGAACTGGCATGCGATATATCTCATTGATTAGGTCAAAAATCTCGGCAGATTTTGAATTTTTAGCAAAAAAAGGACTACAGCCCCTGCACATGAGCCTAAAGAATCATTTTAAACCCAAAAATCAGCAAAATTCAGAGGAATGAAAGCAGAATAGTGTTTGGATAAAAACCTCACACTCGGTACAGAAATCGATAGCTGAATCGAATGCGAGGTTTTTTCTAAACACTATTCTGCTTTCATTTCCCTGAATTTTCCCAATTTTTGGGTTTAGAATGATCTTTAGGCTAATGTGGAGGGGCTATCGGCTTTTTTTTGCTAAAAATTCAAAATCTGCTGAGATTTTTGACCTAATCAATGCGATATATGGCATGCCAGCTTGTCCACGTCACTTGAGCTTGACGAATCACCTTAATTGTGCAATATTTTGGCAGTATCTCTAGGTTGTAGCAGGAAGGAAACAACAAAAATTTTCAAGACAAAAATAAGCTAATTTACCAGACTTAATTGGAGTCTTATTAGGGCCAGGAGAAAATGTATTTAGAGATCCTGCTTGCTTAATTTCAGCAATTTAATTGGATGAGGCGAAAGTTAAGTTTGATGATCAGCGTTATTTTTTGCGCAATAATGATGGATGAACAACTTCTTGATAATACTTTTTGCTCAATGATGACTGATAAATGGCAGACCAAGCAGTTGGCAAAGCAAGTTTTGTCAAAAGTGGTCTTGTTTACGAACCAGATTGCTCACATTTCGGTCATCAGTTATCCTGCATTAGGCGAATTTTAGTATCAACTTCCAAAAATTTACTTTTACCCTGTAGAGAAAGCAGTTTGGGGTCTCTAATGTTTATTCTCTGGATCAAAGGGTAACTAAAATCCTCGCAGTTAACAATCTGTGAAGAAAATAATGAAGCACTGATTTTATAGTATCGTTATTTTGAATCTTTTCTCTTCCCCCGCGTCGAGACTTAGATCTTGGGGATGATATATTTTTCTTTTCTTTTTAAAGTTCTGAAAAAAGATGTGGATGTTGTGCCACGTATGTTACCTGACAAATCCTCAATTGGAAACATTTAGTAGTTTATGCAAGAAGTTCACCGTGGCCTCCTTACAAACAATACATTTTCTTCCCCAACCTTCACCCTCGTCAGGATGAAAAATGAATGCAGTCGAGTAACTACTAACATGTTTTCTATTTTTTTGTCGTTTTTAGCAAAGAAAACTAAATTATCTGAAAGTATGAAAATGGAAACAGAAGAATCCACAAAACCCAAATCTTTAGAAACCAAGTTAGCTCCAAGCGGTAAGTGGTCCATGTTGAAATAATTAGAATTGAGTATGCTTGTTAAAGGGATTTAAGATTTAGGGCCGTATTCAGAGTGGCTCCTTAAATAGCCCCTTTCTTCCTTCATTAACCTCCAAGATAATCCTGCTTTCATCAGATTTTTGAAATGTAACCAGGTATGCAGGTGTATGCAGGTTCTTAATATTACATGCTGAAATTATGAATTTTCTTATTTGAACAGAGTAAATTTGTATATCATGTCACAGAAAAGAATCTGTGTGTACCTGCTTGAATTTTTTAAAAATTTTTCGCATCAAAAATGAAATTTAAGATTTGAAGCTCCTTCAGATCAGAAATGTTAAATATGACATAAAATTGGAGATGGTCTTCAAAAATTTAGACAGAACCTCTCAAGTTCCCAAGGTCACTCAGAATTTATAATCTAATTGTTCAAAAATAATGCTGCTGCCGTAATGCTAATTTCAATGACCAAGCAGATCGTAGAGTGATTTTTTTTGTAACTCTTATTGCATAGATAATATTAAATCTAAGTTTTACAAAATAAAAATAGGAGATGTTTTGTTTCTTGCAAATATGATCTGGTCTGCTCATTAGTCAATTTATGTTTATCATCATAATCTGCGCAGGTGAAGAATGACGAACAAAACAAGCCCTTTTGTTTTGGTGTATAATTGCTCTTTACTATTTCAGAATTAAGTACCAGAGTTTGCGGAAAAGCAAAATTCAAAAGGAGAGAAAGGAAAAAACAAAAACTCATAAGTCAAGGAATGACTCCAGAAGAGGCTGAGGCATTGATGAAAGAAAATCGGCTGAAGAAATCACAGCCAAAAGGGGTAGAAGATTTTGTAAATGCACCTATGCCAGAGAATCCTGCACACCGATTAGAGGTTTGTTTTAGTTTTTTAAAATATTTTGTTCCCACATGAAATTCAACGAAGCACTGAGGCAACTACGCACAATGATGCATGCCAGTCTAAATCTAGAATATAGATTTAAAGGGTTTAGGAATTGCAGATAAGTGGTAATATTCAATAACTCCCTCTAGCTGAATTTGAAATGATGACTGTGTTTTCAAGGGTGTTTATCAGTCCATTTTGCACCAGTTTATCAGACAATCAAATTTTTTCCCAAGTATCAGGGTCTATAGGATTGAAAATCTAGGGATGCTGGGACTCATCAGGGAATTATTTTGACATCAGAGGAAACCTTAAGAAATGTCGTTGGATCAGCAAAAAATTCCTTCTCCATGGAATTTTTGTGGAATACAATTAAGTTTTCTTTTAGTGTTCAGAAAAACTTGGAGTTCTGTGGAAAATTGGAAACAATTACTCAACTAAGTTTTGAATGCCCTACATTTTGAGCATTGGGTGTTCTCAATCCAAAAAAAAATATTTCAGATGCTTCTCACCACTGAAATTTCATTTTTCCTGGAGTACATCAAAGTATTCGAAAGTTAAAGCAAGTGGCCCCAAAAGACGTTGCCTCCAGAAAAGTAGTGATAGGAAAATTTTCATCTTCTTTGCTAAAAATCATGAGATCATCAGATTTCTTTTCCGCCCCAACTTGGCTCTTACTCTAAATATTTTTTATTTTTGATTTCAAAAATGTTGCAACTATCGACAACATTTTTTCTGAAAATTGTTGATAACTACACTAGTTGCATTTTGCTAGGATAAAATATGTAATGATTATATCTATTTGACTATCTAAAGCGGAGTCTGATAAGTACTTAAGTTTATTATATCTTAAAGGCTGAAGTTGAGAGATTCTTTCAAAGAATCCAAGGCTTAAATTGTTTCTTTACAAATTTTCTCAAAATTGTATGAAAGCAGTCGAAAAAATGTAGGTCCTCTAAACGCTTTCATCTGTTTAGGAAGTCCAGTTTTTCCATGGACACAGGTTCTTGCTTCTGTTTTGTTTTTCATTTGTCAACCCATCCCGTAACTCCACCTTTTGGTAATCAGTCCATTGATGATTGCTCTGTACTTCACCCTGTATGTTTTTATTTATAACCTTTATAAGTATGTATTTTTCATTCTTTATATCATTTTCCATCCTTTCAATTTTCGGTTCTCATAGGAAAGTTTGTTGCACAAGGTTGAGAAAAAGAATGTAGGGATTCTGGATCATGCATCCAGCTTGGTCCAAGGGAATGAGGAGATTTTTGAGCGTGGAGAAGAGAACAGTAAGGCTGTCAGATTCTTTTTGTATTTTTTGTTTCAACAAAATCGTTGAGGTGAAAAGGTAAAATTTCTTGGGAGGAATATGATTTTAATCTTCTGGGAGAAAGTAATTTATACATTTTGGTAAAAATGGGGAAAACCAATTTATTTTGCGGAAAAGCATTGAGCTTCTTTGCACCTCTGGTTCTGAGTGCTCTTGTAAAAATTTAATTTTCCGAATTCTCGTCTCTCGACAAATCTTTGGAAAAATTCAATTATATCATTAGAACACCCCTATGCTCTCTTTTCCATCAGTCAATGAATATTTGCACCAAAATCCTTGGAAAAGAATAATATTTCGGTAATTCAGAAGCAAAAGAAAGAGTAAAAAAAAAAAAAAAAAAAAAAAAAAAAAAATAATAATTTACCTTCATTTGGTTTGCTTGTTATCTAAAGTTACTGAAAGACTCGTTTGTCATTCATGTTATTTTCCCAGTTTTATGTAGCCTTTAACATTTTTTCACCCGGATGAGTTATTTTTGTGAATTTAAACAGCAATTAATGATGTGTAGGTGCGAACAATAGCTAGTAGCGAGCTGAGTTCCTGTAAGGAAGCAGAGTACGAGATTTACCAAAAGTACCAAACAACAATTCACAAAGATCCCCCTGAGCGATGCTCCATGCGCCAGTTTACGCGCTTCCTTGTTGACTCACCGCTTCAGGTACTTGGTTTCTGTTGAAAGCGATTCAAGCTGTTCAACGAAGCAAATATTAGAAGTTGCCAATTCTTGTTTGCTTGAATGGTATCTCTTGATCATTACCCAAACTAAATTTCAGGAGAGTCACAATTTTTCATAAAATTGCATTTTCTTGATGAAGCTCCAATATTTCAGTGTAAGAAAATCTTTAAATACCTGTAATTGATTATCTTGACTCAATTATATTATTTTAAAAAGGTAATGCAGTTCAGTGAAATTCTCAGACAGAAAGTGCAACAGTTGAACAATTTTTTTTTTTTTTTTTTTTTTTTGAGTTGAGAAAAAACATTTTTTCAAAATCAAGCAAACAAAAATTAGGCTCGATAAATATTTGCTGTAGAATCTTTTGCAAAGTCACAGTACTTTCAATCATGAGGCAAACATACGCAGGTTTCAGAAGAAACTCACATCTGGATTTCATAAAAGTCAGAACATTTTTCCCTATCCTGTTTTTCAGATTATTCCCCCTAATTTCCTTCCTTGGTTGTTTTTATACCTTAAAGGAATCCTGTCTCAATTGTTATTAAAAATTAAGTCAAAGGGCAAGGGAGTTAATCGAGGGCATAAAAACGATGATCCTATTCTCTGTTCTGTGGCATACTCCTGAAAGTTGAAGTCCTTGTTTGGATATTTCTGGTTGTTTTTGAGTATGTAACATTTTCTGTTAATCTCTACACCGAACAAAACATGGATCATTTACCTGTGCCGTGTGTCTCAAATTTGTCTGGTTATATCTGTGTCATCTCCGACGAAGCGAACCATTGTTTGAAAATCCCTGTTTTTATAAAAAGAATTCCCAGCTTTTTTTTTGGTTTGTGCCTGAAACTGTAAAAAAGAACAATGTTTTTCAGAAGTGAATCATTCTTGAGTTATTTACTAACTGTGCATCTCCTATTAAAATATTAATATCCTTTCATTTTTAAATTTGATTCTGTTAAGATAAAATTGGTGAGAACTCGCTCAGAAGAGTTTGAGGAAACGTTTGATGTGAGCTGGGCTCTTTACACTAAGTATCAAATGGCTGTCCATAACGACCCTCCTGAGGAGTGCACGCGAAAATCTTACTCTGAATTTCTAGTCCTTTCTCCACTGAAGGTATGTTCTTTCTCTCACTATGTTGAGTTTCTGTATCACCGCTACCAGCCCAGGAGTCCCATAAGAAACTTTTCAACTTTTAAGGAGATTTAACACAGATGAACCAGGAATCAGGCATTATTTTCTATTTTCAAGTTAAGATGATATAAATTCTTGTGGAAATCTGACAGAAGTTAATTCCTCAAGTCATAGGAGATACTTATAAAAAGCTCGTTTTTCATATACTTTTATTTTGAAGGCGCGTTCGAAAGATTTTTTTCATCAAATGCAAGTTATGCAAATTACAGTGAAGGTAATGAGGTTGTCTAGTAACTTCTGCTGTTGTCTCCAATCCATGGTTTTGCGTGCTAAATTCATTGTAATGAATAATATTAATAAATCTGTAGAGTTTTTACAGTTTGGGTTTTACAAAAATAATTACATTATGAGTTGAGACGCAGTGCATCCTGAAGAATTTTAGCTCAAATTTTTTAAGAATTGTCTCCAAATTTTTCAGTTAAAGCTTCAAGTTTGACAGAATCCAGTCTTTTTTTGGTTATTATTTCTATGAATTCTGGTTTAGATAGCCCATTTTTAGATTGCTCTCAGTTTCAATGAAACTTAGCGTTAGATTTAGCAGTTCCCCAATAATTCTTTGTTGTATGTTTGCCTCATGAATGAAATCTTTCATTTCTAGTAGATTAAGATCCTCTTAGTATTTAAATAATTTAAAACAAAATATTAAAAATCAAAATCCAAACTACTTTAGTTAGCAGTTCAAAATGAGAGTTAATGGATGATTATTTAAATGCTCTACTGTTATAGGTGTCTCATTTTCTTTTATATTATCTTGGCAATTTTAATGCCGTAATCCATTCAAGTCTTGAGTCCTTTTGTAAAAAAGTCCACAAAGGAGGACGCATGCTGAAACTCGAGTGCTGATGTACCATGAAATTGGTCAATTGCATTGCTCTAACTCGAGATGCCAAGTTGTCGCTTTTCTAACTGAGATTTCATCTCAAGACTGTTAAAATTGAGTCGGTAATGAAGAAAACAGGTAGACATTGGCTCTCACTTCTTGTGGCACAGGGACAGAGGGTGCTAGTGAAGAGAGACTATACTGTTGCTCATTATCTTGGACTGTTTCCATACAATGCCAGCATTCTGATTTTAATGAACATCATTTTTAACTTAGATGTAATGTGGAATATGAGAAAAAATATAATATTTTTCGTCAATTGAGTATATTCCCATGCACAACCATTTATTTTTTAATGATACTGAAAGGGTAGTTATGGATTATTTTGTAATGGACCACTAGACAAGGTACGAATTTCAGCATTCTGATACATGTTTCTTCACCAAAATTTCATGTAAAACAGGATGCGCACAACGAAAATTACAGAAATCAACTCCTTCCGAAGATATTTAATGATTATTGGTGCATGAATTGAAACCACCCGCTCATGAAAACTCAATGCTCTACGTGATTCATATCGCGCGCTAAACGTTATCATGATCGTCTCTGCGATAAAAAAATCTGGCAACCTCAATCTTGACGCTCTGGCTCAGCTATAGCAAATTACTTATAGTTTGAAAAACATAAGGTGGGAAATGAACATTGCTCAATTGAGAGGCATGCTGAAACCGTTGTAGTGCGCGATTTGACTCGCGTAGAGCTTTGAGTCTCATTGTGAGCGGGCAGTTCAAATTCCTCGTAACCAATGTGAAATAAAAATGTTAATAACTCCATTAGGAGTTGGTTTCAGTAATTTTCGTTACGCGTATCGTGTTCTACGTGAACTTCTGGTTAGGAAACATGTATCAGAATGCTTAAATTTGTACCTTGTCTAGTGGTCCATTATGGGCTCTTGAAGTTTTTGAAATATCTCATCATAAATTCATGAAAATTATCAAGTGAAGAATAGAAATTTTTGTTTTATTTATCTTGTTCATTATCTTTTATGGCTGAAAGGCATCAAACTCTGCTTCATATCCTCTTTTCATTCCTCTTTATACTTAATGGACCACCAGACAAGGTACGAATTTAAGCCTTCTGTTACATGTTTCTAAACGGAATTTCACGTAGAACATGATTTTCTCATTGAAAATTACTGAAATTAACTCCTTACTAAGATATCAACGTTTTTATTGTACACTGGGCACGGAAAATTCGAATTGCCCGGTCACAAGAAACTCAATACCCTAAGTGAGTCAAATCACACTTTACAAGGGTTTTGGCAGGCTTCTAAATCGAGTATTGTTCCTTTCCCTCCCTTTATTGTTCAAAGTGCAAACAAATTACTATAGCTGAGCCAAAGCGTTATGATTGAGGCTAATATATTTTTGTATTGCAGAGACTGCCATGGTAACGTTTAGTGTGCAATTTGACACACGCAGACCCCTGAGTTTTCATGAGCGGGAGGTTTGAATTCATGCGTCAAGAATCATTAAATATCTTGGATAGGAGTTAGTTTCAGTAATTTTTGTTCCTTGAATTGTGTTCTACATGAAATTTTGGTTGAGAGACATGTATCAGAATGCTTAATTTTGTACCTTGTCTAGTGGTCCATTATAATTTTATGCTTTTTTCATAACATATTCTTTTTTTCTCAGTTTAAACTAGGCAATGGAAGTCCTCCCAAAGGTTATGGATCTTTTCACCAACAATATTGGTTGGATGGGAAATTAATAGCAGTGGGAGTCTTGGATATTTTACCAAAATGTGTATCATCTGTTTATTTTTTTTATGACCCAGACTACAAGGATCTGACACTGGGCACCTATGGATCTCTAAGGTACATAGTATTTTTGGTCTACACCGGGTTGGGCCAAAAAAACGCTCCACCAACCATCAATTTTTCAATTTTTGAGTTAATGTGTTCTGATTTGGACCGTTGTCCTTATCCTTAAGGGGGAAAACCTTTTTTATGAGGGGAGGGGGGTGATCATGACCCCACAATCCTCCAGGAGGGGCCAGGGAGGGGGGCTTTTTCCCAAAATGTCAACTTTGTCAAGTGGGGGGACTCTTCACTTGTAACTCGCGTATCAAGTGTTTTTTTTGCTCATCCCGATAGCCAATTTAGAATTTATAAATTAAGAATCTCATGTACAAAAAAAAAGAGAAAAAAAAGAAATCATATATTATAAAACAACTTAAAAATTAACTTTGGCTCTGCTGTAATTTAGAACAAGAAACCAATCATACTGCTTGATTTACCGATTTAAAATAAAAGCCCATTTCAAAAGTTTTCAAAATTTTTAAAAAAATGGATTTAAATTTTTTTTTTATCTGATATAGGTGCCAAATTGATTTTTTCTGCTATTTTAAAGTAATATTTTGTCTACTATATGTACCCTTTTATAATAAAGTTTTCCTGCAAATTTTTCTGGTATGGTGAAAACTTAACTCTTAACTTTTAACTTAACTCTTTGAACTGATGACTGTTAGAGCAAAATACATTATTGAATAATAGTTGTTTCATCATGACCTTTCCCTTACTTGATTCTAATTTTTGTGTCTCTTGTCTTTCCAGAGAAGTCATGTTCGTCCGTTCACTGCAAGCCTTCTCGCCCAGCCTACGCTTTTATTACATGGGATACTACATTCACTCTTGTCCCAAGATGCGATACAAAGCGAATCTCTCACCCTCCTTTCTCCTCTGTCCAGAAACTTACGAATGGTTTCCAATTAAAGAATGCCTTGCCAAGCTTGATCAGTTGGAAAGTTCTCAATATTGTAGGTTCAACCCAGATTTGGATGCCACAGATACAGAGGGTGAAACAGATTTAGGAAAAGTAAGTATTTCTTGTCCTCTTAGAGTTTAAAAAGCTTATACAGGAAGAATGGTTTGTGCAAGTATTTGATTGTTTCACCAACCTCTTTCTTCACTTGAAATTTTCGAAGGCGAAGACAAAATCTTTACGGGAAATAGGTAGAAGAACTATGAATCCTGTGACTTTGTAGAACTTTTGGTACTAAACTTGGATGCAGAGTGAAGCTTTATTTTTTTGCATAAAAATTGTAATTGTTCTGTGACAGTGCAGGACATACAAGGTTACAAGTTTTCTTCGATCTAAAAATACCCTGACTTTTCAGGGTTCTTTAACACAATATTCCCTGAATTTTCAGCATTTCCCTCCGGCATAATTACTCATGAAAATGCTCTCACAATAAATGTTCAGTGCAAAGTCTCTTGAATTTGAAAAAATTCAAAATTCAAGAAATTAAAGGTAGTAAGCTCTACTTTTTTGTCAGTAGAGTAGACGTGATAAAATCTAATTAAATGCCTTGACCAGAATAAATAATTTCAAGCGTTGCCTATGAGAATGGAGAGGCCGTAACTACTCGGTTTCATGACATCAAACTAGCAGAGTAATGGCTGTGTCAACCAATCAGAGCCGCCTTCGATCGGCCGAAGTTGCATGAGCGGTGCGTTTCAATCTTAGTAGGGTAACGATTTTCGGTATTCAGTCGTGATCAGCTTTTATTTCCTCAATTATCAGACAATGTAATTCATGAACTAGGCAGTGTTCTGATGTGAAATTTTATCTTCTTTCAAAAAGGTTCTCATGAATTTTTGCATCAGATCAACCCCTGAAAAGATATTAGCACAAAAGGAATATGTGTCATGCCCATAAGAACACATGTTAAATCGCGGCAGAGTTTCATTTACTAGCATGATGTCACAGAATCGTAGTTACGGCCTCTCTACTCTTGTAGGCAACGTTTCAAGGTTCTGCAGCATAATTACTTGACCTTTTGGGTTTGGCCAAATTCCCTGACTTTTTCAGGTTTTCAAACACTTTACAAGAACTTATAACCCTGCAAATGGTCTTTTGCCTCATCCCTGATTTCAATTTACTTATTTTTCAGGTGACAGTGTTTTACTCAAGTCGTGTGATGTCTTTTACGTCTTATTTGCGACTAGCTCAACTTGAAGATGAGCCCGAAGAAGTCGAAAAAATAAAAGAATACGCAATGCTAGTCGGTAAAAAGTGTGCCAATCGAATGCTCTTGCTGCGAACGAATAATTAGCTGTAAGACAGCATGTATCATAGTGAGAACCGTGCTGTGAGCATATTCTGTTTTGCTCGAGATTGTTTTTTTTTATTGTTTTTTAACCATAGTTTATGGAATTAGCTTCAGAGAAGAAATTCCTTTTAATTAATATAATTGAATTTTTACGCAAGCCCAGACTTTTTTATTAACTTCTTGAGAAAATTGTTATGCCTGAACCCTTCACCTAGTAGAGAATTGGATCAAATTTAGCAAAAGGGAACTAGGCAATTACGGTGCTGTAAAAATCGTGAATCTTCATTTTCATCTCTAAACAAAACTCTAAATAGTAGACAATCCTCATTTTTTCACAAAAATTCAATCGTACCAATTGTTCTTGGTGATTTTTGAGCCATTTTCTATGAGAAAGAACTTCTCATTTTGCTCTTTTAAAAGTTTGTAACAGACCTTTCAATTGGCAAAAACGAGAGGGTACTGAGAATCTACAAGATATCCTTCTTTGCCTGGACCAAGAAAGAGGTTCAGAGAGGTCATTACTAAGGTATTTGCAGAATAATCAACTCCAATTTAAATGGTAACAGTTTTTATGAATCAGATCATTTTACAGTTGATCCAAGTAAACGATTACAGTTGATCACAAAAATAATTGTAAAAGTTTTAGAAATAACACAAGATTAGATTAGCTGAACAGTTAAAACATTATTAACAATGATAATAAAAAAAAAAAAACACTAAAAGAATAATAAATTTACAACTGAGATGATACATTTTAGCTTTAAGTTTGGGTATAATCTCCTGCTTTTTTCCTCTTTTTTTTGTACATCAATTTTCATGGGTGTACAATCTTTAAAATGTTTAAAAATTCTAAACTTGAGATATGATTCAGTAATACTTTTTGTGCAACCATTCAAAAACCTACTTGATTTAAGTTTCACTAAAAGAAAAAAGTCAATTGTCCATGATCTTAATGAAAGTTCTCTTTGGAGCAAAGCTTGAGAATTTTACTTGTTTGCATTCTGATTGGACAATAGTTTCTATTAAGGTTGTTCGTGTACATATTACATATTAGTTCCCAAAGAAGCCTGAATCTAGAATTAAAGTAAGCATGGTGTTCATACAGGGTATCAAAATGATTCAGGGTAATGCAGTTCTCCGTGTTTCAAAAAATAAAAAAAAAATAATGTTGCACTTAGAAAAAAAACTGGCTGTGAATGACTGATCAACTTCGTAATTTGAAAGTAAACTTCACGTCTAAGAAAGTCCAAGAGTAAAACAAAGAAAATGATATGATCTAAAGATCTGAGACTACAAAATTAAACTACATAAGTCACAACATGTATAGAAAAATATACATTCTTATAATTTTTATCTCTATCATTCTACGTTCTGGCTTGTCTATGAACTGCACAAGTTGAAAGCCAAGGTTCAACGCTAAGCCTTAGCTGAGCTTTTAAATTGAAAATTAATTATTAATAGAAAGGATTACACTCCTAAAAATCTTCATTACTGCTAATAAGTAGGTACATATAAATACGAAGACTAGCAAAAAGGTTGTGTTAAATCTTATTTTTAAGTAATTTTAATCTAAAATAAAGAGGAATTGTGCCTAGTTAAAGTTGTACAAATTTCTCAAAATACGGAAAAAACGAGTTTGCGTTGGAGACAGGAGACGGATAGGTCAATTAGGGTCGGGTTACCTAACTTTTCATGTCCCATACCTACTGGTTTAGGGCTGAGAAGCAAACCAAGGTATGTTGTGGCCCTAATTTGGTAGGTAAGGGATGCAAAATAATTAGGTAACGCCAACTGACATACCCATTATGTATCTCTGATGCAAACCATTTTTTCCACGAGGAGGTAAAAAGAAAGAAAAAAAAGGTATCAGTACTTAAAAAAAAAAAAAAATTACTGATGGCTAGTGGCTATGAACATCATAACAGAAAAGGTAGTAGTGCTTATTAATGTTTAATGGCCCTAGCTATTTCATAATTTGATAGTTTTTAATATAGTTGTTAAGTTTCTTGACAACAAAAGTAATGCACTTGATTCTAGCTGGCAGTTATTAGATGAGAAATTGTGAGTTTGGATAGTTTTAGTAGCAGCACTGAATGACTTTACACTTAATTCATAAAGTGACAGACATGAGAGAGGAAATTCTTCTATAGCAAAATGGATTAGGGTGCGGCATTAGCGGTAGGTTTTGTATACAAAATAATTTCAGCATGAGTTATATTTAATGAGACCAGGCATAAATAACTAGGAAATTTTTGACAGACATTGCTCCAGTCGGTTTTAAAATGACGTGGAAAGTAAATCCCTTACAGGATACAGAATTAAAATTCAGAAGTGGATTCTTTTCTCCTGTGAATACACGAAACAGCTTTGCACGAGTGCTGTAACATCAGAAACTTTAAATCGTCAATGACTGAATACAGTTATGTTAGTATGGCGGTGTTAAAGTGTGTCTTCCCGTTAAGACCGTGAGTCATAAAAATTGTAAAATCACTAATTACTACAGATGGTATTTAACCTAAAACAATGAAAACACCGCAGAGGTAATGAAACTTAAAGATAAGAAGTTGATATAAAGTACACAATTGTTAGCACTATGCGATAATGAAGATTTAGCAAAAAATTGACACGGCAAAATTGATCAAATTCACAACAGATTGATATCAAGGAAAGAACTAATATGCGATTTTCAAATTGTTCCTGGAGGATACAGGATATACAGGAAATAAGTAGATGAGGCTTTTTTACAACGTCATCATTAGTCAAATGTTAAAAGATTGTAAAAATTGTGTTGTAAAAAAATACCTACGCACATTCAATTGGACACTGACACTCAATTAAGATAAATTGAAAAAAAATTAACTTTCAGTGAAAACAAATGCCTCGATTATTGGAAATTTCATGGTTCTGAACTTGTTTGCCAGTTTTGGGAGTTTTATTACTTATTTCTTCTACTGAGATCCTCTTTTGGACCTTAACACTTTCTGGGTTTGAGGTCGAATTTTTTAATTAAGTAAAAAATTTAGAGAAGGATAATTCCTCCGAATATTAAGAAACTGGCTAGACCAGCTAGAACATAAGACTGGCTTTTACTTTGGACTGATTCAACACAGTTGAGGTAATTGGTGGCAAACTGTTATTTATCCACCGAGTGAATACTGAATATTATTTCTCATAATGATTAAGGACAATACAGGAATATCTTTTGTAATAATTTCGTGTCAAGAGGATGCTACCAAACTAAAAAGATCAACCACAATCATCTAACACAAAAAGGAGCGCAATATTTCTCCAGCCGATGGTGCGCACCTGCCAAAACTTTGTTCGTTAGTTAGTTTAGTTACACACTTTAAATTTCTAGGAACTTAAAATGCTTAAACTTTTGCTGCTCTCGGTGCTATCTACGAATCACACCGAACTCAAACTTAAAAGCTAAATGGTAAATTTTCGGACAAATTGAGTACAATGTGACATTTATTTATCGTGCTTCAACACTCCCATTTTGGAAAAGGGCTGCCCGTTCTTTAAAGGCTGTTTTCCTTTTCAACCTTTCTTCTTCTTCTCGCCGCCTCTCTTCTTGTTCTTCTCTTATTTCATCCTCAAACTTGCTTCCTCGCCTGATTTCTTCGATCTGCAACATACAAAAGAATTGCATATAGGAAAACTGTAGCTTACACTGTATGCATACAATGTTAAAGTATCAAAATTGATCACACTGGAGCAGTATCACTCTCAAAATTTTCCATCAGTGTTTAAGTTCAATAAAAGTCTCTTCGTCAATGAACAGACAGGGAAGTATTTAGACTAAAAATCTACAGACAAGCCTGCTGTCTTTAAATTTTCAAATATAGTCAAGATTTTTCATTGCCCCAGAGTGGTTTGTTGAGAATGTTGGGCCTTTCAGAGGCTATAGGAGCATCTCCTAGTCACATTTTTAAAATCATATTTTTAAAGAAGCATAGTGATGAAAAATACCTTGGCTTCGAAGAAAGATTTTGCTCCATTAACTCCTACTTGACCAACATCAACTTCAGTCAGTTTGGCTAATTTTCCTAATCCACTTTCTTCCTGCAGCTCACCAGCATTTGCTTTCCGGAAAATCAGCAGAAACTGTGAACAAAATGAAAAAACGTTTAGCTGTTGACTGACAATGAGACAGATACCTATGCTAGATGTTACGTATACGATGCACGCAGAAAAAAGTGAGCTAACAATTAATTACTGGGAGAAAGCTTTAAGTTTCTGAATGTATAATTTATTGGGGGGGGGGGTGTTGGTTAAAGCTACTTTGTATCCTTAAAGCTCATATGAGATGGTTGGTTTTGTTCCAAGACCACATTAATACCGCCATGCTAAGGAAAAACGTCAGACGTTGCAAAATTTCTTTCGATAAAAACGGAGTTTCGAGCAGGGCCGGATTTACCTACTTGCCGCCCATGGGCCGCCTGTATTTTGCCGGCCCCTTCTCATTCGTTTAGAAATATCAATAGCGGGGGAGGGGTGCATAAGACGCGTTTACTCGTGTTGGACACATTTTTTGGGAAAGCCCTGTTAACACTACTGGCAAAAGTTCACGGAACTTTGCGCGAAAGTTAAGTTCCGTAAACCTATCTCTGTGTGGACAGGGCCTTCCATTCAGAACGAACAAATTATGAAAGAACAAGCATAAATGTAGTTTAATGATTTTAACTTCCGCCGCCGCGCCGCGCTGACTGCACTGTGTTTAGCGCTATGCGTGAAGTATTCGGACAGTCTTGTAGGTGCTAAGCGTTTCACGCTGACCGCACTGTGTTTGATGCAATGTGCGACCTCTTAGGACTCCTCTCTGGTCATTTGAAAGTGCCTTCGTTTGTAAAGATAGGCAACTTATTAGACCTTCCAACGGCTGGTGACAGTATACACATACGAAGGAGCGTTGCGTTCATCTATGCCCGATCTCAATTCAGATAGAGCTTTTTCATCAGAACCTACATTGCGGCGTCCGCATTATTCCAAAAATGTGTTCCTACGGCAACTACCATTTTTTGTTCATTCGTAAAACCTTTAGGTAGGTACTTAGGAAAACTAGTATTACATACGCTGTTTCAAAACTGAGCCAGAAATTGTAGTTCCTAATGGACCACTAGACACGGTACGAATTTAAGTAATCTGATACATGTTTCTTAACCAGAATTTCACGTAGGACACGACTCACACAACGAAAATTACTGAAACCAACTCCTAACGAAGATATTGACGTTTTTATTTCACATTGGCTACGAGGAATTTGAACTGCCCGCTCACAAGAGACTCAAAGCTTTAGGTACGTGAGTCAAATCGCGCACTACAACGGTTTCACCATGCCTCTCAATCGAGCAATGTTCATTTCCCACCATGTGTCGTTCAAACTATAAGCAATTTGCTATAGCTGAGCCAAAGCGTCAAGATTGAGGTTGCCAGATTTTCATATCGCAGAGACTGCCATGATAACGTTTAGCGCGCGATGTGAGTCGCGTAGAGCTTTGAGTTTTCATGAGCGGGTGGTTTGAATTCACAAATCAAGAATCATTAAATATCTTTGGAAGGAGTTGATTTCGGTAATTTTTGTTGTGCGTATCGTGTCCCACGTGAAATTTTGGTCAAGAAACATGTATCAGAATGCTGAAATTCGTACCTTGTCTAGTGGTCCATTGCAACGTCAAGTCCAATAATGCCCCCAAACAGAGACAAAAATCTGATGACTTACTTCTCGAAAACTGATTTTACTGTCTCCGTCCTCGTCGACTTCTTTGATCATGGCTTTGAGTCCGAGATGCGTCTGGGGGGCACCCAATTTCTCCATCATTATCTTCAGTTCTCCGATGTCCAGAAATCCGTCGCGCCCCTCATCATAACTGCGAAAACCAAGAGAGAAGTCAAATCAATATTCAAGAGCAAAGTAAACAGGAGGAGCGTGTTCAAACAAGATAAACTCAACGCACACAATATGTATACATTATTATATCTTGGGAAGTTGATACGATGTCGCAACCAATTTGTTGATTTTGCCTGGGTGTATGGTACACGGAAAGAAATTAAATGTTGATTTAGCATTTACACTGTTAAAAAGATGTCCGACAAGTTTCAAATGCTGATTTTACATTTTAACAAATGCTAACGTAACTACGCCCACTGCAAAACGTACAAATTAAAATGTTATGTTAGCATTTTTGTATTGTAAAATCAGCATTTGAAACTTGTCGGACATCTTTTTAACAGTATAAATGCTAAATCAACATTTAATTTTTTCCGTGTAGGATACATGCCGAAGATAAGTTATTGAAACGTATCATAGATGATCGAGAGTAAAAATAATTTGTAAAAAACCCTTTGAAGAGTAACTGGCAACTTTAAGAAAATCAGTGTTTTCAGTATCTTCTTTACGTGCATTGCGCCTCTGCGCTGCTCTCGGATCAGACCTTTTACGGTCCACACCAGCGTTTGATGTGCCCGAGAGAGGTTAAAATGTGAGCACAGTATGCGTTGTTGGAAAAAAAAACCGTCCTGTGAAGATTTGGTTGTTGCCGAATTTCTGCAGATGAAAATCGAATTTTCTTGAAAATTTGCGTACATTTTCTCTTTCAGTCTCTTTCTTCAGATCACATATCAAGCTGCTAAAATTTACTACAAAACTGTATAAAATCGCTTACTAAAGCATGGCCGGATTCACCTACTTGCCGCCCATGGGCCGCCTGTATTTTGCCGCCCCCTTCTCATTCGTTTTGAAACTCGATAAAAATTATCAAATGAACGTGTCAGAGGGAGGGGTGCATAAGACGCATTTACTCGTGTTGAACACATTTTTTTGGGAAAGCCCTGTCAACACTCCTAGCAAAAGTTCACGGAACTTTGCGCGAAAGTTAAGTTCCGTAAACCTATCTCTGTGTGGACAAGGCCTTCCATTCATAAGACATGAAGGGAAAAATTATGAGAGAACAAACATAAATGTGGATCTATGATTTTAACTTCCGCCGCTGCGCCGCGCAGACCGCACCGTATTTATCGCAATGCGTGAAGTATTCACGCAGTCTTGTAGGCGCTATGCGTTTCACGCTGACCGCACTGTGTTTGGCGCAATGCGTGAAGTATTCATGCATTCTTGTAGGCGCTATCCGTTCCACGCTGCCCACAATTAATAGTAGAGGTGGTTGAAAAGAAGTTTCATTTTTTGCTTTTAGCGCTCCGTCTTTATGTCTTTGGAAACTCTACTCCGCTCGTCTAGGCGATTTGGGACTCGGTTTACCCCCCGATTCGGCAACCCCGAGGAGCCGAACGGGTTACTCCATAGCGGGTGTTGGCTACTCGACGCTCGTTTTCAGCGAGACGATGCGACGCCGGCGACGCGACAGGACGGGCGCTTTGATGTGCGGCCCGACGAGAGGCGTGAAAAAAGAAAAAAGTCGGCGTGCGTTTGACGGTGGCACGCGCGAAGACTCCAGACGCGCACGCCCTGGTGACGAGCGGGGACACGAGCGCCGGGCAACGGACGCGGACACCTGTTCCCGCTTCCCGGGAATTTTTTCACGCGCCCCGCGTCGATCTCCCATTTGAACCTGTGGAAAAGGATCGATAACAGGGTGTTCGCATCGAACACTTTAATAATCGATTCTTTATCAAAGCTTCAAATGGGGAAAAATCTATAATCGATCATTCACGCCCCGCCTCTGGCGTCCCACTCAGGTTCGCGCACCGACGACATACAAAGAGAATCCGGTATGGCAGGGATCCGGAATATGATCGCGCTCGGCGTCAGCAATTCCGTATTGCGGCTGGAAAATGTTCGATGAAAATCTCTCCCACAGCTGATGAGCGACTGTGGAGAAGCGCGCTGATTTTTGAAATCGGTTTACCAGGGTGTCTACGAAAACAGACTGACCAGAAATCAGTACTTCTGCCGTACTTTTTCAGTACATTCCCAAGAAATTCAGTACCTCCTCAACGGAAAAATTCAGTACTTTTTCGGTACCTCCAATTGACGAAATTCGAAAAATTTCAATTTCTCGCTCAGTTTGCGACAAAAATGTCAGGAAAGGAAAAAACTTCCGGACCTTTGTGCGGAATTTCCGCACTATTTCAGTACTTCCAGACCGCCCTTAAAAAATCAGTACTACATGTATTTCCGGACTTGTAGACACCCTGTTTACTCAACGGGTACTTTGGGAGGGTGACAAATTTTCTGAAACTTCAAAATGTCGTCAATTTTCAGGATTTTTGAGCGAAAATTCCCTGACCTTCTGAGGATTTTTTCGGCATGATTTCCAGTGTTTCCATAATTTCTTCATTTTCCGATTCACCGACTTTTTTAGCTCTTTCTTGACTCCAAAAATTTTAAATTTCCTTAAAGTTTAATTAACTTTTTTCAATCTGAGTGAATGCTTAACGCCCTATTTTCGTGGAATGACAACGTCTGAATGCAACGAGTGATGCATTTCGCGCATCACAAGCGGAGAAAATGGAAGGCGCTGCGGCTTATTAAATGGCCAGGTCTGGATGCAACTATTCGTGTTCCTGGGATGTCCGTGTTGCGTATACACGCAAATTGCAGGCGCTTTGGTTTTCCCGAGCACAACGCACGAATAAGCGCACGACTGCGGTTGTTATTCTCGAAAGATTTGCACGTTGCATTTAAAATCACGTTTACCTTGAAAACATAAAAATTGGAAGAGTTGCGTAGATCACGGTAGCGTTGACGAATTGTGCGAATTTTCCAGTAAAAAAATATCCACCAAGGCGCGCAGTTATCAATCCCGCAACCGTAGGAATTTTTGAAATGTTCACCAATGTGGAACGCTGCCGTGATTACTGCATCCGAATTTAGAAGATTTCATGGTAGACGAGATTGCAAATGCAACGTAGCAAACTCTTGAGAATCAGCAACCGCAGCCCGCAATCATACATTGTACATGAGAAAACAAAAGCGCCTGCAATTTTTGTGAATGCAACACGGACATCCCAAGAACACGAATAGTTGCATCCACACCTAGCTGATGAAAAAGCCGCATTCCACTTTCTCCACTCTTGATTACAAAATATGTCACACACAGCATATAGTTGTCGCAATTCCTCGAAAATAGGGCGGTTTGAGAATTTCATAAAATTGGAAAAAATGATTGAAAATTGAATAAAATCGAGACTATTCAATTTATTCATGCGGCAATTACTCGCTACACACTTTAACTTCTCTTAGTTCTTTTCATTTATCTTACTTGAAAGTACGTAAAAATGGTATGGTATTTATTATTAGTACTATCTTTCTTGCGAGGCAGCGTTTCCAAATGGTGCAAGTCGCGGTGCCGTTATTGGCAAAAATGAGCGAAATCGTGACTAATCGTGATCATCACTCTTTGCGGGGTTTTCTTGGATTTAAAAATTTTCCAACTTATCAGATATTTCGAAGGTAAAAATAAAGTCTTTTTCCAAGTTATCCTGTGTTTTTCAGCACGGTTTCCAATAAAAATTCTAATTACAAACAATTCTAAGCGTGATGTGTCTTGAAAGTGAAAAAATGTTTTGACAGGAAGAAAAAATTTCCGCACCAAAATTCCCTGACTTTTCCTGACCTATCAGGGCTGGACAAAATTATTTGAGGTTATACGCATCGCATTACCTATTCAGTGAAATCCTGACATCATATCATTCGACCCACCTCGATAAAAGTCGCTCGACCGATCATTTTTCACAAGTGACTGGGGACCGTAGCAACAAGTTTAGGATTGGGTACCACCTGGGAAGAGGCGACGGGGACGTCCCGTAAAGGGTTGGCGGCAGGGCGTTGACGAAGAGATGTTGCGGTGTCAGTTGCCCGATAACCTCTGGGAAGATAGGCATATGTGGCGTTTGGGTGTCGTAGAACGTCAGAGTGCGTTATAAAGCGACTTTATATGTATATATACTGGGGACCGTATGCGGATTGCAGGTATCCTTTACCAGTCACAGGATCTTCAATTCACTTTAACATTACTTGCAGCCTCATTCGAAGCTACTCTACGCCCATGAAAAATTCTGCGCAGGATTTTAAGAGTGCTATATGATGCGCTACAGGGCAATGTCATGTCTAGTCATTCGGAAATGCGTCCTCTAGCTTTAAGAACATTGCTGTTCTGTCGACTATCGATGCTAACAATTCTTTGAAAGTGCACCTGCTTTCAATCAGTGAGTGCCGCGACAATTAGATGACAACACAAAGGGAGGGGAAGGGGGCTTAAAAAATAATAAATCAAAAGAGGCGCGATATAGAGAGAGAAAGGAGAAGCTGCCTGCAGTCGTACGAAAGATGAATGAAAACGTATCCATCACGAGAACAAAGCCCGATCAATGCATTAGTTCCGATTAGGAGTGAGATGGAGAATAGTGCCCTGTTGTGTAACGGAAAAGAGCCGTGAGTGCATTCTGACTTTCCACTGGCTTCTCCTTGCATGTGAAAATCCCTGAATTTTTTATGATAACGTAAGGACACTTAATTAATGTGGGCAAAGCGTTGGCACAACAACGCGATCATGCAGCTGACCCGTGGCGGACCAGATTTTGACGTGGAAACCGGCTTTACAAAAAATTCCTGAACCGTTGACGAAGTTCCCTGACTTTTCCCTGATTTTTTCAAGTCGAGTTGCATTCCCTTACTTTCCCCGGTTTTCTCGGTCGCTAACCACCCTGCCCCCTGCATGATTTCTTACTAGGTGTCCAGTTTTTTTTTTATTTTGGGAAATCCTGATTTTTGACTGCTAAATCCGATTTCATAATTTTTCTAAACCCTGATCAAATCCTGATTTTTTGCGGGGAAAATTAAAATTTCTGCATAAGCGAATGCGAAAGCAGAACTCTAGAAACCTCTTTTCTCAAATCCTGATGAAATCGGGATTAAAGCCTGATTGACCTCAAATCCTGATAGAATCGAGAAAATCCTGATGCTTGACACCCTGTCTTGGTATCTTTTCACCCTGCACGACCATCTAGCAAGGGCTCCATTACATTTTAATCTAATTCCAAAAAAATGTTCGACGATTTCAAACGAGTCCGCAAGCCGCGACGTGACGTAGTGAGATCCTCGGCGGAGCGCCTTAGAGCAGATCCTACGTGATCTTTATCAAAGCCAGGCGCTACGGAGGCCGTCGCGTCGGTCGGCGGATGAGTCAAGGGATCAGAAGGGATTGAATTGAAAGGACGCATGAAATCGGCGGATTATACTCTACGTGGACACGCCTACATTTTTCACTCTTCGGGGACGTTCTCGAGCCTCCACGCAAGACTTATTGGGAGAAAAGAGGCATAGAACCTCACCCAGCTCCCAGCAGCATGTAAACGGATAGACCATCATACGGTAAGTCAAAAAGTTTGGGAGCATATTTTTTAGGTGTAGTAACTGAAAGACAGGAATGCCATTTAGGGACACAATCGTGGTCGTTCTATAGACAGCTTCTTCCCTTATAGAGCCCCACAAGGCTCAAATTCTGACTAAGGGAGGTTTAGGGAGGCCCTCGACATAGGTGGATCCAAGGGGAGGCGTAGGGGGCGTATGTCCCTCCCGTGCGCCCGAAAAAAAGGAGGAAGAAAAAGGGACGAAAGAGAGGAGGAAGGAACGAAGGAAAAAAAAGGGAGATACGCTTATATTTGGAAATGATTTGTGACGGAACCGACTCAAACTACATGTTAGATGCGTTAAAATTTCGAAAAGTTTTTGACGGAAAGCCCTCCGGACCCCTTTCCACCCCTCCCGTTCGAAATGTCTGGATTCGCGTCTGGCACTCATGAGGGACATTTTAAACTTGTCAACGTTGCGAAAAATATACCAGTATGACTTTGGAAATGGATCTTAAGGGATACGATGATTTACTACTGCAAAAAGCACTAAATATGGAATAGAACAATTTATGATTTTGACATACATTGAGGTAGGCACGAATCGACCCAAACATTTACGAAACTTGCAACATATGTTAGGGTGTTCAGTTTCACAGTGAACAAATGTCACGACGCGACGGGGATTTGTAAAGTGTAGTGCAAACGCAAAAATGTCAGCTGAAACGTAATAAGTAAGAGTTATTGATCAAGCGCTTTCCGCACCGGGATAAACCCCTCATCTTGCGTGGGCACTGTGCCACCCCTCCCCCTTTTCAGCCTTTGAAGCCCTTACCCACGCATCTCTCGAGAGGGCGCGACAGTGCGTGAGCGAGTCGCTCTACGCCCTCCAGCCTCCAGCAAAAGGCAAATGCGTCATCGGGAAAACCTGGGCGGAAACGACGAAATCTGCTTGCTTATTTCTGGAGTATGAACGCAAGTTTTCGATTTCCCAAAAGGCTCAACCAACCTTTCCACGAAAAGGCTTTGGCTTTTTTGAGCCATTCCAATTTTTTTCTCCAATTCCGATTTGGCATTTCGATTCGATTTATAATTCCGCTCCAATGACAGTTTTTACGTGGTGGGATTTTGATTTGATTTATTTCTGTGCATGCGATAGGGACAGGGACCTTTGCAAAAGATTTAAGTTTTCAAGGAGACTCAATGCGGTAAAGTTGGATTTAAAAAAAATCGGAAGTGAGGTATTTTTTAACTTTAAATTGCCTTTGTTTTTTCCCCTCGGAGTCTATACTCTGTGTTTGTACACGCATGATAACACAAACTATAGAAAGGAAGGAAGAATTTAGCATTGCAGCCATTCAGGCAATCAAAACTCAGCATTGTTGTCATTAGTAGGAAGATTCAAAATTCCTTGCTTTTCACACGGGGAAAAAAGTATGGTAAACGGATTGGTCTTGAACTCAGGTAGACTTTCAGGTGACAAAGACCAAAGATCTGTCAGCATTTACCATTTTTAGCATACTATTTACCACTATATGGTACATTTTGACAGAGACTCATCCAAAAGTCTACATGAGTCTGAAATCAGGCAACATGTAGGTGCCCTTACCATACTTTTTCCATGGGTTTAGCCGAGAGCCCCTATTCCTTCTCACCGAGGGCTAACGCACAATACCGTCTAAATGACCATTTTCGTAAAAATGAGTTAGCAACTTTGCCACATTCTACAGTTTAAAACACGCAATCTAATAATTTTTGTTTTTTTCCAAATTCTGCGGGGAAGCGGTTCAATTACTCTGTGTAATGTATGGAAAAATTGCAAATCTAAACTTAAAATTACAAAAATCACCAAGTTTTCTCCTCGTTCTACAAAATCGTCACGGAAAAAAAAGTGCCAGGGGTTATCCCCTAAAATTGTGGCACTACCCCAATTTGTTGGATGATATGGACATTTCTAATGAATTGTATTAGTACCGCAACATTTGGGTTAGTTACCTAATTTATTGGGGTACTCCCATAATTAATTGGGGGTGCTACCATAATTAACTGAGGTATGTACTACCACAATTAATTGGAAATGTCCATATCATCTAACAACCTCGTGCTTTTTTTGTCTGTGGTCAGTCTGTAGATAGGCGGTTTTGTTCGTTGGCCATTCTTCATGGATTTTCTTAGCAATGGATACTGAAACCCCCCTGTTTAATACACAGCGATCAAGACGAGCATTTTTCATTTTTCCCATCATTTCAAAACAAAGTAAAAGAAAAAAAGAGATGTCTGGCACATACGCCGATAACCGTGAACTTAGGAGGTCGAAGTTGAGCGAGAGGAGGGGAGGGGTAGTGGCGGCGGGGGGAGGAGAGGGTGAGAGTAACGAATCGATTGATGACGCGGAGTCGGCGCTACTGACCTATATATTCTTATTCGCGCTCGACTCCTACGGTCCTATCCCGCCCCCGAATCCCTGCGGCAAGGGCTGATGGCCCCGCATTCTCATAAGTGGAATTTCCGGTTCGTCATGGCGGCCCACTCTACCGGAAGGGATCTTCGAACCGCTCCAGAGGCGACAAGGACGAGCCACGAATCCGTGTGTAGCGGTGGCAAAAGTAGGGATTTGGATGATTTCCTGTTCGTGTCGAGCTTTTCTACCGTGCTGATGAAAAACGCCGTAAGAACCTTCAGCCGTTGCCAAATTTCTTGTGATAAAACACGAATTTCCTGGTAAAACTTATGAGTAATTTCCTTCCGATTTTTTAGATAATTTTGTTCGCAATTTCACCTTAAGTTCCTGAAAATGTCAAGAAAAAATATTCAAAAATTTCCTCAAGAATGGACATTTTATGGAGGGAAATTTGGCAACTCGAATGTTCATACGGCTTTCTTCCTTATTACGGCAGCAAAGGCGACAAGGACGAGCCACGAATCCGTGTGAAGCGGTGGCAAAGGTAGGAATTTTGATGATTTGCTCTTCGTGTCGAGCTTTTCTATCGCGTTATTGAAAAACGCCGTATGAATTTTCAGGTGTTGCCAAATTTCCTTTGATATAACATTAATTTCCTGGTAAACTTATGAATAGTTTCCTTTCAACTTTTCAGATGATTTTGCTCGCTATTTCACCTGAGTAAAGTTTTTGAAAATTTCAAGGAAAAATGTTCAAAACTTTCCTAAAACATGGACATTTTATTGAGGGAAATTTGGCAACTCTCGAATGTTCATACGGTGTTCTTCCTTAGCACGATAGCAGAGGCGACATGGACGAGCGACGAATCTGTGTGGTGCAGCCTGCAGCGGTTGCAAAAGTAGGGATCCGGACGATTTTGCTGTTCGTGTTGAGCTTTTCGGCCGTGCTAATGAAAAACGCCGTATAAACCTTCAGACGTTGCCAAATTTCCTTTGATATAACATGAATTTCCTGGTAAACTTATGAATAATTTCCTTTCGATTCAATAGTTTATTTTGCTCGCAATTTCATCTAAAGTTCCGGGAAATTTCAAGGAAAAATATCCATAACTTACCTCAAAAACGAACATTTTATCGAAGGAAACTGGGCAACTTTAGACTGTTCATGCGGCATTCTTCCTTAGCACGGCAGATTTGCATTCAGAGTTGCAAGAAGTTGGGCAGAGGCGCCATTACAGGGTTGCAAGATTAATCGAATTCAAAATTCCCTGACTTTTCGCCATTTTGATCAAGTTTGGGCTGCATATTTCTGGAAAGTAGTGCTATGGGCCTGTTGCAAACTTTTGCTAGAGCAAAACTAAGAGTTGTTTCTTATAGATAATGCCTCAAAAATCACGATGAGCGCATCGGCAAACTCTGAAATGCACTCATAACTTCACAATCTGCGTAAGAAATTTGCGGTTTTTTGAGCTTCCCGCTTCAAAAACGATACTACGGCACAGGTGAACATTTTGTAAGAGGAGTCGTTCCATCGTCGGTAATAATCATCATAGCCGACGCCAATCCGCCAAAACACGTTTGATAGGACGAGATAACACCTGAACTGGATTAGACCAGATAACAATCGGTGTGTTAACGTTCATATTTTCCACGCCCGAATTGATTGACCTTGAACTCTCCTTGAATTACGCGCGGAACTGCGTGCAAGCGTCGGCCATGATGAATATCGCCGACGATGGAGCGACTCCTCTAACAAAATGTTCACCTATGCCGTAGTATCGTTTTTGAAGCGGGAAGCTTAAAAAAACGCAAATTTCTTACGCAGATTGTGAAGTTATGAGTGTATTTCAGACTTTGCCGATGCGCTCATCGTGATTTTTGAGGCATTATCTATAAGAAACAACTCTTATTTTTGCTCTAGCAAAAGTTTGCAACAGGCCCATTATGCCTTGCCCACACGAGGACGGTTCGAAAAACTTCGGGTGAGCTTGTTTCAGAAACTTGTCATAACTTACCTAAAACTTTTTGCTGAAACCGCATCAGTTCGTGGAACTGATTCGTCCTAACTGCGCTCGTGTGGACAAGGCCTTACTCATTTTTTTCACCAATTATATGAAGCTTTCAGGGAGAATGAAAAATAGTGCGTCCAATCTTTTGAGGTTCGTTTTGGGAACAATAAGTCTCTAATCAAAATAATATTACTTTTATGATTCTGTCTTTTGTTTATGCAATTTAGAAGAGACAAGAAACTAAACTTAGCTTCTTCTCAATATCCTCAAAATAATTAACTAAGCATTTCTGCACACTTATTTATGTCTTTCAAAATTACTATTATTCAGGTACACACGTTTGCATTATCAGTACCAAATAAAATGAGACAAGGCTGCGCAAATCTTCAATAATGGGTATCGTCTTGGTTGAGTCTTGGTTGAGTCTTGATGAAAGCATAGTCTGTTTACAAGGTCCAATCTTCAGGCCGGTCGTGCTTTTAAGGAAATCGTAAAACTTTACTGTAATTTGCCAAAATCGCTTAGAAAAGTTTTTAAAAATTAGGCAAGGTACACAACCCACTCTACTCCTTTCCTAAATGATGTTCTTGCCTTTAAAGAGTATGCAGAAGAAAACAAAAATATGTATTGTAGTTGCACACATGGACTCATTAAAGTCAATAAGATTGAAACAACTTTATAAAAATTATGCGGCCACAAACTTTTGCAGGTGTAAATGTTTTTAAATCATCAATGTGTTTCGTTACTCACAATCCGCCGATTTTTCAACTAATTGTAAAACTTTTCCTCTTCTAGCCGAAAGCGATAAGACCAAAAATGGAGGGAATAGTGTTAATTAACGCCGTAAAATAGCTCAAAATCCTCACCTGTAACAGAAAAAAAAGAAATATATCAGAAAAATGAAAACCATAATATAGAATACCTGCGTTCATATTCAGTGAAATGCGTACTTCAAACTTTTCAATCGCCGACACATGAACTACACTACATATATTATTGGACTATTGAACTACGTTATTATTTTGTGTGGGAATATGATTGTCCAATTCTTGTCCGAAATTTTGGCAAATCTTTACACGAAATGTTGTAAATGGCCAAAAGTTTCCTACGAAAAATAAAAATTTGCTCGTGGACATTTTGTGACTTCGAAATGTAGTTAAATTATTTTGTTTGGCTTACGGAGATACTTAGAAATGTTGTTTTAATGGAAAATTAAAACAATTTTTCGGTACATAATACATTTATCAGTAAAGTACTGCAAAATTGCTGCGGTGAGGCCGCGATCTCATTTTTTCGGTTCGGTAAATTCTGACGACGAATTGTGATTTGGCCCCGGTGAAAATGAGCGAAAAATTGCGTCAATAGCGCGGATTTCGAAACTCAACACGTGACGGAGTGATTAGACGATACGGAGACCAGCGTCGTTGGGCGATAAATCGCTTTTCAGGTTAGTAAAACGACCGAGCAGCAGCAGTGAAGACACGTAAATTAAGTTGGCGCCATGACGGAAGCAAGCTCGGATCCGTCTCGCGGCGCCGCCGCAATAAAGCTTCTCAATTAATTATGGCGAATCGTAGGGATTGAATCTGGTCGATGAGCGTTCACACTGCACGCTTTAATGCTTCAGAAACGTCTCTCAGTCGGGCATTCATATATGGGTCGGAATTATCGCCGAGGGGTCTAATGAAAATGGTTGTGCGTAGAAAACATGTTGCTCCAGGCTTAGACTGCCGAACTATGGGAGCGTATCCCATGCAACGCCAGATTTATGATTTTTTACCCGTGGCAAGATCGATTTAGACGCCCCACGAGACGAGGCCTTAGTCTAGTTTGGAATAGAAATTCGAAAGAAACGCATGATTCTGGAGATGAGCAAAGCATGGCATCAACGATTATATCTAACGAAAATTGTTAATAGGCTCGAGAAAAACTCATGGATCCCTGTAAATGTGCGCTTTTCGAATAGACAACTATTCGCGCTCTGCGGTAGGATTATTGCCTATACGGTTAAAAGAAGGCGGACCTAGAGTGGCTGATGTCTGTCAATAAGTCGTGCGAGATCTACTTGTTCAGCGAGATTGATGTGTGGTCTTCGACTTGAAATGAAAGCTACCCTGCAAGAGAGGGGTTAACTCCACAAAAATCGTAAATTTTTCTCCGCGCTCATAGCACTCTGTTTGTTTGGGAGTAATAAAGGCTCCGGAGTGAAACGCACTCCGAATTTTTCATTCGAGATTTAAACGGTGAATCTTTGGACTTTTCGCTTCCATTGTGACCCTAAAATGGTTCCCTTTTCAATCGCACCTTACACAGAGGAAAAAACCTCGTGCGTGGGACCCGAAGTTTAGGTCATATGGATCTCTGAAGTTTTCAGATTGAGCATCTGAACATTTTAGGTCTAGCTCTCGACGTTCGGATCACACATCTGAAACTTCAGTTCTTACATCTAAAGTACTTCAGATGTAGAACCGAAGTTTTTCGGATGTGAGAATCGAAGTTTTTCGGATGTGAAAACCGAAGTACTTCAGATGTAAGAACTGACGTTTCAGATGTGTGATCCAAACCTCAGCAGCTGGACCGTAGGTGTTCAGATGCTCAATCTGAAAACTTCAGAGATCCATATGACCTAAACTTCGGGTCCCACACACGAAGTTTTTTTCTCAGAATAACAACGGTCAGTTCGTTTCGGCGACATCTTCCTTTGCTACCGATGTCGCTCTCTCCGAGACTTCGACACGCGACGCAAACGCAGCGACAGACGACCATCGTAGCCATGAGTGACAGCAGAGAGTCAAAAGTGCGATTAGGATTGAAAATAAAAGTCTCGTGACGACATGCCGAGAACAATAGAAGGAAAAAGATGAGATACGAGGTGAAAGTGCTCGGATCGAGTTGCCTTTGTGTCGGCGCGGGCCGGCCGGCGTGCAACGTACAGATGATCCATCCTCCGAGCTAGGAGCTAGGATTTCTCACCGTGTGGCGTGCTTTGCGATGAATCGATTGGTCTGCCATTTAAAACTATGGAAAAGGATCGAAAGTAAGGGAGTTCGCAATGAACAACTTAATAATCGATTCTTTTCCACAGCTTCAAATGGATAATTATCGATAATCGATCCGCCACTGATCCGAGCATGCATCCTCGCGGGAGTCAAAAGATACGCGGATTGAATGCAACCCAGTTAGACAGCAATATTTTTAAAATATTTTAAAAATATGCACCTTATTTCAAAAATATTTACAGAAAATATTTTCTTCTTTATATTTTTAAAATATTTCAAGAATGTTTTAAAAGTATTCCAAAAATATTTTTCAAAATACTTTTAAAATATAAAATATGACATATTTTTGAAATATTTGTGGAATATTTTTAAAATATAAAATGTAAACATTTTAAAAATATTATAAAATATTATTTTTAAAATGTTTTAAAAATATTTCAAAAATATTAAAAGTAAACGTTTTAAAAATAATATCTTATAATATTTTTAAAATATTCCAAAAATACTTTAAAAATATAAAAAGTAAACATTTTTAAAATAATATTTTATAATATTGTTAAAATATATCATAATTATTTTTGTTAATATTTTAAAAATAATATTTCATAATATTTTTAAAATATTAAATTTTTTTAAAATGTTTGAATTAATATTATAAAAATTATAAGAAAAAAAAGAAATAATAACAATAAATAAATAACATAAATACATCGACATAAATTCAAACTAGAAAAAGGCCCAAATAATTAAAACTGGAAAAAGACGCAATTATAAAAAACGTTAATTTGGTTTTAAAAAAAAATAAATAAAAAAAAAATAAAAAAAAGAGAAAGTTAAAAAAAATGAGAGTTAAAAAAAAAAGAATGAGTTAAAAAAAATGATACTTAAAAAAAAGAGATAGTTTAAAAAAAATGAGAGAGAGTTAAAAAAAATGAGAATGAAAAAATTACATGATGAAATAAAAAACAATAAAAAAATAATAAATAATAAAGTCTGGTAAAATATCATAAGAATCCGTCAATAAACAAACATATTACGGACTCAGAGGCCTGCGATAGTTAAGAGATTGAATTTAGGGGCCCATCTGTAGGAAGCCTGGCTGGTCTGGTGGTAAAGTACTGGTCTACGGATTGCAACTCCATCCCGAGGCGTGGGTTCTAATCCCGACTAGGACGGCGCGGATTTTAAAGTAAGTCACAACTCTACGATGATCCACCATCCGGTAGCAACGCATATGCACGTTCGGAAGAACATTAGTACCAAACATATCACCTAGAGAGCGCGCACTCTAGGATGCAATACTTGTGCAATATTTTTAAAATATTCTTACAATACTTTGAAAAAATTCAAGAAATATTTTGAAAATATTCAAAAAATATTTTTCAAATTAACTGAGGTTAACATGAGTAGATTTTAAAAATAATATAAAAAGTTTTTAAAAATATTTTGTGAAAATATTAATTTAATATTTTTAAAATTTCTTAAAAATATTTTTTGTCTAACTGGGAATACCCTGACGACGAGAGCCTTTCTAAAACAACGAGGAAACACTTTGAGGAATGCGCCGGAGACGCGATACGATGATTCGTTACACTAAGGAGGAACGCCGTAAGTACATTCGAATACTGACAAATTTATCCCGGGGAAACATTTATTTTTAAGGAAAACTATACATATTTGGACAGGATGTCTACTAAAACAGGCTGGTCAAAAATCAGTACTTTTACAGTAGTTTTTCAGTACATTCCCAAAAAATTCAGTGCCTCCTCCACAGAAAAATGCAGTACTTTTTCAGTACCTCCATTTCACGAAATCCAAAAATTTTCAAAAATTTGAGTTTCTCGCTCAAATTGGGACAAAGGTGACGAAAATATAAAACAAATTCCGGATCTTCTTGCGAAATTCCGCACTCTTTCAGTACTTCCGAACCGCCCTTAAAAAAGCGTACAATTTCCGGACTTTCCGGAGATTTCGGACCTGTAGACACCCTGTTGGACCACGTTAGACAAAAAGGAACCAAACCACATCAGCTACTGTCAAATTAAACCGCGCAATTTAAGTTTTTACATGAAAACAGTTCTGCGGATTCTCGTGCAAATTTCAGTGAATTTTCTGCAAAATATGAGGGCAATTCCTTCAAATTTTCAAAGGAATCCGCACAAACGTGCTCTTATAAAGAATTAAAGTGCCCGGTTGAAGAAAACAGCTAATGCGCTTGGTTCCTTTCTTTTTTCCCTTGTTTTAGGATTTTACGGCGACTAAAATTCCCTCAGAAATTGGAGGAAAAACATTCATACGTTTTCAGGAAATTCGCGATTTATCGTGGGAGATCAAACCACACTCGGATGCTCATACGGTGTTCTTCCTCAATACGACAGTACACACCAAGATTGACTCTCCATCCGATCCAGGGCCGGATTAAGAGGGTGGCCACATGGGCCGCGGCTCATGGCGGCAAATCTAAGGGGCGGCAAAAATTTGCAATTTTTTAAAGTGTAGGTATAAAAAAAAAAAAAAATCGGACTTAGAAAAACGAAATTACAAACGAGAGAGGGCGCAAAAATCTCTCATTTCCTGAGAGAATAGTAATTTCTGATTTTGTCGTTTCTTAGTGATACATGAGACAGCACCTTCAATAAGTCGAGTTACGAGAGAGACCAAACACGCGATTAGGCCTGGAACAGCGCGACTTAGAGAGAAATGATAACGAGGACTTGAGATGAAAAGGTGAAGCCCTCGGCGCGGCGATCGGCATGTAACACATATTAGCGCCTACAAGACTGCACGAATACTTCACGCATTGCATCAAACACAATGCGGTCATTGCAGTCAGTGTGAAACGGATAGCGCCTACAAGAATGCACGAATACTTCACGCATTGCGCCAAACACAGTGCGGTCAGCGTGAAACGCATAGCGCCTACAAGACTGCGTGAATACTTCACGCATTGCGTCCAAGACAATGCGGTCTGCGCGGCGCGGCGGCGGAAGTTAAAATCATTGAACCACATTTATGTTTGTTCTTTCATAATTTTTTCGTTCATTTCTTATGAATGGAAGGCCTTGTCCACACAGAGATAGGTTTACGGAACTTCACTTTCGCGCAAAGTTTCGTGAACTTTTGCTAGTAGTGTTGACAGGGCTTTCCCAAAAAATGTGTTCAACACGAGTAAATGCGTCTTTTGCACTCCTCCCCAGCTGGCACGTTCATTTGATGGTTTTTATCGAGTTTCAAAACGAATGAGATGGGGGCGGCAATTAAGTGAATCCGGCCCTGATCCGATCACGGTGATCAATGGTTCATCATTCGTCCTAATCATGGTGTCTTGAATTCTTGACTTTGTTTCGCTCAATCATACTACCTTCACTCTCCTTCTTAACAATCAAAAAGTATGACGTTTTCTTCGAGATTTATTGAGAGAAACTGGATTCTTCTGAGGATTAAGAAAAATGTTCATTTTTCTTAGAGCCGATGATTCCCCTCGTTTTTTTCCATAATTTTTTGGGTAGCTAAATTTTTCTCTGGACGTTAGGGGGAAAATTTGTTTTTTGTTTTGTTTCAAAATTACATGAAGAAAAAGCAGGAGAAATTTTGGTTTGTTTCCTTGTAAATAGACAAACTTGACGATTTTGGTTTTAATGGAAATCACGTTTTTCGACTCGAGTAATCGAAATGGCGGCTTTTGCCAGTGTTCCAACTTAGACTCCTCGTAATTCATGAGACATTTGGCTAGGATTTTTAGGTGTAACTAACAATTTTCTCGGAGCCACGAAGATCTCCAATAGTGTGCTTGGCAATTTTTGCACGGAAACCAGACCACGGCTGCGCCAAAAAGCGCTAAGTTAGGCACCACGCTGCTTATGTTCAGATGCCAAATGTTGATTTTTAGCTGGGCATTTGACTCCCGATGAAAGAAGGAAGGCAGCTTTTGGGGCAAGAAGTTACTTGGAGCGTCCAGACTCGATGGAATTCAGAAGCGCATGCACTCTGATGCACATGCATGTAGGACGCGGTGCAAAGCTCTTGTTTTTATTTTCAGTGACCCCCGCCCACCACCCCCGCCCACCACCCCCGCCCACCACCCCCGCCCACCACCCACGCCCTCCCACCCCGCGCAAATCCCGATCTCCCTCAACGTTCCAACAACTCCAGTCAGGTGTTTCGATCCAATTACTTAGCGCTGATCCCTGCATACGAAGTAAATGCAACGTTGCCGATCCACTTCTTTGTAAAAAAATCATTCCAGACAAACATTAACATCCCCATCTATCTCCGAAAGTGGTGAAATTGCACGGATTCTGAGACTTCAAAGTTCGTAGTATTTTCAAAATCCCGGATTCTCTGCGTTGTTCTTCTGTCTTCCTATGTAAAGGTAAAGGCAAGAAAAGGTAACTTAACAATTTTTCCCTGACATTTCCAGATTTCCTCAGAATTTTTAAATTTCCTGACATTTCCCGGTATTCCCTAAGTGTGGCGACCTCGTAACATCGTACAAAAAATAAAAAAAACCTTCATGAATGGAAATGTTGCATGTGTGAGGGATTTGCGATTTGAGTGATAATTCTTATGTAAAAGTTCGCGAGAAACACGATGGTGCCACTGGTTTTCTTTGAAATCAACACCAAAGTTCAAAAAAAGCTCTATAAGTGAGGCCAAAGTGGAGGAGATATCCCACGCTTTCCTGAGAGTCCACCTCTACATCAAGACAAACTCTCCATGCAAAGATAGGGGGCAAATACATTGGCAATGATGCAGTGTTTTCAGTTTTAGAGTCCCCAAATAAAGTGGCAGCCTTGTCAATGTATTTGCTCCCTATCTTTGCATGGAGAGTTTGTCTTGATGTAGAGGTGGACTCTCAGGATAACGTGGGATAGCCCCTCCATTTTGGCCTCAACTTGAGAGCCTTTTTTGAGCTTGGAAGTTGATTTCAGAGAAAACCAGTGGCACCATCGTGTTTCTCGCGAACTTATACATAAAAACTAGTGGTCAAATGGCAAATTCCTCACACATGCAACATCTCCATTTTTAAATTTTCTGACATTTCCCGGTATTTCCTAAGTGTGGCAACCCTGTAACATGGTAAGAAAAATAAGCAAAACCTCCATGAATTCGGCAACATCGGTCTGACGTGAACAAAAAAGACCGATCAGAGATGGCCATCGCGCACGGCACACGGCCACTTATCCCTCAACTTACCACACTCTAGGAGCTTGCAAAGTTGGAGCCTCCTGACGGCTACAGGAATTATTGCGGGAGCTATAAATACGGTGTTTTCGATTGAGGGCCCGATCGGCGAGAACCTTTCACTTTTCGCGCGTCCTCCGTTTGCGTAAGCGCCGCTCCCGCTACAAAGAAAGTAAAAGCTCCGTCCCGATCTGGACTTGCTCGTGCTTGAAATTCGACCTTCGCGTCGCTCATGTTCGCTCAAAAAGTTGTCGGGCATTCTTTTTTCATCAAGGTCGCCTCGAGGAAAAATACAGGGTGACCCAGGTAAGGGTGCAGAAACATTTTCACACTGGAAAAAAAAAAAAATAATTCAATCTAGAGTCCAGACTCTTGAAAACATCGACAAGAAAAAATACTCTTGATTCAATCAGATTTGAGCTTAAATCAAGAAGCAAGCCTTTTAATAATTTTAAGCGGATTTCGTTTTGATTCAAGCAAAAATCCGATTGAATTAAGAGTATTTTTTCTTGTCAATGTTTTCAAGAGTCTGGACTCTAGATCCAATGTGTTTTTTTCCAGTGTGTGAGGGCGTGCCGGCTATTCTTCACTTAATGCAGGGTTGCTACAATTTTTTCATCCCCAAATTCCCTGATTTTCTCTGACTTTTCCCCGTCTTTTTAGGCCTAGGTAACCCTGAATTCACAACGTTCAAATTCTCTGAATTTCCCTGATTTTTCCTGACCTTCAAACAAATTTTCACCTGTTTTTTTTCTTTTCTTTTTCTTATTAAATTTGCTGACTTCCGCTAAACTTTGGACGAAATTTCTTTACTTAGAGATGAAATTACGAAAAAAGGTATTCAGTACCTTGTTAAAAGATGGCAAGCCTCAGAAATTACCAAACAGGGTAAATAGTTGGAAGATTAGTGATATGTATGAGTAATTAGACGATGTATCAGGAATTTATTCCTTGACTTTTTCTATACGAATTCTCTGACTTTTCACGGTCGGGTCAAACTCCCTGACTTTCCCTGTTTGCCAGACCTTCGACAACCGTGTTTATGATGATTGATGAGCAACACGCTGAGCATAAAATACGCAAGATGATGGCTGATGAATTTCGGAGCAAGCAACTTGCCAGGCGACGAATCCGGGCGTTAACTCCCGAGAGTAACTTTTAAACGATGGGAAAGGTAGCGGTGCGGAGTCCCTCACCACTTGCCGATTAACGGCTAATGCAATAAAAAGGCAAAGATGACGGTGAAAAGCAGAAAAGGTTGACTGACGCCTTTACAATATTTCCGAGGCAGACCTTTTTTCAGTGCTGTCGTAGAAAATCACCGAGGCGCTATAAATTTCGACCATTCTTCGCGATCCAGCATTCGATAGGTTATAAAATTCGACTGGAAACCTGCGTAGAGCTTCATTCTAATTTTTCATATCCTCCATGCAAATTTCACTCGAGGGGCGGCTCGGTTAAACTGACGAGTCGGCGAGATTTTACGCTGACGCTATTAATAGTCGCTTGGCGTATTCCTGCCTCAGACTTGGCTTTTTCCCTCCTCGATGGCGATGGCGAAAACAAGGAAGAGCGACGGTCGTTGACTCCCGCGGACTCATCACATGACTCATCGAAATATCCGAAAAATAGAAAAATACGCAGCTATAATATTCTACGTATTCGACGTTTATGATTTTCCATCAATTTTTCCCCGTTTGGCGAGGAAGTGAACCATTATTTTTGAAACTACATTTCTTAACTACAGTATTTTTAAATTTTGAAGAGCAATTTCTCTTGAAAATGCTCTTGAAAAGTCTTTTGAAGCAGCAAAAATGCGACACTTTTGCTGAAAGAATAAATTCATGGTTCCAAGCGAAATTCTCTGACTTCTTATGGTTGGGCGAAATTTACTGACTTTTCAAGAACTTGACGCCGTACATGTTGTTGTAATATTACTTTCTAATACCTTCTAATACCTTCTAATACCTTCTAATACTTGGTATGTAACACCAAGTGTCATATTTCAAGTTGGGGGGAAAAAAATTGCAGGTCGAGCAGTTCGATTTGTTGGCGAAAAAAATGCCATGTATTACCCATCAATATCTTCAGAAAAGTCCGTAAAATTGATTTCTGAAATCTCAGACATGTAAATTTTTCTTTGTTCTCGATATATTTTCGACGGAAAATGAACCCCGTGTTATTATTCATAAAGGCCCCTGCAAGAAGGCAACAGACAGATTGGCAAATTAGCGGGAAAAATCAGCCAATCAGAGACGACTCGTAAAATCAAAGGTTGCCACTCGGCCTGCAATTCGTATCTTGTTTCCTCTTTGATTTTTACGCGAGGAGAAGACTCCTTACATCTTTGTGCTTACATTTCCATCACCCTGTATCATTTAGTGTTGCAGGCGGTACGGTGCCGATGATCCGGGGCTGGGAAATCTTGTCACGCTGCAGCTGACCTTGAAGCGACTTTTCGCTGCCTTATTTGACTCTTTCGGAGCTCAACGACGACGGCTCATATCGCGTCGGCCGGCCGGTCTTTCGACGGAACCGCAATACGAGAACGAGACGAGCAGACAAGTTCGACGAAAGCGGTGCTTTATTCGTCGGCATCCCTTACTTGGACACCGCACTACCCTTGGACTTGGACGTGAAGAGTCGCGTCGGCAAGGACCCGGCTACCATTGATCCCGAAAGAGATCACATACTTGGAACTGCGCTTAGTCGCCTCGCAGGAAATAAGTTTCTTCCGATCGGAGGTTACCGATATTTCTATCGCACTAGATCAGAGATTGTATATCCTAGAGGCCCCTTACTAAGAATCTGAGCGCTGTACTTAGGTCAGGAAATAGTAACAATAGCAGTAGGCAAGTCGAAGGACAGCGCTATTTTTTTAAAAACAAAAGAGAAATATTTGAATAGTGAATTAAAATTTAAAATTTTTCACACAATTATTACCACCGAATGTTAGGGTGAGCGCACTTTTCTCGGAAAGTTTTGGCAAAATAGATTAGGATTACCAAACCGATAAACCGATTGCTTAACTCATTTGTCATCAATCATCATTCAGGCGAATCTGAGCGCTGACTTCCGAAAGTAACTTATTATACTACCAGGGTGTCTACTATAACAGGCTGGCCAAAAATCAGTTCATTTTACACTACTTTTTCAGTATATTCCCAAGAAATTCAGTATCTCCTTCACATTAAATATTCAGTACTTTTTCAGTACCTCCAATTGACGAAATTCGAAAAATTTCAAAAATTTGAATTTCTCGTTCAAATTGCGACAAAATGCCAAAAAAATGAAAAAATTCCGGACCTTCTTGCGGAATTTCCGCACTTCCGGACCGCCCTTAAAAAATCAGTACTTTTTCCGTATACTTTCCGAAAATTCCGGACTTGTAGTCCCCCTGACTACACTGACGTGCTAAGAAAGAACGCTGTATGAGCCTTCAGACGTTTCCTTCGATAAGAACCGAATTCATTGGGATAATTGTGTTCATTTTTTCCAAAACTTTCAGACAATTTCGTACGCAATTTAATCTAAAATATCTGAAAATTTCAGAGAAAAATGTGCATGAGTGTCGTCAAAAACATGTTTTTTTAAAGGGAAATTCGGCAACTCTCGAATGTTCATACGGCGTTCTTCCCTAGCACGGCAGTACACTTCAGGGAGGATAGCAGTGCGGGGTCTTTGAAATGGACTACATTTTGCAATTTGGAACTATAAATTTTAGCCCGGCTTAAAAACAACGAATATGCCATTAGTTTCCCTATGCACATAAGTGTTTTTCCAGAGGAGCCAGAATTTATGGTTCCAAATTGCAAAATGCAGTCCAAATGTTTTGCCTCTGTACTGAACCTACCTATTGCCATTCTTTTTGATCCAACGTGGCTAAAAAAGATGGACTCGCGATTCCAATGAAATTTGGAAACAGACGATATGACTTGGTTCCCTTCGGTATAAAACCGGCCAAACAGTGTTCCATACACACCCACGGAGCGTAACAACCTGCAATTGACCCGTGTCTGGGGCGTAAGCGTTGACAAATACCGGAGCGGGCCGAACAATAACGCGAAGAACCGAGAGCATGACCTGGAAAGTGATTCCGCGCCCGTCGATGTCACTGCGCCCCGAAATCCGAAACTGGGCCCGCGGGATGCTGCTGGTTCCGTCGGAATTTCAATTACTTCACGGCGCGGCAACAGGGTGGTATTCGGAGCGGTTGTGTTGTGGTCCGACGCCTAACCTAACCTTAATTCAAGTTGCGAGAGGTATGAGTTGTAAAACATTTGTCATTTTTCGCGCCACCGCCGACCGCACCGCGTGTCTTGACAAGGCGAGCGGTTCGCCTGCTGTGCTCGTGTACGGTTGTCAATGGCAATAGAACGCTCGAGCCCTACAACTCTGTAAAACAACTTTTTCAGGAATTAAATCACCCTACGGCAGTCTTATTGCTAAAATATGTTAAGTTTGAGATTTCACTGAAAAATTGTGTATTTCACTGGGCTGTGAAATATTTGAAAAACATGTAAATAGGTAGAGCACCTCTATAGGGAGAGTGCGGACACGTCAAAAAATTGAGTTATTATGGCCAAAAACGGCAGTCAACCTTCTAACATGAAAAATGATACTGCCAATCTTCAGATTCCAATATCAAACCACGATGGCCAATAATGATCATAAATACATTGGGGTGGGTACCAGAAATGATCACAAATGAACATCGTTCCGCAAAAGTGAGTGAATTTGAGCAAAAATTAAGTCAAATTCGTGCTTGAAAAAAGACGCGTCGTAAAAATTGTAATAATAAATCTCCCTGGAATTTGAATTCATAGGTTGCCGGCCAGGTTGGCCTAGTGGTCAGCGCGTCTGACTCTAGGACAATAGGTTCCGGGTTCGAATCCCGGTGGTGGCGACAAATTTTCATGGAACTGACGAGTGGATCTGCAGAAACAGATTCCACTCGGCCTTAATCCCTGAAAATTTGAAAGCCTGGAGCATGGATGTGCCTAAAATCCCATGATGTCTAAGGACAATAAATACTGTCTATCGATGGCTGTAGGTTCCAACGGAATATAAGCCACTAAACCAGCAAAAAAAAAAAAAAATTCATAGGTTAATTGGCTGCCCTTTTTGGGCCCTACAAGCTCTATGACCTAAACTCAAAATTACCGACAAGGACGCACTCTCCTCATATGGGTAACTACCCTACACTGGGAAAAAAAACACATTGGATCTTGAGTCCAGACTCTTGAAAACATTGAGAAGAAAAAGGACTCTTGATTCAATCAGATATAAGCTTAAATCAAGAACCCAGCCTCTTAATTTGAGCGGATTTCTTTTTGATTTAAGCTTAAATCTGATTGAATCAAGAGTATTTTTTCTTGTCGATGTTTCTAAGAGTCTGGACTCTAGATCCAATGTGGTTTTTGTTTTTTCCAGTATATTTGTAAAGGGCGAGTGTGCAACTTGCACTCTAAAACATCGATTGTTTCGTACTTCAACTTCCAGAATTGCAAAACACATCGAGGGCAATAAGTTTAGTCGGTCACCAATTCGGGAAGCGATCAATCCAGAAGGTAATGTATTTAAAACGGGAACTCATGACACTCACCTTTCCGGCTAGATGAGGTGATCACAGCGAGAGGACCAAACCCGCGTTTTATTTTTACTCCTGGAGCGCACATCTGGTTGCTATACTTCGCGACCAACACGTGCGCGACTCGCGGGTGGACGCCCGCCCGTTCCCGGGTCGGTTCAGTCGTCTGATGTCGTCGCTCCTGTGACAATAGGGCGTAACTCAATTTTTACATGAACCCTGGAAAGCATAGAGTTAAACGGAGAGCAGGGCTCACGTGTAAATCCAGATACGCTCTTACGTCAGAGGACCGACGATGTGAGGGTTGGGAAGAACGTAAGAAGCAACGAGACAATCAGACCGAAAACGGAGGGATCAATGCTTACAAAAGAAAGGAGGCAACAGAGAAAAAAAATAGACAATATTACATCTGCTTCGGAAAATTCATCAAAAACCGGCTTGGTCGAGAAATTGTCTGCTTATACATGGAGGAAGCACCGTTTCCCTTCCAAAAAAAATTGGGTATGACAAGTTATGAATAATAACTATTAATGTAAACTTAAACAACTTTAAATCGGAGTGAGAGAGGTACCATTTCATTAAAATTGCCAGGAGTAAGTTGGATGGGAAGGCAGACGACGCACATGACGGTTCTTCGCATTGATACAACTATTGCGGCATGAAGGATGCTTTCTGGCCTACCTCGAAACTTGAAGGCGAAGTGGCAAGAAAGATCGCACGATCTACATATCTTCAAATATATGTATCTCCTATCGATTCAGCTTTTTCCAGTACTTTCAGCTAGGAAACTCCACAGTTGGACTATGAGGACTCGATTCAACGGTTTGATTGCTGAACTATAATAGAAACACTTGGTGGATTTGTTCAGTCAACCGCTGAAGATTCTCCATGATACGAATCCAAATCAGAGAATCCCACAAGATCAAAAACAGGCAGAGCGTAGCCTGCGTCTAATAAGAGCATCGCGTCTAAAATTATTGATTTTTTCAATGATTTGATATTTGCTGATTTCCACTGAAAAATCCCTGAAAAATAATCCAGGATTTCATCTCATGTCCCTATACATATGTAGATTTCCTTGGATAAAACAAAAACAAATTTAAGTTCAGGGGAAAAAATAAATTATTTTTCACCTTTGGTTTGATTCTTTAGAGCGAAGCCAACACGGACCACCAGTTAAAAGAATGATTTGATTTTGAAGTGGCAAGAGAAGAAATTCACGGTTTTCAGCACCGATTCCCTAACGAATTCCTGATTTCCTGGCATTTGTCATTCCCTGACGAATCCTGCCTGTTTCCGGGTATTAAGGTTCTAAAAACATAATTAAAAACTAGTCGAGAGTATCCCCAGATAAGACATAATATTTTTACAATATTGGGCAAATATTGTCAGTACTGTCGCAATATTTACACAATACTGACAATATTTTGATAATATTATAATAAAAATTATTTTTTTAGAAAATATTTAAAGAATCATCATTTAGTATTTTTAAAAATAATATGTTTACCAAAAACATCATAAAAATATTTTCAAAATATTTGTATTTCAATACTGTAAAAATTTATATCGTGAGAGTATTTTTAAAATATCAGTACATATAATATTTATATTCAAAATATTTATTATATATTTTAAAAACATTTTAAAAGACAGTAATGCATTGGTAAGTATTTTCAAAATATTTTGAAAATATTTTAAACAATAATACTGCTATTCAAAATATTTTTAAAATATTTTCAATATCCTAATCGGTATAAGTCAACATACTAAATGCCTGCCCATAACGAAAAGTATTAAACATAATAAGGCTTAGATTTAAGACGTAGCTCAAATGTGTTCTTTCTGAACAATTATCCATTATTTTCAACCTTATTATTCATAAAGGTTATTGCAGTTGTAATCAAATTTAATATAATATAATATAATATAATATAATATATATTTTTTTGCCTCCCAAGAAATTGTTGAATTTCCACCTCCTTGAGGTCATTTTCAATGTATTTGCGCGTGATCTCAGTTTATTTCTTTTTTTGTTTCGTTTGTAGTTCATGTACTGTTGTGAATATTATCATTGAATGAGAATGTTATCATTCATTCACATCTGGTTGTTTATTTTTTATTTTTTATTTTTCAAATTTCAAATGAAACATTTAATTTCAACTGAAGAAGAAATTCTTGATCTCGTGTGCTTATTGGTCTCCTGTAGAACTTGCACTTAGTAGCTGTGCAGCTGTGAGATTATGGCAATCGCACCTGCATAGTCTTTATGAGGAAGACATCAAACTGCAATCAAATGCAAAATGCATCTCAGAATGTCGATGAAAAATTTAAAGAGAAAAAAATAAATAAAATAATAGAATGGTGGAAATAATAGAATAACAGAGACAAAAGAAGAGAAATAAAATGGAGTAAATCAAATTAATGATAAAATGAAGTCAAAGACTAAACTGAAGTAAAACATTAGAGGGAGCAAGGAGATGAAGTAAAAAAACTGAGATGAAGAAAAAAATAAAGTATAAGGGAAAAAACTAAATGAGGTTAAAGAATAGAATGAATTTAAAGAATTAACCGAAGTCAAAAAAATTATGATGAAGTATTAAAATAAATTACAGTAAAACAAAACAAAGTAAAGGAATAAGAAGTAAATAATTAAAGAAAAAAATGAAGTGCTTGAAAAAAAAAAAAAAATAGAGTGAAGAAAAAAATAGAGTCAGCAAGGAAATAAAACAAAGTAAAACGATAAAATAAATTTAAAAAATATAGTAAAGTAAAAAGTAAAATAAATACACGGACAAATCCAGGCAGATGGAAAATATCCTAGTTGCCCGTCCAACTCGACGTTAAATACCGGTTTTAAGTCACTAAAATACATCGTCTTGTGAAGCTCAATCGGTAGGGTCCTCGGTTAGTGTTAGGTAAGTCCCGGGTTCAATCCCCAAGGTAGATGAAAAATTTCTAATCTGCAATATCGATTCAATAACATCCCAGTGGTTTCATTATTTTTATTTTTCATGGTTTCTAAAATTATTTCCACAATTAACCCTTTCCCACCATCCCCTAGCTGCGGACCCCTAAATTGATTCAATATTGGTGTAGTATTGTCTCAATATTGATATCCAAATACTTTCCCTTTGAAGTACTGGCACAGTATTCTCAGCCAAAGTATTGGCACAGTATTTATGCCAAAAGGAAAGATGGTGTACGATTTTAACATTGGCTCAATATTTAACCAATATTGGCCCAATGTTTGCATAAATACCAAAACAATATTGTTTAAATATTGGCTAAATATTCCTGTCTTATCTGGGTCCTACTGCCGTGCTAAGGAAGAACGTCATATGAACATTCAAAAGTTGCCAAATTTCCTTCGATAAAATGTTTATTTTTGAGGCAAGTTATGGATATTATTCCTTGGAATTTTAGGTGAAATTGCGAACAAAATTATACGAAAAATTGGAAGAAAAATATTCATATGTTTACCACGAAATTCGTGTTTTATCGATGGATATTTGGCAACGCCCGAAGGCTCATACGGCGTTTTTCCTTAGCACGGCAGTCTACCTCTATGAACGAGACGCCCGGAAGAATCCCGTCCAATTTTCGCGAGTAACCTCGCGCTCGGCGGTGGCACTTGTCTCGCGTGTTCACGCCCAGTTGGCATCTTCGGCGCTTCCACACTTCCACATTCTTCGCGAGTGGATCAAGAGAGGATAGCGGCGCGTGTGAGCCGGGACGAGCGTCGGAGATGAGATGACTCGCGTCTTCCTGGTAATTACACGACTTTCATTCATACACTTGCATACGCATTACTCCGCGCCGCACATCACACAGCCAGATTGACTCTCGTCTCCCGTCTCACGCTCCCGGCTGCCGCGCGACCTAAGTGAATCTCAACGTGAGCCACGCTTCGCACTTGTACTCACGCGCTCGAGGGCTCATGATTAAATGTGGTTGATGCTGTCTTCCGGTAGGTGTCTCGTGCTCGACTCCAACGAAGACGACACCTCATATTCTGGCACTTGCAATTAATGGCGATTACTATTACTATGGTTCGCGCCTCGCCAAGTGGGTAATCGACCCTTTCCTCGCTCTCGAAGCGAGTGTTCGTGGCTTCCAGTGTTTTCCGCCTCGGTTGGTGAAACATTCGCGTGGCTTCGTTCGTGTGAAAAGCGCGCGAGAGCAGGGCCCTAAAACATGGCCCGGAATTTACCATCCATCCACTGAAAAAAAGGTGAGGGCTATATAGCACTAGAAAAAAACACATTGGTTCTAGGGTCCAGACTCTTGAAAACATTGACAAGAAAAAGGACTCTTGATTCAATCAGATTTAAGCTTAAATCAAGAACCAAGCCTCTTAATTTGAGCGGATTTCCTTTTGATTTAAGCTTAAATCTCATTGAATCAAGAGTCCTTATTCTTGTCAATTTTTTCAAGAGTCTGGGCTCTAGATCCAATGTGTTTTTTTTCCAGTGAGACATACCGTCCGTTCCGAGCTCAGAGACTGAAAGTTTCGGGTGCTGAAGCCGTAGCTTCAGCTACTCCTGGTCCTCCGCCCGGAACTTTCAGCCTCTGAGCCCGGGACGAGGACGGTATGTCTATGTATAGCTCAAAAGTACGACTTTCACGGCCGGTTTTTACAGTGTCTTATGAGCGGGCACCAAACGGGAGGAAGGGAGCTTGTCTTCGCTGAAGGGGAGTCCAGGAGGCCTCCCCCTGAAAATTTTGAAGAAACTCGCCTTTAAATGCGAATTCTCTCAATTCATTTTTTTTTCCAATTTGCGCTTCTATTGGCACAGGATTACTACAGAATTTCGAAAATGAAATTCCCTGATCCATGATTTCCCTGACACATTTTAATTAATTCCCTTACAATTGAAGATAAGCCAGATAGTTAAAAGACGTATTTTGAAGAAGTTTGCACGTAAAATCTACTTTTCGAAGCGTCAAACCTATGATAGAAATCGAATGAAGGTGACTAGACAATTTTTCCGGACACTTTCGTCATTTTCTCCAATATTTCCGCAGGTTTGCCCTGCCTTTTTAAAATTCCCTGACATTTACCGGTATTCCCTGACCGTGGCAACTCTGTCAGTGGTGCTTTTAAAGCTTTACAAAAAGCAATATTTTTTTTACTTTTTACGTTTTTGGTTGGAAAAAATGCATTATACAGATTGTGTAGCAACCTAGCGATAGCAGCAAAAATCGTGGAAATTGGACTAGAACGGTAGAACAAACTGATAAAAATTGAAAATGTAGGGGGTCAGAACGCTTATAATAATCCCCACATGCTTTACGCTTTCTATAATAGGTCTCTATTGTACGCGACGGCAGAAAAAGTGACGTAACTTAAATCAGAAAAGCCTAAGAGATCAGTCGTCATCGACGTATCTTCGATCACACCCTCATCGTTTGTTTATTTTGGTGGGATAGATAAGTCGATGACTAACTGTCGACCTGTAATGACGATGCACAGCGATATATACGGGTGCAGTGTGTGGCTGTGGAGTGAGGAATCGGAAAGCACTTAAGCCGACGACAAGATCAAGAGAGCTGCGACTAATGAACTTGAAGTGCTGCTACCTAAGTAGAGATTATGAAGAACCAGAGGCATGAGGAACCCGACTGATGATGACAGAAATCACATACAGACATCCTTGGTTGATAAGACATTCAAGGGGCTGGGCTGATCTGTCGCGTCGAAGCAATATCCGATACACTTTGTTGACTGAAAGTCGGAAAAAACTGCTTAGCTTGGAATAAAGAAGCAGGAAACGTTAGGATTTGAGCATACATTCGAGGGCCGTTCATAAAATACGTTAGGATTTTCCGATTTTTTGACCACCTTTCCCTCTCGTTACGATTTTGTGACGTAAGTGTCCATCCCTTCATTTGTAAAAACATAATGACGTAACGCTCTGCTCGATCCCCTCCCTAAGAGCGTTATGTATTTAATGAACGGTCCCTTCTGCCTTCTACTCACACGAGTAAACAATATTCACAATGTGGAGCAATATTCTCGATGTGTAACAATGTTCTCGATGTGTAACAATGTTCTCAAAGTGTAACAATGTTCTCAATGTGTAACAATTAATGCTCTCGATGTGTAACAAAGTTCTCAATGTGTAACAATGTTCTCGATGTGTAACAATATTCCCGATTTGTAACAATGTTCTCAATGTGTATATAACAACATTCTCAATGTGTACCAATGTTCTTAATGTGTAACACTGTTCTCAACGTGTAAACAGAGGAACACAGCAGCTCAAGATCGGAATTTCCTAACTTCTTCTGTCTTTTCTTCATCAATTTTGTGAAAATTCCCTGCTTTTTTATAAAATAGGCAAGAAAAATTATTAAAAAAATTCTCATTCTGACATGAAAACGAGCTGAAGTTATCGGACGTGAAACGTGACGATTAACGTAATGATTAACGTAACGACGCGACGTTTCTTCCATTATAATGCAAATTGTCTTTGACCCATCATTTTCCGCAGACATAGCAATTTTCCAGTTGCACCGACTGCGGTCACCCTGCGCTCTACATAAATAAATCACAGTTCCGAAAAACATATGATATATTAATATAAACATATGATATATACATAGGAAGTTACAGAGTATTCATTTCTTGAGCCATTTTAAAATTATTGAAAGTATCGTACTTATGAATCATATAAAACAGGAGAGAATCCAGCCAAAAAACACTGTCAAGGGCTAGATGAGCCTTCTCAATGATTAGTCTGTTGGTCTTGAGGTGACTATTTATCACCGTGAATTCATCAATTTACGGCGGGATGATATTTATCTTTGACCTTGTGCTTCGCGAGTCAGTGAAACCGTTTGAACTCTGCCTGAAGTGCGTAGTAGCTCAGTGAGTCACGCTTGGCGCGGAATACCCCACTCGGCGATTTCCTCTATTCCAAATTGGGAAAGTTGCCCGCTGCTTACTCATGGCTCAGGGGCTGAGCATTACTCACCCTGGAGTCACGCCTTCCAAGCTCTGTGACGCAATTCAACGCCCGCTTTCCCCATCAAAAAGAAAATTCCTGACACATGATTGGCTATCTTCGTCATCACGCACACTTGTCGAGATGTTCCAACATTCAGATATGGACATCATACCATTAAAACTCGAAGTAATTTTTGGTGGAGCAGCTGATTGTAGTAATAATTGAATCCATAAAGAAAATCGAGCTCCAATTCCTCTAAAAGCTGCTGCTGGAATGAAAAGTTTATAGCCTTGCTTAATCGAAGCTTATGAACCAAATAAATGCAAGTTTTCCGACTAGGCCACTATTCGTGCTCTTTGGAATGTTTGTTGCCTATGGGGTGAAATTGAAGGCGAAATCAATAGGACGATATCTTCTAAAAAAAATAAGACATCAATTATTGGTTCCGTCAAAATATGCTGCGCGATAGCTGTACGTTGTAGAATAGCTTACTATCCGTGTTCCCCAGGACAGACTGATTGGTTGTTATTGGCTTTAAAATTAGCAGTGATACCAAAATATACGTTTATACGTTATTTTCAGTATTTAACGTATTACAGAGAAATCGAAAATTTGAGAGTGAGAATTGGTGGGGCGCATTTTATTTTAAAAGGAGTTTTTTTTCTTTCGAAAATTTTGGTAGGCACTTAGTTCAATTGATTTTTCATATCAAATTACTAAAAATTCAGAACGCCCTACCAAAATCGCGCGAAAAATTGGCAGCTTTCTAAAATTGGATTATCCGTCTAAGCTCGGGACAAATTGCCTCATTAGATCGTTTACCTCCGACATACGCACAGAATGGAGTGTTGTTAGCTCAATTCTAACGATATCACGGCACAAAGACTTCATTAGGTCGGCTGAGGTGCAGTGCGTCAGCCCCTAGTTAGTCACATTTGAAATCAGTCTGTCTGCCGTTAATTTCTACTATTTCGATCAATTCGAGGCACGAAAACTCAACAACGTCGGGGTGCGATGCAGTGTGTGGAGCGTGATAGAATGCGCGGCAGACTTGACACCGCGGCAACACACCGCGCGCCGGCTGAGCAGCGTGTTTCCGAAGTGACTCACTGATTTGGTGCTAATTGATTAATCAGAAGGTAAATCATTAAATGCATTGATGTTTGTCCTGTAGGCACGCTTGCTTTGTTTGCCGCCGCGCATTTACTCCCGGCTATTTCCGACATTTCACTTTACTGGCTGGCAATTCTCCCCGCCAATGACAAACGTCCGAACAGCTTTCATTGTTTACTTCCAGGTGTTCCGTTGTTTCGGAGAAATTTTTTGGGCTGGGCGCGTTTCAGACAGGCAGGCTGGCGGTAAAAATGTTCGGAATTTTGCTCGGACCACGATGAGTTATTAGAGAACGATTTCCAGTTTTGGCACGGAATTCCTTGAGAGTTTGACCAAAAAACGACAAGGATGCGAAAAATTTTTGGTTCAGGTTAGAGTACCTACAAATATAGGAGAGAGTATGGATACGTAAGAAATTTTAGAGGTGGTCATGGAGCTTTCGGGGCCCAAAAGGGTAGCCAACAAATGAATTCAAATTATCAAGAATGATTTATTAATACAAGTGTTACGACTCGTCGTTTGTAAATCACGTATTTGACTCAGTTTCTGCATAACTTCACTCATTTTTGCGGAACGAGGCTCATTTTTGGCATCCTAATTTATTTAGAATCATTCTTGGCCATCTTGGTTTGAAATTTGAATCTGATGATGGGCAGTATCATTTATCGTGTTAGAGGGTTGGCTGCCCTTCTGGGCCCTAAGATGTTTCGACGTTCACTCCCTGCACTGGAAAAAAAACACATTGGATCTAGAGTCCAGACTTTTGAAAACATTGATAAGAAAATGGACTCTTGATTCAATCAGATTTTTGCTTAAATCAATAGTAAATCCGCTCAAATTAAGAGACTTGGTTCTTGATTTCAGCAAAAATCCGATTGAATCAAGAGTATTTTTTCTTATCGATGTTTTTAAGAGTCTGGACTCTAGATCCAATGTTTATTTTTCCAGTGTGGTTAATATTTTTAAATAATTCAATTTTCAGCTTTAAGTTTTTTAAGCCCCTTTAGGTTTGTCAGGAACATGGATACGTTCCCTGATGAAAATGAACCGTTCAAGCGTGGAAGAGCAAGGGGATGAATTGTTTTCAGGAGCAAAATTGAATCCGAACGGGTTAAGGGGGGCGGGGGGACGTCAACCTGCAATTAAACTTCACCCTCTCCACCGCGAGTTTGGTCTCTTTGATATGATCTCTGCAATTTAGGCGGTTCGCATGAATGAGGGTCAGTCCCCCCGCCCCGCACCGCGCCGTACTTTCGGACCGTGCTCTCGTGGTACCAGTTTAATTAAATAATCTCGGCCCCCCTCCCCCTCTTGAACTAGACCCTGAGCTTAGGCCTAACCGGACAGTCGGCCGGCCCCCAACCAACATCCGCAGCCACAAGCTACACCACTCATCCGGATGTGCGGGTTCCGATGTGCCTCGCCGCGATTTGATACGCATTTTCAGACCATGATTAGAACGCAAAATCTCGATGGACCACTTGGCTGGTAGGATTAGAAATTAAAAAACTTAATACCAGTGTTTCGATAATTTCTTAGTTTTCAAAATAAATGCCTATTTCCGACTTTTTTACCGCTTCAGGTAGGTACACTCAAAGTACAAGTATGGGAAGAGTGACTTACCGGCCGAGTTATGGACCATGGAGCCATACTTATAGGTTCACGACCAATAAAGTATGGCTCAGAAAGCCATGCTGTGGACGGTAAGTCACTTTCGTTAAAAATTATGGATCTCTGAGCCATTTTTTATGGGTCTCAGAATCATACCTTTTTTTGAGTGTATGATGACTCTAGTCCCTCACTGGAAAAAAAAACACATTGGATCTAGAGTCCAGACTCATGAAAACATTGACAAGAAAAAATACTCTTGATGCAATCGGATTTTAGCTTGAATCAAAACGAAATCCGCTTAAATTAAGAGGCTTGGTTCTTGATTTAAGCTAGATTCTGATTGAATCAAGAGTAATATTTCTTGTCGATGTTTTTAGGAGTCTGGACTCCAAATGTGTTTTTCTTGTGTTTCCAAATGTATGTATCCAATGTGTTTTTCTTTCCAGTGCTGGCAATCCCTGACTCTTCTTAACCCCTTAACCTTAACCTTTTTTTTTTTTTATTGAGAGTTTAGTGGCTTCTATTCCTTTAGGAATCTATAGGCACTATTTATTGTCCGAAGACATCAGGGAGTTTGGTAGACATCCATGCTCGGGCTTACAAATTTTCACGGATTAAGGCCGAGCGAATTCTGCTTACAGATCCACTCGTCAGTTCCATGAAAATTTGTCGCCACCACCGAGATTCGAACCCGGGACCTATTGACCTAGAGTCAGACGCACTAACCACTAGGCCAACCTGGCCGGCAACCTTAACCTTTCCCTTAACCTTCCGACAAAACACATGCTCTAAAAGAAACCTCATTTACTTCTTCCATGCAACCGTGATTCCCTTTTCCCCGATTATTTGAGGGAGACGGGAAAATTTTGGAATTTTGCGGGGGAGATACAATACCCTCGGTCTCTCATGACGAAGTAACGTCACAAAATCGAAGTTGGGCAGTAAGTCTACAATACCTCGTTTTCCGTCGAAATAACGTAACTACATGGCGATGTTGCCAAATTTTTCCCCGCAAATTTTAATTTCAACTGTTGAATCTTAGGCATTTCTAGCTTAAAATTTCACTGATTTTTTAACTGATCTCTTGCAAAAATCAAATAAATTTTGGGCAATAACTGCACAATTACGTTCTTGTAAAAATTCGAATTCTTTGAGTCAATTAAGCAACCTTGAAACGAAGTTGTGTTTCTTCGTCTGGGAGAAGACGAATGTACTGAATTGGTATCTACGCCAATCGTGGTATATGACGCTGATTGATGGGTCCATATACTGAATTAATATCGTGAGCAATTTGGTTGTGTAACGCTTATTGATGGGTCCATGGCAAACATATGCACGATTCGTTGTATACTTCCGCCAGGGTGGAATTTTTTCGTGATTGAGGAGTGAATTATTGATTTATGTGTTCTTAATGACAAATTTTTAATAAACTAAAAAGAAAAATCAACACAGAATTTTGACTTGCGGTTATGTTTCATTGTTTACGTTGATATCATCTAACATCGATACGTCGATTAACGCAAGACTGACGTTGTAACTAAATAAGTCTATCTCTCGACCTCGAAACAGTTCGACCACATGCAGAAACATTACACAATGTCACAGTCGTTCGCTCATAAATTGACGTCCAACTAATCTGGTGAACTTTACGTCGGTGCTTATCAAAATAATGTCGCAGTTAGAAAAGTAGCTCAATGTCAAGATGATTTGCTTGCTTCAGGTGATTTCACTTCAAGTGGCTGGATCGATAGTGATTATTTTTTCGAGACCAAAAAATAATGGAGAATTGTTGTTATGCGATTATATTAATTTGATGATGATTGGAGTAATTAGAGAGATTTGCGGCAATCAGCAATTTTACTCCTTAGGTTTCCTCGAAATCACGAGAATAAATGCTGTAAGGTGAGTGCAGGGTGTTATTGCATTTGATTATTCGGATTTGGGTAGATTGGCGGCTTCGTAAATTTTTGGTAAAATATTACTTTTTCGTACAAAAAACTACTGGACAGGATTTGTAGGGACTTCACACTATAGTTAGTCTCCATCATATCGAGAATATTATATCTAAAAATTTTAGACACAAACCCTTATTCCTTTCTATATTATTTATTTATTTATTTTTTTCTTTATTTTGAGGAATCGAGCAACGAAGTAGACGCTAAAATTTTGCAGTCCAGATGCGTGTTTCCCGACTTTCACCATCGGTGTATGACTTCTTCAAAACTCCAAATAAGGAGAGATATCCACTGCTTAATGACGTCCAATTGATCAATCCGCAAATTTTTTTACGTAGATTTTACGAAAGTTGCATACTCTCGGCTTCAGTGAGGTGTAAGTAAAAACGTCGGATGATCATTCGCACGTTGCCAAATTTCTGCTGATGAAAATAGGACTTGCTTAATGATTTACGTATATTTTAACTCAATTTTTTTTTGCGAAATTTCGATCAAAATTGTGTCTGAATGTATTTAAAAATTTTCAAGAAAAATATCCATAACCTTCCTCAAAAATGAATGATACATCGGAAAAAATTTGGCTTTCATACGGCGTTCTTCCCCGGCAAAATTCCGTCAAAGTTGGCCGTAATCGACGAAACCTCCCATGTTCCGGAAGATTTTGGACATCTTGCGGCCGTAGAGCTGCAGTGTTTACTCTCTAAATTCCGATCGTTTCGACGGCGGCGTTTGCCTGTTCTCTCCGATCTCACCTTTTTTGTAATTGAAATATCCTGTTTACTCGCGGCCCGGCATCGACAGCACGAGTCAATCCGACGAAATATTAAACATTTTCATTGCCGATATATACATCAAAGACCGGTGAAAGCTCCGCGTCGCTCCGGCCACTGCGTGCTGCCGGCATAGAATGATGCCATTTGGCGAAAGAGATGCTTGCCGAGTAATTAGCGAAAACAAATTGCAATCTTATGGCAGGAAATGACACGGACTCCTTTTTGAAAAAGTTCGGGAGAAATTCAAACAGGGCTGCCATGGAATTTGGAAAATTTAATTCCCTGTATTTTTAGACCCGTAATTTAGACGCCCAGTGAGAAGGTGGCGACAGGGGGTGTTAAATGAGAAGAGGGAGTGTCAACTCCTTGTTGACCTATGGGAAGACCGAGTTTTGTGACGATTAGGCGTCGCAAAGTGCCAGAGAGCGCTATAAAAGCGACTCATGTATGTATGTATGTAATGCCCTGACACATTTTGGTGAAATTCCCTGACAATTGAAAAAATGTCAGATTGTTAAAAATACACAAAATAAAAGCTCGCTGAGTCGAAGTACAGTTAGGACGAAGTGCCGACTACGTCGAATTTCTTTTTTGGTAGTAGCTTTTGGTCGAGACACTGTGACGTTCTCGCAACGTCATCAGGATTTTCGGCTACGTCGAGTTGCGTTATTTTGTTTATTTTTCATGTTAATCGCGCCGTTTGTTTATACTTGCAAATTTAAATATAAAACGGAATACATCGATATTTTGGGATCTCCTTTAGATTCTAGTCTTTGCCGATGTGCTAATCATGATTTTTGAGCCCCTTATTCCCATTAGATTACCAGGTGTGAAACTCCGAAAATGCATCAGGCCTTCACAGCTCCATCCGCGAATAAAGTTACAAGGCCAAAGAGGGCAGCCAACCTATGAAATTATTCTATCAATTTCCCTAAACATATGATTAAAATTTATAAAATTTGATGTATTTTATAGCAGATTTTCCAGTCACTGTGGTCCAGATCCCTTATATTACTGAAAAATCACTCAAAATTGAGCTTTGGGTATGTAGGAATTAGGAAACACAGGAATTTTTCATGAAAATGTTAACACTCTAAACTGAGAGATCAAGATTTCTGAGCATTGTTTCCGCGTGGGTGAGTGGTGGCTGGCGTTGCACTGATTGTTGCGTCAAGATTAACAACTTCGAGCGAGGGCGGGGAGGGGGGGGGGCGAAAATACAACACAATACGCGGAAACGAGACTGACGCTGGAACGCGCCGCGCGATAAAGAACAACAAAAAATTAAAAATATGCAACGAAAAAAACAGCTTTGATACTAATCACGTCGTTGCGATGCTAATGTGCTAATGCGTGCTTTCAAGCCCAGTGTCATTAAAGTGACAGAACAAAAAGAACTGTAGTATAAAGAGCAGAGTGTAAAGAGCCGTCGTATGGTGAGCACGGTCTGGAATGGAAGTCCTTCCGAATGTTCTGATTTGAATTAAGTTGCCGCCTAAGAAGGAAAACGAGGACATTAACTTGTCTTTAAAATTGCTGGAACACGATGTTCAAAGTTGCCGTGCTTGATAAAGACGCTGTCATTTGTCTAGTGTAGCTGATTTTTGTCTGAAATCCGAATTTTCTGAAACATTTACAGGGTGTCTGGTATTTTTTAATTTTGAAAAATCCTGACATCTTACTGATTTTTCCCGATAGCTATTTTATAAAAAATTCCTGATATTTTCCGGATTTTTCTCGACTCCTGGTACGGTAGGCAAAAAGCAGTAAGACTTTCTCCGCTGAGGATATTCGCGTAAGAAAAATTCCTGATAAAACGTCCAATTTTCCCGATTTTCCTGATCGACCAAAATTCCTGATATTTTCCGGTTTTTCCTGATACTAGACACCTGATTTACTTCAGAAACCATACCCTACAACCCTCATAATTACTGTCCTAGCTGGTTCTTATTCTTGAATTCCAAGACTCGACCAAAATGTATTTTCATCTATTCTAATCAACAAACTGCAACATACTTAATCCGATTTTCCGACGCGATGTAGTGTTCAGAGTATGCACCATTAATTCAACCATAAAGGAGCGTTAATTTGTCCTGCCTCAATCCACACCACGATAGTGGAATGAACCATCAAATACGAGTACTAAAATTCGTTGTCCTCTTCCGTCTTCCTTCCATTCATGCATTTTTCATTCATCTGTTTACGGCCGACATTAACACTCGGAGTAATGTGTTTTCCCGGTAATTGTTATGACGGATTGCATTGTCTTATCATATCAGTATCCGGTCGTCGAGACGGGATGCGTGGATCGATTTCCCTTTATGGAGGGGGCAAGAGGGGGGTCTACACTTCCCAGTTCCAACTTCTGGATGCCTTATTTCATTTCTGGATAGAGGTCACTAACCTCGTAAGTGACAGACTTTTGTCATTAAACTACTGGGACCCGAATGGAAATTAAAAGTAAAAGGCCACCGATGTGACGGATGACCAATGAAGTAACGAAGAGAAAATCTGGGGGGTAGATGGATAGGTTGTCCTCCCGCAAAGGTTGGAGATGTTCAACGCTACAGCGTATCTTATATCGGAAATATCGTGCTTAGGATATTAACTCACCGAAACAATGGGATCTTGAAATTTCAATGTGAGAGTGAGCAATGACGTGTATTTACCTGCAACAGAAAAATTACGAATGTATTAATATAGGGAAAATAATAACTAAATATACACTTTTGTCACGGAAAACAAGTGTGAGGAGTTATCCCTTAAAATTGTACTGCCCCTATTCGTTAGTTCTTGTGAAGTATTGAATTCATCAAGCCATTTTTGCATTCTTGAATGGAGTTATGTTCCTTCGTCCGAGAAACGACGAATAATCAGACTATTCTGCGAGCTGATCGTTGAAATCGTTAGACAAAGCGATAGACAAAGAAGACAAAAAGGATACGGAGAGATCCTATTGGTGGAAAAGGTTGGATGCAATAGACAAAGGAGGTAGGTAATAGACCTTTTTCTCTCTTAGTCTATAAGAGTCACACATTTCACTCGATAGGATCGCTCCAGGCTTCTTATAAATTATTTGTCTATCGCTTTGTCTATCAATTTCCACTATCAGCCCGCTGGTCTACACTGGAAAAAAACACATTGGATCTAGAGTCCAGACTCTTGAAAACATTGACAAGAAAACATACTCTTGATTCAATCGGATTTTTGCTTGAATCAAAACGAAATCCACTTAAATTTAGAGGCTTGGTTCTTGACTTAAGCTAGATTCTGATTGAATCAAGAGTACTTTTTCTTGTCGATGTTTTTATGAGTCTGGACTCTAGATCCAATGTGTTTTTTTTTCCAGTGTGCATACTCTGAAAATCTAAATATTTCCTTGGATTAAGACCAAATGCCTGACCTATGGAACAATCGAAAACTCGCCCGTCTGAAACGACCCAGAGCGAGAGTTGTACGGATCCGATCGTCTCGTTCCGATAAGCTGCCGTAGTCTGCACCCACGCGCGGGTCCACGCCTAGGAGAACAACCAACTTGGCGGCTGAAAAGCACAACAGGTGGCCGCTACGGCCACGGGGAAACGGGCTGCTCTGCTTTGCTCTTTTGTAAACAGCAAAAGGAACGGACAGCGGATACGCTCGGCCAGACTACACGCTTTGCTGAATTTATCCGCGCAGAAACGCTAAATCCAACAGCTGACAAGACACGATTCGCGTTGTCCACTCAACTGAAACCCTCGACTGTGTCGCGGTGGCGTCGAACTTGCCCATAAATCCAACATGGGTCCGTCTGTACTAGGGAATGGTTCAAATGCCTCTGGACACCCCAGGAAGGTCTGGGGGTACGCGTGGATTGCAGACAAATCTTGGGGTTTGTAGCCGATGATGATGAATGATTACAGAAATGGAAGGGTTCCTAATGGGACAAGTGCTGCATGACGAAGATCTGGGAGTAAAAAAAGTTGGTCCGTTAAATCCTGGCCATTGGTCAAAAGTCGGCAACAACCCTTCCTATCAGTGGCGTGGCGTGATTTGCGATACATCGATTGATGTGCCATTTAAACCTATGGGAAAGTATCGATGAAGAAGGTGTTCGCAGCGAACACCTTAAAAATCGATTCTTCACCACAGCCTGAATTGGGGAATTTTCGATAATCGATCATTCACGCCTCGCCACTACTTCCTATCCAGAGTCTCTACTTGTTTTTAAAATTCTAAGGGTCTCCACATGGTCTAGTATCCATCCTTTTTTTTTTTTTTTTTTTTTTTTTTTCGTTGTCTTTTTTTTTTTTTTTTTTTTAGAAAAGTATTCAACGCTAGTTCTCTCGAGCCTCGTTGTGGGGCGGGTGTCAGACTAGGATGGATTGAGGTACGAGCAAACTCATTTTTTCACCGCCAAAGGTAAGGATGGATGGGAAGATGTGGGAATTTCTGACGGTGTGTCGGAGAAAAAAGCTAAGGACGAAAAACACCTGAAAATATGACAGGGTGTCTACTCAAATCTACTTTTGGATTTTCCTGATTCTTTCTGTTATTTTACACGAGATCTCCTGACTTTTCGTAAATTGACACTCGTTTGATTTAAAAATCATCATAGTTTATAAAATGAACCAAATTTTTAAAGTATGCTAGAAGCACCCATCACTGGATAAAAAAAAATAAAAACACATTGGATCTAGAGTCCAGACTCTTAAAAACATCGAAAAGAAAAAATACTCTTGATTCAATCGGATTTTTGCTTAAATCAAGAATCAAGCCTCTTAATTTAAGCGGATTTCCTTTTAATTTAAGCAAAAATCTAATTGAATCAAGTGTATTTTTTCTTGTCAATGTTTTCAAGAGTCTGGACTTTAGATAAAATGTGTTTTTTTTCCAGTGTAGAAGCACTCAAAATTTCCTGATCCATGGCCGATTTTCGTAATTCTTCCTGATATGATCGAATTCTCTGATATTTTGGGTTTTTACTGACGGCCGACACCCTGTGCTAGATCGGCGAGCGCGAATCGCGAATTCCAGCGGTAAACGTGGTACCGTATGGTTCATTGCGAGGTAAGGTCAAAGGACGGGAGTGCCAAAAACGTTCGTCCCGAAAGTTGGATAGGTCGAGTGGGTCGCTTTACGGGAGTGGCAGGCCAACGGACTATGCTGCCATGCTAAGGAAAAACGCCGTATGAACCTTCCGGCGTTGCCAAATTTTCTTCAATAAAACACAAATTCCCTCGTAAACTTATGGATATTTTCCCGCCAATTTCTCAGAGAATATTCTTTGTATCTTGATCCAAAGTTCCTGAAATTTTCAAGGAAAAATATGCATCATTTTCCTTGTGAATTAAAACTTTATCAAAGGAAATTCGGCAACTCTTGAATGTTCATACGGCGTTCTTCCTTAGCACGGCAGTATGTAAGATGATGGCGAGCGGTTGGGAAGGAGCGTTGTCGTTGGCGGTCCAATAAATCACGCGCGGGAGAATGATGCAACAATCGCAGAGACACCGACCCGCGTGTCTTGTCTCATTCGAATTTCGCTGCCGGAGTGCCAGACGAACACACGCCGAACCGAACGCCCAGGCGTATTTGTAGCATTCAAATCAGGATTCGACATTGTTGAAAAAATCTCCTCCCACAAACCAGCGCGTTTAAATGGACCTTTTCCTTCGAGATATAAATGTTACGGAGTCGGGCAATGTTTACAATGTTACAATGTTGTTGTTAGTGTTTTTAAAGGTGGGGTCTCAAATTTTCCAGTACCCTGGTAAAAATTGGCAGTAGAATCTGTGTTCCAAAATACTGTAGACCTAAAGCCGGCTGTAAGATTTCCAATAGCTTCCGTAGCCGGCTGTACAATTTCTTATAGCCTTTTATAGCCGATGGCGATTAAGCAACAGCCAGATGATAAAGTTTATACTAAACGTTACTAAATACGGATACCAGGACTTAGTTAGTTTTTGGACTACCGCTCTCTTTTTGTGCCGTAGTATCTTGATTTATTTTGCGAGGAAAGCTCCGTACTTTCGAGGGATGCCTGTCATTCTTAATATGTTGGAGCGCTTTCAATTTCTTATGATACTGTGCAATACCTCTGGTGTGAAATAGTTGCTTCAGACGCCGTGGCACGCTGCGGCGCGGCGGGCGGGCAGATGGTGCGAAACGCGCATTGGCGCCTACAAACCTAACAGGGATACTTCACGCATTGCGCAATGCGTGAAGTATCCCTGTTAGGTTTGTAGGCGCCAGTTCGTCGCCGCTCCGCTTTGTGTTAGGCTCTAATATTTAATCTCGCGGAGTCAGCGCTTTCCAACTCATGATTTTGAAATGTTTGCACACTCTGTATGGACTGTTCTCATTTTAATTGATGAAAAAAAAATATGTTTTAAAGGAAAATATAATGTGTGTTTTGTAAATATTAAGGTAGTTCCGTATCAAACTTAATGATTTCCAAAGCACACGAATTTCTACACAATTTCTTATAGCCTTTTATAGCCAATGGCGATAAAGTGTAAAGCCCGGCGATAGGAACTATAGCCCGACAGTATACTTTTTTATAGCTTCGTATAGCCCGGCTATATGATTTGCTCCACTTTCTACAGCCAGCTATATGATTTTCAATAGCCTTCTTTAGTTGGCTATAAGAACTCCTATGGTATTTTGAAACGCAGCTCCTATCGCCAATTTTTACCAGGGTATCAGAGAAAAAGCAGGTTTGGGGTCAGATATATAGATTTTTACCGATGCCTACAGGGTGCGGAAATGGCTCCAATCTAGCGATCCTTGGATTGAGGCCAATACGGAAAAAATTGAATTGCCGATATAACAATTTTGTAGTTTATAAAGTGACTACCATGTTAAAATGTAGATTTTACAATAAAAATATCATAAATTAACCATCCCCGTGGTAAAATTAGCTTTCCACTATTGTAAAATGTACATTTGAAACATTGCTGTCACTTTTTTTTAAGAATTGAACTGTTAAATCAGCAATCTATTTATCCCGCAAACTTGAGGTGACATAAACATGATCCGCATGATGATGCATGATCTGCTCCATACTTAAAGAAAGCGGACAAAATTGCATATTTCATCGAGGAAACGCCGGATCGCGATTGAAAAAAAAATTATTTTTAAAAGGATACAATAAAATTTGGACGGCGATTAGCAACATCACAATCGGTAATAGGCGTATTATGACTTCAGCAATGGCTATCGAATTTTTCTAGTTTCCAAGGTTTTTCCTGATGCTTGCTACCACAGAAAAGAACGCCACGAAGAAAAACACGAACACAAATCATGTCAATATGAAAGACAAATTCTCTCCTTCCCTCGCGAAAATCACCTGGCTGAGTCGGTAAGTAAACTTGATGTTTGTAGACAGTAACTAATTAGCGGGTCGACGGTAACTAATAGACGACGAGAGGAGACAATTAGCGGTTTTTTATCTGGTGCGGCTCTGAGTCTCAAGTCAGGCGGCTGCTCACCGTTTCAGCGGATCATGAATCGGCGATTGACGGAATGACTGCACATGGAACTGGTTGACTGCGCGTAAACACGGAGATCATTGCGGCAATTCATTAGGCTTCAAGACTTCAAGGTGAGCTCTTAGCGGCACCGAAGATGGCAGACGTCGCGTCATCCTCATACCGCGTCACAGACTCCTCGTCCCCCTCGTGATCGGGAGCCCCACTTCATAAATCTTGGAGATCTTCAGCCTCACATCATACCTGGCAACGAATGAGGAATTCCTCCGACACTATACTGCCGTGCTAAGGAAGAACGCCGTATGAACCTTCAGGCGTTGCCAAATTTCCCTTGATAAAATACAAATTATTTGGTAAACTTATGAATATTTTTCTTCCAATTTTTCAGATAATTTTGCTCGCAATTCCACCGAAAAGTCCGGGAAATTATAAGGGAAAATATTCATAAGTTTCCCCGGAAATGAACATTTTATCGAAGGAAATTTGGCAACTCTCGAATTTTCATACGGCGTTCTTCCTTAGCACGGCAGTATAGTACTGCCGTGCTCAGGAAAAACGCCGCATGAACATTCGAGATTTGTCAAATTATCTCCGATAAAATGTTTATTTTGAAAGGAAGCTATGCATATATTTCCTTGAAATTTTCAGATAATTTACATTAAACTGCGAACGATATTGTTCGAAAACTTGGAATAAAAATATTTATAACTTTTCCAATAAATTCGTATTTTATCCAAGGAAACTTGGCAATGTCTGATGGCGTTATTCTTTAGAACAGCAAAGTACTCTGATTTGAATCGACTTGTAGATTTGTCTGTCTGCCTCTGGTAAACGTCAGAGGACAGTGATGCAGGGGAGTAAATTTCCACTTTTCGAGTGATAATGAAAATTTCTGGGTTCTCGACGCGGGAAAGAACAGGAATTCAATTTTACAGTAAATCCATGAAAAACCGTGTGAAGCGGGTGATTGCACTGGATAAAGAAGGTAGATAAGATACCGTACACTTAGTCCATCATTTCCCCCCTTTGTCTATAGGAACCAATCATTTCAAGCAATATAGGATCGCTCCATACTTCCTGTTTTCTTTGTCTTTCGCTTAGTCTATCAATTTCAACAATCAGCCCGCAGGCCCTTTGCAAAATGTAGTCATCTTAATCTTGAATAATACTGACGAGTATTCTGCCGTGCTAACTGCCGGAACTCACGCCGTGTGAGCCTTCAGGCGTTGCCAAATTTCCTTGATAAGACACGAATTTTCCGGTGAACTTATGAACATTTTCTTTCCAATTTTTCAGATCCTGTTGCTCTCCATTTCATCTAGAGTTCTTGAAAATGTCAAGGAAAAGTATTCATAACTTTCCTCAAAAATGAACATTTTATAGACGGAAATTTGGCAATTCTCGAATGTTCATACGGCGTTCTGCCTTAGCACGGCAGTATTCTAGCCCGGCGAGGAGCGAGTAAACCTCGCACCAATCTCCTCAAAACCACCACCGTGGTTGCAGCGGTGGTGAAGCTCGTGAACCGAACGCGATCTGAAGCAATAAGCAGGTGAAACTGAAAAAACGTGAGAAAGTCACGAGCCCACATAAGAACGTCACGCGGGACAGCGGGGATTACGGCAACTGAAGCTTACGAACCGCGGTCCATGGCCGAATCGGACCATCGGAGTCCCCGTCTACGTCTTACGGCAGTTACGGCGACCGAGTCACGAAAAATCTCGAGAAGTCGAGACGTAAAGTGACGGCAATGCTCAACTGGACTCGTGTAGATCTTGTGATTGCCCGCAGCGAGCACGGTGATCGTCGCAAATTCCCGCTTACGAAGATTGGGACTGTTGTTTAGATGGGCAACTAGGCGAGGTATATGAGTTAAAGCAACACGTTAAAATGTCCCCCTTCAAAATTTACGGAGAAAGCGCTTCAAGCAATGGAAACAGAGAGAAGATATTTTAGAGACATCGAGCACCAACCCTGGTTAGTTTACCAATTTATTATTACTTGACCAAATAATTATTTGGTAAACTAATCGGGATTGGTGCTCGACGTCTGTAAAATCTCTTTTCTCAGTCTACTAATTAGCAGACAAATAATTCGTAAATCGGCACGTATGACTAAACAAGTTATTTTTTTTTTTTTTTTGCAGGTTTAATGGCTTATACACCTCTTATCAGAGGTCTACAGCCAACTATAGATAGAGATTTAATGTCCGTAGACAAAAGGGCGATAGGGACATCCATGCTCCGGCTTTCAAATTCAGGGATGAAGGCCGAGTAGAGTCTGTTTCTCCAGATCCTCACGTCAGTTCCGTGAAAATTTGTCGCCACCACCGGGATTCGAACCCGGGACCTATTGGTCTAGAGTCAGACGTGTAAACAAGTTATTTGGTTCCTAAAAAATCACCGAATAATCAGGAGACGAATCATTTTTAATGAGCATTGAAAATTCAAAAAATTAATTGATTTTGGTCCGAGTTATATTAAAATTATTTTTTCCAATCCCTGCAATCCAAGCAATGGAATCAGGTGAGGCAAGAGTAAAGTTCAGAAGTCATAACGTCTTTCCGCTTCATGAATCATGGTGATTCATGAATAATTTGTTGAGGAAAAATAAAAATTATTTGCAAATTGATTACTGCTGAATGCCGTGGTAATTACTTTGCTACACAAGCTTTTGCAAATCGTGTAAGATTGCTGAGCGAATCGTTTGACTCTTTGATTATCGGTAATCTTCTGCCGAATTTGAGCGTTGGATTCCGAAAATAACATTTAAACAATGGGGCAGATAGCAATGCGCGGTCTCTAAAATATATTGTCTTTGAATGGGAAGTTCTGATAAAAATTTTAAACGAGTTATTGAAATGAACAGTGAGCACCGGTTAAAATGGAACCCAATGACGTCATTTATATTTTTGCACAATGAAATTTTTATCTCTTAGGTCGCTAGAGACTGAAGTGGTTAAAACCTAGGATACTTGGGACCCAGTATACGGTCTCAATATAGATCACAAATTGCTATGATCAGAGTAGTTGAATCCACATGTTTGCGTATAAGACGGCTACTGCGTATGACATACACGCAGTAAAGGAAGAAAAATATCACTCACGCAGGGAGCATAGGTAGGGGAGAGGCTTGAGAAGGATCAATAAATTCGATTTATAGCACCCACACGCACATGACAATTGCCCTTCCGGTGCCTTTAATTATGAGGCAATAAAAGAGCCGCCATGCGCCGCAACGTATCACCGTTTAGAAAGGAGGGGACAATGACACGGGTATGAAAGGTCCGTTTTGAGCTTATCACCGTCATGCTCCTGTATAACTTTCCATCTTATCCTCAATCTGATAGTCGCCTTTACTTCAAGAAGATTCCAAAAGAGAATACGGAGAGAAATTTTCATTTAATGTAGGGGATCACGATAAACACGGTATGTTCAGTGAAAACAGGTGATTTTTTAGGGTACAAGGAGCCGATTCGACAAAATTTTTCGCAAAATCGGTAAAGTTATTACGATAGCACTTGGTTCTATGATGTGGACTGAGGCAAGAATCTGGAGCAGGGCTGGATTGGTGCTCAAGGGCCCGCGGTGCTCGCGGGTAAATCGGCTTGAACATTGCGGGTTGTACACCTCGTAAATTGAAGGCGGTTAACGTTTCTAAGATAATAAAAGGTCCCAAATGCCCTCATTTTGGTCCCACATGATAGAAAAAATACAGCTTTTACTTATCATTCCCAATCACCCCTCCCCAAAACTACTCTTTGAGTCCACTAAATCATCGGCCGTAATAACCCGATAAAATATTGAGGTGAGAGCTCAAAAGAGTTCATGGACCTTGTCATATGCAAGGCCCACGAAAACCCTGATCTCAAAGTTTCCAAAAATTCCAAGAAATTCCAGTCTCTTTTCAAAAGGTCATCGGGAGCCCTAAGTCTTAAACTTCAAGGGCCCCATGACACCCCAAATCCCAATTTCAGAACCTCTTTAATCTTTGAACATCTCCAAGACTCCAGACAGGTGCCGCAAACCCCAGCAAATCCGGCCCTGATCTGAAACCCAAAATCAGCGAGAAAAAAGCCTAAAGAGGCAGGTGTGGGACACCCAGCAACTGGAGAAACCATTAACCGTGTACAGAAATGTAAGAGTCGCGAATTTGCGGCGCTACGGGTTCCGTTTCTATCCGAGGAATTAGCGAGCGGCGACTCCGGACCTACATCGCGGATTTCGACGTGGGTCGATTTCCGCTAAATTCGGTCCATTTGCGCTCGGGCACAATGTATGAAGCGGAATCACCGGATAATGCTCCGTTTCGGCTCGACAAGTCATTTTCGCCACGCGACGGATCCACGTTCCATCGGTCCCGCTACCAGGATTCCAAATCCGTCGCTGTCGAAAACGTACGCGATACATTAGCCCAATTAAACGTGGCTGCGGTGCTGCCAAGTAGAGCCCGCTTAGAAAAATTCAGCTCGTTTTAAGGTGAGCAGTACCCGCATGAAGAGAGTACGAATACTACTTATCGGTAATTTTGAGGTTGGGTCATGAAGATTGGCAGTAGCATTTTACTAAGATTTTTCGTGTAGAAGTTTGGCTGCCTTCTCGGCCCTATGAGCTTTATCTTTCGTTAAGTCCGATCTCTTACCATATAACTAGGGCCGGATTTACTTGCTTGCCGCCCATGGGCCGCCTGTATTTTGCCACCCCCTTCTCAATCGTTTTGAAACATCAATAAAAACCATCAAGTGAAAGTGCCGGAAGGAGAAGGGTGCATAAGACGCGTTTACCTAATCGTGTTGGATACATTTTTTGCGAAAGCCCTGTCAATACTACTCGCAAAAATTCACGGAACTTCAAGGACGCGAAAGTTAAGTTCCGTAAACCTACCTCTGTGTGGACCAGGCCTTCCATTTACATGAAATGAACAAAAATATTATGAAGAACAAACATAAATGTGCTTTAATAATTTTAAGTGCTTTTTAACTTTTTAATTTTAATAATTTATTTTACTTCATTAACTTATTAACTTTAATAATTTTAATTTTATAGTGCGGCGCGCCGCGCTGACCGCACTGTGTTAGGCGCAATGCGTGAAGTATTCCTACTGTCTTAAATGCGATATGCGTTTCATGCCGACCGCAATTTGTAAGTTTGATATAGTGCGTGAAGTATTCATGCAGTCTTGTAGGCGCTATGCGTTTCACGCCGCCCGCTGCTGACTGCAACGACCGCACTGTCTTTGACGCAATGCGTGCAGTGTTCATGCAGTCTTGTAGGCGCTAATATGTGTTACATGCCGACCGCCGTGCCGCGCCGAGGGTTTCTCCTGTTCATCTCAAGTTCTCGACATCATTCCTCTCTGCGCCGTGCCGTTCCAGGCCAAATTCCGTGTTCGGTTTCTCTCTTAGTCTTATACTCGACTAATTAAAGGTGCTGTCTATTGTATCACAGGAAGACGACAAAATTAAAGATATACTCTCGGGAAATGAGAGATTTTGTCATCTTTTTTCGTTTTTAATTTTTTCTCTGAATCCGATTTTTCTTTATAGTTATATTTAAAAAAATTGCAAAATTTGCCGCCATGGGCCGCGGCCCATGTCGCCACCCCCTAAATCCGGCCCTCCATATAGCGCCGTTTCCCCCGCGAAAGAACGTAACTACATTTCAATGTTGTCTTTCCTCTCACAAATTGCGATTTTTATTGAAGAATCTTGGGCATTACAAACTGAAAATTTCACTGATTTTTCATCTGGTCTCTAGGGCATCTGATAGGGCACATATCAATTTACGCCGCTTTCAATTTACGAAGTGTACAACCTGCAATATGCGGGTCTTTAGACCTGCCAGTACCCCGAGCCCCTGAGCGCTGCGCTGATTCGGCCCTAAGGGTATGGCGAATTGTGACTGATGCGGGATGCCCCACAGAGAGCTAATTGCGCTTAGGGTGTTGCAGGTGACGAATTCAAAACCATGAGATATAATGAAAACTCGAATTTGAAAATCCTTCACTGAAAAAAAGTTCTCGGCGTTTTTACCAAGGTCCGTTGGTACCTTTACCATCTCACTTTTTTTTACCAATTATTGGTAATTTTACCAAGACAGACTGGTAAGCTTGCCTAAAAACCGGTATTTTTACTGTTTTTTTTTCAGGTAAGAATACCACTTTTACTTATTGGTAATCAATTCCCGGTAACTTTGCCATTTACCTCGGTAATTCTACCACAGTCGATACAAAATATTGGCGTTTTTATCAGGTTCCAGTAAAATTACCGAGAGAGTTCAATAATTTTACCGTCATTTCTCGGTAAAATTACCAATTCCATAAATGGTAATTTTACCAAGAAAAAACTGGGATCAAATAGAACCCTGAATTCTTGGTATTTTTACCCTTTTCTTAGTAAATACACCGGGTTTTTTTCTTTTTTTTCAGTGTTGGTGCGGTCGTGCAGGGGATTAAACTTGTAAAAAGCGCGGACCAACTCGATTGAGGGCGCGGCGTGCCTGATCCTATGAATCAAACTGAAGGTGCAGCCTGTAAGAAAGTGATCCCGTAGCGGTCATGGCCTGATTTGACGGTCGGCAGATCGAAAAAGAGGGCCTACAGGCCAACTTTCGTTTTCAGCGACCGACGTGACCGGCCCTCTCCCAAGAGCAAGAGCGATCTTAGCTCGGAAGCTTCTCTCCGTATCTGGTGGTGTACGATTAACTTAATAACGATTCATAATAAGTCGGAAATCGATACCTGGACTTACAATTAGTTCCCCGTGCTTCCGCGGGAGAGCTGTACTTACTGCTACCTTGAGTGAATTGCTACTATTTTCATGCCAATTTTCAACCTTATTACTTACTTATACTGTTTGTCCAAAACGTAACCACGTAAGCCTGGAGAACATGGCATATCGACGGTTAACAACCAGACCACGTATCTCGTTTGCGGTGTTTAAAACTCTCCACTCACATTTTATTTTTTTGAAGGAGATCAAATCAATATCATTCCTTAGAATTTTCACAGATTTTTCTCCGCACAAAGAGGAAAAATCACGGAAGTTTTCACGAATTGACGTTGAGTAGTTTTCTATTTGAAAAATAAAGTATGACAGGAAGTCTGCGACGTTGCAAACCGAGATACGTGGTTTGGTAGTTTCACCGTCGATATACTGTCGCCTTACTGGAAAAAAAAAACACATTGGATCTAGAGTCCAGACTCTAAAAACTTTGACAAGAAAAAATACTCTTGATTCAATCAGATTTAAGCTTAAAATCAAGAACCAAGTCTCTTAATTTGAGCGGATTTCTTTTTGATTTAAGCTTGAATCTAATTGAATCAAGAGTATTTTTTCTTGTCAATGTTTTCAAGAGTCTGGACTCTAGATCCAATGTGTGTTTTTTTTTTCCCAGTGCTTGCCCGACATCAAATGGGCTTCATTCTGCAATAAGGAACTACACTGTTAGGCTCATCGGAAAAAGGATACTTTAACGTATGGAAAACCTGCTGCCGGATTAGCTGGGGTAACATCTAATAACTAACTTGTGTGTTCATACCTTGTTTCTTAACCGAGCCAGAAATTGTAGTTCTTGCAAAATACAATCCAAATTAAGAGGACCTTTTCATGGAGCAAAATATGAAATGATTTGATTCTCAATTAACCGAACAATTAAGTTTACCGATCATTGAAAGAATTTACGAAGACGTTGATTTTCATGAAAAATGCAATATACCGAAAGAACGAGAAAGAATTCTTGATGAGGCTGAGCGGTTCTCGAGATATATAAAAATCCCATCGATCGAATACATTGATCTATTAATAGCGGTCTTTTTGACAGGATCGATCGTTTTTATTTTGATTAGTCGCCGAGGAATCCACCGTACGTGACCGGCTCAAACCGATTGGGACTCGAGGCATCCGCACTCACTACCAAGAAAAACGCCGTATGAGCAACCGAATGTTTTTAAATTCACTCGACAAAATACATAGGTTGTCCCAAAAGTACTGCACGTTTTTTTCTTATTGACGAACGGTAGTAGATATCAAAATGCGGTTTGTGTAGTCTTAAAGACCGGCCAATTACCGATAAAACAAGACAAATCCGAGCTCTCTAAGTCAAAAAATGACCAAGTTACAGCGTTTTGAAAATGACTTGTAGAGGGGACCCCTACGGGATTTTCAGCTTCTTTTCTGGAAAAAAAAACAAAGAATTAAGGATTCAAGTGGTTTTATTAAATCAATTTTGCAGAATCTTACCAAGATTACTAGCATTTACTCTTCTTCACTGGATGACTGGACACTAGTTTCTTCTCAAAATACCCTCCATCACTTGCCACACAGCGCCGCAACCGTTCTTCCCAATTCTTCAAAGATGGTTTTTTCGAATTCTTCTTGCCTAATGTTCTTTAAGAAAGTTTCAACAGCTCTTTTCATATCGTTGATGGAGTTAAACTTCCTACCTCTAAAGCCCTTTTTCAACGTAGGGAATAACCAAAAATCGCAGGGTGCAAGGTCCGGGCTGATATCATGTTACCAACTTCATTCGATCGCAACGATTTCTCTGTAGAATTTTTGATCAATCAAATCTTTGTTTTTTCCAGAAAAGAAGCTAAAAATCCTGAAGGGGTCACCTCTACAAGTCATTTTCAAAACACTGTAACTTGGTCATTTTTTGACTTAGAGAGCTCAGATTTGTCTTGTTTTATTGGTAATTGCTTGGTCTTTAAGACTACAAAAACCGCATTTTGATATCTGCTACCGTTTGTCCAAAAAAAAAACCAATCAACTCTTTGTTTTTTTTCCAGAAAAGAAGCTGAAAATCCCGTAGGGGTCCCCTCTACAAGTCATTTTCAAAACGCTGTAACTTGGTCATTTTTTGACTTAGAGAGCACGGATTTGTCTTGTTTTATCTCTAATTGGCCGGTCTTTAAGACTACACAAACCGCATTTTGATATCTACTACCGTTCGTCAATAAGAAAAAAACGTGCAGTACTTTTGGGACAACCTATGTATTAATTTTTTAGAACAATTACCGATGTTTTTCCTTGCTATTTTCAGAAATGATACATGAAATGTCTGTAAAATTCATTGAAAACAAACTCGGAGGAAAATATTTGATAGTTTTGTAGAAAATTATAATCGAAGCGGAGGCAAGTTGGCGACAACTGGATGTAGATATGGCATTCTTTCTTACTCTGGCAGGACAGTCCGAGACGAGAGTCTAAAAGAACGCCAACGGTAAAATGGACGTATTCGAATCAAAACGAATTATATTCATTCTGACATGAGCCCAGAGATCCATAAGAGTATATGCATGGCAGGGCTCATGTTATATTGGACATAGTTCCTTTTGATTTGAAGACGTCTAAATGTGACATTTCAGAGGTCATAAAAATAGTTCCACGTCGGATTCAGAGCGTGCGACGCCCGTTTGGGTGCACTAAACCGGCCTCTGGAAGCCGCTCCCAAATCATATTCGATGCGTTCACGTGCCATAAAACTTGGGGGAAATATCCGACTATTGGAGATTTCAGTGAAAGTTAAGCGTCGAACCGCTCGCGCTCGCTCCTGTCGAAAGACGAAATACGCGGTGCGTACGCCGCGCCGGCCGGTGGTCGAAATCGATCCAGAATTTAACTTTTTTTCGATGGAAAAGATGGAGGAAACGACACAGATGGTAAAAGTTGGAAAATCATATTTATATTCACGGGAGATAGGCCCACGCCAAATAAAATTACGTAATTTTCTAGACTGTCATAAAAAATCGCCTGATGTCACCTTTACATGTAAAGTAAATGGAGGAGTCAAGATGGCGGATTTTCTGTCGCAGTCGAGAATGTGCGTGAGGGTTGGTTCAAATAAGTTTTCACTTTATTTTAGACTTTTTGTCCTTACCCTGAAACTTTTCACTTTATTTTAGACTTTTTGTTCTTACCTTGAACGAGGGCAGACATTCAAGAAAAACAAAATTTTAAAAGTTCGTAATCATTTATTCCTGTCAGATTTCATTAGCCCACTTAATATTTATGATACATTTAAAGGAGATCGCCGTCAAAAGTTGAGTTCCCCTTAGATTTGGCACTTTTTGTATGGTCTACGGTAAGAACAATACCAACTTTTTTTTGTTTTTTTTTTGTATAATACTTATTTTTAGGGAGTGGGTTCCGTAGTATGTACCGGCCATTCCATCTCCCACACTTCAGCCGCAGCTGCCGCATGCCGTCCCATGGAAGAGGGAGGGGGGGGGGGGGCAATCGGGGGCACGGGCCGACCCCACGTTTACCCACCGCTTCCCGGCGAACCGGCCATTAAACTGGATCCGACCCTTCAAGGTCGCTCGCGATTCGCGTTGCGGCAAACGTAAACAAGTCATCTTGAGCTTTCAAACACAGCGCGTTAAATGTTGGTAACGCATTAACTCACGTTATTCTGAGTCATCGCATTAGCCATAGACTCGTAAGTAAGTTGGTATGCGTGCCGTCTTTCAACCGCAGTGAGCGGATTTTGTAATGATTGAATTAGCTGATTGCCAGTTGTTGATGGCGGATGATTGTGCCATGTTCTGATTGTTCCCGATTGTACAATAATTTGACTCGTTGGATGTAAAGGCCTTGTAGGCAGGGTGGTCATTTTCTTTACTTTCAAGGATTGGCTCCACATACGGAGCGGCGTTGGCGGTCGTCAGATAGCTGCGAATAGAGATGCATATCGGCAAGGTTTGGCAGGAAAATTGTTTCAAAAAATTTAAAATAAAAAACAAGTATATTTGCAAAGAAAAAAAATTTAAAAAATTTGCAAAGAGTGAATTTACAATTCCTACTTGGAGTAAAGCTCAGCGATGAATTTCTGGCTTATTTTCGGGTGACTTGCGATGGTTCTGCAGAGTTAACTGATAAATGGAAAGATCAGGGTACAGGGGTTCAGGTACACTCATTCTTCAAAATGCTTTAAGAAGTCCGAAAATTAAAAGGAGAAGAGACTGAAAATTTTGAGATTTTTGCCGAAACTCACAATTCGACAAAACATGTTTGAATGGTAAGTATAGTTTGCCAGGGATGAAAAAAAAAAATAAAAAAAAAAAAAAAAAAAAATAAAAAAAATACACGATCTCAAAATCCGTGGATCACGCGATCACGGTAGACATAAGGTAATCAAACAATCGATAATAAAGATCAATTTCACAAGATCCATCCCTCGGAGGTAAGTCGGCGATGGTCAGCTGATTGGACGGGGTAACTCGATGACTCATGGCGGAAAATCAGTGGCGAGACGCGACTGACGATGCAACTCCTGATTATTAGACTAGGCTTGAAGTTCAATTGGCGCGGTGTTGACACGTCATCGTAGGGCAGCCGGACGACGAAGTTGCTAGTGGTATAACAATCTCCGCGCTGACCTTTGGTGAAAGCTCCGCAGGGACCTTTGACTCCTTTGCATCACATCACCCCGCACTCGGGGATAAACAGCCCTCACCGCGACAAAACATATTGGTTCGAAGCTGGACTATTCAAGTTCCGGTTCCGCGGTGCTGGATGCGTAACATGATCTGGCTCTCTCTCTCTCTCTTCTCTATATCACGCGTGCAGAAGCTTCTGGACCACGCGACCATGGTCGCATAGTCGAGGAAAAAAAATAGTTCGAAGTTAGGAGTTTTTCGGCTTTTAGGGGTAGTTAGTATTATTTTTAAATTTTTCTAGAAGAACTGTATAATCCATTGTTCCCTTCTCGAAAAAAACTTAACTACTCAGGGTGTCTACTAAAATAGGCTGGCCAAAAATTAGTACTTTTGCGGGTCTTTTTCAGTACACTCCCAAGAAATTCAGTGCCTTCTTAGCAGAAGAATTCAGTACTTTTTCAGTACCTTCAATTGACAAAATTCGAAGAATTTCAAAGATTTGAATTTCTCGCTTTAATTGCGACAAAAATGACAACAAAAAAATGAAAAAAATTCCGGACCTTCTTGTGGAATTTCCGCACTCTTTCAGTACTTCCGGACCGCCCTAAAAAAAACAGTACTATTGTCCGGAAATTCTGGACTTGTAAACACCCTGTAAACTATCGTATATTTCAAAGTCGCCAAATTTTCCCTCACAAATTGCAGTTTTACGAGGAGAATCTTGGGCGTTTTTAACTGAAAATTTCACTGATTTTTCGTCTAACCTCATGCAAAAGTCAGAGAAAAAATTGAGACAAAAATTGCACGAATAAATTCTTTTGAGAAATTGAATTGTTGAAAAGTCAATTTTGCAACCTTTGAATGGAGTTACGTTCCTCTGCCCGGGAAAAGACGAATCATGTATTTGGTCAAAAATGGGGATACGTCAATGAAATTTGGGGTAAGGCTTAAAATTCTGTGCGCACATTATTACACATTTGGAAAGGCTTCATTTTAAAAGAAAAATAAACACTGGAAAAAAACACATGGGAACTAGAGTCCAGACTCTTGAAAACATTGACAAGAAAAAATACTGTTGATTCAATCAGATTTGAGCTTAAATCAAAAGGAAATCCGCTCAAATAAAGAGGCTTGGTCCTTGATTTAAGCAAAAATCCGATTGAATCAAGAGCATTTTTTCTTGTCGATGTTTTTAAGAGTCTGGACTCTACATCCAATGTGTTTTTTTTTTTTCCCAGTGAAACCATCCTTTAAAAGTCTACATCTGTCATCAATGACCAGATGATCCAAAAATCATGGACTTTTCCAAGCGATTTTTCGAAATTGCAGGATATCCCAGGACTTGAAAATTCGAAAAAAAGTGAAGTATATTCGAGGAATTTCTAAGGCGTCACGCACCCTGTAGGGAATAGTTGAGGGTTGATATGCGATACCCTTGTGCGGCGGCGCAACAGGTTGCGACGAAAACTTCATCGACTATGTTGTCGGGCTCGAAACGGGCCAAATGTCAAACCAATTAGCGTCTCGGGATCGCGTAACGTTATTGGGCAGCTGATCAACGATGCAACTGCATCCGCGCGCAATTGCATTCCAGCGCCCTTGCCAAACTCACCCACTGGAACAGACATTTCTGCCACATCGGCCGCAGTTCCGGCGATTGCGCAAGGGATCATGCGAGAAAAAACAAACAAACAAGAACAAAATATTGTAACTGCATGATTTCTCAAAGTCCTCGCCATTCCGAGGAAAAGTATTTTTGATCGCGATTCCAGTCATGCACGGAGAAAAAACTTCGTGCACGGGACCCGAAGTTGAGGTCATAAGGATCTTTGAAGTTTTCGGATCACGCATCCGAAAACTTGAGGTCGAGCTGCCGAAGTTCGGGGCCAGACATCGCGGCACTTCGGTATGTACCGGAGTTCTTCAGATGTGTCACCCGAACCCTTCGGTATATATCGAAGTACTTCAGGTGTCTGACCCGAACTTCGGCAGGTGGACCTCAAGTTTTTAGGTACGTGATCCGAAAACTTCAGAGATCCATAATAATAGACCTGAACTTCGGGTCCCCCGCACAAAGTTTTTTTCTCCGTGTGTAATGTTGATTTGAACGGGCAGTGCCACGATGATGACGGTAAACGGTCATGTGAGATAATCGTATGTTTGGCTGGTTTAGCAAAAAAGACAAAGATTTACATAAAAACAAATTTTTCCGGAACTTTTATGGAAGCCGATATGGTCTTTACTGACAGCCTTAAGCCCGGTCTTTACTAACAATGCTGAAACTTAGACAGTTTTCAGTGATTGGGCACAACTCGTCGTTTCTCAGGCGAAAGGGCGTAACCGTACTTCCACGTTGCAAAATTTCTACTCGGTGCTTGCATTTACATTTTTACTGGGAAACTAATGTGCATTCTCAACTAAAAATTTCACTGACTTCCCGCCTGACTGTACGCAAAAATTAAGCTTAATTATGTAGGCCAGTAATCGCAGTCACATCCCATATAAAATTGAATCGTTCGAGTCAGTTCTGCAACCCTGGAGTTACGTCGCTTCGACTAGGAAATGGTGACATGTGTGGTGAGGTCGGAGTTCATAATTTTCAGTTCCACTGAAAGAAACTCCGGTCGTGGAAGCCGTATTTATGGGCTGTGCGGACACACCGTCCGCTTTCCGGCCTCAGAGGCCGAAAGTTCCGGGTGTAGTACCCGGAGCGGTCGAAGCTACGGCTCCAGCCCGGGAAGGACGATGTATATACTGCCGTGCTAAGGGAGAACACCGTGTGAAAATTCAAGAGTTGTCAAATGTCCTCGAATAAAACATCTATTTGTGAGGAAAGTTTTGCATAGTTTTCCTTAAAATTTTCAAATATCGTAAATTAAATCGTGAACAAAATTGTCTGAAAATTTTGAAAAAAAAATTTCACCATTTTTCCAGTGAATTTGACTGTGACAACATCTGAGGACTCATACGGCGTTCTTCCTTAGCACGGCTGTACAGCCCGTAACTTTTTTTTTTCGGTGAAAATGGCAATAGAACAGGCTGATTTTCGTAAGATTCTGACAACGTTGCGATTGATTGTGAGACCGCACTCGGCACACCTTTCGCTCTACGGCGGCGATCCATTCGAATTTCGAACTCGAGTCCTCGCCTGGCGCGCTATGGTGCACTTGCTGTGCTGCCTGCATTCCTATCTCACGTGCTGGGCTTCCTGGGTTCCTCTTTCCGGTTCCCAGTCCTCAAATGCAACGGTTCGCTGTCTCCCATCGCCATTCACCTCCGCCGCTAATGGCCATTCAACCGCGACAACAAACAATCGACTAGATAAGAATGCAGCCGCGAAATTCACCGCACGCGCACCAAGAAATAACTTTGATACCACATATGTGACAAAGGAGGACCGCCTGATCTTGGAAAATCGGTATAGAGAGAAGCTGCACACTGTGTCTCATGGAGACCCTTGGGCTAAACAAATCGGTGACAATCGAGAATTTGCACAAAAAGCAAACATTTCTACCAGGGCCGGATTGACTTGCTTGCCGCCCCCTTCTCAATCGTTTTGAAACATCAATAAAAACCATCAAGTGAACGTGCCGGAGGGGGAGGGGTGCATAAGACACGTTTACTCGTGTTGAACACATTTTTTGCGAAAGCCCTGTCAACACTACTCGCAAAAATTCACGTAACTTGACGCGAAAGTTAAGTTCCGTAAACCTATCTCTGTGTGGACCAGGCCTTTCATTTACATGAAATGAACGAAAATATTATGAAAGAACAAACATAAATGTGCTTTAATAATTTTAACTTCCGTCACCGCGCCGCGCTGACCGCACTGTGTTTGGCGCAATGCGTGAAGTATTCCTACAGTCTTAAATGCGATATGCGTTTCATGCCGACCGCACTTGGTAAGTTTAACGTAATGCGTGAAGTATTCATGCAGTCTCGTAGGCGCTATGCGTTTCACGCCGCCCGCTGCTGACCGCACTGTCTTTGAAGCAATGCGTGAAGTATTCATGCAGTCTTGTAGGCGCTAATATATGCGTTACATGCCGACCGCCGCGCCATGCTGTGGGTTTTTTCTGTTCAACTCAAGTTCTCGTCATCATTGCTCTCTGCGCCGCGCCGTTCCAGGCCAAATTCCGTGTTTGGTTTTTCTCTTAGTCTTAACTCGACTAATTAAAGGCGCTGTCTATTGTATCACAGGAAGACGACAAAATTAGAGATATACTGTCGGGAAATGAGAGATTTTGTCACCTTTTTTCGTTCGTAATTTTTTCTCCGAATCCAATTTTTCTTTATAGCTATATTTAAAAAAAATGCAAAATTTGCCGCCCCCTAAATTTGTCGCCATGGGTCGCGGCCCATTTGGCCATCCCCTAAATCCGGCCCTGAATTCTGCTGCTGCAGTAAAGGATAACTCGGCACGAATTCAAGAATTTTCCGATTTTCCAGATCGCCAGAGACCCTGGCAAAACTATCGAATCTTGTCGCCGCTCTACTCTCCTCAGAGGGAAATCAAATCAAATGAATTTCGAGTTTTTTTGATCTTTGCAAATGACCATACTAGCTCTGTTCCAGCAAAGCGAGCACCTCAGGAAAACTCAACCCAAGAAGAGACTAGTAACGTGTTTTGCAGTTGCAAGGCGTGAATGATCGAGTATCGATACGTTCCCATTTGAAGCTATGGTAAAGAATAGATTATTAAGGTGTTCCTTGCGAGCACCCTGTTTATCGATCCATTTTCCATTCGTCTAAATGGAAGATCAATCGGTTTATCGCAAAAAAAAAGGTTTGGCTGCGCCCCGAGGCGCCCCATCGGGAATAAATTAGCCATAAGGAATTATGAATATGATGAGCATCCAAGATTATCGGATCGCTTTCGTCGACTCACACAAAATCGAAAACCTAGGCCATGATCTCTCACCCGTCGGGGGTCGGGAATCTACAATACTGCCTGCTGTGGAAGAACACCGTATAAGCCATCAGGCGTTGCCAAATTTCTTTCGCCAAATCACGAATTTTCAGGAAAATTTTCGAATATCTCACTTCCAATTTGTCAGCCGATTTCGTTCGTAATTTGATCTAAGAAATCTGAAAATTTCAGAGAAATTCATCTCTTCGACTTTCTCTCTTCTTCTTTTTATCATCACCACCTTTTTCCTCTTCTTCTTCTACGTCTTCAGCGAAAACGCCGGCAAAAAAATTCATACATTTTCTAGGAGTTTCACATTCGATCGGTAGAAATTCGTTAACGTCCAAATGCTCTTACGGCGTTTTCCCTAGCAGAGCTGCCGCGATAAGGAAAAACGTCATATGAGCTTCCAGAGGTTACTATACGTCCTCCGATAAAAAATTAATTTACTTGGAAAATTTGTCCTTCAATTTTCTTCGCAATCCGAACCATAATATCTGAAAAGTCCAAGGAAGAACATGCGTAATTTTCCTAGGAAAATTAGCATATTATCGGGGGAAATTTGGCAACTCTAGAATGTTCATACGGCGTTTTTCCTCACAGCAAAGAGACACATTACTCCAATCGCCGCTGCACAGCATCATCGAGCGGTTAACGATAACTGTCGCCGCGGATGAGAAAGAACGACCATCATTCGTTTATGACGCGGAGTCGATCGGTCGGCAGCAGGGGGGTGGGGGGAGGGGGAGGAAGGCCGCAAAACATGACCATTTTCAATGGTTGTTGGCGGCGGGCATCCCGCGGTGGACATGGATATCCCGGAATGGGCAAGGTCTTAAGCTTCCATTGTTGTCGATCCCGGTCGACCAATGGATGCGGGATCGTCTGGATGAAAATGCAAACTGGTTCCAGACTCTTTTAAGTCTCGGGATGGATGGAGGGTTCGGATAATGCACGGGAGAAACAGATTCGGAGATGCAGAGATGCGCGCGAAGGAAATCCGGGAGGAATTTTCTTGTTCTCCCCGAAAATTGCGCGAAACATAGAAAAGCGCGATAATTCGGATCGCGTATAGTAGAAGGAAAAAAGCCACATTAGACATTGCCAAATTTAACTAGGAAATCCGGAGGAATTTTCTTGTTCTCCCCAAAAATTGCGCGAAACATAGAGAAGCGCGATAATTCGGATCGCGTTCAGTAGAAGGAAATAAGCCACATTAGACATTGCCAAATTTAGCTGAGTCGTTTGCTTTTTTACAAGAGAGCGTTTGTGAGGATTTTTTAAATTTGTTTAAAGAATTTGCTTGGTGCTATGCAGAAATTTCATTTAAATTTATAAAAATATCCGCGCAACCGTTTTCGTGTAAAACATGAGACTACCCCACAAAACAGAAAAGCGCGATGATTTGGATCGCGTTTAGCAGAAAGGAACCAGGCCACATCAGGTACTGCCTTTGACTGAGTCATTTAATTCTATGCAAAAGAACGTTTGTGCAGATTTTTTTTTTTTTTTTTTTGAAATTTTTGAGGAACTAGCTTCGTGCCTACTATGCGGAAAATTCAATTTAGCAAAAAATTCTGCACGACCGTTTTCATGTAAAAAATTTAACTGCCCAATTAAATTTGACAGTGTTGATGTGGCTTAGTTCTTTTCTTCTTAACGCGGTCAATTTGTTAGAGTATTTCTCTCAATAAGTGAGTACTTTAATTTGACGTTTCCGCAGACTGAAAGACTTATCTAAACATACTTAAGTGGGTAAGTGAATTTTCACTTATCAGGCTGCAATTGCGACTGCTTCTGCAAATAATTTTTTGCATCCCTGGAAAAATCTCCTTTCGACGAAACATCAGGTATCATTTAAAATTTGATAAACTACTGAAATCATGTTTAGGGTGAAAATTTTTGGAAAATTTGAAAAGAATCATTGACAAACTGTCGAGACTCGCGTGTCTCGCCAATTTAGCGTAAAAATATCGAGGGACATCGCTTTTACCTTGGGAGCGATGTGGATTAACGAACCACCTAGTTTGCGACTATTCACCGATCGAGTACCCGGAGACACAGCATTAAGTAACTGTGGATGCAGTCACCCAAGTTATTTACGGATCATTGTTCACCGAACATCCGACCGATCGCAGATCTGTCCAGGATCGCATATTCGTCCTTGGCTGATTAATTTCCAATGAATCGCTGATGCCATACGTCACTGCGTCGCGTTGTCCCAATCGCCCTTTACTTCGGGTCATGGCGCAGAGCATCAAGAACCATGACCCCCCGCACAGGACACAATCAGCGGATTTAACACTTCGCACTATTTTCTTCTGATCACCTCGTTGACATCCTGATTTGTGACGGTCAGCTATCAGCAGAGAGGCAATTAATAAGTACTTTGCAAGGTTGCCAGAATATCATAATGTTACTTGCTCTCTGTAATTCTCTGGTAGCAATGTCTCTTATTTTTAAGATGTGAGATGAAATTTCACAATTAGGTAATGATATGAGACTGTTTAATCCGGGAAGGATAATGCGTAATGCCGTATGCGAAAATAGAAGTAAGGTAATGAGCGATCTTCATCAATCACAATTACCGACACGGTAGCTACGTTTACGTGAGCACTTTTATCATGCAATTACCCAACACAGATTCAATACGTATTGGAAATAAACATCTTATACTAATTTCCAAGAAATGCACATTGATACCTACAACCACCATTAGAAATTGAATTAACTGTCTTTGAATATGGAAAATCTCTAATTGAAAAAGGCAAATCCACTTCAATTTGCATTCTAATTGGGTTTCATTGTTTACAAATAATTTTTGATCTTCAGCATAAGTGCAAGACAACGTATCTCCGTTTGCGACATTGTAGACTTCCTGGCAAAGGTTATTTTTTCCTTGGAAAACGAGTCAACATAATTTATTGAAAACTTACTTAATTTCTTCACTCTGTCAATAAAATATTCTTTATACATTTCAAGCCATGAAGTCGACTTGTTCCTCTTAAAAAAAATTGACTAAAAACGGAGATTTAGGAACACCGTGGCGGAGATAAGTGGTGTCGCACTTTAGCTACGGATATACTACTTAAGAGGATTGTAAATAATCGGTTTTGAGTTCAAAATGCAAGTTGCAACTGTGTTTACATGCAAGTTTGTGAAAAGCCTTTATCTGTTCGGGTGGCAAAGTACGAAATCAACTTGTATTGAAATGCTTCCACAAACCTTGAAGAAAGATAAATTGACACTTGTTTACTTTCGGCTACTAAGCGTGGCAAACTATTTTTTATACATACAGATGGCAGGCTTTTGTTTAATTCTCGAACACTATAGAAAGATAGTGGTGCATTTTGTTGCAAACGGAGAGTAAACAAATATTGCGACTTATCTGATGCAGGCTCTTCGGGACCTCAAGTTCAGACATCCAACTTCCCTTCCAATATCAGTTTATTTGAGCTTTCAAAATTTACAACCAATAAAGCAGAATGTTTGGACCTTGTGAGTTGGGCAAGCGCTAAGTCATAGGATTCCGGAAGGACAGAGAGAACCCTGATAATTATGACTACAGTGCACAGGGTGAACAAGGATACATAATGATTAGGTAAATTCTATTATAGTGCTAACCTGTTGAATGATTTCTCGTATTCTTTGATTTGTTTCCTGGAGAATTCTTGGAACTCTGTGTACACGTTGCAATTAACTTTTTTGAACTGAGGGGCGACAGATTTTCCCTCATCGAGAGCATCGTTAATTTGCTGCCTTCTGTTAAGGATGGAACTTAATTCTTCATCTGCAGGCATGGTTGGGACTAATCTCAGATGGAGCACAAAAACCACAGGGAAAATTAAAAGTAACACAAGAATAAGCACGCAAAGATAAAACGGTAAAAATGATTGAGTCGAATTCAAATTCACGAAACACACACGGCGCGACTGAGGTTAGGTCGTGATCAACTGATATTCCCGCGCTAACTGACAAATGAAAACAAAACGACTGATAACAATACAAATTTAAAGTTTATCCAGACTTCGCTAGAGGGCTGCACTACTACGTATAAGGATACTTCAGCCGGGTGCAAATCTTGTTCGAGCCCGCTCTCTATCGTAGGCACCCGAGAAGCTTGTACTTCGTCCTCTGGCCTATAGATGCCGCTGCGGTAGAGGCTCCCGCATGGCTCCGCCAAAAACGCCGTACGATCGAGATTCGCGGAAACCGTTGAAGACATGTTGAAAATCTCAGAGACAAATAGAGACCGAGCACGCCCTATTCCGCCAATGTATTTTGAGTGAGGCACATCTAATTCTCGCGGATTCAACAAAACAACGGTCATCATTTTTCTGATTTCGCCTAAAGTTGACTGGTGCTAGTCGCTTCTGATGCCGCAAGCACGAAGTGCGGGTTATTTGAAATGTGTTTACTACCTCGTGGGGTAGGTGTTTTCTTGTCAGTAGTTGTCAGTGTTTTCAATTTTTCAAAATGCCAATTTATTTTATTTATTACCTCGTGGGGTAGGTGTTTTCTTGTCAGTAGTTGTCAGTGTTTTCATTTTTTCAAAATGCCAATTTATTTTATTTATTACCTCGTGGGGTAGGTGTTTTCTTGTTCGTTTTTTCATTTGTTCAAAATGCCAGCGTGTGTTTTTTGTGGCAGCCGCACATATAAGAAATCAAGCACTCAGAAAGAGTATGAAGAGAAAAAGGGGCCCATTACCCTCCACAGGTACGAAGTATATCTTTCTACATTTTCCTGCAGCCGGATTGTTGAAACTTTAACTGGCTATGTCGGCACGATAAGACAAGACATAGCCCTATCTGCGCTGTGTAATATATCGATTTTAGATTCTTGTCGTGGCGACATAAATTTCAACAATCAGGCTGCTGACATTTTCGTTTTTTACTTAAAAAATGAGTTCCAATGATGTTTTGGATGCCCATTCCTTCCTGGATGTCATCTTTGAAGGAGGAAAGATCTTAAGAAGGAATCAAACCACGATTAGTTAAGGGTATTGAAGTGGATCAACTGAGCATACTTATGATGCAAGGAGCTTCGCAGAAATGGATTAAATGGAAAGAAAGTATTTGCCATGAAAGAATGTGCCAAGTAGCAAGACATGCTTGCTACTCCACACAGAGGTAGTTATGCCTATCGATCTAATCCATTTGTGTATGCTTCCTTTCAACAAAAGTATGGAGAATCCAATCAATCATGATGGACCAAATCCTGCAAGGCAGATCCACAGTCTTCCCTGGACAGCAAAATCGGTATAGTGCCTCGTATTTGCAGTATAGAGAGAGAAGAGAAGAAAAGGATTGGGGATCAAATTTGCTATCATCCATTCTAAGTGAAGGCCTAGAGAGATTTTTGGTTCTTAGCATTTATTTTACGCAGCATTCGAAACTAGATTAAAAAATCTGCCACCAAAGGCATCGACAAGCTACTGACCCTAGATTTAAAAAATAATGGCCTCTCTTTATTTCCTCTCGTCACACATGATAGAGGAAACTAAAATGGAAAATTTAAGGTCGGTATTTCTAAAATCTGCCGCAATGGTTTCTGCAATTTGGAACCAGGGGCTTCAACTCCCGTGCCCCCACATCTGACCTTGGCTATGTTCTTGATTTTGGCATGTAACTTACTTGAACCATAACTTTCTTGTGGCAACAATGTACACTGTGGTAGAGATCTGTGTCCAGCATGCCAGATATGAACCGAGTTTAACATAAAAGCACTAAGTTGCATTTCTTAAAAGAATGAGTTTGAAGTACCCAGTTTTGAAACCAACTAATCCTACTTGATCTCCTGTCAAAAACTCAGCCTTGAAAAGAAATACTTTCAATGCTGAAAACGTAGTAAATTTGCTCTTTTACAGTGAGTCTTATAATTAAGGTGCAATAAAACTTTAAACCTCATTTTACCCGCCAAACCCTTATGGGACTTGGCGCATTTCTCTGGACTGGTTCCATGTAGTCTGCAAATTATGACGATCCATTTCAAAAATGAATCGTAAGTCTGACAGGGAGTTGATGGAAGGGAGAGTCTTGAATATCTAAATGCCTCTTGTTGGCTCCTAAAGTTTCTGAGCCCTGGATTTTGTCCGATAATTTTACTCGTTGCACAATTTAGCAACCCTACAGGTATTTATTACTAAAAGACTGGTGGCATATACTTCTCCTGAACCACAATTATAAGCGAACCAAATACTGTTCAGAGAAAAAATGAGTGGCAGCATTTTGCCAGCTTACATTCCCATTCTTCCCGCAACAATCATCATATTAATATTGAATAATGTTCTACATTTTTCTTCTGCTTTCAGTTATTCATTGCATCACAAGGAGAGGCATCATTGGATAGAGGATTTAAGGCAGCATTTGAAAAAAGAGCCACCGTCAACGGGTTACCTTTGCTCCCTGCACTTTGTAGAGTCGGATTACAGACTCTTTGGTTCCAACAAATGCTTGCTGAGAAATGCGAGGCCTCGCATCTTCAAAACATTGGAAGAGCTCCTTGATGTGAGTTGGAAATTGAAACACAGCCTCCCCTTTCCGACACAACTGCATTGCGAATTTTAAAAGTATCTTTACTCCATTTGTCTATTTAGAGTTCCTTTTTAAGAAAGGATATGGGGCATTAATGGATTGCATTTTGCAAAAAGGAACCACTAGCATTGCAATGATACTAAGATTGTGCAACTTCATCTTTTGCAATAAAATTGCGGAAATTGTGATAAACTATGAAATTTAGATGGTAATTTTTGTCTTAAATTTACAGTTTTTAGCGAGTAAAATAGAAACTATTAATGGATAATCGGGTTTTTCCTCCAAGACAAAAGAAGTTGCACAATCTTAGCAACATTGCAATGCTAGTGGTTCCTTTTTGCAAAATGCAATCCAAATATGGAGTTTTTATTTGTCTTTAGGTGAAAACTTATTATTAAAACTTTGAATTCAACTCTGATGTGTCGGGAAGGGTCTTATGAAAAAAAGCATTAAACCAAAGGGAAATTTCTGACGCTGAATCTATATGGTCAGTTTTTCCCTTTGGTAAAATGCTCTACATAATCTGCAGTCTACCTTCATGAGTTCTCAGGGCAATTGAAGATCATCAAACGTTATAGCAGCTATGAAAACAGCAAATGGGCTTTTTTAGCAAGAGCCCTTTTTTTTTCTTCTTTTTTTTTGGTCTGAAAATTATAGATTGTACTTTTAATTAATAAAAAAAATTTTAAGTTTATTGTCATTAGTCATAAAATACCCTACAATTATGGATGAGAAATAATTGATATTATTACATACTTTTTCAATCCACTATATTTCTTGCTACTTGATTCTCCATTGGCCACCATGTTATTGGCATCTGAGAAACACTATGCAATTTGGCATTATAAGGATCAGCTTGGTAGGTACTTCTTTTATGTGAATTATTTTACCACTTCATTGCCAAGTAATGGTTGACTTGAGTGGTGTGATTTTAATGCCTTCTTACATTAATTTTAATAAAAGACAAAGAAATTATATTCTTTAAGAATTTCATCGCCTTTCACAAAACCATATATTACTTGCTCTCCTAATAAAATAGATAATTAAATCTCTTTGACAACATGAAGCGTTAAAGCTTTCAACTCATGATGCAATAAATTTTCAGCCGCAGGAATTTCAAGGAAATTAATTAAGATAGTTTAAATTTAACAATCATGTAATGTAATTTAATGTCATAAATTAGCATTAAAATAAAACTTAGGTAAGTCATACACAGATAAATTCCATATAATATATGGTATGCATATTTTATGAAAGTATACGCTTGAATGCCTCTACTGTGAGCTACTTTAGCAAGCTTCGTCCAAACATTATTTTCTCAAGGAGGGTTTACATGTCCTTTTACTGAACTAAATCCTGAAGGCTAACCATTCTTAACAACTTGTATTTATGGATTGCACCAGGAACTTACACTGATTTTGCACTTACTTTAAGAGTATGCCCATTAAATAAAGTAGGTAGGGCATGGTCAAATTTGAATACAACTGTGTTTTTTCTTAAAGAAACCTTAGATGGACCACAAATACTGCTACCTCATTTAATGACACAAGAGCATCATGAATGTTGAGCTTCATTTTATGCCTCTAGTTCATAGATTTAACTTGTTAGTTTTGAGAAGTCTGCGAAAATAGCTTATCCATTTCAGTGGGTACGAATTCTTTTCTTGAACATAGTTGGATAGTTCTGCATGGCCTAAGTGGCAAGAAAGTGTCTGAAACAGAGAAGAGGAAAATAAGATGTTGGTATTAAGTTAGATCATTCTCATTGCAGTGAAAAACGAATTTGAATCAGAATTAGAATTTTAATAATTAGAATTTTAATAAGTATTTGATAAGCTTGATTAGATATACTAGAAAAAGACCAATGAAGCACGCAATTTGATATGATATTTTTTTAAAACATTTTTTGGGCAAATATTAAATGCATGTCATTGTTTGAAGTACAATTTTGTGATAAAAAATGGGGAGTGTTTTGTCTTTCTTTCTGCAATGAGCTGTAATTGGGCTGAGGTAAAAAAGAAACGAACTCAGTCACATTCACCTCAAACAAAGAAGTAGGAGTTTTAAGTTTTCTGCATCCATGAGGTTGAATGTAAGAAATTAACCTTAAGCCTATGGTTTGAACTTTCAACATGTTACGGGCCGTATGATTTTTTCACACGAGGAAGTAAGATACTACTTATTCAAGATCAGAATCACTCGTGACTCAACATTTCTTTAACATGTTCTAAATAATCAAGACCATCATTTTTAGCATTGCCTTAGAATGTAATTGACGGAAATTAAACCTGAAAAAATATCTTTCATTCTTCTGCCATTTGCCTTGACCTCCTCCACTCATGAAATAATTCCTCAACTTTCCTGTTTTGCAGAATGCTGAAGTCACTCTTATCAGTTCAACACTTTAATCAATATTTTTTCCCTCTTTTTATGGATGTAGCTTTCTTTTCCCTCTTTCTCTCTCCCTCTGTAAGCAGAAATAAAGCCCTCATTTTCATAAAAATTATACTTGAAACTAGAACCCTCTTTTGAACTGGATCCTTCAGACCAGATTAAATTTTGTTGAATGTGAGATGTCAAGAAGTGATCCTGATTCAAAATTTTTTGCATGATCATGTCTATTCCTACTTTCACATCTTGCTTCCTTGCTTCTATTTTTAGACCAAAAAACAAAGAGTTGCTACTGTCAGTACTCCTGCTTCTTCTGCAGATGGAGAGTCGAAAATTGATCTCAATGAAACAGTAGGAGACCACACCTATGCTAGATCGAGTATTCCTGCTTCTTCTCTCAATTTCACATTAGGAGACCACACCTATTGTACATCGAGAATTCCTTGTTATTTTGGACATAGAGTATCAGAAGGTAATCTCTCAGTAGAGGCTCCTACCATCACTGATCCTAATTCTTCGAAAGATGGAGGCTCAGAGATTGATTTTAGTCTCTCGGAGGAAGATAGATTCCCTTTCCCACAAGCTGCATCAGATCTGCCATCAGATCAAGGAAACAGTCAAGACACAGAATCTTATTTTTGTTGCCTGGAAGACAATTTGGAAAATGACACACATCTTCTAAAACCGCAGGATTTACGCAAGAAATGTTCCCTGCAAACTCCCAGGGACTTCAAGATTTCTAAGCCTAAACTTTTTCCAGAAAACTGTCCAAGTGACCGCATATTATCATCACCGAAATCATCGATTCTTGATGCCTTGCGTTTCGGCCGTTTTGGGCTCCCATTTTTGAAAATTCCTCCACAGGTGCAACCTTTAAACTTAAGCAAGGATTATAAAAACTATTCCCAGATACAGAAAGCAAATCCCCAGAGGAAGGAGAAGGTTATGAATGTGGAAATTCGGAAACGATCGTCAATTGTGTTGGGGATTCAAAATGACGATGAGCCTATCGACTTAACAAAAAAGTCTCGGCCATTGCCACCAATCAAGGTGCTTAACAGATCAAGCTCAAGAACATCGATAGACTTGTCTTTAAAACCTACAAAAATTGTAGTGAGACCGATACCACTTCAGGCAAGTACTGCTGAAGATTCAGCCTCAAGAAGTACTTTGGAAGAAGTAGGCACAACGCCTGAAAAAAGAAGGTTTTCTGCAAGAGAAATATCATCGAAAGAGAAAGACCGGCCTTAAATACAACGATACACCGATCAAGAAAAAACTGAGGACGAAGCTGAAGGAGAAGAATCGTTATATCAAGACACTCAATCAGAAGCTGAGACGGAGAAAATCTAGATTAGCTCTGATGGACCGCATCATTGATGACTTGAGAGTAAATTCAATGATGTCTGGAAAAGATATAGAGACGCTGAAGAACATTGGAGGACCACATAAGGAATTGATCGAAAGGGAACTTGCTGTTGCTAAGAAAGGGAAAAAGCAGCTGAAGTACGGTGAAGAGTTGAGGAAATTTGCCTTAACTCTGCACTATAAATCCCCAAGCGCGTACTCCTACGTTCGGAAAGTGTTCTGTCTTGCTCTGCCTCACCCAAAAACTATATACAGATGGTATAAAGTCATTGACGGTAGTCCTGGCTTTACGGCAGAGTCCTTTGAGGCACTTTGCCAAAAGTACAAGGAGACAGATGGTCCCATTTACGGCGCCTTGATCATTGATGAAATGTCTATCAGAAGACATGTTGAAACGGATGGGAAAAAATACTATGGGTTTGTTGACCTGGGCCCTGGTTTTGAGAACGATGCCATCACCAATTTCAGCATTCCTGATGAAGAACTAACAGAAGATGATGTTGTATATGATGAAGATAACCCAGATGTCGGCATTACTGATGAGTCCATCATAGCCAAAGATTGTCTAACTATTATGCTTGTTTGTGTGAATGGTTCATGGAAAGTTCCACTGGGGTACTTTTTGGTCAATAGCCTAACTGGCATTCAGAAGGCTACCTTGATCACTCAGTGTCTCAGGCTCCTTGAAGACACCAAAGTTAAGGTCAAAGCCCTAACTTCAGATGGGATTAAAAGTAATTTGACATGTTACACAGAATTGGGCTGTAAACTAGATAATGTGGAAAAGTTGCAGACGTGGTTCAAAAATCCAGTAAACGGAGAAAAAATTTACGTGCTGATGGACCATGCCCATATGATAAAATTGGTGCGGAACACAATAGGTCAAAAAGGCATAATATATGATTCAAATGACCAGCCGATCAAATGGGCCCACATTGAATTACTTCATGAAATACAAGAAGCTGATGGAGTCAATTTAGGAAATAAACTGACATCGAAACACATTAGATTCGACAGAAACAAGATGAAGGTTGCTCTAGCAACCCAAGTTTTAAGTACAAGGGTTGCTGATTCCCTTCAATTTTTAAAAGAAACAGATGTAGAAGAGTTTTCAGATTGTGAGGCACTAATAAATTTTCTCCGAAGGTTTGATAAGCTATTTGACATTGGGAATTCCAAAAACCAAGAGCAACTAGGAGCCAAAAAGGCTTTGTGCCCAGGAAATATTGAGGAGACGAAAATTTTCTTTAAAGAAACTGAGGAATATGTTAAAGGTTTGCAAATTGAAGTTCCGAACCCTAAGAAAAAACGAAAGCCTGGTGAACCAGCAGAAATAAAAATTCCCATTGTCAATTCAAAACGTAGGACAGGCTTCCTTGGCTTCCTTGTAAATATGGTGAGTTTCTTACTGTTATATGAGGACTTGGTGGTTAATGGCGCCTTAGATTTTTTAGCAACCCATAAATTTTGCCAGGATCATTTGGAAATGTTCTTCGGAATCCTTCGAGCAATGGGAGGTTTTAACAACAACCTGACAGCCAGGCAGTTAAATGCTGCGTATAAAAAAGTTCTAGTCCACATGGAACTTCAGAGTAGCCCTAATGGCAACTGTATCCCATTGGAAAATATTTCAATATTGACATGTGGATCGAAATTTCCGGAAAAGATTATAAATTCTACCACTGATGGGAGCAGGCTTTTCCGAACAGAGCCACATCTAGTCTTCTCGAAGACATCAAAAACAACAGAGGAGGAGTTAGATCTCATGTTTGACATTGAGGCAGATGAGCAACCCGATCACTTGTATTGTGTGGAGCCATCTGAGTTATCTTATAGTCAAAAAAATGTGATCACCTATATAGGTGGCTTTATTATTAGAAGACTGTCAAAAATTCTTAATTGCTCTGACTGTATATCTGCTCTCATTGAGCCAAAAGCAAACGGTCGGCTCAGACGAAACAGCATTCTCATCTCTATCAAGGATAGAGGCGGTTTATATTATCCGTCCGATGATGCAACTTTTGTCCTTGAGGCATGCGAAAGAGTTATTCGGTTTGCATATAAGGAGTCTACCAATTTTGCGATGCAGCCAAAATACACACCAGAGAGACTCACCAATTATGTAGTGAATGAAATCCGCGAGTCTGGCCGATATGCGACTCTGTTCTCAAGCTTGGAGCTACACACCAGGGACCAGGAAATGCTGCTAAATCACAAGTACCACCTGCTAAAGTCAGTGTGCTTGCGATATACGACACTTCGCTGTCATCACATTTGCAAAGGAGCCATCCAAACTGCAAATTCAAAGAGGCAAATTTACAACAAATTGCTCCTCTTCAAAGGACAATAAAATAGCAAAATGAAGTTCCATTGTTTTGTTATTATTTATTGATTTGTGTAAATGTCACAGGCAAATAGTGAAATCAGGCATTTTGTCAAATGCCTACGTAGGTAGCTAAATTTTGATTGTCTACAAAATTTTGTGAATGTATGGCAGAGAGCTCACACGTTTTCAATATTTGTGGAAAAATATCTCATCAAATGTACAAACTCTTCCTCTTAAATTGCTTCTCATATTTTTAAATGTGGAAATTCTAAAAATGCTTTCTTCTCTGACATGCTAAAAATTTCAAGATAAGTGTCTACTTACTCAGGAGCTAAAAAATCGTTTTAAAAAATTGATTTGTTGCACAAATTTTAGCTGAGATTTTTTTTACAGGGTCAATTAATTATTTTGTCTAAAATTAGGGAAAGAAGCAGAATTTCAATCTTAGCTAGAATATTTGACTATTTGCCTAGGTATTTGACAAAATGCCTGATTTTGCTATTTGCCTGCAACATATAGAAGTTGAAATGAACCACTAGACAAGGTGCGAATTTAAACAATGTGATACATGTTTCTTAACGAGAATTTCACGTTTGGTGTAACAAAAATTACTGAGACAAACTCCTAACGAAGACATTAATGTTTTCATTTCACATTGGTTACAAGGAATTTTAAGTGCCCGCTCACAAGAAACTCAAAGCTCTACATGAGTCAAATTGCGCACTACAATGGTTTCAGCAAACCTCTCGATTGAGCAATATACATTTCCCACCATGTGTTGTTCAAACTATAAGCAATTTGCTATAGCTGAGCCAAAGATTCAAGATTGAGGTTCCTAGATTTTTATATCGCAGAGACTGTCATGATAACGTGTAGCACTCGATGTGAATCATGTAGAGCATTGAGTTTTCATGAGCGGGTGGTTTGAATTCACCTGGCTGAGAAGCATGTGTCAGAATGCTGAAATTTGTACCTTGTCTAGGGGTCCATTGAAAATTGATCTCTTCAGACGTTTCTTTGTTCAATTTTTTGCTGAGACAGATGGGAATTATTCCGTGATAAAATAAGGATTAAAACAGGAACCTTGATGCTCATAATTTTTTTACTTACATAATATAGTACATGCAGAGGTGGGCTGCCACCACTGCATGTACTAAATTATGTAAGTAAAAAAATTATGAGCATCAAGGCTCCTGTTTTAATCCTTATTTTATTAGTCATAGATGCTCCAATCATGTTTAATTATTCCGTACTTCCTCATGTGTATTTGTAATTTGTAATTGTTCCTCTCATGTTGGCTTAAGGTGCCGATTATACGTGTTTACCACACCTAGTCATCAACCTTTAAATTAATTAAATTTTGCTACTTTTGCGTACCTGCACTTTTCGGAGGTAATATTAACAATTTTAAGTTGTCCTCTGAGGTCCATTTTGTTTGCAATCTGGTTCTCTACTGTCAATTACTTTGACAGCACTTGGAAAGAAACATTCCAATCACACTCGACTGTGCATCAATTGATCTGTAAAATAAGTGAGTTAAAGTTCAAGAAGGAGTAAAGAAGAAAATGCTTGCTACATTTTTGGGTGAATAACTGTTAGGAAAACATCTGGATTACTTAATTTGGATGTTCTTCATTTTAATTATAGAGCAACATTATTTTGCAATTAATGAAACAGATATCAATTGCTGCAGTTGAAGGTAAAATATCTTAGATGTAGTCATCACTCTAGTCATTCACATTTCCAATGAGCCCGAAGCATTTAAATTTTTGTCACTTTGTATGTACTGCTTATCAGACATTGGAATCATTGCAATCGTAGTAATGAACAAGGAGCCTTTGAATATTTTGTTCTGATCCTCATGCTGGACCGAATTTTATAATTACGTTTCTTTGTTCCACTTTTGTTTAAGATTTAATGAATTATTTGTCCCTCATCTTGCAATCGTAGTAATGAACAAGGAGCCTTTGAATATTTTGTTCTGATCCTCATGCTGGACCTAATTAATAATTAAGTATGTTTCTTTGTTCCACTTTTGTTTAAGATTTAATAAATTATTTGTCTCTCATCTTGCAATCGTAGTAATGAACAAGGAGCCTTTGAATATTTTGTTCTGATCCTCATGCTGGACCTAATTTAATAATTATCTTTCTTTGTTCCACTTTTGCTTAAGATTTAATGAATTATTTGTCCCTCATCTTGCAATCGTAGTAATGAACAAGGAGCCTTTGAATATTTTGTTCTGATCCTCATGCTGGACCTAATTAATAATTAAGTATGTTTCTTTGTTCCACTTTTGTTTAAGATTTAATAAATTATTTGTCTCTCATCTTGCAATCGTAGTAATGAACAAGGAGCCTTTGAATATTTTGTTCTGATCCTCATGCTGGACCTAATTTAATAATTATCTTTCTTTGTTCCACTTTTGTTTAAGATTTAATAAATTATTTGTCCCTCATCTGACATACTCTGTTATTACGGACCCGATCTCTCCCAGAAATTACCACTGACTTGCTCCTCTCAGGAAATCCGGCTCTGTTGCTCTTAACATATCCTGCGTCCATTTTTTTAGCTGCCAAACTTCACATCCTCAAGTCAAAAATGACATTGTATTCGACATCATGACCAAACAGCTTATCTGGTATGGTTAAGTAATTAGGATGACTGAAGAGAGCCTGCAAAAGAAGATGCTTACTTGGCTTCCTCCTAGGAGAAGACGAAGGGGATGCCCAGTAAAAGGATGGCGACAGGGCGCTTGGATGAAATGAAGGAGTACCAACTCCCTGAAGGAGTGTGAGAGAACCGGGTATTGGGGCAGTTAGGCATCGCAGTGCTGTAAAGAACTGTAAACTGTGTTTGTATTCGACCATTCAGCTGATCTATAAATGACCAACTTGTTCTTGGACTAATCCAGTAGTTTGCATTTGCTACCTCAGTTTTGTGTTAAAAAATTGCAATAAGCATTACTTACTGAAATGAAAGATAATTGGTCGGCTAAAAATATCCGCCCGACACTGCAGAGTTCAAACACTATTTGATTATCCTCTGGAGAAATGTTGCAGGGTATAAAAGTACCATTTGTTTGAGAAGCAGTTCAGAGCCTCTGAAAAACACATATGCTCCGTTCATAGTCTAGAGACTGAAGAAGAACTGAAATTAGTTTGCAATCACTTCACTCAAGTGGACTTACAAGATTCCATCACACACACACATCTCCTCAGTCTTAGGGCGGCAGAAACACAAAGCCGTGCCAAAAAGTAACATCTAGTGGCGTAAATATAACACATAGAATAATAAATTATAGTTAAATTGGAAGATTAAGCGGAAAAAACACGAAAACAGTTGAAATTTGTAATGCTGAAACTAACTCGGTAGAATACGTAAACAATGTAAACAAGCCGCCATAATGCCAACAGCCGACCAGCATCAGTCAACTTTAGGCGAAATCAAAAAATACATGACTGTTGTTCCGTTGGATCCCCGAGAATTAGATGTGCCTCACTCAAATCCAACGTGCTCGGTCTCTATTTGTCTCTGGAAAATCTAGCGTGTAGCGTGATCGTAGCAGCGCAAGGTAGATTTACACAGGTATGGAAAAGTTGAAAATTTCCCATGAGCCTCAGTACGTGTCACATGACCTCGTGACGTAGGTTAAGGGCCCGTTTTTTAATTAAATTACAATCAAATTAAAATTCAAACGTTTGTGCGTTTAAACGCTAAAATTAATATCGCATAACCAAAATTGTGCAAAAAATCCCACAAAATTTTGACAAACGATAAAACCGAACATAATAAATCAAAATAATCAAAACATCCAAAATGGCTGACGTTAAGGGGCCGCTGGAGAGCCAATCAGAGGCCAGTTGTTTAGTTCTGTCCATACCTGTGTAAATCTACCTTGGTAGCAGCGTTCCTCGTGCCTGAATTCGAATAGCATGTGATTCATTAGCTTCTTTTAATTGATTTTTGCGACATGGAGTTCCAATTCGATACGGGCTAAGCGTCCTAAAGTGATTTGTGTGTTATTGCCGAACATTTTTAGTTTAAGTTAACGTTAAGTGTAGATTCCAGCGAAACGAAAATGTGTCCTATGCAGCAGGACTGCTTGCGGCACCATTTCGTTATTTTCTTTTCCAGCGGATGAAACCAGGTAAGAGACTAAGAGTACTTATTTACGACACGATTTATTCAAATGGAACTGACTTCCCATCGAACCTTGTAGTTACGAATTACAGAGGAAGAAAGCTGTTTGTCCATCTTTGGTGGGATGGGCAATTGGGCATGCATTGGACGTGCCCATATCTAATGACTCAACTTTTTTCGATGTCTACGCTGGTACAGAATTTATAAGAATTTGAGTGATATCAATATTTTCTATTTTACTGCATTCTTCTCATGATCCTCATCAAAAGAAAGTGCCTTTGTCAGGTGTTCAAAGTGTCCAGTCTCAAGAGTACGCAGCTCGAAGTGCTATGTAATTTTCCAATAATGTCTTTTTTATTGATTTATCACACATTGCTGTTTCCAGAATTACTTTCACATCCGTCAGAGGAATTTATCTTCAAAAGCGTATTTGTATGCATGGTGTATATTATGGTGGGGTGGTGGACACCCACCACTCGAGCAGTGCTCTCTGTGGGGGACGGAGTTTAAATTGAATTATCGTTAATGTGTCACAGAACTTAAATAAATGAATTGAATTGATATTTTTTCTGCCATCACTCTAACAGAAAATATCTTTGTTTCTCAACAGGTTATCAAAATGGCTCAAAGCCCTTGGTATGCCGTCGCTGGAAAAGAAAGATCTGAGGATCTGTTCCCTCCACTTCAAAAGTGAGAGCTTCAGATCATTTGCCAAAAACCAAAGAAGACTGCATGATTATGCAGTGCCCGTGCAAGACCTATATAACTGGGCTCTCCATAAGTCTCCCACCGCTGGATTGGTGGACAAACGTCAGACGGATTTTCATTCCCCCCCAGATTTCTCAGCGCATTCCTATTTATCTCCTGCCTCTCCGCATGTGAATATTCACACTGTGAAACATCATTATGGTGAGTCAATTAGTAACACCAATAATATGGTTGCCCGTAATGTTACATGCCTGTTAATGTTTTACCACCTCCAATTTTAAGTATTACTTTTGCATACCCACATATCAAAATGAAATGTAGCAAACTGAAGGGGATTGTAAGTAGAATGAAGTTTCTATGTTTGCTGTAGGTGTTACGCGTAGAGGCTAGGGGAAACTTGACCTCTAATGATATCGGACATATTGAAGTTTGAAATGGAAAGCCTGTTGTAATTTGGAAGATTTTTTTTTTTTTTTTTAAATTGTACTCTGATGGTATGACCTCCTTTTCTTTACAGGACTTTTAGCCTGTGATGGGTTTGTGATTAGCGTGACACTTCATGACCTGCCCATCTATTGGTGAAATAGTAATCAAAATCTAAGAGGCACATTCTCGGGTTGTGTCCTGACTTATAGAGCTACTGCACTATTCAGCTTTAGTTCAGTTCTTACAAGCCGAATGAAAACTATTTAACATGAATTAATGACCTCTTTATTCAAGAAAGGTTTTTTTTAATCAATTAATTCCAGTTAAAATTATATTACCGTTTTTTAATTCCATCAATATTTGTCATCAATGACACACACTTTTTGTTACTTTCGGTTCATCTCCTGTTATTTTGATTGCAGGATCCAAAGTCGTAGAGGTCTGTTCAATACTCTCCCTCCAGTTCCTGGCGAGGCACAATGTTGATCAAGCACACCGAATGGAAGGTACAGATTTCTCTTTTTTCTTAACTGCATCATGATTAATAACTGGACGGAGTTAAACAGAAAGGAACCAAGCCACAACGGAATCGAACCGAGAAAGAGAGGTTTAAAGTTTGGCTTCTGCATAAGACTTAATGTAAAAGATAAACTTCAAGCTCCATTTCTGCAAAATTTGCTCCAACCAAAACTTTGAATTTTCGGCGATAGATGGTAGAGCAGTGGTTGAGTTCAAAACCACTCATAACTGAATTTTTTCCAAATGTGGGTTGGTTCCTTTCTGCTTAACTCAGTACAACTACTGAAAATTATCCCTAAGGTTTAGACAATTATCAGTTTCATTCAAAGAACAATAGATTAGATGCTTCATAAAATAAGGAGGATAAAGGTATGCTTCTAATGTTGCATTTGTTCCATCACTTGCAAGCCGAAGTTGTGGATTGTTACAGATTCCTAGAAAAATGCAAAACCAAAAATTAAAGTGTTGATTCCCATGAGTTTGTGGCATTATGCAAATAAAATAAGTGTTCCTATTTTTTCATTTTCAGGTCCATCCTTGGAACATACTTCTTTACTTGGGAATTCTTATGGAGGCAAAACAAGTATCTCCGCCATTGGCGAAGGAAGTTGGAGTGAAGGTCCACAAAAGAAAAGTCGTTTGTCAACTTCGGTACCTGATAGCAGTAACCAGTATCAGTTAGACGCATTATCCCAACCAACAAATTCGACATCCTGTAAGTTCATAGCATTTCCTTGATATGTTTGGATGTCCTGGAATTTTCTTTTAACATTTCATTTCTAAATCATTTAATAAGTTTCTCTCAAAGTGCGATCGTCGAGTCTACTTTAAAGACCAAGAAGTGGACGACCTTTCAAAGCATCATGGAGGTAAAGTGAAGTACAAATCCACTTGTTCTTTGTTATGTAAACAGCTGCATAATCTGTTGCCCCTGTATCCAGGTATTAAACTTGAAAGGGTGTTGTCCTTTGGGCTAGGCAGTCGCTTTGATGGGTTTTTAACGCCACTTTAACCCCCAAAAGGAAATTTTCTCATTTCTTAAGTCCTTAAATTTTCTTCCTCAGCCACCCGATGAATGATTATGTTGGGTGGAGTCTTGAAGAACGCCAGTGAGCTACTCCCACTGGCCAACATAATTTGGGCGGGGCTCACATGGTCATTGCCCCGTGGAATTCGCTTTTTTTTACCGTATAGTTACAAAAAAGGAGGGGAAAAAATTCCTGAAGGGAAACTACTCAAAATGCGTCCTTACAATTTTGCAATTTTTTTTTTTTTCTTTTTAAATTTGCAAAGAAGCACAAGAGAGGCTGATGACAGGTAAACTGATTTAGGGACCAATTACTCTTGAATTCCCGTTTTCAGAAAAGAGTTCTAATTGAATTACATCACTTTATCACCTTTCTGCATTTAAAGCACAGGATGAGGCTTGTTTGTGAGACGTAAGTCACTCGTGGAGCGAGTGACCGGGGTTCCAGGAGGCGGAGCCCCTAGCCAGACGCGAGGCGAGCCACAGCGGCTAGTTTCTTATAATACTCAATATTTATTCTAGCTTGAAAGATTAGTGATTGCCTTACATTATTTGCTAACATTCCATGACTTCTTTTGCAGATTGCAAACAGCCAATGGGACGGAAGCGGAGTGAAAGCGCTCGAATTGAAGGCTTGCAAAAGAGACTTAAAGAAAAAAACAAGACCATCAATAGATTGCGGATGCAAATCAAAAGAGTCAAGAAACCGAAGTCTTCTTCTCTTTCAGCTCGAGAAATTGTTGCAGCAGCTAATCCACATTTAAAACCAGCAATGAGAATCCTACTTCAAGCGCAATTGAAGCTGAGTGGTTGCAAAAAAAAAGGCATGCGCTGGAGCAATGAAATGAAGGACTTCACGTTAAGTCTAATGTACCATGGGCCAAGATGCTACAGGTATTTGGCTAAGTTAATACCTTTGCCTAGCATATCCACCATAAATCGTTATCAGAGTCTTCTTCATCTAAAACCAGGCATCCATGAGCATGTAAAACTTGGTTTAATTGAAAATGTGAAAACATGGTCTCAAAAGAAGAAAATTTGTTCGTTGATAATTGATGGAATGGCAATAAAGAGACATTTACAGTATGACATTAAGCGAGATTTTGTGAACGGTTTCACTGATGATGGTCAGAAGCGATCAAGTAAGCTAGCAAATGAGGGTTTAGTTGCTGTTTTTAAGGGAATCCTATCCCCTTGGAAACAGATTATTGGTCACTGGCTAACTGCTGATACTGATCCTGCTGAAGTTGCACTTAAAGCTGTTCGAGATTGTGTTGCTTTTGCCAATTATGCAGGTTTAATTTTGAAACTTTTTATTTGTGATCCAGGGTCTAAAAATAGGAGGCTTGTACGACTCTTAGGTATCACCGAAGACAAACCATACTTTATGAATGGAAATGAGAAAGTTTATTTTCTGTGGGATCCTCCACATTTAATAAAAAATATGAGGAATAATCTTCTTTGTCACGACTTATTGTGGCGGGGAGAGACAGTCAGCTGGAAGTACATCAAAGCCTTGCACGTAGCGCAAAAGAAAATGAGATTGCGATTAGCGCCAAAACTAACTGATAGACACGTCATTTTTAGGAGTAGTTTTTCTAAAATGAAAGTCAAACTAGCTACTCAAATTTTCTCGAACTCAGTTAGTGTTGCGCTTCTTACTTTCATTGCTTTTAATCGCCTTCCTGCTCCAGCAGTTCATACTGCTACCTGTTGTAAGGACCTAAATGACCTGTATGATTGTTACAATAGTATGCAATTTGCTAAGGACAAGTTATCTCTCAGGTATGCTATCGGCCCCAAGTCTGAGCACATTAGTTTTCTTAAACCCAAGTTACTAGATTACTTCAGAAATGCTGCTTTTATTGGTGTAAAGCGACAACCTTTCGTGTTGAAAGATTGGCAGCTCTCAATCCAGAGTTTACTTCTTTTAGTTGATGATCTAAGTAAAAATTACAGTGTTAACTTCATTAGAACGCGACTTCTGAGTCAAGATGTGCTTGAAAACTCTTTCTCCACCTTGCGTCAACAACATGGCTGCTGTGACAATCCCACCTCAAATCAGCTTGAGGGTGGTCTCAGAATGAGTTCCCTCTCCTCCCTTATGAAGTTAACTTCCTCCAGTAATTGTGAAGAGGAAATGGAAAAGGCAGTTATAACCCTTAATAAGTTGCCCCCTCAACTTTTTAATAAGAAAAAGAGTGCTGTACCTAAAGAGGATCTAACAGCTGATGAAATGATCGGTGTTTTAAATGAGAACGCCAATTAGATGAAGTTGAAGAAAGTGCACTCTACTACTGTTGTGGATTTTTAGTTCGTCAATTTTTACGAAAGCATAAGTGTCCTATTTGTGAATTCAAATTGTTAGTAGACCCAGATGAGAGAATGTTAACGGAAAATTACCAGCTGTTCATGTATTTCAAGGCGCACAGTAGCAAACTTGGCTCAGATTTTGGTAATTTGAAAGCACCATCGACGAGAGTTTTGAGGAATTAAAAAAAATTGATAACGTTTTCTATCAAACATTTTCTGCTCACTCGCATGAGAGGAATATTGCGTTAAAAATCAGGTTGGCCATCGATGAACTTGGTTTAAGGGTTGAAATTTATGCTCACAAGAGATTGAGGATGAATTCCTATCATCAATTATCAGGATTCGTATTTTATGGGAAGTCCGATTCATGAATCAGAAATTTGAGGAAGACAGGATTGAAGAACAGCATAAAAAAAAATTGAAGAAATTGCAGGGTAAAGATGTAGTAGAAAAGAAGCAGAAGGAAAAAGGAAACAGTGGCGAGTGTGCAGGGGCATCCAGGGTTTCAGCACTGACTGAGAAGAGAGAACATGCAAGTACCAGTCAGCGTAAAGTGGTGCAGAAAGAACCTGTTGAGAATGAAGATTGCAAAGGAGAAGAAATCCAAAGTAGAAGTAATTGTAAAAAAAAAGAGAAGGGTAGAGTTGGAACTTGGCAAGTTTTAACAATGAGACATGCTGATGAATAAATAATCTGAATTCTTCATGTACATACATTTTTATTCTTCTTTTGATGCACCCCATCACAGAAGCTTGGGAATATTGTAAATCACCATCATTCCGTCAATATTATGGAAAATTTCATTCACTTATTGTTAGTGCTACCTTTTTAGAAATTTATTGTTCCAAGTAGGCTTAACCTCTCTGCGAGCAAATTTTTCATGTACCCCTGCGTTTTTCATTGCAGTATGCTTGCTGGCGAGTATACTTCAGTATCTCATGAGTCATATGGGTTTTTACTTTTTTTCCTCTGCGCAAAAAAGTATTCCATAATATATGTTTCAATGTATGTAATAATGTATATATGCCCATATATTTTGGCATTTCTGAGAAATATGTAAATTTTTTAATTCTGAATCAATTTGAACAATTATACAGTTGGTAGTTATTGTGTACAGAAACTTCCTTGTCCTAAGTAATAGCAAATTTGCGTAGAAGTAAAGTGTAAATTTTTGATTATTACTTTATCAATTAAAGGTGTAATTAATGTAAAAATTATTGTAAATGAAACTTTCTATTTCCAGAAGTTTTTGGATAGACTCAATCAATTTGACCAATTATACAGTTGGTAGTTATTATGTACAGAAACTTGCTTGTCCTAAGTAATAGCGAATTTGTGTAGAAGTAAAGTGTAAATTTTTTGTTATTACTTTATCAATTAGAGGTGTAATTAATGTAAAAATTATTGTAAATGAAACTTTCTATTTCCAGAAGTTTTTGGATAGACTTCGAGGTATTAATTATGCCGAAACTTAAGTTTTAAGGCCTTCTCTTAATTTTTAAGTGGATCATTTAGAAATTCTCGTGTTCTTTCTAAATACTTGCCTGATATTCTCACATTTAAAACCTTTGTAATTAATTAATTTAAGGGAAGTGTATTGAAAATTTGCGTAAATGCTTATAAAGACTTTAAAACCCTCACATGGATTTAAATTCTTCCTTGTTTTTTATTTATGTGTAATGCAAGGTTGCCACAGTGAAGGGAAACCGAGATTGTCAGGGAATTTAATTTTTAAAATAACGTAGAAATTAATAAAACGTAGTTTCAATTTGTCGTCAAATCGAACGGTGTCTCTTATCGAATAATTTAATTTCACATTCTCTGTTCGACTTTATTCTTCCTTTATTGTAATGCTACTGTGTCATGCCTACATTCAATATTGTGCATTACGCAATTCCGTGATATTTATTCTCAATGTACCCATTTCGTATATTATTTATACTGTGAACTGATATTTTGTTTGTTCATCTCTTTTGTTTTAAAGATGGATGTCGAAATTGTCAATAAAATGAATTCATTCAAGAAATAATGTTATCCATTTTCCTCCTTGCTTAATTATTCTCAGACTTTGCATTAAAGACTGCTTCTTGAGTGTTTAAAGACTTTTACTCCTCATAATTCAATGAGAGTCTGTACATATTAAAAACAATTTTGTACTCATATCAGTTTCAAAAAGTCATCTTTTTAAAAATAAATAAATAAAAGAAAAGTATGCTTTCCCATCACAACTTTCCAAATTTAGTGAGGGCAATAAATTCAGCCTCCACAGTGCACTTTCACGTCATGATTATGTAATTTTTCAACCAAGTCATGACAAAGAGTTCATTGTGGAGGAGAATGTATTGCCTGTTTCAATTTTGGAATCTTGGTTGGGGCTGGGGAAAAGATTAGAGATTCAAACCTGGCGGGTTACCAAGCGGTCCACCCTGGCCCCGAGACGCTAGCGCACTCTATCGGTCAGAGCAGTGAATATCCGAATTTTCTAGTTCCAAACCCCGCTACAAGAGCGCTCTACTGCGCCACAATCACCCGAAATTGCCCACGGATTTTAACATGGGATCTTACGGAACTGAACCATCCTTATACGTAGTATATATTTATATATATTTATCCATGGCTGCACTGTGCAGGTGAAGCACTAGCGAGCTCTATGAAAGGAGCACGAATTACAGCTGCACCAAGTCATCCGTCAGAGAGCGCCAACAGTCAATGTGAAGTAGGGAAGTGTAGCGCCGTAGAAGCGCATGACAATAGTGTATCTGTTTTTGCCAATCACAGATTTGAAGGAAACTTGAAATATCTCTTTAATAAGGCGTCATCTCAGCGTTACTAAATTTTCATTCCATTATTCAAATATTTTCAGACTGCTACTGTTGTCGACAAATGTTCAATGCAAGAGACAGCGTTAAGGAATCTCAATAAAAATTTTATAGACGGTTAAACATCCAAACCACGTATCCCGTTGGCGGTGTTTTAAAATCTCCGCTCCCATTCAACCTCTTTGAAAGAAAACAAAGTAAACCAACATCATTCTTCGAAGTTTTCACAGAATTTTCTTTGCCCAGAGAAGAAACCACAAGGAAGATTTAAAGAATTGACGTTGTGTAGTTTTCACTTCAAAAACAGGCTCTGGATTATCCGCAGGTTGATTCAAATTTCTGACTGGGCTTTTTTCTAATGCTTCAACGAAAAAAGTACAAACATGTTGAGATGGGCGCTCGAAAATTCCTGATGTGACCTTGAAACGATTTTGACGCATGCATCCTTAAAGCTCTTAGATAAGAGGAGGTATAAGAGCCGCAACCCATACTAGGAGGGCAACTTTGTAACACATTTAAATAATACCTACACCTCTTGGAAATTTAATAAAATTCAGTAATAATTTACTTCATCGGTACAATTGACAACGCTGGAATTATAATTAGGTCGAAGAGAAATAATCAAAGCTTCTGTTAGTGTCTTGCGCGACGAATTCTAAAATAAATTTCATTATAACGCCTGGATGAAACTGTTCGGAGTCCACGGGGCTCCGGATAACCATGTTGCCTACGCACGGTAGTGAAGGCGTTCTGACTGTCCAGGAACTCACCACTTCACCTTGTTCACTACCGAACGCGCTTTTTTATACTTGCTTGCAGATTGTCCCAGGCTTATGTTTCGAAGTTCTTTACTGCTTACTTTTCTGACCATGCGTTAAAGTCTCCAATGATACACTTTCTAGTGCACGCGCCGCGCATGCGTGAGATTACTCAGCGGTTACTTATAAACATGTGTTCCAAGGTTACTGTAGGAGTGTGTTCTATGGGTCAAAATAAGACTGAACCCCCTCTCCGCCCTCCCTTACAAATTTTTGCGGAAGCTATCGGTGTTTCTGAATTTTGACTATAATTATTATGGATAAATATTCATGGAAAGTGGCTAATTTTCATGCTTTATAGCGCTAAGTTTATTCATTTGAATTGATCTACATCGCACGCCACTGCCATCTAAAATGCCGCAGCGAGCTATTCTTTCCTTATAAGATAACGGAAGTATCAAAGTTTTGAAAATTTTTCCTTGAAATTTTCAGGAGCTTTAGATGAAATTGCAATCAAAATTATCTGAAAAATTAGAGGGAAAATATGTATAAGTTTACCAGAAAATTTGTCTTTTATCAAAGAAAATTTGGCAACGTCTGAAGGTTTTTACGGCGTTTTTTCTCAGCACGGTAGTACAGATCGCAATACTGCGTGGGTTGGACTTGGCGGCATGAGGGGAGCACGGCCTACGATTAGAAATTCGCTAATGCTCGTTATACTCGAGAGAAATTTGTGTCATAAGTTTACATGGAAATCTCTCAGCTATTAATGAATCAAAAAGATATCCGGCCAACGCAGACACCTAAAAATGACTCACCATTACTCAGAGGAATTGTATAAAAATAAAGTCGAATCAGATCAATCTCCTTTGCCACGCCTGCACGAAAAGTTCAAGCGGCTCATAGGGAACGCCAAAGTTTTTAATGTTGATAAAAGAAAATTTCGGTCGTGGGGTATGAACCACGGTTCAAGTAACCAAAGTCTATGGTGCAAACACGCTGGAAAAACTTAGCGGCTGCTAAATGGCTCTTGGCCCATTATGTATTTTCATGAATGCAGTATTTAAGGACTTTCTTCAAAACTTTATTGATGTCTCAGGCTAACGGTCGATTCAGGCATTTGTTCGGATGCCCAGACTGATAGTCCAGTTATAAGGACCTTCCAAGTTTCAAATGTTCTTGATGAAGACTTCTGAGTGTATCAGAATTTTGGAAGAAAAAATAACAACTTCCTTTAAAATATATATGAAGATGCAAAATTATCCACATAATTTTTTACAGTCAAATGTTTAAATAATCTGTATTTTACGAGGCATCGAGAAACTTTGAGATGAAAGTTTAATCAATGCTAGAAACTTTAAAAACTACAACGGAAAGATCAAACATTTAACAAAGAGTTTGTATTTACAAATGAGGGGCTTGGAGGACAAGGCGCATGAGTGCAGTTTTTGAGAAAATTGAGATGGTGATGATTTCAAGTTAGACTACTCTAAATGCATATTCTATGAAAAATTCGCTCTCAAATTCCAATTTTTAATAATCAAAAAATCAGTTTGAACTTTCTTTCCGCCATAAAAATCCAAGAAATTTCGAAAGTTATAATACACGTATTTCTCGAAATGGCAAAAATTGCACTTATGCGTCTTGTCCTCCAAGCCCCTCAATTTTGTTACGATTTTTTCAATAAGAGTGCTCTTTCAATCAGTGCCCAGGCAACATAACAACTCTCCGATGCAATACCAATAATTTTACCATGTAATCGTAATTTATTGTCACCTGTGCTCCTCTGGACAATGGTCAAAATTCGAAATAGCAAAAACTGCACCCATGTTTCTTGTCCTCCAAGTTTCTCAAATTAAGGGCTCATTATCGTTAACAATTTAAGTAAATCTAAGAATTTCAATTTCATTGACGAAGAGATGTTGCGGTGTCAGTTGCCCGATAACCTCTGGGAAGACAGGCATATGTGGCGTTTGGGTGTCGTAGAACGCCGGAGTGCGTTGTAAAGCAACTTTTATATATAAGAATTTCAACCTGAGGTAGAATGGAGATGTTGCATGTGTGAGGAATTTGCGATTTGGCTTTTGAATCGTATGTAAAAGTTCGCGAGAAACACGATGGTGCCACTGGTTTTCCCTGAAATCAACTCCCAAGCTCAAAAAAAGCTCTCAAGTTGAAGCCAAAATGGAGGGGATATCCCACGCTATCCTGAGAGTCCACCTCTACATCAAGACAAACTTTCCATGCAAAGATAGGGAGCAAATACATTGACAGGGCTGTCACTTTATTTGGGGACTCTAAAACTGAAAACATGGCAACCCTCCTAATGTATTTGCTCTCTATCCTCGCATGGAGAGTTTGTCTTGATGTAGAGGTGGACTCTCAGGATAGCGTGGGATATCCCCTCCATTTTAGCCTCAACTTGAGAGCTTTTTTTGAGCTTGGGAGTTGATTTCAGAGAAAACCAGTGGCACATCGTGTTTCTCGCGAACTTTTACATGAGAATCAATGGTCAAATCGCAAATTCCTCACACATGCAACATCTCCATTATTGCCCATCTACTTAAGTATTTAACGAGATGCCAGATTTGACTATAGCTGCGACATTTTAGAGTGCATGTTAGGTCACGCGGGTCTCCCAGATGGGGAAATTTTGGAAACTTTGGAAAAAGGAAAAAGCTGAGGATGGAATCTGAAGGAACGTGGGACGGATTGGGTGTTGGGTGTATGGCGTGGTTAACGCGGGACAGCTCTAAATTCGAAGCCAGTCTGTTATTTAGCTAATTACATCGACTCCAGATCCGGATCAGCCAACAGCCGACACACGGCCGCCCAGTCGCACAGTGGTTCCTGTCTCTGACTTCACTGATCACAACATCGTTTTCCGCACGAAAGAACGTAACTATATTTCAATGTTGTCGAATTTTCCTTCGTATTGCATTTTTACCTAGAGAATCTCGGGCATTTCTAACTGAAAATTTGACTATTTTTCCTCTGATTTTCATGCAAAAATTAGGCAAATTCTGGGCAAAAATTGCGCAGGTACATTCTTAAGATAGTGCATTTCTTAAGTCGATTTTGCAACCTTACAATGGAGTTAGGTTCTTTCGTTCGGGAAACGATGAAGTGTGATATCAAACTAGTGTCCAAAGACATATTTTGATTAGTTCTTTAGTGCAAAACTGGCTTCAAGTGTTACATTTATGGTGAGTATGGACATTGAGTCCCATGAAGATCCTTAGGATAATAATACATTGCGGTTACGAGGGTCATTGCCAACTCTCAACGGTTATCGCCTGCTGTACCTCTCAAAAAATTATGAACAACTATTTTAGGTTTTAGGAAATCCTTCAAGGATAATTTTGAGTGAAATATTTACGTTTGGTAAACAGCATGTAACAGGTTCCTGGAGGAAATAAAAAAAAAAAAAATTTAAAGCATTGCTTAACACTTTTTGCGAAAATTTCCAGTGTCATAAAAGACAGCAGATTTTTCGAGACTTTTTGAGCAATTTGTCCGCCTTTTTGTAGAATTTTACTTAAAAAAATACCCAAAAAGAATTTCCTAAAAAAGATTTTAACACATTTTTTCAAGGAGTTGTCTTATCATAATTTACAATTTTTTTTAGATTTTGTAAAATATTTTCAATCCTTGCTGCTAAGGTACCCAGAGAGCAAATCCCTAAATACCTTGGTTTCTTTTTCATTATGAAAAAAACGACGCCTCTATTCCGTGAAGGTGGATTCACAGTTTTGGCTCAATCGGTCAATCCATTCTGGGTACGATCGATACAGTCCAACTGATAACCACTATGTGGATTATTATAGAAAAATCAAAATTTTAGTCGCAAAAATTGCATTTATGCGTCTGTGCGTCTGTCCTCCAAACCCCTCAATTTTCTTAAGATTATTTTCATTAAGAAGTGCTCCTCCAATCAGTATCCAGGCAACGCATAACAACACTCCGATGCAGTAGCAATAATTCGACCGTATAATTGCAATTGATTGCAATCTGCGCTCCTCTGGGCAATGGTTAAAATTCAAAACATATCAATCGTACCCAGAATGCATTGCGCCAAACACTGGAAGAAAAAACACATCGGATCTAAGAGTCCAGACTCTTGAAAACATTGACAAGAAAAACTACTCTTGATTCAATCAGATTTAAGCTTAAACCAAGAACCAAGCCTCTTAATTTGAGCGGATTTCCTTTTGATTTAAGCTTAAATCTGATTGAATCAAGAGTCCTTTTTCTTGTCAATGCTTTTAAGAGTCTGAGACTCTAGATCACAATGTGTTTTTTTTTTTCCCCAGTGAAGCTTAGGATCCACCTGAAACTGGATCCATTCCTCTCTGGAAGTTCCGAAGACGGTCATTTCGACGGCCGACTGTGCGATGGCTCACGTCGCGTCGCGGCGGCGGCTCGGAAACCGGTTCCCATTTCTGGCATCGCTGGAATATCATTCGCTGTGTGCTTTAGTTTCAGACAATTATTTCTTAATTTTTGTGAATTGACGCGCTCCGCCGGCCGCGGCCGCAGGTCCTTTTCGGCTTCCCGGGCCGGGCCGGGGCGAGTGCCGAACGGCCCAGGCTCCTTGCTCCAGTTTGAACTCGAACTTTGACAACTTCCATGTTGGTTCGGAGCGTCGGCAGCACCAGCGCCGCACAGTGGATCGAGTCAATTAGAGAGGTCGGACAAACAATTTTTGACTAAAATTGCAAATTTTGATGTTTATATCGCCACATTTTAAATTATAAGGAGTGCGTTAGGAAGAAAATTTTACGGGGAAACCAATGGAGCCACTTTTAGAACCTCAAAATTTTGTAAAAACGGAATTTTAAGCTCTCAAAGTTTCCAAATTTTGTCCGACCTCTCCTATTGACTCGATCCACTGTGCGCCGGCTCAGCCTCACTTCTTTTGCGTCACACCGCCAACCAACCGCGGGATTCTTACGAGTTTCACTCGAGGCTCCAGTTTCGGACGCGTCCATCCCCGCAAATCAGACGCCCGATGACAGGATTTCCGTTTCGGATCCGAGTCCATATCAAACCGTGATGGAAGTGATGGAGTGATTGAAGGTGAAGAATCGGGCGGCAAAATTTGCTTTAAGGTGGAAATCGAAATTGTTCGACGAGGCCTAAAAACCGGTTTGGAATGAGAGAAAAAAATCGATTTTCAGTTTTTGCCACACCCTTCCTGACACTTGCGAAAACGTCGGGTCAAAGTTTCCGGTCATAAATTGCATTATGGACTTTTAATCTTGACGTCATGACAGCCCCGCTTCCCAGAATCAAGTATCTTTTGCGGTTTTAAGCGAAGACTATCTGTCTTTTTCGCTCCCACTTGACCCTTTGGTGGTGCCGTCTCATTCTAATTCAAGAAGCAATAAAATAATTGCAAATATTATTGCAAATATAAAATTCCCATGCAGTTTACCCATTGGACCACGGGTCATTGCGATGCCGCGCTGATTGCTATTGATGGAGGTACAGAGGCATCTTTTGAATTTCTGGACATGTGACTAAATAAGCCAATGAATGATGTTATGATCGTTTGAACTGAATCATTTCGAAGGATGGCAACAAAGCCGGTAAACTTCATCAGTATTTTACTCGCATTCCCAATTTGAAGAGTAGGAATTCTAAACCTGGTAAGCGCTATCAAGTGTTGTTAAGATCGTGCAAGTGTTTCTTTCCTTCATTAGAATGTCCCGAAAATAACATTTTTCATCATGAAAATTAGATCCAAATTCGGAGAGGATCATCTCAATTCAAAGTTCATTGGGCGACGGCGTTTAACACCCCCCCCCCCCCTCTCCCCCGGTTAGGAATCCCATGCAAAATCTTTACAACACCCGGTGGCGTTTACCAGGATTTGAATTTCTACTCTCTATTTTTGGTTTTGAAACTTTGAAATGCAGCAAAAGACTTAATATTTTTAAAATTTGTGGGTGTACTTTATTGACTCAAATGATGCGGAGGCAAAACCCACTGAGCTGTGGTAAAGTTGTTACCATGAGTGGTAAAAAGGGATTTCTCCGAGGTTTGCAAGGGCGTCTCGTAAACCTCGTGAAAATATGCTGAAACTTGCGCGATAAATCAACTCATGTAGGTTCGGAAACTTGCAATCACAGGACAGGGCTCGTATAGCGGGCGACACAGGACACTCCAAATCGGTGGAAAACGAGAACACAACTCGCATGGTCACTCAAGTCATAATTGCGAATTTGACAACACTGAGGTAAAAAAAGAGGACTTGGAACTATTATAAATTGGAAGTTTAGGCAGGAACATATTCACAAAATACCTAAAATTAGTGTAATTTGCGGCTGACGTGTTTTCGTACGATTTGGCGCGACACAAAATATGAATGCGTGCCTCTAAAAATTTGAAAATTGGTCTACACGCACAACTTTTCGCATACTTTCACGTGGTCAGCATACTTACTCCCACAGGCTCAGTTCCGAGTAGCAACTTTCCCCTTACGGAAATTTTAGTGCTTCGCAAAAATAGATAAAGTAGAAAAAAAATCGGTACTATCTCAGTTTTGTAGTAGATCCTTGAGTCAAATAGAGGTATCAAAATTCAGCCGAATAAGCAATTTTTAAACGGCCGCTACGTGTGACAAGGCCAAAGACTTTGAAAGGATGGCTCTTGTGCTTCAATGGGATAAATCTTCCCTAGGATATACACGGTCTCTGCCAGCGAATTTGTTTCGTTCACAATAATTTCGTTAGAATCTCGATACGTATTCAATTTTTTTAATATTGTCCCTTATTCTTACTAACTTCTAAATTACTTATTTACTTACCTGGGTGCCAGGGCGGATTCCAAGGGGGGGGGGAGGTGGAGCACGCCCCACTCCCTCAATCTTCAAAGAAAAAGAGGAAGAAGAAGGGAAGAAAGAGAGAAGGAAGGATTTGAGGAAAGAAGCTTATATTTGGTGGTGGGTCTGTTGCACGCCAAATAAATGTGCTCTCACTAAAAAAAAGATTGGTAGAATATACCATTCCTTCACGCTGTATTTCACATAGCGTGAAGGAATGGTAAATTCTACCAATCTTCAAGTCGATTCTGCCAGAGGAATGGTTACCTATACCAGTATATAGTAACGTTTACCTTTCTTCTGGCAGAATTGACTCTGAATTAACGCCGTGTGAAATACAGCGCAAAGGAATGGTAAATTCTACTAATCATTTATTTCCGTGCATGGGTGAAATCACTCAGTTGGTTGCATCTCTCGCGTGCAAGAGACTCATTATTCACGACAAAATGGACTCAAAATACATTTGGGATGCTTTAAAATTTCGACAATTTTCTGGCGGAAGCTCCCTGGACCCTCCTCCCACCCCCTTCCGTTTAAAATGTCTGGATCCGCTTGTGCCGGGTGCAGACAAGAGCTATGCTGCCGCGATAGGGGAGAACGCCGTATGAACATTCGAGCGTTGCCAAATTTCCTTCTATAAAATGTTTATTTCTAAGGCAAGTTATGAATATTTTTCCTTGAAATGTTCAGGAACTTCAGATGAAATTGCGATCAAAATCATCTGAAAAATTAGAGGGAAATCATTCCTAAGTTTACCAGGAAATTTGTGTTTTTTCAAAGGAAATTTGGCAACGTCTGAAGGTTCATACGGCGTTTTTCCTTAGCACGGCAGCATGGGCAAGCGACGAGGAGTGATTGATCGATCGGAATGAAACTTGCTCATTTATTCGCGTGAGTAAAATCGGAATGATGCAGGGTGCATGTCTCATTACGATGGAATGGCGATACCAGCCGGGGCCGCGGCCGCCTCATGCCCAGAGCCCAATGCATGCCGACTTTACGAGACTCTTAATGAGCGTTAATTAAACGTCCGCAGACGGTTAATCAGAATGAGACCGGTAACGTAAAATTGGAACGATAATAACAGAGCTCCGGGAGGATGTGACAACGCGCATCCAGGAGACAAACGACCGTCTATCCGTCGAGCCGCCGACTTGGTGGTGGCGTCGCACAGACAGAGTAGAGTACCTCTATAGGAAGAGTATGGACATGTCGAAAATTTTGAGGTTAGGTGATGGAGCCATTAGACCCCAAAAGGGTAGGCAATCTACGAATTCAAATCATCCAGAGTGATTTATAATCACAATGGACCACTAGACAAGATACGAATTTAAGGATTCTGATACATGTTTCCTAATCAGAATTTCACGTAAAACACGATTCTCGCAACGAAAATTACGGAAACCAACTCCTAGCGGAGATATTAACATTTTTATTTCACATTGGTCACGAGGCATTTGAACTGCCCGCTCACAAGAAACTCAAGACTCTACGTGAGTCAAATCGCGCACTACAACGGTTTCAACAAGCTTCTCAATCGAGTAATGTTCATTTCCCACCATGTGTTGTTCAAACTATAATTAATTTACTGTAGCTGAGCCAAAGCGTCAAGATTGAGGTTGCCAGATTTTTTTATCGCAGATGCGTTCATGATAACGTTTAGCGCGCGATGTGAATCACGTAGAGCATTGAGTTTTCATGAGCGGGTGGTTTCAATTCACGCACCAAGAATCATTATATATCTTCGTAAGGAGTTGATTTCGGTAATTTTCGTTGTACGCATCGTGTTTTACGTGAAATTTTGGTGAAGACACATGTATCAGAATGCTGAAATTCGTACCTTGTCCAGTGTTGGGAACTGTCGCTGTTAAAGCACGTATTTGACTTGGTTTTTGCATGAACTTACTCAATTTTGCGGAAGAATGCTTACTTATGAATTTTCTTGTCCATTTTTGTTTGATATTGGAGTCTAAAGATTGACAGTGACATTTTTCGTTTTCAATGGTTACCTACCCTTTTGGGCCCTAAGAGCTACATATTTCGAGTTGTCCATACTCTCCCTATATAGGTACTCTAAGACAGAGTATTCGGGGGCTTGGAATATCACGGTGATCGGAGGAATGGAGAGGCACCCATATCCCCCCATTGAAGGAACGCGGTGAGCAGAGGAGTGCATTGGCGGATTTTGAAAATTAGGCACGGTGGCAACCGATTCTGACGGAGTGGACCACCGCACTGAAAAAAAATTCTCGGCGTTTTTACCAAGGTCCGTTGGTACCTTTACCATCTCACTTTTTTTTACCAATTATTGGTAATTTTACCAAGACAGACAGGTAAGCTTACCTAAAAACCCGTATTTTTACGGTTTTTTTCAGGTAAGAATACCACTTATATTGGTAGTCAATTCCCGGTAACTTTGCCATTTTATCTCGGTAATTCTACCACAGTCGATAAAAAATATTGGTGTTTTTACCAAGGTCCAGTAAAATTACCGAGAAAGTTCAGTAATTTTACCGAGGTTCTCCTTAAAATTACCAATTCCATAAATGGTAATTTGACCAAGAAAAAACTGGAATCAAATAGAACCCTGAATTCTTGGTAATTTTACCCTTTTCTCAGTAAATGCACCAACATTTTTTGTTTCAGCGCGGAAAGAGTGGAAGATTAAACACCACGATAGAGGTTTCCTTACGGATAAACAAATCTCGGCCATGCAAACTTAGTAGTTCAATTACCAGAAGACTAATGCCCAGGGCCGGATTTTCCTACTTGCCGCCCATGGGCCGCCTGTATTTTGCCGCCCCTTCTCATTCGTTTTGAAACGTCAATAAAAACCATCAAGTGAACGTGCCACCGGGGAAGGGGTGCATAAGACGCGTTTACTCGTGTTGAACACATTTTTTGGGAAAGTCCTGTCAACACTACTAGCAAAAGGTCACGGAACTTTGCGCGAAAGTCAACTTTCGTAAACCTATCTCTAATGGACAAGGCCTGCCATTCATAAGAAATGAACGAAAAAATTATGAGAGAACAAACACAAAATTTGGTTTAATGATTTTAACTTCCGCCGCCGCGCCGCGCCGACCGCACCGTGTTTGGCGCAATGCGTGAAGTATTCACGCAGTCTTGTAGGCGCTGTGCGTTTCACGCTGACCGCACTGAGTTTGGCGCAATGCGTGAAGTATTCATGCATTCTTGTAGGCGCTATCCGTTTCACGCTGACCACAATAACCGCACTGTGTTTGATGCAATGCGTGAAGTATTCGTGCAGTCTTGTAGGCGCTAATATGTGTTACATGCCGATTGCCGCGCCGAGGGCTTCTCCTTTTCATCTCAAGTCCTCGACATCATTTCTCCCTAAGTCGCACCGTTCCAAGCCAAATTGTGTGTTTGGTTTCTCTCTTACCTCGACAAATTAAAGGTGCTGTCTCTTGTATCACTGAAAGACGCCAAAATTAGATATTACTATACATTCAGGAAATGAGAGATTTTGTAGCCTTTTCTCGTTTGTAATTTTTTTTTCTAAATACGATTTTTTTTTATACCTACATTTAAAAAAATTTCAAAATTTGCCGCCCCCTAGATTTGCCACCATGGGCCGCGGCCCATGTGGCCACCCCCTTAATCCGGCCCTGCTAATGCCGGAACCACGCGCTGAATGTAGGGAGCTGAGTGTGGAGGTCATTGATCCGATGCCTGAATTTTCCTCCTTTCCTCCAAGAACAATTTCAGAAAAAAAATTGCTACTAAGCACATGCAGTTTGATCGTTTGGCCTTGGGACAGCAGTAATGAGGATATTCTACCCATGGGACGGATTATTAAAATCGATAAACAAAGCGATAGACAAATAACGAGAAAATGGAGCGATTTTATTGGTCGAAACGGGTGATTGTCACGGACTAAGGGGGTTAGTTAGTTACCTCCTTCACCATTGCAACCACCCGCCTCCGCTCATTGGATTACAGGCGAATCCAAATGGGGAGGGGAGGGGGGAGACGGCGTACGCCACCCCGGCCCCCCTCCCTTTCGTCCGAAAAAATGAGGAAGGTAAAAGGGAAGAAAGATAAAAAGAAGGAAGGAACGAAGGAAAGAAGAAAAAAGGACGCTTATTTTTGGTAATTATGCATTGGAGACGAAATCGACTCTAACTGTATACTAGATGTTTTAAAGTTTCGACAGTTTTCTGGGGACCCCCCCCCCCCCCCCCCCTTCGAAGTGTCTGGATCCGCCAATATATCGATGGTGAAAATTCCCAAACCACGTATCTCCTTTGAGGTGTTTAAAAATCTCCGCTCCTGTTTTATTTCTTTTAAAGGAAAACGAATCAACATCATTTCTTCAAAAATTATCAGAATTCGTTCAAAACGAAGAAGAATATAAAAAGCACGGACATTTTTGAGGATTGACATTGACACAGGCGGACCCAGAGATTTGGCAACACCGAATTTCCTTCCGGAAGCCTGTACTGAATAATCGATTCGCGTTGGAGCACCTGGCCCTCCCAAGCCAAGAATCGATACTTTTCCGTAGGTTTAAATGGAGGAAAGACAATGTTGCCAGTTTGCCGGATCCGCCAATGGACATCGAGTAGTTCTTCATTTGAAAAATACAGGAAGTCTGCAACTTCGCAAATCGAGATACGTGGTTTGGGAGTTTCACCATCGATATAGGATCATTTGGACGTATTTCTATCAAACGGAACTATTTGCATTAAGACATGAGCCCTGAGACCCATAAGAATATGTGCATAACAGGGCTCATGTCATAATGCAAATAGTTCCGTTTGATAGAAATACGTTCATTTCATTTTTCTTTTGCCTCCTTCACTGAAAAAAAATTCTCGGCGTCTTTACCAAGGTCCGTTGGTGCCTTTACCATCTCATTTTTTTTTACCAATTATTGGTAATTTTACCAAGACAGACTGGTAAGGATACCTAAAAACCGGTATTTTTACTGTTTTTTTCAGGTAAGAATACCACTTTTATTGCTAATCAATTCCCGGTAACTTTGCCATTTTATCTCGGTAATTCTACCTCAGTCGATAAAAATTATTAGCGTTTTTACCGGGGATCAGTAAAATTACCGAGAAAGTCAATAATTTTACCGAGATTTCTCGGTAAAATTACCAATTCCATAAATAGTAATTTTACCAAGAAAAAACTGGGATCAAATAGAACCCTGAATTCTTGGTAATTTTACCTTTTTCTTAGTAAATACACCGAGATTTTTTTTTCAGTGTTCATGTCCATCAATTCCAATAATGAGCCGCGGAACTTGATGGAAGCCGCGTTATTATAAAACATCTCGAATCGGGGGTGGACGTGGCGAAACAGAGGGTCGAGGAGGGGGGCGCGGGGAGGGTGCGAGCGGGGAGAGGAGAGGAGAGCAGGCAACGGTCTCGGTCGCTGTCGGGGCAAAAATTCGTGACCAGCACGAGCACCGCGGCCGCGGCGGACGAGACTCTAGGAGGTATGACCGACGCGCCGCGCTAACGGACATACTGCCGAAGAACGGGAGGGAGTCAGAATGTAGGTCTTTGGGTCTTGATTGGTCAGCTGAGACCTCAGGTGTGGGAGCTAGGGAAAGAGAGAGAGAGAAGGCGCCCACCGCTGCGGAGCGACAGAGAGGCGCCCTCGCCCAGTCGCCGGTCGCTTGCGGGAGGAACAAGGACGCGAGACAGTGTTTGTTGTGTACTTGTGTAAGCACTCCTAACCTCAGTTAGTTGGTTACTTCAATTTGTCATACCGACCACGCGGCCCGAGTCCTCGCGCTTTCCCGCTTTTGGACCCTCCGCGCTTTCCCGGCTCTCATCACGCCCCGGCGACGCACGTTATCAGTGATCCGGATTTTGTGACAGTGGCACGGTTTTGTGTGCGAGTGTGTGATTGTGGAATTCTGTGATCCGTGTTTGACTTGGAGTTTGTTCGTGCTGTGGAAATTCCGCGCGGAGCCTCGGCGAATTTAGTGTTGCTCGTTGTTTGGACCGGTTTAATTTTCCGCATAGGGAGTAAGGACTAAAAAGGATTGCTTTGCTTCAGGTAAGAGGAGCCTCTGAGGTTTGATATGCTTGATTCTCGCTGGATTTGATGCTGCACTGGAAAAAAAACACATTGAATCTAGAGTCCAGACTCTTGAAAACGTTGACAAGAAAAAATACTCTCGATTCAACCAGATTTTTAGTTAAATCAAAAGGAAATCCGCTCAAGTTAAGAGGCTTGGTTCTTGATTTAAGCGAAAATCCGATTGAATCAAGAGTATTTTTTCTTGTCGATGTTTTCAAGAGTCTGAACTCTAGATCCAGTGCGTTTCTTTCCAGTGTGTAAAATAGTGTATTTTCTTTGGAAAATAAACTAAAAGTGCGCGACTTCAAGAAAAAAGTGCGAAAAACGAAAAAAATTATTGGATCAGTTGTCTCATACGATTTGAGCATGTTTTTATTGCATGCTGTTGACTTAGGTATTATAAAAAAGGCAGCTGGCAGGGTACAAACAATTTTAGTATTTTTTGGTCTTAGAGATGAAATCCGTTTTGAACTCTAGAGATGAGTCGTTTTTGAAATACTTGAAATTCACCGATGCAGGCATTTTGAAATGGCCTCCTCCTCCTCGTGGATATTTTTGGGGAAATTAAAAGCCGTGCCTAATTCTATGATAAATTTTATGAAAAAAATAATCATTTTTACAATTTCTCTATGTAACCTCATACCCAAACAATACATTTTATCTATGGTGGTCGTTGGAGCGCTTCAGCGCTATCAACAGCTAATGTTGTTATTGGTGCCATTACCTACATCTCGCGTAAAAAGCTCTCGTGTTATTTATTTTTCGATCAATTGCTTGTCCAATGAAGGTCTGTTGGTGTCATGTATACCATTTTCTGTTAAAGAGAATGAAATATTTAGAAGAATCATTCAGAAGTCAGGAGAAGAACCGCTAAATGACAATACTGCATTTATCGGAATTATAGTTTTTTAAACTTCAGGGATCTTCCGCGATTCAAAAGTTTTATTCTAAAAACGCCGAAATTTTTTTCGATCTGCAGTGGCTGAAATTCCGATAGATCACAAGGTTTCACGTGTATTTTTCTGTCTGAATTCGAGACAAATTGATACTTTGATTTACCTCGAAGTCTTGGAATTTTATGAAAACAACTGAAAGAGCGCGCGTGGCTGAGCTCGAAAGCCGGGGAGCTGCACTTACTTTCTTGCTTTCCATTGTTCGTTTTCAATCATTTCAAATGAATAACATTTTCTACCTCCGTTGAAAGATATGAAGGCAAACTTGCCTACCGCATTGAAGAAAAACTCATATTGAAATTGAAAACGTCTTTTATATTTCATCTGGAATTGGGAGAGATAAATTTCAAACAATCAGTTTAAAATTTCGAATCTAGTCTTCAACTAAAAGTCAAATAGTTGTTGTATTATTCTGCTTTCTTTTCACGTCTGTTTGTCGGGTGTGAGGCGCTCTACGGAATAATGATCACGTTTGGCGCGTTTCTATCCGCTCGTTCAAGTCACCACGTTATTTAATTGTACACACATCCTACTCCTCTTCCCGGTCTAGTTCACGCAGATTTTAAGGGTTTAAAAATCTTCTAAATTTCATTTTTGTAATTAAAAGCAAGAGGGACGCCAAAAAACGATATCCTGTAGGACTTTTGGCCCTGTAACTTTTTTCAATCAGGATTTCGAGATTCAATTTAATGAATGTACTGAGGTCATCGCAGTGAGTGAGAAGGACAAGAAATCTTGACGCGAGGTGAAATTGTGTGAATTCTTTGTTTCTGAAGTATTAATTCTTAGAGTCTAAAAGATGCCCAATTTTTAAACAATTATGAGTGACATTACAGAGATTAATGCGCTACAAAGTGGGACTTAGATTTACAAATCGGGATTTTAACTTTTTTAATGTTTCAATCACTTCCGTTAAAAAAATGCCCATCATTACAATGTGACGAAATAGTAATGCGGGTTCATTTTGGTGTACATTTCCGAAGTTTTGATGTCTCTTTGGGAGACATTTGTCTTTACAAACTGACAGAAAGTTGCCTCTTTGAAAAAAAACGAAACTAGTAGATGTATCTTCAGCGTGGAGTTTAAATGAGTTTTGTCGCAGGGTCAAATTGCGGGAGTGATTTTCCAGCGATTTTCCGCAGTCATCGTCCCCGCACGGTGCGGGGCTCTCGCACTCCTGCACCAAGTTTGCAAGGGAAGATACATTGGTAAAAATTGAGTGTTAAAATGGAATGAAGGCAATCATGGAAAATCAAAAAGCATGAATTCAACAAATATTTTAAATTAAAAGAATTCGAACAATTGAGTGAACTACAAAGTATCACTGAATTTGCCTTTACGTCTTCATCTTCTCTCAGTTGATCTTGGAGCTCTGCAAGGATGAAGGACCTCACTTCCTTCTTGGCACTACGATTAGTATTTAGTTAATTAATCAATATTTGTTTCAACCTCGTAAGTGTGACTTTTCCTTGCGACAAATCGCGGAAAAGCGTCCCGTAGAGACAAGGACTTAAGTTGTCAAAATTATCAAAGGTCATGATATCTAATTTGAATTTTGGCACCTAAATCTTTAAAAAAGTCAATAAGTCTTTCTTGCGTGGCAATTTGATTGGTATGACAGTAATTGGTGAACTTTATTCATTAAAGTTACTTAAATAGAGGAATACCGAAATATTCATCTTTAATGATTGAAAGCTGCATAGAAAGTGTCATCTCATCTTGATCAAGATCAATGATTCCTTGCACGATTTCAATTCAACAGCTATTCATAAGAGGATGATTTTAATATTAGTTTAGGCAGTCGATGTGATGCAATTTTTATATAACATCCATCGATTCTGGAAACTTCGATTTTTAGGAAATTGAAATAAATCTGAAAAGCATTTTGCCTGCCAGAAATAGTCCTCTGAAATGAGACTTATAGAAAAGTTTTTTTTTTCCTCGTCCCGCCTGTCAGACTTGTTTTTTGGGGGTTTTTTGGTTCTAATTTTCCCCCTCTTTGTTTCTTGATATGGGAGATGAAGGTGGCATTTCTTTAAAACTGTCTAGGTTTTCATTAATGTACCCTCAGCCATATTTCAAACGAGTCGTTTCTCAATTTAAACAGCATATGAAAATACCTCAATTACAAATGAATATGGGAAAATGTGAAATTAAAGGCTCGACAATATTCCGTGAATTACGACGGAGCCACACATTCAAGTTTTAAGGTTACTTGATATGGATCCAGTTATTTATTTAAAAATTTGAAAAGTAAATAAGAATTTTTTCTTTGAATTTAAAATAGAAATTTATGCGCGTTTGCCTTGAAACCGAGATCTTATTAAACCTGTCTTTAAAAACCAATCAATTATGTTTAGAAACGAAAATTGTTCGAAAGCGTTGAAACATATGAATGAAATAAGAAATATGAAAATATTTCAATTTAAAATTTAACTAGGGGCTTATGGGGCTGCTTCGCAGCCCCTTATTTTTCCTGTACACTTTTCACTTTCACATGTTTTTTTTTTTTTTATTTATTTTCATTTAATTTTCTGTTTTGTCTTTGAATCGGGTCTAATTATTTTTTTGAGAGAATAAATATAACAAATGTTTTCAAAAATTGTAATTTTATTTAGTAAACTTTAAACTAAAATTTTGTTTTAATCTTCATACAAAATTATTTTTTCGGTTTTACATTTGTTTTCAAACTAATTTTAAAGAAGATCTTTTTTTATTTTTTAAATACTTTGCTTTTTTTTCGATTAAATTGTTGATTCTTCTTTTGCCATTTCTGTCCTGCTTTTCTTCCTATATTTCCTACAACTTTGCTCTTCTTCTTTCCTCCTTTTGTCTTTTCTTTTTTTGCTTCTTCTTTTTCTTCTTCAGTAGCTGTTCCTTCTGGTTCTTCTTCTTTTTCTGCTCCTGTTTTAACTTCATCTAATTTTTCCGCTTTTTCTTCTTCGTTTTTTCCATGTTCAGTCTGCATTCTGGTTCCGGTAATAAACTTACCTATATATGGATCCTTGAACTTTAAAGCAATAAGGTCCATCACCCGGAATATCAATTCGATTTGCAGAGAAAGAGGCAAAAGCAACAGCACTATTATAATTTCTGATATGCTTTATGAAATTTGGAGAATATAAAAATAATGATTTCAAATCGGTATTTGTCCGAATACTCGGTAAAGAAATTAAGCCATTTTGGCAGCAGTTATTAAAATGACCATTGGACATTTCACCCTGAAAATGGCGAGCATCACAATGATGACAAATTATATTCATTGAACCGACTGAAAATTTGGTAACAAAATTTTCATCAAAGTTCTGATCATCAATTTTATACTTCCGAAATGAAGAAATGAAACTTTGATTTTCTATACTAATAACAGAGTTAAGTTCTTGCTTCACTAAACGAACATGCAAAGAATTCTGGAAAACGCGACCACGTTTTGGAGGACGACCGCCTCGGTCATTGAAAATTTCACTCATAACAACTGTTAAATTTAAAATTAAAATTAGTAAAAATTATTATTATTTTAACAAAATCTTAACTGAAAAGTTCAATTTTTAAATTAAAAAAAATAAATCAGAAGAAAAAGGATGAAATGAAAATGGAAATTAATAATAAACATATTTATACACATTGAAAAGAAACAGCGTGAAAAGTTCTGATCGGAAATGAGAAAAAAAACGTGGAGGTTATTGACTTAAGGAGGAAAAATTGGCAATAGGAAAAAGATGGAACCAATCATGAAAAACCGTAAAAAAAAAAAAAAAAAAAAAACGCGGGAAAAGAAAAATGTAAGTTGATGGCAGTTGAGTGTTGGAAGTAACCTCACTTAATGATGATTGTTGAATGAAAACAGCTGATAAAAAGGCAGCAAACGGTAAAGTAAGATGCGTAGCAACAAAACTTTTCCGAAAAACAAAAAAAAAAAAAACCCCACTTCCCCTCATCCAATTTATGAGTTTTTAGGGATTTAAAAATCGGGGACGAACCCCAGAAAATAATTTATAGTTTTCCCGAAGCATTGAGAACAACACCTTTCAAATGAACCAACGCCCCTCGCAATTAGTACAGTGGTTGATTCACAATTTCATTCTATTTTTCAAATTAAATATTAAGATATTTCCTGCTCATGCTTTGGAGGTTCTTATTGGTGCATCATTCCGCCGTTACTTTAAACCTTTCCGTTTTTTTCAGCGTTTCGGGTGATTAAACAATTGCTAAAATCAAATTAAACTGTTTATGAATGCAGCTTTTATTTGTGCATTTTATGTGAGAACGCTGGGAACCGAAGAGTTCTTGCCTTGAGGCTGTAATCCGTCGAATGACCGCCCATGCAGTTGTAAAATTTCGTCCTGTCTGTGTCTTTACGCACTCATCAATAAATAAAAGGACAAATCCCCTGACAGTATCAATCACTGGATGAAAAGTAACTCAATAAGTGGGTATAAATTTTTTACCGGATTATCGATTAAAAAAATTCTTACGCCAGAAGTGAAAAGACGAGTATTTATTTGCCAGTGCATTGTTGCTGAGAACGTTAGCTCAGGCACAATGAAAGGATTATAACGTCCACAATAATTTCGGATTTGCCGAAACAAAAAACCTTTTTTTACCTCCCTTGAACTTTTATGCATGCTTTTTTTTTTTTGGTGGTCATTGATACTGCTCAGGGATTCATCTGCATGCATTGGGCTTGGATGCCCGACGACCAGAGAGAGAAAAAACTCCGGAGACGCGATGTATATAAATTAAAACGAGTTTTATCTGCAGTAAAACAAGTCGGGAAGAATTGCATATTTACAGATTATTCTCGCTTCACATTGTCGAATAAAGTCAGTTTAATTTCTCATCGCAATTTTTGTAATTGCTGAACTCCGCTGAGCGATTTAAAAAAAGAAGGAACACTAAGGAGAACCGTGTAAAAAAAATCTGATGGTTAATAAATGCATGCGAGAATTGATGGCGATTTGTTGAACGGTTCCATGAAAAAATTTCGTTCGTATGCCGGCTTCGCCAGGCTATAACTTGTACCTGGTTGCTCCAGTTATTTTATCTCCTCAATTTTGATAATTTGATATTGTAGAAGCTGTTTCTTTACTACTGCATCGATTCCAACAATTCGTATGTAAGTTGCGGCGTTTGCATAATGTTTTCTTTGCACACTGAATATTTAGAACACTGTCGAACGAAGAATATAATTATTTTTGTACGCATACGTATAATTTTTGTTTGTTTTACGAGTATTTGTTTTACTTAAACACATCGAGAGAGGTAACAATGCCATAATATTAAGAGAAATAAAATGAGAAAAAATGTAAGTTTGTAGGTGATTGATACACACATGGCGGTGGTGCATAGCTGACAAACATGGTTAGGTGGGTTCGCGTTTAGGTTTTTTATTTATTTAATTTGTACACTGCATGCCGCGTTGTCAAATTACTAAAAAATTCTTGCATTGAAGTCGCTACCCCAAAAATGAATAGCCTGTATAAAAGCCTAACTTCTCCTCGGTATTATAAATTCGTAACAAAACGATCGTCTAGTCGAAGCTAACGAAATTTGAAAAAAAAAAAACTAAAGCTATGTAAGGTTTATGCATCCTTTCGTCAATAAATTCCTGTTACAATGGCGATTTTCGAAATCAGCATAATGTCATAAGACTACATTACAAATGGTGGTGGATGCATGATACCAGGACCACCTTTAAAAATTGACTCTGCATCGGTATATTATATCCATAAGGGTGATTTTCCGGTGAGGAACCTCGAAAAAATACGTACTTTAATGACTGTAGGTTCAGGCTTAACTCAGTCTTATCAGATTATGAACTCTAACGATGTTCTTTACATGAAGTTTGTTTCATTTTCTCCAAAATTGGTCCCTTGCATCTGAATTTATTGTGATACAGCACTGTTCAATTCTCATGATCTTTCCTCTAAAAAGACGATATACTCTTTTTCAAATCCTAGTTTCAATGAAAGATTGGTCATTAATGATTGAAAAGGATAAAAAGGATAACAAAAGAAACTTGTATTGATGACAGCTTACAAGTTTTTACTCCCCAAAGACTATTATATAGTGACAGAAACATGAACAATAGCACGGTGTTTCAAACAGCATAGTCAAAATAGAATAACGCACGACAGTTCATAGGACGGAATTTTTTTCTCAGTAAATGGCTCACTGTATATTATCCTCTTTTCAGAGATGCCAGTGTTTAACTACCGAATAGATTTCCGTAATTTTCCAGCTATTTTGTCGTGTACTAAAAGATAGAGTTAGCCGTAACTTTCAAACTTTCGAAATAACGTTTCCTTCAAAAATTGTCTCATCTAATTTAGATGATAGCTCTGATTCAGCCAAAACAGCAAAATTCGCCTCATTCCCATAAAAGCGAGACCCACAAGAAAAACCCGCGAATCCTTATTCCTCATTCGGCGGTTTCAACCATTTGTTTTCAATGTATTCTGAAATGAAATAAGATTAAATCAATTGCGGCGCTAAAACGGAAGCGCGCGGGGCAAGAAAAGCGAGAACGCCTGCAATTTGATCAATATGCAACCCGGACATCCGCAGAACACGAATAGTTGTATCACGGCGCCGTGGCGAATACACTACACGTTGCCTCTTTCTCGTCACGGCTTTCGGGTATCCGTATAGCTTACGTATCTTGCCGTGTTACCGAAAAAAGCAGTAACGCCAGAGTTTTCGCAATAGATTTTCCTTCAAATTTTAAAGGAACTGACTAATTCAGCTACAACGGCAAAATTCGTCTTAATTTAAGAAAACAAGAGCTTTGCGGAAGCAGTAAGTGCGCGGGAAAACTAAGAAAGTTACAGATAAAATAGTCGTAAGGGGTTCTTTCAGAGAACTGTATGTCTACGTATTGAGCAAAACGGCGCCCCTTTTCGCCAATTTCTAACTCTAACATAACAATTACAGCTCAATCAAAAGTTTATAATTATTTGCATGCGGATGAATAAAAAAAAGCTTAATAGTACGTAAATATCTTGCATAGCATGCGGTTCAATTTTTTGAAAGGTTGAAATACCGCCCTCCCGTGAATCGTTTTAGTTCACGGATCTAATGCCGCTTATTTGTGGCAATTTAAGCCCGATTGTCAAATGAGACGGAGTCAGGCAAAATGTGGCAATGGGAGGAAAATTAAGACAATTTTTCAGTTTGATTAAGGGGTTGATATTGCATCATTTGACAAACCTAAAAAAATCCATCAATTGACTCCTGGGCAGCAACTGAATGTTATACGAGGTCGAAAAGCAGAGAATTCAAGAAAACTGCTATTAAAATTTGCTCAATCATGGGTACGACTTTCTTCAATTGCATTTAACCGCCACGCTTAAAACGCTTACGCACACCATTAATAATTCAAATTAGGGCTTGAAACTTCGACCCAAATTTATTGAGATTATTCGTAAGCACTGGAAAAAAACACATTGAATCTAGAGTCCAGACTCTTGAAAACATTGACAGGAAAAAATACTCTTGACTCAATCGGATTTTTGCTTGAATCAAAACGAAATTCGCTTTTAAGAGGCTTGGTTCTTGATTTAAGCTGGACCCTCATTGAATCAAGAGTAATTTTTCTTGTCGATGTTTTTAAGATTTTGCACTCTAGATCCAATGTGTTTTTTTTCCAGTGAGGGTTAGGCATCGATAGCTGAAAATCGATATTTTTTGACCGAAACAGGTTTTTGCCGCACTGAACAATTCGAGCTCCTACTTTAAAGCACATTTTGTCTGACTCGGTCACAAATTAATTTATCGAGGGTAAACATATTCAGGCGAGGAAACAGACCAAACGCTTGTGTGCATCAGGCAGAAGTCGTGGGACCCGAATTGAAATTTGTGGAGCGTTGGAGGCTGATAAAACAGGCAATTAACGCGTTGGCCGGCAATGGTTGAGACGCGACCGCGATGTTTTTTTTGCATGTTTTTGACAAGATTTTCTGAGCGTATCTCATGGGGCTCCATGGGCCATGGCAGTTTTTAATGAGCGAAATTTTGCCGGTCGTCTAACTAGGCCCTCTTCGAGAGAGCGTCGACCTCTGGGTCTAGCTTTCCATTGCAGTTCGGAGCCATCCGTAAGCCATGACGTCGTCCTTTGGAAACGAATAAATTTTCACTCAAATTCTGACAAATATAAATAATTCATACCGCGGACCGTTAAATTCAAGTGGAGCAAAGCCGCAGAAGTTATTCAACCTATTCTCGTCGTGGTCATTTTGAGTTTATATTGACCGAGGGATATGAGTGACAAAATCCCTCGATTGATGAAACATTACGAGAAGCTGACTTTGAGCAATATGATATTCGAGGTGCTTGGAGGGTGCTTGAAGGACAAGGCGCATAAGTGCAGTATTTGAAAAAAAATGTTATATTAATGATTTCAAGAAAAACTAGTCTTGATGCATATTCTGTGAAACATTTGCTCCCGAAGTCCAATTTTAAAGCATCGAAAAGTCCGGTTGAACTTTCTTTCCGCCATAAGGATCCACGTAGTTTCAAAACTTCACACACGTATTTCTCGAAATAGCAAAAACTGCATTTGTGCACCTTGTCATCCAAGCCCCTCATTTGTTTTGAGGAAAAACAAGCGGATTCATGTCCGCACTCCACAGGTCGTAACAATTGTAACATAAATCACTTTGGATAAGAATTCACAGGTTGGCTACCTCTTTGGGCCCTTAAAGCTCCATGACCTAACCTCAAAATTACCGACTTGTACGTACTCTTCCTAGCTAAGTGAAATACATGCCTTGCAAACTGCAGGTAGGAACAATTGTAATATTAATTACTTTGGGTTATTTGAATTTCTAGGGTGGCTACCTTTTCGGGCCCTAACAGTTCCATGAACGAACCTCGAAATTACCGACTTGTCCGCACTCTCCCTATACATTGCCGTGCCAAGGAAGAACGCCGTATGAACATTCAAGAGTTGCCAAATTTCTTATCTGAAAATATTCATTTTCGAAGAGAGTCATGAATATTTTCCCTTGAAATTCTCAGACTTTTTAGGTCGAATTACGAATAAAATCCTGTGAAAAATTGGAAAAGAAATACGCAATGCGTGAAGTATTCCAGCAGTCTTGCAGGCGCTGATATGAGTTTGTCACCTACCGTACCGTGTTTGGCGCTTCGAACTCGCGTTAGAATAGTCGCGGCATCGAACAATGGGGCTTGAAAGGCCCATGCCGTGTTTTGACGCCGTATGAGCATGCCGACGAGGCCTCGTTTTTCCCGATAAAATTTGTTCTGAGAAAAGTTGGGAAAAAGCTGAATGTTCGCTTTTTTATGTTGAATGGACCTAAGATTTTCCTGAAAATTCGCGATTTGTCGACGGAAATTTGGCAACGCCTGATGGCTCGTACGGCATTCTTCCTTAGCAAAGCCGTATACTGCCGTGCTAAGGAAGAACGCCGTATGAACATTCGAGAGTTGCCAAATTTCCTTCGATGAAATGTTCATTTTTGAGGAAAGCTGCGAATATTTGTCTTCGACATTTTCAGGATATTTGAATCTGCTCGTGCGAAAACCGCTAATGTCCATTTTTTTAAGTTTTGAGATTTTTGGGTTAAAATACTCTCGGAGGTCAGACACACTCATTAATGTGGTGAAAATGTTCGTTCCTTGGGTTTGAACCCCTTTTCAGGGGGGGCCGTGGTCCGAATCATGCGAAAACCGCTAATGTCCATCCTCCGATATTGCCTCATAAAATAGTACAACACACCAAAAGAAAAAAGTGTCTCCTGGACGACATAAGGTGATCTTAATGTATTTTGAGGCGCTGAATCCGAATATGACCTCCGTTTTAATCCATCACCCTCCGATTTTCCGGAAAAACTGATTTTACTCGGAAAAGTGGCCATTTTTGGGCATTTTCGGTGTATTTCCTACTGTTATCCCCTGCAGAATGTAGGTAAAACTTTTCGTAGCTACGAGATTCACGTTTGCCGATGTCTTTTTGACTGACAAATCCGGAAATGACCTTAATTTTTCCCGTTTACCTCGCAGTTTTCCGGGAAAGCAACTTTTTCCCGGGAAAATGAGCAAATTCGACGTATACATGTCGTGCATGAAATTTATTTTTATAAATTTTCCTGGACCCGTAATAGTATTTTGCCTCTGTATTTTGAGCTGCTGAATCCGAATATGACCTCGGTTTCTTTCTATCACACTTCAGATTTCCGGTAAAGCCGATTTTTCCGAGCCTAAAATTGCGTATCGTAAAAGCTTCGCCGGACTCAAAGTGTGTTCGAAATTCATTTTAAAAATGTCTCCGATGTGTGATACATCGATTCCTTTGTGTATTGAACTGTTGAATTAAAAAATGATCTCAGATTTTTCCGATCACCCATCATTTTTCCGGAAAAGTCGCTTTTCCTAAGAAAACGCTCTTTTCGGGTATTTTTGCGGGATGATTTTCCCGCTCTGAGGAGTTTCAGAAATTTTCCGAGATCCTTTTTTGGTCTCTCTTGCTGTATTAAGAAGCACTGAACTCGAATTTGACCATCACTCATCTATGACAAGCCCCCGTTTTCGATAAGGTCCGATTTTTCCGGACTCTTGGCCCGGTTTTTCCCGGCCAAAAGCTTTTCCGGACTGTTCCCTCTTCCAGGGAAATTCAAAACATTTTCCGCATGTGTGATACATCGTTTTACATGTAACGTGAGCTGAAAACCCCAAATATGACCTTAGAAATTCGATATCACCCACCGGAGAATTTCTGAAACTCCTCAGAGCAGGAAAATCATCCCGCAAAAATACCCGAAAAGAGCGATTTCTTAGGAAAAGCGACTTTTCCGGAAAAATGATGGGTGATCGAAAAAATCCGAGATAATTTTTGAATTCAACAGTTCAATACACAAAGGAATCGATGTATCACACATCGGAGACATTTTTAAAATGAATTTCGAACACACTTTGAGTCCGGCGAAGCTTTTACGATACAAGATTTTAGGTTCGGAAAAATTCCGGGAAAAAGTTGCTTTCCCGGAAAACTGCGAGGTGAACGGGAAAAATTAAGGTCATTTCCGGATTTGTCAGTCAAAAAGACATCGGCAAACGTGAATCTCGTAGCTACGAAAAGTTTTACCTACATTCTGCAGGGGATAACAGTAGGAAATACACCGAAAATGCCCAAAAAATGGCCACTTTTCCTAGTAAAATCAGTTTTTCCGGATAATCGGAGGGTGATGGAAAAAAACGGAGGTCATATTCGGATTCAGCGCCTCAAAATACGTTAGGATGACCTTATTTAGCCCGGTAGGCATACTTAAACATGTGCGTTTTCGATGATTTAGAACCGACCATGCACGAATCATGCGAAAACCGCTAATGTCCAGTTTATTGCTGGTAGTTCCGTGATGAAACTTGCTTTAAGTGCCGCAATTGTCAAGAATTTTAGTTTTTCAACTTTATTTGAATGATAATCTACCGTTTTAATATCTTTAGAATGAATTTTGAAAGTATCAAACGGCTCCAAAACTCGGCGATTTTTACGAATCATGCGAAAACCGCTAATGTCCAGAGTCCTTTTTTTTAATTACTCCATCCCAGACTGAGGAGGAGCTGAAAACTGTTAGGGATCCTTTTCTACAATCCACTTTTGTAATAATCAACTTCTGAACATTTTTTAATCCCGCATTTAAAAGGCTTCCACAGTTTTTTGCAGTTTACTCAAAATAAGAGAAAATGGACATTAGCGGTTTTCGCACGAGCCGATTCATTTAGGTTCAATTGTGAACTAAATTATCCGAAAAATTGGGATGAAAATTTTCATAAATTTACCAGAAAATTCGTGTTTTATCAAAGGAGATTTGGCAACGCCTGATGGCTCGTACGGTGTTCTTCCTTAGCACGGCAGTATATAGTACTCTAATTAGCGGCGGTTTCCTCGAGGAAATTGGAAAAAAGTATTTCGACGAGAAATCTGACGTGTGAGCTCGGCGAGCGTGCATTATCCTATTAAGTTGGACGGTGCGGTGGTGCGCGCGCGTGCGGACCCGCAAACGATGAGGAGGGGAGGGGGAGGGGAAGCGGTCAGTAGTGCGGTTACTAATTCATGGCGATTATTGATAATTAAATTATTTCGAAAGAAAAAAAAATGTGCGGACGGGCCGGACCGGGCTGGGGCAGGGGCAGGGGCGTGGGGATGAAGGAATGGACAAATCTGTGGATGTGTTGAAAACGATGGTCCTTGAGAACATAACGCCGTTGCCCTCCTGAGTCCTGGGCAGCTGAGCGGGAGGCCCAAGCTAACGCACGCAATGCGTCTTGCGCCGCGCCGCACAGTGGATCGAGTCAGCAGGAGAGGTCGGACAACATTTGGAAATTTTAAACGCTTATAACTCCGAATATGCAAAAATTTGAGGGTCTTAAAGTGGCTCCATTGCTTTCCTCGTACAGTTTTCTTCGTAAAGCACCCCTAGAAGTTTAAAATGTGACAAAGTAAACATAAAAATATGTAGTTTCATTCAAACATTTCATGTCCGACCACTCTAATTGACTCAATCCACTGTGCGCCGCATCGTACCGCTCGCGTTTTTCTGCGTGGCTACGATGCTTGACTCTTCACTTCTCTCTCACGGATTCCATCGATTTCATAAAAAAGAAAAAAAAGAGAGAGAGAGAGAGAGAGAGAGAGAGAGAGATAGAAACAGAGGAAAAATGAAAAAAAGGATCGAAAAGAATTGTCAGCAGAACCATAGCCGGTATCGCAAACTCAACAGACGAAAGCGAAAGTAATAGCGTAGCAGGTCATAAGGGCATATAATAAAGGGGGGAACATATTGAACGATAAAAATATCTTTGAATTTATCTGGTACTTTGTTAGAGACTGTGGAAGATGCGTTTCTCTTGCGAAAGGATAAATTGCATCGAGGAAGAAAATGCAGAAAAAGAGAAATTAGAGGGCGGATAATAGGGACTATAATAAGAAAATGAGGAAGGAAAAGCAGACGACGAGGAGAAGAAGAAGAACCTAATGGAGCAGGAGGAAAAGATGAAGTAGAATACGAGAGAGGTGAGAAAGGCGAAGAAGTAGATGATTAGAAGGGAAGGATGAGGAGGAAGAGGAGGGTGGAAAATGCGGAGAGATGGAAAAAGGAAAATACGTTACTTGTAAAAGATAAGTCATCGTTTTAAAAATCTCCCTGTCTGAAAAATAAGCCATGAACTTTTCTATTTTTCTTTTCATTTAATTTTGCTTTGTCTAAAGCACTCCCAGCAATGCATGTCAGCTCTTCGCATTAATTTTCCTCCAGCCTCATTTGAATCAGTGAGAACGAAAACACACCAACTCGGTATCTCGAAAATATTTAAGTTTTATTAAAGACAGTCAGTTTTCATGAAGGTCATTGATGTTAGCGCATCTGTTTTAATTTGGACCTTTAAAGTATCCTTGACTACTTGTGTTTCGGCACCAAAAATCTTTACCTTTGACTAACTCCTTTGCTTATTGTGCAGTTTTGTGTGTGTCTTGATTATTTTCATTTTTTCGAGTTGGTGTGTTTTCGTTCTCACTGATTCATTTGAGGACAAATACTTTACGAGCATATAAATATGGTGCCGTGCGGTACAGACTCCAGGCGCCATGTGTATCATTAGGAATCTTGAAAAAAACACAACGATAGGGCCAATCAGAATCGCGGATGCCTCCCGACAGCCGAAGTTTCAATCATGGCATTTTTTATTCTTCCAGGCATGTTGACATCAATAACAATCAAAACCCAAAAGCAATAAAGCTTCCTAATCCGCTCCGAATTCGAGCAGGAATTTATGGCATGATGTGCCGCCGTCCAATCGGGCCGAGCGAACATCCGTCTTCCTCAGAGCCATAAATTTATTGCTTTTCCGGTTCAATTTTCGCTTGCATAAAAAAGAAAACAAAAACACCCAACTTTTACCCGGCCGGCCGGCGGCCTCATCAAAACTTATGACGGATTATCACGGCTCTGCCTAGCGCCGATTTATGCTGCCGTGCTGAGGAAGAACGCCGTATGAACATTCGAGAGTTGCCAAATTTCACTTGGTAAAAGACGTATTTATGACAACATTTATGCATATTTTTCCTTGAAATTTTCAGATATTTTAGATTAGCTTGCTTACAAAATTGTCTGAAAATTGTGGAAAATAATATTCGCAACTTTCCCTGTAAATTCGATTTTTATCGGAGGAAACTTGGCAACGTCTGAAGGCTCATACGGCGTTCTTCCTTAGCACGGCAGTAAGGACGGAGCGCCCGAAACGAACGCGATATTTCGCGAGAGATCTTTAATTGCTAAAAATAGTCGGTCAACGGTTACCATAAATAGTGGTTTATCGAGGGATTACAACCAGCGAAGCGACTACCGTTCGTGGGTGCGGGATAAGCCGCCTGAAAATCTGCCCTGTCAGCGCCCGTCGCGTCCGAGTCAAAGCATCTGCGAGCCAATAAAAAGAATCTCTCGTCGGTCGTTCATATCTTTCCGATCGCAACGCAACGCAACGCTCTCAGGTTCTTCAAGCAGCTTCGCAATCGAACATCGATCGATCGATGCAGCGCGAGATCGCAACGGATCATCGAACCGGCGGCTTTACGATTTATTGATTGATCTGCCATTTGAACCTATGGAAAAATATCGATGCACAGGGTGTTCGCAACAAACACCTTAACAATCGATTCCTTACGATAGCTTCAAATGGAGAAATATCGATTGTCGATCGTTCACGCCTCGCCAATGTCATCGAATCGATCGAGAGATCGATAGGTCGTGAGATCGACACTCACGCACATGAGTTGGTCGGTTTTAAAACCTAAGAAATTCAACATTGATGGACCATTAGCTCCGTAAGAATACGTGTATTCTAGGTCTCGTCTGATAATGAACATGTGAGGTTTTTCCATGCACTGGTACAATGAGACCCGGCCGCGAAAATTCAGAAGGCACTCGTAAAAATTTTATGCTGTCAGTTGGGGGGTTTTTAGTGCGTCGCGGCGCGCGATTTTCGACGCTGCGCGTCTCGGCGCCCGAGTGGAGCAGGAGCAACAATAGGGCCGCGTCCGCGTATGACTGTGCAATAAATTTCCCCGGCGAACTGGATTATCATCGGCTCGATGTTTCTGGACAAAGATGGACTCTGTTTGCTCAATGTCTGGCGTTAATATTAGCAAAAGCAATAACATGGCCGTCAAGCCGCTTCGGCTGCACGATCACTTCCCCGCGCCGCGCCGCGCCGCGGCGTTGCTCTTTCTTCACCTTCCAAGCTTGCCCACCCGCTTCGGGGTTTGCCCAGGGCTCTAAGAAGAGACTCTCCTGGCCAATGTCTGCTTCCCCGAGAGACTGTGGCAGGAGAATGCACACATATGTACATATCTACAGCAGTATATATCGATTGATCTGCCATTTAAACCTATGGCAAGGAATCGACGGACAGGATTTTCGCATCGAACACCTTAATAATCGATTCTATACCGTAGCTCCAAATGGGGAAATATCGATAATCGATCATTCACGCCTCGCCACAGATCCCCAGAATAGCGCTGTCTCCACTCGTCAAAATGGCGTCAAAATGGCGTCAAAATGGCGTCAAAATGGAAGCTCAAAATGAATCGATTTCAACGAAAAGTGGCTCCAAGTCGGGACTTGATGCGATTGATGAGTGTTGCAACTCAACATAGAGCGGCGCGACTCTATTTTGATCAACAATCGCGAACAGATCGTACTAATCGATTCGTTTTGAGCTTCCATTTTGACGCCATTTTGACGAATGGACACAGGGCTTATCACTACACACTTTAAAGAGCCACCCAACGGTGAAAAAAACTTTAATCGTGGGACCCGAAGTTCAGGTCATATGGATTTTTGAAGTCTTTCAGATCGTGCGTCTAAAAACTTCCAGATATCCAGCTGCCGAAGTTTAGGTCAACATTCGTCACTTCTCTGACGTGAGGCGTGAATGATCGGCTTTCGATCTATGACCATTTGAAGCTGCGGTGAAAAATAGATTATTAAGTTGTTCGTTGCGGACACCCTGTTTCTCGATCCGCCCTAGCTCTGAAAAGGAAGGCAGCTTTGAGCTATCACAGGCTCATTTTTAACTTTAGGAACAAATTTAAACGGTTAAAAATTTTGGCGGCAACCCGATCCAAATTGTTCTCACGCAACTACCTAATGAGTTGCGTGACTTGTGCGAAACTACTTGAGTGGCTGCGTGATGACAGCTTAACTCACCACTCAAACTGGAAACTTAAAACGCGATTGTTCCCATTTTTGTTTTACATTTTGTTTTTGTTCGTACTTTCTCTTGCTCATATTTTCGGGCTATTCGCCTAGTGCATTTTGTTATCACAGAAACTGAGTAAACTGATAGCACTATGTTCTTTCGAATACTGTAGAGCGGTACTCAAGTGTTAGTTCCTCAAAAAGGCAAATTTCTGATCCGATTAAACGAAAGCAATTCTTCTAAAAAATTTTACCGCGTTAACTGAAGTCCTTCATTCTGTGGACTAGACGGTAACATATTTTTTGTAACAGTGATCAGTCACTGATCTCACACGCATTGTGATCAACCGTGATCACACCATCGTTAGAACGATGTTAACGTTTGTCGCGGAGACCACAGGGCTGAAACAAAGCGCACCGAACGACAATTTCGCACGGTTGAGACGAAAGTTATTTGGACGTAGTTCTACCAAACAGACCTATGTGGAAGTGAGAAATATGGGGTGTGCTCGTTAGTCTCTGGCCGTAAGAGTGAATGAGAATAATAAAGCGCCAGTGACGTCAGCGGCAATGATGACGCCCGCGAGCGAGGGGGAGATGGTCGTCGGGGCGCTTTAACTCATGAGCCCTGTCCACAACGCTTTCTTGCCATGCCCGCGGCTCATGAGTTCCGCACTCAGCTGCACATAGGTCTGTTTGATAGAATGCAATATCCCGCTTTTCCAATTCTTCAAAAGGAACCACGCCCACTTTTACATTGCTTCTTATGCAGATTTCTAGAGCACACCCCACATTTCTCATCGCCACATAGGTCTGTTTGGTAGAAATACGTCCATTTAAGAAAGATAGCGGGTTTTACACTTTGGGATCGGCAGACCTGCGAGTCCATTAGGGATGCTCATGGGGTGCAAGATGTAGTCAAGTGGACCGGTTTGAGGCGAAGGATGTGATAGGAGCACGTTGACCGATTGGATGAAGAGTGACTGGCGAAAATTTGTATGACCGGACAACCCTCAGGGAAAACATTACCTAAGCGACCCCTGGTAAAAATTGGCGATAGGGGCTGCGTTTCAAAATATCATAGGAATTCTTATAGCCGGCTAAAGAAGGCAATAGAAAATCATACATCTGGCTGTAGAAAGCGGAGCAAATCATATAGCCGGGCTATACGAAGCGATAAAAAAGTATACAGCCGGGCTATAGTTCCTATCGCCGGGCTTTACACTTTATCGCCATCGGCTGTAAAAGGCTATAAGAAATTGTGTAGAAATTCGTGTGCTTTGGAAATCATTAAGTTTGATACGGAACCACCATAATATTTACAAAACACACATTACATTTTCCTTTAATACATATTTTTTTCATCAATTAAAATGAGAATAATCCTTACAGGATGTGCGAACATTTCTAAATCATGAGTTGAAACACGCTAAATCCGCGAGATTATACATTGGAGTCTAATACAGAGCGGAGCGGCGCGGCGTGCTGCCAGCGATAAGCGCGCACTAGCGCCTACAAACCTAACAGGGATACTTCACGCATTGCGCAATGCGTGAAGTATCCCTGTTAGGTTTGTAGGCGCTAATGCGCTTTTCGCGCTGGCTGCCCGCCCGCCGCGCCGCAGCGTGCCACGGCGCTTGAAGCAACTATTTCACACCAGAGGTATTGCACAGTATCATACGAAATTGAAGGCGCTCCATCATATTAGGAATGGCATCCTTCAAAAGTACGGAACTTTCCGCGCAAAATAAATCAAGATACTACGGCCCAAAAATAGAGCGGTAGTCCATAAACTCACTAAGTCCTAGCATCCGTAATTAGTAACATTTAGCATACACTTTATCGCCTGGCTGTTGCTTAATCGCCATCGGCTATAAAAGGCTATAAGAAATTGTGCAGCCGGCTATAGAAGCTATTGAAAATCTAACAGCCGGCTTTAGGTCTATGGTATTTTGGAACACAGATTCTACTGCCAATTTTTACTAGGGACCGCCTAAGAGATGGACACAAAGCTGGCTACCTTCTATAATTGAAGATTTTATTCCTGATTTTATTGATTTGACGAGTCCTTTATTTTCAGTGTTTTTTAGATTTTTAATATTTATATAATTTATTGTGCTCGATACTGGATGGCCTGACAAACATGACTATGCCCTTGTCGGTCGTAGAAGAAGAAGAAGATCAATCACTAATCATAATATATACCGTGCTCAAAATTCAGAGTATTTTGCGCATGCTATTGCATATTCTACATTTACTTAAGTGTAAACGAGAACAAAGGTAGATCTTACAGTTTTTTTCTCCACTATGCTGCAATAGTTCCACACATTATCCCATTTTCTTCCTCAAAAGTGGTATAACTAATCGTTCCTCTATTTTGGCACACGAGCACGAGAATAATTTCAAAGAGCACCAAGGTCAGCAAGAATGAAAACAGTTCCCCGAAATTCTCGTTAAAATTTTGAAATATTAGGCTCACTTTACAACAAACTCCAGCTTCGACGAGGTTTGGCTGTCCGGAGCTTACTTAACGTCGTTCAGTAGCTTCTTTCAGCCTCCCCCCCCCCCCCCCCCACAACTCCTCTTTGCCATCCGCCGTGAGTAGTAATATCGTCTCAGCCCCTCCTTTCAACCGATCCTTCAAGTTCTCACTTTCGAATCTATTACAAACCTATCAGTTCATGTTGATATTTTAATTGGTCCATTAATCATTTTACTCGGTCGAATCGTGCCGACTAAAGTTGGATAATTAAAAGCAAATTCGGGGAATGAGGAGAGATCAAAACGGTTGGGTTGTGAAGGAGGTGTCAGGGGTCATTTTTGAAGCCAGAATTCGTTGGGTTGCCATCGATTTCCATCTCTCGTTTTCAATCCGTGCCCCTGTGTTCTTACGACAAAACCGCAGAGAATATTAAAAATTTAACCTCATGGTTGCTCAGGTGGGATCAAATACGTTACATAAAAAAGATGACAGAGAAAGACTTACAAGTAACTTATTTCTTTAAACTACATTATAGATATTCGCACCGACTGAAATTGAGAATAAATTACACTGAAAAAAAAGATCGGTGGAAGTTACCATTACTTCACGCTGTATTTCACACAGCGTCAATTCAGAGTCAATTCTGTCAGAAAAAAGGTAAACGTTACTATATACTGGTACATAGGTAACCATTCCTCTGGCATAATTGACTTGAAGATTGGTAGAATTTACCATTCCTTCACGCTGTGTGAAATACAGCGTGAAGGAATGGTAAATTCTACCAATCTCTTTTTTTCAGTGTAGGTTTATCAAACCTCCGCAATGACAATAACTAACCGAGAAATGTGTCCAAAAAAATTGCGAAAAATATTATTAATGGAACCTCGCCGTTGTTGGGATGAAATTAAATATGGTGACAAAAAGAAGATTATGAAAAAAGACTTACAAGCTACTAAATTGTTAATACTAATGTTGACATTTTCACTTCCCACTCATTCAAATAGAGGGGATCTGGATTTTATCAAAACCCGGCGACGACTTTTGCTGCTATTACTTTGATCAGCCTCTTTTTTTAGACTTCGCTCATTAAAGTTACATCCAGTCGTCTTGTTTCGGTTTCGAGGTATGGAGACGAGACCGGCACTATCAGGGCCAGAAAGGCAAAGCGCCTTCAATTGATACTGCATACATCACGCACGACCTAGGAGTTCGAATAGTTGTATCCAGGAGTTATGAGCCTTGCAATTGTCGCCCTCTCAGTAGAGAGACCGAGAGAGTATTCTGTGGTTGTAAGGAAGAACACTGTGTGAGCATTCGAACCTTGCCAAATTTTCATCATAAAATTTTCCAATTTTCATGCATACAATATGTTTTGAGGAAGGTTGTGGATATTTTCCCTTTAAATTTGCATATAGTCCAGACTAAATTGCGACCAAAATTTTGTGCAAAATTTAAAACAAAAAAATAAATACATTTTCGTAAATATCGTATCTTATCAGAGAAAATTAGGCAACGCTCATACGCTAGTGCGGCGTTTTCCCGCTGAACGCCAGTAATGGGTCAAGTTCAGCAGAGATAAACTGATAAAACTGCATTGCTAGTAAAATTTTGAAACTTCCATCTTGCATGGAGGTTCAAACTCTTGATCAGTTTCTATTTTTACATAAGTAAAAATTTTGGGGAAAAAAGAAAATGAACGAATCTGAAAGTTTCACCTCGTTGTTAGCTTTCATTTGAGGCAAAATAGAATCAGAAAAATCTCCGAAACAATTCCTCGTATTTTACTCCTCTCCGATAAACAGTCCTATTCAGGCATGCCCTAGTATATTTTTATACATATCATTTTTTTATCTATCAAAAAATGTAGAAATTATCGAGTCCGTTGAGTTCAAAAGTTCCTAAAAACTTGATTTTTACCGAATGTTGTACACGAATGAAAACCTCTTCATCTCGACGGCTTCCGACGGAAAAGTTTTTCGTACCGGTAAAGTTTGGCTCGCTTTCACTGAATACTGCAAAATTTGATGAGTGCGAAAGTTGCTTTGATTGCCGACCGAATATGTGCCGACCACTCGGGCAAGAAATGAACCTCCACGGGACAGACGCAAATGTCCGAAGAATCCGATTGCAGCATGACGAAATCTAGGAGGACACTGTCATGTCATGCAAAAACAACTTATCTCAGAGGGAAACACCAGGGAGATATGCGTTTTATAAGAGTCCTGAAGCAACGGTGACAGAAAACGCGGAGCCGGAGCACTGCGACGCTACGTGACGTCTTTGGACGCAAGGGCTTGGAAAAAACACCGTATGAGCTCTCAGACGGAACCAAATTTCTTTTGATAAAATATGAGTGGATCTTTTACAAACTTTTACCAGAGTGAAAAGAAAAGTTGCTCCTTGTTGAAAGGGGCACGATGAGAAACTTGCAAAAATTTGAAATTGTACTTTTAACTTCACGATCTGCGTAAAAAAGATAATTCGATGGAAAGTCTACACGAAAAAATTTGATTCCTGAATTTGAGAGTTATTAATGAGCTACGTTCGTTGTATTTTTCATAATTTTTTTCTGATTTGAGAAATCGTAGAAAAATAGATTAAAAAATCTTTGTGACGTCATTAGGAGTCCTTGCCTATTTGAACACATGGATTTTAGCAAATTAGGTTATATTTGGTCATCTCCTCTCTAATACTAGTTCATTTTATAAACCAAGGATATTATCATGCTCAGTTCACTCAGGAGTTTCTTCTGAAACAAGGAATACCCGAAATTTTCAACACCTGCAAACATTCCATTGAACTAAACTGATCAAAGAAGTTCAAAAAACCTCTCGCTTCAAAACACCGAACACCTTGATCGATGTGCAACGTTGAACTTTCGGTTCATGCAGTTGAACTTTTTTATGAGTGTACCGATGCCACTGAGGAAAACTCATCAACGCACAGTGGATCCAGTCAATTAGAAAGGACGGATATGAATAGTTTACTAAAACTGCAAATTTTGATGTTTATTTCGTCACAATTTAAATTTTAAGGGGTGATTTCTCAATAAAATTTCACAAGGAAACCAATAGGCCCACTTTTAGAACCTCAAAATTTTGTATAAACGGAGTTATAAGCTTTTAAAGTTTCCAAATTCCGTCCGACCTCTCCTATCGACTCAATCCACTGTGCAACGTTTGAACTCTCATACGACGTTTCTGCCTAAACCGAGTTGAATTGTGGATAATAACGCGCAGCCGCGGTCCGCCCCCGCTTGGCGCGTTAATCGGCGCGCCCGGCGATTTTCTGCGAGGAATGCGCATGCGCGATTCGAATCGATTCCTCGGCGCCGTCCAACGTCCGTTTCGCGGTTCTCACGACCGTCGCCGTCGCCATCGTCGCGTTGCGGTGCTGATCGTCACCTCGTGCCGCGCCGCTTTCGGGAGGAAGCCCCGGAGCCCGGACTTGCCTGCCGCGCGCCGACGCGGAGCTGGTGACAAATTGACGCCTCGGGTCGTCCTCGATTCAACTCCCACTCCGAGAATTCGAGAATGGCACGAATCCTGGTCAAAATCGCCAGTAGCCCAGAGCAGATCTCTCGCTAAGAGCAGCGCCGAATAACACCTGAACGGAGTGCCAGATGAGTACGCATTAGGAAACGAGGACGAAGACAAGGTAGGAAGAGAGGAAAGAGGAGAAGAGGAGGAGAAGAAGTGGAGAAGAGGAGGAGGAGAGGAGGAGAAGAAGAGGAGGAGAAGAAGAGAAGAAGAGGAGGAGAAGAGGAGGAGAAGAGGAGGAGAAGAGGAGGAGAAGAAGAGAAGAAGAGGAGGAGAAGAGGAGGAGAAGAGGAGGAGAGGAGGAGGAGAAGAGGAGGAGAAGAGGAGAAGAAGAGGAGAAGAGGAGGAGAGGAGGAGGAGAATAGAAGGATGAGGAAGAGGATAAGGAGGAGGAAGAAAAATAGGAAGAAGATGAAGAAGAATAAGAAAATGAAGAGGGAGAAAGAGGAGAAATTTGAAGAGAAGGCAAGAGAAAGAAGAAGAAGAAGAAGGAGGAGGAGGAGGAGGAGGAGGAGAAGTAGACAAATGAAGCGGACCAATAAGAAGAAGGAGAGTAAAAGGAGGAAGAGAAGGAAGGATAATTCCTGTTTCTCATCTCTTTCCCTCATCTTTCCTTCCTTCCCGCTTCCTTTATCAATATCTTTGCCGTATACTTATTGAATCGGAAAGTTCAAAAAAGCACTCCCCTAACCAGTGATACTTGCATCTCGATTTTAAGTGTTCCGGCGCATAGCGAGCTGACTGTCAAACCTTTTGATAGCATGACAAGTCATCGAAAATCAATTCATAACAATTCAAGAAAGGGTCATGCCTTATCATAACTCCGCGACCTACTAAGAAAAAGTCTCAACAATCGGCCTCTTGGTTCCTCACTTCCTCAAGACAAGCTTTACCGATCGTCACATATCGTCTGGATCCAGGGACTAGCTGGGAGGTGCGCGGCACGAGGGCGTGGAGAAGTAGGGGGTGGGAAGTCAATGAATCGATGAAGCTCGTGCGCACACGCAGTGAGGGCAGGCGCCCTGCGCGCGGCACGAGGGGGCGAAATTACCGGCTCCGTGTTGATATATGCTCTAATAATTCAAGGAGTGCGCCCTGCGCCCGCGCCGCGCACAGAGCCATCCTGCAAACACTCCGGGTATTGTTTTTGTCAGCTCATAGTTGGCCACCATTCAATGCTAATTCGCCAGCTCCGGTTTCAGCGCGTCTGCTGTCTCTATCGCCCGCTCCGGGTCGTGGCTGGCGCAGGGTGCCGCTAATAGCTCTGCCTTCTTCTCCATCTTCCACCTCTGCGACACGCGACGCATCAACCCTTTTTTTGATGCGTGGTGCGTATCCTTTAGTATTAGCATAGCGCGGAAATAAGTAAATATCGATATATAGGCCGGCCAGGTTGGCCTGGTGGTCAGCGGGTCTGACTCTAGGTCGGAGACAAGAGACCCTCCACTCGTATCTCGGCTATTAAGGAAGCTTTTACTTTCGGGACATCAACATTAAACTGTTGACTTACCTACATGGTTGATGTTTAACAATGTGTTGGCAGTTTCGTTTTGCAAAGAAGCCAAAACAAGCCGTAGTTTGGGAAACTTGTTTGGCTCATGTCGCCACCCGAAGTTCATCATCCACTATGTAGGTAGATCAAAAAAATGCATCTCCCCAAAAAATTGGGCCCAGAACGGAATAGATTCTTGCACTGTCATACCTTCACCTTATGTAAAGAGTGGAGGGAAGTTCAAAAATGGCGAAGTTCATTCCGATATCTGCAACTGCACGATGTCTGCTTATCCTGCTATGGATTTACCTTAAGGTTCACTTTAAGCCAAGTTAGGTTGAAATGAGAGTAAAATGAAGCTCACAATGATGATGAAAAAACCAAAAAAATTGGCATCAATCAATATCAAGGTTTTCTAAATATTATACTTTGATACAATCAATTGTATGATAATTGACAAGAAGATCTTCTTTGTTGGATTCATTATTTTAATGTTTTTCAGGTTAATATCAAATATAAATACCTTCAAACAGAAGGATAAATCAGGACTAATAACTTTGACGCTACCGAAGGGTGACTGCTAATTCGCCAGTTAAGAATAATTAAGATTGCTATCCACCGCGGCTTTTCGCAAAGTTGATGGTATCTTCCTTTTTACGAATGTAAGCTAGATTAAATATTTATGGACTAAAGCGCCCATTGTGCAAAGAAAGCATCGTTTGCCGCTGTTGTGATTGTACGCTGAGGAATCAGGGGAGGAAATGTTGGCAGCAAAGAAAATAAAGGCGGATAAAAGAGGATTAAGAAAGCATTTTAAGAGCTATAAAACTGCTCCCGGTGCCATAAAAACTCAAAGCGGCAGTAGTCGTATCTATTGTCTGAGCAGAAACGATTCAGTTGTGGCTAGCTGACACACTTTAATATTGAATCGCTTCCCCTTATGAGAACCTTTTTATTAAACTCTCAGGAATTTTGCTCCTCCGTCATCCCGTTTTGTTCCAGTTCTTTACAGTTCGGAGAAATAATTGCCAACGGTACATTGCCTGTAATATCATGGCTGATCAACTGATCTTTACAACGATTTTCTCATTTTGTTGATGGAAACATGCGTCCAGTACTCGCTCATCTGTGCGTCTCCCATTTTTGTCAATAGTTGGTAGTTTACACTGAAAAAAATGGTATGCTATTATAGCACTTACGATGTCAAAAATGAGTGGTGATCCTAAGATGCTGCCTTGATTGCCCACGCAGTTGAATTTGCATTCACAGGATGTAAAGTTAACTGCGGGAACAGTAGAGGGAGCATATTGGGATCACCAGACACATTTTTGACATACCAGATGCTAAAACAGCATATTATTTTTTTCAGTGTATTAAAGGTGACATCTACAAAAAAATTCAGAGTGACGATACGGATTAAATCGTTGAGTTTCTCTTGCCATTCAATTGAGATATTCATTTTTTTAAATTTGAAATCATTTGTGTAGAACGTCATTTATCACGCCAACGCATACGTACTACTTTTAAAGCTTGTACTATTCGCGATGAACATTAGGGAACGTGGAAACATTTTTGCACTATCGACTCTTAAAACCAAATTAGAAAAAAACTATAAAATAACCGAAACCTTGGATGACTAAGTAAGACTATAAGACTATAAGTAAAGTGAACTCCATAAGACGAAAATTTCGTTTGTTTCGTAATGTAACAAACCTATTCTCAGACCAGCTGTTATAATTTTTTTTTTTTAAAACTAATATCTCGATGTCAAATATCGAAACAAATCTAGTGATTAAATTACGATGATCCAAGATCAATTACGATTCCGTTTTGACGTATTTCAAGGGGCTGAAATTCTATTGCAGACCACTAAGTGTGGGAGATCGTAAGTTAAAAACTAACCATACTTCTCAACAAAATTGAGTTGAAGTTCTACATACATACCATTTTTTTTTCAGTGGATCTTTTATGTGTGTCGTTGTTGTTATATACATTTATTTAAAGGTGCTTTAACAATTAACAGTCATTAACACCTAGAGTAAAGATCAAAAGGAGAAACACAAAAATTGAAAAGACAAAGAAAAAATAAATTAAATTTGGAGATTAGAAAATGTCTATCATTATACACACAGACAAGAAAAAATACTAAAAATGCTGTAAGTCACAGGATACTCTGCGATGAAATAGTGTAGACCCACCTATATTTTACCATCCCAATTTCAACATACACTGGAAAAAAACACATCGGATCTAGAGTCCAGACCCTTAAAAACATCGAAAAGAAAAAGTACTCTTGATTCAATCAGATTTAAGCTTAAATCAAGAACCAAGCCTCTTAATTTGAGCTGATTTCCTTTTGATTTAAGCAAAAATCTGATCGAATCAAGAGTCTTTTTTCTTGTCAATGTTTTCAAGAGCCTGGACTCTAGATCCAATGTGTTTTTTTTCCTGTGTATTAACATCACAAAAATATATTTATGTGTATATCAATGACATAAATGTTTCACAACCCCTCTCACGCTAATTGGTGTCACTCCGATCGATCACAACTTATTGAACTATCAGACTTCATGAGGGGGAGAGAGGGAGGGTGTTATAATAGGTAACTGCATCCTTCAACCTTGCTCTTGCCTCTGTGAAGTGAATGTGCGATAAACTTTGGAATATACTCACCTTTTTAGCGGAGAACACAGAGCATGTGGCGCGGATACTTGTTTCCATATTCAAACTACGTGATAGGTTATAGGAAAGCTGTATCAAGCTCATTCCGGAGCTAATTGTTTGGATCTACCGCGAGCCATGCTTGGCCCGCCCTCGACTTACTCAGCTCGTTCTCCTTCTAGCTTTACTCTTAACACGGAAAGTTCATTCCCGGTAGTCATCTCGAGCCCCAATACGAATTATTATTTTTTTTTAAAAAAAAAAAAAAAAAAAATTGTGCCACAATTCGTCGGTGTCCTCACAAAAGAACGCAAATACATTGCGATGTTACCTAATTTCTCCTCGCAAATTGAATTTTTACTACGAGAATCTTGGATAACTACATTACAATATTGCTTAATTTCTCCTCGTAAATCGCATTTTTTTACGAGAATCTTAGGTATTTTTAACTGGAAATTCCTCTTTAACAATCGTTGACAATTCGTCATTATTCTCACAAAAGAACGTAAATACATTTTGATGTTACCTAATTTCTACTCACAAATTTAATTTTTACTACGAGAATCTAGGGTAATTACACTACAATGTTGCCTCTCTCCGCGCAAATCGCATTTTCAATACGAAAATCTTAGGTATTTCTGACTGAAAATTCCCTGATATTCCTGCTAATAGCTTGCACTAATCAGAACAATTTTGGACTAAAATTACTCATTTTTATAGAAAAATTGAATTGTTTGAGTTAATTTTGCAAGCTTTGATTTTTTTATATGATGAGAACTTTACAAATTGTATAAGTGATACATTTGTTTTATTTGTTCCAGGTAAGCCCAATTTCAACTTCAAAATGTTATGGGTGTTCCGGACAAAATTTGTAAGTAAGCTTTTAACACTGAACATGAATTTCTGATCACAAGGGTGCATTGGCTGCATGAAGCTAGCATAATACATCAGTAAGATTACCTCATGATCATGCGTGAAAATTTTAAAAGTAGCAATACTTCAAATCAGTTTAATAATGTAGTAGTGTTATATTTTACTTCCATGCACCCCAAGAATATGATCTTCTCTCGAACAATGCAAGCAGCTGGTTGATAAGACTGCTCCTGCTGAGTCTGATATTGAGCTCTTGTGAAATTTTTTGTTGATGTTATACAAATTAGGTATTTTTTTACGCTATGTACAAATAGAATGTTAGGCTGGAACTTGCAATTATGGTATATGTTGATTCATATAATCACAGAAATTTAGAGAGTGACAATGGCACTAGTAATGGCACTAATCATTGACCATCATCAAACAGATTCGGGTTTTGAGACTCCTACAATCTGTTGGATGAGGGCACCTTAGAAATCGCGAGAAAGAGAAAAAGATTGGAGAGAGGAATGAGGGAAGAGAAAAAGAAAACACAAGGAGCAAGAAGAGTGTATAGAAGAAAGAGGAGGAGATGAAGAAGAATATTACATGAAGGGAAAATGAGGAAGAGTTGAGAAAGGGAAGAACAAGAGGAATAAGAGTATGAAAAGAAGAATGAGAAAAAAAGAATAGGAGGACAAGACGAAAGGAGGTGAGGAAAAGGAAGAGACAGGAAGAAAAACAGAAAGAGAAATTCTATTTTATTCTTTTTCACTCTATTTCTGCAATTTTTTCTCCTCCACCTTTATTTCCTTTTAGTCCCTCCTCCTCCTTCCTCTTCGTAGCTTTGCTGAGATACCCAACCAATGTGGCCAAAGAATATTTCATTTTTTATTGATTTAGCTCTACGTCACAACTATAAGGAAAAATTCGTTTTATTGGCCGTCAAGGTGCAGCGCGGCTCCGTACAATCCACCAAGCGTTAAATACCGCCGTTAAACGGCCGCCACGGTTCTAATGTAAAGGTTTCGGTACAGCCATAACGGATTCCTGTTTGGAAATGACCGCAGCGATAGGTGCGCGAAGAACCTGCAGTTGTGGAGAACGCCTGCCTCCGTGCTGCAGGAAGAATGAATAAAAATTCGACATTCGCTTTCGGTGGAATCGAAGACCACCCATCTCCATCTCACCGGGCAGGGCTTTCGAAGGCGGGGTACGGATGCATTCTTTCACTCGTCAAGGCTCCGCTAGTTTGCCAGATGGGCTCCTCTTCATTAGTAGGATAAGTGTTTTTAAAAATACACTGGATCAAAAAACCACATTGGATCTAGAGTCCAGACTCTTAAAAACATCGACAAGAAAAAACACTCTTGATTCAATCAAAATCTAGCTTAAATCAAGAACCAAGCCTCTTAATTTAAGCGGATTTCGTTTTGATTCAAGAAAAATCCGATTGAATCAAGAGTATTTTTTCTTGTCAATGTTTACAAGAGTCTGGACTCATAATCCAATGTGTTTTTTCCAGTGTAACTTATATGGGAGGATAAAACAAAATGAGGTTGGAAGCGAGGTGTAAACCGAAAGGAAATCAAAATTTCAATGGGTCAGTTGCGCTGCGCTGGTTTCAGAATCGTGTTTTGCATGCTTGATTCTTATCGATCAGCGAAAAGTTTAATGGATCTATGAGATAAAAATACAGGATAGACACGTGAGAGACCTATTTACAAAGTTTTACAAACTTATTATTTACAAACAAGGCGCGTTTGTCTGTGGGCAAAGATGCACGCGACATACTGGGGTCACGGAGACTTAAACGCACGGCTAGAAAAGTTAGCAGTTGGTCTTAATCAGATGTGGCACAGATATAGACTTCACCTCTGACTTTTCTGGACAAAAATAAGGTGTCTCGAGTTTCTGAAATGAATTAAAAACTTGAAAAAAGCACATCTTAAATTTAAAAAAAAAAAATCCTCAAAAAGTTGCGATAAAAAAACACATCAAAAATGGCGAATGAGACAGAACCATTCAGTTATATCTTCACTATGGCTATCGCCCGAATAAAATGAGTGGATAAGTGGATACTACTACTTATGTTAATTTCAATGCATCAAAATTAGAATCGGAATTTAACAGCTCCGCATTACATAAGAGTTGTAGATTTAAGAATTCGGCGAGCATAAATGATCTAATTGCCTCTTGAAAAGAATAATTCAGTGCTTGAGGTCTCTCATTATGTCATGACGGAATAATGTAGCAATCAGTGAAGCCTAACCATTCTGAAATTCATTTATCTTTCAATATAAAAGCCATCAATAATTTTGTACGCAGAGTGACCCGCGAAATGTAGAGTAATTAAAAAGCGGGTAAATAGGGGGCCAACACCCTGAGGTGGAGTTTACGACTTGTTGATAATAACACTGTCATAATGTTTTATTACTGGATGATGGCACAATGCACTACTGCACACAAACATACACATCCTTGCAATGGAATTTTGATCTCAAAGAGTGTATAGGCCCTCGATGAAAGTGTCCTGCATGCTTAGTTTACACGTAGCCTTTGGCCTATTTCGTTCTCTTCATTGCGGTGCTTATTTATTCGAATAATCTTGTGAATATCGATTTTTGTCTCTTCAAATAGGGAAGCAACAATAAGTGTGGGAAAGATAACTAGGGGGTATGCGGGGTATGCCTCTGCGCCGCTACGCGGCCCATCCCCCGGAGGGTGCTTTGCTTTAAGTTGCATCTATATGCAATTTTTATCAACATTTTTTCTGATTTTTGTTTAAAATCTGGGGAAAAATCAGTGAAATTTTTAGCCAGGAATGTCCAAGGTTTTCCTAGTTAATATGCAATCGGCGAGGGGAAATTTGGCAACATTGAAACGAAGTTACGTACTTTCGTGACGGAAACGACGATATTTTGTGGACGGGCCCTATGCCGAGTTATGAATGCATTTGCAATATCTGTCGGATCCGTGACTATATTTAAAATTGTCTAAAATTAAATGAAATTTTCGTTCAGTTTCTATTCTTACTATTTTTGTGAAGTTTTGGACTCATTTTGCAAATCATCATAGAAAACCCCTCAGGGATCATATTGGAGGTTTTTTTGGCTTTTGGTTCACCCACGGATGCAAAACTTTGAATATTGATCGTTGATATCAATGGCATTTGTCAAAGAGCTTCGAATCGTTGCATCTTTTTTCGGCTATCCTCCATCTCGCTCGCGCGCATTCGCAGCGCGAAAATATATGCAGCAAATCGAATTTTCTCACCTTGCTCCAGCGCGTGCGCTCGGGCAGGACGAGCGATATCCAGGCTGCGGCGTCGGACGGTGCCTAAAATCCCGGGAATTCGCACCGGAGCCCACGAGAAAAATACGATTTTCCCGCCGAGATCTCGCGATTCGCAGTAATGCAAAATGCATGTTTATCCGCGGCCGGGCACCGTAACGGTAGAGGAGCAGAGGTGTTCGTGTCAACAAGATTACACTCGCGAACCGGAGGGAGGGGGGGGGGGGAGGAATGGCCGAGCAGATGAATCATTCATCGGCGTTGCGTGGCCTTTCAACCTTTGGTGACAGGGGAGTGCTGCCCCGCTAAGTAAGAGCCGCGTATCTCCGGTGGAAATCCTATGTGGATGCGTGGTTTTTCCGGAGACGGCGGAGTGGACCGAAGCCGTGCCCCGGCTACGGGCGTCCCCGCGACCCCCTACGCTCGCCGGGTTCGTCCGAGTTCAACGCCGGCCGTGACGCCACGCAGCGTCCAAAAATACGAAAATTATACTTGCATTATGGTTTTTTGGCGAAACGAAAAGTTTCAACCGGCGATGTGAGGTTGACAATTGAGTTTTGAAAATCAATTTTTTTTGTCGTCTATATTTTAAAATGGAGAAGTTATTTCAAACTTTTTTATTTATCATTTAAGAGTGCTGAATAAACCACGTTTGCAGTATTTTTTACAATTTTTATCTGATATGGGAAACAGTAGAAAAGTAGATTGAAAAGTGAAAAAATGCACCGCTTTGTGACGTTAAACACATGTATTTTAGCAAAGTTGATCTATGGTCGTATCTCCTCTAAAAACTGATCGATTTAGAAATCAAGGATATTCTCGTATTCAGTTCACTCGGTAGTTTACATTTGAACATACAATTCATCAAATTTTAGGCACCTGCAAATTCTTCATTGGCATCAGTTCAAATCGCCTTCATCTTTACCCCATCTTGACGGACCCGGGTCTTTTTCTTCCAAATAATCAAAGATGATGACAGCGAAGGAGAAGTTCGAGATGAAGAAGAAAAAGAAAAGAAATTAGAAAAAGGGGAAATGAAGGGGGAGTGAAAGAAAAGGATATTCTCTTTCAGTTCTTTTTATTCTCCCTTCCCTTTCTATCCTCCCTTATTTCTTCCTCCTTTTCCTCTTCCATTTTCCTCTTCTTTATTCCTTCATCATTCTCTTTTTCTCCCTTTTCTTCTTCCTCTTCCTTTCATTCTCTTGTTAAAATCGATCAATGGATCGATTTATCACTATACCAATGTTTGACTCGACGTACTTATTTCAATGACATCTCACGTTTTTGAGAAACAAATCCATAGACTAAGGTTGGCAGCCCATACGCCGAAGAGGATGAAGAAAAAATCGCTTGTTAAACATAATTATATCCATGAATGTGAAACTTACTCGTCCAGAAGTGCTGTAAAGGCTCGTCGAACAATCGACATTTTTTCCTTTACAAAGCACGAATTCAGTTTGGCAAAGACGGACCAGTGCAGTGGCGCGGGCCTAGACTATATGCTCTAATTATGCGAGGTTCGACGCAGCGTGCCACTCGGAGTCTTATATTAAGCGTACGTTCACACACAAATTCATCTGAATGAAATATGCATGGTTCTAGGAGGGACGGAAGGGGGGGGGGGGTTGTTGACAGAACGGCCAGGAACCGATATTCGATGACGCAACCACGAAGCAACTCACGATGCTGCCGCGGCGACGATTCGCGAAAAAGACGTTCAGTTCTGCCGTGCTAAAGAAAAATGCCGTATGGGCATTCGATCGTTGCCAAATTTCCCCTAATAAAACACTCATATTTGGACCGTGTTTAACAGAAAGGAACCAAGCCACATTAGCTGTCGCCAAATTTAACGGGACAAGAAGTTAATTTTTTACGAGAGAACATTTGTGCGGATTCCTTTGAAAATTTTAAGAAATTTGCGTCGCACTAAGGAGAAAATTCACTGAAATTTGCACGAAAAATCCCCCAACCGTCTTCATGTAAAAAATGAATTCGTCCAATTAAATTTGGCAAAAGCTGTTGTGGCTTGGTTCTTTGTGCTTGACGCGGTCCATTTAAAGGAATTTTAAAGTGCTTTTCTTTGAGACCTAAGATTGAATTTTGAATAAAATATTTCGAAAAACCCTAGTAATCGATTCTTACCACACCTTCAAAAGGGGAAATATCGATAATCGAGCATTCACGCCTCGCCATTGGAAGCGATGTCGAATACGACTGAGAAACAATTGCAATGAGGGGCTGCCAGATGAGAAGCGGGTTCAACGGTAGGAGTTATCGGTTTGCCTCCCGCGCTCTTGACACAGAAGGATTTGTTTGCAGTGTGTCACAAACAAGGTATGAGCATTACAAGACATATGGACGTATTTCTGTCAAACGGAACTATGTGCATTAAGACATGAGCCCTGAGACCCATGAGAATATGTCCATAACAGGGCTCACGTCATAATGCACATAGTTCCGTTTGATAAAAACGCATCCATATGCGTTGCTGTTGGCGGCGGGCCATTACAACTGCGTTGTGTTGTGTGCATTAGATTTGAAGGCGCGAGTCAAATTTGCTTCGCGTTATTTCGCCTTTCAGCCTACCAATCTCTTTTGGCATGGGTAAACCTCGTGGGTAATGTCCGATATAGAGCGGGGAATACCCACGAAAAAGTCGTTAAAGTCACCAAATTTCCTGACGTCAAATGAGTATCGGACATTCTTTGTAAATTTACCGTGTTTATCGGTGTCTGTCTTTTTTATTACCGGACACTTTGTTGCTAGGGAATGAGTCGAAAAATTGCCGCCGATTCTTGATGATCAAAGATCACCGGGAAAATTCGCAATTTTACTGATCTTTTTTTAAGTGACGAAAAGGATTTCTGGTGAGCCAAATGATGTTTAGAAAAATTCCAATGACAGTGAAAGTTCATTTTTTCCATAAATGCATGGTAGTGTAATGCAACCCGCTCCATATTATTTTCCGAAAGGTTAAGACTCAAACTCCTGATTTACTCATTTGGACTTGATATTTTGTAATGATTCTCGATTGCCGCGTTAAACGGTACTTTTTCCTGTCGCAATCGAAGGATAAACGAAATGTCACGCAAAATTTGCACAGCGTAAAACAAAAGAAACCACGGGGAAAATGAGTCAAAAATTCTTTCGATTACATCCTACTTTTATTCTCGTTCGTTCAAGTCTCTGAGCAACTGTTTGCAAAAAGCCAAGGACAAACCTTATAAAAAAGCGTACGTAAATTGGTGACTTAAGTCCAAAAATGCATATCTCTAATAAATGTGACGTCGCGTATCCCCGCAGATATTTTATTATTTTGAAGGTATACTAAACCAATAGTTCGTCTTTGAGCATCTTGCGGTCTCCGGATACATTCAACTTCAAGGATTGAGACTCAAACGTATGAATGAAAAGCGTCAATTTTCTCTACAAAAGTGATTTTTTCCCTTAAAATTTCATCGAGTGGTTCTTGGTAAACGTATTCTACGCCTATGTGTTAAATTTCAAGCCGGAATCAAATTTTTAACCATTGCATGCAAATCAGTTTTTTGTGTTTCTTGTACAGGTGATATTTGGCGCATGCGATATCATCCCCAGAAAGTTGATAAAATATGCAACTGAATTTTTATCCAAGAACCACGCAGCATACTACACTCCATTTAAGATTTCAATCAAAAATTCTGTGAGCTTTAATGATATCTCTCATTGGAAGAAGATAAAAATCGCATCATTCAGCAGGATCCTGCTGTTAAAACATGCATCGAGAGGAAACATAACATTTAACGATGAAAACAGTGGTCATGTTAGGTTTGAGAAAAAATTAAACGAGACCCAGAGCCCAGAGGGCCGTTTGCAATTACCGTTGCAATAACGCAGTGACCTCTCAAATTGGCGCTTACTCCATCCAGGAGCACATCACTAATTGGCAGAAATATGGTGGAATGTGTTACTGACATTCTTCTCAGCATTTTCGTCTGCAGTAACTGAGCTCAGGAAGGAGTAAGTAGAACACAGAGTTCATTGCGTCCCAGTTGGCAAATAAAGTCATCAATGGTACCATTACATATCCGTTGACCGCTCCTACACCATTTCGTACTATCTCGACACACAGAGAATCCTTTAATTAATTCCTTCTGGATAGGCTACCTGCATCTTGTCGCGGAATGGACCGCTATAGACACGTTGAGAGTATGACAAAACATGTTTTATGGAAATTTTCCGGAGAAAGCCATTTAATGCACCAAAAATTACCAGAAATAACGCACAAGTGAAAGATTGACGTTTGCATTTTACATCAGAATTAATAAACTTAAGCCTTTTGCTCAGAAGAAATCAGATGTGGGCCATTGAAAATAATCTCATACGCTCGGCAAATTATCGGTCTTTGGTGTGATAAACTTTTTCCTCCTCCATATAATTCGCCGAAAGTTGGAACTTACAAAAAAATTTACACAAAAAAACTCTCCGATCATAAAATATACTGAAATTATATGTAGTTTGGCATTCGATTTAACTCAAGTAGACTTGGTTTTGTGGTGAGCGAGGACCAGGATTTTCATACACGAAATACGAAATTTTTTACATGAGTTGATGTCGGAAATTTTCATGTACACACTGTATTCTACGTGAAATCTCGATAAAAAAAGAAGAAAATGCATATGTTATATTGTACCGGGTCTAGAGTCCCATTGTTTTGATGCTTGAATTTTAATTATACGAAGATATTTCAATCAATAACTATTTGAATATTTTGACTATTGGCCTTTGACATTCGATCATTCGCGGCCCCTGCAGGAGCTATTCCTCGATGCTATCATAAGAGTGAAATTGATATTTGAAAATGAGCCGGATTCTGATTCTGAGGAGCTGAGTAGTTGGCTTAAAACCTGTTCTGAGCCGCAGATATATTTCATATAATTGATGATCCTCCGTTGACGTGTTTTGACTTCTGTCGGTCGATGAACGACGTGCCTCTTTAGTTAATTCGTTGCCGTGCCAGGAAGAACGCAGTATGAGTATTCAAACGTTGCCAAATTTCCTCCGATAAAATATTTATTTTTGAAAATACCACTACACATTTTCTTTTAAAATTTTTAGATTCATTAGATACAATTGTGCGTTGCATTATCCCCGAAGTTCAGCTGAAAAAATTCCCCATTTTTGCGCCCAAAATTTGTTTTTTATCAAGGAAATTCGGCAACGTTAGGATGCGCATACACCGTTTTTTCAACATGACAGCGTGCATCTACGTTGAGCAGGGCGTCGCTCCTCAAAGCGAAATCTCACATTTTCGTCCATTTTTTACCGGGACAAACAGTTGCGGTGATAATTAGCTCTTTTAATTAAGCGCGCACAAGCTAGGAATCGCTATCGTGCAGGCCAGTTCCTGCGGATGTGCACAAAATTAATGCATGTTGCTAATTAACCCGATTTAGCATGAATTAATCTTCTTTTAGAGAATCGTTCACTTCGAGCTCCCGGTATGGGCTCATTGACACTCTTTAAACTTGTTAGAATGTTTATAAATTTATGAATTGGTTTATAGTGTAGCTATCTTTTCCTTATTTTGGTTATACGATGGAAGGCTTACGAGTTAAAATTTGTGCTACCGGGCTAAGAAGGAGTATTTCATTCTTCTTCTCACCATTCCTCTTCATCCTCCTTCATATATCTCATTCTCCCTAATTATCTGCTCTCTCTTTACTTTCCTCCTCTTCACACACTTCTTCTTTCTTATATCTCATTCTTCCATCTTCTCTTTGTTCATCTCCCTAATTATATGCTTTCTCCTAATCTTCTCCCTCTTCACCCACTTTTTCTTCTTTCTTACATCTCATTCTTCCTCTTCTCTTTTTTCGTCTCCCTTAATTATCTGATTTCTCTCCATCTTTCTCCTCTTCACCTACTTTTTTCTCTTTCTTATCTCCTGATTCTTAATGCGATACTCTTACGTTAGGAGCCCCATACGATCTGCGTCTATTAAACCGGGGAAAAAACCTGAAGACATTCGCGATAATCGGCATGCTTGTTTTTGCCAATAATGCACTTTTTCGAGGCTTTGGCTTGCATACTAAAGCGCCAAACGAGGCCAGCATATGAGGCCTGTCGGAGGATCGAGGGCTTAGGCATGGAGGAAGCAAAGCGGGCATGCCGCGCGTCGCCCGCTCATGCGCGCTCTAGCGAGAGTAATTTACAATGTGCCTTGAAAAATAAACACATCCCCAAGATGACAGGTTATAATCTGGGGCGAAACTTATTTGAGTCGCCGGACAAGAAAGCTTAACGCTTGAGTAGATAGATCGGGTGATAAGACTGGATGCTTGATGAAGTTGTTAGCTTTTAAAGTGGATACCTTTGTCGGCCATGATCCAACATGGCCCGCGATCTCGGCGATCTTTGTGATCTGATTTTGGCGAAATTGCACGCTGCGTCGGGCTTGACTGAAGCTTTTGCTCGGGCACAGTATTGCCAAATTTAAGAATAAAAGGATAGTTGAACATACCGCTAGGGGCACACTGTTCTGAGAAGGAATCAAAGTCAGAAATTTTCCTCAGAATGTGTGGACCTAACACAGCTCAAAATTCTGCCATTTACAGTTTTCACTGAAAAAAAAAGAATCTAAATTTGCCGCTAAGAAGTATTATTTTGTCTAAAATCAAGAATTTTGCTGTTTAATAGAAACTACTTTCTCGCTTAACCCAAGCATTTATTTTGCTTGTATCAAGAAAAATTCAGCTTAAATCAAGATAAAACAAATTCTTGGCGGCAAATTCAAGAATTGTCATACTTGAGCCAAGCACCTTTTTTCAGCGCAGGTCATATTTGATTATTATTTTAAATTTTAATTTTAAGCAATAAAATAACACTCACGTTAGTGCATCGTGCATACCTACTCAAGCACTCAGTACATTCACTAAGCACTATGTATGATACGATAACACAACATTTTCATTGAGATTCCTCTGAACAAGTTGATAGCCTGTAATATATTAATACCAACATGATCCGAAACGGGTCAAATTGTTAACAATAAGATCTCAACGTGTTACCAATACGTTTTTAGCACGAGAATGATTCTCAACAAAAATTTCGGACATCAACTCCTAAAAAAATTGTAAGCAATTTAAATTGAAACTGGTTAAATGATGAAAGACGAAAGACGCCATTTGTGCCCAAGCAGTGATAATCGCATAAGTCAAAATCTCGCTTAGGAATCGATTTCCAACCTCTCTGTCGCGTAAATTGCTATCTAGGTTCGAATTTTGAAGAGGGAACGTGCTAAGTGATGTTTTGACTCATACCTTGTCTAATGGCCCATTTTGACCCAAGTTCTTTATTGCCAATATCTTTGATGGCTCTCTGAACGTAAGTCAATTTTGATATAATAACATGAGTTGAAACGATAAAAAAAAGATGTATACATTTTTGAGGCTTTACGTACGAGGCCGCTTCTACGATCGAAACTGCTGCTTTCGGGAATCCCGATCGGATTCACCCCGGGGCGCGGATGGTGAAATGCGACCACGGTGCGGAGCGGCCCTTTCAGCTGAATTTTAGGTGTGGTCACTCGCCGCACGGTGGATGGAGTCAATAGGAAAGGTCGGACAAAACTTAGAAACTTTAAGGGCTTATAACTCCGTCCATACAAAACTTTGAGGTTCTAAAATTGGTTCCATTGGTTTCCTTGTGAAATTTCCTTTTCGATGCACCCCTTAAAATTTAAAATACGATGAAATTAACATACAAATTTGCGGTTTTAGTCAAAACTGTCTTGTCCGACCTCTTTGATTGACTCGATCCACTGTGCGCCGTCTCGCCGTTCATGTGATTCGTGATTAGCCTGCGTGATATTCTCAGTGTGAAAAGAGTGAAAAAATTAAAGACTCACTCTCGTTTCATGAGCCACTGATCAGAGTGAAGATAAAAGCACCGTGTGACACGTTTCGTCAAAAAAGTTATTTGCAAAATACGTTGAAAATGTGTTGAAAATTTCTATAATTAGATCCTATCAGTGAGTCATTGTATACATTAAAATCGCAGTCAAGTATACATTGAACTCCGAACTTCCCACCTAGATTATTGGGCGAGAAAATCAAAATCAGCGTTGGTAAAATCGGACACTGAAAACAAAACAAGGGAATCGTTATATTTACACTGAAAAAAAAAGGGTCAGATTTTAGCCGAACTGGTCAGTTCAGCGGCGATTAGGCTAATAGGCAAACTGTTTGAAGTAGGAAACAAAACCTTTGAGCTCCTAGCATAACCAAGTTTATGTGCTATCTAAACCCTATTTTAGATTCATCACAAACCTAAAAGTTTATGTTGTATCTAAACCACTTCTAGGTAGTAGCTGAACTAGTTCGGCTATAATCCAAACTGGCCATATACCGTCACAAACTGTTTAGGCAGGTGCAGTGACGAATCACGTGCGTTTAAAAAAGTCCGTTACTTTTTCAGTCTCAGTTGAAATGCTAATGGCGTCGCGAGTCGGTCGTATCGAGTTAATTTACGAATTAAAAGTGATAAAAATGGATTATCTCAAGTGCTTTGCTATTTCAAATTCACCGCTCATTCTCGGAATCAGTGGCGCTCTCTGAATGCAGTAGAACTTAACTCTCAGTCAGTCAGTGCTGTTGACTTGATGTCAACAGAAACTGATAACAATAACACCATCCCGGTGGGTGAGTCAAGGTATTATGTTACTAATTCTTTAATCATTAAACTAAACACATCTGAAAGCATTATTGCTGATCTTTAATCTTTCAAGTAAGGCAGTATTCCTTCGTTCAAGAGTGTAGATGTTTAACTAATCTGTTCGTTCGAGCGGCGTGCTGCGTGTAAAGAATTCGCGATGAAACCGGAGGACTTTAGTCTGACAGTGATTCTTATCATCAGTTTGTTAAATCAAGAAACATCAGCATTATCCAAATCATCATTTGATCGCTCGATATCGGTGTTATTGTTTTAATACATGGGATAGTAACAGTGTGTACCTATCTATGAGTCGCTCGTAATTAGAATCAGGACCTCATGTATGTATCAAAGCTCAATATTGGCGCGTATACGTAGTATACCGCCTTTGCGATCGTTTCGAACCCTGCTCGATACAATAACCGAGTCCCTTAGTTCCTTACCGAAAAGTGACTACCGCGAACTTCTGAGATTTTCCAAAGCGTGTAAAAAGTTTATTTATCCGTCAATAATTATGATTTAAAGTTGTTTCTCATTCTGGGGCTCTCTAGTTTATGTGCAGTGAATACCAAGAGTCTACGTTACTTGGTTTTCTTAAAAAAAGCCTAAGAGTACGACGCGCTGATTTAAAATATGCATATATAAGCAGAATCAAGCGAACTGATTCGAGGATGGCTGAGCAGGTCGGCACTCTCGGAATGAGAATTTAACTCCTCCGTTTTGTTCAAAACGTTGCTTTGACAGATCTCCACACCTCTGTTATACTTTTCAAAAGTTGGTACCCGTGCTCTGATAGTGCTGTTCATCTGACAACAATGTCAGTGTCAGCTGATAATAATATTTTTATCGCTCGCCGTCATGGCTTTTCATTCGTGAACCACCGCTAGCGCTATCTGCTGGAGAATTTAGAATGCTAAGTTCCTCCCCACCCGTTTTAATATGCCAGTGATCATATTGTGAGGCGTCCTATCCAAAGTCAACTGAATACATATATTGTAGATTGTTGTTAAAATACCAATAAAAAAAAAAAAAAAAAAAAAAAAAAAAAAAAAAAAAATGAGGTTAATAAAAAGTTTTCAGTCAGTCTTTGACATCCTGAATAATTGTCTTGGTATTTATTTACTAATTTTACAGAATTATATTTTATTTCTTATTAAAACTAAGAAATACAGTGCAATCTGTGTAAGTGCAATCTGTGATGAGCCTCGAGACTCATTAGACCATTAGCTAAACGTGGCTCATACAGGAATCCACTTACCCCTCTCTTCCCCACGCTCCTGATCACTGCGTCGGCGTCTCGACGAACAATAGCTAATGACGGTCGCCAAGCTAGGCCGGGATCCTCAGCCCCTCGCCCAATTACTTACGCTTCATTAACCATTTCACCGTCACGCTAGGATTCGCCCAATTTTCAAAAAAAATTGTTTCGCGAGTTTTTAGCAATTTTTTCCTTACTCTCCGTTGAAACACGAATTAAAAGAGGTCTCATTCATAAAAATCGGCCAAATAGAAGAGAAGTTACAGTATTCGAAATCCGAAGAAATCAACAAAACTTCTCCAAACAAAAAATAAAATGAAGGGGGAAAAAAAGAAATGTATAAATTACAATTTAATATGATTGACCTCAGAATGTGACAAGCAATTCAATTATAAAAAGGAGAAAAAATTGAGTGAAATTACAAAAAATTAGCCTCTTGCAAGGGGCTTCCTTGTATGAGTTTTGACCTGAAGACAAGTAAATCCCGTTACATTATTAAAACGAAATTGACTCCATAGTTTAATGCCTTAGTTTCTTGAATACGATTATTTTAAGCTCTCGAAAATTTATACCAGCAATTTTACCCATGGGGTGATTTCCTGAGAGCTGATAATATCACGAATTTCTCATAGAGCCCTTCAAAAATGGCTTGCTTTTTGGGCAGCCGATTCGGCCATCAAACCGGGGTTTAAATGGAAGCTGATAATAACACAAAGCTCTGAGAAAAATTTTGAGATGAGTATAGGAACGGTTTGTAAATTACGAGGAGAGGCGGGCATTCTGTTCAGCATATCGATACATAAGTATTTTCACACGTAGAATTTAATTTTCACGTCAGGGAGTCGACATATTTTTATTTTTTCGATTTTATACGGAAAATGTATGGTTTTTCGGGATTGAAATTACTTACAATTGTTTCATGAAAAATGAATGCACCCAAAATGACTATAGCATTTTGACTTTCACATACGTGCACTCACTAAATCGATTGGTAAATTCAAAGAGTGGGTACATCGACCTGGTATATCAAGTTTCTGCAATTTTTCACGGCAAATCGGTAGATTTTCGGGATGTGGATTGCTTACTTTCAATTCATGAATGAATAAAGCATGGACATGGTTAAGCTTCTTTGCATGAAAAGACGTTTAAAATAAAAAAATCAAGACATATTTAATACAATTGCATTTATATCGAGTAAATCTCTTTTCAATAATATAACGGGATTTATAATACCGGTGATTTGGGTATTTTAGCCCCAAAATACCTTTAAATCGACTTTATCTTCTAGGAGTTCGACAGAATTTTTCCTTTCTTCGCTTAAATTTTTCCGTAGCACTTTTCTTCAAGAATCTGATAAGATTTTGCTTGAGGCAGATAAAAAAACTTAAATTTGTTCGAATAGCTTTCTAGATTCACAATACACGGTCTCGTCAAGGTGCGTCGTTGACCTTGCACTGTTGGATCGTGAATTCTCTTGTTGTGCTGCTTGCCTTTTTTGAAATCTCTGTAAATGAAAACTAAAGGGGTTGATATGTGCGAGTTAATGACGCGCCTTATCAACACATTGTGTTGGAGTTCACTGCTGTGATTTGGGTTCATTCTCAGCGGCACATAGGGAGTTTAAAAGGTGTACAATTTTTTCTCAGGTAACTCGTCTGAAATTATTTTTAACTTCGTAGTTATAACAAACTATGAAATCAATTTACATCTCCGCTCAGCGCCAGAACACAATTGTTTATTTTTCATTAAAGCTAACCTCAAAATATATTTTCATTCTTTATCCGCCTTGGTTTTTCATAACAGTCACTGCGTATCCAATATATCCATGAAATGGACTGTATTTTGTAGGAAGGTACCAAGTCGCATCAAAATCAAATTCAGGCAAAGAGGTTCAAAGTTTTACCACTTCATATGACTCAACCAGAGATTAGTTCTGGAGGAATTCTTTCAAAGGCTGCCCTGAAATCATTTTATTTCAACTCATTTCTCCATCTTCTCTAGAATATCGATCCATCAAACCTGCTTAGTTCAACATTATAGTTTCTAGCTCTTTACTGCAATTAAATTGCGGAACTATAATTTGACAGTTAGCAGAATATCCTTCAATGTACCCACACTTCCAACCTGCAGAACTTACTTTGCAGATAACTGAACAACAATGATTAGCACGGAGGAGAAGTTCGTAAGTACTTAAGTACATATACACCTACTAGCAACTTTACATATCTAGCCCCATTTTCAGTTACAATATTAATAGTATGTTTCATTTTCATGGAACCGGTTATGACTCCAGGTTTGTCTTCCTATAAGCTGTGTTTTTCTGTGCCCATTATTCAGGAGTCAAGAGTAGAGGATTGGAAGTCTGGAGAAGAACCGATCCATTTAATGCTACATCATTAGCATGTCCAAAATTTTAATTTCCAGAGAATTATGTGGTGATGAAAAGCCAGAGCCCTGTTATCCTCTGATTTCTTGTATTTTAATGATTTGAGTTTAGGTATCAGATTTGTAATGGGTGGGTAGTGTACCTTTTTGATCGATTGATGATAAAAAAATTGATGGATGCTTGTCCTACATTCAATTTAAATTTACAAGTACCTGTTAAATGAATTCATAACGAAAATCAATAATTTCAGTGATATTATTTTTATGCTGTCTACATACACTGGGTTCTTATTCCGTGCCAGGATTGTTATCATTTACCAAAAAATACCTTGAAACTGAGCAAAAGATTTTTTCTGGTATGACCTTTTGGAACTGCATAATAAGGGAATAATGCGTGTTTAGAATTTGACTAGGCATTCTATCCACTTTCCCCCTTGTAAGCTAATCTTTTTTATTTAAGACCTTCACATCATTTTTTCCTATTTTAGAGAGAGTAAGGAAATGCTGATTATAACAAAATTTGAGGAACAATTACTTTCATCCCTGTTGAATGAAAAAAAATAAAACGAAGCACCTACCTAAAAAAAAAAATAAATAAAGTAAAAAAATACCATGAAGTAAAAAATAAAATAAAGTAAATTCATAAAATAAAGTAAATTAATAATATTAAGTAAATAAATAAAATAAAGTAAATTAATAAAATAAAGTCAATAAATAAATAAAGTAAATACATAAAATACCTGAAGTCTAAAGAAAATCAACCAAAAACACAAAATGAAGTAAAACAAATGACGTAAAATAATATAATGAAGTGAAAAAATAAAATGAAGTAAAATAATGCATTAAAATAAAAATCGAACAAAAGCTTTGTAAATTGGTCAAGATATCCTGGTTGTCCTAGCAATTGGAAGCTAAATGCGGGTTTTTCGTCCCCGATCATTAAGTTCTCGGCATGGCTCAGTAGGTAGGATCCTCGTCTTCGGTTAGGTAGGTCCCAGGTTCTAATCCCGACATAGGTCAAAAAAATTCTGCACGTAAATATCGAGAAATATGCCTCTAAAAGTCTCGTGGACCATATTTTTCGCGGTTTTAGACATTATTTCCGTAAATAATCCATTTTGGGGGGCTCTTTTCAACTGTCCCCTGGCTACAAACCCCAAAATTTGCTGCCGATGCTTCAATTTAGCGATCCAAACCAGGTTTAGATTTATGCCCAACTAGTTTAGATATTAGCTAAACTTCCGAGTCAGCGTAGATACCAAAATCGGGTTTGCCTACTATCCAAAATAACTAGCTGGGGCCATATCAGCTATCCGGAGTTGGTGTTGTACACCGATATTCCGGCAAAAATCCAAACCCTTTTTTTTCAGTGTGTATGGACAAGGTTTTATGCTAGAGGTAAACAAAATACTCAGATGTTGAATATATTTAGTTGAGTTTCTAGTTTCATTTTAAATTGTTTTGGCAATATAAACGGATCATTTTTTTCCTGAAGGCACATATTCAGCTATTTTTCCTCGAAGAATCAATTTTTTAATATCATTAAATTCAGTAAAAAGTTAGGTATGTGAATGCGGTAATATTGCATTGCATTAGTCGAAACGGAGGTTAATGTTCAGGTTTGCATAATTTCAGCTATGATTTAGATTTTACAAACGAGCTTTCTCGGGAATAAACAGCAGGAATGAGCTTCTTTAGGCAATGGATCCGTGAGATGAAAAAGGGAGAAGCCCTCGGCGCGGTGGTTGGCATGTAACACATATTAGCGCCTTCAAGACTGCAATGAATACTTCACGCATTGCGTCAAACACACTGCAGTCAGCAAGCAGTCGGCTTGAAACGCATAGCGCCTACAAGGATGCATGAATACTTCACGCATTGCGCCAAACACAGTGCGGTCGGCGCAACGGCGGAAGTTAAAATTAATAAACCACATTTTATGTTTGTTGTTTCATATATTTTTTCGTTCGTTTTTTTTATAATTGGAAAGCCTCGTCCAAATCAGGATTGGGTTTACGGAAGCTTAATTTTCGCGTATAAATTCCAGTGAACTTTTGTTAGTGTTGGACAGGGGGCTTTCACAAGAAAAATGTGCCCCAACACGGAGGTAAACGGCGTCTCATACTGCCGTGCAAACGCAAAAAACGCCGTAAACGTCATTTTTAAATTATTTTGGGAAGGAATGTATTCATAGCAGAAGAACTGTGGGGTACCTTGGACATAATTCGTTTGCAGATACTGTCAAGGAACTTAACCTGAAAATTTGAGGTGCATGAGTAAAAAGTTTTTATCTTTTAAAGTGTTAAGTTGTCAAAAAAATGCGGGGAAATCTTGATGGATTTACGGCGTTCTTGCCTTAGCATGGCATCATACACCCCTCCCCTCACCGGCACGTTTACTTAGCGAATGAGAAGGGGACGAAAAAATACAGGCGGCCAAAGGGCGGCAAGTAGGTGAATCCGGCCCTGACTAGGAGGTGCATTTTCTCACTTTTAAATCTATTTTTAAAGCATTTCCTATGCCAGAAGAAAATTATAAAGAATACTGTGAAATCAGCTCTTTAAACACTTTCAGATGAAGCAATACAAAAATTAAGTGCAAATTCTCCATTGGTCGCATAGGTTTATATTTTGAAGCTTCCAAGCTGTCGCGATGAGATCGCTGGATAGTGGATGGTTGGTGTGGCTATCAGCGCGGTCTTCGGACGCGTTCCGTGTGGGTTTCGCGAACACACGCGCCGGCTGTTCTTCTCATTAACTTGTTCGATGTTGACTTTTAAAAAGCTGATGCACATCCGTTATCAGAGCAAAGTTGCGAAGAGAGGACCTCGAGCTGGTGGTCGTGAGGTCGATCTCCTTTGCACTACATACAGCCCATCGAAAACTGGAATGATGGCAGATTTTACCCTGAGTATACAAAAATACCTCTGATTCACTGATAGGAAAATAACTTTTATGCAACTTTCTTTGAACTCCGCATTAATATGTCAAGACCAATTAGAAACATTAGGAATCACAAAATCTCGAAGTTATACTTAAACTCTCAAACCATAAAAAAGTCCCTGCCTACTTTGATAACGCGATGGTTGCTCAGCCATTCTCCTATTGTGTATATTGTTAGATTCAAGGGTACATGATTCACGTAAAATCAGTTTCTGAAAATGCTGCATGCTGATGCCTTCTACTAAAAGACGCCTCCGCTTTTTGGTGATAAAAATCGAGAGAAGTGCATGAATATACGTATAGTGTATAGGCAACACTCAACAGTCGCATTTGACTTTAAAGTATCGTAGAGAGAATCAAATGAGAAACAGCAAATCTGCTTTTAGGCCATATAATTTCGATGTCCTATTTTGATGGGGTCAATTATTAAGCCCGTATCACACGATCAGAGTAGAGCTATGAAAGTGGCACGGATTCTTCAATTTTGCAGCCAGTTCTGCACGAAATTCCCTCGAAAATTTCAAGATGTGATCTATGATGTGTCCCAAATACATCGGTTACTCTCAAAAATCTTCGGACAGACAATCTTTGAGAGGCTAATAGTCAACAAAGCCATCAATGAGTCTTTTTGAGGGCTTTCCTTCGATCGTGTGGTCCTGTGTCCACTCGTAAAAATGGCGTCAAAATGGAAGCTCAAAAAGAATCGATAAATACGATTTGTTCGCGATTGTTGATAAAAAAAGAGTCGCGCCGCTCTATTTTGAGTTGCACCACTCATCAATCGCATCAAGTCCCGGCTTTGAGCCACTTATCGTTGAAATCGATTCACTTTGAGCTTCCATTTTGACGAGTGGAGGCAGCGCTTGTGATACAGGCATTGGATGAAACATAGCGGGAGCATAGCTTAATGTATGAAAGAACTCCAGAAGGCTCACCATAGCTTGGAAAGTGAAAATCCACCGGAAACGCGCTTCCGGGAATTTCGGGAAAAGGAGCGTTCCCGTTGGAGGTGCCGGGATCGGCTCGAACGTGAATCGAGAATTTAACGGATCGGCTAGACGAGCCGCGAGAGGCGGGCGTAGCAGGTGAAAGAGGAAGAAGCCAGTGTCCGGCCACAAGGCCTCGCTCTTTAATTATTGATGTCGTATTAGCGTCAACTCGTCTCGACGTCTTGGCGCGGTGGCGTCTCGGCGTCTCGGCCGCGACGCGACGCGACGCGACGTCCCGCCTGGCCAAGCGCAAGCGCATGCCATGCTGCCCGACGCTTGACGCTGTCAGCAAACGCCTCCTTACTAAGTGACGTCACCATCCGATAGGATGCCTCCTCTTTCAACCAGAGACCATTATCGTCACCTTCCGGCCTAACACTGAAAAGAAAATCTCGGCGTATTTATTAAGAAAATGGTAAAATTACCAAGAATTCAGGGTTCTATTTGATCCCAGTTTTCTCTTGGTAAAATTACCATTTATGGAATTGGTAATTTTACCGAGAAATCTCAGTAAAATTATTGAACTTTCTCGGTAATTTTACTGGACCTTGGTAAAAACGCCAATATTTTTTATCGACTGTGGTAGAATTACCGAGATAAAATGGGAAAGTTACCGGGAATTGATTACCAATAAAAGTGGTATTCTTACCTGAAAAAAAAACAGTAAAAATACCCGTTTTTAGGTAAGCTTACCGGTCTGTCTTGGTAAAATTACCAATAATTGGTAAAAAAAAGTGGGATGGTATGGTAAAGGTATCAACGGACCTTGGTAAAAACGCCGAGAATTTTTTTTCAGTGAAGTATCACAAGCGCCATGCGACGTTTAAAAACGTCCGTCGCTATTTTATTAATTTACAGAGAAATTTTTCAACGAAGCTGTCCGAAAATTTCACTGAATTTTCTTTGGGCTGCCGATAAAAGTTAGTGAAATTTTTACACAGATTCAACCAACAATTTTTCTGTAAAAAAATAAAATGAGTTCTATGATAAAAGATCTAAAAGTGAGAAAGTGTGCCATCTTGTGACATCATCTGGTGGCATCTCCCATTTAAACACTTGTATTTTAGCAGATAAGGTATTTTTTTTAATATCTTCTTTATGAATAATTCAATTTAGGAACCAAGGATATCTCAGTGTTCAGTTCTTCCAGCAGCTTTGTTTTAAGCATGCAATTTACAAAATCCAAGACAGTTGCAAATTCTTTATTAGTTTGTTCAGTAGTTTTCAACTCTTAAATTTTTAATGAGTAAAACACCTGGTTCACAGGAATATTCATGGATTTTTGGCCTAATGCGGCCACAGAAAAAGAGCTTAAAGTTGTGTAATTTAAGCTCCCCTCTTAAACGCGCATCGCGAGATATTTGCCCCGTGGCATAGCAGGATCTACTATTTCTGGCTGATTAATAGAAGCACCTATGCGTATAGAGGAAATAATGTCACTTACGTTGTTTCTAAATTAAGCCAGAAATACTGGTTTTTTTTATTGCAAAATATAGTGCAAGTGTGTGCAGTTCACAGACCTAATACAATATGCTTTGTGTGGATGGGTATAGCATGGAGACTTTAACGCACGGATACAAAAATTGACTATTTGCCAACGTATTATTCAAAAATTGATTTTTGACCATTTGCCCACGGCATACGCCCTGAAGTGGTTCTCATGACGCGTGGTCCTGTTAAGGAGTTAAAATGGATTTACTAATGCTAAAAAGAACTATGTGCACGGGGTTTGCATGAAATATAGTTCCTTTTAGCATAAATAGGGCCAAATATGAAAAAAAGCTCGAGGTGGAAGAGATGCCATGGGTGGTCGACGGGGTTCGCGACACTAATTTATCGCGACTATTTGTTCATTTGTCGTTCCGGGTTTTGATAAAACTCTCCAACTCGAAGCGTGCGCCTCTCGACCATTCAACGGAATAAGAACACCGACCACCGAGCGTCCACGCGCCGTAATTCATTTCCATTTTATCTTCTTCACTAATATTTTTTTACCGCGCGTAATTTATGGCCGTTTCGTCACTTACCAAGTGTTAGACCAAACAAACGGGCCCCGGCCATAAATCCCGGATCTGGATTGGAGAGGTGAGATATAGTTAATTCATCATTTCAATTAATATGTTTATCGGAAGCCAAGAATGTGGCATTGGGCATGGGCGCTGTGCCTGCGGATTAGCACGGCGACTCGGCGAGTATGCGACGTGACGCTGTGACACTGTCAACATGATTCATTGCTCTGTTCGTCTATGATTTTTTTCGAACCTGCGCCATACTCAACGGCGGGACTATACAGGAAAATAACTGGGTTTATGACGCTGGATAGTACGGAGTATTTATCCAATTCGTCGCAATCTTGATAAGCTTTACACGTATAATATTCTGTTTAGAAAATATGGTATGAATATCGATGGCCAGAGTGCGAAACCACGTATCTCCGTTTGGGACGTTGCAGACTTCCTGTCATACTTCATTTTTATTTTTTGAAAACTGGTCGTCGTAATTTCTTGAAACTTTCCTCGATTTTACTTTTCTGCGGCAAAATATTCTGTAAAAATTTCAAGCCATGAGTTCGCTTGTTTACTCTGGAAAAACAAAATCGGAGCAGAAATCTTGAAACACTGAAATGGAGATGAATGGTTTTCCACTTTAACCATCAATGTCATCGTTTCTTAGACGAAAGATCATTTTCTGCGACGAGAGAGTTAGTTCCAGTAAGCGTCATATTGGGATAGAGTCCCGTGGGCTGATTGTTGAAATTGATAGACAAAGCAATAGATTAAAGAAGACATAAGGCGTATGGAATGATCCAATTGGTTTAAAAGAGTGGTTCTTTTAGACTATGGGAGAAAATTATGGAATAAATATAGGGTCTTTCCCGTTAGTTCGTCTATTACCTATCTTGTCCATTGCAACCAACCTCTTACACCTTTAGGAATATCCTTTTTGTCTTCTTCGTCCATAGCTTTGTCTACCAATTTCAAGAATCGGCCCGGAGATCCTAGTATCTCCCGTAATTTAATGTCCAAAGATATTATGCTGCTAAAATTAGTAGACGTCATGTATTGGACATTTTGGCAATAATGGACATATTTCTGATTACTACAAACATCTGTGATTTCACTACCAGAGTTTCAACAGCAGAACACGGTGTCCCTCTGAATATCTCTCATTTTTAACCTTCGGAGAACATCACAGCGTCACATTTCACCTGCTCTCGAATATTTCCTCCGAAAGAACGGAATTTGCAATAGAATCTGCGAAGAGAAGTCTTAATTTAAAATCGTCCGAGCCAGCCTAGGGCCCGACACAGAAAAACAGAGGCACGCAGGATTGGAGCTAAATGTGACGAATATAGACTTAGTAAATATTCAAATGACTCTCCCTAAATAGTATCTCAATCACCATGGTGAGTTCACTACCGAATACTGTTTTGATTCGACAGGCCACCGTTCATGGTTGGCGCATTGTGCTAGAAATATGCAAAATATATCGCATACGATACTAGTTTCACCACACAATTTGGCAATCTTGTGTGTGAATGGTTGCTGCATTGTGCATAAAATTAACATTTCTTCATTAAAATCAATTTGAAAGACGCAAATTTTATCACAAAATTTGTCGACCTCGCCGCGGTCTCTTCGTATAGGCTAAGCGACCGCTAGGCTGTAAGACACCTTCCAATAATGACGAACTGGATCAAACAACTTCCTCGACACACAGTGATGCTATTTCCAAAAACCTCGAATTCATCAGACTTTTACATGAAAAAGATTTGTGTAACCTCAAGAACACATGATTAAGTGGATTTCCATTCGCTGAAAAAAAGTCAGATCGTTTGAAAGCACGTTGTTAGTATCTGCTGCCGGCAGCACTCTTTGGCTTTATAAACCAAATTCTGATTTCGTTAACGCTAACTCTGATATATTTTTTTTTATTGAAAGTCGTATGGACGCGTCTATTTAAAAGGTCGCTTTTAGAATAAAAAAAGAATGATAATTTTAGCCATCAGTAAGCTTGTGATTTACACGAGGAACCCTTCATACAACTTCACTAAAGTGTTTTTTAGATCTGTAATCAGCTTCGCTGAAAAAGGTAATATGCAAATGTCTCCTCTTTTGTTCAATCATAGTTGTACATTCTGCTTGGGAAGGGTATTGAGTCCCACCTTTGAAAATAAGAAAACACACAAATGGGAGGGAAACGCTGAATACGAAGAAGGGTATCCGAGAAGTACTATACCTTTTTCCGGAGGGCAAAAAATAGCTAGGATAAAAATGCGATTCATCTGAGGCTAAAAATATAGCGATTATTTAAAAAAAACCAGGCTGCAACTGAGAGTCTAACTTAAAACAGAGTATTGGAAAAGACGTGCCAAAAAAACTTCTCCCGAATTTTTAGAATTGTAAGCGCGAGAAAAGAAAGAGTTTAAAAATCAAGCAGTTTCATTTGGCAAAAATTTACAAGTTTGAAAAACACTCTGAAATGTGACACTTTAAGCTTAAGATCGGACAAGCGACGGTCCTTTTAAACGGAGACGTAGGACGTCTTGGCGCCATCCAGTTCTGTTATCGACAGCAAAAACAAAAGAAAAATATTAATTGATATTCAAATTTTGACCACCATGAGCGACTACATGGTGATTGACTAATAATCTGACCATCAATCCATCACCACGCAGTCGCCGTTGGTGGTAAATTTTGAATGTTAATTTTTTTCACTTTTTCCTCTTTTCATTTGAGTGAAATAACGGCGGATTGAGCCCACCACCGCGGGTTTGTGGGCCTCCTAGCCTTTGCTCGGGAGTACAATGGTCAACGATGATAGATTAATCATAATTTGACTGACTTGCTTCTTTTATACCTGCGGCTTGCTACAATGAGATAGAATTCAGTAGTAGGGTCATTATGGTCATATAGGATTTTCTGAAACACATGATGTGCGATAGCTTAAGACTCCTAATATGTATCAGATGCGGATACATAAAAAATCGAAAGACGAAGACAAAAAAGAAAAAGATAAAGAGGAAGAAAAATAACAGGTAGACCAGAAAGAAGAGGAAAAAGTGAAAAAAAGAAAATATGGAAAGAAGAAAAGAAAAAGAAAATGAAAAAGAAGAGAAAGAAGAAATAAAAGAAGAAAAAGAAGAGAAGAAGAGAAGAGGAAGAAGAGGAAGAAGAGGAAGAAGAGGAAGAAGAGAAAGAAGAGAAAGAAGAGAAAGAAGAGGAAGAAGAGAAAGAAGAGAAAGAAGAGAAAGAAGAGAAAGAAGAGAAAGAAGAGGAAGAAGAGAAAGAAGAGAAAGAAGAGAAAGAAGAGAAAGAAGAGAAAGAAGAGAAAAAAGAGAAAAGAGAAAAAGGGAAAGAAAAAACGAAGAAAAATACATTTTTCGTGTTTTCCTCTTAAATTTCATCTGCTTTTCTCTCAGCTACCTCATTTTCCCCATTCTTCTTCCTCACCCCCATCTAGTCCTCTTTCACTTTCCTCTCATCACCATTTATCTTCTTCTCTTCTTCTTCTCCTTTTACACCAATGTATTATGTGCCCTCATCTGATGTGTTAGGAGTTTCTGTGTCTGTCTGACAATGGCTAGGGAGATTTCTTGGATTACATTTTGCAATAAGGAACCACTATTTCTGGACCATTTCAGAAACAACATACATGCCATTGGTTTCCCTGTTCAGATATGAGCTTTTATGAGAGAGCCAGAGATAGTGGTTCCTTATTGCAAAATGTAATTCTCTTGAGCTCTCGAATATGTCCAAAAAGGCCACCTTACGGGGGTCCCTGTGCGGTTGTCTACTGGCTAAGAAAGCTAGGAGACGCAGGTGGATGTTGGGAGCATCCAAAGGAGACAACTTGGAGACATTTTTGGGAATCGTTGACCCTGATCAATCCAACGCCCATCTTCCTTCTGTCAACAGCCGCTAACTTCGTTTTTTACTTCGCCTTCCCGACAGAGTTGCATTTATGTCTCATATCCCGCCATCCATCCGCTTGAAATCACATTTCTGTCACTTTTTCCTTATTCTTTCCACGTGGACCTATCTCCTCATAGTTGGTCCATGTTCAGAACTCCATTTGAGTCATAACTTAAGCTTAAAACAGTTTCCTGTCCGAGAGTTTGGATTAATATTTTATTTTATTTTATTTTTTTTTTTTTTGAAAAAAAAAGGATTAATAATAATAATAAATTATCTAAACCTAACATCCTGAAAAAAGTGAAATGGATATTGGAAGTGGAACTACAAAAACACTTACTTTGATTGCGCTGTTTCAAAATGTCTCCACTTGATTTCAATAGGATAACTCTAAATATTTTTATACGATACTTCTATGGTGATTATTGAGCAGTATTATTGAGCATCGTGTTTTTTTTATGAAAGTTTAGTTTACACTGAAAAAGATTATCAAATCGGAAATGCCGGTTGCAATCAGCGACTCAATTATTTGATAGGCACTCGAGGAAAGCACGCGTTTGACCTCTAATGAAGGTGTTTTAACATAGTAATGTGTTTTTTGACATAGTAATGTATTCTACCATGTATTCCATGAGAGAATACATTACTATGTCATTTTTTTTGGCTTGATTTTTGGATCACCCTGTGCGTGTTGTGAAGAGACGATCTGTCAAGAGAGCCGGACTACCTTGGCAAGGAAAAACACCTTATGAGCATAGGAATGTTGTAAAAATTTCCTATGTAACTTATTTATTTTTGAAGAAAGTAAATTTCAGTATAGATTAAACCGTGGCCAATACTCTTTATGGAATATTGATAAATAATTGCATAAAACTCGGCAACTTCACATTTCGTCAGAATGTGGGTCCTCTACACATCAAAGATAGGGCCAGTCGAGTAAACTTCTTAAAAATAAAATCGAGTGAGAATTACATTGCATCGATTGTGAGATCCTTAAATTGTACTGCCGCAGCCGTCTGAATGCCGCCGACTAAGAAAAACTGCCCACGGATGCGATAAAGTTCACAAAACGTGATACGGATGACGCAAATTGTGTGTTAAAAAGTGCATAGGCGGATCCAACGGCGGGGGGGGGGGTAGGGGGCGTATGCCATAAGCCCCCCCCCTCCCGTTCGCCCAAGAAAAAGGAGGAAGAAAATGGGATGAAAGAAAGAAGGAGGAAACGGTGGAAAGAGGAAGTAACGACGCTTACAATTGGTAATTATTCATGAAAAAATTGACTCAACTGCATATTAAATGCTATACAATTTCGAAAAACATTTGAGGAAAGCCTTCCTGCCCCCCATCCCCTTCCGCCCTTCCCGTTTGAAGTGTCTGCAGGCTGACTTTTGAAATTGATTGACAAAGCGACGGACAAAGAAGACATAAGGAGTATGGAGCGATCTTATTGGTTGAAATGGTTGTTTCCGATAGACTGAGGGAGAAAATGATGGGCTAACTATGGGGTCCCTTGTGGGTTGCCGTTAGTTATAGTCTATTACCTACCTCCTTTGTCCATTAGAACCACCCGCTTCCACCAATAGGATCCCTCCGTATCCCTCTTATCTTCTTTGTCTATGGCTTTGTCTATAGATTTCAATAATCAGCCCGCAGCGGACTGATTACTGAAATCGATGTACAAAGAAGACAATACAGGGATATCCCATTTGTGGAAGCGGGTGGTTGTAATGGACAAAAGAGGTAACTGAAACACTAAGTAACCCCGGCCCGGTGGCCAGTCTATCATTTCCCTAGGCCTTGTCTCCACGGGCCGTTTCACGGGATTTGTCCCATGGAAAAATCCCACTTACAAAGTTGGGAAAAATATTGAGTTAATCAATGTTTTTCCCAGTGCCAAGTATGGTCCGTTTACCCTTAGGACCCACTGAGAGAAGAAGAAGAAGTGTAAACGAATTGTGCGATATTTTGTTGATTATTCTATTGTTCATGTTTGTTCAGTTAAAATAATGTGTCTAATTGTCAATTGAGTGCAATTATTACTTTAATCCCGGTTAAATACTCGACTTTATCTAATTTATCTTCCCGCGCAATCTAGTCCCAGGACCGCATGAGCCTCGCCCCGTGGAGACGGTACCTGGGAAAAATCCCAAAAGTTTCATTCCTGCGATTCGAACTTGGGACAAATCCCATGAAAACGTCCCGTGGAGACAAGGCCTTATAGTCTATAGGAACCACCCATTCCAACCCATAGGATCGCTCCATACTCCCTCTGTCTTCTTTGTCTGTCTATTTCAACAATCAGTCCGCTGCTTTTCTTAATTTGACTTTCGTGCAATTTTACTCATTAAGCGTGCACTCATTCTTTTAAGAACCTTTTCCAGATATTTCTCATTTCATCAGAGAAAATTTGGCAACGTCATATGTCCATACGGCGTTTTTCTTCAGTGCGGCAGCAGAGCCTAGCGGGCCCGGAGTTGTGATTTTGGACGACGGCCAAGGCGCCAGGATTGCGATATGCATACCTGTGCGACACCGATAAATGCCCACTGACGGAATAATAAGCGTGAATGAACAGATTAAAAAAGGGAAGAAGTGAATTAAAGTAAAAGCCCCGCGAAGAAAGTCCAGGCAAATTTTAGGAGCCGAGCTTCTCGCTCGGACCCGTTCTGATGATTTTCGCTCGACTCTGAGCTTTCTCCGCTTTTTTTTAGAAGCGCCTTCGCGGCAGCCACCTCGGCTATCTCACGCGTATCAATCCGTATTTTTTACCATCGTTCTTCGTTATAATTATTATTATTTTTATTTTAATGTTTCCTCTCTCGAAACTCCAGACCGTGGATGAGTCAACGCGGCGTGTCGTAGGATTTGGTTTTGATGGCTGAATTTTTACAGGTTGACAAACAATAAACTAAGATCCACGCGTGGACCGAATTTCTTCGTCTAATACTGTCGTGCTAAGGAAGAACACCGTATGAACATTCGAGAGTTGCCAAATTTCCTTCGATGAAACGTTCATTTTTAAATAAGGAGTCAATGAATGTTTTTCTCAGACATTTTTAGGAACTTTGGGTGAAATTGCGAACAAAATAATCTGAAAAATTAGAAGGATAATATCCATAAGTTTACCAGGAAATTTGTGTTTTTTCAAAGAAAATTTGGCAACGTGTCAAGGTTCACACGGCGTTTTTCCTTAGTACGGCAGAATATTTGAACGCATTTAAATCAAAAGGAACCGTATCCATTGTGACTTGAGACCTGTTGTGCATGTATTCTAATGGATTTTAGAGCTCATAGCAGAATGGATATAGTTTCTCTTGATTGAAGCACGTCTGTTTGGACGGAGTTGGGATGGAAGGAGCCAAATCGAGGCAATATTGAGTTACCCTGGTAAAAATTGGCAGTAGAATCTGTGTTCCAAAATACCATAGACCTACGGCCGGCTGTAAGATCTCCAATAGCTTCTATAGCCGGCTGCACAATTTCTTATAGCCTTTTATAGCCGATGGCGACTAAGCAACTCACAGCCAGGCGATAAAGTGTATGCTGAACGTCACTAATTACGGATGCTAGGACTTAGTGAGTTTTTGGACCACTGTTCTCTTTTTGGGCCGTAGTATCTTGATTTATTTTGCGAGGAAAGCTCCGTACTATTGATGGATGCCTGCCATTCCTAATACATTAGAGCGCCTTCAGTTTCGTATGATACTGTGCAATACCTCTGGTGTGAAATAGTTGCTTCAAGCGCCGCCGTGGCACGTTGCGGTGCGGCAGGCGGGCAGCCAGCGCGAAACGCGCATTGGCGCCTACAAACCTAACAGGGATACTTCACGCAATGCGCAATGCGTGACATATCCATGTTAGGTTTGTAGGCGCCAGTGCGTCGCCGCTCCGCTTTGTGTTAGGCTCTAATATTTAATCTCGCGGAGTCAGCGTTATTCAACTCATGATTTTGAAATGTTTGCACATCCTGTATGGATTATTCTCGTTTTAATTGATGAAAAAAAATATGTATTAAAGGAAAATATAACGTGTGTTTTGTAAATATTAAGGTGGTTTCGTGTCAAACTTAATGATTTTCAAAGCACACGAATTTCTACACAATTTCTTATAGCCTTTTATAATCGATGGCAAAAAAGCAACAGCCAGGCGATAAAGTGTAAAGCCCGGTGGTAGGAACTATAGCCCGGCTGCATAATTTTTTATCGCTTCGTATAGCCCAGCCGTATGATTTTCTCCGCATTCTACAGCCAGCTATATGATTTTCTGTAGCTTTCTTTAGCCGGCTATAAGAATTCCTATGGAATTTTGAAACGCAGCTCTTATCGCCAATTTTTCGCAGGGTAAGAAAATTAAGTTCGAAGTTTTATTCTCCCATTTCGACCGAATGAATTACATTTTGCAATAAGGAACTACTATCCCTGGCTCATCCATAAAATCACCTGTCTTCATAAAGAAACTAATAGGACATGCGCTGTTTCCAAAATAAGCCAGGAGCCGTGGTACCTTATGGCAAAATGTAGTCTAAATGTTAGAGGTAAAGTTCAGACAGAACTGGATTCACCTTAGGCTGAAAAGGCTGTAGCCCAGCCAGGGCGCAACATTTTGAGGGGCACAATATTTGAGAAAATGTGTTCCAAAACTAAGTGGTGCAGACCTTTGTATTACAAAATGTTTATGTTGTGGTTGAACATGTGTTTCCTTTTTGTGTTTAAGACTTTTTATTTCTCGGGTAAAGTCTGAAAAAAATAATGGACGGATATATATGTAGTAACGTGGCGTTCTTTGCAATGAATCGAATGATTTTTCCATTTGAACCTATAAAAAAGGATCGATCATCATTTTGATCGCAACGAACAACTTACTAGTCGATTTTTCATGGCTTCAGTATTAAATCCCAATCTGTGTTAAAAATTTTACCTAATTCCTTCAGACTGCACTTCACTAAGTATTCAGAGGAGGGGGGATGGGGGAAAAAATTCGATACAAAATTGAACCGATGACCACAGTCTCGGCGGCGGTGCCAGTGCCATGGATAATTGCAAGGCTCATAAAAATAACTCAATCGCTCAAAGGTTAAAAGTCTGGAGATTTGTGTCGGGACACAATGCTGAAGACGTTTATGTCTACCGCGGGCGTGCCGAGTGCCGGTAAGACTCTATCAAACGCAAAAGACACAATGCTGCTTTGCTCAACGGCAACCACAATAAAAACCGCACTGGATATATATTTTAATGACCTGCTCGTGTAACACGGGCTTAATTATTACTGCTTACTGACAACGGCGACAACAACAAAGGACCGCCCTGCCAGGCCTAAGCGAAATTCATAAGGCGGGGTGCGTCTGGATTTTAGAAACGTTATCGAATGACCTTGATCTATGGATAGTGTTGCTAGGATACGGATTTATCAATCAGGAACAGCTGGAAGCTTAACGACGAAAGACGGAAGGTTACTCCGGAGGGAGGGGGGTGGGGTTTACCTACGGGTATTACTAGAAAAAACACCTCAACACGGACCGAGTATTTCCAAAAAATTACCTGCATCTAAACAAGCTCAAGCTCCCAAGCTCAAAAAAAGCTCTCAAGTTGAGGCCAAAATGGAGGGGATATCCCACGCTATCCTGAGAGTCCACCTCTACATCAAAACGAGCTCTCCGTGCAAAGATAGGGAGCAAGTGCATTAGCAGTGATGCCGTGTTTTCAATTTTTGAGTCCCCAAATAAAGTGGCAGCCCTGTCAATGTATTTGCTCCCTATCTTTGCATGGAGAGTTCGTCTTGATGTAGAGGAGGACTCTCCGGATAGCGTGGGATATCCCCTCCATTTTGGCCTCAACTTGAGAGCTTTTTATGAGCTTGGGAGTCGATTTCAGAGAAAACCAGTGGCACCATCGTGTTTCTCGCGAACTTTTACATAAGAATCAACTGTCAAATCGCAAATCCCTCACACATGCAACATCTCCATTTTACCGAGGATACCTAACCGACTGGTTTATTTTTGGCGGTGAAACGTATGGTTAGGTGGTATCGCCAGAACTCCATGTTCTCAGAATATCCCTCCCCTCTTTGCCGCGTCTCCGAAGGGTAGATTATTTCTCTCCATAAGCTCCGGCTGAGTTGCTGCGGGCCGTCGTTTATTATCGGTGTCAAGTTGGCTTTGCCGAAGGTAAGCGAAGAGCGGCGTAGCTTGACGTAGGGCCGCCGCTCCGAAGCCCGACATGGGCAAAGCGAGGACCGAGAAACGGTCGCCCGGGTCGCCGCTCCGCTGCAGCCGCACGGAAATAATTGCCGCTGATTGTAAATTGATAGCCCAGCCGATTTTCGTCAATCAATAAGCGGAACTAGTTCTCGGTCAGGTCTCCGAGCAGCGCCCCGGTCTGCTCCTCTTTCGACCGAGCGACTCATCGCCTCTGCTAACTTCACTTTCCCGCTCCCATCGTGTGCTCGAGAACAGCTCTTTGCATTGGTCCGATTTGATGCAGGAATCCTAGTCTGGACGAAGATGAACACTGAAAAGAAAATCCGGCCGTGGAAGCCGTACTTGCGGGATACATCGACATACTGTCTGCGTTCCGGGCTCAGAGGCCGAGAGTTCCGGGCGTGACACTCGGAGCAATCGAAGCTACGGCTACAGCACTCGGAAGCCTCTAAGCCGGGACGGACGGTATGTCTATACAGCTCGTAACTTTTTTTCGGTGATGGAGAAAGAAGATGAGAGGAAGAAGAAAAATAAGGAGAAGGAGAGGAGGGAAAAAATGGAGGAAGAGAGAGAAGAAGGGAAAGTGGGGAAAGAAAGATAGAGATAGCAGGAAGAAAAAATAATTGTTGCCTACACAATGCCTGTTATGGATTCTAGGTCCCCTCTTACATGTACTTTTCTACTCGTAGTCACAAAGTTACCTGTGTGTCAACGAATATTTCGATCCGGTGACAATGCAGCTTTGTCACCGATACTGAATCAATCGTTACCGAAAAAGTAAGTTTGTAACTAAGACTAGGAAAGTATTTAAGACGGTAGTTATGAGTAGTTTTGAATTTAATAAGTTGTACATTTGCATCTGGAAACAATTTAAAGTCTAGAAAAATTATTCTAAACGTGACAATAGTCGTTAAACTTGGTCCGTAACATTGAGTCGTGTGGTGGAATACAATTTCAAATCTCTTTTTCTTGGTTCAAACTTGAAAAACGGCCCGGTTTCCTACACTGTCATGCTAAGGAAAAACGCCGTATGAACCTTCAAGCGTTGCCAAATTTCCTTTGGTAAATCGCGAATTTCAGGGGAAATTTGTAAATATTTTTCCTCGAATTTTTTAGATAATTTTGTACGCAATTTCACCTAAAATCCTTGAGAATTCCGGGGAAAAATATTCACATCTTTCTCAAGGAAAGAAATATGGCAACTCTCGAATGTTCATACGGCGTTCTTCCTTAGCATGACAGTACAGGAGTGTCTACAGGAGAAACGATTTACGTGAACTTCCAGTAGGCTCGAATTCTCTCCACACCACAAAATTGGATTCCAAGCGTCCAAGATCCGATCTTGGTAATGCAAGTTTGGAGATGGTGCTGGCTTAGACCGACAATCAGAACATAACGACATCGTTACGGTGGCGAACATTTCAAAATTGGATTGCAAGACTCGGGTCACGTCACGACGTGACGTCAGACGTCACGTGTCGTGGCGGCTAGGCTAACGCGCATCGATGAAAGCTTTGAACGACTTCATTCATACCGTGCGTTCGGTTAACAGGGCGCCCCGCTTGAATCAGGTGGAAGTGATGTCTCACCGACATTGAACCGGAAGTGCGGGAGATAGACGGCGCACAGCAGCGCTGAACCACCGTTCTGGCAGTGGCGAGGCTTATGTTTTCCGTTAAGACACTGGTTGGATTGTACAGGCTTAAGCCGGAGGTCGCACACGTCATAGTCGCGCATTTTCGTTAGATTATGCTTGAGATTTTTAAAGGACCTACAACTTTGTATGTAGTGTCTTTGTATGTAACAACTGTAATGTCCTATTGATCATTATGCTGAAAGACGATATCGATAGCCAGTTTTCATGGGAGTCAAATTTCTGCGTAAGGTACGTTCCGCATCGGCACATTGAAAATAAGTATTACCAACGGGAGTGCCTTCATCAATGTGCAGATAACACGCACAGCTCCAGGACACGAATAGTTGTATCAGCATTCACTGTCTGTAGGAGCAGAAGCTTTGTAATCGGGCAGCGGGCACTCTCCTTGATCTCTGTTAAAACACAATTTTGCTACGGAAAAGAAACATCGCATTTGATACAAAAGGCGATTGCCGTATCAAGTACGATATTTTTTCGCAACCGAATATTGTTTTCATCTCAATGGGAATTGCAATTTTGCCTCCTGTGGTGTAGTAGCTGTAGAGCTTGCTCTATGATCGGAAGGTCCCGGGTTCGATTCCCGGCCACGTGACCCGAGTTTGATGGTCTCAAACAACGGTTTTCTGGGACTGGTTGGTTATTAGGGGCGGTAAAGCGCAGAATTATCCCTCGAAGGATATTTGAAATGAAAAAAAAACGTCGTCGTAAATAATTGTTCGCACTCCCGCACAGCTATCGTTGTTTTTTGGCTTAAAAGTCAAAACCTGTCAGGATTTTTTATTTAATCGATGCGATAGATCGCACGGCAGTTCGACCACACTCGAAACCCGGGACGAATCGCTTTAAAGTTCGAGAGTATTTAGTCATTTTGCTTTGTTGAGTTAGTTGCTCACGACAATGCTGCTTGCGGACCGGAGGTATGTAGTCCCGATGAGCATGAACAAGACACCTGTGTACAAAAGAACCCCCTCAATCTCTCAGCGGTATGCACTTAACACGGAGTGAAGCAGTGGCGAGGCATGGACGATCGATCTTCGATATTTTTCAATTTGAGGCTGTGGCAAAGAATCGATTACTAAAGTGTCCGTTGCGAACACCCTGTTATCGATCTTTTTCCATAGGTTTAAACGGCAGATCGATAGATATATCGCAAAGCACGCCACGCCACTGGAGTGAAGGCAATAAACGCCACGGATGATCGACGATGTCCTCATAAACTCCAAATAAACTCGGACACTCGTTTATTCCTCGTTTTATCCCCACGGACACAAATTGAGAATTTCTCGCAATGAAAAGGCGCCCATAAAAACTGCAAATTCAGTGTTTCCCTCTTTGTGCAAGCCTCAGCTGTTTTCAGCCTCTCCCAACTCGCTGGGATTATCTGGAATTATCCGCGCTTTTACACGGGAGCCATTAAAAATGTTCGGCCATCGGTTCTCCATAAGGTTCATTTTTCAGCGCAATGTGCCTGCTTCCCCTATCTCCGTAACCTCTTTGAAAGGGTATCCATGAAATATGGTTCTGCGGGCCTGAGGATTTATTTTTCGTATTTCTCGCAGTTGTGGTAGTCTCCGTCTAAACAGTTAAACCTCCCGGCTTCTAGTTTCTCTTATCAATCACGGCCAGCTTCGCACGGCGCGGGCCGGGGCCGGGCGATTTTGAACACCAGCGCTGGACTTGGGCGTGTAAATAATTATTTCAACTCCATTTCTGCTCACAGCGGGTGTGAATGGCGCGCTCAAATGGCTCACCCGGAGAATTGAACGCTTTAGCGTGCGTCTGTTCCTCAAAATCTAGGAAGCTACAACTAGTATTCTGAAGGAAAAACGCCGTATGAACATTCGAGAGTCGCCCAATTGTCCCGGATAAAACATGTATTTTTGACGAACATTCATGCACATTTTTCTTTGAAGTTTTCAGATATTTTAGATTAAATTGCGTACAAAATAGTCTGAAATTTTCGAGAAAAAATATTCACAATTTTCCTGCAAATTCGGTCTTTATTGAAGGAAATTTGGCAGCGTCTAATGGTTCATACGGCGTTCTTTCTTAGCACGGCAGTATTGTAAGACGTTGTAGATATGGTAATCGCGAGGTAATCAATTTGCCTCTGAATTTGCAATTTCCATGGGCGCCTTTTGGTTTTTGTGCACCTTGATTTAATAGCGATTGTGGAGTTAGCAAAACACCATTAGGGGACATTAAAGCAACATTAGAAAGTAATTGCATGTCATAATTTAAGACATTGCGCATTTTTTGTCATATTTACCTTTTGGAAAACGGTCAACGGTCGTTATTCGCCAAAATTTCGTATTCCCGTTTCCTTTATTTTCTGAAAATTCCATGCGACAACACGGTTAGTTAAAATCAACTTCAAGCCAAAATTCTAAACAATCAATTGAAATAATATTTTTTAGTTCTTCGCCGAAAAGTTTTAACCAAAATACATATCCTTAGCTGAAGTAGCTACACATATATTGTGTCAACTGCGTCAAATCTGAGGCGTGAGACAAAGTTTGAGAATCAAATTCTAATGGACCATTAAAAAAATTAGATTTGTGACGGAAAAATTGACTAAAATAACCTACTTTAACGTAATTTGAGCTACATTCTACCTTACATTACCATGACCTTTTTATCTAACCTAACCTGATCTGCTAATAACTCGAAACAACAAGGTTAGATCAGCGGGATAGGTCAGCATCAATATTTACTCGTATATCAGTTGGTTTTAGGTCAGGTTATTCGCAGGTTAAGACATTTTTTTTTTCTTTTTTTAGGAGAACCTGTCAATGGAATATTGAACGAAACCACGAGGTTTAACCAAATTCAGGAATTTGGCTCTGAAATAAGGATATATCTTTCCTCACAACACCATGTTGGCGCTGGTGCAGTATACAGAGTTGAATGGTATTTTGCATCGGCGCTTTAATAACAGTCCTGCGTTAAGCTGCAGTGGAGCATTTGAGATAGCTCAAGATATACGGAGTCCTGCATTTCCGCGATACAATCTTAACTGGGGTACTTATTTTAATCCAGTCTCTCCTGTGCCCCACTGCTCCATGCCTCTGCTCCCGCCAACGCAACCTGCTTAGGTCAAAACAACTGATGTTCAGATAGTGTGACGACGATTTTTGCCTTTTTGCACACCCGCTCTGTAGGTCACCTAGAGCGAGGTTGTCAGATTAAGCGGATAAATTACTAAATTTCTACGACCACATCAATGTGAATATAAATTAGACAGTTTTTTTTGACACAGGCTGGTGGCATGCCAGCCTCGTGTTTCCAAAAAAACTTCACCCGAAAATAGATGACTAAATTTATAATCTTTGTTACATGTAAGAACTACATGGTGTGAAAATCTGGGGAAAATATGATCCTTACATGACGGCTAGTACAGCCATGTTTGTTTACCAACGCGTGAAAAGGAGCCATATTCACATTCAGCCATTTAAGTGCCAGGTAGTTTTAACTGATTTGCTTCTTACAGCTTCAGTAGGCCTTGAAATTTAAGTGACGACTGCAAATTTTATTTTGGAAATCGGGCACTAAGTCAAGATTTCGGAACCGATCTGTGGAGAATTTGCAGGTGTCTGAAGATTGATTTAAGTCATTCATTAATGGAAACTGCTGAATGAACTGAGTACGAGATTATCTTCGGTTTTTAAATCAAATAATTATTTGAGGAGTTACGACCAATTGATCTATTCTGCTGAATTACATGCGCTCAAATTGGAAATGCCGCCCTATGACGTCACAAGGCGGTAAATTTCTACACTTTAAATATTGCTCCTCTCCAAGTGTCCATGTTAGAGTAAAATTGTAAAAATGCAGTGAACTTAGCTCGTCACGCACATTCACAAGAGGCAATATGAATTTTTAGAGCTAACTTTCCAGCATTTCAATTTTACTCAGGTACCCTCCGGGTGAGTATTCATACGTTCCAGTCACCTTGGGCGTCACCGATGTGTCTTTGTCGACTGGAAGTTGAGCAACGCCGCCGAGCGATTTGCCGAGGCGAGGACCATCGGTGCGGTAATGCATCCGACGATGGACGAAGCAATGATAATTGCAGGCTCTTTTTCCCCCACTAAAATATGGTCTTGAAGTCGAAAGTAATTAAACCCCTGCAGAAAACTCGAAAGCGGTGGCGATCGGCTGTAAAAAGGGCAATTAAAAATATTCCCGATACACGAAATAGGAGCGAAACTTATGCGTTTAACTGCGCGCCGCGGCTGGGCGAGGCTCCCGGAGAAAAGCTCCGGTTCCATAGGCGGTACGCGACGCGAAATTAGCCGCGCAAAGTTGACCGCGCGACCAGGTGCAATGGATTTCAAATCCACCCGTTGCCATAGACGTTAGCGACGCGAATCGCCTTATTATATCAGGAGGAACAGGTAGAACCAAAGTCATTGCACTTGGCGGCGCGGCTAAGTCCGCGTCGCGCGCTACCTGTGGAAGCGTGGCTCTGCGATCAAGATCGGAGCTCATGGGCGCGGACGCGGGTCGAGGCTGAGACGAGGGTGGAGATGCAGGAAAGAAGAAAAATTAAAAGAAAAGATCGCGCGCAAATGACTGTTGTCCGTTGTTTAGCTCTCAAGCTTGTTTGCTACTGAGCTTTTGTGCTATCTCATGCGGTATTTATGGGCCGAACGTGTGCTAAATGGAGGTCGACTCTAATTGAAACTGCCGTCGCACTCCGCAACTCTAATCCGCGCGACTCCAATTCAGAGTGAACTCTTGGAAATCCAAATGTCATGTAAACACAAGCCATTGGATTATACGGCATTCGAGTTCCAATATAACTTTTTGGTGGGACGATACTACGAATTAAGTTCAGAATGATCAGTATGTTTCTCTTGGAAAGAGAAGCAAGGCAATTTTTACTCGGGTCCGTGAAAATATGGAGGCGTCTTATCATTTCCCAAAAGAATGTATGGCACCGTCTTTGATGTTTTCTTCAATAATTTAAAGTAAGGTTCCAAAATAACATTAAACTCTTATGTATATGTCGCAGGCAAGTAGCAATCGCCGGCAATTTGCAAGCGGTTCACACGTTGTTTCAATAAATCAATAATGCGCATCGGCATAATGCAATTTTAAGGGTTATGGTCTTCAAAAGTATGAGCTCGGCTTGAAGCGCCTTCATTTTATGTGATACTCTACGCTTTGTCACGATGTTAGTTTAGTTGCCTGTCCGATCTCAACCCAACCTATGTCACGGAGTTCACTACACGCTCTTCTGAGTTTGCATATTCCTGCCATGTTTTTAAGGATGGAAAAGTGTCTATTCACATTATAGGCAACATAATCAGCACTCTAATCTTGTTCTGTTATTATTGAATTTTATGATTTTCTATATTTATTCATCACTGGCTTGTAAATTGCCGGCGATTGCCGATGGAGATGTTGCGTGTATGAAAGATTTGCGATTTGACAATTGGTTCTCATGTAAAAGTTTGCGAGAAACACGATGGTGCCACTGGTTTTCTCTGAAATCGACTCCCAAGCTCTAAAAAAGCTCTCAAGTTGAGGCCAAAATGAAGGGAATATCCCACGCTATCCTGAGAGTTCACCTCTACACCTAAACAAACTCTCCATGCAAAGATAGAGAGCAGACACATTGACAGCACTGCTAATGTACTTGCTCCCTATCTTTGCATGGAGAGTTCGTTTTGATGTAGAGGTGGACTCTGAGGATAGCGTGGGATATACCTTCCATTTTGGCCTCAACTTGAGAGCTTTTTTTGAGCTTGGAAATTAATTTCAGAGAAAACCAGTGACACCATCGTGTATCTTGCAAACTTTTACAAAAAAGTCAATGGTCAAATCGCAAATTCCTCACACAACATCTCCATTGCCTGCGACATATACACACCCTCTTTTCCTATAGTAAAACGTTGCAACAACCTCTTCAGTCATCTAACTAATGATGGAAAGTACCGCGCTCAATCAACTAGATCACCGTTTCCTACCGCGGTATCCTCATACGTAATGAGAAAATTGGGTAGGGGGGGGGAGGGGTAGTGAGTGAAATTGGCAAGGAGGAGACCATTTGTCGGTCAAAGCGTTGTGGAGTCCCTGCGGCCAGATGGGATTCCCTTTTTGGGAAAATATCCTTGTCGAAGGCTGCCTTACGCGGCGCGCGCATTCAGCAGCTTTTCATCATATGACCGCTGCAGCTTCTGCTAACTTATCCAATCATTACTCTCTCCGGTTGGTAATAAGGCAGAAGGTGCGTATAGGGCGCATTGCAACTTCCTCTTCCACCTTCCCATCCATCGTGCTCATGCCTAAACAAGAAACCACGCATCTCTATTGGATTTCCACTTAAGTTACGCGGTTCTGGCTTAGCTAGGCAGCCATGCTCAGTTCCGACCTACGAGAAACGGTCCTGCACGCATTCCATGCACTGACCGACTTTCTGTGCTCATCTTTATCGTCAAACAAAATACCTAATAATAACTTCATAAAAAGTCAGTTTTTGACAAATGTTTCTTTTGATGAATGTGTTTATTTATTTTTAATAAAAATGGGAAAAGGAGTAAAAATATTCACGGAAACAACTTTCTTGAGGCTCAGTCCTCTGAGATCATTACCTCAAATGAAAATAACAAGTATAATTACCAGGAGAAATTCTGTGGGATGAAAAAAAAAAAAAAAATACATGATTTTATATTATAATAAAAAAAATTCGATCACTTATCAAAATCTCCATGAAATATTATTTATTTTAGTTTAAGTTAACACTCGCCGTTGACTGGAAATGTCATCTGACTGGCTTCGATTGAAAAACTCCAATTGGACTGCATTTTGCAATTTGGAACTATAAATTCTGGCCCGGTTTAAAAACAACATATGTGCCATTAGTCTCCCTGTGCACATAAGTGTTTTTTGAGATGAATCAGAATTCATAGTTCCAAATTGCAAAATGCAGTCCAATTAATGAGCAATTCGCGTAGCATTATGCCTGAAAACCCACCCAGAACCTTTTTAGCTGGGATGTCTTTTTATTTCCACACTCAAATATTTCTATGGTAAAAATATTTCATGAGTTTAAGCAAGATCGCCCAATTGATGAAAATCACTGTTTCCCTCGCACCGTTAGATTCCCCTACTCCTTTTACAATTGACCTCTAAAAAATCTTTATCCCTCGAAATGAGATTAGAGAGTGTAAACGGCATCATGGTAATTTAGTGAGCGCCCAAGAGAGCCCCATTTAACGCGGGGCCAAACAGCGCACCGATCGGGGGGCGGGGGAGGGAGGGGGCACCGCGACAATTATAGCTTTAACTTTATTCTACGAGCGAAGACAATTGACGGGTACATTCATACGCACAATTGTACATTAGTGTGGTTGAAAGGTTACCGGCTGAGCTGACAATACGAGCGGCCCGAGACCGAGTAATAATGCTGCCGTGCAGTGGCGTGGCGTGAACAATCGACTATCGATATTTCCCCACTTGAAGCTATAGTAAAGAATCGATTATTAAGGTGTTCGTTACGAACACCCTGTAAATCGATTCTTTTCCATTTGTTTAAATGGCAGATCAATCGATGTATCGCAAAGCACGCCACGCCACTGCTGCCGTGTGCCCGGTTGAAACACTGAAAGCGAAATGCTCCAGCGGCAGACCTTGAACGCTTCAAACCCGCGACTGACAGCTATCAGCCTGGTTTTGCGGCGCATCAGTGTTACAGTTTAACGAGTGCAACTTCATAAACCCAATTACCGACATTACCTCACTGAATTTGTCGGTGGCTATACGACCGCACCACACAGTGGATCGAGTCATTCATAGAGAGTCGGACATGAAAGTTTTGACTGAAACCGCAAATTTTGACGTTTATTTTGTCACATTTTAAATTTAAAGGGATGCTTATTAGTAGAAAATTTCACGAACCACTTCTAGAACCTTAAAGTTTTGTATAAACGGAGTTGTAAGCGTTTAAAGTTTCCAAATTTTGTCCGACCTCTCCTATTGACTCAATCCACTGTGCGCCATGCCGCAGCTCACACATTCACACCAGCCAAATTTTTTACCGAAAACACTCGAAATTATCGATGGCGATTGCAAAGTTTCAAAATTTTCGCCCGTAATTTATTTTCCAGAAGCCAAATAAATAAAAGATCCACGAAATTACCTCAATTTTTTTTTCCATGAATCTTATTTATGTAGTAAAAAAGCTAAAAGTGAATTTACTTACCCTCTAAAAAAAATCAATTACATGAAAATTGTTAAACGTTGTAATAAAAAGAAGTAGTTTTGTAGTTTTGGTACTCAACCGCGCTAATATACGCCCACTAGATTAAATCGTCATAATCAACCCTATCAATAATTTCGATATCTGATCCGAAGTGTAACGAGCATAGTCTTTCACCCATTGTTAAAGGGAAACAAATCTATTTTGCAGCCGTCACTCGAAGTGGGATAAGTCGTGGAGTTAGTTGGTGTTAAAGTATAACTCATTGGACTAACAATTGGGGCGATGCGGATGAAAAGTGGTGCGCTGGCCAGCGGCCGGAGCGCCGACGTATCAAACGCCGCATCTGCATCTGAGGCGAGAGACCGACTACTTAATTTTATTATTCATTGTGCTCGCCTATCAGGGTGTCTCCGATAAGCCCTGGCTCATCTGAATAGCCTTTGCAGAAGCGGGATCATGAATTTCGTTTCCGACACCGCTTCCGAGGTTGGCCGAGTTCATCAACTACCAGTGGCGTGGCGTGCTTTGCGATAGATCGATTGATCTGCCATCTAAACCCATGAAAAAGGATCGATAAACAGGGTGTTCGCAACGAACATCTTAGTAATCGACTCTTGAGCATAGCTTCGAACGGGGATATATTGATAATCGATCATTCGCACGTCTCGCTACTGTCAACTATACTTGCTGAACAAAATCCGCCGTGCGAGCATTCGGACTATGCCAATTTTCCTCTGACAAAATTCGAATTTTGGAAAAATTGCAGGATTCTTCCTGGCAATTTTCGGAAATTTACTCCCCGATTTCGTATTTTTCGTTCACCCTTCGTTTAGGACTCCCACTCCCGTCACCTCAAAATTGTCCTGTGACTTGAAATTTCCATATTTCTGAGACCACACTGGAAAAAAAAACACATTGGATCTAAAGTTCAGACTCTTAAAAACATCAACAAGAAAAACTACTCGTTATTCAATCAGATTTAAGCTTAAATCAAGAACCAAGCCTTTTTCCAACCAGCGGATTTCCTTTTGATTTAAGCTTAAATCTGATTGAATCAAGAGTGCTTTTTCTTGTCAATGTTTTCAAGAGTCTGGACTCTAGATCCAATGTGTTTTTTTCCAGTGCATGGATGAATTCAGTGCTATAAATCACGATTATAAGCCAATTTTCATTAATTTTGGTGCATGACTGTGGCTAAAATTCAGAAACACCGGTGAATTTCCCAAAAATCTGATGAGAGGGCGCAGTTCCGGAGTGCCCGTTTGGAAAAAAAAAACTTCATAGGGAGAAAAAAATCCTTTCATGACCCACAAAATACGCTCTCATACGGGAAAAGTACGATAGTCGTCACAACCAGCGGTTGGTTGTGACGGACTATTCAATTTTTTCCGTGTACAGTCTGACAATTAAACAGTGGGACACAATCCATACAATCGCATATAGTGATCTTACTCATGCGCATGCACTAGAGACGGTATCATCGGAGACTTTAACGCATGGTCAGAAAAGTAAGAAATAAAAGACTAGGCGCACATAAGATTGCGCTACCCTGTGTACACGGATTAAAAAGTTCGGTTTATAGTGAACATCTTTCGGTTCAAGTAACCGTAATTTTGATCCCGTGGTTCAGCCAACCAAAAGTACATTGGACAAAAAAAAACACATTGGATCTAGAGTCCAGACTCTTGAGAACATTGACAAGAAAAAATACTCTTAATTCAATCGAATGTTTGCTTGAATCAAAACGAAATCCGCTTGAATTATGAGGCTTGGTTCTTGATTCAAGCTAGATTCTGATTGAATCAAGAGTAATTTTTCTTGTCGATGTTTTCAAGAGTCTGTACTCTAGATTCAATGTATTCTTTTTTCCAGTGTAGGTTCTTATGACCGAGACTTTAGGTTACCTGAAACGAACAATTTCGGTGCTCAACATGTACCGAGATTCAACCCTTGTAACAGAAGTTTTTTCCTCACAATCAATCCATGTTTACCGACTTCGACCATTGATTTCAAGGATCTTATTTTGACCGCGTGAGACGGCTGTGAGGAGGTGATCGCAATCGGAAGGTGCGCACACAGATTGTCGAGTCGGCCACAGTAGGGATTGACAGTGAACATGGTCGCGGTGCGGCGCTCGACGGAGCTTCAAATAGCCTCAGACAAGAGCTGAAATTAATTGAATTAATTCATTAAAAACGTACACGGAGATAATCAGCGGCATAGCGCCATGCATCCTCCCCTCCTCTGCGCCGTGCCACCCGTCCACGCGGCGTGGCGCAGCGGTGGTGGCGTGTGAGAATTAATCAGAGCGCTGCATACCGCGTTCGAGTTTTTAATCCGCAGTTGTCACCACAGGATTGCCGGATTGCCAGATAATATTTTTCCCATAGTTCTGTTCATACGGCTCTAGTAAGGGAAAACACAGTGGCTCAGTAAAATCACCTACTAAATATGATAGGTTGGCCAACTCGGTTTTGGCCGACGTATATCAAAATAAATTCTACTCCTTGGAGTATTCTTCTGAAATCAGGGAAAAATTTTATAGCCATTCCTCGTTTTCATGTTCGTAGGGGAAAACACAGTGGCTCAGTAAAATCACCTACTGAATATGATATGTTGGCCAACTTGGTTTTGGCCGACATATATCAAAAGAAATTCTACTCTTTGGAGTATTCTTCTGAAATCAGGGAAAAATGTTATAGCCATTCCTCATTTTCATGTTCGTAGGAGAAAACACAGTGACTCAGTAAAATCACCTACTAAATATGATGTGTTGGCCAACTTGCGGTTTTGGCCGACATATATCAAAAGAAATTATAGTCTTCGGGAATATTCCATTGATATTGGGAGAGAAATGCTGTGTCAGTTCCTTGTCCTCATTTTCGTAAGGGAAAACACAGTGGCTCGGTAAAATCACCCTCTTAAATATGATAAGTTGGCCAACTCGGTTTTGGCCGACGTATATCAAAAGAAATTCTACTCTTTGGAGTATTCTACTGATATCAGGAGAAGAGTGTTACACCAGTTCCTTGTTTTTCGTAAAAAGCTGTTTCTAATCAGGAAATGTCTTCATTTAAGGTAAAATTTGAAAGTAATCACGTTTTGTATTCGAATTTGTTCTGAATTTCTTTGGAAAACTTTGATTAATTTCGAAAATGCCGGCACGAGTCCGGGCAGTTTTTTATTTTAACAAGACACCGATTAATAAAGTCGCAAAACGGGTATATCCGATTGGAACTTCTCGCGCCTCCGTTCATATCTTATCATTTTAAAAGAAATTAAATTCATATAAAATATACACATATTTAAAGAATATTAATATTCAGGATAATATTAAAAAAAATTTACAGGAAATTTTAAGATTTTTTGCGTCGTTTTCTTTTGAACAACACAACATAACGGTAGATTTTGAAACTTTGTAATAGAGATACCTACACAATTAATTTTATTTTAGCCATTGACACACTTTGGAGCTTCTGAGATTTTTAGAAAAAATGTCATTCCACCTCGGAAGGTGATGTTTGGTTTGCGTAATGTATATTATACACCAGATTTGACAACACTGCTCGAGGTGTCGCAGTCTGATGACATCTGGATGTAGGATTAAGATGTTCCTTGACAACAAGAGCATGATGCCTCTTCCTACAAATATAAATAGGATGTAGGCCAACGCACTCGTTGAGTAAACGTATAGGGTGTCTTCAGATTAAATTGTCTAAATGCAGGAGCGTGTTCTTCGGGCTACAGTTTGTAGACCTTTTTCCTTAGTAAAATTTCTTGGAAAGTGCTGCCAGCTGCCGCTGCCTCCCTAAATTTTCGGAAGACATATTTTATTTGAATTCGGGTGACAGTTATGGTCTGGAACTCATGATAAATGGTTTTTCCCCCCAAACGTTTGGCATCGATTCCATTCACATCCTCAATAATATCGGATTCTCAAGTTGAAATGGATTTTACAGGGTCTTGCACAGCTCAGAGTGTAATACGTGGTTTTCCTTGGATCTTCTATAATCGACCTTCGACTTCAAATTTCAATATTTGTGAGGTCATGGAAGAATTTAGTGTCAAACATGACAAAAGTAGCCATTTATCGTGGGTTTTTGCCTGTAGCCATGGCCAAAATTCAGCAAAAATAACGATTTTTCTCCCAAAATATTGGAGGGTCGTAGTTCTGATAGGAGGAACTTTTGAAGAAGAAGAAAAAAAAACTTTGCAGAGTATACATTTTTATTGGACGTATTGGATGCGTTCCTGCGGTGTGACATTTAACTCTGGAACAACTCTCTATATGCCCAAATAAAATATTTTACCGAACCCTGCTTTGTTGAGTTTTTATAAGCAGTATTTCTCTGACAGATGGTATCACAGTTACTTCTTTAAAAAGCAACACTGCAACAGTGAGACCAAAACCTCATTCTTAGAGTTTCATAGATTTTTATGAAAAAAAATCTGGCGGAGCAATCAGCACTTAACGCAAGATCCTTTTTTTTCATTTTCCCGTAATTTGTCATTTCTCCTCCTTGATAAATAAAAACACACGCAGCGGTCCAATTAAATAAGTATTCATGAAAAATATCTGATGAGCAATATATTACTCTAATCCAACACTGATTTTTGTACAGATTGTGATGAAATCATACCACAATTTTTTCTAATTTTTAAAAAAGTTATCCTTCATTATCATTAATATGATCACATCACTTGATTCAAAAAATCAAATCACATCATTTCTTCTTTAACAGAAAATTTAATAAACTGATGGATTATGTTGCAGGTACGTTGGTGCATTGTTGACATTTATAGCACACACAATTGAACAGTCATGGTAAGTTTGAAGGCATGACCTAAAATTTCAATTTTTTCCCCAGAATCACACAGGGGTTGAAGCTGCGACTCACTCTGGACATAGTTAATGTGTTTGCAATGCATAACTTGCAATAATTGGACGGCAAACACAACAAGTGATTTCCACCGGGTAGTGTTTCATTTCTGCTCGCAGCACAGTCTAACGCACATTGACAAAACTGAACTGTGACCACCACAAAAATTCGACCACCTCATCTTTCTTTATGCGATCTCGTTCCCTCCCAGAAAATTGCTGTTTACTCCCTCTGGAATGCCACCTGCTTCCAGTATGTCTTTTTTCAGTTTCTTCAGCTTTCATATCTCACATTCACATGTTAACATATCCTTCACCACAGCGTTATGGAACTAGGATCAAGTATTTTCTTGAAAATATTAAGTTATCCCTGAGTCTTTCTTCGTACAGAGAAGGGAAATGCAGACCTGTGCTACCGTGCGAAGGAAAAACGCCGTATGAACCATCTGACGTTGCCAAATTTCCTTTGATACAATTCGAATTTACAAAGAAATTTGTGAATATTTTCCCTCCAATTTTTCAGATAATTTCATTCGGAGCCAGATCTATATACATCTGCAAGTTTTAAGAGAAAATATCCATAAATATCTTCAAAAATGATAATCTTATTGGAGGAAATTTGGCAACTCTCGAATGTTCATACGGTGTTTTTCCTTAGCACGGCAGTGTGGGGACGTAAAGGGAGAGGGGGTCACCGGACAGCAGGTGGCGATGGTGGATACGGCCAGCTTTCGCCGCGACCAGAAGTGCATGGTCACCTAAGTCGTCCCTACAACATGCTTTCGTCGCAAAGGCAGATTACAATCGAGCCATGGCCACCGCACTGAGCGCCACTCTATGGACTGTGGGCCATGCTGCAGATGGGACTCCCCGATAGCTGAAGCCGCGGTTTCACAGACAGAGCGCGACGCGAGGGTGGCCGTGAGGCAGAGCCGCGTCGCGCACTTGATTTGGCGTCGCAAGCTGCCCGTGGAACCGTGGCTTCACGATGAAGAGCCAACCACGCAACCGCGGCATCATACACGGCATCTTCTATTAAGATGTTATCGCCCATATTAGTGTTTTCCGCCATGCCCCACTCGTAAGTCTCAAACTATCCGGTCCCAAGCGATGGAGCCCACAACATTCTTTACGGCTTCATCTGCAACAGGACTCAGAGAGTCAAAGGGTCGTATCATCACAGGCCGTTTCTTTGATTTTAAGGTCAGCTAAATTTGCAAACAACGAAGTAAGGGTATAAAGATCTTTAAAAGTTGAAGGCGTAAGAATTACGAAGACGGTCTCAAGGCTTACCGGGAATGTATGAACCACCTAAACTACTCAATAAATGGGTTCTTGTGTATTTTTGTTGGCTTAAGGTTTGAACGACATGTGATGACATGAGGTGGTTCGAATAAAGTTCATTAACGGTGAAGTGAGCAGTTGAAAAAGGGGGGGGGAGGATAGGCAAAAGCTGAACCATCGAGTATAATTCTAACTTTTAAAGCAAAATGAGGCCCTCTGGCAAATTGTGCTATCATCAGAGGCGAACAAAAGCAGGAAATTAAGCTTGGAGAGCAATAAGTGACATTGTTCCCCAGGGGGTCAATGAAAACAGTGCTTTCAAGTACAATATCGCCTTCTTCTGCCGATTTCTAGAACCTTTAAATGTGTTTGTTGTGTGTCCAAAACGCAACCTCGAAAACATGTAGAATTGCAGAAGATAGCACATACGGCTATCTTGCTTACACACTATAGCCTAACATGAAAATGTTTAATAAAAGCCTTTTTATGTACTTGAAGTGAAATCGGTCGAGTTTCAATCATCCAAACGATTTCTAAGAGTCTTTCGCGTGATTTGTGGCAATTGGACGGAGAACGGAGGCTTCTTTTGATAAAAGTTTCCGGTCAGACGCCTGACGCCTCTGAGCCCATTTGCTCAAAATTTCCATTTTGCATTTACGGCTCTTTTTGCTATCACGGCAGTAACTTCAATTATACATTTCCATCTGCATATTTAAGACTTGGAATAACAGGCCTGAGTCGAGAGAGTCTAATTTGGGATCTCGTCCGACGAAATTTTGATTGAATGGCCGGACATCCATCATTCTACCATATTTGACGCGTCAAATCCACCCACGTAAATAAATCCACAGGTGCGTAGCGAGCTTTAAACTAGAGCACTTCCGGTTTTGGAAACGTTTGACAAGAGACCATTCTGCTTTCGATTGATAATACCTAAACGTTCATATGCCCCTCTTTTCCGAGAAGTGATTTTAATTCAAAGTACAGTTCGCTCCGCTCGCGTAAAGCTTAATCTGACATTTCCGCTTAACTGTAACTCATTTATCTCACATCGTGCGGATATCGAGAGAACACATATCCATAGACTTCTCTTTAAGTTGGGGTGACTTATACGAATTAGGAGCTATGGCTTTATAATTAACTAGGGGCCTGTGGCCGCTACGCAGCCGCCAACCACTGAAAAAGCAACTACGCGTAAAAAATAGCAGAACAACCATGTTCAAGTTATTTCAGAGTTGAATAGATGCAAAAGCCGACGGGTGGACGCGAATGAAAGCGTATTTATCTCTGACTGCAACCTTATGCACAACTTTTAATGTTTTTTTCTTATCGCCGTTTTCAAAAGCTACACATAGTTTTTCTGAAGAGTTTCCTCGCAGTTTCCTAAATGATCTCAAATATAAGCGTCGGAAATTTTGACACGATATTTTCGTTTGTTCTGTTTTCTTTTCATTAAACCAAAATTAATTTTACGCGAATCGAGTTTCAGAATCCCTGCATCGTTTGAACATCGTCCGAGCTTCTGAATCGTTGCAATTAAGATACATATTCACCCTTCAATTGTGGTAAAAACCGGCAGGGGCTGTCAAAAGAATGACGCGTGGTCCTAGTTTTACGGCGATTTTAGCGTTGCGGAAGCCAGGGAAGGGAGCGCGGTTGAGTGTCAAGAGATCTTAATAGTGTGATGCTCCCTCAATCAAGCTAGCGGTTATGTGCCTATACCGGTAGTCGAATAGTTATCGCAAATAACTCTCGCAGTGCGTTTGGTGTAATGCGAGAAGTATCCATGCAGGCGCGCACCGTTTTGCGGAATGCGTGAAGTTTTCCAGCAGTCTTGCAGGCGCTGATATGAGTCTGTCACCTACCGCACCGTGTTTGGCGCTTCGAACTCGCGTCAGAATAATCGCGGCATCGAACAATGTGGCTTGAAAGGCCCGTGTCGTGTTTCGACGCCGTATGAGCATTCCGACGTTGCCTCGTTTCTCCCGATAAAATTTTTTCTTAGAAAAGTTGGGAAAATGCTGAATGTTCGCTTTTAAATGTTGAATGGACCATTGAATAAGGTACGAATTTAAGCACTCAAGGTGGTTTGCGCAACAAAAACTCCTGAAATTAACTTCCAGCTATGATATTAACGTTTTTATTGTGCATTGGCTACGGGAAATTTGAATTGCCCGCTCACAAGAAAAACAAAACCCTACGCGAGTCAAATTGCGCACCACAACGGCTTTAGCAAACTATACTCAGCGAGCATTTTTTCTTTCTCAAACTGTGTTGTTCAAAGTGTGTACAGCTTCGGCCCAGCGGTTCCCGCTTAATTTTGACCCAAAGGATCGGGCTTACGGAATTATATATTGTGATATCACTTGCCTTCCTTAATTTAAAAATCTACATTTTTGTATCTTCCAAATTCTTTGTGAAGACGTTAATAGCCTAGGATGCTCAATATCTATAAATAAAATAACTAACTAACGAACGAGATCGAGCCATTATTTTACTCGTCAAGACTGACTCCCGCTGACAAAATGTATGAAGCAAAGTTTGGGCAAATTTGCTGCGGAAATAATTATCTTCTCCCAATTTTTAATGAAGTAGTTCCCCTACCCTGAATGCCAAAAAGCAAAATCAATTCAGGAAGAGAAACCAACTGCATAATGATGCTCATGCAGTTCTTCCCAGCGACTAACAAGCACACTCCTAGTATGCCAAAAAATTGATTCCTTCCTGTTCGCAGGAACAGACCAATCAATGACCACAGGAAACCACAATTTCTAACTCGTTTTCGAAACAACGCATGCACCATTAGTTCTCCTGTACATATGGGTGATTATACGGACGAGTAAGGAAATGCCACTCCTCATTGCAAAAAGCAGTCCAATTTAGAATCGAGGTTTTCAGTCAAAACGGCTGCACTGCAATTCTGCCGTGCTAAGGTAAAACGCCGCATGGTCCTCCAGACGTTGTCAAATCTCCGTCAAACAAAAATTTTCGCAGGAAATTTCGAATATTCTTCTTCAAATTCTTCTCAATTTAATCATAAGCGTTTGAAAATTGCAAGGAAAAATATTCATGACTTTTTTCAAAAATAAGTAATTTCACTGGAGAATTTGCACACAAAATTTGTTTTTCTTCATCTGAGAGTGCTCAGTGAGCTGAGTTGGCAATATTTTTCATAATTTTCTTCAGATATGGAAAATTGTAGAAAAATGGATATGAAAGTGAGAAAATGTGCAGCTTTGTGACGTCATGTGGCGGTATTTCCAATTTGAGTACGAGTATTCTAACAGATTAGAATATATCGACGGTGTAAGTCGGCAATCACATAACTCGTTTGCGGTGTCTGAAAATCTCTGCCTCTATGTTATTTTTTTAAAAGAGAACAAATTGACATCATTCCTTGAAGTTTATGCAGAATTTTCTTCGCACAGAGAAGAAAAATCACGGAGGTTTTAAAGAATTGCCGTTGAGTAGTTTTCAATTTAAAAAATAACGTATGACAGGAAATCTGCGACGTCGCAAACCGAGTTATGTGATTGCCGACTTACGTCGTCGATATTCTCGATAATGAATGTTCCTTTTCAAAACGAAGGCTATCCTCGTGTTCAGTTCATTCAATAGTTTTCATTTAAACATGGAATTCATCAAATTGCCACCATCCGACCAAAGTATCACAAGCGCCGTACGACGGTACGACGTTCAAAAATTTCCATCGCCATTTTATTATTTTTTACCGAGAAATCATTCGACGAAGCTGTCCGAAAATTTCACTGAAATCTCTTTGTGCTGCCAATAAAATTCTCAGGGAAATTTTCAAACAGATTCAACCATCGATTTCTCCGTAAAAAAATGAAATGGCGGCGGAAATTTTGAAACGTCGCATGGCGTTTGTGATACTTTGACTGGAACTTCCAGTCAAAAAGATTGCATTTTGCAAAAAGGAACCAAGAGCATTCCAATGTTGCTGGGTTTGTGCAACTTACATTCTGTGATATCGAATCACTGAATTTATGCAAAAACTTAAATTTACCAGGGTAATTTTTTGCTTGAATTTACAGTTTATTGGGAGTGAAGATAGAACTAATTTAGGTGATCAGTTTATATTTGTGAGGTGAAAATAGTTGCATCATCTTAGCGATATTGGAATGCTCGTTGTTCCTTTTTGCAAAATGCAATCCAAAATTTCGGACACCTGCGATCTCCATTGACAACATTCGAATGCCCGAACGACGTTTTTCCTTAGTAACGCAGAACTGATTACATCCGCGAGCCCCGAAACTCGCGGGCCTACAGCTGGTTGGTCCACTCGTCACTTGGTCAGGTCAGCACCTTCCCACCGTCCATCGTCGCGTCCATCAAGAACGTCGCTTGGGTGTAGCATTGCAGGTTGATTTTGTAAGACGCGAGCGATCCGTAGCCGACCGGAAATTCAATCGGACGAGTCTCTCACTCGTATACTCTTGTCTTTGATCCGGATGCCGCACGCCGCGCCTTTTCGCGTTCAGGAGAAACGACGTATGAACATTCGAGAGTTGCCAAATTTCCAAAAGGAAATTGGAAATTACCAAAAGGAATGCTTGCCAAAGGACCCAAATTTATTTGCTCAAAAATATACAACAAACTCCCTGGAAATATTAAAGAAATTGAAGAAAGAAGCATCTTCAAAAGAAGAGTTGATAAATTTTGCAAGGAAAATGTATACTATAACATGGAAGAATATTTAGAGCAAGTAAATTATGTATATCAGACGAAAAACATTTGTGACTTTGTAATCTTTTGTTTGAACTCAAAAGAAACAATAAATTATTATATTATTATATATATTAGATTATATTCCGCCAATAAAATTTCCATTTCTGAGGCGAGTTATGAACATTTTTCATGGAACTTTTCAGAAACGTCAGATCAAATTACGAACAAATTTCTTTAAAAAATTCATAAAAATATATTCACAAATTCTCTCGGATATTCATGATTTGTCAAAGGAAATTTGGCAACGTCTGGAGGCTTATACGGCGTTCTTCCTCAGCACGGCAGTGTGGCTCTCCGCGTTCAAAAAAACGCTGTATGAACATACTACGTTGCCGAAAAATTCTTTTAAAATAGGGCTTTTACTGCAAACTTTACACAATTTTTCTTGGAATTTGTGAAAGAATTTTACTCGCATTCGATCTAATTTTTCAGAAAATTTCTACTATATTAAATACGTCTCCTTAAATTAACTATTTTAGCACATTGAGACACTGGCAACATTCGAATGTTTATACGGTGTTATTTTTTCTGTAAGACCAGGCTGACATCTGACTCGGTTGACGTTAAAACCGAAGATGTTTATTATATGATGAGCCCTAGAGCCCAAGCATTCCTACAGAGCTCAAAGCTCGTCAGAAAATTGACTTGTTGGGTTGTTAAAAAACAGTAATTCATCTGTCGAACTCATCGCTTGTGCATGTTTCCGGACTAATCGTTTGCATCGTAATTCTTCAATGGCCACGAGGAAAATGTTACCTGTCGAAAGTGACGTGACTGATGAATTTGAGGACACGTTAATCCACTTCATTTATATTGAGATCTTCCTTTTTTCCTTTTTTCCTTTTTTTTATCTCAGTTTCAGTCAAATTTCAGACCGAAACTTCCCGGCCGTGTTCGAGGTTTAAATCTTTGAGGGCTGCAATTCTAAATTGGCTATTATGAGTTCGGCACGTGGCCTTTTCAGGTTGAGGTTTTGCTTCCTGGAGTGCAAAATGGAGTTCCGATAGCCAAAGTGCGAAACCACATTTCTCCGTTTGTGACGTTGCAGACTTCCTGTCATACTTCATTTTTTCATCGAACTCCACGTCAAATTAATCTCTTGAAAACTCCTTTGAGTTTTTTTTCTGTCAGTGGAATCTTCTGTCTAAATTTCGAACAGTGAAATTGGTATGTTTTCCTTCGAAAAAATAAAATACGAGCAGAGATTTTAAAACACCGGAACACTGCCGTGCTAAGGAAGAACGACGTATGAGCCTTCGGACTTTGCCAAATTACTTTTGATAAATCATGACTTTTCAAGGAAATTTTTGATTGTTACTCCTCCAATTTTTTGGAGAATTCCATTCACAATCAAGTAAAAATCCTAAAAAATCTAAATCCTCCGAAAGTTCAAAGAGAAAACATCGACAAATCTCCTTAAAAATTAACATTTTATCGGAGAAAATGTGGCAACCCTCGAATTTTTACGAGGTGTTTTTCTTTAGCACGGCAAAATAGAAATGCGTGGTTTTGCACTTGAGCCATAGATATCCAATCAGGAATCTAGTATCTACTATCATTATTTTTATCCGTAAATAATAATGGGCAATGAACTTCATTTTCTCCGAGCTTTCCGAACTTCATTATTGGCACATGCCAAAACTTCGTCGGGACAGAAGTTCAAAGGAATGACCTTGATCCTAGGGGTCAAGAACGCAACGTGACCGAGACTGGTGTTTTTCTTTAGCACGGCAAAATAGAAATACGTGGTTTTGCACTTGAGCCATAGATATACAATCAGGAATCTAGGATCCACTATCATTATTTTTATCCGTAAATAATAATGGGCAATGAACTTCATTTTTGGCACACGCCAAAATTTCTTCGGGACGGAAGTTCAAAGGAATGACCTTGATCCTAGGGGTCAAGAACGCAACGTGACCGAGTCCGAACTCTGGTCTCTGCTCCCAATGCATCCTACGCAACAAATCGTAAGACTAGCGAGAGTCCCCGACGGCTGTCTCCAGATTTGGCGGGAAATCCGTCCTACAGCGACGACGGTCCCATCGCTCATCGCGAATCGACAGCAGAAACGGCAACGGCTATAAACGTGGATTCGGCCCGATAGCGTCGCGATGAATACTAAAAATGTGCTCGTCTAATTCCAGATGCTTCGGCGAGTATGAATCGTCAATCAAGTGCCGTTATTTTTGACCAGAGGACACGCGTTGAGGGCATCCATTCAGAGCAGCACGTGTACGTATTATTGCGAGCTTTGGCGCCGACGACTTGAAAATCGAGGATAGTGATCAAGATTTTCCGGGCGGAGGCGGACCTAGCAATTTGGCAACACCGGAGTTCCTCCATTCAAAGCAACGTTAAATAATCGATTATTGTCGGAGCACCTAGTCCCTCTGAGAATCGATACATTTCCATGGGTTTAAATGGAGGAAAACAATGTTGCCAATTTGCTGGATCCGCCAATGTTTCCGGGAAAGTCAGGTGCGGAGATGTCGTTTCCCGCACGAACACCCGGAACTACATTTCAATTTTGCCAAATTTCCACTCGCAAATCACATTTTTACCTGGAGAATCTTGGGCTTTTCTCACTGAAAATGTCACGGATTTTTCTTCTGATCTCATGCTAAATTAAACAAAAAATTGCTATAAAAGCACAGGTATACATGCTTGTAAAAAATTAAATTGTTCAAGTCAGTTTTGCAATCTTGGAATGAGGTTATGTCCTCTCGTTCGAGAAACAACGGATTATGAGGAAATTTCAAGGAAAAGTTCCCATCAAACGTTCTTGGTTCTTCTTCAAAGTATGAATGATTACCGAGCATGTGTATGAGTGTATGTGTTGTTTCTCTAAATCAAAGTTCCTCGGGAAAGTAGATTTTAGCCGGAAGTCCCCAAGAATGCCCAAGAAAATACCACCCGCTATACACCTAACCGAAAATATTGGTCTGCTGTGCTGCAAACAAAATCTTCTTTGAACTTTGCTCATTATTGCAAATTTCGAGGGTAAAAGTTGCTGAAATTATGTTATCTCTTACCTCTTAACTGGACTAAATTTTGCAAGTAGGAACTAAAATTTCTGCCTCGTGCATAGAAACACCTATTTACCTGAAAAAATTAAGTCTGGGATAGTTTTACCGAATTGCAAATGGTCAAGCTGTTACACACCTTGGAGACTTGAACGCCTGAGTAAGAAGACAGCGTCCATGTTTACAAGAAAAACAATGCACCGACTGAGGTTTTCAAAAGACATTCTTATCTGAAATGAGTTCTTTTCAATTTTCCTTTTGTATCCTTCAAAGAAAAAATTATGAAATTTTATAAAATTTTTTAAAATTTTCGTTCCTTTTTCGTTTTTATCGAGGAGAAACAAGCCAATTTTAAAGCTTGAATACGATGCTGATAGAGAGGAAAAGTCAAAGAAGTTTTTAATAAGTTACGTTAAATACTTTTCTAAGGATAAAATTGAGTTTGACAATAAGTGTGCAATGTCGCAAACGGAGGTACGTGGTTTCGCATTTTCGCCATCGATATTCATTTTCTTTGGGCTAGGCGAAGTTTTCGAAGCTATGGATCGTATTAGATAGTGGTTTGATGTATGGTTTGGTTCAAAACAATAGAACATAACCTTAAACCAAAATTTTAGGATATTTGTTACAGAAAAGCTGAAAATGGGAAATTTTGTTGCAATTTCACTACTCTTGGCCAATTAGTACGCTTACGAATCAAAAATCTATAACAAAAAACCGTTCCGTCCGATTACTCAATTGACTTCTGAGGCGGCTCCACATAGGAGTATGAAGCCACCAAAGTCTCAAAGAAGAAGAAGAAGAAGAAGGAGGAGGAGAAGAAGAAGAAGAAGAAGAAGAAGAAGAAGAAGAAGAACAAGAAGACTTCTGAGGCTATATTTATATTTTGAACCAATCGATATCGATAAAATCTCACCCGTTTGATGTATCGAATACGATCCATCGAGACTCAGTCGCAGTTAAGAAATGAAGAGTCCTCAGAATCCTCTGTCTCTGGTTACAGCGGAGCCCGACATTGTGAGAAAGAGTCGAGGAGAAGCCCGAGAAAAATCTGGTCGCAAAGTGCAGGGGGTCGAGGGGTCAAGGGCGGAACAAGCCCGGCTCATAGCGCACATGTTACACAACGCGCAAGCGCAGTCATATCGGACGCCGCGCCCCGCCGAACCTCGTACATTCGTCTTCTCGCGGAAGATAAGCCGAGTTTTTCTTATTGGTCCACGCTTAATCTTGGCCTACATCAAATTGTACCCGACTCATTATGGGAGCTCATGCTGGGCCACACAACCTTCCCCCCCCCCCCCCCGACCGCCTCCTACTTTCGCCATTTTTTTGCGGGGAGATTTAATGGCCAATTATTTTGCGGCCACTCACACACTGATATACATAGCAAATTGTTTCATTTGCAGTTTTCCCGTTACGGCCGGGACCCAGGCCAGATGGTCACGCTTCCTATTCGCTATTCAGAGGGTGGAGACTACGGAGGTGAGCATTCTGCTACGCTAAGGGAGAACGCCGTATGAGCCTTCGAACGTTGCCAAATTTCTCTCAATCAAATACACTCCTTTGCGGAAACTCATTAATATTTCTCTTCCAATTTTTCAGAGAATTTCGTCCGCAGCGTAACCCAACTAATCCGGAAATTTCAAAGAAAAATAGTCGTACATTTTTTCAAAATTAAATATTTTATCGGAAGGAACTTGGCAACGTTCGAATGTTAATAGGTCGTTTTTCCACATCGCGGCAGCAATGGGCGCTCAGTGAGTTGGGCACATTCCGACACCGCGCGCAAACAAATCACATACCGCACTCCGCCCGCGAAAACATTTATCCGTTTATTTCTCATTCATACTTCACACAAGAAACAGAGCAAGCGCTCCGCGGAATCGCGTGCATTTTTCACACGGTGTGGAGAGGTTTCGAAGCTGGAATTACCACTCTCTGTCGTCACTCTCCAGCATCTCTATAAATAAGACTTAAGCCCTACGAGGACCATCCCCGCCCTCATTTTCTGCTCAGAGGCGGATCTAGCAACTTGACAACACCGGATTTACCCCATTTAAACCTATGCTAAATAATCGATTCTTATCGGAGCACCTGGTCCCTCCAAGAATCGATACATTTCCGTGTGTTTAAATGGAGAGAAGACAATGTTGCCAATTTGCGGATCCGCCAATGTTTCTGCTATTTAATGACACCGCAATAGTGGATCGATTCAATTAGAGAGGTCGGACATGAAATTGTTGACGATAACTGCAAATTTTTATGCATGTTTCGTCACATTTTAAATTTCAAGGGTTGCAAGAAGAAGAAAATCCCACGAGGAAACCAAAGGAGCCGCTTTTAGAGCTTGTAAGTCTTGAATAAAAGGAGTTATAAGCGTTTAAAGTTTCCAAATTTTGTCCAACCTCTCCTTTGACTCGATCCACCGTGCGCCACTGGGAAAATTGGACTGCGCATTTAACAAAAAGGAACCGACTCGATTACAGTGTTTATAAAATCTTGTAACTTCTTTTTTACTTTAAAAATAGTTAATTATTAGTAATAAAAGTCGATAATTTTCCTTTAAAATTGAAAATGATTGGCAGAGAAACAACTTTTTCTGTGTAAAGATTCAGATGTGCGGTTTTTACAATACCGTGATCGACTTGGTTCACTTCTGCTATAATATGTGACCCAATTAATGTTTGCGAAAAAACCTGCCTGAATTGAACGCTTTTCCCTTTAGTGTCGCATTAAAACTTGAGCTGTAAGCCGCTTTTCTATGTCTAATTTTAATGTTTGGAACTTATTGCTTTGATTCCTCCCCTTTTTACGAGCAAGATATTTGATAGTGCTTAAACCACCAAGAAAAGGAATGACATTTCTTTACTATATGAAAGTAAATCGATCGTTTTACGCATGATTTATGAAATTCCAAGTGCAATTTTTCTGTACTTCCCGAAACAATACCCTTTAAAATGTTATATTAAGGTCTCGCTTCATGTAATTTTCTTTATAAGAAAAGTTTAGTGACAGCGGAAAACGTAGAACAATGCGGCAAGACACGGTCAGGTATCCAGGTTTATTCTCCTTGCTTGATGAAATAATTTAAATTAATGTGAAACAACATAATATCTAGTTTTAGAATTGAAACAAATGAAACATGTTGAACTGATTATACTGTCAAAATATAAAGGGCAATTTCAAGGGCCTTCAGAAATTACGTGCTTGCATATTAGAAATTCAAAATTAAGGCAAGTGACAAGATAACATGCGCTGCTGCTTTGATCACAAATGCCTGGAATGCACGTTGAATCTGCGAGACATGCATCAGTATCATCACACTAGCAAGACAGATTGAGAGACGGGTAGTGACAAAATGCCAGTTTTTGCTCCAACGGAACACCGCGCTCACCTTTTTGTGCTTCGTAATTAATTATGCGCGCACGATTTCTCACAATTTCACAGAGAACCGAAGAATAATTTCATTTTCCCTCTCTTCCCCTTTGCTAGTGGTACGGAGGAAACGGCAATTAGTGTAACTAATTCTCTTTAATTTTGGCGGATTAATTAAGTGTGCACAGTTATACGTCTTCTTTGTTATCTTGGAATTATACTTCACAGGAGCTTCATCGATCGTGGCTCAAGCATGTTGATGCTCGTGAAAGTTGCTAGAAACGTTTTTTAAGTGAGGTTGAGGAAGTTTTTTCCAATTCTCTCTTTTAAAGTAGAGGCGACAGAAAAAATGGGAACAATAAATAAATTAAGGTACACGATAAGAGTCTTTCTTGGTTATTTTTATTCCTCTTTAAAATCAATATTTTCACAGTTTGTGTAATGAAAATACCTATGCCATCAGTTACTGCGGATTGGTTGTTTATTATAAGATTTGAAATAGCGATGGCCGGCATGCGGCAAAGCATTTTCGATGGGAAAGATCATGAAACTTGCGATTTACTTCATGAATTTACTTTCCACGGGAATGATAGTCATAATAACAGTCAAATTTTGATCTGAATTAGCGCATAATAACGGTCTTGCGGTTATTTTGCAATACAAAAGAAATCAATGAAAACCAAAATATACTATGCCCTCTCTCTGCCAGAATGCAACTCAACAACTGCCCTCCAATTATGTCTTAACATGCTTTCTGAGTTGGAATATAATTTAATACGTCCGTCTTCTTTTCTGTTTCAGGTATGGTTGACTCCCATGACTAAATCTCAAATTTGATCATGTCTTTAAATTTGCATGCACATCTGAAGTGAGTAATCACACATACTTTCTCCTTTTTTTCCTATTCAATCAAGAAACCTTCGAAGAATTCTCTTTCTCACAAATTTCAATGCGTTCTACCCAACACCAGGGTCATAATAAAACCTAATTGGAATCGAACAACTCCCTAAATGTTTGCTCTACACTGAGAAATAGCTATGGCTTATAAATAAACCAATTTAATAGTTGTATATGAACTAATGATTATCGGTTTGTGAACCGTACGGTGATACCTCGTACCATGGTGTGGTATATATACCATAACTGTGCCTTCACTACTATTAGTGGTGTTCCATATGAAACATTAATTGGTTTATAAGCCATAGATTTTTCTCCGTTTACGATTAAAATACTCAAGAAAAAGAAGAAACAGGTTGATCCCAGAAAAGAAGGCATACCAGAAGAAACATTAAGTCTTCCTTCCTCTGCATTGATGGGTCCCATACTCATCAGAGCATTAGCCAACAACTTTACACTCCTCAGCCGCTGATTGCTGACAGCTAACGCGGTGATCAGGGCAAAGAAAGCCGAAACGCCTTCAATTGCATGGATATGCAACGCGGACATCCGCAGAGCTCGAATAGTTGTATCAAGGCGCTAGGACCGACACCGCGTCTGTTACGCTACATATTTCCACTTTTTTCAGCGATCGGATGCGTGTAACATCACATTCTATCTTCAATCAATTTTACTGTGAAAATTATCTTTCATTAGGGAAATTTTCGATTTGATAAATCTAACAGTTCCCTCATAAAAAACATTAGTTCCGAGTAAATATTTCGCGACATTGAAATAAACTTACCTTCTTTCGCCTTGGAAACACAGATTAACAAACAGGAACCAAAATTCCTTGCTTATTTTAGAAACGACATATTTGCCATTCGATAGTGAAACTCCCAAAGCTCGTATCTCGGTTTGCGATGTGGTACTTTCTGTCATTCTTAATTTTGTAAATGAGAAACCACTTGATGTCAATTCGTAAAAAACTTCTATGATTTTTCATCTTTGTGTGAAAAAAATTCTGTGAACATGGTGAGGAATGATTTTGATTTGTTTTTCTTTAAAAGATAAAAAAGGAGTAGAGATTTTCAAACATAGCAAATGAGATACATGGTTTGGGAGTTTTACGGTAGTCGCATTGGTACAAAACGGTTAATTTTTTTTTAATTTATTTATTTTTTAAAGGAAAAGCGTATGTGCTTAGTTTGTTTTTACTGAACCCAGTTCATTTAATTTCACAGGAGCGAAAATTCTTTAACATAGCAAACGAGCTTCTTGATTCGGGATTTTTACCGTCGTCTTATTGCTACAAAATGGATAAATAGGGTTTTTTTTTTAAAAAAAAAAGAACGTGTGCATGTGTTAGTTTGCTTCTGCTGAACCTAGTTCATTCAATTGCGTCTCACAATACTGCCCGACTGAAGCCTTCAAAAGTCAACCTCGAGCGCAAATTTGAACTTGATCTATGAGACTCGGGTCGTGGTATAGGTTAAGACTAGAACAGGATCCGACCCAAATCTGACAGCGAACAAAAGATCGGCGCTACGGAGCGGTAGCCAACTCCACGGATCATCCGATCTATCACCGTCCCGACTCGATCCCGATCAGGAGTCAGGAGTCAGATCTCTATCGCCCGAGTCAGTGGTGAACGCACCAATTATGGCGTGCGATTTGAGCAACTAGACCACTGCGTCAGTGCGAGGGAGGGCGGTCAGTGGATCAAGTCAATAGGAGAGGTCGGACAAAATTTGGAAACTTTTAACGCTTGTAACTCCGTTTATACAAAACTTTGAGGTTCTGAAAGTGGTTCCATTGGTTTCCTCGTGAAATTTTCTACCCCAAGCAAGCCAAGAAATTTAAAATGTAACAAAAATACATAAAAATCCACTGGAAAAAAAAAAAACCAAATTGGATCTAGAGTCCAGACTCTGAAAAGCATCCACAAGAAAAATACTCTTGATGCAATCAGATTTAAGCTTAAATCAAGAACCAAGCCTCTTAATTTGAGCGGATTTCCTTTTGATTTAAACTTAAATCTGATTGAATCAAGCGTCCTTTTTCTTGTCAATGTTTTCAAAAGTCTGGACTCTAGATCCAATGTGTTTTTTTTTTCTTTTTTTTTTTTTTCCAGTGTGTGCAGTTTTAGTCAAAAATTTCATGTCTGATCTCTCTGATTGACTCAATCCACTGTGCGGCGGTCAGTGACTGCGGTTGGGGGACGAAATTTGCGGCGGTGTGAAAGACAGCAGTTTGTTAAGTTCGGAGTGAGCTTGAAGCCTATAAGGATGGAGGCTAACCGCAGCTCACGATGATGTGGATTCACTGCTGTTTTCATCGCGCGGATAGAAATGTTGAGTCATTCGCGACGCGTGGATTATTCAACTAGAGCGACATTGGCAGGGGTCGCAGCTTATCCTATCAGTTGACCCTAGTCTGACACACTAGGGTGTCTGCAAGTTGATTATTGAAATTGATAGACAAAGCGATAGATAAAGAAAACACGGGAAGTTTGGAGCGATTCTATTGGTCGAGGTGGGTGGTTTCTAGAGATTAGGGGAGAAAATGATGGACTAACGATAGGATCCCTCGTGGGTTGCCGATAGTAAGTCTATTACATATCTCCTGTATCTATTGAAACCATCCGCTTCTACCTCTAGGCTCCATTCATATCCGTTTTTTCTTCTTTGTCTTTAGCTTTGTCTGCAAATTACAATAATTGGCCCGCTGCCCTGAGACCCGAATTACAGATCTTTTTAAGACTTTTACATCGAAAGATGAAGAAGAAAGAGAAGTAGAGGAGGTGAAAAATAGAGAAAGAGAGAAGAGGAGAGAAAGGAGGAATGGGGAGGAAAAAAACCTTTCTTTTTTCCCCCTCATTCTCAATTTCTTTCTTCTCTTTTTTTTCTTTTTCTCTCCTTTATCATTTTATTTCTCTTTCTGCTGCCGCTTCTTCTGTTTCTTCATATTTTGTCTATTTTCTCTTCTTTTCCCTCTCTTCTCCTCTACCTCCTTCTGTCTCATCTCCCTCTTCCATTCCTTTTTTTCTATTTTTCTTTCTCTTCTCTTATTATTTTTCTTCTCTGCTGCAACTTCTCTTCTTCGTATTCTACCTTTCTCATTTTTTTTCTTCCTCATTTCTCTCCACCTCGTTTCCCCCTCTTTTTATTCCTTCTCTTCTTTATCTAGCTTGTCCTCTCCTTCATCTTATTTATCCGCCTCTATTTCGCGATCTCTAATGCGTAGTTGTCTAACGCATTCAAGATCCAATAAGTCTGTCAGACTAAGGTTAAAATGGCCGGAGGAAAGATGGTGGGGCGTGTCATCTTTACATGTAAACTGAACATGAGCTGCATCCAGATTGACACATCAATTGTTCTTGTTGAGAGCCGAGGTCATGATGCAACGAGACATTTGTGAGGTAGACATGCTCTTCCGAGGGCAACTGAGAGTGAGCAAAACTGAAGCAACTGAGAATAGCCGGACTTATATTTTATTGGATGTCTTGATGTTAAATTATCAGAATTTGGATATTGGTGCCGTGTGCTTTGAGAATTAATAGGGAGTATAGTGAACGGTAACAAAAGTTCTTTTTTAAACTTTCCTTCTTCTAAATTTTTCAATTTTATGGCTGGCATTCACAAGAATGCCACCGTGAACAATCACGGTGTGAGCTGCATGCTGCATTTTACTCGGAGACTTCAACGCACGGGTAGAAAAAAAAAGCATTCGTTCCAACAGCGTAGGATACCAAAAAATGCGTGGACAGCGATAGCTTTGCTTTACTGACGTGGTCAGAGCAAAGCAATTTTATTGTAACCACCCAAGCTACACGCTTCACTCACCTCTTTTTCCCGCCTTTTTCGAAGTTTCACAATGCGGAATGAACGAGAAGAGTCACACGAGTTTCCTCAGAGTCTTTAGAGTTCTCTCTTTGGCATTCTTATTTTAATTTGTTCAATTTTCTGGCTTGCATTTTTGTTTGCAGTTGAGCTATTACTTTCCCCAAAGACTTTAACGCACGAGTAGAAATAAAAAACATTTACCCCAGTAGTAAATTATAAAACATCATGAGCCCTATCCATATAGCTCGTTTCACATGCCCACGGCTCATAAGTGCCGCACTCAGTTGGCACATAGGTCCGTTTGGCAGAATGTTAAATCCCTCTCTTCCATTTCTTCGAAGGGAATCACGCCCACTTTAAAATCATTTCTTATGTAACTTTCTAGAGCACAAATGGATTGCATTTTGCAAAAAGGAACCAAGAGCATTCCAGTGTTACTAAGATTGTGCAACTTTGTTTACCTTGCAAATATGAACTGATTATCTAAAGAAGATTCATCCTTACTCTCAAGAAACTATAAATTCATGACAAAAATTACCTTTGTAAATTTAATTTTTGCATGATTTCAGTAATTGTGTTGCAAAGAATGTAAGTTGCACAATCCTAACAACATTGGAATGCTCTTGGTTCCTTTTTGCAAAATGCAATGCAAATGATCATCTCTAACTGTTCTTGTCTCTCTGACCCCACTTCTCTGATCTCACTGTTTTAAGGGCGATCAGAAAGCATCCCTCGGGATCAAAAACATAATGCAGACTAGAATCAGGATCAAAATCAGACGTAGAATCAGTTGAAAATCAGATTGAGAGTTATTTAATATGATTGATTAGAGGAGTGATTGAGTTAGAGCTGGAGCTGGAGCGTGCCTGGGGGCCATTATCTTCGTCTGGAACTCGAACATGCCGTGGACGACGGCGGAGTTCCCTTCGTCTCTGTCCGACGAGCTAAAGCCACCATCAAGAATCGGAGATAACTCCCCCCTTCACTCCGCGGCTCCACGGTTCCCACAGTTCCAAGTTCAGTTTCAGTAGCCGTATTTCAGATTCGGTCTCATTAGAGACATTTACTAACTACGCTCGACTGTCACAGCAATGAAATAAAATATTTATTCCGCTTCCAACCGCTGTTGCCAGCCTCAGCTTCGAGTCTCATTGCGCTCAATCGATGGAGTTACTGGTGACCGCGGGAACTAAGGAACCAGAAAGCGTTATCCTCAATTGAGGACTTTTTTGGTAAAACGGCGTATGATGTTTGCAATGCTGCTAAGATTGTGCAATTTTTTACGGCATTTGCGAGATTTAACTCATTCACAGTTGGCTTACTTCTTTACAGTCGTTAGCAAAACTTCGGAGAAGATTCAAAGAAAAATTCATAGCAGAACAGTCGAATAAGTTACTTACAACCAGAGAACTACGCTGCACATTCTTAGCAGCACGGAAAGTCTCATAGGCCATTTTACCGAAAAACACCTCAATTGTGAAGATGGCCATTGGCCATCAAGAGAATCTCAATTTTGAGAGTCAGTAAAATTTTAAGGCAAAGTTACACCAAATAAGTTTAAAAATCTACAGTCGTTGTGTCAGTTCCAAAGTGAATTTTCAGGTGAAATTTGATACTAAACCTCTTCTGCCACGGGCTCTGCCGATGGAAGATAACAGAAGAATTAGTTTGTTTAGTTTTCACTCAGTGCTCTGGCTAACTCTTTCTTTTGTACGTGAAAATTGCTCCACCCAAACCGTAGAATTTTGAAAGAAGGTAATTTATAGGTGTCTTTGACTAGTAAGTCTCAGTATTGTTTAGTGCGACAAATTTTGAGACGAGAAAATCTTGGTGAAGCAAACCAAGAGTTTTTTCCGATTAATTTTTCCAGAAATTATTTCGTCATAAAATGGAATGAAAAATTCTTAAAAAGTCCTCTCCGTCTCTCTACTTCTCCCACAACCCTTCCTCCTTAAATCCCTCTCAGACTAACTAAGATTTATCCTTTCTCCCCCTTAACATGTAATTTTACCATATTTCTTAAATGCTGCCGTTCCTTTTTCATGTGACATAGTGACATAATTGACATAGTGAAATAAGCGACATAGTGAAATAATCGACATAGTGAAATAATCGACATAGTGAAATAATCGACATAGTGAAATACTCGACATAGTGAAATACTCGACATAGTGAAATACTCGACATAGTGAAATAATCGACATAGTGAAATAATCGACATAGTGAAATAATCGACATAGTGAAATAATCGACATAGTGAAATAATCGACATAGTGAAATACTCGACATAGTGAAATAATCGACATAGTGAAATACTCGACATAGTGAAATACTCGACATAGTGAAATACTCGACATAGTGAAATAATCGACATAGTGAAATACTCGACATAGTGAAATAATCGACATAGTGAAATAATCGACATAGTGAAATAATCGACATAGTGAAATACTCGACATAGTGAAATAATCGACATAGTGAAATAATCGACATAGTGAAATACTCGACATAGTGAAATACTCGACATAGTGAAATAATCGACATAGTGAAATAATCGACATAGTGAAATAATCGACATAGTGAAATAATCGACATAGTGAAATAATCGACATAGTGAAATAATCGACATAGTGAAATAATCGACATAGTGAAATACTCGACATAGTGAAATAATCGACATAGTGAAATAATCGACATAGTGAAATACTCGACATAGTGAAATAATCGACATAGTGAAATAATCGACATAGTGAAATAATCGACATAGTGAAATAATCGACATAGTGAAATAATCGACATAGTGAAATAATCGACATAGTGAAATAATCGACATAGTGAAATAATCGACATAGTGAAATACTCGACATAGTGAAATAATCGACATAGTGAAATAATCGAAAAAGTGAAATAATCGACACAGTGAAATACTAGACATAGTGAAATACTCAACACAGTGAAATAGATGTGTAACGAAAATATGCTGGAAATCTAGGAAAATCATTCCAGAAATTGTAGTAGTACATTCTTTAAATGTCAACTTTTTGCATTATTTACGCTTTCGACAAATCCTTATCCGTTGTTTCTTTAGATATATAAGGAACTTTCAACATCATTTAAGTATGTTGAAAATTGCACTATTTTATTACGTCGTTCGTTGTCTACTTACCTTCACGTAGATAAGCACACGTGGCGTTTGGATGTCGCAGAGCACCAGGGTGCGCCAAGGGAGCAAATTTTACGTATGTACGTTGACAATTTTATGAGATTGAATTTTGAAGTCACTTTAAATGAGTTTTTTGTACAAGAACGGATTTGTTACGAAAATATGCCGGAAAATCGGGATTTTCGAGCTTTTCACGGCTTTTCGCGGCTTAAAAACCGCTCCCACTAGACCTAAAAAGAAAAAAATTGTCATCATTTTTGTCTTCAAAGTAAGCAGCATTAATTTTTAAGGTAAGACTATCTTGAAAGTTTGCGAAAGAACAAATTTATTTCTTCACACAAGTGGCAAAAAACCGTGGAAAATCGCGATTTTACGAGTTTTTAGAGCTTTCCACGGCTCCAGCACTCTCCCTAATGGACGTATGAAAAAAACGTTCGGATCATTTTTATAGGAAATTTTATCAGCTTTATTTTTGGAAATAAATATTTTCTTGATATATCACACTGGAAAAGAGATATCACGGGAAAACCGCGGAAAAACGTGATTTTTCGCGGTTTTTCCGATTTTCCGGAGTTAGCACAAGGAAAATTTGTTGGGAAACCAAAAATTCGGATTTAGCGTAAAAAATTACATATAGGAATCAATCATAACCTGATTTCACCTAAATTTTGCAAGGTAAAATCCTTTATTGCCTGGACTACAAGTGACCCACGCAGCACGCTTCATTATACCATTTTATGATTAAATGAATTGGATCCCATACAGCCTGGTTTTTATAAAATGAAGCTGAACAAGATTTTAACGACCTCAAAAAAAACAAATTTACTTTAAAATCGAAGAATGAATGTCGTCATACCTGGCTGTTTATCAAAAATAAAGTGATTTTTAGGTACATTTGGCAGGCGGGTATTGCCGCGTCAGAAGCCGCAAAAGCAGACTCCATATCAGATCTAAAATAACTTGACCAATCAGATCGTTCGGACTCTGGCTCCTGGTTCCCGTATATTTAATCAGTTCGCTGCGAAATGGGATTGCGAAACGTCGCGTTTTTAATCAAAGCTGACTGCGTGAGGTTTGCGAAACAGGAGGTGTGGAGGATTGTGAGGGGGCCAAATTTTAGGGGCAAATGGTATCCTCCGTCGATTTTACACCCTTTATGCCCTGAGAATTAGTTGAGAACGACCAGATAACGACAAATTGAGAGGCTGATTGCTGATCGCATCTTCTGCAGGCTCATTAGGACTCGGACTTTTGGACGATCGTAAAACTTCTCAGACCGTTGTACAGTCTACGCTGCGGGAATATATCAACTTCAGACAGGGCGTTGTGACGTAGCAGGCAATTTTTCTTCGGATAACGAACTTTACACAGTATTCGAGGATCTGAGTGTGTAGATAGTGTCAATTCTCAAGATGCTTTCTCAATGACATTTAATGGCAAAGCGTGAGATAAACATATTTTTACGATCCGTGCTGATACATCCCGATATGGACTGTTTAGATGTACTTATTTTGGTTTTATTACTCCAACCACAATCCAAGTTCTCTAAGTTCCAATCACTCTTTCTAACAAAGTAACAGTGTCAGAGTGCAGCCAGACGCGACGATAGTAGAACCTAGTTGTAGGATTTAAGAGGATAAAGGCAACGATATTTACAGGATTTGAATTGGAGTATACGTGATGTGATTTCAATTACTACATGTATGACATTGTAATTTGAAACGTCTGCGGTGACGGAATTCCTGTGTGTTCACTTGATCTACGTAGCGCTGCTAGTCATATGCAATTTAATGTTACAAGATTCTGCAATCTCTGCCAAAACAACCGTTGTCGGGACTCTTGACGTCTCTTGGAATCTACTCACAGTCGAAGAAGCGTCCATCACATTGTGAAAGTTTATCACCTTCAGTAATTTCATTTCCTAGGGGTTCATTCTTTTCAATGAGTCGTAAACTTAGTATAATCGTATAATTCGTGCCACTCTGTCGTTGTTTCATAAGATAACTATATGTGCATAAAGACGGGGGAGGGGTGCATAAAACGCGTTTACCTACTCGTGTTGGATACATTTTTTGCGAAAGCCCTGTCAACACCACTGGCAAAATTTCACGGAACTTTGCGCGAAAGTTAAGTTCCGTAAACCTATCTCCGTGTGGATCGCACTGTATTTGGCGCAATGTGTGAAGTATTCCTGCAGTCTTGTAGGCGCTATGCGTTTCACGCCAACCGCTCCTGACCGCACTGTGTTTGGCGCAATGGGTGAAGTATTCATGCAGTCTTGTAGGCGCTAATGTGTGCTACATGCCGACCGCCGCCGCGCAGAGGGCTGTTCCTTTTCATCTCAAGTCCTCGTCATCATTCCTCTCTGCGCTGGGGCTCCGGGCCAAAGTGCGTGTTTCGTCCCTCTCTTAACTCGACTAATTAAAGGTGCTGTCTCTTGTATCACCGTAGAACGACAAAATTAGAAATTACTATACTCTCAAGAAAGAGAGATTTTGTCTCCTTTTCTCATTGATAATTTTTTTTCTGAGTCCAATTTTTTTATACCTACATTTAAAAAAATTTCAAAATTTGTCGCCCTCTAAATTTGCCGCCATGGGCCGCGGCCCACGTGGCCACCCCCTTAATACGACCCTGTTGATGAAATACACATTTTAGGGCAATCTGTGAACATTTTTCTTCCGATTTTTGGAGAATATTAATCGCGATAAGCTCTAACTTTTCCGAAAATTTGAAGATAAAACATTCATAACTCTCATTTAAAATTAATTTTTTGCTGGAGAAATTCGACAACTCTCAAATCTTCATACGGCGTTCTTCCTTAGCACGGCAGAATAGATCCTTCCATATCTTTTTTGTCTTTTGTGTCTATAGCTTTGTCTATTAATTTCAATAACACTGAAAAAAAAAACCATTGGATCTAGAGTGCGGACTCTTAAAAACATCGACAAGAAAAAATACTCTTGATTCAATCGGATTTTAGCTTAAATCAAGAACCAAGCCTCTTAATTTGAGCGGATTTCTTTTGATTCAAGCAAAAATCTGATTGAATCAAGAGTATTTTTTCTTGTCAATGTTTTTAAGAGTCTGGACTCTAGATACAATGTGTTTTTTTTCCAGTGAATCAGCCCGCAGGCTCCCTCCCCGCAACCGGTCACATATGGCCCTATTCACCTTGAACCGTTTGTGGCAAAAGCACCGCCGATCTCAGAGACCAGCCGCCGCGGAAGCAGGTGATAAGAAACGAGCTTGGAGGATGGAGCGAACATGTATCAATGAAAATACAAGGCTGACATTTGAGCCGGGGAAAGACGGAATAAAGGGGAGCAGTGAATTGTGGAGCAAGCTCACCGGGAGCCGCGTTTCGCTCCTAATGACGGCCAGGCCGGAGCTTTTCGCTATAAAGGTTACTCAGCGGGACAATCTTGAACTTTGCTCAACCTGAGGTCAGCTCGCTGACTGCTGAGAACGTAATTCCGCGCGCCCGGCACTCGAGGCATTAGCGCCGAGCCGCCACCTTAGGCTACGCTTCCACAGGGCGCGGGTGGCGCCAAATCAACCGCACGGCTCATTCGCGTGATTGCCTCCAATGATTTTGAACCTATAATGCTACTAAAATGGCAGTTGAGGGGGGTTTGCCAGTTCCCGGGGGCAAAAACTTTCCGGAGAATGTGTGCGGGAATTCCCGGTTAAAATCAGAGTACCTGTATGGGAAGGGTATATACTGTTTCCAGGAATGGAGATGTTGCATATCGACGGTGAAACTACCAAACCTTGTATCTCGTTTGCGGTGTTTAAAAATCTACGCTCGCATTTTATTTTTTTGAAGTAGACCAAATCAATATCATTCCTTGAAATTTTCACAGAATTTTCTCCGCACGAAGAGGAAAAATCACAGAAATTTTCAAGACTGGACGTTAAGTGTAGTTTTTCATTTAAAAAATAAAGTATGACAGGAAGTCTGCGACGTCGCAAACCGAGATACGTGGTTTGGTAGTTTCACCGTCGATATGTGAGGAATCTGCGATTTGACTGTTGATTTTTATGTAAAAGTTCGTGAGAAACACGATGGTGCCACTGGTTTTCTCTGAAATCATCTCTCAAGCTCAAAAAAAGCTGGCCAAAATGGAGAGGATATCCCACGATATCCTGAGAGTCCACGTCTACATTGAGACAAACTCTATCCATGCAAAGATAGGGAGCAAATGCATTACCAGTGTTGCCGTACTTTCAATTTTAGAGCCCCCAAATAAAGTGGCAGCCCTGTCGATGTATTTTCTCCCTATCTTTGTATGGAGAGTTTGTCTTGATGTAGAGGTGGACTCTCAGGATAGCGTGGGATATCCCCTCTATTTTGGCCTCAACTTGAGAGCTATTTTTGAGCTTGGGACTTGATTTCAGAGAAAACCAGTGGCACCATCGTGTGTCTCGCGAACTTTTACATAAGAATCAACAGTCAAATCGCAAATTCCTCACACATGCGACATCTCCATTCCCGGTTAAAATCAGAATACCTATATGGGAAGGGTATACTGTTTCCAGGAGTTCTCGGTTAAAATCTACCTTCTTGTGACACCTCTCTAGAAAAACAGTAATGGAGCTTATGACCATATGCACTGTAATCACACTCATGCATTGAAAGGTTACCTTAAAATAGGAGTGCAGAAAATGCTCCATCGGATGATCGCGGAATGAATGTGAAGGCACCTGAAAAGGGATTATAAAAATGTGAAGGCACCTGGAAAAACGGGGAAAAAATGTGGAGGCAGAAGGCATTAAGCAGCTAAACGAATGGCTTTTGGCGTAGGAACTGTGTAACGTGCTCTCTGATGCGCAGAAAATAGTTAATCGCGTTCTTTAATGCGAAGGAAACACACTGAAAAAATAATATGCTGTTCTAGCATCTAGGGTGTCAAAAATGTGTCTGGTGATCCAAAGATGTTGCCTTTACTGCCTTCGCAGTTAACTTTACATCCTGTGAATGCAAATTCAACTGCGTAGTCAATCAAGGCAGTATCCTAGGATCACCAGACACATTTTTGACATCCTAGGTGCTAAAACAGCATACCATTTTTTTCAGTGAGTGAAGCGCGCAAGTCTTATGTGGACAGCAATGTGAAGGCAACTTCAAACAATGCAGAGGCTCACTGGGAAAAAAAAACACATTGGATCTACAGTCCAGACTCTTAAAAACATCGACAAGAAAAAGTACTCTTGATTCAATCAGAATCTAGCTTAAATCAAGAACCAAGCCTAAGAACCAAGCCTCTTAATTTAAGCGGATTTCGTTTTGGTTCAAGCAGAAATCCGATTGAATCAAGAATATTTTTTCTTGTCAATGTTTTCAAGAGTCTAGACTCTAGATCCAATGTGTTTTTTTCCAATGCTGCCTATGAGAAATGTGAAGGCGAAGAGCTTTCTCCAACCGTCCCCAAAACACTCACGGGAACTTTCACGGGAGGGCCAGTTCCCATTCTCGGACTTCCCCTGGAAACTTGGATCTCCAGCCCTACCGTCGACTTTGCGCGGTCAACTCCACGTCGCGTCGCGTCTGTGGAGCCGCGGCTTAATTCGCGCTCGACGCGAGGTGACTCAACCGCCGCGCCGCTCGGCGCGGGGGAAAATCGCCGGGAAAACACAATTAAAAAAGAATCGAAGGAATAAAGGCCAATGGCAGAGGCATTATTTGGCCGCGATATGACATAATCCGTGTTGCAACACGCGCACCTCCTGAATATCTGCGGCGCGGCGCTGCACTATTATATCGCACGCGACAGCCAAGGTTGTTCGCGTTTTCTTTCGTCACTTTGATTACCTTTGTTGATTTTCCCCTCGGAGTTTCCTCGCTGCCCATTGAGCACCGCTCTTAATATCTTTTAAATGTCAGTCTTGTTTGATCGTAAATATGAGAATTCTATTGTGAGCCATTAGTTCCATCCGATGCAGACGCAACAGATGAATAAAGTCGCTTCTCTGACGTAAGGGCGTATCTCCATTTTCAGGTGAGCCTTGTTTTACGTATAAATCAATGCTTTCTGGGGCTCATGCGGAAATCTAGATACGTCCTTCTGTCGAAGGAGCGACGAAATGTCATGACAATTCCGAGGATGGAGGCCAGTCGAACCGCAACCGTCTACATTTTCATACTCCATTTCGTATTCGCTCACGTTCAAGAAGAGGATATGGAGGCAGGTACCATGAAGAACACCTTCCATACTGTCGTTTCTGAGAGCAAAGAACGTTTTCCCATTCAAGAGTACTTATTGGTGACTCCAACAATCCAATTTTTAAGAAGTAAATGAACGTAAGCTGCGTGCCAAAATTTTTCCGATTTTTAGGTGTAGATTTTTCTGTCAGAAATTCCCGATTGTTTTATAGTAAAACTAAAATTCGCAAGTGGATTTGTCACTATTCTGAAAAGCAACTACGTTCTTTTGTTCGGAAAACGACATCTGATCTCTCCTTGAAGAAATGCCGCACTTATTTTTGCAAAGTATGTGCCTTTTGTCCGGCAAGGATTTGCTGAACAGTAAAAAACCTCGGAAATTTATGCTCTTGTAAGTTTTGTCACCCCACGCCCACGGTCCAATATTCTCAAATTTTAGATGATCGATGAGTACCGTACTGAGCGGTCCGCATAAAAAGTTTTGGAATCACATCTTGTTTGCCATTTCAAATTTTGAACGATATACAGGGTGCCCAGGCTTAATGTGCGCGTACTCCATTATTGCTTACTTTTCTAGCCATGCGTTAGAGTCTCCAACTCCGATGATACATCCACTAGAGCATGTATACGCGTAAGATTACTCAGCGGTTATATTTTAGGTCTATTTTCTCAAAACTTCCTTTCCGTCCTCATTAGTAACGCGGCAGATCTGCTTTGCTGAGGAAACACGCCGTAAAAGCCTTTGGGTGTTGTCAAATTTTCTTCAGTAAAATACGAATTTTCAAGGAACTTTTTGGATATTTCTCTTCCAATTTCTTATGGAGTTTCATTCGAAATTTCATCTACAGTATGCGGAATTTTCAAGGAAAAATACCCATGACTTTCCCCAAAAACTAATGTTTTATTAGGGGAAATTTGGCAACTCATGAAGGTTCATACAACGTTTTTCCGTAGCATGGCAGAAGAAGTGGCGTGGCGTGCGTTGCGATATATCGATTGATCTGTCATTTAAATCTATGAAAAGGATCGATGAGCAGAGCGTTCGCAGCGAACACCTTGATAATCGATTCTTTACCATGGGTTTAAATGGCATAACAATCGATACATCGCTATTCACGCCACGCCACTGCAGAAGAGCCACGGCTTCCGGGCAATGGCATCTTCCCGCCGGTATGAGCTTACGGGAACCACTCCTGAGTCATGTCTCAACCTTCAATATTCCCGCCAGATGAGACTCGGATGGTGGATGGAAGTCGGTGTCGGCGCGCTGTGTACGGTGTGCGGGTTTTACTTACGGCCGAAACGTGCGCGGCGAGACCACACCGGCTCGGACACCAGCTCGGCGTCGGATAATGGACCTAGTTATCCGAAAAGGCAAGAGTCAATAAACAACCTCGGCCGATCACCACGAAATCCACGATACTCAGGGCAAAAAGCTTGATTGATATTTTACGATTGTTCGTCGCATGATAAATGTGCTGTCCGCTGCATGTTTGCATAGTGCTTCTTTCAGACGCCTCGCCTCGCCTCGGAGCTGGCCGTTAGTTAGGAGACAATGAGCTCCTGTGTTGCCTTGTCTTCTGCCGTGCTAAGTGAGAACAGCGTAAGAGCCATTAAGCGTTGCCAAATTTTTTTGGACGAATCACAAATTTTCAGAAAATTTGTGCATATTTCACTTCTGACTTCTCAAAATTTGGTCCGTAATTTCATCCGAAAAGTCTGAAAATTTCAAGGAAAATTATGCATACTTTTCTTGGAAATGAAATTTTTTGGAGGAAATTTGGCAACTCTAGAATGTTCAAACGGCGTTTTTCCTCACCATGGTAGTCCTAATGTGCTCCAAACTTTAAGGCGATTCCAAGTGATCTGGAGACCAGATCCGCCACTAATTGCGCTGCCACCAAGTCTGTGTTCGGGAAATTCTCTACCGTAGTCAATTTTTGTGTCCCTGAGGTTTTTCAGTCATCTATTTCACAGAGGATTTGAGTCAACTATTAAGCGCTCAGCCGATAAGGGGTGCTTTTTTATTTCAACCTGCCTCTAGAATTCTAGTACACTAGTGGCAATGCGCTCAAATGGCGTACCTGCTCAAAGAACAAGATGGCGGAGAGGGGCCTAACATATTTAGAATAGACTCATCTGCTATACTTGATTTAATGCTTCTGATGTCAAAGCACAGAGGACGATAATCGTTATTCTTTCATTTATTTTCAGCGATAGTTTTCTCAAAATTGAAACTTGAAATTTTGGTGAGCGAGTTCTTTCATCTCAAAAAGTAACTGTGTATCAGCGCAACGTAACGGTGAATCTTGAGCCTTTGTCGCTCAGATTCACCTTAATAAATAGCTAACAAGCCGCATCAAGATCGAATCGAAAGACTTACATGACTGAAACCAGTCATCTTATACAAGAGGTTTGAGAGAGCAAATCTCTCCTATAGCCCCTAAAAGAAAAGAAATCTCCGTATCATTTTTGAGGGAAAGGGATGGAAGGCAAGGCCTCTCCTGGCTTCTCTTATTATACACGGAGAAAAAGACTTCGTGCGTGGGACCCGAAGTTTAGGTCATATGGATCTCTGAAGTTTTTGGATTGAGCATCCGAACACTTAAGGTCCAGCTGCTGAGGTTTGGATGACACATCTGAAACTTCAGTACTTACGTCTGAAGTACTCCGGTATTCACATCCGAAAAACTTCGGTTCTCACATCTAAAGTACTTCAGATATAAGAACTGAAGTTTCAGATGTGTGATCCGAACCTCGACAGCTAGACTTTAAGTATTTCAGATGCTCAATCTGAAAACTTCAGAGATCCATATGACCTAAACTTCGGGTCCCACGCACGAGGTTTTTTTCTCCGTGTACTCATGGCATCCAAATGAGGAGTTTGGCAATTTTTTACATTTTGGGTTGGGGGCGGGGGGCAGATTATGAGGCTTTTAAGTATGGGGCGAGGCGACATGAAAGCCGGAGGTTTCCCGTTTGAAGGGTCACAGGACAAGAAGCCTATTTTGAGGCAGGGCCATGCATACTCAAGCAGATGTGTTGCCGACGACGACGGTCGGCCAGAGTACAGCTACGGCCACGTTGATTGAGGTTTCGCGATCCGTGTTGAAGTGTGAGTTTCGGTTTTACGAGCAGCGCACGACCCCAACAGCCCGCCACTGCACATACCCCCCCCCCCTTCCCCTACTCTTTGCCCCGTAGCCCCATGGCCCCGTCCGCGTCATTTTACACCACAAATTGCATGATTGCCAAACATACTCGCGCACAAATTAACTGATTGTAATTTCACATAACACTAACGAAGCATCTCTGCCGTGCTAAGCAATAATTCCGTAAATCCATCAAGATTTTCCCGCGTTTTTTGGAACTCAACACTTCATAAAATAAAAACCATTTTACCTATGCACCTCAAATTTTGCGGTTCAGCTCTTGATAGCATTTGAGAAAGAATTCTGTAAAAAAATTGTCCCAAAGTACTCACGTTTTTTTGCTATGATGCATTGTTTCCAAAAAATTTAAAATGGCGTTTACGGCGTTTTTGCGTTGCACGGCAGATCTGGGATTTTAGTGTCATTGCGGTTAAGCTAAAATTGTAACATTGATTCTTGATGATAGTATTTTGGGTTTTTTTTTTATGAATTGAGTGTTTTGTAGGTATTTTTCGACAATTTTTTTAGAATCACTATGAATTATTTTGCCACAATATTGGTTTGACATTTTCTCTGTTTCTATTCTATTTCGTCGCTTCTACGAGGTGAGGGCGTATCTATTTTCACATGATCCGTGGAAAGCATGGAGAGCAGTGGCGTGGCGTGAATTGCGATGTACCAATTGATATATAATTTAAACCTATGGTAAAGAATCGAGTATTTAGGTGTTCACTGCGAACACCCTGTCTATCGATCCTTTTCTATAGTTTTAAATGGCAGATCATTCGATATATCGCAAAGCACGCCACACCACTGATGGAGAGAACATTACTCATGTGGAAATTGAAATACGCCCCTCCGTCATTTGAGCAACAAGTTTCCAAAAAGTGCGCGAAGCCGCACATTATTCTTAACTTAGTTGTTATAACTTAGTTTTGGGCCTGAAAAATAGCAGATTGATTTTACCCGTTTTTTCAAAACCACGGTATTTGAGCTGCATGTAAATTCTAGATTGTTTTAAATTCGATTTAATTTGACATTTTTAAGCATGTTTTTTGCTAAAAATTTATAGAGTACTTCTCCGTGCAGTGTTACAAATGTCTCAATTGTGAATTCCTAGGACCGTACGCTCCTTTCCCCGAGGATCGTCGTGTGCGAGGAGTGAAAATAGACATCAAGCTGAACGGCATTAGGTGTTGCTAAGATTGTCCACGGTATTCATCGCTTCATGAAATTCGAAAGGAAAGTTTCTTCTTAATTTTGGCCATATTTTTGTCATAAAAAGTTAATTTTCAGCCTGCTGGATCTCCGTTAAATGAAAAAAAAAACAGTCGCAAAATATTAGCAACTCCTGGTGGCGCTTGCCAGGTTCTAAATCCACTTTTCATTTGGTGTAGAAACGTCTTTATGAGCGGTTCACTGGTAAAAAACCACAATGGATCTAGAGTCCGGACTTTTAAAAACATCTACAAGAAAAAATACTCTTGATTCAATCGGATTTTTGCTTAAATCAAGAACCACGCCTCTTAATTTGAGCGGATTTCCTTTTGATTTAAGCTTAAATCTGATTGAATCAAGAGTATTTTTTCTTGTCAATGTTTTCAAGAGCCTGGACTCTAGATCCAATGTTTTTATTTTTCCAGTGTTGAAAAATAACAAGTTTTACCACTGCTGCCTCTCAATAAATTTAAACTCGGGTTTCCATCTTCGTCTTCGTCTTATGTTTCCTCTTCGTAGACCGGGAAACCTGGCCGGACCTGGCTTGTGTCAGCCTCCTGTGATGTTGTGGTTGTGGTGCTTGGTCTATGGTTGGGAAGTCCCGGGTTTGATTCCTGGCCAGGTGACCCGAGTTTGATGGTCTCAAATAATGGTTATCTGGAGCTGGCGTGATTAAGGACGAAGGGGATGGGAATTTAGGAAGGTAAAACGCAAGATTATCCCTCGTGGGATATTTGAAGTGAAAAAAAAAAACACCAGAGAAAGCTCATAGTAAAGCTACCGGAACTACATTTCCATCCTCTCAATGGACGTAATTCTGCCAAATAGGACTATGTGCATTATGACGTGAGCCCTATTAGGTATATATACTAATGTGTCTCAGGACTCATGTCTTAATGCACATAGTTCCGTTTCGCAGAAATACGTCCAAATGTGCATGGATTATGGCCGAATAGACTCTGTTCTGCAAATGCAATCGTTAGTTCCCTGAATATTTGCCGGTACACTCGAACTCAGGGCCGATTGACCTAGAAGCAGACGTATTAACGTGAAACGTCATTCGAGTTTGTATACAGTTTTGTATCTCTGTTAGAGGGTAAACCACCTGAACGCTTCGCGGTCCGACCCGCCGAAGTGCTTCGTGCCTCAGATATTATGCGTTAAGCATTTCTCTCCGGATTTCATATTATTGAGTATGATTTTGACTGTGCGGTCTTCGTCTCAGATTAAAAATCTTTCTAATCGGGCAACGATGGGACACGACGCCGGCTCCATATACGTAGATGTTCGGCCATAACAATAATGCCACCATAGCCGCGGAGGTTGTTCAAACAACAGCGATTGATTTTCCACGCACGAGAAAATGTCTTAATTATTCAAAAACGCGGGCAAGCGCGGTGCACGACCCGGGGATTGCTCCATTAATGAGTTATAAAAACCCGATTTCATCAAACTGCAATGACTGCTCAATCGGCGACTTTGCAGTGAGCTCAAGAGCCCAAAAGCCTCCACTATTGCGGTTCCGTTTGTCACGGATTAGCCTCGATTCCGCGGCGTTAGTTCACCTGCTAAGGAAGAACGTCGTATTAGACTTCGGACGTTGTCAAATTTATTTTCATAAAACAGGATTTTTTTGGAAAGACTTGTGAATATTTCCCCTCAAATTTTTCAGAGTATTATGTCCAGTGCACCCATTCCATATCCGTCAAAAGTTCCGAGATTCGGAACTTTTTTGCTCCAATTTCTCTCACTCCATGGCCGTCAAAAGTTCCGGGATTCATTGTAGATTTTTTCAAAAGTTCCAAGAAACTTCCGGAAAATACAAAAGATCCGGAACATTTCGGGAATTTTAAAAGTTAGGGGAAAATTCAGAAAAATCTCAAAAGTTCCGGATTTCGGATTTCCGGATTTCGGAACAAGTTCCGGGAAATGAATGCACTGATTATGTCTGTGATTTGAAAATGGCACGGTGGAAAATGGTCTATACGGTATTTGAAAATGTGAAAGAGGAACGTTCATGACTTCCCTCAAAAATAAGTATATTTTGGAGGGAAATTTGACAACATTCGAATGTTCATACGATGTTCCTTCTTAGCGAGGCAATAACGGCCACGTTGCTGAGCAGAAATCTGAATCTATTCCCTTCGGGATCCGAGAGCCAAGCAGTGATATATCGATTCGAGATTCCATTATCCTCCTCCCCATTGAAAGGAGATATCGAAATCTTCACAGGTTTTCATCAGAAGTAGCTTCAGGAACAAGTTTTGCATGGCGTCTAGAGTAAAACCGAAGTATCGCGGTCGATTAAAATAGTTTCACTCAACTTTTTGTCTCAACTTTCTTTCCAGAAAATAAAAGTAGATGTTTTGAATGATATATCAAGGAACAAAGTGCCATCATAATAGAGCTAAACGGATTTGAAGCTTCCTCCTTCTACAACTCTCAAAGTAAAATATACTTGATGTTTTTACAGTGCATGATGCATCTATTTTTATCAATAAAATTGCTAGAAATTCATTTAGAATGAAGGAATGTCCACAAAAATTGCATCTGGATATGTTATTTTTACAATTTTTACAATGTTATAAAGAACTTGAGTTGAACTTGAGTCCTTATGTATTTGGAATACTTTAAATTACAAGCTTTAATTTTGTGGCAGGAGAAGGTAATGTACTCTTTGAACTTAAATTCATACATTACTCTTGTCTCTCATAAAATGTTATAAAGGCTAAAATTGGAAGCGAAGCGCATATTACCTCCATAAAAAACAGCACCCATTGACAGAACAAAGTTCCTAGATCGTATCTAAAAGTTTACTGATACTAAAGGTAAGCGGACTCTTGATATTGAACAAGTTTTGCTAACATACTGGTTCATTTTTAAAGTGTTTAGGAATAAAAACAACAGTTACGACTCGGCTTTCTAAAAGCGCATTCCGGCTAACTACCCCCTAATTGTTTTTCTTTTCTGAGAGGAACTCTCTTTCCCGCAATTACAAACTAAGACTTTATTAATCGAATGCAATATTCTATTTTCAATACTTTCAGTTTTAATTTATTTGTTTCAAAAATGTTTTTCCAAGAATAGCCAAGTAAAATGCGCTTGAAGGTGTAGCCGTTTTGGATTTGCAATAATGTTGAATTCAATCGGCACTTCATCAACATTTTTTCAATATTCCGATGTTTGAAAAACATGTTTTGATATTGAGATTTTGAATCTTGTGAAAAATCTATTGTTATGCCCGCGCTATGAGTCGATTCACACAATTATCTTGCTTGCTCACACTTCGTCATGTTCTAAATGCAAAACACTGACAGTTTAACACGTTTATAGGTGTTGCCTTCGGCTGTCCGCAGTGCACTCGACCTATATCGTCGCTCTCCCGATATACTGGGCGTTACTCCTCTTGGAAATGAGATCCGTTTTCCGTTTGAATCCATGTTTTCTAGGGTTCACATAAAAATCGAGTTACGCTCTTTTGTAAGCTGAACGACGATATCTGCTGTGATCTCGCTTCCGCATACATGCATGAGATGCTGGGAAAGGGTGTGACGGGCTTCCCTAAGCCAACACGCTAACACTGCCGTGCTAAGGAAGAACGCCGTATGAACATTCGAGAGTTGCCAAATTTCCTTCTATAAAATGTTTATTTTTAAGTCAAGTTTTGAATATTTTTCCTTGAAATTTTCAGGAACTTTAGATGAAATTGCGATCAAAATTATCGGGAAAATTAGAGGGAAAATATTCACAAGTTTACCAGGTAATTTGTGTTTTATCGAAGGAAATTTGGCAACGTATGTCGGTTCTTACGGCGTTTTTCCTTAGTACGGCAGAACTGGAGTACAGGGAAGGAAGGTTCCGTGCAATGGTGATTTATTGCCTCGTAAAAACCCTTATTTCTGTGAGATTTTATGCTTTTGTGCGGATATGATTAATTTAGTTTCAATTTTCAAGGATGTACGTAGCGCGTGTAAGCTTCGATGCCCAGATAAAGAGCAGCGTTAAAAAGTATAGCATCGATGTTCGAAAGTGCAAAATCTGATAAACTCGGAGAGAAAAGCGCATAGCCTCCTAAGACCTGGAGATCGCATAGGTTTTATAGTACTTCAGTCCTGAATCCATTTTAACTTCTCGTACTTTTATTTTCCACACCACCAAAAATCACAAAATAATCAAACTCCCACTTGCAGCACAAGATAGAACGGTTTTATAGTACTTCAGTCCTGAATCCATTTTAAATTTTCGTTCTTTTATTTTTCACACCGCCAAAAATCACAAAATAATCAAACTCCCTCTTGCAGCACAAGATAGAACATTAGAGCTCGTCTTTCAGTTATTCAATGGGGTTAGTGCAGGGCCGGCTCTGGCGACTCGAACCTTCCGGCCGAAGTATCACAAGCGACATGCGACGTTTAAAAATTTCCTCCGCCGTATTATTTCTTTACAGAGATGCTCAACGAAGCTGCCCAAAAATTTCACCAACTTTTTTTCATGGTGCCGAAAAATTCTGTGAAATTTTCGAACAAACTCAACCTACGATTTCTCCGTAAAAAAATGAAATGTTTTAATCGTCGCTTGCAGTGTTCGAAACTCACAAGCGCCAACGCGCCAAATGCGCCTAAAAAATCGGCCCCTAAAAATTGCCCCCTAAAAATCTGAATTTTCACAGGAAGTCACGTAAAGAAAGAAAAACAAATCTATTTGAATTGAAAAACTGAGAATTTTCAGCACTACAAGTGAAAGCTTGCTTTTTCTATTCTTCACGATTTCATTCTTCGTGCTTTTGTCTTCTGCTTCAAGTTACAGATACTTACTAGTTCTGTTACGAAAACATCTTGCGTCTAACTTTTCACTAAGTGCGCTGTAATAAATAGGCAAGAAGTCAATTTGGCCCCTAAAAAATCTTCAATGGCGCCTAAAATTCGGGCTTGATGCGCCACATGGCTCCTAACACTCAAAGGTGAGTTTTGAACACTGGTCGCATGGCGCTTGTGATACTTTGGCCGGAAGGTGACGGAATTAGAGCTTGAAATGGTTGGTGGATTTAACACCGGGGCCTTGCACCCAGCACAACTAAAATAAATGGCACGCCTTTCTCTAGAGACTTAGGAGGTTACGGCCGATCCTTTCGCGCGAAGCATTCCGGACACGATCGATGTTTTTCAAATTTCAAGCAGCTGGATTATTTTAGAAAACTTTGAATTTCCAACTCCGGATACAATTGGGCAATGTTAGTGCCAAAAATCATCATCCTCCATCCAATCTTCATCGCATCGCTGCTGCGACTGTGAATCTGACCACCGATAATTCAAACTCGTGGAAGAGTAATGAAGATGCAGCTATTGTCGGGTGATTCCCAGTCAAGTCACGAAGGGACGATAAGATTTAATCTCGAGTTTATTTACCCACTCACGTAATATCAAACGCGTATGAATGAAACGACCTGACCGGCCGCTAAGTACTAATAAGGTAGTAGGCAACTCACCTTTGCACGCTGCTAATGCTGGAAATAATTACATATCAGATTTTCAATAATGATTGAATTAAGCGCTCAATCGCTAGTTTTCTCCATTCGCACACTCCTTTGCGGTGCATATTAGCCTGCATTTCTGGGTTTGCATGAAGTAGGATATACATTACATTGGTAGGCAAAATTACAAAATGATTGTTTGTGAGTCAAACAATCTAAGTGAAATATGGTAAGATAGTTTTCACACTTTCCGCTCCATTTTTCAGTATACTTACATTTTAATTAAGCAACACAATCAAAATTGTTATTGACTAGTTGAATGACTAGTTAAAGTCAAGACTGTACTTACAACTCATTTTTTCCCAAAATGCAACTAGGTGTACATTTTTGTTAAACTCGATCTATTCATCCTCTTGATTTATCTTGAAGAAGTTGTTTCAATTCTTTGAATATTTTGTTTGATTGATTTCACCGATTTGGTTATACTCATCGAAAACTTTATCACAAAAAGAAGGTCTTCATTTTATAATCGTCATAGAAATATCGTATGATCTAACTAACTCCATTTAAATTGTTATCGTTCATAAATCGTATAGGCTATGTGCATTTTTAATTTGCTTAAGGCTGATGACTGGACTTCTTTCTTATCAACCTCTGAAGCTGCTCCCTTGAGGATACTAACCTCGTGTCGCGGAGAGGCAACGGTCAGAAGAATCAGTGGCGAGGCGTCAATTATCGGTCATCGATATTTCCCCATTTGAAGCCGTGGTAAACAATCGATTATTAGTGTGTTCGTTGCGAACACTCTTATCGATCCGATCCATGGGATTAAATGGCAGATCGATCGATATATGCCAAAGCACGCCACGCCACAGGGAAGAATGGCATACATCCTAGACTATATGGAACAATGGACCGTTGTGAGGGTATGAGCAGTTGGAGAAAAAAAACACGGAAAAGAAAAGAAACACCCGAAGCGCAAGTCGCAACACCTCGCATGCGAGGCAAAACTAAGCGAGGACTCAAGACAATTGCTTCGCGAGGAGTTCAGATGCTATTTAAAAAGGAATACCCCGATCCTGAACTTGTCGTTAAAAGAAGTTAGTCAGGAGCTTTGAGGACGATCGCTAAGAGACCGTTCTTGTTGGATCAATAATACAATTTCCACCATAATCAGCGTGGTTGCATTTCACCTTTTTTCCATTTTTCAATGTTTTATCCTCCAAAATTATGGACAGATGCCAAACATGTATTTTGTTTTGTTTTTTTTCATGTATTTTCTGATGTTCCGTATGGTGAGGCGTGTAGTGACCGATTTTGCGTACATAATGCGAATGATTTGTAAAAAATTGTTCGAGCTATCTCTGGATCTTTCAATGTCCGTTCTGTGTACTTTTCAGAAAATTTGAAGAGCAGCATTGTACTCCAGTGCATCCCCTCCCTCCCTATCTGAGAACTCCCTGGCGGGAGATCGCTAAAATTACAACTACCAGCGGGGCGATTATTGAAACTGATGGACAAAGCTATAGACAAAGAAGACTTAAGGAGTATGGAGCGATCTTCTTGGTCGGCATGGTTGGTTCTTATGGACTGAGGAAGAAAACGATGGACTAACTGTCGAGTCTTTAGTGGGTTGCCGTTAGTTAGTCCATTACCTACCTCCTATGTCCATTGTCACCACCCGCTTCCACCAATAGGATCCCTCCAAATCCATTTTGTCGTCTTTGTCTATAGCTTTGTCTATCAGTTTCAATAATCGGCCCGCAGATCGGCAGCAGGACGTATCTATACTAACGAAACTACGCTGCACGAAAATCCTATGCACATGGTTCCTTTCAGCATAAATACGCCCCGTTGCCTGAGCGTATTGGATGTTTACTTTTCTACCCGGGCGTTTAAGTCTCCGGGAAGTTTCTTCGAGCTATTCAGACCGATAGACATTCGGAAGACTCCTCCAACCCTTTTAACGTTTTACCTGACTGAAGTAAAATAGTCAGTCATCTTAGCTTTGAGTTTTGCGATCCCTGCGTCCCCCCTGCGCCTCCCTGGGTCTACGGCTGTAAGTTCTTAGGCAAAACGGTCTGAAGTACTTGTCCGTCTTCACCTTGTGGCCATCACTCTATCTTTGCAATTTTAAAACCTCGTGTACCGACCCAAATTCTCCTCAAAAAAGTTGTTGTACGCGATTTTACGAGACTAGCGCCGACAGCTAATCTGTTGGTCGGATACCCTGAAAAAAGCCGTGAAAGCCGTATTTACAGGCTGTAAAGACATACCGCAAGTTCCGGACGTAGCACTCGGAGCAATCTAAGCTACGGCTCCAGCAGAAGCGTATTTTCGTTGATGATCGGTCGAACCAAAATGGGTGGATCATGCGGTTTTGTATTTTGTTTCGACGCGATCATAATTTTTCGGAACGACATCGGGACTCACCAGACGGATGGAAGATGGAATTCTTGCAAACGTTGGAGCCAAAATGTAATCCTACAAAAAGTAGGGTTATAGAAATGACTTGATGAAGATGATGGTCAAACTGACCATCCGACCAGCATCAATTTCGAAAGTGTAACCTTGGATAGCCAAAATGTAATCCTACAAAAAGTAGGGTTATAGAAATGACTTGATGAAGATAATGGTCAAACTGGCCATCCGACCAGCATCAATTTCGAAAGTGCAACCTCAAATGTTCGCCGACCCGATCATGATCTCGCCGCCATTGTTGCAGCATTTTGGCTCGACCGATTATCAACGAAAATACGCTTCACCAGGAACTTCCAGCCTTTGAGCCCGGAACGGACGGTATGTCTTTATAGCCCGTAACTTTTTTAGTGTATCATTCCATGCTAGAACACTTCTTTCTTGAAGAATGAGTTACGGAGGACCCGACGGGTGATTGCCCGCGTCCCACGGTCCGCCGCCAGTGTCACCACGACTCGCTGCTAGTGTCACCAACGACGATCGCAGTAGCGGACGCGGAGTCAGCTTTATAGCGGGGCAGCGGGCAGCGGCGGGCGCGAACAACGACCGGACAAGTGAACGCCGCCGCCGCCGCCGCGCTGGGACCGCGGGGGATCACGAACGGATCTAGCATTGTTTCGGCGAATAAGTGGCGATGTAATCGGCCGTAAAACCGATGTAGATCACTTAGCGCTGCTCCCAGAGAACAGAGCAGAAAGTCCCCGCGGGGAGCGGGCAGCGGGCACCAGGGGGGTGTAATTATGCTGCAGCATTCTACCCCGACCGGCAAAAACGTCGTATCGTCAACGGAGATGCTGGGTAGATGCGCGGTTCTTGCGGAGGAGGGCAGAATTGCAGTCGCGGCGACCGGTCGGAGACGTCCTTCGACCCTCGCCGCTGCCCAGGCTCCCAACAAAGACACAAGACAAGAACAGCCTTGATCCAGTTTTCTTCCTCTCCACCTCCGACGCCGCCCCGCGCCCCCGCCCCCGCGGACGCTCATGCTGGTGCTGCTCCCGTCCTCACGCTTTCGGGCAGCCGCGGGTCTCCGCTACACCGCCGCACACGGAGCGCGAGATGCACTTTTTGTGGACATAATCTTTGAAAACTATGTTTCCTGTCAAATGGAGTTCACGAACATCCTGCATTAAGTTATTCAATAGCTAGAAAAGTCAGAGCGCCTTCAATTTTTGATGCGCAACACGCGCATCCCTCGAGAACGAATAGTTGCGTGCAGATTTATATGTTCCGTATGGAAGAAACGTACGGAAGGTGTAGGCAATACGGACTGGACAATGGACATCAATATATTTGTAATCATTTTCTATTTCCTAATTTGCACTTACGGCGGTGATTGTATACCAGTTCGGCAGTTCGAACTTTTACCCTCTTCCTATTCGTGCTAAACGAAGCAACTTCAAATAAAAGTGGAATGCACAGCTGTGTAAAAAATCCGAACTGCCCACGCCGAAGTTCAACACCTAACAAAAAAGTAAGATGTCCGTTGTTGCGGTGTTGCATGTCCATCGCCAATAAAAAAATTAAAGAATGCAAATTTCCATCGTCCAAAAATGGTCAATGAATATCCTCTCAAGCGATAAAAACAACTCATTTTTCCATTCTCTCTTCATACCGAAACATTACTTGATTTCGTACCTGGAATTAAATACTTCGTCACAGAACGTATACTCCCAATATCCCCTCACAGAAAATGAAAGAACTATTCTAAATCAAAAGGATATCGAATAAATATATTTTTATTTTCCTGTAAAGAAAGGGAAGCGTGTTTTTTTCCTTGAAAACGAAAGTATTGAATAAACGCACACCTAATTATTATTCACGCGACGTCTTTTTTGCTTACTTTTTCAACGTGCAAAAAATCGTTTTAATTTGAAGCGAAAGCACAATCAAGGAAAAGATGGCATTTATCTTTATCCACTCTCGGACTCTTCTCCCGTTTTACATTGGTAGCTTATCATTTAAATTGCTTTAACCAGAATCGCAACCTAACTGAATTTGATGTTGCAAAATTTCTCTTATATTTTAATTTTTCTCGTACATCTATGGAATATGATGCTTTGAAACTTTCTACAAATAATTCACCTTTGAGCAAAAATGTTTTAAAGTATGATTTTTTGCCGCTCGCTTTAAAAACTTAAACCTCACACTTCAAACGGAATGATGGTTTCTCTTGAAATGTGCGAGTCAATCGGCAATGGAGGAGGGCCTTCAAATTTTCGAAAGAGAATGGAGGGGGGAGGGCTCCCTGATAAAAAAAGGGAGAAAATTGTAGGGACTGCATTTACAGTTCCGAAGTCAGTGACACAAGTCGATGACCAACACAACGGTGGCGCTACAAGTTGCTAAAAGAATTTCGGTTGAGTTCCTTTGACGGGCCTTAAGACTGCCAAGCTAAGGAGAAACGCCGTATGAACATTCGACAGTTGCCAAATTTTTCCAGATTAATCATGTATTTTTTCAAATGAGTTACTCAGCTTTCACCTTGGAACTTTGAGAAATTTAATATCAAATTGCGAACAAAATCGTACGAAAAATTTGAGGCAAAACATTAAAAAAATTTCGAGTAAATTCGGTTTTTAATGAGGGGAAGCTGGCAACGCCTGAGGGCTCATACGACGCTTTTCCTTAACACGGCAGAAGTGTCGTGCCTTTGAAGGAGGTCGTGAGAGATACGGCAAGATTTCTTGACAATTTCAAAATAGAACCTCTAAAATTTTGCCAAAAGGCGACTCTCACGCAGGAACCTTTTTGCCCAGAGCTTAAAGAGCGATGGTCCCTAAGCCCCCAGGGCCAGTCCGCTTTAGTGATTGTCAGGAAAGTTAAGGACACTTTTGATGAGTGTACCGGTCGATCATAATGAGGTGTAGGGCGCGTGGCAGAGCGTGCCGGACACGGTTCAATTTAAATTCCCCGACGAAGGTGGCGCGGCGCGATGTCCACGGCCGTCGGCGGCAGTGCAGTATGTCAATACTCCCGCGGTCAGGAGAAACGCCGTATGAACATTCGAACGTTGTCAAATTTTAGCCAATGAAATATTTATATCTCAGAAAAAATTGAAACTTTACTCCTCGAGATTTTCAGGTATTTTACATTCAATTGCGAAACAAATTTTGCGGAAAGTTGGAAGAAAAATATTCACAGGTTCATCCGAAAATCCGTATTTTATCGAAAGGGATTTGGCAACGTTTGAGGACTTATGGGATGTTTTTCTCGAGCACTGCAGAGAAGCGGACCGAATGTCGAACGAAATTGGCTCCCCGATATATTTGTTCCATCTAAAATTCTATTAATGAAGAAATGCGGTTGCGCAAAGAGAGGCTGTCGAAGTCCCGGACCCTGCCGCGCCTGCGCAGTGCGCCCGACGCGACCGTTGTGCAACGCGTGCGCGCGTGTGTGTGAGTGAATTCGCGTATCCGCTCGTGTCTCGTTCCCTTGTGGTCGTGCCCGCGCGTCGCGCCGTTTTGCTGCGTTTTCACGACGCGGGCTCTAGTGTAATTTTCCATTGTTGCCACTAGTACGCTGGAAAAAAAAAAAAAAAACACATTGGATCTAGAGTCCAGACTCTTAAAAACATCGACAAGAAAAAATACTCTTGATTCAATCAGAATCTAGCTTAAATCAAGAACCAAGCATCTTAATTTAAGCGATTTCGTTTTGATTCAAGCAAAAATCCGATTAAATCAATAGTATTTTTTCATGTCAATGTTTTCAAGAGTCTGGACTCTAGATGCAATGTGTTTTTTTCCAGTGTACTGCCGTGCTAAGGAAGAACGCCGTATGGAACATTCGAGAGTTGCAAAATTCACTTCGATAAAACGTTTATTTTTGAGGAAAATTATGAATATTTTTCCTTGAAAGTTTCAGGAGTTTTAGATCAAGTTACAAACAAAATTATCTGAGAAATTGGTAGACAAATATTCAAAAATTTAGTGATTTGCTAGGAGAAATTTGGCAACGCCTGCAGGTTCATACGGCGTTCTTCCTTAGCACGGCAGAATAGTCGAATGCATCTGACGTAAAATGAATTATTTCGATTGTTTTATTTCTTGGATATTTAGATAAAAAAACACGCGTGAAGCAGTTCACACTCATTTTCCCGACTTTTCAACTGAGATAATCCATTAAAAAACGAGCTCAAAGTCGCGTATATTAAGCTTCTATTTAACCGTGGATCCTCGAGAAACCCAATGTATGGCGTCTAGAAATATCAATCTCCTAAACAGGGTCAGCTTAGCTGTATTACGTTGTTTCGTTCCCATCTAGAGTTTTCCCTTTTTTTTTTGTAGTGTAGAAAAACTATAATGTATAACGCACTGAACATGTTCGTGAATTTCTAGTATAAAGTATAAAACACTTACAACATCTCAGGACAGAAAAATGCATGGCTTTACTTGTAGTATTCCTGTGAAAAGATTTTAAAACATGAGAGATCAATATGGGCATCGTCTGGTCTTATAAGGCTGATTCTATGCAATAGATACCTAGTAACAAGTTCTTTTAATTTTTTTATTTTTGATTTATTGCCTTGCAATGGGGCTTTGGCTTTCGTGAATGGGCACAAACAACCAAGCGAGATGACTGAGATGAGGACTTCTCAAATCCGCCCGTTTGCATAATAGCGCCAAACACAGCGCGGTCGGCTTGGAATGCATAGTAGCGCCTACAAGACCTTGTGAATACTTCACGCATTGCGCCAAACACACTGCGGTCGGCTCGGTCGGTTTGAAGCACATATTAGCGCCTACAAGTCTGCAGAAATACTTCACGCATTACGCCAAAGACAGTGCTATATTAGCACCTATAAGACTGTATGCGTACTTGACGCACTGCGCCTACACCGAACTGCGCACTATATCGTTTAATATTTGTAATGTATCGGTGTCAGTCCTATCTCTCGCACTGTGCACAATTTCTGATCAGTGTACACCGCGTGTGACATACACCAGTAATAAAATAAAATAAATGAAAAAAATGAAAATGAAGTGTTGAAAATAGTTGTGCTTCTCCTGCAAATGAGGATAATGGATATCGTTCACGCAAGCTCCGAGAGACCAAAATTATTCGATGTGCAGCATTGCGGTAAAGGTAAAAAACCACTATTTGACGTCCAAGTTTCATCTACTTCAGAAACGGAATTAGGGATCAGGACGAGGGCATTTTTCTTTCCTGTTAAAGTTTTGCTAGCATTGTAGCTGGTCATGGAAACGATTAACTTGAAAAGCTTATGAGGTCTTGTTATTGAACATTATGAGGCTTGAACTTTTAACACAATTTTTTTGAGAACATAAGAGAGCTTCATGTACCAAAAACTGAATATTAGTATGACCTTCAAATCTCTTTTCCCTTGTGCTGAACAATTTCAGCCCTTTTTTTACGGCACATTTTGTTTGAAACTATTATACATCGATGGCCAGAGTCGAACAATACATACCCCATCGCAAAGTTCAAAATTATTGAGTGCACAATCAAAAGAGTTAAGCAACCAAATTATCACCTTGAACTCTTCGTAGAATATTTTGAGATGAGTGACGAAACGTCATAGAAAATTTGAAAAAAATTGATTCTTAATTTTATTTTAAAATAAAAAAATATGAGCGGAGACTTGTACGGTCATAAACAGGCACAGCTATGCATTTTCGACTGAGGCCATCGATAAATCTCGTATTTAGCATGCATTGGACCGACTCCGAAGACCAACTCGAAAAAAACACAGCGCCATACAAATGCCGCAGTCACCCGATAGTAGACACCCAAGATTTCTAATTACCATCCCCCACTCTTCCTCCCTGCCTCCTTTTCAGGTTTAATTATCACCTTATCACACGGGGTCTCCGTCTTTCATACACGAAAGCGGAAAGCGGATGCACTTTGCTGACACGGAGTCAGACTGAGCGTGCGGAAGAGCCTCGGCTTTTACCGCACAACGACTGATAATCGCTGCGATAGAAGATAGGCCCGCCGAGCGGAGGAACAGAGAGAAAAAACGAATAAAAACCCTCAAAACGAGGACTTTCTATTTATGAAGAGAGGTGTATGAAAGAAGCGACTTGTAGTTGGCTCCCAGTCCCGGTCCCAGGGGGGACCGCGGGGGACCCTAGGGGACCGGTTTGAGACACAGGGATACGCAGAGACGTCGGGCATATCTGATAAGTTACAAGTTTGAAAGAAGTGGAATTGTTGCTTCTCATAGTTTATGGCGAAAGCAGGCTCTTCCTCACCGGCCTGTGGCCCAAAGGCCGCGGCCGCGCGAGGCGCTATGCAACGGCAATGATAAAGGCTTAGCCGCGCAATTACCATATTATAGGGGCTAAAAATGTCGCTTCTTCACTTCATAGCTCAACTCGGCTATCTTCCAGCCGGTATTAACACACATCGTTCCCATCCTCGGAGAATGATGGAAAGGAATACGGGTTGGGATACGCATCTCGGTCTAGCGACTCGAATAATACGTTTATTTAAGGTCTGGTGATTCGAAACCTTGTGCCATTACGATAGGTGTCGCTAAAATTGTGCGACTGATTTATTTATATCATGGGAACCTGCGGTCTGGAAATAATATTTCTCATGGAGGTGAGGCCAAAATTTAGAGAGGGATTCACAATAAATAGTCCACAAAGCGAATACATCAATCCACGTTACATTACATAGTTATCAGCTTCTAGTGCCGCTTACCAAAATTTAAATTTTCCCATTCATTTGGAGATGCATGCTTACAATCCATTGTAAACGAACGGATATGAACAAAATGACTATCAAAGAAAAAAAAGATACTGCTGATAAAGAAGACTTGAAAATTGCTTATAGGTCAGTAGTAGGTGGCAGCTAGAAGATTCCTCTGCACGTATTGCTATTTGCACGTTTTATTGATATGCATTAGGGGTAAAACCAGCAATTATTTCAATACTGGGTCCTCATGTTTTTATCCGGGTAAATTAACACCCAAAAACCTGACTTTAAGCCATAAGTGATCTTCCGAATGAACGCACTGGAAAACCAATTTTAGAAAGCGACGGAGCTCTCCTAACAACATCAAACAGAATCACTATATACATGTTCTGCCATATCGGAGAAAAAATTAATTAAGTCGGTAACGTGAGTGTAACATATATGCAAATCTGTCCTTAATATGTCATTAAAGGCAATAATATGGCAGTGAATTGAATTTTGTGAAAAGATTTTAAAATTTAAAAAAAAAAACAAAAAAAAACTGAGAATTACTTTAAATTGATATAGAAAAGTCTGATTTGTGAGGTAATATTTCAATCTGCGATTTATCAAGCTATCATCAGCCTGCCTTTAGAGAGAGAAATAAAGAAAGAAGGAAAAAAATTGTGGAGTTACACTAAAACTGGGCAAATGAGATACAATAAACCTCGATAACAATACTGCCGTGCTGAGGAAGAACGCCGTATGATCCTTCAGACGTTGCCAAATTTCCTCTCAGAATATATTTATTTTTGAAGAAAGTTACAAATATTTTTCCTTGAAATTTTCAGACTATTCAGATCAAATTACGAACGAAATCCTCCAAAAATTTGGAGGAGAGATATTCTCAAATTTTCCTGAAAATCCGTGATGCGTCGAAGAAAATTTGGCAACGCCTGAAGGCTCATACGGCGTTCTCCCTCAGCACGGTAGAATAAGAGCCGAACAAACACCGAGCAAATACGTTGAAGGTAAGATCGGCAATAAAATTTGGCACACTGCAGTTGAAATGGAGCAGTGGAGCTGACGCCCCGAGCAGGATTTGAGTGTCCATTCCAGTTTTTGCACTTTCAGTTTTGGCGATTTCGCGAGTGGGTGTGGGTAAGTCTCAGCGTTTCGTAATTGTTTTTGTGGGTGTAAAAGAGATCCGGGCTAGTGATTTATCATCAGGCTCTGTCCTGGAAACGGATTGCATGCACTATCGACCTCTTGTTTCGTGGCTGATCGTGCACCGTGGCATCGAGTCACATAAAAATACTTTTAAAATATTTTGACGACCCCGAAGTAAAAATGATTTGGCTGATTACCGTTAAAAGACGGTTGATATGAGCAAACACTAGTGAAGATAAAAAAAATCAGTCCTGAGTGTTAATGGTACCAAAACAGATACCAACTGAGTTATGGCGATGATGTAAGTACAGTGAAAAAAGAATCGATGCTCCAATTCTCGAAGAAGATTTCACATCCTACCTACTTTTCTAGTCATAATTACACTGTTACTTTCACGATGACAATTCTTTCGGTCGTGATTACAATGCTACACTGTCGCCGCGGCCAACTTAACAGGTACTACAAAATTAAATTGTAACCAGGACTATTAAAGTAGGTAAGATCTAGAATTTACTACTGTAAGAGCAATCATTTTTGTACGCAACCAGTAAGTTTACGACAAAAATAAGTCTCAAATAAGTTATTAATTTTTGGTTGTTTTCACACAATCTTTAACAAGGTGTTCAAAACGAGCAATCGATGCCTTTTTCAGCCCTCTCATTGGCCGGCAATGCAAGCTCAGCCACCAATAATCATCCATTTTTGAGGCTTTCCTTTTATCGTATGAAAACAGCTTAAAGAAGGAGAAAGAGTGAGATAACCGTAAAAACATCGATGAAAATTTTCATCACACTTACCTCCTTCTCTAACAAGACCTGTGAGCTTACTTAGTAAATACTTCTTGCAAAGGTTAAAAAATTACAGGATAAAATTTTTTATTGTGTAACCTGTAAATGAGCTCTGTCCCAAATTGTTGAAGTATGACCAAAGGACTCGACTTTTTGTTGACGCGAAGCGTTCTCTTGGGGTTAGGCCGCGTGGCAACCAGGGATCGGATCCTTTAGTATTGGTATATCCGTGTTCTAAGTGTAAATCTTCTTCGTTTAGTTTTGATTATCATGACAATGAAAAGTGGCGAAAACGTATATATGTGTTATAAACGTATATGAACGTATAATACAGAGTGAAGTCTAAGCTGATTTAACGCAACGAATGTCGTGTCATGGGCAAATCTACTGGTCAAGAATCATGGGCTATTCGACAAAGGGCACCGCACTCGCACCATCATGCCACGAATAAAACGTTCTTCAACTTGCCCAGTAACGTTGCCTGATCAGGCTTTTATTAGACCCTTCTTAAGACGTCGAGTCTTCCCATGAATGCTACGGATCAAATACTCAAACTACGCACGGGAATTTGGGCACTTGTTTCGTGGCTAGTTCGAAATTGAGGAGACAGAGGTAAGTGTCTTGAAATCGGAGAAGACCTTACCCATAAGGGGCCAGCACTTGAGCAGTAAGGCGAAACTGGACTAATTGGCCACACGAGGTACGAATGAAATCAAACACCGTATAATCTCTCCTCAAAAGTTTAGTCAGCGATTAACATGACGGAAAATTAGAAAATCAACTTCTGTTACAGTTATCGATTTCGAGGTTTTATTTCCAAACAATTAATTCTGCTTTCATTTCTCTGAACTTTGCCAATTGTTTGGTTCAGAAAGATTCTTGAGGCTCATGCGCAGGGGCTATCGTCCTTTTGTTGGCTAAAAATTCAAAATCTGCAAAGATTTTTGACTTAATCGATGTCATACATCGCATGCAGGTTCGACTCCGTCACACTAGAAAAAAAAAACACGTTGGATCTAGGGTCCAGCCTCTTGAAAACATTGACAAGAAAAAATGCTCTTGATTCAATCAGATTTTTGCTTAAATTAAAAGGAAATCCGCTCAAATTAAGAGGCTTGGTTCTTGATTGAAGCAAAAATCCGATTGAATCAGGAGTATTTTTTCTTGTCGATGTTTCTAAGAGTCTGGACTCTAGATCCAATGTGTTTTTTTTTCCAGTGCAGATAAGAAACGTCCTAAAATCCCGAAGATATCAATTGGTCGATCGGCTATCGAATCATTTTCCCAAGTGCTGAAGATCCACCATAATGAATTCCGGTTTTATTATGAGCGTGACTAAATTTCCCTAAACGACAACACCGGGAAGTGTGTTGCAAGATTGGACATCGCTAAGGATTGATAAACGATAAATCCGATAGAAAAAAATCCAAATTTGGCATGGATGGCTGGCCGATTCAGAGAGGGCCTGTGTCAGGCGGCAGGGTCGTCGGAGTCACGCGCCGATTTATTCGCGCACCTGAGATTATTGTTGAGCGCCAAGTGTCGAGAGTTGGTTGTTGAGTGTCGAGTGCCGAGTGTTGAGTGTTGATTCAAGAGTATTTAACACCTCGGTTCAAAGCTGGTTGGGGTGGGGGGGGGAGCCTCTCTACAATGGGATGATCCTGGTCGCTTTTGGCCTATGGCCTGCGGACGTGCCCGTGGCCGAATGACCGAATTCCATCCGTGAGCTAATTTTATTCACAGGTCGGAATATGGTGGCAGAACTTCAGATTACGAGGGAAAAACGAGTTTCGTTCAAGCTGAGTACCAAGATTTTTCGGTTTAGGTAACCGATTCTTGGGTCCTATAACTGAAACTTTGGATACCTGGATAGAAAAAATTGGTGTTTAATGTGAACTTAAGTAAGGTTCTTATAACCGGAGTTCTTTCTCAATGAAAAAGTTGAACATTTTGGAGTAAAATCCGGGTAGATTTTTCAAAATGATTGTAAAGTTTTTGGCATGATTGGTGTTTTCTCTACTTTTTTCAATTTGCCTAACCCGATGGCGATTTCATATTAAATCTAATCGAAAATTCAACATATAATCCGACACTTCTCCGTATCTTCACAGACACACCGTTTCTCCGTTTCGTCAAAACTTCCTCCAAGAGATGGAACAAAAATTGTCCTAACGTAATCCAGATATTCCGCTCTAAGCCGTCTATTTCTCTGAAAGGGCCTGCTTTCAATGACGTCTAAGTTTCCCATAAAAGACATAACATTGAAAATTAATCAAACAGCGGCACGATTATTAAAATTCTCTTCCAATGCAGAAGCCTCGGCGTACTCAATTTCAGAGCCCACATAAAATCAGCAACAAGGACTTAATTACCGAGTAACCCAAAATAACGGTACTAGTAAAAGTTCGGCCTACAGGTGATTTTCGCGCCCATAGGAGCCTCCAGAATCGCGTAAT